>NC_138039.1:41311926-42511926 GCF_964106645.2 Podarcis pityusensis | reverse complement strand
GTTTTGTTTGTTTTATGTTTTTGTTTGTCGCTGATATTGTAAAAACTAATAATTTTTTTTGCAATAAAAAAAATAAAAGTAGGAGATCAAAGAGCTCAAAGGCAGAGGGCGCGTAGCAGCAGCCATAGAAGTGACAAATGAGGAAGTGGGAGAGACGGGGGTGGAGATTCACTCGGGATAAAGTTGTTATCCAATAGACTGGGTTCTATAGCCTCTCTCTGTAAAGACTGAATAAAAATGGATGGCAAGAAACTTTTCCATGTCTTTATACTTTCCTGGGCAACCAGCCGGGAGCCACGGACAGCATCCTGACAATTGGATACAACCCTAAAGCGGGAATTGTAAACACAATGAGTAGGGAATAAATCCTGTTGAACACTTTGGGACGTTTGTCTGAGAAAACATGCCTAGGAACGCACTCTGAATACACCTAATGACGCACCACAGCTGGGTGTCCAAGAGGCCTTGCAGATTCTGCCAAATGTTCTCCCCCACTACCCTCCTTCTCCCCTGACTCCTACTTGCCATTTTCAAGCCTGCTCAGAAGTGAATACTTCCGTATATTAAAAGCACAGACAACTCTACCAGGAAGCCAAAGGAGGGACAGATCACTCTTACTGGAACAGCATGAGAAAGAAAAGCAGAGAGTGCGTGTGATTCAGCCCCAAAACTTTGTATCAGCTAATCTCCCACTCACCATCTCCTTCTGTATTCATCTGTATATTCAGATATGTCAAAGAATATTCACCAGGAAATATCATCGATATTTTAACATCTTTTTATTGCAAATATAGCAGAAATAAAAGAAATGCCAGCTCACATGAACATCCGAATAATCCATCAATCTTATTTTAAACAGATATCTTAATATAGGCAGTCCATCTAGCCAAGCAGATGTCCAAGTGAAATGGACGGTTATGAGATATACCTTCAGATGGAGAAGGGCCAGTAAGATCTTCAGGCCACTGAGAGGTGGATGGATGATCTTTCATCCCAACTACCTTGAAGTACAAGTCTCCTGGCAACCACAAGGAATCGCAGGATCCACATTTGTTGACAGTCTGCTAACCTCCACATCACCTGACTATCATTTAAAAGCATGTGGACATGTGCAAATATAGAATTTTTTTCCAAAATAAAGTTATTACGAGCAGCAATTCCTGACCGCAAAGAAGAAACTCTTTTTGAAATGCCAAATACTGTCTCAATAGTTTCTCCATGAAGGCCAGTGCTTCAGTCTAAACTGTTTCCAAGTCCAGCCCTACCGTGAGACACACTGAGCCACTGGGCGCAGACAAAAGATTGGGACAGGTGGGAGAAAGCCAATTTGCCTATCCTTGCCTGTTGCTGTCTCTAACCATCTGAAGAAGAAGAAGAGAAGAAGAGTTTGGATTTGATATTCCGCTTTATCACTACCCTAAGGAGCCTCAAAGTGGCTAACAATCTCCTTTTCCCTTCCTCCCCCACAACAAACACTCTGTGAGGTGAGTGAGGCTGAGAGACTTCAGAGAAGTGTGACTAGCCCAAGGTCACCCAGCAGCTGCATGTGGAGGAGCGGGGAAGCGAACCCAGTTCACCAGATTATGAGTCCACCACTCTTAACCACTACACCACACTGGCTCTCACATCTGGGAGAATTGGTGGCAGTGCTGGGTGAGAGCCTAGGCTCAGGCAACCCCAACTGCTGCGGCTGACACTCCCACACCCCAAATTTGATTTTTATTAGACAATTGTCTGGAGACAGTGATGGACTACTGGTTGGTTGATTTATTTAAAATACAATAATTGTTACTGGCTAGATCTGAGTGCTTGCATTGTTCTTATGCATTTACAGCAACATTAGTCCCAGCAAAGGAAGAATGGATACAAACACTTATGGAATATGCAGAAATGGCGAAACTTACCGGAAGAATAAGAAATCCAGACAACAAACTTTTTATAAGAGAATGGAAATGGCTTACTGAATATTTATAGATAAATTGTAAACAGATAAGAACAATGGCAGGATTATTGTAATCACCTGCAGTTTTATAAGAGTATATATTTAAAGCAGATGAATAAATGAGCAAATTAAGTTAATTTGGATATGCGGAAGAAATTAAAAATAAATTTAAGGAACCACAGAAAGAAGGGGAAGAAAGTCAAGTTTTGAAATGTTAAAATTAGTGAAATGTAGAAACCTGAAAAGCATAAATAATTTTTTAAAAAAAGCATTTGCAGCAACATATCGCACTGTGGATTAAACCACAGAGCCTAGGGCTTGCCAATAAGAAGGTCAGCGGTTCGAATCCCCACGACGGGGTGAGCTCCCGTTGCTCGGTCCCTGCTCCTGCCAACCTAGCAGTTCGAAAGCACGTCAAAGTGCAAGTAGATAAATAGGTACCGCTCCAGCGGGAAGGTAAACGGCATTTCCGTGTGTTGCTCTGATTCACCAGAAAGCGGCTTAGTCATGCTGGCCACATGACCCGGAAGCTGTCTGAGGACAAATGCCGGCTCCCTCGGCCTATAGAGCGAGATGAGCACGCAACCCCAGAGTCGGTCACGACTGGACCTAATGGTCAGGGGTCCCTTTACCTTTACCTTTACCTATGTCATAACACCAATACTTTGGCCACCTCATGAGAAGAGAAGACTCCCTGGGAAAGACCCTGATGTTGGGAAAGATGGAGGGCACAAGGAGAAGGGGACGACAGAGGACGAGATGGTTGGACAGTGTTCTCGAAGCTACCAGCATGAGTTTGACCAAACTGCGGGAGGCAGTGGAAGACAGGAGTGCCTGGCGTGCTCTGGTCCATGGGGTAACGAAGAGTCAGACACGACTAAACGACTAAACAACAACAACATCTCATAACACCATTTTATAATGTTATATATTTCATCCCAGGGCTGCTATCCCCATTGATACACCCATCCCTAAATTCTGATGTACTGGTCTTATGATGTGTTCAGAAGGGCTGCAGGTCAGGCTACAACCTCCGAGTCATGCAGTATGCAAATAGTTAGTAGGTCACAGCCAGGATGAAGTAATGAGATACTAGTGGATGTAGCAACCTTGTATCAATTGCCTTCATTCAGGTTTTTTTGACCAATCACTTTGATCTGTTGCTTTGGGTCATGAATGAGCTGTTATAACCACCCTCTTTTGGTTCCATTTGATTCATTCATTTGAATCGTGTTCTTTGGTTTGGTTTGGTTTGATTGCTCCCTCTGGACCGCTTTTCCTGTCTGATTCATCTTCCCCTTTGCAAACAAATGTTTGATTGTACGAAGGAATTCCGGGGAAGTTTCTGGGAAAAGTGTCTCTTCGCTGCCAGTGAGTTGATCTTGTTTTTTAAGCATCTCCTCATCATGTCCACATTCTTGGTGTTTTCCAGGCATTTGTGTTGCTGAATAACTATTCTACTTAGTGCTGAAGAGAGATGCAAAGAATTGCTGGCTTTTATTTTTCCAAAATAAAAAAGGATTGGGGAACAGCCGCTGTTTTTTCTTTTATTTGCCTTGGCGGGTGTTGATATGACCTGAAATCTGTTTTGTACCAAGCATGATCTAACCTACCGGTAATTAACAGAGGAGTCCTAACTATAGGAAGCCAACAGATCTTTCAACGCCTTCAGTGAAGCCACCGTAAGTGACCACTATCTCAAGCTTCATTCAGAAATGGGACTACTTTCGGTTGAGCTGGCCCAAGCCAGGCAGAGGGAAAGCAAACATTTATATTAAACTCTGTATTATTGTCTTACTCTGCCCATTTCGCTAGGGCAAGTTCCACTGATATGCTAGGTCATGCAACCAAACTGAAAGGGGTTTGGAATAGGTTACGCCTGCCCTGCCCTACCCCTATCCCTGCCACAAGCCCAGAATACCTACTTTTCTGGACTTACCCTGGCCTCAGTCCAACTGGATTTGGCCAATCTGGGATGAGGGACTTAATAATACAGTCATACCTCAGGTCGAAGTTGCTTCAGGTTGAGCACTTTTGGGTTGCGCTCTGCGGTGACCCAGAAGTAACGTGTTCGCTGCTCGTGCATGCACAGACCGTCAAAATGATGCCACGCGTATGTGCAGAAACGACGAATTGCAACCTGCGCACGCGCACAGTCACAGGTTGTGTTCGCTTCAGGATGCAAACGGGGCTCCAGAACATATCCCGTTCGCATCCTGAGGTACCACTGTAATTAATAATAATAATTGTATTATTTATACCTCACCCATCTGGCTGGGCTGCCCCAGCCACTCTTGGCAACTTCCAACACATATAAAAGCACAATAGAACATCAAACATCATCATCATTAGAATTTATATACTGCCCAATACCTGTGGGTCTCAGGATGCTTCACAGAATAAAATAAGCATATAAAACTGCAAAATACCTAATAAAAAATAGAGGACTACCCGGGTGGCGCCATTGGTAATGGCGGATTCCCTCTGATTCGGAGGGACCAGCTCCACGGAAAATGGGTCTTTCCCGCTACGGCGAAGCGGGGACCCTTTCAAAACTCACAGGAGGATGAAGCCTGTGACCATGGGACTCGGTGGGCACCTTTAGCGCCCCCCCAACCCGTAAAGGAACCCATTTACGGGCTCCGGAGCGAAGAGGGGGAAGTGGCGCGGTGCTGAGAGTCAACTGCTTCTTCCGTGGAGCGAAGCCGCACAGCCGTTGCCGGAGAGCGCTGCCTTTTTCCTGGGACAATTTGGCTTTTAAAACAATCACCCGTGAGTACTTTAATTTCGGACAATTGGACTATAAATAATGACCTGCGAGTAGAAAGGAAAATTGGACTAAGAAATTCTTCTCAATTTGGCACTGAAACGGGAAGGTCTAAACAGGAAGTCAGCCTTCCGTTTCTTGTAGATCGATTAAAGCAAAGACATGGCAAACTAGAGTACAGAAAATCGTTTGTAAAGGATTAACTTTCATCATTTAAAATTGTTGAACCCCCTTCGGAAGCAGGAGAAGAGGGGGGATTTTTTCCAGACTGTTTAAACCTGCAGAAGAGAGTGTAAAGCAAAGTAATTTTCCACCGTCTTGATCCTGGGAGCGGGGTGTCAGGACTGACGTTCATTGGGAAGCTCATTGACCAGAGACAAACATTTTTGACAGATAGTTAAAAGAAGAGAAACATAGTGATTCCATTGTTCTCCTTCGCATTTTAAAGGAACAAATATTGACAAAATATCTGAAAAAGGAAACTTTGTTGCTAGATCTGCCTTTAAAAGGAAAGAACAAATAGAAGTTCTTCCCCTAGAGGGAGCCTGTGAAACTGTTACTAAATCTGAATTGGGGAGCTCTGCAGCTGCAACAGATTACGATCGTGGGAATAGACTTCTGACCTTGCAGAACAATGTATCCAGAAGCTCTGGTGCGTGCTTTCTGCAAAACAAGTGCCCTACTGGAACAGCTACATGAGAAGACGGACTTGATGACTGCTGTGATCAGAAATTTTGGACAGGTAGTGGGAAACTATATAGAGCCCACCCAGGAATCAAATCAGGAGTGTGCTCTGACAGATCAGATGAGGGAAGAGGATGTTGCTGAACCTCGGGCGCCAGAGATGGAGGGAGCTGTGGCCCAGCAGGAACATGAGCTCTTGGATTTGACAAAAGAACTTGGAAAAAGCCAGATTTGGAAAGATAAAGTTTGGTTTGGTTTGGAAATGGGGGGTTGGATAGACCCCCCTATGCAGGGATGTTTGGACTTTTCAAGTCTGGCAATGGGCCGTGAGATGTTTGAGGTTGTGGGGGCTCCTAATTCTGGAGGGACTTTGAAACATGTTTTTAAATACCACATGGAGTTTAGTGTGGAATATGGAAAAGGGACTGATTTGTTGAGAAGGGTCAAAAACACTGTCAAGTTGGAGTTTCCACGAGTGAAAGGAGCAGGAGACAAAGTAAAGTACAGGTATAAATATGAAGAAGAGCTGCGGAAGGGACATGGAAGAGACTTAAGGGCCTCGGACATAAGATTACCAGGTTAATGAGCTAGATTGATGGGATTGAAAGGACTGACAAAACCCGGGACCAGGAGGAAGAGACGCTGGATGAAGATTGGAAGAATTTTTTTTTTTTATTAGGATTGCTTTATAAAATTGATGTATGTTAGAAAAATGTTGGAACGAAATCATCTGGCTTTAGCAAAAATGTTAAAAGAATTATGTAAAAATATGTTATGGTTATGAGAAATTGGTATAAATAAGATCTAAGTTTCAAGTTTTAGGGTTTATTATAGTAAGATAAGGTTAAAATAGATTAAGGTATTGTAATGATAGAATATTATGAAAAATGGAAAGGATTTGCTGTGACAATTAACAACTAGGATACAAAAAAAGGGAGGAGTGAGGAGGTCAAAGAAAGAGGGTAATGACAGTTAAGGATCTGAGAATATTGGACTTGTTTTTTAAATGTTTGTGGCTTATTTTTGTTTTTTGATTGTGTTGTGTTACGTGTTTTGTTCTTATTTTTTTTATTTTTATTTTTATCAATTTGTATTGTTTGATTGTGGTTTGTTTTTCTTCTGTTTTTTCTTTTTCTTTTTTGTTTTTTCTGTAACTTTAAAAGTTCTTAATAAATATCATTTAAAAAAACAAAAAACAAAATACCTAATAAAAATAAAAACAACAACCCAATATGCCCTCCCCCAAAAAAACACATTTTAAAAAGGGCATAGGATGTAAATCAGATCAACCAAAGGCCTGATTAAAAAGGAACTTGTTTGCCTGGCGCTTCAAGGTGTATAATGCAGGCGCCAGGCGGACTTCCCGGAGGAGAACATTCCACAGACGGGGAGCCACTGCAGAGAAAGTCCCGCTCTTGTGTTGCCACCCTCTGGGCCTCTCACGGAGGGGGCACACGAAGGAGGTCCTCAGAAGATGATCTCAGGGTCCGGGTAGGTTCCTATGGAAAGGAATGGAAACATTAAAAACTTCCTGATACAGGAGTGCCTTCAGATGTCTTCTAAAAGTTGTATTGTTATTTATCTCTTTGACAGCTGGCAGGAGGGTATTCCACAGGATGGACACAACTGCTGAGAAGGCCCTCTGACCGGTTCCCTGTAACTTCATTTACTCTGGCATATCTCCTACTGAGGTGGGATGGGAGACTTGGCTGGGCCCAGGCTTAGCCTGAGATCTGCCTACTCGAGTCAGTTTCTTGGGTTTGGATTGTGCTGCTAGCCTGCCTATACAAGTGGCCCTTGCCATTTTATTTAGTGCTTCTCTTGATGGAGAAGCAGCCAGGGCTGGCCCATCCATGAGGCAAGGTGAAGTGACTGCTTCAGGTGGCAGAATCCACAGGGGCAGCAAATGCCTTGGGCTGGTCCTGGCAGTAGCTATTTAGCCTTAACTAAATAAAACCTCCAGCTTAGAAGTCCTGGTGCCTTTGGATGCCAGATGCTGAGAAGCACCACCAGCAAAAAGTTGTTGGGAAATAATTTATAATGAATTGGAAAAAAATGTTTAAATATATCTTTCCCCCAGAAAAACCTAGAGTCCTTTTTTGTTGTGGATAATTCAGATGGAAATTCCCAGGTGTCAAAAAAATGTTTTTTATTTTATTTTATTTTTAAAAGGGTTATTTATGTATGCCACTACAGTGGCCCATGTTTTGTTAGCCCAAAAATAGAAAACGAGCAAGGTCCCAAGCAAAGAAGGTTGGCAACTTAAACTGATGGAATATGTGCAGGTTGTGGGTCTAATGTATAGAATAAGAGAACAAGAAGAACATTCGTTTAAAGAAGATTGGGAAATATTTATTGAATATAAGGGGGGAAATTGTGTACACTTGAAAACGTTGACAGCATTAAGATAAATTCAACAGTAATAATGAAAGTAATAATGGAATACTGAATGGTTTAGTTTATATAAAATATGCAGGGATGTATGCTATGTAAAATGAACCATGGAAAGAGAAGAAGGGAAGTCATTGAAATTTCAAGGTTGTATAAATGAATATTCTAAATTGCAAAACAGAAAATTTAATAAAAATTATATTTTTTTAAAAAAGGAAAGAAAAAAAAGAAAGCTGTTGCCTTTATGGTTCTGCTTTCAGACTTCACTAAGGCATCCAGTTGGCCACTGCAGGAAGTACGACGCTGAACTAGATGGACCTAGTTGCAGTTGATCCCTATAGATGTCAGCCTTTGCCACCCAGGTGCCCTCCAGATGGTTTGGGTCACAACTCCCATCAGCCCCGGCCAGAAGGGCACCAGGCTGAGATAAGTCCTCACACCTCAGTGCTTAAGCAAACTACAAGCTGCTTGTGTTTGTGTTTATCAGGATGTGTGAGAACCGCCCATTAGGTGTTCCTGTTTTCTGTGGGTCCCGGGGATTGTTCCAGCATTTGACATATGACTTGGGAGTCTCAAGAAGCAAAGTGTTTTTAAAGCACTGCTGCGATTTTAACAAAGGGTACCTGGAGGTATGATACGTGAAATGCATGGCACACAAACGAATACTTGCATAACCTGATACTTAGCAAAAGAAACAGCTGGAGCAAACAGAAGAAAAGAAGCTTAAGAGAGCTTAGAGCAGGGGTGTGGAACTGGATCTGGCTGGAAGGCTCCCCACAAGCCAGCTTTGACTGGTGGGTGGGAAGCACCCACCTATCAATCACCTGGTGTCATTATGATATCAGGTGATGACTTCAAAGGTGCTCGGTCTCAGCACCCATCAGTGGTGAGAGCAGCTTCACTGTTCTCACTAGGGAACAGCAAAGGTTTTACCCACCCCTCACCCAACAACTCATATGGCATCAGATGTTGGGCTGGTGGGCATGGCTTCAGGGAAATGGCATCCTGGGCCTCATTAGCCCTGCCTGTTAGAGGTTCCCCACTGCTGGCTTAGAGCAGGGGTGCCAACCTAAATAAAAGATGGAGGGACCAGGTAATCCCCACCTGGCATAATCAATCACAAGACGTGCCACACACAGCCCATTTGAATAGCAATGCCCATCAACTTTGGGGTGGCCCAGCCCCCTCAAATATTTTATTGGAGGGGCAAAGGGATTGTGGCCCCCAGGAGTTGGCTCCTATGGCTTAGAGCAGTGAAGCCCAAACTTAGCCCTCCAGCTGTTTTGGGACTACAATTACCATCATCCCTGACCACTGGTCCTGCTAGCTAGGGATGATGGGAGTTGTAGCCCCCAAACAGCTGGAGGGCCAAGTTTGGCCATCACTGGCTTAGAGGAACCACCAGGGTATGTCTTGATGCCTGCTGACACTGTTCTCAAAGTGCCAGGAGATACAGAGGCAGAACCTGCTTCCTTCCTGCCTTGTGAAAGCAAAGTGATTTCAATAAATGTAATAATAAATAAAGTGCTTTTGCTGTGTCTAGCACCCATGGGTTGGGAGGAGTGTTTTTAGTTCATTCCCTTGTGTGGAACGTCTGGGGGCTGCGTGCCAATAATGATGCACAGTAGGCCATATCCCAGCCTTGCAAAAACAAGAGGGTTCTGTATATACAACCCCACCTTCATCTTGGCCAGCAAGAGGCATGGCCACGGTTGAGGAACACCTTCCAGGCA
The DNA here is from genome assembly GCF_964106645.2 of Podarcis pityusensis. NCBI lineage: Eukaryota > Metazoa > Chordata > Lepidosauria > Squamata > Lacertidae > Podarcis > Podarcis pityusensis. The sequence continues at coordinate 42,502,409 of NC_138039.1, read as the reverse complement.
AGCAAATGTGCTCAAGGAAGGCATGGAGCAGGGCCACAGAGGGGCACAGTTTGGGGAGTGGGAAAGGCCCTGGGAGTGTATTGAGGGCCAGACAAGGAGGTCTGGAGGAACATATTTGGCCCCTGAGCCTGAGGTTCCCCACCAGTTTCTACAAAACGTAGTTTGAAGACAATGGAGCAAGAACAGGTCAAGCCATGGCCACCCCTGAATGCCAGACTCTGGAAATGGATGAAGAAAGCATCTTGAAGAAAAGCAAACTTATATAAAGCCATAGCTGGTGTCTTAAACTGTCTGTGCATAAAGGGTTCTATAGCAATACTCCATTCTTATTATACTTCTAGTAAATAATGAAACAAGAACAACACATCTGAGATAAGCCCAGATCTCCCACAAGGTTGCACAGATGGGGAACTGAGCGCTAATATTCCCCCCCTGCTATGCTCCAAATGGTGGTTCAGAGTGATGATGATTCCTTTAATCTATCAATTTGTTTTGTAATGGATAATAAAAGACGGGGTGGGGGGATAATGATCAACCACACTTTTTTGATTCAAATGCATAACTCTATTTAAGACTCACTCATGAACTGCTGTGATCTTAGTTGGCCTCTATGTGGATTTATTGTTTTTTATCATAGCTATGCTTTCTCTTTCTATGTATATGTGTGTATTAGTTTAGTAAACTGTCTTACGCATTCTTTGGGGGTGATCTGTTGTGCAAACTAGATACATTCTAGCCGATCCTGCCATAATTCCCCCAAAATTCATGTATAGATGAAGGTCACAACTGCACTAAACATAAGCTGTTTCCTAGTTCTGCTGGATCTCTCAGTATCCTTTGATACCATCAACCATGACATCCTTCAGGACCGTCTAGAGGGGCTGGGAGCATTGTTATACAGTGGTTCCACTCCTTCCTCCTGGGCCGTGTCCAGAAAGTGGTGGGGGGGATGAGTGTTTGGACCCCTGGGCTCTCACTTGTGGGGTGCCCCAGGGTTCCATCCTCTTCCCCATGCTTTTTAACATCTATATGAAACTGCTGGGAGAGATTATCAGGGGGTTTGGGCTGGGTGTTCATAAGTATGTGGATGATTCCCAGCTCTACCCTTCTTTTAAATCAGAACCATTGAAGGTGGTGAAGGTCCAGTGTGAGTGTCTGGAAGTGTTTGGAGGATGGATGGCAGCTAACAGATTGAGGTTGAATCCTGACAAGACCGAAGTACTGTTTTGGGGGACAGGCGGCAGGCTGGTGTGGAGGACTCCCTGGTCCTGAATGGGGCAACTGTGCCCCTGAAGGACCAGGTGCGCAGCCTGGGAGTCATTTTGGACTCACAGCTGTCCATGGAGGCACAGGTCAATTCTGTGTCCAGGGCAGCTGTCTACCAGCTTCATCTGGTATGCAGACTGAGACCCTACCTGCCCGCGCAGACTGTCTTGCCAGAATGGTGCATACTCTGGTTATCTCCCGCTTGGACTACTGCCATGCGCTCTATGTGGGGCTACCTTTGAAGGTGACCCAGAAACTACAACTAATCCAGAATGTGGCAGCTAGACTGGTGACCGGGAGTGGCCACCAAGACCATATAACACTGGTCCTGAAAGACCTACATTGGCTCCCAGTACGTTTCTGAGCACAATTCAAAGTGTTGGTGCTGACCTTTAAAGCCCTAAACGGCCTCGGCCCAGTATACCTGAAGGAGTGTCTCCACCCCCATTGTTCAGCCTGGACACTGAGGTCCAGCACCGTGGGCCTTCTGGCAGTTCCCTCCCTGCGAGGTTACAGGGAACCAGGCAGAGGGCCTTCTTGGTAGTGGTGCCCACCATGTGGAATGCCCTCCCATCAGATGTCAAGGAAATTAACATTTACCTGACTTTTAGAAAACATCTAAAGGCAGCCCTGTTTAGGGAAGTTTTTAATGTTTGATTCTATTTTTAATATTCTGTTGGGAGCTGCCCAGCCAGATAAGCAGGATATAAATAAATTATTATTATTATTATTATTATTATTATTATTATTATTATTACAGCACTGTTATACCACTGCAGTCATCACTTCTCCCAAAGAATCTTGGGAACTGTAGTTTGTTAAGAGTAGTTGTTAGGGGATCCCCCTAGTCCCCCCACAGAGCTACAATCCTCAATTTCTCTTCCCTGGGAATTCTGGGAATTGTAATTCTGTGAGGAGAATTTGGGGGCTCGCCTGGTGCCTTTGTTACCTATCTTCAGGTGCCAAGCAAATACCTTCCTCTTCACCAGGCCCTTTGATTAATTAACCAAACTATGGCCTTTTCAATTGTGTGTTGGGGGGGCAGGGTATTTTGTGGGCTTGTTGCTACATTATGTATTTCTGTGCTTTTCTGTTGTGAACCACCCTGTGACCCTTAGGTGAAGTGCAGCATGGAAATTCAATAAATAACTTCAGATGGACAGCACAGCCTTTGGAACCACAGAAACTGCCTTTGGTCTAGTTGGATGACTCGTCCGTCCAGTGCAGTGCTGCTTGTGCTGCCTGTCATAGGCTCTCCACCTTGGTCAGACCATACCTGGAGTCCTATGTCCAGTTCTGGGCACCACAATTTAAGAAGGATATTGATAAGATGGAACATGAGCAAAGGAGGGTGACCAAGATGATCAAGGATCTGGAAAACAAGTCTTATGGGGAACGGCTGAGGGAACTGGGTATATTTAGCTTGGGAAAGAGGATACTGAGAGGAGATATGACAGCCATCTTTGACCATTGATGGAGCAAACTTGTTTCCCCCTGCTATGGAGGGTAGGACCTGTACCAATGAATTGCGCTTGCTGATCAGAAGCTCAGAGGCTCATATCCCCGTGACGGGGTGAGCTCCCATTGCTCTGTCCCAGCTTCTGCCAACCTAGCAGTTCGAAAGCACACCAGTGCAAGTAGATAAATAGGCACCACTGTGGCAGGAAGTTAAGTGGCGTTTCCATGCGCTCTGGTTTCTGTCATAGTGTTCCGTTGCACCAGAAGAGGTTTAGTCCTGCTGGCCACATGACCTGGAAAGCTGTCTGTGGACAAACACCGGCTCCCTTGGTCTGAAATCGAGATGAGCGCCGCAACCCCATAGACACCTTTGACTGGACTTAACCGTCCAGGGGTCCTTTACCTTTTACCTTTACCAATGGATTCAAGTTACAAGAAAAGAGATTCCAACCAAATATCAGGAAGAACTTTGTGATGGTAAGAGCTGCTTGACAGGGGAACAGACTTCCTTGGGAGTTAGTGGATTCTTCTTCTCTGGATGTTTGTAAGCAAAGCTTGGATGGCTGTCTGTCATGTAGAATGGAGTTGAGGTTCTTTGCAGGGGTTTGCACTAGACGACCCTCGGGGTCCCTTCCAAACTCTATAGGGTTTCCTAAAGACCCCAGTCTGGAGCAGTCAGGGCTCGATCCATCTGCCCGCAGGACACGTGTTTTCCGCGGAGCCTTCGCCCTCGCGGGCTCGCCTGCTGGGTTGGCCCGTGTCCCGGCCAGCCTCTCTCCGTCCCTCCCAGCGCCGGGGCGCCCGCCACTCGCTGCCCTTCCGCCCCCGACGGTGCGAGCCAGCCGCCCACGGGGCATAAGCGCCTCCCCGTCGCGGCCGAGCCCCCTGCCACCCCCGGCCGAGTTGTCCCAGCGAGGAGCGCCTGGTCCGTCGGGCGTCGCGATGCAGGGCCAGGCAGCGGGCAGCCGGGCGCTGTGCTGCGCGCTGGCTGCCGTCGGGTTGCTGTCGGCGCTCAGCGCCGCGGGCACCGTCTTCTTGCTGGGACAGTGGCGGGAGCTGAGCGCCGCGCTGCAGGCGACCCAGGAGGAGGTGGCGCAGCTGCGACAGCCCCAGGTTCCGCCGAGCGCGCTGCGGCACCTCCGCGACAGCGGCACCCCGTCGGACGGCGGCCTCGCCCAAGCGCCGGGCGGCCGCGACAAGAGGAGCCAGCGGAGGCGCGCCCTCGCCAAGAGCCACATCCGCGCCGAGGACGAGGACATGCTCATGATGATGACCTACTCCATGGTGCCGGTAGGGGGCGCTCTGGCCTGTCGAGGGGGAGGAGGGGTCGGGGTCGAGACTGGGTTTCTCCCTAGAGATCCAGAGAGAAATCTGCGCTTGGAAAGCTCCAGTTATCTGACCCCAAGGTCAGGCTTGCTACCCACAACTCCGCACTGGCAGAGCTCCTGTGCGGCAGCCAGCGGAAATCCAACAGGTGCAGCTTGCGCTATGGAGAGGGGCAGAAAATCAGTCCCCCCGGTTGGACCCTTTTAGGGTAAAGGTTTATTGGGAAATGATCCACAATGAACTGGAAAAAACCAGAGTCCTTTCTGTTGGGGATAATTCAGACTGAAATTCCCAGGTTTCAAAAAAGCTAATTTATGTATGCTGCTGCTGCGGCCCCCGTTTTGTTAGCCCAAAAATGGAAAACGAGCAAGGTCCCAACTAAAGAAGAATGGAATATGCACAACTCGCAGACTTAACGTATAGAATAAGAGAAAATAACTGTGCACAACTGAAAACGCTGGCAGCATTAAGATAAATTCAACAGTGTAAACCAAGTTTTGATGGGTGCAATAATGGAATACTGAATGGCATAGTTTTTGTAAAATATGCAGGGATTTATGATATGTAAAATGAACCAAGGAAAGAGAAGAAGGGAAGTCACTGATATCTGAAGGATGTAAAATGAGTATTTTAAATTGTAAAACAGAAAACGCATTAAAGAAGAAGAAGAAAGAAAGTTCCCCCTGTTGGATTTCGGCCGCTCTTCGTGGCACCGGAGCGAGGCCAGCAGATAAAGATGGCAAGGGGGAATGAAGGCCCCGATATTTGGTGAAGGTGGGGGGCCTGAAATATCCAGGGTTAGCATTACCCCCTGTGTCAAAGGCTCCTGTTGCTTGACAGCTACAGCTTTCCCTGTCTCTGCATGCCACGCTTCAGAAAGGCACCACCTGTTGAATTTTGCGATCTGAAGCCTGTTAGAGGATTTCTTCCATTCACATGCCTGTGCTCAGGTTGGATCTAAGCAACCTGGGTATGTGCAGGATACCAGCCAAAGAGTGTATATTTAAGTGCCTTAATAATAACTGTTGAATTGTGTGCAGCCATAAGCAGGGTATCATTTTTTCAAAAAACAAAAACCCTATTGATTTAATTAGCCAGAAACAGTGGCGTAGCGTGGGTTGTCAGCATCCGGGGCAAGGCAAGTAATTTGCGCCCCCTAACCCGTGGATTTGCGCCCCCTAACCCTAACCCCCAGATGCTGCGCCCGGTGCGGCCGGCCCCCCCTGCACCCCGCACGCTACGCCACTGGCCAGAAATTCCCAGGTTCAGTCCCTGGCATCTCCAGGTAGGATAATGTACTCATGTTGAGTTGGAAGGGACCCAAAGGTCATCTAGCCCAACCCCTGGAATGCAGGACGGAGAAAGACTTCTATTCTGAAACCGCAAAGAGTCACTGCCAGTCAGTGTAGACACAAGCTAAATGGTCCGATTCAGTACAATGCAACTTCCCATGTTCCTCTTTTTGTTGTGCTGTGCAAGACCTCCAAGTGTGCTACACAGCAGGGGCTGGAGGAGAGGGCTAGGGAAGGGGGCAGGTTGCAGATGCTGCAACTCCCTCTCCCTAGGTTTAAATGGGTAGAGTCAATCTCCAGGTTGTGATTTTGGTGGCACTTTGGTATTTTGGACAGCTTGTTCTGCACTGCCAAGGTGAGCCAAAACATCAGCTGAACAGCAGTACTTAAAACAGCAACACCTCTTAAATTCTCTGTAAGGGACACGGGTGGTGCTGTGGTCTGACCCACTGAGCCTCTTGTGCTTGCCAGTCAGAAGGTTGGCGGTTTGAATCCCTGTGATGGAGTGAGCTCCCATTGCTCTGTCCCAGCTCCTGCCAACCTAGCAGTTAAAAGCACACCAGTGCAAGTAGATAAATAGGTACCACTGTGACGGGAAGGTAAATGACTTTTCCATGCACTCTGGCTTCCATCACGGTGTTCCGTTGCTCCAGAAGTGGTATAGTCATGCTGGCCACATGACCTGGGAAGCTGTCTGTGAACAAACACCAGCTCCCTTGGCCTGAAAGCGAGATAAGTGCCACAACCCTATAGTCGTCTTTGACTGGACTTAACCGTCCAGGGGTCCTTTGTTGTCGTTTAGTTGTTTAGTCGTGTCCGACTAAACACTCCTGTCTTCCACTGCCTCCCGCAGTTTGGTCAAACTCATGCTGGTAGCTTCGAGAACACTGTCCAACCATCTTGTCCTCTGTCGTCCCCTTCTCCTAGTGCCCTCAATCTTTCCCAACATCAGGGTCTTTTCCAGGAGTCCTTTACCTTTACGTTTTTACTTAAAACGGCATCACCTCTTAATTTTTCTTTACAGCCCTGTAGCTTTAAGCACCTCCAAACCCTCTGATTCATTGGAGGAATCAACAGCCTTAGCAAACTATCCGAAAACCCACACTCTGCCTTTATACCACTCTCATCCATACTTTTGCTTGACCTGTATTTTGATTATATTGTGTACTGATTGATTCCTCTGGGTCCAAGAACTTTTCTGGTTGTTCTGCAGCTGTGTCTTGCAAAGCTCCAACCTTATCTGCTGAATTTGATCTTATCAGTTGCGCAGAAAATCCAAAGAGAGATTTTGCGTTACGAAGCTTTGATTCGGTGGGTTAGATCAGATTTTCATGAGGCACAGCTGCTTAACCCTGTATTGCAGGGGGTTGGAAAAGTGTTGTGATTCTATGATAACTTATATGCACACTCAGGGAGATGGTTTGACAGTGATAGAATTTATGATCTGTTCAATGTTTCCCCCATAAAATACTTTATCTGTAGCATTATCAGTTGCTGTGTGATATTTTGTATCCTAAGACAGAACCACAAGGTGTGCAAATGCCATCTAATCCTAAACTGCATTGCAGTAAAAACAAAACCAGAACTTTCTTCCAAGATACACAACAGTTGTCTGAGCGATTATATAGTCATAACTTGTCTACAGCTGACACTCAGTTTAGAGAGTTGTCAACTGGCCCAGGCTTCTGTGCCTTTAATGATCTGCAACACTTGGAAGCTTGCCATAAGAACATAGGAAGACAGTCTGGAAACTTCAGCTGGTGCAGAATTCAGCGGCCAGGCTGCTCACCGGAGCAAGATGGTTTGAGCATATTACACTGATCCTGGTCCAACTGCACTGGCTACCAATTAGTCTCCAGGGCCAATTCAAAGTGCTGGTTTTGACCTATAAAGCCTTAAATGGTTCAGGACTGCAATACCTCAAGGACCGCCTCTTTCCATATGAACCTACACAGACCCTGAGATCACCTTCTGAGGCCCTCCTTCACGTGCCTCCTCCTCGAGAGGTCTGGAGGGTGGCAACACAAGAACGGGGCCTTCTCTGCAGTGGCTCCCCGTCTGTGAAATGCTCTCCCCAGGGAAGTTCACCTGGTGCCTTCATTTTACACCTTTTTAACCAGGCCTTTGGTTGACCTGACTGACATCCTATGCCCTTTTAAAATGTGGCACTTTGGGTGGTGGGGGACTGTTATTGGGTTATTGTGTTTATTTTGATTTTATATATTGTGATCTTTTCTGTGAACCGCCCTGAGACCTCCGGGTATAGGGCAGTACATAAATTCAATCAATAAAATAATAATAATAATAATAATAATAATAGGAGGAGGAGCTTGACTGCTGAATCAGGCCAAAGCCCCATCTAGTCCTGCATTCTGCTTTCACAGTGGCCAACCAGATGACTATGGGAAGCTTGCAAGCGAGACCCAAGCAGAACAGCACTCTAATAATAATAATAATAATAATAATAATAATAATAGTAATAATTTATTTATATCCTGCCTTCCCCAGCCAAAGCCGGGCTCAGAGCAGCTAACAACAGTAAAAATAGCACAATTTACATAAAATCACAGTCAATTAATTGAAATACATTCTAAAATCAGTTCAGAATCAAATTAATGGCAACCACCGGGCTAGAGTTCTATGAGGATGACAGAAGGAGAGAGGAGGTCAGGCTGTGCCCTGGCCAAAGGCCTGGTGGAACAGCTCTGCCTTGCAGGCCCTGTGGAAAGATGTCAAGTCCCGCAGGGCCCTGGTCTCTTGTGACAGAGCATTCCACCAGATCAGGGCCATGGCCGAAAAAGCCCTGGCTCTGGTTGAGGCCAGCCTAACCTTGCTGTGGCTCGGGATCTCCAAGATGTTTTTGTTTGTAGACTGTAAGGTCCTCCGTGGGACACACCAGGAGAGGCGGTTCCGTAGGTACGAGGGTCCTAGGCCGTATAGGGCGTTAAAGGTCAAAACCAGCACCTTAAACCTGATCCTGTACTCCACCGGGAGCCAGTGCAGCTGGCATAGCACTGGCGGAATGTGATCCTGCAGCGAGGACCCCGTAAGGAGTCTCACCACGGCATTCTGCACCCGCTGGAGTTTCTGGGTCAGTCTCAAGGGCAGCCCCACATAGAGTGAGGCTGGTATTCAGAGGCATAATGTCTCTATGGAGGTAGAAAACAGCCATCAGGGCTAGTGGCCATTGATAGTCTTGCTACTGTCCAAGGAGCATCATCACATTCCAATTGCTGCAGACTAAATGATGGTTAAAGGTGCAGGTGCCAGATCTGGGTGTAAACTGGCGGCTCTTTCTGTATTTAATTGCCAATATTCGATGGAAAAAGTTTTCAGGGTGATTTAAAGTGAAATGCAAAATGAAATCTGAACCCAGAATAAAACTGGCAGCGAAGAATGTCATCTGTACCAGCAGATCTTTAAAAATGCAAGAAAGGAAAGGGGGGGAGGAATACAGTTGAGTGGCAATTTTATCCATTCATTAATTTTAAAGGTGGGTATAAATAGGATGGAAGAACTTCTATTGCACATGTCTTGCTTGGTGGAGCTTCTGTCCAGACTCAGGTATCAAGTACCATGGAGCCAGGTGCTTGCATTAGGTGTTCTGAAATCTAAGTCTTCGCACAATATGTATTTTGAATTTTTTTTGTTCCCCATCACGCCAACCACTACAAGGCGTGCTTGCTTTCCATGCTTGCTGCTTCCTCTTGTCTCCTTACCCTGTGAGTGCCAGAGAAGCCACAGAAGCCTGCATAAATTACTCCATAAGATCTCACCTGTTCAGACCCTTTCATTAGATCATTCCTATTACATAGCCAGAAAGCTAGGGACCATCATTTGCATTTTAAAGGACTGCTAAAGGCCTCAGCTCAGTGGTTAGAGCATCTCCTTTGCATGCAGAAAGTCCTAGTTCTATTGCTGGCAGGTCCAGGGAGTCTGGAAGACATCCTGGAGAGCCACTGTCAGTCAGTGCAGACAACAATGAGCTGGTCTGGTTCCATGTAAGGCAGTTTCCTCATGCACATTTCTTGGGACACTTGTGAAGGCTGTCAGATGAGCCAGTGTTTCACTGCTTTTGCTTCATCTTCCTCCCCCAAGAGAGAGAGAACAGATCAAGCTCTCAAAATTGCAAAGCTAACGTCATCTGTTCTGCAGATGTTCTTGCAAAAGGTAAGAAATGGAAAAGATGGGGGGAAACAAACAGAAGACGATTTGGTTTTTGTTATGTACTGAGTTGAATAGGATCCAAAAGGCAGCAGTCTGATTGGCCCCAGAACAATAGGATCCGGAATGCAGCAGTCTGATTGGTCCACAGGAGCCACCCAATCCAGCTCCAGGTGGAAGTGAACCCGCAACCTGATTGGCCTACAGGTGAATCCCGGAATTAGCCAATCATGTGGGGCCCATTGTGTAAATAATGTATATAAAGCAGACATTCTGGGGGAACTTCCATTCCTCCTCACCACTATTAGCTGAATAAAGAGCATGAAATCCACTCTCGACTCCAAGTATATTTCAGTTTTAGTTGCTCTCTAGCTAGCCGTCAGTGTTCCCCTGAAGCTGTTTCCCAGTGTTGTTCTACTTTGTGTAGATCCTGGGAGTGGGTGGGAAATCTCAGTTAGTTTGTGTCTACACATATTAAGTTGCTGGAGTGGCTTCGCAATCAAACCATCTTCCCAGGGAACTCTGGGAATTGTAGGAGTGTGTGTGTGTCCTGACAACCCTTGGCCTCCTGAACAAACTACAACTCCCATAATTCTTTGTGGGAAGCCATGGCTGTTTAAAAGTGCCGTTATAGTGTTTTACATGTATGCTGTAGGTGTGGGCTGAGTGTAGAGGGTCCATTGCAGGCCTCTATCCTGTCCTATACTCCCCTCCCGTCTCATACTCTGGTTTTTCTTCAGATCATATAAATCTTCTGCTTTTTTGCTATATCCCCTGTCTTTTGCTTGGCAACAGTGGTGTGGAAATTCTATGAGTAAAAGAAAGAGGCTTTCATCCTTTTTGCTGGGTGCATTCCTATGTCTTCAGTAGCTCCCGATCTAGAGACAAGTATTGCAACAACGAAAAATCAGTGGCCATTTTTCCATCCCTCGATTCATTCTTTTGTGTCAAAACAAATTGCAGGACAAATTCCACCTCCTCCACCCCCACTCCCCGCTCTCCCGCTCTCTCTTAATAGACTCTCGCTATGATTATGCCAGTTGACAAAGTGTTTTCGTTGAAGAAGCTCTGCAAAGAGTGAGCAATCAGTCGCCCGACTTTGTGAACAAAAGCATGGAAATGAAAGCAAAATAAGCAAAAAGGAGAGGGCAAGGAATCTGGAAGGCAGTCGTGATATTCTGGCATGGCTATAGATTGGACGACGGTGCAAAACAAAGAAGCCCGAATCTGTAGTAAATGACTCATTCTCAGTTCGGTGAAAAGCGCCGCGTGGAATGTGAGAGGAGCACTTTGATGCGCGTCCAAAATTCCTTGCTCATCAACCTTATTTGTATTATGTCGCTGAGCAGAGTTTGCTCGTGTTCCAGATAGGGCGTGCTAATAATCTCACATTCTTTTCTCAAGCCCGTCCAAAGGCAGAGGCTCAAAATGTTTCCCAAAGGCAAACATGGGTCGTGTGTCTAGATGCAGAAGAGAACCGGATCCTTCAGTACCTTTTAAATTGGGGTGGGGTAAGCCTGTGGATCCTGAGATGTTGCTGGACTACACTTCCCATCATCAGCGGCCATTGGGCATGCTGGCTGGGGCTGATGGGAGTTGGAGTCCAACATCAACCTGGATAGCTCAGCAGGGTAGAGCATGGTGCTGATAATGCCAAGGTCGCAGGTTTGATCCCCATATGGGATAGCTGCCTGTTCCCGCACTGCTGGGGGTTGGGCAGGATGATCCTCAGGGTCTCTCTGCAATTCTATGAATCATCTGGAAGGCCACAGGTGCCCCATCCTTGTTTTCAGTGGTTGTACAGAATATAGGATTATGTTATTGTTATGCAGGATAACCTCCTGGGTGATATGAACTGTTTGGAAATGCCTGCCTATGGATCTTAGGCAAACTCCTTCTGTGGGCTGTTTTAGGCACCTGCTAAAACCTTTCTTGTTTAAACAAGCCTACATAGACATGTATGGGACTGAGCTTAGGACTTGCCAATCAGAAAGTCGGGGGCTCGAATCCCCGCGATGGGATGAGCTCCCATTGCTCTGTCCCAGCTCCAGTCAATTTAGCAGTTCGAAAGCACCCCAGTGCAAGTGGATAAATTTCCATGCACTCTGGCACTCATCATGGTCTACCAGTAGCGATTTAGTCCTGCTAGCCACATGACCCGGAAAGCTGTCTGTGGACAAATGCCAGCTCCCTTGGCCTGAAAGCGAGATGAGCGCCACAACCCCATAGTCGCCTTTGACTGGACTTAACTGTCCAGGGGTCCTTTATGTTTTACCTTTTACAGACATGTATATTTGCCATATATTTTAATTTGTAAGTTGTTTAATAACAATAATAGCAATAATAGCAATAATAGCAATAATAGCAATAATAGCAATAATAGCAATAATAGCAATAATAGCAATAATAGCAATAATAGCAATAATAGCAATAACAGCAATAATAGCAATAATGATGATGTATGACATGTACCCAGCTAAAGCTTTCTCAGAATAAACCTGTTCTTTCATTTTAATGGATGTACTTAGGGCAGGAGAACAATCACAAAACTAGGATGGCATCAATGGTAGCAGGGGGAGAAAAGAGGGATGTGAAAATGATAGTGTTATAAATCCTGCTTCTGTGCACATAGCTCAGTGGGAGAGCATCTGCTTTGCATGCAGAAAGTCCCATTTTCAATTCCTGGCATCTCCAGGTAAGGCTGGGAATGCTGCCCCCTGTCTGAAATCCTGGAGAGACACTTCCCACCAGTGTGGACAATACTGAACCTGATGGACTCGTCTGGTTTGGTAGAAGGCAGCTTTCCAGGGCTCCCTACTTCAAACTCCCAGGTACCCAACATTGGCCATGCTGGCTTGGATTCATGGGAGTTGGAGTCCAACAGCACCCACAGGACATTGTGTTGGCTTCCCCAGTTGAAGATTTCATACCCTCCAACATTTCTCTGATGAGAATAGGGATGTCCTATTCCACCAATATTATTTCATCAATATTATTATTATTTTATTTATACCCCACTCATCTGACTAGGTTACCCCAGCCACTCTAACGTATATAAAAATATTATAAAACATAAAACGTTTATAAACTTCCCTATCCAGGGCTGCCTTCAGATGTCTTCTAAAGGTTGTGTAGTTACTTATCTCCTTGGCTCAGGGGTTGCATAACTCCATACCCTCCAACATTTCTCCAAAGAAAATAGGGATGTCCTAAGGAGAAGCGGAGGGACGCTGGTGGTGCTGTGGGTTAAACCACACAGCCTAGGACTTGCCGATCAGAAGGTCGGCAGTTTGAATCCCCGTGACGGGGTGAGCTCCCGTTGCTCGGTCCCTGCTCCTGCCAACCTAGCAGTTCGAAAGCACATCAAAGTGCAAGTAGATAAATAGGTACCGCTCTGGCGGGAAGGTAAACGACATTTCCGTGCACTGCTCTGGTTCGCCAGAAGCGGCTTAGTCATGCTGGCCACATGACCTGGAAGCTGTACGCCGGCTTCCTTGGTCAATAAAGCGAGATGAGCGCCGCAACCCCAGAGTCAGCCACGACTGGACCTAATGGTCAGAGGTCCCTTTACCTTTAAGGAGAAGCGGGAAATTCCGGGGTCAAATAAGAAACAGGGACAGCTTCTGTAAATCCGGGACTGTCCCTGGAAAACAGGGGCACTTGGAGGGTCTGAGATTTGCAGCAGCAAAGGAGTGGGGTTAGGATGGAGGGCACAGATGGAGGGCACACTCTCCTCCCAGCCACAATATCACAAGTCATAACATTGGAGAGTTGCTGGGAGTTCACTCTGGTGCTTATGCTTTGAATGAGTAGGAGCATGGTACCCAGTTCTTCTGATGCCTGATTAAAAAACATACCCCCCCCCCCATGGCCTTAGCAGTTAAGGCCAATGTGTTCTTTCAAAAATGAGCTTAGGTTGCATTTTGACACTTGTCCTAACATTACCCTCCTTTGGAACACTACATTCCCTGGTTTGTCAGCAATGATGTCTGTACAAAAAGTAACCAGCATTCATCCCTTTAAATTATTTCCTTGGTGCAGTGGGCCACTATATGCCCCCCCCCCAGCTCTCTTCTGTCCTCCGTCCAGCTTATCAGTTCAAATACATTGGGAGTACAGCCTGGGAGGGGGTTCCAAGGGCCACATAGAAAGGATTAGAGGGCCACGATTTGCCTGCAGTCCTGAGGTTTATCACCACCGCTGTAGAAAAGAAGTCATGAATTAATAGTTAATAAAAGATCACAGATCCACTTCAAATTGGAAACTGGATTTTTGTTCCTGTTAGGTTTTCAAGCAGAGACTGGTTTGCCACCCAAGAGGGATGCTGTATCAGTAGATCACGGGCAGGGGTTGGGCTAGAGAGCCTTTGAGATCCCTTCCAGCTTACTATATAATTGCAAGCAGAGGGGCAGCTCGACTGGGTACTCGTACACTCAAAAATGTTTGGTCTGGCACACTTGGAAAGCAAATCTTTAATACTGTATTTGGGCCTCAAGTTATAAAGGACAACTTGCCTTTAGTGGCCCCCTCACGCTTGCTGGGCTTCAACATGAGTTGCAGATCTAGACTTGTCTCCTGATTGGCAGGTTTACCTTGAACAGTGACTCGAGCAGAGACACAACAGGGATCTTCCAGCAAGGATGTAGAATTACTCTGTATCTCTTCATTAGGTGTGATTGGATTAAGGCACAGAGATGCAGCAGAACCATCTCCTCCTGCAGCAACAGAGGCTGGTTGGAAGGTGGCAAAGTTGGGCTTTTTGACATGCAGAGACACAATGGGCAGCCACCTCTGAAGATCATGCTTAGTCTATGCCTTGGGAGTGGTTGAGTGACCATTCATTCCTGATGCAGAAGGATACTGAATTCTCCAACTCCCTGATCCAAAAAATAATGATCGGAAGAACTCAGAGTATTTAAGCTTGCAGAGATGCAGCAGGCAACCTCTTAGGAACATAAGACAAGTTTTGCTGGATCACACCAAAGCCCTGTCTAACCTCTGGATTCCTACGGGAACAAGCTAAGCATGTAGACATTCAGATTGCCTCTCACCCTGGAAATGTCATAAATCCATTTTGACCAGCAGCAACTGATAGAGCTGGGCTCCATGGATTTGTGCTTTGGAGCTGAGGGCAGCCTTTCTGCATTAAATTATCTCGAGTCGTGGCACACTCTGTTTTAAAGCATTATTCTGATGTGCTAGAATGGTAGGAAGCTGTCTAAATCTCACATTCTGCACCCTGCCATAAAGATACCGTGTTTTGTGATTTCAGGTCCGGGTGATGATCGAGATCTGCAACAGCACAAAGGGAGTGTGCTTGACAGGTATGCTGGAGAATTTGTGATCGGGCAAACTGGGGCCTTTTTTCTGTCTGTGCCTATTTTATTGCTGCTACAGCAGTGGGAGAAATTTGTCACCAGTATCACTACCCAAAGCTGCTCTAAACCAGGGTCTTCTAGGAGCATGTCTAAGTGTGGAAATACAGCTGATTTTATCTATCTATCTATCTATCTGATGGCTTTTATATGGTCAGAGGGAGAGGAACTGTTCCTGCTCCACTTCTGAATGCCTTGCTGCAGCCTACTTGCATTGGCATTCTCTAACCCAGGGGTCAGCAAACTTTTTCAGCAGGGAGCTGGTCCACTGTTCCTCAGACCTTGTGGGAGGCCAGACTATATTTTTTGGGGGGAAATGAATGAATTCCTATGCTCCACAAATAACCCAGGAATGCATTTTAAATAAAATGACACATTCTACTCATGTAAAAACAAGGCGATTGGGCCGGATCCGGCCCCCGGGCCTTAGTTTGCCTACCCATGCTCTAACCCAGCTTTCTGCAACTTGTTCCTACTGGACTGCAAAACCCATCACCCCTGACCATTGGCTATGCTGGCTGGGGCTTATGGGAATTAGAGTCCGAAACACCTTGAGGCCAGCAAGTTGGGGGAAAGGAGCTGCTAACTTAAGCGAGTTTGCAATATTTCAGGTTGGTCCTGATAAAGAAATGGCACTACTGGTACTTTTGGATTGCTTTCCTAAAGGCAACACAGCTAATGGAAACCTTTGGCTTCCATTAGCTTTGGCTTCCATGTTCTTCATTTATCCTTGGTCTCCCACTAGTCAAGGATAATGGGAGCCACAGTCCAGTGTAGATAACCACAGGTTCCCCATCCCTGGTCTAAATGGAGCTTGTTGGCTATAAAGATCCAGCACAGTCCATCAAGTGCATTTTTGGCCTAGGACCTCAGGGATAAACAATGACTTGATGTCCGTTTTTCTAGATCAGGTGTGGGGAACCGTTGTCCTTCCAGATGTTGCTGAACCAGCATGGTGAATAGCCAGGGATGATGGCAGCATCTGGAAGGTCCAATTTCTCATACCTGGACTAGATACAATGGGGACGAGTCGCTGCTACGTAATTCTACACATCTTGCATGCAAAGGCTGGCGAATTTCCACAAGGACTTAAAAAAACAACAACCCACAAACTGATTTGGAGATGTGAAGAATTGAATTTACGATTGGACGAAATGAGAAACGGTTAGAAACAGAAATTGATCAGTTTGCCCATTGCTAGTTTCAGGTTCCCCACAGTCAAGCAGGAATGAGGAAGCCTTAAAGCAGGATCTTGGCCACCATTTAGTCCAGCTCCGTTGTTTCATTTTGGCACGGCCTTCAGATCTCATGTGCCGTTTTCATGTGCGCTGCAAACCGAGATGCTGAGAGCTTCTTGGGAGGCACCAAAAATACAAAGGTGTAAAGGACTGGATTATGTTGGCTGGCAGGAGTGAAAAAGCGAGTGTGCCACTATCCTCTGCAATGAGACTACCCTGAGGAATGCATGCTTTGTCAAAAGAGCAACTGGCTGAAATTTAAGCGGGTGCTGGGCTTGGAACAGAGAAGGAAGTTTGTTTGTTTGTTTTGAAAGATTAGCCACCAGTGAACTGAATTGGGTGGTGGTAGAGGGAAGGATTACGTTTCTGTATTTTTCAAAGTATTATGTTGTGCGTATTGTGAGCAGTTTCCCACATAAATACAGCAGCAACCAATGCTCCCTTCTCGAGTAGGTGAGGCAAACATTTTTCGCAAAGTTAATCCGCCATTTTCATTTCACTTTTGAGCACATTTATTTATTTAGAGCATTTGCACCCTGTTCTTCAGGCTGCCAACCTCCCATCTTCGTAGCTGTCAACTTTTCCCTTTTCTTGTGAGGAATCCTATTCAGAATAAGGGAATTTCCCTTAAAAAAGGGGAAACGTTTACAGCTATGCCCATCTTATGTTCAGCCGATGTACATGTGTAAACTCAGAGACTGGTAGCCAAATTGTGGAGGAGGGTGTGGACTGCTGGCTGCCTAAAACCTGTAGAGATGGGAAACATGTGACTCTCCACAAGTTGGACTCCAAGAACCATCAGCCCCTGTCAGCATGGCCAATGGTCAGGGCTGATGGGTGTTGTAGTCAAACTGGCTTAGTTTACCCATCTTTATTTCAAAGCAGGAATGGGGAACATCAGGCTTGAGCTCTCTGTCTCTCCTCTGGGACTCTCACAAGGCACATCCACTCTCCCCAAGCCATATCCCACTTAGGTTTCATTTCACACCTTCCTTGAGTGTTCTCACCTGGCTGCAAGGTGTCCTTGAGAAGGATAGAGGACATAGAGGGGGGTTGTGACAGTGTCAGTGTGTACAGCAACTAGCCTGCTGTACAGAGGTAAATTTACATTCATTTATCCTCTTTTAAAAATTATTTTCATTAATTTCCAAATTATTACAAATCAAAGCAAATTACTTTAATTTAATACAATTTCTTAAAATCAGGTTTCCCGCTCCTGTGGCAAACATATGTCAGTCATTTCCTCCCATAGCTGCATCTTCCCTTATTTAATGTCCAGTTGATCCTTCACTTGTCGTTAGTCCATTCCTGCAGCTGACCACATTATTATGATTACAGTGGAACCTTGGAAGCCGAATGCCTTTAAACTCAAACGTTTTGGCTTCCAAACGATCAAAAACCGAAAATGTTTTTCGGAAGCTGAACGTCTGACATGACTTCCGCCTCTTCTGCTTCCGATTGGCTGCAGGAAGCTCCTGCAGCCAATCGGAAGCCACGCCTTGGTTCTCGAACCATTTCAAGAGTTGAACAGACTCCTGGAATGTATTAAATTCGAGAACCAAGCTATGACTGTATTATTATTATTATTATTATTATTATTATTATTATTATTACTTCCTACTTACAAACAGCACCTCTGTTACATCTTATAAATATGAAATCCATTTCACGTGTGTAGTCCTTTATGTACATTGTTGTTTCAGACCTAGTGTGCTGGGATAATTAATTAATATCTTCCCATTTTACATTCATTTAGCCATAAACTTTTGATTCACATGTGACACTGCCCCCTCCAAAAAAAGCTGCCCAGAAGGGAACCTGTCTCTTAGGCTGAAATATTTTCTCCACCCCTACCTAAATGGTTACACATATCCTTTGTTTGTTTCAATGTAATTTTCAGTGTGATACAGTGGTACCTCAGTTTAAGAACAGCCAGAGCTGTTTAAGAATGATTCGGTTTAGGAACTCCCCAAAACCAGAAGTAGTATCCCAGTTTGCGAACTTTACCTCTGTCTACGAACGGAAGCCGAACGGTGGAAGGGCACCGGCGGTGGAAGGCCTCATTAGGGAAAGCGCACCTCGGTTTAAGAACCATTTCAGTTTAAGAACGGACTTCCGGAATGGATTAAGTTCGTAAACCGAGGTACCACTGTACTGGGATATTCATTGGAGTGTTATTTCCAGTTTTGGAAATGAGTTTGGAATGCACTGACTATTCTCCCTGTCTCTCTCTGTATGTGTCTAGGACCACCAGGAATACCAGGTAATATCTTTTCTGCTGTATGTTCCCATAGCACAATGCAACGGATCCTGTCTCTAAGCTTAAGCACTAGCTGAAATAGCTGCTTTCACTGTCCTTCCCTGTTTATCTCCTGCCTCCCCTTCCCCCTGTTTGTATACTACTGTAGACTGAAAATTGTATACTATGATAACATGGTAGATAGATAATGTAAGGATATGTATAATTTTATAACATGCAGAGAATAATATGTGCTGAGAAATCACAGAGAGAGGAGCTGAGGTAAGTCTCGGGAGGGGGAGGGAGGGTTTGAAGGGGGTGGTGGGGGAAAATGCGGGAAAATAATGAATATGATAATAATAATAATAATAATAATAATAATAATAATAATTTATTATTTATTATTTATACCCCGCCCATCTGGCTGAATTTCCCCAGCCACTCCGGGCAGCTCCCAATCATATGTTAAAATATTAAATATTAAATATTAAATATTAAAAACTTCCCTAAACAGGGCTGCCTTCAGATGTCTTTTAAAGATAGGATAGCTGTTTATTTCCTTCACATCGGAAGGGAGGGTGTTCCACAAGGTGGGCGCCACTACTGAGAAGGCCCTCTGTCTGGTTCCCTGTAACCTCACTTCTCGCAATGAGGGAACCGCCAGAAGGCCCTCGGCGCTGGATCTCAGTGATATGGTTTGATAATTTGTTATGTTGAAATTGTTAATAAAAAAATTTAAAGAAAAAAGAAAAAAGAAAGAAAAACAAAATAGATCCTGCCAATCCAATCAATCAATCAATCAATCAATCAATTGTATACTAGCATGACGGGGTGAGCTCCCATTGCTCGGTCCCTGCTCCTGCCAACCTAGCAGTTTGAAAGCACGTCAAAGTGCAAGTAGATAAATAGGTACTGCTCCGGCGGGAAGGTAAACGGCGTTTTCGTGCGCTGCTCTGGTTCGCCAGAAGCGGCTTAGTCATGCAGGCCACATGACCTGGAAGCTGTACGCCGGCTCCCTCGGCCAGTAAAGCGAGCGCCACAACCCCAGAGTCAGTCACGACTGGACCTAATGGTCAGGGGTCCCTTTACCTTTACCTTTTACATGATTCTTAAACATAGCCCTGTAGGAGAACGTCAGTCAGTGCAGCACTTTCATCCATGTTGTAACATGCTTTTGGGAGGCAGTCTGGTTGCCACATTTTGCTGTAGCTGCAGATTCTGGATCAACCTTAACGATAGCGGTGGCAGCTGTATCTTCTCTTTCTCTAGCAGGTCCCAGGGCTGGCTAAAGCAACATAAAATCCCTCATTAAAAACAGTTGAAACAAATGGCCATCACGGAAATGGGCTGGGTTGTAAAAAAATGTAAAGGTAAAGAACCACTGGACAGTTAAGTCCAGTCAAAGGCAACTATGGGGTTGTGGCGCTAATCTCGCTTTCAGGCCGAGGGAGCCGGCATTTGTCCACAGACAGCTTTCCGGGTCATGTGGCCAGCAGGACTAAACCGCTTCTGATGCAACGGAACACCATAACGGAAACCAGAGCGCACGGAAACGCCGTTTACCTTCCCGCTGCAGCAGTACCTATTTATCTACTCGCACTGGTGTGCTTTTGAACTGCTAGGTTGGCAGTAGCTGGGACAGAGCTATGCGCAGATTTAAACTGCTGACATTCCAATTGGCAAGCCCAAGAGGCTCAGTGGTTAGACCGCAGCGCCACCCACTGGGTTGTAAAAGCACACATCTCAAGGGTCAAAGGCCACTTCTGTGGGGTGGGAGTTCCACAATGAGGAATAAGTCTCAGCAGGCTTCTGAGGTCTCCTCCAGGAGTTAATGCGCTGAAGCAGGTGCTGACAACCTCCAGAAAACCCGGACGGACGACTATGTGAGAGTGCGGCAGAGGCAGCAATGGAACTGTGTTCCCTCCAGTCTTGTGCAATGAGAGTGAACAGGCTCCAATTTCCATTTAAATCAGTGGGGGCTTCTTCCAAATAAACAGGCGTTGGGCTGATCTGCGCAACTTTTTGTCTCAGTTGCAGTTGAGAGGTTCGGCCTTCCCTCTTGCTAAAGCACCACAGCTGTCTTTGTGAACAAATAGTACAAGTCTCTGTAGGTTTGCTCAGCGCTGAAGCCCCGCTGTGTTCCGTGGGTCTTACTCCCTTGTGGAGTATAGAAACCTTTAAGTTTTCCATAGGAACCCCCCAAAGTTGGTATCGATGCAGCATATTTCTGGAATGTTGTTGTCAGCATCTCAATATACTCTTCCGCCAGCTGCATTATTGCACCATCAAAAACTGCTAACTTTCCTCGTTCCAAGCCATTGGAAGGCAAACACAATGGCTTAGGCCTGCTTTTAATTTCTAGTCCATAGTGTCTTTCCCCCCTTCCATATGTTCCACATGTTATCAGTTAAATTTCTGGATATTATGAAACTGATGACACACTTGGCATTATGCTGTAGAAGAAAGCAGAATTTTCTTCTGTGTTTCTTACGAGACTGTTGTTTTAACTTCAAAATAAAGCTTTGCAAATTAAAAAGGGGGAGGAAAGAATGAGGGGGCACATATGATGCTAATTTAGATGTACTTCTGATGTTCATTTGGCATGAGATGTCCTTTGTTTATTTACCACTGAGGAACCTTTCTTTGAATGGTATTAATAAAAATGAGGGGGATGCAATTAATTCCCTTTATAAATCTATAAATCCATAAATGCTGCAGCTCAGCAGGTCTGGGAAGAAGGGTGAGAGGTAAATGCAATTTGAAAAGTAATGGAATAAATACTTTTTGATGATATGTGATATCCTGTGCAGGGGGTGGGACTCCCTGAAATGTATTTCTTTGACTTTGTCAGGTCCTCCCGGGCTTGATGGACTGCCTGGTCTTAACGGATCCGATGGCGATCCTGGCATCCCTGGTCAGAAGGGAGAAATTGGAAAAAGAGGGAAACCAGGTATATTTTTGGACTTGAGAATGACATATGCAGCTGACCTTTCCCCCTTTATTGGATCTTCTCTTCCCACCTCAATCCTTGGAGGCAGTTCTGAAGAAGTTCAGACAAATCATGTGGTGCTGTTCTCTTGCGGTGACTGTACCACTTCAGACTGGAGGTGGGAAACTGCATGTCTGAACACTGTCTCTGAAATATTCTTGGAGTCGAGAGTGGATTTCATGCTCTTTATTCAGCTCATAGTGGTGAGGAGGAATGGGAGTTCCCCCAGAATGTCTGCTTTATATACATTATTTACACAATGGGCCCCACACAATTGGCTAATTCCAGGATTCTCTTGTAGGCCAATCAGGTTGCGGATTCACTTCCACCTGGAGCTGGACTGGGTGGCTCCTGTGGACCAATCAGACTGCTGCATTCTGGATCCTATTGTTCTAGGACCAATCAGACCGCTGCATTCTGAATCTTATTGTTCTAGGACCAATCAGACTGCTGCATTTTGGATCCTATTCAACTCAGTACATAACAGTCTCATTTCAAAATCCCTCTCCATGTGGGAGATAGCTAGGTCTGTAGCACAAGGGCTGCAAGAATGGCAAAGTTTTGCTGTTGGTGTTGTTAAAAAGGGAAACAAACAACTTCCCCTTGTCTTTAAAAGTAAGCCCATCCCACCTGATAGCTCTTTGATTGGGCCTGGCCCTCCCCAAAGATTTGCCAACATCCCTCCCACTTTATTATTATTATTTATTTACTTTTGAAAGGGATGAAAGGGTCTCAAAAAATGAGGTGTGTGCGCATGTATGTGGTCCAGCCTGAAGTGAGATTAGGGATTTGTTGCCCCTGTCAGGAATCAGATCTAGAATGTCTGAGGTAAACTGTGGTTACCTCATGCTTTCTGAACATGCCCATCGTGTATTTCCTTCTTCATTGGACGTAAAGCTCAAGGCAGAGTTGAGCCCCACGCTATTTCTTTTGAGAAAATTACTTCAAATAAGCTCAAACCCACTGGGAAAACATGATAGATTGAACTTGAAAAACAAAGCATTGTTCTGGAATGTCCACAGAGGGCACTCAGTTCTACGATATTCCCTTCTGGGTGTAGTTAATCACGTCTCAAGAATGGTATTGAATGTTCCCTCTTTTCTACCAGGATTGAAAGGAGAACCTGGAGAGAAAGGCGAAAAAGGGGATCCTGGAGAAATTGGCTTGCCTGGGAAAGAGGGAGAGCGAGGAGAAAAGGGATCGAGGGGTCCCAAGGGGGACAAAGGTGATGCAAACAATGAACTCATGGCAGAAGGTGAGGTAACAGGCACTCTAAGAATGTATAACTCATAGAAAAACATCATATCAACGAACTCTTTGTGTTACTTGAAGCAATGGCCACAACCACCCCATATACATTTAAAGCACACTGAAATTGTACGGTTTTTCACAAAAAGAATCTTGGGAACTCTAGTTTTTTAAGGGTCTTGGGAATTGTTGCTCTGTGAGGAGTTCCAAGGATTCCTGAAGGGAAACCATATGTTTTAAAATGTGCTTTAAAGCGGTGTGATCAAGTGTTCTCCTTGGCAGGGTTTTCTTCCTATATACATAAAAATGTAAGACTGTCGTCACGCAGCTCCCACTGTATGATTCGTTGTGCCGTGTCACTGGTGGCTTTCTAGTTGGATGAAAGGAGTGCTTAGTCACGGCAACATTTTAGGAGGAGTAAGATGCAAGAGGTTACCATGGGGGTGGTTTGTGTGCAATGGGGGGGTTGCACAAAAGGAGACGGGGGAGGCATGGACACAGGGGTGAAGATGAAAATGGGTGCAAAGTGGAGCTGCGGAATTGAGTATCCTCAATTAGCTGGTTAAGATCAGTCGTTCTGAAAACTAGCCTCCCTGCAGCCTGGCGCCACCTCCCTGTAGATGTTGTTGGACCCCCATCACCCGATCATTGGTCATGCTAGCTGAGGCTGATGGAAGTTGGAGTCCAGCAACATCTGGAGGGCACCAGGTTAGGGAGAGCTGCTGCAAGCGATGCTGTTCAGACTCTGCAGAGCCTCAGATTATGGTGTTGGGCATCCCAAAATAGGACATGGCGGTGTTTAAATTTGGACCTTGGGTCTGGTAAGCTACAGCCATACCTCATGTTGCGAACGCTGCGGGTTACGTCTTTTCAGGTTGCGTCCTGCGGCGACCCGGAAGTACCGGAAAGGGTTACTTCCAGGTTTCGCCGCTCGCGCATGCGCAGATGTGCAAAATGATGCCATGCGCATGCGCGGAAGTGGCGAATCGTGACCCACACGTGCGCAGACGCGGGTTGCGTTCTGTTCAGGTTGTGAATGGGGCTCCGGAACGGATCCCGTTCGCAAGATGAGGTATGACTGTATAACCTTCTGTCCTCCCGTGAATCTACTTGATAGCATCTCTCAAAGGGATATGTGCCAAACTTGTAAATGTACTGGCCAAAGGTAACTCCTCTGCTTTGATGTTCTCTTAGGTGCAAAAGGTGAGCCAGGGCCTCCAGGACCCTCTGGTCCCCCAGGGCCTCCAGGACCTCCAGGGCCACCTGGGAAGCGGAAAGCTAAGGCCCAGGTTCAGGAGAAAATGTTCAGTTCAGAGTGTACAGGTGAGTGCTTTGTGATGCTGTAGCATATTGAGCTAAAATGTCGAGCTGCGGATCGGGGAGTCCCGAGTTCGAATCCTGCCTTTGTCATGAACTCACGAGGTGGCCTTAAGCAGGCCCCTTCCTCTCAGCCTCGGTGCCCCCATCTGCAGTAGAGGGGACAATAATAGTAGCTTACCTTACAGGGTTGTGCTAAAGGTAACATACTAGATAATGCACGAGAATCGCTTCGAACACTCGAAACTGCAATAGAAATGTTCGTTATTTTTATTAACGATATGCTATTTCCGTCTTTACCATGGGCAGACTTTGGGTGTAAAGGGTCTACTTTCTGCTAGAACCCCATCGATCTGAGCAGGGGCCAAACGGTGGTTCAGAAGCTTAGGAAGCCTCCAAACCAACTTGCCGCATCTCAAGTCTTAGCATTTAGGGTTGTGTCCAATCGTGGCACAGCCTTGCTCCACCAGGTGCCCTTCATATGTTCTGGAACACATGACATACATGCCGACATGTTAAGCAATGATAATCATGGGCCCCTTGAGTGGAACCTCGAGTTGTGGACATAATCCGTCCCGGAGACACGTCCGCAACTCGAAGCCTTCGCATCCAGAAGCGGCACATCTGCGTGCACACGTGGCACGATGTAGCGCTTCTGCGCATGCATGAGCAAAGCGGAATTTAGCACTTCTGCTCATGTGCGAGCGGCAAAACCCGGAAGTAACCCATTCCAGTACTTCCGGGTTGCCGCAGTACGCAAGACGAAAACACGCAAACTGAAGCGAACACAACATGAGGTATGACTGTACATTTGAAGCAGGATCATGCCACTTTGAACAATGATGGCTTCCCCCAAAGAAGGCTGAGAGCTGTAGATTTTTAAGGGTGCTAGGATTGCTAGGAGGCCCCCATCTACACCCCTCACTGAGCTACAATTCCCAAAGCTCACTAGGAAGAGGGGTTGATGGTTTAAGAGCTCTGCAAAATGTAGGTCAGTAAGGGGAACAGAGGGACGTGGGTGGCGCTGTGGGTTAAACCACAGAACCTAGGACTTGCCGATCGGAAGGTCGGCAGTTCAAATCCCCATGATGGGGTGAGCTCCCGTTGCTCGGTCCCTGCTCCTGCCAACCTAGCAGTTCGAAAGCACGTCAAAGTGCAAGTAGATAAATAGGTACCGCTCCAGCAGGAAGGTAAACAGCGTTTCCATGCACTGCTCTGGTTCGCCAGAAGCGACTTAGTCATGCTGGCCACATGACCTGGAAGCTGTATGCCGGCTCCCTTGGCCAGTAAAGCGAGATGAGCGCCACAACCCCAGAGTCAGTCACGACTGGACCTAATGGTCAGGGGTCCCTTTACCCTTTACCTTTAAGGTGAACAGAGGTCCTCCTGGAATCACTCCCTGCACCTTTAACAGGCTATATTTCCCAGAATTCTTTGTGGGATGCTTTAGCTGAGATTCCTGCATTACGGGGGCTGGACTAGATGACGATTGGGGGGGGGGATTCCTCCCAATTCTACAATTCTGTTATTCTAGGACTGTTCAGTGTGGCATGATGCTTCTTTAAGCATTCAGTGCCGATTGAGACGATGGCTTCTCTGAAGCTGAAAAGATCTCGCAAAGGGTTATCGACTGTCTTTCATTTCCCTCCTCCATCACTCCTTCAACCTGGAATTCCGTTAGTGTGGCTGAAGTGAGCTTATCGGAGGCATGGGCCAACCCTGTGGACATACTTGGAGAGATAAGGGAGGAAGGGCAGATAATGCTTCCTTGTCCAGAAAAAGAAGCCTTTGAAAGTGAAACTTTGCTTTCATTATTGCAACGAGAGACCTGGAACTGCCAAGGTTGCATTTAAATTAAAAACTTCATCGGTGGTCCAGGGAAAGCTTGGCCTCACAAATGTGGTGCTTTTATCTTGACTTCTGATGGAAATGGAGCTCTGTTGCTGCATTTGGATGGATTCCTGCTGATGGATTCCTGCTCATTTTGCTGAGTGGGGTCCTTGACCTCTGGCTCAAAGTCCTGCCCTGGTACTTTACCAGCTTCACAGACTTTCAGCTCATCCTCTTGGACCACAAGCCATTTTGAGCAACCTAGACATTTGGTCTAGTCATCATTTTTGATGGTTTTTTTTTTCTGATGAGTTCTCCCCAGTACATTAGTTCGTTGTGTTGCTTCTCCCTCTTCTGTTTCTGGATTGGAGTCATCAAGGCTTGGTGAGTAAGAGGTGACATGAGAGAAGTTTATAATGGTGAATTTTGGACATGATGGAGATGTAAAAGATTTGGATTATTATAAAAGATGTAGGAGGAAATGATAAACAACAGGACCCACAAAGGGGAGGAGGGAAGTCCAGGAGATTCTTTGGAATCTTGCTTTTATGTTGGATATGTGATTGCAAAACTTTAATCTGAAAAAATGAATAAATAATTATTTTAAAAGAGAAGTTTATAAAATTATGCATGGTATGGAGAAATTAGTATTAGTATTAGCATACCACCCTATACCCTCGGGTCTCAGGGTAGCAACATAAAATCACAATATAAAAACACAAAACCCATAATAAAATAATAAATAATAATAAAAACAAAAACAACTTAATAATGCCCCCCTGCTCCCTGGCACATTTTAAAAGGGCATTGGACGTCAGCCAGCCAAAGCAGATAAAGAAAAGTTTCCCTCCTCTCATTTGTGGGCACCCAATGGAGCTGAGTGCTGGAAGATTCAGGACCAGGAAAGGAAAATGCCATCTTTTCCCATGTATAAGACTGGGTTGTTGTTGTTTTTACCAAAAAATTAGGTTTAAAATTGGGGCTCGTCTTATACACGGGTAGTGCTGAGGGGTGTTTTCTTAACTTGGAGTCCCCCCAAATAGGGGGCGTCTTATACATAGAGTGCGCCTTATACACTGAAAAATACAGTACTACATCATGCAATGAACCATGGCCAGATGCCACCATGGCCAGATGTTTCTAAAAAGCAGCTGCTGGGAACCACAGGAAGGGAGAAGGCTCTTGTGCTCACACCCTGCTTACCAGTTTGCTATAGGCAGCTGGTTGGATCCTGGACTAGACGGCCCATTGGCCTGATCCAATGAGCTCTTCTTATGTTCCTACATTCTTCTCAAGCAATGTCCCATAAAGAACCTATTTCCCATTGTGCTATTTCTGGAGTGTTTCACCTTTCCTTTTAACACGGACCCTCGTAATGAGCCTGTGAAGTGGGAACGTGGTCCTTCTCCAGTCCTCGGAACAGGCTGTGCCACTTCAAGGATGGCAGAGGAGAACATTGCTCTTGCCCTCTCCTCCTTGTACTATTTTGGGGGCTGCTTGATTAGCTCACGCTAGGAACTAGCACCCCACAGATTCCATCCCATGCTGTGTCTAGCTTCTGTCTTATCTGGAACAAGAAGGAGGAGGGGGAGAAAGGGAGATTATTAGTGGTAGGGATATGAGCAGCTGTTTGCAAGGTAAGCCTTGGTTTGTGGGTAGGGGGCCTCCGGCGAACCCATGCTGATGCCTAAATCCATCCATTTCTCTCCTTGCTGTGACTCTGCTGGCAAGGCTAGAATTGGCGAGGGATGGAAGGGATCTCAGTCTCGCAATTTCAGCAGCCTCTGCTTAAATACCCCCCAGTGAAGCAAAACTCACCTCTTCCTCAGTCAGATTGTTCCTCTGCAATCAGCTCTCGGGCTTATATACTTCTGATTTTCAGACAGTTGCCATCTATGTATCTCCAGGCCTTGGATGAACTAGAAACACAGTCGTCCTTAGACTTTCTTGTTTCCTTTCGTCAAAGCTTGTTCCCAAATGCAAATCCTGCTCTTGGCACATTGGGAATGCCAGCCTGGGCCTTGACTGCTCTACCCAAAAAGATAAAATGCTGTTTCAGAATGTTATGGGGCCTTGTTGAGAATGTGAACTGGGGGAAATGGATAGAGAAAGAGGGCATTCTCTCCTCGTGTAGCAACTCAGCACAACTTTGTAAGGTTGGCGGTTAGGCATTGGCTCAATGTTTTGTGGAGGGGAAGTGGTTGGCCTGCCCTTCCAATTGCTGCTGCTAGGGAATTCCGTTAAAGGAATCCAGGGGCTCGCCTTGCTTTTGTCCGAACCCTGTCAAGGGGCTAGGGCCACGCCAGAGCCCCTGGGAGCAGCTGGG
Organism: Podarcis pityusensis; assembly: GCF_964106645.2. NCBI lineage: Eukaryota > Metazoa > Chordata > Lepidosauria > Squamata > Lacertidae > Podarcis > Podarcis pityusensis. The sequence continues at coordinate 42,474,341 of NC_138039.1, read as the reverse complement.
GTGAGCTGTGAGACTGAAGCCAGCTTCTCACTCACCCAGGATGCTTTCCCTTACTGACCTCTGGTGGTGCCCAGTTGTCAGTCCTGTTCCTGCCACAGTGCAGGTTCAGGTAGTCTGGAACCATGCCTAAGCAACCACTCACATGCTGTAATCAATAAAGTTGTGGCCAAAATTATTGCCAAAAGCCTTAACCAAATTTCTATGTCTATTGTGTCTTTAATTTTGGGGTGGTTTTGGGGGTCTTCACACACAAATTGCCATGGCTGAAACACATGGTTAGATCAATGAGAGACACGTATGAACCAAGGGGCTTTTTATGTGCTAATGCATGTCTTGGTTTCACAAACATCTTGGAGAGATGATGAATTTATTTCCCCATCTTTGGCAGCCCTGAAAATATGGAAGTCATAACAAAACCCCAGCAGAAGCAAAACAGTGTTTTGAAAAGCCATTGGAAACAGTGGCTTTCCCTTAGCCATTCCTCCGTTTAATTCTTGTTTCTGTTGTTGCGTAGATGGACTTGTCTCCAGCTAAGTAGGCCTGCTGTAAAATAGCCGTGTCCATTCACTTCAGATGGTCTACTCTTGAGTAGGTCTGGTGTTGGATGCAACCCAGGAATAGTTCATGCAACGTTAGATTGCATGTCAAAATAATAACAGATCTCTCTGTGTGTTCCTATCCTTTTGTGCACCGTTTAGGGGAGACCTGTGCTATCCCAAATGACGATACCCTGGTGGAGAAAGCGAAAGAGAAGGGACACCTTCGTCAGCACAGAAAACCAGGTAGCCTGTGCTAAAAATGATCGCTTTGCTTACTTAAGGCTGGCCAGTGGTGCTGATTCTGTTTCTCTCCCCCTCCCCATCAGAATGCATCATTAAATCAATTGGAAACCCAGCTGAGATTATACAATTAAGACAGAGCTACGGAGCGTGGATGATGGATCTCGCCAACCGAAGTGATGAAAAAATTTGGATCGCTGAGCATTTTACAGGTGAGGGTAGGATCCAAATCCTTACTCAGCAATGCAGCAGGATGGGTGACCGTGGGCTGCTTACACACACACACTCAATCAATCTAACCCATCTATACCTGAAGAAGCATCTCCACCCCCATCGTTCAGCCCGGCTGCTGAGGTCCAGCTCCAGCGGCCTTCTGGTGGTTTCCTCCCTGCGAGAAGTGAAGTTACAGGGAACCAGGCAGAGGGCCTTCTCAGTAGTGGCACCCAGATGTCAAGGAAATAAACAACTATCTGACTTTTCGAAGACATCTGAAGGCAGCCTTGTTTAGGGAAGATTTAATGTTTGGTGTTTTATTGTGCTTTTAATATTCTGTTGGCAGCCGCCCAGAGTGGCTGGGGAGGCCCAGCCAGATGGGCGAGGTGTGAATAATAACAACAATAATTTGTTGTTGTCGTTGTCATCATCATATTGCAGGGTTTGTGGGGGACATAAAATGAGTGGGGAGGGAGGAAGAACCATGTACACCACTGTGAGCTCCTTGGAGGGAGGGACAGGATTAAAATGTACAAGTTCTCTACTTGTAGCTGCTTGGAAAACCTTTCTTAAGAACAAACATCCCAAAATGTTACAAAGCGCCCATGCAGTGTATTGCTAGATTCCTCCTCCTGCAAGCTTATTCAGCACCTGCTGTAGCTGGTTTATTATCCGAAGCACAGGAAGGAGATGGTCTTTGCTTGGAGGGCTTGCAAAACATGCATGGCACAGGAGAGATTGATAAGAATCGAGAGTAACCAAAGAATGACCCGAAGAAATGAGCAGGCAGGTGGGAGCGTGTGATGGCAGTGGCAGAGGGAATCAGGTCAACCAAAGGCCTGGTTTAAAAGGAACATTTTTGCCTGGTGCTTAAAGGTGTGTAATGAAGGCGCCAGGCGAACCTCCCTGGGGAGAGCATTCCACAGACGGGAAGCCACTGCAGAGAAGGCCCTGTTCTTGTGTTGCCACCCTCCTGACCTCTCAAGGAGGGGGCACATGAAGGAGGGCCTCAGAATATGATCTCAGGGTCTGTGTAGGTTCATATGGAAACAGGTGTTCCTTGAGGTATTGCAGTCCTGAGCCATTTAAGGCTTTATAGGTCAAAACCAGCACTTTGAATTGGGCATGGGAACTAATTGGGAGCCAGTGCAGTCAGACCAGGATCGGTGTAATATGCTCAAACCGTCTTTCTCCGGTGAATTCTGCACCAGCTGAAGTTTCCAAACCATCTTCAGAGGCAGCCCTACACATTGCAGTAATCTAACCTATAAATGTAATAAACAAACCAACTTTTTCCATGCCTTCCTCCCCTGAACAGGCCACATGATTAAAGAATACGAGGACATCTCTGCACTGTGGAACAACAGCTACAGCACCATCGAGCTCCCTTGGCAATATTACGGCTGCGGACATGCCATCTATAACAACACCTTGTACTATCAGCGTGTCGGACGCAACATTATAGTGAAGTAAGTAACTGAGGGGGCAGCAAAGGGGCTTCTGCTACTAAGCTGCGCCACGTCAGGGAGAGGGAACCCGGCGACCTCTGCTGAATGGCAGTAAGGTAGCTCCGCGGTAGAGGATCTGCCACCCTGGCATCTCCCAATTCTGGAGCTCTGGAGAGCCACTGCCAGGAATCGCAGACCACGCTGGGCTCCACGGACTGATGGGGCGAGTCTTTGTAAGGCCATTTCCTTTGTTTCTCATTGCTGCCATTCAACAGAGACTCGCTTTGAACAGCTTGCTTCGCCCAGGGCTTAGCTTATGGGACGAGTGTGTATCGTGAGGCTCCGTTGTGTGGGAGCTGGGATTGCAGCCTTGGCGTTATTGGGGTGGCTGGATGCTATTTCGAGAGCGAGCGAAAGATTCCCTCTGCTCTTTTGCCCTTTCCAGCATCGCCCTTGATGCTGATGCCAACAAAAACATTTGCCTTTGAGAAGCAGGTGTGAGCGCCTCCTTGACCTTTCTCCCTAGGGAAGCAGGCAGAGAAATGAGAGAGGTTCCCGGGATCGTAATTTGCTCTGTTCGAGACACTCCCTGTTTCTTGGCAAGGGGGTTTAGAGATGCCAGACCTCTTCCAACAATGGTCTTTCATCTCAGCAGTGGAAGCGGCTGAAGAGGGAGGAATATAATGTCTTAACTGTCCATGATTAACACTCAGAGGGAGATTGATGGTGCTAGCAGCCGTTTGAAGACTTTGGGGAGTTGGTTCCTCTGACAAAAGACTTGTAAACCAGGCAAGAGACAGATTGCAGACCTGATAGCATCAGGCAGTATCTTATGTTCCAAGACATGTGCATAAAGCTTTCATGCTTGGTAGTGGCACCCAGATTGCAGAACTGCCCCCCAAAAGGGGTTTGATTGGCCCCATCTCTTTTGAGTTTTAGGAGTGAGGCATGTATTTTTCTCTTTGGCTGTGCCTTTGATCTGTTTTGCCTTCCTGCTTTGGCAATGTATTTTGAAACTGACCTATGGTGCAATTCTATGGTCTGTGTGTGTACAGAGGTACCTCGCAAGGCGAATGCCTCGCAAGACGAAAAACTCACAAGACGAAAGAGTTTTTCGTTTTTTGAGTTGCTTCGCAAGACGAATTTCCCTATGGGCTTGCTTCGCAAGACGAAAACGTCTTGCAAGTTTGTTTCCTTTTTCTTAAAACCGTTAATACCCAGGGTGCATTGCTTGAAGAGGTGCAGTTGCGACTTGACTTCGAGGAGCAACTCATAGCACCATGCTTCGCAAGACGAAAAATTCGCAAGATGAAAAAACTCGCAGAACGAATTAATTTCGTCTTGCGAGGCACCACTGTATAATCAAATGCAGTTCATCCACCTCATAGTTTGACCTGGCAGCCTCTTGTTCTGTCCATTTCTGGGATTCAACTTTTTTTTTTTAAACTGTTTCCCTCCCACTGTGAACAATGGCTTGTGGAAAAACAAGGCTTATTCAAATGGCAGTTTATGGTCCCGTCTTGCTGTCCCTATGGAACGCAGTTGTTGCTGTGGTCTAAACCACTGAGCCTCTTGGGCTTGCTGATCGGAAGGTCGGTGGTTCGAATCCCCACAACGGGGTGAGCTCCCGTTGCTCTGTCCCAGCTTTTGCCAAGCCAGCAGTTCGAAAGCATGCCAGTGCAAGTAGATAAATAGGTACCACTACAGTGGGAAGGTAAACGGCATTTCCGTACGCTGCTCTGATTTGCCAGAAGCGGCTTAGTCATGCTGGCCACATGACCCGGAAGCTATACGCTGGCTCCCTCAGCCAGTAAATCGAGATGAGCACCGCAACCCCAGAGTCGGCCACGACTGGACCTAATGGTCAGGGGTCCCTTTACCTTTACCTTTACAGTGGGAAGGTAAACGGCATTTCTGTGTGCTTTGGTTTCCGTCACGGTGTCCCATTGCACCAGAAGCGGTTTAGTCCTGCTGGCTACATGACCCGGAAAGCTGTCTGTGGACAAACGCCGGCTCCCTCAGCCTGAAAGCGAGATGAATGCCGCAACCCCATAGTTGCCTTTGACTGGACTTAACTGTCCAGGGCTCCTTCACCTTCACCTTTTTACCTTGTTTCCCTAAACCATGGTTAACACTAAACCCAGGTTTGGTTCAGTGATGGTTAATTGAAAACGGAAGTGAAACCTTGCAGCCTTGTTGTGGCTGTACCAGAGGAGAACCAGAAACTGAGCAGACTGCACTCCCATGACCCTGCGGTTCCAAACCGTAGTTTAGTGTTACATACAAACACAACCATTGGCTCTCTTGGGGGCAATGATAAGAGAGACATGTGCTTTCTGCTATTCCCTCTTAACTCTTAAGTGGCATGTTCTGTACTTTGAGGAACAAAAGGGAACATCATTTTTAAGAGCTTCTTTGCCTTGCTTGCTTTGAATGCTGAACTGTCCTCAGAATGACCTTTTCCTTCAGCAAACTTTGTGGCAGACTTGCTTCTCAGCCATGTGGTCCCAATCTTAGGGTGCAAGCTCGTCATTTTGGACCCTTAAACCACATTCAAAGCTTCTTTCTATCAAAGAAATCTGGGCACGGTGGTTGATTCCCCACAGAGTTTTAATTCTCAGCAATCCTTAATAAACTACAGTTCCCAGAATTCTTTGAGGGGAAAGCTTGCCACGAATGTGCTTTAAAGGGATAGCATATGCAGCCTGTGGGTAGCATCATTTCCTTTGGGATGTGTCTTGCGGTCAACTCAACTTTTGGAAGATTCTCAAGAAACTGTATCAGCCCTTTTTTGGGCACTTTTTTGAATTACGTTTCAGGGCTTCCTGATCTCTGTGACTCAGATATCCAAACATTTCCAGAATATTTTTTTTTAAAACAATGCTTTTGTACTTCAGAGACATGCTCATCCTGCCTCTGGGAAGGCAAGAACAAGGCCAGAATGCTTGCTCAATCTCCTTGCTTGGAAAGAAATTTTGTTTTTATTTCCTGGTCCCAGTTTATTTGATTGGATTTCAGAATTTGCCACCCAAGTCATTAGAACGTAAGAAGATTCCCATCTAGGCTGTCATCCTGTTTAGGGAAGTTTTTAATGTTTGGTGTTTTATTGTGTTTTTAATATTCTGTTGGGAGCTGCCCAGAGTGGCTGGAGAAACCAAGCCAGATGGGCAGGGTATAAACAAACAAACATCATCATCATCATCATCATCATCATCATCACAGCAACCACCCAGATGCTTGTGGGAAGCCCAGAAGCAAGATAAAGGTTAAGGTACCCCTGCCCGTACGGGCCAGTCGTGTCCGACTCTAGGGTTGCGTGCTCATCTCGCTCTAGAGGCTGTGAGCCGGCGCCGTCTGAAGACACTTCCGGGTCACGTGGCCAGGGTGATGAAGCTGCTCTGGCGAGCCAGCACCAGCGCAGCACACGGAAACGCCGTTTACCTTCCTGCTATAAAGCGGTACCTATTTGGACTTCCGGGGTGGTGCCATCGTTAATGGCGGATTCCCTCTGATACGGAGGGACTGGCTCCACGGAAAACGGGTCTTTCCCGCTACGGCGAAGCGGGGACCCTTTGAAAAATCACAGGCGGATGAAGCCTGTGACCATGGGACTCGGCGGGCACCTTTCGCGCCCCCCCAACTCGTAAAGGAACCCAGTTATGGACTCCGGAGCAAAGAGGGGCAAGTGGCGCGGTGCTGAGAGTCAACTGCATCTTCCGTGGAGCGAAGCCGCACAGCCGTTGCCGGAGAGCGCTGCCTTTTTCCTGGGACAATTTGGCTATTAAAACAACTACCCGTGAGTAGCTTAATTTCGGACAATTGGACTTTAAACAACGACCTGTGAGTAGAAAGGAAAATTTGACTAAGAAATTCTTTTCAATTTGGCACTGAAACGGGAAGGTCTAAACAGGAAGTCAGCCTTCCGTTTCTTGTAGATAGATTAAAGCAAAGACATGGCAAACTAGAGTTCAGAAAATCGTTTGTAAAGGATTAACTTTCATCATCTAAAATTGTTGAACCCCTCTCAGAAGCAGGAGAAGAGGGGGGATTTTTTCCGGACTGTTTAAACCTGCAGAAGAGAGTGTAAAGAAAAGTAATTTTCCACCGTCTTGGACCTGGGAGCGGGGTGTCAAGACTGACGTTTTTGGGAAGCTCATTGACTATAGACAAACGTCTTTGACAGACAGTTAAAAGAAGAGTAACATAGTGATTCCATTGTTCTCTTTCGCATTTTAAAGGAACAAATATTGACAAAATATCTGAAAAAGGAAACTTTGTTGTTAGATCTGCCTTTAAAAAAAAAGAAAGAAAAAAAAAGAAAAGAGATGGATACAAATAGAAGTTCTTCCCCTAGAGGGAGCCTGTGAAACTGTTACTAAATCTGAACCGGGGAGCTCTGCAGCTGCAACAGATTAAGATCGTGGGAACAGACTTCTGACCTTCATAACAATGTATTCAGAAGCTCTGGTGCGTGCTTTCTGCAAAACAAGTGCCCTATTGGAACAGTTACATGAGAAGACGGACTTGATGACTGTTGCGATCAGAAATTTTGGACAGGTTGTGGGTAACTATATAGAATCCACCCAGGAATCAACTCAGGAGTGTGCTCTGACAGATCAGATGAGGGAAGAGGATGTTGCTGGACCTCGGGTGGCAGAGATGGAGGGAGCTGTGGCCCAGCAGGAACATGAGTTGTTGGATTTGACAAATGAACTAGGAAAAAGCCAGATTTGGAGAGATACAGTTTTGTTTGGTTTGGAAATGGGGGGTTGGATAGACCCCCCTATGCAGGGATGTTTTGACTCTTCAAGTCTGGCAATGGGCCGTGAGATGTTTGGGGTTGTGGTGGTTCTTAATTCTGGAGGGACTTTGAAACATGTTTTTAAATACCACATGGAGTTTAGTGTGGAATATGGAAAAGGGGCTGATTTGTCGAGAAGGGACAAAAATACTGTCAAGCTGGAGTTTCCACGAGTAAAAGGAGCAGGAGACAAAGTAAAGTACAGGTATAAATATGAAGAAGAGCTGCGGAAGGGACATGGAAGAGACTTAAGGGCCTCGGACATAAGATTACCAGGTTAATGAGCTAGATTGATGGGATAGAAAGGACTGACAAAACCCGGGACCAGGAGGAAGAGACGTTGGATGAAGATTGGAAGAAAGTTTTTTTTAAAAAAATTATTAGGATTGTTTTATAAAATTGATGAATGTTAGAAAAATGTTGGAACGAAATTATTTGGCTTTAGCAGAAATGTTAAAAGAATTATGTAAGAATATGTTATGGTTATGAGAAATTGGTATAAATAAGATCTAAGTTTTAAGTTTTAGGGTCTTTTATAGTAAGATAAGGTTAAAATAGATTAAGGTAATTTAATGACAGAATACTATGAAAAAGGGAAAGGATTTGCTGTGATAATTAACAACTAGAATACAAAAAAGGGAGGAGTGAGGAGGTCGATGAAATAAGGTAATGACAGTTAAGGATTTGGGAATATTGGATTTGTTTTTAAATTTTTGTGGTTTATTTTTGCTTTTTGATTGTGTTGTGTTACGTGTTTTGTTGTTATTTTTTTATTTTGATTTTTATTAATTTGTATTTTTTGATTGTGGATTGTGGATTGTTTTTCCTTTGTTTTTTCCCCTTCTTTTTCTCTTTGTCTTTTCTGTAATTTTAAAATTCTTAATAAATATCATTTAAAAAAATAAATAAAGCGGTACCTATTTATCTACTTGCACTTAAGAGTGCTTTCGAACTGCTAGGTGGGCAGGAGCTGGGACCGAACGACGGGAGCTCACCCCGCCGCGGGGATTCGAACCACCGACCATACGATCGGCAAGTCCTAGGCACTGAGGTTTTACCCACAGCGCCACCCGCGTCCCTCCAGAAGCAAGACACAAGTGCAAATCTCCTCTTGTGATTTCCAGAAAGCACATTCAGAGGCATGCTCCAGTTTAGGCATTGATTTCCATTGAAATCAGTCCAGTCTTCTGCTGCCTGTAAATTGGACATTTGCCGTCCAAATGGCATCTAATTTGCAGGCATTCTTCTCATCCCTCAGGACATAAAACCTACTGGAATTTTGACAGATTGAACAAAGGACTCCATTTTTATTGGTAACTGAAATGACTCACACATGGATCCAAACTTGTATGAGCTTTCCAATCTGCCTGTTTCAATGTTCTCTCCTCCTCTTCTCCCCAGAAAACCTTTCTTTGGTGATCTCTACAGAGGCCCCGTCCGCACTATGCATTTAAAGCAGTATCATCCCACTTTAAACTACACTTTCTGGGAAGGGCAGTTTGTTAAGGGTGCTTTGTGTGGTTCGGAGACTCCTATTCCCATCACAGAGCTACAATCCCTCTTCCCAGGGAACTCTGGCAATTGTTGCACTACGAGGGGAAGTAGGGTATGCGTGGTATAAAAACTAGTCTACTTTGGTAAAAAATTATATTCATTGCTTCCTCCTGTTTCCCCCCTGGCCCAGTCCACCACTGTTCACAATGTTTTCAACACTGTGATACATCACCAGTTGAACCACAATATACCAATATATCACGATGTCTGAAATAAGGATGGAGCTCTGTGGAGGCATCGGCTGGCTTCATAATAATAATAATAATAATAATAATAATAATAATAATAATAATAATAAATTTATTTATATCCCACCCTCCCCAGCCGAAGCCAGGCTCAGAGCGGCTAACAACATTAAAATGATACAACATTCTAAAATCATTTCATTCTAAAATCAATTCAAATCAGATTAATGGCAACCACTGGGCTAGAGTTCTGTGAGGATTGCCAAAGGAGGGGGTCAGGCTGTGCCTTGGCCAAAGGCCTGGTGGAACAGCTCTGTCTTGCAGGCCCTGCGGAAAGATGTCAAGTCCCGCAGGGCCCTAGTCTCTTGTGACAGAGCGTTCCACCAGATTGGAGCCACAGCTGAAAAAGCCCTGGCTCTGGTTGAGGCCAGCCTAACCTATCTGTGGCCCAGGACCTCCAAGATGTTTTTGTTTGAAGACTGTAAGGTCCTCTGTGGGACATACCATGGCTTTTCCTGCATTGTGACTTTTGCTGGCGCTTGCTCTTGTGATTCACTGCCCCTTGCAAATGGCAGAGGAGAATTGAGCCGGCTGAGTTAAAAGGGGCTGCAGGAATCGAGAGAAGCATTGGCTGGCTTCACGGTTTTTTCTGCATCGTGATTTTTGCATAGCACACACACACCGTGATTCACAATATATTGCCAGGTCCAAATTTTTAATAAGGAATGGGGAAAATGCACAACTTTTCTTAAAGACCATTGTAAACAGCTAAAATCGTTAGTAGGATTGGAATAGCACTTGTAGTGTAAGGTTGATTCTGGACATAATGGAAGAGGTAAAGGTTTTGTATTAGCATAAAAGATGCGGGCGGAATTGATTGATAATAGGACCCACAAAGGGGAGGATGGAAGTCCAGGAGATTCCTTGGAATCTTGTTTTTATGATTTATGCTTGATATAACTCTGTAAAGTTGAAAAACCAAATAAATAAATTTAAAATATATATATTATGCAAGCAATATCATGATACAGACTTCGGTTTTGGATGATATATTGATATATCACCCAGCTCTGGTAGGTAACCCGGAAGGGAATGTGGACTTGGAATAAAAGAGGTTCCCAATCTGGATTCATGTTTTTCCATTTCTTTCAATATAAAACACATGGAAACAAATGGGGTGTGTTAATTTTGTTTTATAAACCCCTGCCCTCGTGCCACTTGAGCCGCTCTGAAGTATTTTGCTTCAAACCCTCTCCGCAGGTACGACTTCGCGACACAGTCCTCGCAGACGCTCTCCATCAAAAACGCCTGGTACTTTGAGCGCAAGTATCTCTTCGGCGCGTCCAAATCCTACTTCAGCGTTGCCATGGACGAGAATGGGCTTTGGGTGCTCTACCTCTCGAGGCCAGACGAGCACATCATGGTGGCGCATGTAGACGAGGACACCTTCTCGGTGCTGCGGTACATCAACACCACGTACCCGCAGTCCAAAGCCGGCAACGCCTTTGTTGCCTGCGGGGTTCTGTACATCACCGACAAGAACCACACGCATGTCGCCTTTGCTTATGATCTCTGGAGGGAAAGGCAGCTGGACACCAGCTTTGAGTTGAAACTGTCGCTATCCGACGCAGGCTTTGCTTCCAAAGTTTCCCCAACCAAGCAGGACGATTCGTCGTTTGTGCCCGTTCTGGCCATGCTTTCCTATAACCAAGGGGACAAGCGCCTCTACACATGGGAGCATGGCTTTCTGATGCAATACCCTGTCCATTTTGTCGGCTGAATGCGCTTGGTACCAATCCACGAGGGCCATCTTTGCCTGTTGCCAATATTGGAGATTCGGCTCTCCAAACCTTTCGGCGAAAACAATTGCACACCTCCCATTTGAGGAGAGTCGCAAAGCAATGTGCATACAGAACAGCTTGTTCTCATCCCCCTTTGTGTCCCCAGTGTAGATGTTTAGATTACGTAGGCTTCTGTGGCTTTGCAGAACAAAGGCCGCTCAATGTCGTAGCGAGTGGTGCATGCTGGCAGAAGCCCAGTGAGGCTTTTGTTTCGCAGAGAGGCTGTGGTGTGGGAGGAAGGCCCTTTCAAATGCCATGTGCTTCGAGCGCGAATGGAGGCATGTGGCACCTCTCATCAAAGGACCCCAGGAACGTATCTAAAAGCCTGCCGCTCCCATGTGGTGCTCCTTCTCACGACCTGGGTCACAGTGGCACCATACAGTACATTTAAGGCATGCTTGGACCACTTTCGAGTTGGAACAGTAGTTTTTGTTAAGGGTCCTGTGTGTCAGAGGTCTTAGGTTGTCTTCTAGCAACCCCCGACACCCTTTAACCGACTGCAGTTGCCGGATTTGTTTTGGGGGAAGCCAGAGCTGTAAAAGTGGTGCAAGTGTCCTTTTAAATGTATGGCTGGGGTCCACGCCAGCCATTTTTAAACATGCGAGGGCTGTGCCTGGTGTTCCCTGCCCACTAGCACAAGGCTTTTGCACTAGCAGGTGGGAGATTTTAATGTGGTGGAACGGTGGCATCCAATGCAACAGAAACATGTTGCACAGCAGCGACCCACATGCTTGTGCATTATCTCAGGCAATGAAGTCCTCCTGCCGCAAAGCACCTTGCCAGAAGAAGTATACCACTAAGTGACAAACGTCGGGATGCAACCTTCAGTTTATTGGTCTCTTGGCTGCGTGTGGCTGCTTAGGTGGTCATGCATATTGCTCTATATCAGCCTTTCTCAACCTGTGGGTCCCCAGATGTTGTTGAACTACAACTCCCATCATTGCTAGCTAGCAAGGCCAGAGCTCAGGGATGATGGGAGTTGTAGTCCAACAACATCTGGGGACCCACAGGTTGAGAACCGCTGCTCTAAATGGTCTTATGGGCCATCTCATCGAACCCTGATCTCATTCTAGGAATCTTGCAACCCTCACAGCAGGCGTGCGGCAGCCTTGGCCCTCCAGAAGTTGCCAGACGACAACTCCTGTCATTCCTAGCTTCCTGTGGCTGATAGGAGCTGTTGTTCAGGGACATATGGACGGCCACAGGTTCCTCACACCTGCCTTACAGCTTCTGCTAGAATATCTCGTGACAAAGAGGCCACGATTGCCTTGGAGCAGCCACTTCTCCTGTCAAAACAGCTATTTGCGTGACGTTTTGCCAGAATAGGATGCCCTCCCATTTCAACTGGCTGTTGTTTCATACTCTGGAGCAAAAGAGGGAGATGTATGTGGAACATACTGGGGGGAAATGCTTCTTCAAACACCCCCTTCAGCTCTCTTTAACATGATAGTCTCCAGCCCTGCTCTGTCCACTGAAATGTGTCCTTGAATCCGAGATATCATTTCAATTCTTTGTTGAAGTCATCCCTCCGCTCCCAGCACCTTTTAGCTGTAATCTTGGCTGAATCTCTCTCTCTCTGTGTATATATTTCTCAAATGGGGAATAAAGATGCATGTATGACAATCTTGGCAAATAAAGGGGACATTGGCCCAACTGGAATGGGCTTCCTGACTCCTGTTGCAGCCAAACACGGCTGTTTTGGAGAGATGTGTCGAACGGTGATGGGCATGGCGGTGTTTGTTCCTGGCAGAGAAATGTTTCTCAAAGTGAGAAGTCTGCAAAAGTAATCCGTCAGAGGGCAACCTCTGGAAAAGATCTGGGGTAAAACAGATCCAGAAACAGAGGTACCCCTACCACTGTGAAGCCAAAACTAATTTTATATGCATCCTTGCATTTAATGCTCAAAGCTTTTTGAAAAAAAGAAATTAAAATAGCATTAGCAGGTAAGTGTGTGAAAGAGAATTGTACTCTGTGGAGGAATGTAAGCCTTCCCTTTCATTTTTGACACTGCTCCCGAGGAAAATCCCTCTTCAAATAATGGGGGAAAACCAAATAGAAGATGTAGACCCCCCCTTTTTTTACACACACAGAATTGTGTGCAAGGAATAGGAGCCCAGCATTGGTGCAAGACGACTGTGTGCAAGACATGGGATCTGGAGAGTGGGGCGATATTATTATTATGATGCCTCTGCAGTAGAATGGTGGGGCATGAAGAGAGAGGAAGGTGTGTCCTTTCTGTGTTCTAGGATGCATCTGAAAGTTCATACGTTATAAAATCTAAAATAGCACTCTGTCTTTTCTTCATGAAGCTTATAAGAACACCATGGGATGCGGGTGGCGCTGTGGTCTAAACCACTGAGCCTCTTGGGCTTGCCGATCGTAAGGTCGGTGGTTTGAATCCCCGCAACAGGGTGAGCTCCTGTTGCTCTGTCCCAGCTCCTGTCAACCTAGCAGTTCGAAAGCAAGTAGATAAATATGTACCGATGCAGCAAGAAGGTAAACGGCATCTCCATGCGCTCTGGTTTCCGTCATGCTGTTCCGTTGTGCCAGAAGTGGTTTAGTCCTGCTGGCCACATGACCCAAAAGCTGTCAGTGGACAAACACCGGCTCCCTTGGCCTGAAAGCAAGATGAGCGCCGCAACCCCATAGTCGCCTTTGTCTGGGCTTAACTGTCCAGGGGTCCTTTACCTTTTTTTTATAAGAATACCGAGCTTTAGAATAGAGATGGGGGGCCTCTTTCTCTGGACCCACTTTGTACCCCCCCTTGAGTATATTTGCCTGGCCGTAAGGTGCCCTTGAGAAGCGGGTGGTGCTGTGGGTTAAACCACAGAGCCTAGGGCTTGCTGATCAGAAGGTCGGCGGTTCGAATCCCCGCGATGGGGTGAGCTCCCGTTGCTCGGTCCCTGCTCCTGCCAACCTAGCAGTTCGAAAGCACGTCAAAGTGCAAGTAGATAAATCGGTACCGCTCCGGTGGGAAGGTAAATGGCGTTTCCGTGCGCTGCTCCGGTTCGCCAGAAGCGGCTTAGTCCTGCTGGCCACATGACCCGGAAGCTGTACGCTGGCTCCCTCGGCCAATAAAGTGAGATGAGCGCCGCAACCCCAGTCGGCCACGACTGGACCTAATGGTCAGGGGTCCCTTTACCTTTAAGGTGCCCTTGAACTCAGCCTTGCCTGGATGGAAAGGAGAGAGAGGGGTGCATGAAGTAACTAACCTGCTGTATTGTGCCACCCACTTTTGTCTCTGGCCCCACCCACTGGCATGTGGCCCCTGGAAAGTTGCCCCGAAGGGAAAGCAGCCCTCTGGATGAAAGGAGGTTCACCAGCTGAGCTGGGATAGCTCAGTTGGTAGAGCATGAGACTCTTAATCTCAGGGTTGTGGGTTGGAGCCCCACATTCGGCAAAAGATTCCTGTTTTTGCATAGGGTTGGACTAGATGACCCTTGGTGTCCCTTCCAATTCTACAATTCAAAGTGCTGGTTTTGACCTATAAAGCGCCTTAAACAGCTCAGGACTGCAATACCTCAAGGACTGCCTCTTTCCATATGAACCTACACTGGATCCTGATATCATCTTCTGCGACTCTCCTTTATGTGCCTCCTCAAGAGGTTCAGAAGGTGGCAACACAAGAATGGGGCCTTCTCTGCAGTGGCTCCCCATCTGTGGAATGCTCTCCCCAGGGAAGTTCACCTGGTGCCTTCATTACACATCTTTAGGCACCAGGCAAAAAACGTTGCTTTTTAACCAGTCTTTTGGTAGACCTGATGAACATCCCATACCCTTTTAAAATGTGGCTCTTTTTTGGGGGGGAGGGTATTATTGGGTTATTGATTTTATTTTTATTTTATATACTGTGATATTTTTTTTTATGTGAACCGCCCTGAGACCTCATACATTCCAGGTGCTGTCTCCTTAAACACCTGGGGGCAACTGTTGCTATTACGCCTTACAAAGTCTCACGCTACCACAACGACAAGGACTGTAGGGCATTCCGTGAAATAAAAGGAATTTATTTAACTTACAAAGGTAAAACTAACAAAGGACATTTGCTTTCTTTTCATATATATATATACTTTGCAGCTTGCACTTAAAATTGCCTTTAGACAAAGGTGCATTTTACTCCATCTCATTCATATATATATATATATATATATATATATATATATATATTTCTGATTTAGAATACAGCACAGACACATAAATTCTCACTGGAGGGGGAAAAAATACAATTTGTTAAACATTTAAATACACAGACATCAGCTCCGTTATATCTTGGTAAAGAACGTGTCTTCCTGTTTTACAACAGAGAAAAATACATCTAAGTATGACAAACAATAGCTGGTATATTACAAGCAAACAATATTGACCTCTGCATAGTTTATACAATATGCCGTGGAAACAGTTCAAGATTACCAATTTTGTCAACTATTTACTAGCTGGCCACATGTAAGCCTGACATTCATCTGAAATGTGGCATGGGTCTATATCAGTAGTTTCATCTACAGCTTCGCTTTAAGAAAGATCCATCTGTATGGTTTTTCCCCCCTTCCTTCTCTTCCTTTTTTTTTTTTTTTTTGCCCTACGTAAAAATAAAACTCAGAACTCAAAAGGATGACTAGAAAGAGGTTTCCTGTTCACAACAAACACTTAGTGCTCACAAATTACATTCCTAACGCAAAAGGCAGGACTCAAAAAAATGGCAGAGGGAAGGAGTAAGGAGGAATCTGATATTAGGAAAATCACGGCGCCTCGGATGAAAACAGAGACCTGTGTTGCATTCTCTCCCACCCTCGCCTCTCAGTAGTGAATTGAACTGATGTCATAACGTGGCTTGGTTTTCTGCCCTGTCCGGCCAGTGGTATGGATTGAAATGTGGAGAAATGCAACAAATTGTATCGGGACAGTGGTCAGCTGTACCAAACGTTAGGAAAGGGATTGGGGAGGATGCCACAGGGCCTCCGTTTTGGTGGGTGGCCCGGTTCGTTTCAAAACGTCTTCAGCGCAAACAGACAGAAAAATCAAAAGTGGCATACGATTCCAAGGAAAACCCCACAGGTTCCGAGAAATGTTATTCTGTGCAAATTACAGTACTCCAACGGTGCATTAATGCTAATTCGGGAGGGGAAAACATAACAGGGGAGTCTCGGCATCAAATAATATACACATCAGCCCACAGTACATTCCCCATTGCACACAGCTTCACGGATTGTGTGGTAGTCACATTTTCATAGTGGCATGACCCAAAATAATAATAATAATAATAATTAATAACAACGACATCAACAATGTAAAATCACGCTCACTTCGAATACCCTTCATTATAGCAAATCATTTTCAAAATTGGAGGGCGGGGGGCGGTTTGCAGACATGCTTCAACTTAGCGGCAACGATTTGGAAGAGAATATCCTGAAAAGTACATCAAAAATAGCTTACTTTTAGGGATTTTGCTGCAACTGCAGGAGAATAAGCATCTTTTTGCTTACTTTAAGTAAACAAGGCTCATGGGTCACAGAGCACAAGCCCATCGGTCACTGTGCAAGGGACGTCGGCGCCCGTACAGTGCATGCATTCCCACCCCATCAATTCATAAACGCAGTGCTTTAAACGAGAAAAAATAAAATAAAGGTGGGGGGGGGGTCGAAACACCACTCTTCCTCTTAACTCAACTATATAGCAACTAAAGGCTGCAATAATTAACTCTCGATTATGAAGCGTGGCGGCACCCCTTCTTAAACGCTCGCTACGCCACGGTACCGGTTCCAGCCACGTTTCTCGGACAGGGAATGGCGGCGGCAGCAGCAAAGTCTACAGAATGTCGCAGAGGCTCGAAGGGATGCTGAAAGCGTTGGGCAGAACTCGCATCTTCAGGGTACCATCCGCTCCACAGGAGAAGATGCGGTTGCCTTGTGCCATCTCAATCTGCATGACTCCGGTGCTGAGGTTTCGGAAGATGGACTGCTTGGCGTGTTCGTGCTTAAACGAGTGGATCAGACCATAGCCTGTCAGCCTCCACACCTGCAGGAAGAGAGGGCGGACAAGGACCTTGTCAGTCGATTTTGGGGACCCAGGTGATCTCATTTCCCCCCTCTAATGGAACAGCTCGGTGGTAGAGCTCGTGTTTGGTATGCAGGTGTTCCTAGGTTCAATTCATGCCATTTCCAGTTAGTAAATACCAGGTAACAGGTGACAGTAAAGGTGTCTCTCCTGGAGACCTTGGAAAGGTAAAGGTCCCCTGGATGGTTAAGTCCCGTCAAAGGTGACTATGGGGTTGCGGCACTCATCTTGCTTTCAGGCCGAGGGAGGCGGCGTTTGTCTGCAGACAGCTTTCTGGGTCATGCGGCCAGCACGACTAAACAGTGTGTGGCGCAATGGGACACTGTGATGGAAACCAGAGCGCATGGAAACATCATTTACCTTCCCACCACAGCGCTACCTATTTATCTACTTGCACTGGTGTGCTTTCGAACTGCTAGATTGGCAGGAGTTGGGACAGAGCAACAGGGGCTCACACCGTTGTGTGGATTCGAACCACCGACCTTCTGATCGGCAAGCCCAAGAGGCTCAGTGGTTTAGACGACAGCTGCTAGGTAAGAGAGACAATATTGGGCCTGGGTGTACAAATGGTCTAGACCTGGTTTAAGCCAGTCTTGTTTAAGCCAGTCTGGTTTAGGCACAGACAGGCTTAGCCTCCATGAATTTGCCTATCCTCTTTCTTTTTTAATTTTATTTATACTTTTCAGGTTTGTACATTTCACTAATTTTACAATCATTTTAACCTTTCAAAACTTGACTTCCTTTCTCCTCTTTCTGCGGTTCCTTAAATTTATTTTTAATATCTTCCGCATATCCAAATTAACTAAATTTTCTCATTTATGCATCTACTTTAAATATATACTCTTGTGAAACTGCAGGTTATGACAATAATCCTGCCAATGTTTTTATCCGTCTACAATTTATATGTAAATATTCAATAAACCATTTCCATTATTTTATAAACAAGTCTGTTATCTTGATTTCTTATTCTTCCAGGAAGTTACCTGCCTAATCCTCTTTCAAAGCCTCCAAGTTGGTGGCTGACCCTGTTTCCTATGGCAGTGAGTTCCATAGTTTTAACTATGTACTACGTGAAGAAGTACCGTATTTTTCGCTTCATAAGACGCACCTTTTTCCTCCTAAAAAGTAAGGGGAAATGTCTCTGCGTCTTATGGAATGAATGTGTGGTTGATCACTGGCTCCCATTCTGGCCCCTGCCCCCTTGCCCAGGCCTCCATTGTTGAATGTTCTGCAAGGAGGCTGTTTGTTTCCCCAGCGACATGTGACTGGCTGATTAGATTATTTGTCTGGAAACTGTAGAAACGGCTCCCTTTCCTTTCCTAAAGAAGCTGCAGAACTGTGAGTTGAACCCCATAAAAACAGGATTTTTTTCCCTTTGCAAAGTAACTCAACAACTTTGAGCTGATCCTCAAAAAAGGGGCTTTTCCCCTTTGCAAAAGAAGCTGCACAACTGTGAGCTGACCCCCCCAAAAACGGGGCTTTCCCCCTTTCCTCTTCTAAAAACTAGGTGTGTCTTATGGTCAGGTGTGTCTTATGGAGTGAAAAATATGGTACTTTCTTTTGTCTGCCCAGAGTATTCATAGAATCGTAGAGTTGGAAAGGGACTCCAAGGGTCATCTGGTCCAACCCCCTGCAATGCAGGAATCTTTTTGCCTAGTGTGGGGCTCAAGCGCACGACCCTGAGATTACGAGTCTCATGCTCTACTGACAGAGCTATCCGGATGAAGGTGGTGGATGGAAGTCACTGCATGCACCTCAATTTTGAGGAGTGGAGCAGTCAGCCTTGCAGAGCGGGACAACACCTGCACCATTTTTCTATGCAGTGCACACAAAATGTCTTTTGCCAGCCTGTATCAGAGGTTACAAGGGACGCGGGTGGCGCTGTGGGTTAAACCACTTGCCAATCAGAAGGTCGGTGGTTCGAATCCCCGTGACGGGGTGAGCTCCTGTTGCTCAGTCCCTGTTCCTGCCAACCTAGCAGTTTGAAAGCACGTCAAAGTGCAAGTAGATAAATAGGTACCACTCCGGCAGGAAGGTAAACCGCGTTTCCATGTGCTGCTCTGGTTTGCCAGAAGCTGCCTAGTCATGCTGGCCACATGACCCGGAAGCTGTACGCCGGCTCCCTCGGCCAATAAAGCGAGATGAGCACTGCAACCCCAGAGTCGGTCACGACTGGACCTAATGGTCAGGGGTCCCTTTACCCCTTAACCTATCAGAGGTTACAGAGCACAAGCTCGCCTGAACTTCCACTTACCTTCACATTGCCTTCTGCGGAGCCTGTGCAAAAGCACTCTTCGGAAGAGTCGAGGGCAAGCGCCTTGATCGAAGAGTCGTGGGCTTGGAAGGTGTGCAGGGCCTGCCTCTGCCGGATGTCGAAAATGGAGATGTGCCCTTTCCTGCCTCCCGAAATCAGCAGCTGGTGCTTGGGTGCATACTGTAACACGGTGGCACCGTGATCGTGACAAGTGAAGGCTGAGCGAGGAAACAAACGACCAAGCAAGTTTTAAGTAAATGGTTATTATAGCCTCATGCAAGTCAGGCTGGTCCTTCCCTACAACAGCAAACTTGGCACGGGGGGGGGGGGGTGAGTGCCAAAGATAAACAGAGCCAAGTCAAAAAGGGACCGCTAAGAAACAAGAGGGAGTTGACTGGTTTCCCTGGGGGAACTCCTGACATCTACAGTCTGGGGAACGCTCTTCCCGCAAGCATCCTCGCTGCTAGCTTTGCTTGAGAACAAGCAATACACCACTACCTGAAAATGATTTGCAGATGGTAGAAGAAGAAGAAGAAGAAGAGTTTGGATTTGATATCCGGCTTTATCACTACCCGAAGGAGTCTCAAAGCGGCTAACATTCTCCTTTCCCTTCCTCCCGCACAACAAACACTCTATGAGGTGAGTGAGGCTGAGAGACTTCAGAGAAGTGTGACTAGCCCAAGGTAACCCAGCAGCTGCAGGTGGAGGAGCGGGGAAGCGAACCTGGTTCCCCAGATTACAAGACTACCGCTCTTAACCACTACACCATGGTATTTAACTCTGAGTAGACTTGCTAAAATGTATAAGCCTGAATCAGATAAGTGCTGGACAAGGTTGAGGGTAGCAAGGGGAAACAAGCTGGTGGCCAATCACTTCCTGATTTCCCTAGACCCCTGGTATCTGCCCTTCCCCTGAAACACCTGGGCCTCCCTTGCAACATTTCACATTTTCTACCCAAGCACAGGTTATCACGATGGAGGCCATGCCTCACCAAGGCATACTTGGCAGCGCGGAAAACCATCCAATTAGACTTTAATTTGATTTTGACCTGTTTTTGGGAGGTAATTTAATTATTGTTTGATTTTATACTAATGTTATATATTTGATGTTAGCAACCCTGAGCCCGACTTTGGCCGGGGAGGGCGGGATATAAATAAAAGATGATGATGATGATGATGATGATGCTGATTAGTGATGTTTTGTCTTGGACTTGGCCAAAGTCTGGAAAATCTAAAGATGCTTTTCTAATTTCCAGGCTTTGGTGCAAGGGCAGGTGGTGTGGCTTGCTACGAATCATTCTCTCTCTCTCTCTCTCTCTCTCTCTCTCTCACACACACACACACATACAGACACACACACACACATATATAAAAAAACACATTTTTGAATATTCAATTAAACAACCTTAAAATATCAATGATTCCCTTCTTCTCATTCGATGGTTCATTTTGCATAACATAAATCCCTTACATAAACTAAACCATTCAGTATTCCATTATTATATCCATCAAAACTTATTTACACTGTTGAAGCTTGTTACGATAGAGGACTAGATGGTTGGACACTGTTCTCAAAGCTACTAACATGAGTTTGACCAAACTGCAGGAGGCAGTGGAAGACAGGAGTGCCTGGCGTGCTCTGGTCCATGGGGTCACGAAGAGTTGGACATGACTAAACGACTAAACAACAACAAAAGTCCAGTGGTACCTTGGGTTAAGAACTTAATTCGTTCTGGAGGTCCGTTCTTAACCTGAAACTGTTCTCAACCTGAAGCACCACTTTAGCTAATGGGGCCTCCTGCTGCTGCTGTGCCACCACCGCGCAATTTCTGTTCTCATCCTGAAGCAAAGTCTTTAACCCGAGGTACTATTTCTGGGTTAGCGGAGTCTGTAACCTGAAGCGTGTGTAACCTGAAGTGTCTGTAACCCGAGGTACCACTGTAGTAGTAGTAGTAGTAGTAGTAGTAGTAGTAGTTTAAAAGGTCCATCCTCCCCATCCACTGGCCATGTTGGCTAGCACCCATGGGGATCAGTGTCTAAAACCAGCAATTTGTATCTGAGTTGACCGTACCTCAGTGGTGGCAGGCACCTGTGAGGTTAGTGGGGCAGAAGGCAGTGATCCCAAATGGTAGGTGGAGCCAGAACCAGACAAGCACAGCCGTCCTGTGATTGGCTGTAGGTATGACAGCTGGCAAGCAGTGGCTGGTAGAGGGCAGGCTGTGATTGGTGGGGCAGTGCCCCATTTGCCTTCATGGACCAGCCTCCACTGCTGTACCTGGCATGACTGCCAGCGGCAAACATCTGGGCACCTCCAACAAAAATATGAGCTTGTGGAGCACATGATCATTAGCAAAAGGGAAGTGCACACCACCATCCGCAGGACTAAGCAAGACTCCTAACCACAACTTCCAGGAATACAGGAATGCATCATGAATCACTTGCACATCACAGAGCTAATACAAAGGTGTATTGCAATAAACCTACCATGTATGAGGCTGTTGGATGGTGACACTAAGGTGTCCCACAAACACACATTTCTGGAAAGAAGAAAAGACACGCAAAAATAAAATAAGTATTACTTATTTTCCAAGTGTACCATCACTCCTTCCTCCCATTTTTTTGCCCTTTGGACAGACCTGTTGTCACTGGACTGCCCAGAGGTGGCTACTAGACTCGAAGAGGTAATGAATGCAAAGTCACTTGTGGTTTTGCTGTGGCACTGCCAGCTCTGAAAAAGAAAGCAGAAGAGACACAGAAATGCTATCAGCCACGAGGTACGAAAGGGCTCGCGCCAACTTCAGAGGGTTCTGCGACATCATCATCACAAGCAAAATGTCGGGAACACAAATGTTATAGCTTCAGATTAACAATGTAATGGCATCTTGAAAACGAACAGGAAATGGAACTAAGCAAGCAATTAACCCTCTCATTTATAACTGCCATTTCTCTTTCTGCAATTGCTGAGAAGATGATTGAACAATAATGAAAATGTGAAAGTCTTAAAAGGACATTGCACTCATAAATTAAGGGTTTCCTGTGCCTTGCAAAGTTCAAAAACCAAACCATGGTTAACCATCTAGTGCAGGCAGGGCCATACCCCAAGAAACATGGGTTTGCTTCTTTGCTTGAAAGACTTTGAAAACCACCGTTCACTGTGATGGATTCTAAGGCACTGCACAGCAATATAAATAGAACAGAATAAAACATCACAATTGGCATCCTTCCTTAAGAGAGTAAAATTAAGGGGCAACAGAACACTTAAACTATAAAACCTATGAAGCAAGGAGGCACCATAAGATAAATATAAACGCCTGGGCGAAGACGAATGTCTTGATCTGATTCTGCAAATGTTGCTTCTTTGGGAGGGTGTTCCAAAGAGCACCCCCCTAAAAGGCTTCCCCCTTTCTATTTGTGTAACCACACAGTTGCTCTATGCTTATTTTTATTTAAACATTTCATTAAGGAGCTCAAGGTGTACAGAGGTCCCCTTGTCTCCATTTTATTCTCGCAACAACCACCCTGTCAGGCAGGTTAGGCTGAGAGTGAGTGTGTGGCTGGCCCAAGGTCACCCAGTGATCGGGTGGGGATTTAAACCCTGGTCCTTTGGGCATTATTCCAACACTCCAACCATTACACCACTCTGGCTGTATGTGTTGATTACAAAGGGATAGTAGATTATTTACACTCTGCATCCCAAGGTATTAGTCGCCTCCCCACACCCACAACTGAGAACAATCTTTAAACACAGAACGATAAATCTCCCTCTGCTTTTTGTCTGACTTCCCTTGGGAAGAAATATATATGAATTTTTATTATTACGGCCACAGGCCAGTTCCAGCTCACTTACAATATCAGGAAAATCATAAAACACAACAGGAATACACTGAATTGCAGTTGGGTATAACAGAGATAATTCAGATATAGCAGCAGTTAACAATATATATTAAATCTTCATCATTAAAATATAACCTAAAATTGTCATTTAAAACCTTAATCATTTTGGTAGTACAGCTTGTTCCCTAAGTTTTATGGCAGTCACACAGAATTTGGCCACCCTTAGCGTGATCTATAGATCCTTGTCCTCTAGAATATATATATACGCATCTGAAGAAGTGTGCATGCACAGAAAGCTTATACCCAGAACAAACTTAGTTGGTCTCTAAGGTGCTACTGGACATTTTTTTTTTTAGATATTTCAACTGCATCAGACCAACACGGCTACCTACCTGAATCTATTCCCTTAGGAAGGTCCATGTCACCTCCTGGGAACCAGAGTTCAAAAATCAAGTTCAAATCTGCATGCATTTAACACTGCCCTTTACAGAGGCTGCTCTCCAGGCGCTGCAGAACTTCCAACTTCCATCAGCCCCAGACGATGGTCAGGAATGAGGAAGGTTGAAATCCAAGGCATTTGGAGGCCACTAGGTTGGGGAAGACTGCTGACGGTACACCGAAGAGGCAATTCGAAACTTGCAACCAAATTGACTCCTTGGATTTCTTACTTTGAGTTTTCCTAAAACTTGGGGAGTGGGACCAGAAATGAGGTGACTCAAAATAAAAACTTGGCTTGATTTACTTACCAGATAAGGTTTAGGATTAGTTGCAGTTTGGTTTACTTGCCAGATACTTAAGAATCCCTCTCCATCAGCCACACCACACTGCAAGAGACAGACGCCACTCATTTCATAACAGAATTCATGACTTTTATGAAAACGGTGTCAAGAGCAGCTATTTTTTCAGTAACCAGGGCCTATATTGCTACTGTTATTCCAGGCTACTGTCACGGAGTGGTTGGACGCAAAGGAATGGTGGGAGGAACCAGCTGGGAAACCACCAAGGGGAGAAGGCTCGGAGACTGGGGAGTGGTGGTAGGACAGCAGTGAGTGGTCAGAGGGAGAAGACTGGGAGGAGGAGGTGCTGGAAGCTGAAGGGGAACAGGGCTTAGTGAGCAGGGAGAGTCTGTGGCAGAGAGAAGTTCAGAATTAGAGGCGGAAGCTGAAGCAGGAGAGGAGGGAGGCCAACAGGCAGAGATGATTTAGATTTGTGAAGTGTCACAGGTGTCTCCCTGTCCTACTGCGACAAGCCCCCTCCCCACTTGTCTCCCAGAATCAGAAGAGGCATAAAAAGGGCAGAGGAGACGTTGGCTTCACACGGATGCAGTCTCTGATTGTTTGGGGGAATCCCCGGAAAGGAGGGGACTTAGGCAGATGTGGGGAGGCAGGGGCCTTCAGTCTCAGCAATTGATCCATGGGGCGAGACCTACCGGAGGTGAGCTGCTGTGCTCATGACACTCTGCCAGTCTGTGCAGATCATATTTTTGCTAATAAAGAGTTAACCCCAACTTGCACAGTGTGATTCACTGCTGGTTTGCTCCCGACAGCTACGCACTTAACATTTTCTTAATTTCCAGTGGCAACTTTTTGCAGCTGTTAGATGGGATAGTTTATTAGAAACCAGGAACCATCACTCTGGGCCAGAAATGGGGACACTTGTGGCCCTTCAGGTGTTGTTGAGACTACAACTCCCAGCATCCAATGACATTTGGATGGCCACAGATGCCTCAACCCTAGATGGGCATGCGGTCTGAGGTTGCAGAAGGCAGCTCCCTATTTCCGTTTGATCACAGCTCTGTGGTCAGCACAATTTTGTGCTCGTTCTCTTTTTTAGAAAATGCTTGTGACCAAAGTTTTGCAATGGACTTTTCAGTAATGCTCGTTAACAAACTCTTAACACAGCTTGTTGCTGTGTTTATGGTTCTTCCATTCAAAATCTTTTACCTCTACTGGTGTGACTAGTCCTATTCTAATGACTGCAGAACACTGTCCTTTAAAGAAAGGATCTGCAGAACAATAAACAATCCAGTCCTACTAAGCACTAAGCCCCATGGAGCTCAATAGGCCTTAATCCCAGGTAGTCAGGCATGGGCCAGAGGAAGCCTGAGAGCTGATTCAGAAGTACAGATGGGACCACTCACCTTATTGCCCTGAGAATTAAAATACAATCTAGTAACCCGTGCATTGCCTGCTTGTCGGAAGCACACCAACTGTTGTGGCCTTGTCCATTCAAACATCCGGACGCTACCATCCTGGGCTCCTGTAAGGTCTGAGAAACACACCCACAAGAGACCAAGTTAACACTTCACTAAAGGAAAGAAGAAAATGCAATAGATCGCAATTACTATACCCCTATTTCCTGCTCCTATGAAATCTGCTCCAACTACTTTCTCCCTGTTTCCTAACTTTTTTATCCCCAATCTTCAATCTGCTAAAAAAATTTTTTTTAAAGTCAGCAGGAAAAATTCATATGCATTTCTGCACATATTTCTCCTAACAAATGCGTTTTTTTGGTAAACAAATCTGCCCAATATGCATGGTTTTGAAAGCGATTTCCCCAAAATACAAAAATACTGTATCTTACTTTCAATGATATACACATTTTTCTGTCTACTTTGCCCCCCCCCCCTGCACAACTTCTGTATTCCCTTTTTGGTGGGAGAACTGCGCAGCAAGACTGGGAGAAGAAATCAAAAGACGGCTGCATTTCAGTTTGTGTACTGGGCCAGGAATTGCAGATTAGTTAGGCTCCCACGGAATTGCAAACATATTACATTCTCTCTCTCCCCCCCCCCCCCCGTTATTTCTCCCGCAGTTAGAACTGCTGCACAGAAATTACTCACAATACTGATGGACTGGATGGGAAGTCATCCTCTTAACGTTATTCAAATTCCGCTTGATGAGCTTCATGCAAAAGAAATTGAAATCATAATCAATCCACTTTTTCTACAAGTCTGGACAATAAAACATGCTCAAGAGTAAGAGATTACAGTGGTACCTCAGGTTACATACACTTTAGGTTACATACGCTTCAGGTTACAGACTCCACTAACCCAGAAATAGTACCTTGGGTTAAGAACTTTGCTTCAGGATGAGAACAGAAATCGTGCTCCGGCGGCGTGGCAGCAGCAGGAGGCCCCATTAGCTAAAGTGGTGCTTCAGGTTAAGAAGAGTTTCAGGTTAAGAACGGACCTCCGGAACAAATTAAGTACTTAACCCAAGGTACCACTGTATGTGGGTTCTGGTGTTTTTTCCTATTCAGATGTCCTAACCCTCCCTGCACTAATCTGGAAGCATCTCTCAGTGAACTTGGTGCGATTTATATCTGAGTGGATCAGAGCAAAATCTCACATTTCAGCTCAGAGGCTGTATGTCTCTGCATGTTATGGCTGCAGGTTCAAAACTACCATAAGTGTCAGCTATCGCCATGTAGTCATCCCTTTATGCATGAGAGCTTATCATGTGGATCAAGCTGTTTTATTTGTGCCACCTCAGAAATGTAAAAAGAAAGAAGGTTCTTTTTATCATAAGTGGTGGTCTTGTGGTAAGGTTAAAGCTTACCGGGAAATGATATATAATGAATTGAAAAGGATGTTCAAAATAACCTTTGTAAAAACAACAACCCAGAAGTTGTGGGTTTTTTTTGGGGGGGGGGGGATTATAGGGACAGAAATACCTAAACTGTATAGAAACTTATTCATGTATGCGACTACAGCAGCAAGAATGCTACTCGCCCCAAAGTGGAAAGAAGCAGAAGTCCCAGCAGAGGAAGAATGGATACAAAAACTTATGGAATATGCAGAAATGGCAAAACTTACTGGAAGACTAAAAAACCAAGATAACAAACGTTTTATAAAATAATGGAAATGGTATATTGAATATTTACAGATAAATTGCAAACAGATAAAAACATCGGCAGGATTATTGTAATAACCTGCAGTTTCATAAGAGTATATATATATATATATATAAGGTAGCAAATTAAATGAATTTGGAGATGCAGAAGATATTAAAAAATAAATTTAAGGAACTGCAGAAAGAGGGGGAAGGAAGTCAAACTTGGAAGTGTTAAAATGATTGTAAACTAAATGAAATGTATAAACCTGAAAAGTGTAAATAAAAACTTTAAAAACATTTGTGCCACCTCAGATCTTTTTGAATTTTTTTCTTTGGGGGGGGGAGAGATGTCTCTGTGTGTGTTGGGGGGGGACGACCATTTGCACTGGTGTGAAGCAAGCAGCTTGATCCATGAGCTGAGAAGCTGAACGTGGCTATTTTGACAAAGGGAGCAATTTCAAAGCAGCCTTTGTGCCCTGGTTGTACAAAGCATGGTTTGTCAGCCCTAACTTCTCAGCAGCAAAGATAAAATAAAATTCAAAAATTGAACATGTTGGTCATTTTATCCTGCACACAGTGGGGCAGATCTCTCCCACCTCCAAACATTATTGGCACATCCTGCTATGTGAAAGAAATTGCAAACTGCATTATGCATCCTGGAGTTAAACAGCACGTGGTTTTTCTATGACCAGGACATCCTTTATGATGGGGTAAAACGTGCAATTAATTTGGCATGTGTTGCCATCTAGTGGCCATTGCACCATCTCATATCTTTTACAGAAATAAGGGGGAGGTGGGATAAAGGGCTGTATCCAAAGCTCCCTGTCTGCTAGCACACCAGGAGACAGATAGAATAATAGAATTGTAGAGATGGAAGGGACACCGAGGGCCATCTAGTCCAACCCCCTGCAATGCAGGAATCTCAACTAAAGCATCCATGACAGATGGCCATGACAAGTGAGTTTTAATTGTTGAGCAACAGAGAAATCCAGTGGAGAAACTTGGGCAACAGATTGCACTACTATTGTGCAAACAAGTTATCAGCTACCTGCTTATGTAGGTAAAAAGGTAAATGAGACCTGGACAGTTGAGTCCAGTCAAATGCGGCTATGGGGTGCGGAGCTCATCTCGCTTTCGACCGTGGGAGCCAGCGCTTGTCCACAGACAGCTTTCTGGATCATGTGGGCAGCATGACTAAACCACTTCTGGCGCAAAGGAACACCGTGACGGAAACCAGAGTGAACAGAAACGCTGTTTACCTTCCCGCCACAGTGGTACCTATTTATCTACTTGCACTGGTGTGCTTTCAAACTGTTAGGTTGGCAGGAGCTGGGACAGAGCAACGGGAGCTCACCCTGTTGCAGGGATTCAAACTGCCGACTTTCCAATGGCAAGCCCAAGAGGCTCAGTGGTTCAGACCACAGTGCCACTTGTGTCCCTACCTGCTTATGTACTGTCTTGCCACAGCATTGTTCCACAATGCTTGCTATTCATGGTTGCTAGACATGATGACTATTGCTTTGCCTCCACTGCTGGAGGCTGAATGCAGGGAGGGCTCTTGTGCTTGGGTCCCGCTTGCGGGTTTCCCCACAGGAACCTGCTTGGCTCCCAGTACATTTCCAAGCACAATTCAAAGGGTTGGTGTTGACCTTTAAAGTCCTAAATGGCCTCGGCCCAGTATACCTGAAGGAGCGTCTCCACCCCCATTGTTCAGCCCGGACACTGAGGTCCAGCTGCGAGGGCTTTCTGGCAGTTTCCTCACTGTGAGAAGTGAAGCTACAGGGAACCAGGCAGAGGGCCTCTCGGTAGTGGCGCCCGCCCTGTGGAACACCCTCCCATTGGATGTCAAAGAGATAAACAAATACAGTGGTACCTCAGGTTAAGTACTTAATTCGTTCCGGAGGTCCATTCTTAACCTGAAACTGTTCTTAACCTGAAGCACCACTTTAGCTAATGGGGCCTCCTGCTGTCGCTGCACCACCGGAGCACGATTTCTGTTCTCATCCTGAAGCAAAGTTCTTAACCTGAAGCACTATTTCTGGGTTAGCGGAATCTGTAACCTGAAGCGTATGTAACCTGAAGCACCACTGTACCTGACCTTTAGAAGACATCTGAAGGCAGCCCTCTTCAGGGAAGTTTTTAATATGTGACATTTTGATGTATTTTTAATCTTTGTTGGAAGCAGCCCAGAGTAGCTGGGGAAACCCTGCCAGATGGACGGGATACAAATAATAAATTATTATTATTATTATTATTATTAATTATAATTATTATTAGCCACTGTCTGAACAGGATGCTGGACTAGACTGGCCACTAGCCTGACCCGGCAGCCTCTTCTCACGTTCTTAAAGTGGCTTTAACTTAGAGCTGCAATGAGTGCAACCCAGGTTGTTTGAAAACCTGTGGTGTGGCGGATTAGAACAGCCACACGGAGACACAGTCACTTACCACGCCAGCTCCAGTACTTGTTTGCCCGCTGCCCAACCATGGCATAGAAGAAGTTGACGAAGAGGAGACAGGCTGCATCTGAGCCACCGCAAAGGACGCCGTGCTCGACTGCGTGAGCGTCGTGGTGGAGCCACGGAAGTCGAGGTCGTCTGAACTGAAAAGGTGAAAAACAGAGCATTAAGATCTAGTTACTTTGTCTTAAGAGAAAGTTGGTGCGACACTGGCTGCACCTACGCTTTTCACAACAGATAATGCAGTATATGTCAGGGGACTGCCATCAAGACAGGGGAGGGAGGCAGGAATGTACAGGCAGTCTCCCCCTTTGCTGAGCAGCAACACCTCGTCAGAGACTGGTGAAGGCGAAGCCTCAGGAGAAACGGAGGAAGAGAGAAAGAGGGGGGGTGAAGCAAAGGCTCACACAGGCTGAGATGAGCCACAACACCGCTCCCAAGGAAACAGAAAGGGGGACTGACGTGCCGTTTCCGTCGCATAGTTTTTGCCAGGGAATTAAACATAAGGAAAAGAAGAGGAGAGGGGGGTTGCCCCGGCTTTTGTGCCGGAGGGGAAACAGGAAGAAAGCACTCTCGGAATCTGCTAGTGATTGAGGCAGACATGGATTTTGGACTTCTGCACTGTACATAGTTTTGCACCAATAAAACCTGTAAAAGGCAGGTCCAAGTCTTGGCTGTTTACTTTGTGAGCAACCATACGCATTCCTGACAGTATACCTGCAGGGCAATCCTACCGTTTATTCAGAGTCGGGGTTGGAAGCGGGGAGATGCGGAGGCAGAACAACTGTCATGGGCACTGCCCTGATCGTTCGCTACAGGCAAGACAGTAGGTAGTGTTGGAAAGCTTCTTCCTTCCCACTATCAGTATGGACCTTACTTGTGCAATAGCTCTGTATTACCCACACTAACTGACAGCAGTTTTCCAGGGTTTCAGACAAGGGACATTTCCACCGCTAACTGGAGATGCTGGATATTGAACCTGAGACCTGAGCGTGCAGACACCAATCTGGAACCTCTCCTGATTCAGATCTTACAATGAAGTAGAGCTGTGTGCCATCAGTGTAAAGGTAAAGGTAAAGGTAAAGGGACCCTGACCATTAGGTCCAGTCGTGACCGACTCTGGGGTTGCAGCGCTCATCTCGCTTTATTGGCTGAGGGAGCGGGCGTACAGCTTCCAGGTCATGTGGCCATCATGACTAAGCCGCTACTGGCGAACCAGAGCAGCACACGGAAACGCCATTTACCTTCTCGCCGGAGCAGTACCTATTTATCTACTTGTACTTTGACGTGCTTTTGAACTGCTAGGTTGGCAGGAGCAGGGACCGAGCAATGGGAGCTCACCCCGTCGCGGGGATTTGAACCGCCGGCCTTCTGATCGGCAAGTCCTAGGCTCCGTGGTTTAACCCACAGCGCCACCCGCGTCCCGTATGCCATCAGTGTACTTGGTGGCTATTCCAAAATGCCTTATGACTGCTCCCAATGGTTTCATATAAATGTTAAATAGCACTAGGGAGAGGATAATAGGCTGAGGAATCCCATAGAACAAGTGCCAGGGGTCCGAGGAACACTCACCCAGGCTACTCTTTGGACACAGCCCTGAAGATATGGACAGAACCACCATCATACGGTGCCTCTAGTACACATCCCATGTCATGTCCAATGGTCTCAAAAGCCACTGAGAAACCATGCAGAACTAACAGGGTTGTACTCCTCCTGTCCCTCTCATGAGAAAGGTCATCCAACTGGGCAACCAAGGCCAATTCGATTCCAAAATTGTGTGTGAACCCAATTTGTAGTGGATCTAGATAATCTGTCTCTTCCAGGAACACCTGCAGTTGCCTGTAACCAAATAAAATACTGGAGGATACAGGCAGGGTACGGAAGAAACACATTGTCTGTGTGCCTATCTGATCCTAACCCCCATCAACTGCTTTTGATCAGGAAAATGAAAGATCAGGAGTAGCTGGGCCTATAGATCAGGACTGTGGAGGGACGAAGGTCACATGGAAAGCCTGCTCATTCAAGATCAAAGTATATACAGTCCGTTCTCAAGTTATGCAGAACACAACAACAACAACATCAACAACATTAATAATTTATTTTTACCCCGCTCTTCCCGGTTCAGAAAACCGGGCTCAGAGCAGCTAACAAAAAATTTAAAACACTTAATTGATGCAACAAAAAACAGCATAAAATACAGTATAAAACGTGAATAACAATAAATTCAGAATTCAAAAATCAATTTAGGGGGGAAATCCATCCAATAAACGTTAGAAGATCACCAGGGCTAGCTGGTTAAATTAATCCTATTTGGGCCAGCGAGGAGACCAGGGGAGAATTAGCTGTGGGATCCCAGAGCGGGTAATCTTCATAAAAAGGGGAGGGGAGGGGAGGAAGGGGAATAAAAGATCAGGCTAAGTTCAAGCTGAAAGCCAGGCCCTGCGGAAGGAAGTTAAATCCTGCAGGGCTCTGGTCCACCAGGTCAGAGCCATCACAAGAGGTCCCCCCCCCAGCATGTCCATAAAGAGCCTCTGTGAATAATGCAGTCTTGCCAATGCATTCTGCACCAGCTACCACTTCTGTATCAGACACAACAGCATATTTGAGGTATTTATTATGCATTCAACTCTCCAGTTAAATAGAACCGCAAGGCATGAATAGCCAACCTTTTAGATTCTCGGTCAAACTCCTCTCCAATCCATATGTAAGACTGAGCAGCCAGCAGGGCTGTGACATCAAGTTCCTGAACATCATGCGTAGAAGCTAACACTATCTCGTTGATGTTTGCCTGCACAGCACAAAAGAGAAAAGCGAGACGCTTTAAGCCCTGGGCCCTACGGCAAGCACAAAGACATTTGACAAGCAGTAACTTTACCTAATTACGTTTATTTGTTGCACTTACATCCCACATACTTGGTTCTTCAGTCACATCCGCACCCAATTAATCTCCACAATAACCCTGCAAGGTAGGTTAGGCTAAGAGGCGATGACCTCCGTGAGCTTCATGGCCAAATGAAGATTTGAACCCTGGTCTCCCAGCTCTTAGTCTGACACTGAACCACTACACCACACTGGCTTTAAAGCAGTGGTTCCCAACCCCTTTTTGGCTGTGCCCCACCTAAACATCTCTAAAATCCTGATGCCAACCCGCCCCCTGGTGACATATAATTCTTATTATTCAAAAAGTGAACTCCTATTCACGTGCAGGAAGCCTAAAAGGCCATTAACTTGGTCTAAACAAGCTTCCAAAGAACATGTTTTCAGTACCAAAAACTGGTATTCGTCAGGTTCACCAGTGCTCAGAGAAGGTAGTGGCCCAAAACACCACTCTGAAAAATGGCGACCGCTCCAACTGAGCAGCTACTGAGCTTTCAGGGGGAAATTCCACAACTGTTGACTGAGCACTCCCAGAGCGCTAATCCCCCTGAATGTGCCCAGTGCATTTTCTGTTTAGATAACCTTTTCTGTTTAGATAACCTCTCTATGGTCACCAGCTGACCGCTGTGTACATTCTGATTTTAATTTTTAAAATGTGTATGTCACAATACATATTTATATACTGTATATGAGTCCCCTAGAATCATAAGAAATGCAAAAAATCACTGTTAATAACTCATTCTCAAATTGCCCCCTTGTGGGGTGTGCGCCCCACATTGGGAACCATGGCTTTAGAAGGAGGCCGGGAGAGGAAGGACTTCACCTTATTGACTGCAAAGGCCATGATCATATCAGACTCCTTGTGTATAATTTTTGCTCTTCCTCCAGGGTAGCCGAGCTCTGCTTCGACCTACGAAACATTACAATGAGATTTTTTTTTAAAAAAACAGGTTCACTGAACTGTTTTTGCAGTGGTATGAATCAACTGAAAAGACAAGACGCAAAAGAAGCATGCAGAAGAGGTTTAATAGATGTGGTTTTGGCAGAAACTCATCTTAGGGCTTCCATGTAATCTCCAGAGCGTTCCAGGAGCCAAAAGATGTTATGTTTTCAAACCTGACACACAAAACCGGCGTGCAAGCGAGTGACCCAAGGTGTTATGCAGCATATCTCAGCATTAGTACACAGGTTTGGGTCCCAACAGAGAGATTGCACAAATCTGTGCTGTTATTGTCACTTTAGCAAGTGGGAGTAAGGAAAGGCAGCCCCAAAGAAGCTTCAAAAGTGCAGCAAAAGGTTCGGGAGGTGGGATACTACTACCTTGTGTTTGTAATCGTCCGCTACGCTGTTGTGAATGACCTGCTTCTCGCGATCTTCTACAGACTATACGGCACCACAGTCACAAACACAAAACACATGCACAAACAAATACAAAAAGGAGAAGAATGAAAATGTTCCAAGCTGGTGTTTAAAACGACACCAGCTAACCATTGCACAAATGCTTTTAAGGGCGGGGGGCTGAAACAAATTCACTTGGAAAGCAACATCTCCATGATGAATGCAAACATATATGGCATAGTAAGCAAATAATAATGAAATGACATAAATATACACACACACACACAAGCTTCTTACTAGCAAGATTTTTCTTACTAGTTAGAAGTTACGTGGCCTGTAGTATGAAAGAGGGAGGCAGACTTAACACAAAGAACTGAAATAGGAAACAGGATGGGCTTGGTCCAGGCGAAATGTACCTGGTTATTAAACCATGGCTTGGCAGCAGGGAAAACTATGGGCGTGCTTTTGAACTGCTAGGTTGGCAGGAGCTGGGACAGAGCAACTGGAGCTCACCCCGTCGTGGGGATTCGAACCGCTGACCTTCTGATCAGCAAGCCCAAGAGATTCAGTGGCTTAGACCACAGCGCTATCTGCGTCCCTATCAGCCATAGTAGGCATGCCCAATGGCCAGGGATAATGGGAGTGGCAGTTCGGCAACATCCCAAGGGCCAAAGGTTCAACACACCTGCTTTACACTGACACTAATATCCTGCAAAAGTCAGCTAATGCGTGTCATCATCATTTATGTAAGACAATTTGTATTGCTCTTATGGTATTTTGTGTTCTATTGCATTTGTACTTATTGGTGTACAATGACTTGATATTCTTTATATGAATGGACAATACAAATGTGTGTGTGTGTGTTTACAAATGAAAAATGAAAAACACAGTGCATAGTCAGGCTCACTTTAACACACCACTAAAGCTAATTGAGGACAAAAAACCCAGTCATTATAACAAGCACTAAAACCAGCAAATGATTCCAAGGCAGAAGAAAACTCTTATAACTTCAATGAGTATCATTTGAGTCTTTCTTCTTTTGCACATTACCTCACTTTGCTTTCTTTTCTTGGTGAACGTGTATCGGAGGAAAGTATCTTGCAATAATTCTTGCTTCACCAGAAAATGCCACAGCCTTTTGGCTGGCTGTGCTGAATAATCTTTTGATCTGGGGGGGGGGGGGGAGAGAGAGAAGGGTGTTACTGTAGAATTCTCTTTTTCTTTTTAAAAAAATGCAAGGAAGGATAAAACTGGAAGAAGATAAAAAGAGCACAATAAAATACTAGATACAGGCAGGGTTTGAAAGAAACACATTGCTTGTGTGCCATTCTTAATCCTAAGGACCTGTCAACTGCTTTTGATCAGGAAAATGAAAGACCAGGCGTAGCTGGGCCTATAGATCAGGGTTGTGGAGGGACGCAGGTCACATGGAAAAAGCCTGTTCATTCACAGATCAAAGTATATACAGTCTGTTCTCAAGTTTAGCAGAACACAAGAAGCAACTCCCCAAAGAGAGTCCACAAGGAGCCTCTGTGAATAATGCGTTTCATGGAGTCTCATCCCATTAAAAGCCCAAGCAAAACCAAAAGAGAGAAAACTGCTGAAAGAAGCAAATAAATCAACAAAGCACCACCATATACCATAATGTAAACCAAAAATAAAGGCCACAGGCATTTCAAGCTTTTTAAGTGTATCTTGGAGAACAGGTGAGGTCCCTGCAGACCAGAGGTGGGCAAATATCCCCATCTTCAAAAAGTGGGGGAAAGAAAAGTCCTAGAACAGATAATTAAACAGTCAGTCTGCGAGCACTCGGAAAAGGGTGCTGTGATTACTAAGACCCAGCTGTGCTGCCTGGGATTGATGGAATTTTGAGTACAACAACTGGAGGCCCATGAGTTCCCTATCCCTAATGAGATGATCATGTCTGTTACTAAAATTGGTTCACTTTCCACTAGAGCCCACAGTACTACTTCCATTGGGGTGGGGGGAACCTACTTGAACGGTGTGTTTTCAGGGTCAACCATTGCTTTTATTCGGGCGGCAGCTGCTCCTGGTCCTATTCCTGCTTCAGTGAAACAGGTATTGATATAATTGGGTGGTGGGCCTTCAAACTGGTCCATTCTTTCTTGAAGGATTTGTTCCCAGTTTTCCAAATTTTTAATCACAGCGATACCCAGCGGCGAGGTGACTGGAAGATCTAAAACAGCAATGTAAAATTCAGCAACTATTCACACAAAATTGTACGCATTGGCAACAACAACAACATCCCCCCCCCCCACAGAAGGACTCGGGACAAAGGCCCATGCACAGATCTGAATAAGACTCTGCATAAAACTTCCCTTGTCCTTGATCTGGAAGCTGCTGATAGTGCAGAATGTTGTAGCATGATTGCTGTCAGGAGCGAGACCTTGTCAGCGTGTAAGACCTGTGCTCAGTGATCTATACTGGCTGCCAAATTGCTAGCAGGTCAAGTTCAAGGTGTTACAAGTACAGTGGTGCCCCGCAAGACGAATGCATCGCAAGACAAAAAACTCGCTACACAAAAGGGTTTTGCGGTTTTTGAGCTGCTTCGCAAGACGAATTTCCCTATGGGCTTGCAAGTTTGTTTCCTTTTTCTTAACACCGTTAATACAGTTGCGACTTGACTTCGAGGAGCAACTCATAGAACGCGGTGTGGTAGCCTTTTTTGAGGTTTTTGAAGACTTTGGTGATTTTTGAAGCTTTTCCAAAACTTTTCCGACACCGTGCTTCGCAAGACGAAAAATTCGCTAGACGAAAAAACTCACGGAACGAATTAATTTCGTCTTGCGAGGCACCACTGTATATCTGAAGGAGCGTCTCCACCCCCATCATTCTACCCGGACACTGAGGTCCAGCGCCGAGGGCCTTCTGGCGGTTCCCTCACTGCGAGAAGCCAAGTTACAGGGAACCAGGCAGAGGGCCTTCTCGGTAGTGGCACCCTCCCTGTGGAACGCCCTCCCACCAGATGTCAAAGAGAACAACAACTACCAGACTTTTAGAAGACATCTGAAGGCAGCCCTGTTTAGGGAAGCTTTTAATGTTTTATGTATTACAGTATTTTAATATTTTTTTGGAAGCCGCCCAGAGTGGATGGGGAAGCCCAGCCAGATGGGCGGGGTATAAATTATTATTATTATTATTATTAAGCCCTTAAGAACTTGGGAACAGTTTACCTACAAAATCACCTTACCCCATATATGCCCACTTGGGCCCTTTGATCGGCAGAAGGGCCACATAAAACTTGTTCTGCATTCGTAAGAACTTCATCTTACACTCCCCGCCTAGTGAAATCAGGCAGGTTCCTTCACTGCACTCTTTTTGGCACCTGCTAAAAACATTCAGCCTACCCAGACACATAGAATGTTGATTAAAAATAAATAAATTATCTTGCTTGATGTGTTTCCTTTGCAATGACTCTTCAGGTGCCTTGCATGCCATTCATAGAAGAAAGGTGGTACAGTCAAACCTTGGTTCTCAAACGGCTCCGTTTTCGAACGTTTTGGCTTCCGAACGCTGAAAATCTGGAAGTAAATGCTCCAGGTTTTGAACGTTTTTTGGAAGCTGAATGTCTGACACGGCTTCCGCTGGAGTACAGGAAGCTCTTGCAACCAATTGGAAGCCGTGCCTTGGTTGTCAAATGTTTCGGAAGTCGAACGGGCTTCCGGAATGGATAACGTTCGACAACCAAGGTTTGACTGTATATTATTTTTGAGTAAACATGCTTCAGCTTGGATTTAGGATTTGCTTCTTCACATAGAATTGTTTTCACAAAGTGTGGAGCAACTCACCAGGTATTTCTAAACCAGCAATGGGGAAAAAGGTCTTAATATTGTTCAGAGCAAGTTTTACCATCGCCAAATGGATAAGAGCCCAGCTGCAGGGGGAAAAGGAAACAATTTAAATGTTACCAAGTGCAACACAAACTCTCTATCTTTCTCTCTTTTCTTTTTACAACAGCTGGTGTTTAGCACCACCACTTCAACTGCATTTTAAAATGTGTTCCACAAAACAAACTGGATCTGAAGGTGCTCAAGAACTGAGTGCTCAATTGCCAGAACATGGGATTGTAGTATATCAAGTCAAATTTGGAATAGACCCACTGAACCTGTTATGTGACATAATGTCAATGGGCCTACTCTCTGTAGGATTAGCACTGGATAGAACCCATTAAGTTTTAAGGTTCGCTTTTAACAAGCAAATCAAAGGGGATATCCAGCATTAATCATACTCAGAACATTCTACTCAGTTCAATGAGTCTACTCTAAAGTGCGATTAATATTGGACATCACCCTAAGGTAGCAGACTGCTTAATTTTTTATTATTATTAAAGCATGAAAACAACATCTGCTTTTGCTACATCTCAGCAACTAAAACAAAAGAAAATCAGATTTTTAAAGGAACCAAGTTTCCCCCTTCTGGCACCACACCTAGAAATGAAGGCAGATTATTGATACACGAAATATAACTATAACCCTTCAGACGTCTATCCCTTCAATAAATATGTTGCCACCCTGATAGATACAGTCGTATTTGCACTACCCCTTTCTGCAGTTTCACCTTAGCATCTGATGAAGTGGACTGTCGACTAGAATAGTGTACGTATGCTATTTTGTGAGAAATAATGTTAGTCCCTTTATTAAAATATAGAATAGTAAAAGGGACCACCAGAAATCTAATTTATATCCAGTGCTTTTTTTCCCTGGGGGGGATGCAGGGGTACGCATACCCCTAAACATTTTGTGAATCTAACGGGAGAAGAAACTAAAATTTATTTGAAAAAACAGTTTCTTCTGTAGCATGGTGAATCGTCAGTTCCGTTGCTACTCCCGATGGCAGCCTCATTTCCTGTCACGGTGTTTCCTGAATCTGAGGCGGAAGCGAGCGTTTAATGTGTGAAGTAGGAGTCGGAATATAGCACAGTGATTGGTCAGTTTCGTTGTTACCACCTCCGGTGGCGGCTTCATTTCCTTTCCCAGTGTTTCCGGGAGGAATTGGAAAGATGTTAGTGCAACACAACCTCATGCCAGTGTGGAAGTTACTGTGAGCTGTCAGCGGTGCAATATGAGGTAACGCATGTTCTTTGTACTTTTGTCCATTTACTGTATTTATGTCCCCCCGATTTGAATTGTAAAATTGTGGTCTTCTAAGGATTTTTTTTAAAGAAAAAAACAGCACTGTATATCAGAAGAAAAGCTGGAGGTTCTGCATGCATCCATTTCAACCCCTGCTGCTACCTGTAAGAGTTGGCATCCTTGTGCTCCAGGATTTGCATATCGGAGAGGAAAGCATCCTCATCCTCGTCTTCACTGTGGATGCTCTCATCAGAATCATATATCACACCACTGTCTGAAAAAGGAAGGAATGGCTGTAAAGAGAGGACAGAGTGAGATATCAAAACATGTTTTACACCACATTGTTTTTTTTCACAGATGTTACTTCGATTCATAAAAGGTAAAGGGACCCCTGACCATTAGGTCCAGTCGTGACCGACTCTGGGGTTGCAGCGCTCATCTCGCTTTACTGGCCAAGGGAGCCGGCGTACAGCTTCCGGGTCATGTGGCCAGCATGACTAAGCAGCTTCTGGCGAACCAGAGCAGTGCACGGAAACGCTGTTTACCTTCCCGCCAGAGTGGTACCTATTTATCTACTTGCACTTTGACGTGCTTTCGAACTGCTAGGTTGGCAGGAGCAGGGACCGAGCAACGGGAGCTCACCTCGTTGCAGGGATTCGAACCGCCGACCTTCTGATCGGCAAGTCCTAGGCTCTGTGGTTTAACCCACAGCACCACCCGCGTCCCTACTTCGATTCATAGGTGCAGGAAAAAGACACAATCTTCATTATAGGAATCACCGGCCGCCATGCTGAACTCGGAAGGAAGCATGCAGAGTGGACTTCACTGTGAATACCCCCCCCCCCAATCTACCACTAAGGGATGGCAGAGGATTGTGATCCAGGCTAGATTCTATGGCGAACCTGCTGCCCCCACAAATCTGTCCTACCAAACCGGTCCTAGGGAGCAGGACACAGATCTGTGGTTCAGTCCACAGATCTATGAATCTTCCTTGGCTGGTTCCCCCCAAATGAGAGGACTGGTAAGAATGAAGTTGGAAGGGAATGTTAAGAGGGGCAACTCACCCCAAAACCACAACATTAGAAGCACGGATAGAATGTGCAGTGTGGATCAAGGAAGGTACCACCAGGGCCAAAAAGATCCCTGCACATTTCACATACACAGAGTCATTCTTCCTTCCTCCAGTGGTGCCCCCCCTGCCCCGTTCCCATTTTTCAATGTTCCAGAAGGCCTCCCCGTTCTCCAGATAAACCTTTTGGGTACTCAGTTATCTACTGTGGAGTTAAGAGGGGACATGAAACCACGCCTCAGTGAACTTCCCTGTGTTAACTCATCTTGAATCCAAGCTAATGTGACCAAAGGAAGACGATGAAGGCCTCGGAGATCAAGGCCAATGGGGAAAGGTTACATGTGCTCAACTTTGAAAGGTCCAGAGGGTAGCAACACGAGAACAGGGCCTTTTCTGCAGTGGCTTCCCGTCTGTGGAATGCGCTCCCCAGGGAAGTTCACCTGGTGCTTTCATTATACACCTTTAGGTGGCCAAGTTAAAACATTCCCTTTTTGATCTGATCCTATGCTCTTTTAAAATGTGGCTCTTTTGGAGGGGGGGTTATTGGGTTGTTGTTATTATCATTATTTATTTAGTAGTTTTATATCTCAATTGTATTCTGTGAACCACCCTGAGACCCCTGGGTAAGGTATAGGGAAAAGGGATCCCTGACCATTAGGTCTAGTCGTGACCGACTCTGGGGTTGCGGCGCTCATCTCGCTTTATTGGCCGAGGGAGCCGGCGTACAGCTTCCGGGTCATGTGGCCAGCATGACTAAGCCGCTTCTGGCGAACCAGAGCAGCACATGGAAATGCCGTTTACCTTCCCGCCGGAGTGGTACCTATTTGTCTACTTGCACTTTGATGTGCTTTCCAACTGCTAGGTTGGCAGGAGCAGGGACCGAGCAATGGGAGCTCACCCTGTGGCGGGGATTCAAACCTCTGACCTTCTGATCATAGGGAGGTATATAAATTCAATAAATAAATACATGTGTTGGGAATGTTTAACCTGGAGAAGAGGGAATTGAGAAGTGGTGTGATAGCAACCTTCATATATTTGAAGGTACATGATGTCGCCAACTGTTTTTCCTATAGCTCTGGAGAGCAGGACACGAACCAGCGGGGCTGAAGCAAATGAAATGTTAAGGAATAAATTCCTGAGGGTTTACATTAATCAACAGTGATATAGGCTGCCAGGGAAG
Organism: Podarcis pityusensis; assembly: GCF_964106645.2. Classification (NCBI taxonomy): domain Eukaryota; kingdom Metazoa; phylum Chordata; class Lepidosauria; order Squamata; family Lacertidae; genus Podarcis; species Podarcis pityusensis. The sequence goes on along the minus strand of NC_138039.1, from coordinate 42,433,530 downwards.
GTGATGTACACTCCTTTGCTAAAAGATTTCCAAACAGAGGCTGGATGGCTAACTAGCAGGGGATGCCATAGGATGCAGGATCTCCTGCATCAGTAGTGGGTTCAGCTAGATGACCACTGAGGTACCTTCCTGCTCCTGGACTCTTTAACCCCTGCCACCCTCCAATTATTATTATTAGTATACCCGGAGGTCTCACAGAACAAAATCAAAATAAAATCCACAAAATATATAATCAAAATAAAAACAAAAACCCAATACGCCCCTCCAAATAACCCACATTTTATAAAGGCATTTTAAAAGGTCAATCATTCATATATATATATATATATATACACACACACACACACACACACACACACACATAAATACAATATATTTCACATACGGTTGCCATCAGAAATGATTATTTAATTTAATTAAGGGTTATTATCAAAATGGACAGACTTTCAGCTGTTTGCAAGGAGCAAAGCTGCATAAATGATACTTTAGATTAACTTTTTAAAGGTGATGATGGGTGCTGCTGCCTTCGTTTAAAGGGAGGGAGGGGAATCAGGCATACTTGAGATAAACAAAAAGAATTACCTTTGCGACAAAATAGTCCAACATGCTGAGTTCCGGAGGGATGAATTTTTCTTTGTAAGACGGTCTTTCTGCAGGCACAGGTGGAGGGACAACACTGTCTTTGACTGGCCTTCCTGGCACTAACATTCTCATGTTGAATCTGCGGCGATGCTTGTCCATTTCTTCCGAAGGAACTGGAGGGGCTGAATGTAGAGGGGTTTTAATAGCTACAACTGTGGCCACGAACCGGCACTTTTAATCATGATGTGGGTGTGCATTTCAATCCTAATCAAAAGTGCACAAGTAATCAAGAGTTGTTAGACTGAAAGCATAAAACAAGCAGTGATAAAGCTCTTTGGTACGAAGTCCATAGCTTAAAAAAAGGGGGAAGGGCAGAGACAACTGTAATCTTCAGACAGATCCTATGCAAGTAGAAAGCTACTTCGTATGCGATGAGAAAAAATAGCAATACGTAAATTAATTTGATCAGAGAAGCCTCCTAGTTTTAGAACTGCATTTCCTTACAATGCTACTTAGGCATTTGTTCAATGTTAACGTCATGCAGATAAAACTGGATTATTTTCCCCTCTCCCAAACCCTGGTCAAGCTGTACTGAAGATTACACTTACTTTCGAAACAAAATGTGCTCAAATTTTAAAAGTACAGATCTTCTCTCTAACACAGGTGGGGCTAGGAATTAAGACAGCCAAAATATAGTCAACAGGCTGACTCATCTAACACTGGTCAAATATTGTCAAACATCAGTCAATTTTCTTATTTTTTAAAAAATCAATTTATCAGGAAAAGTACCAAAAAGGTTTACATCCTCAACAGTTTAGACTTCTACTCTGATTACAAAAATAAAATGAAAGGGGGCAGGGAAGCATGTTACTATGAAACAATAAGGAGAGGTATTTTCATTTTTTTAAAAATTCAGTGGTTCATATTTGTGTGCTAACAAAAGTTTCTCTTCTATAGTGCTATTAAAGTCCAGGAACCTGCAGTGTTATGGCAAACAGTTATAACACAGTTAAAGATGAAGTTACATTGAAATTAGCATAGCAATTGCAAAAGAAAAAGAAAAAGAAAGTCAATAAAAAAGGTAAAAGGTAAAGGACCCCTGGACGGTTAAGTCCAGTCAAAGGGGACTATGGGGGGTAGCATTCATCTTGCTTTTTAGGCCGAGGGAACCAGCATTTGTCCATAGACAACTTTCCAGGTCATGAGGCCAGCATGACTGAACCGCTACTTGAGCACGGAGGACCGTGATGACTGCCAGAATGTATAGAAAGTCCGTTTACCCTCTTGCCGCAGTGGTGCCTATTTATCTACTTGCACTAGCGTGCTTTCGAACTGCTAGGTTGACAGGAGCTGGGATAGAGCAACGGGAGTTCAACCTGTTGTGGGGATTTGAACCACCGACCTTCCGATCGGCAAGCCCAAGAGGCTCAGTGGTTTAGGCCACAGCACCACCCGTATCCCTTCTGAATGCAGTTAGGTAGGCAGTCACTGCTTTTGCGATTCACCTCTTCTGCCAAATTTACACAACTCTGTTCCATTTGAAACTTGCATCTCCCTGGGTATACAACAGATGGTCAATAGCTAAGGCTTACTTTGCCACTTGGCCACAAGGCAATTCTTAAGATTCATTGAATATATGACAATATTTGACCATGATGAAATAACGGGGAATCACTTGACTGGTCAAACCGATTTGACTACCCATTCCTACACACAAGTAATGTCTGGCTACAGGGCACATCTTTACAAACCTTCATTAACGTCCTTTGTATCATCAGAAACTGGATCAGCTACTAGATTTAAAGAAATTTGTCTTCATTAGAAGGGAAAAGGGCATTGTGGAATGAGACAGGGAGGAGGCATTGTGGAAATTAACTCTACAACCAGTTGTTTAAAATTAAATATATAGAGAGGGAAAGGGAGAGAGGGAGAAGGAGAGAGATGTCAACTAAAACGAAAGAAGTAGCTAGAGCTGAAATTTTCCAAGATCTGAAAATCTACTAAAATAAAAATACAACACACACAAAAGCACACACAAAAAACCCAATATATGCACCCATTTCTGATTTCATAGCTACTTCACTATTAATATTTTTAATAAATATTTTAATTTTTGTCAGGGTAGGAGTCAAACTATAATAGAAGTGAGAGGCCCGTTTGAAATAAAAATGTTCTTCTAAAAGTATATATTCATTTTGAATACATCCCTCTTTAATGAATATTTCATATCACTTTTGTGAACTGCTCAGATATGTATATTTTACTAAGTGGCGTATAAATATTGGTAAATAAATTAAGTTAAGAGCTTGCAAGAGTAAGGGGGTTTGTTGTCTTAAACTGCAAGCATAACTGCTGCAGAAGTATGATCACAATGGGACAAATGAGAAATAAAAAATAAGATCATGCATATAAACTTCAAAAACTCGCTCAGTGCAGACACAGAAATTAAGCATTGTGGTTTATCTGAATTTAACAAATTAGGAGACTGATTACTTTATTGGCAAATGAAGAGAGCAGGGGAGACAGCCCTTAGTAGTTAAGTATAAAAAGAACTTGCAGGTAACAGGCAGCACACCAAAAACTGATCCAAAAGTAATAAACGCAGATCAAAGATTGGTCTCCATTATGATAAGCCCATTTCATAAACCCCCAGTTATGAAGAAAAGAGAACGCAGAAGATAAAGGAGGAGGGCATCTTCCAAAAACAGGAAAGCGAAAAACAAAAATCCATGCCAAAAATATCCAGTTTGGAACATATTTCTAATGGAAAACAAAACACGCACAGCAATCTGCACCCAGATTCTCTCACCATCCTTCTGGCATAGACGCTCTGAGTCACAGCCAGAAGCCATTTCATTGCTATTTGATAAAGCAACCTGGTGCGATGACTGCAGACTTTTTAAGGACACTACGTTTTCTACGTTGGTGGTTAAGCACTGTGGTTTATCTGAATTGAACAGATTAGGAGACTGATTACTTTATTGTCTGCGGCAGTTTAGAGGCTCAGAGGCGGTAAACAAATTGGAAAAGCATCTGCGTATATTCTGAGAGCGTACAAAACATGGATGTATATATCAATCACTAAACCAGCTCTGCAAGAACATATATACTATATTTTTGCATGCAATTTGTCCCGTTTTCGTCAGGGAGAAAAGATGGGCAAGGAGACAGACCGAAAGCTCACCCCCTAGAATCCTTACTTAGCATCTCCTGAGATTTTACCACCCGTTGCCCACAGACAGTCAAGCCTTTCCTTGTGGTCATAAGGACTATAGAAGTAAGGCTGGTATTTTCGGCTGAAATATTGGGAAATTTTGGAACAAGAGGGAGACAGATTGAAATTGCAGAGTTTTGAAAAACTAAAAAATAAAGTGTGAGATTGGCTTCATTATTATCAGATAATGGAGGCATATAATTTGAACAAGAAAATTGGCTTCCAGGTGGAAAAATCAAAATTGGAAACAGAACTGTTAGAACCCAAAACCAAGATTTTGTCAAAGATGTATAACTTGCTGTTGAAATGGAATACTCAGGATGAAACGGTGAAATCTGCTATGATTAAATGGGCACAAGACGTTGGACATAATATAATGATGGCTGACTGGGAACAGTTATGGACCACAGGTATGAAGTTTACGGCATGTAATGCCTTAAGAGAGAATATTATGAAAATGATATACAGGTGGTACATGACACCAGTCAAGCTTGCAAAAATCTATCATTTGCCCGATAATAAATGTTGGAAATGTAAAGAAACTGAAGGTACATTCTTTCACCTTTGGTGGACGTGCCCAAGGATTAAGGCTTTCTGGGAGATGATTTATAATGAAATGAAAAGGGTATTTAAATATACCTTCCTGAAGAAACCAGAGGCCTTTCTCCTGGGCATGGTCGGCCAAATGGTGCCAAAGAAGGACAGAACTTTCTTTATGTATGCCACAACAGCAGCAAGAATATTTATTGCAAAGTATTGGAAGACACAAGATCTACCCACTCTGGAAGAATGGCAGATGAAGGTGATGGACTACATGGAACTGGCGGAAATGACTGGCAGAATCCGAGACCAGGGAGAAGAGTCGGTGGAAGAAGATTGGAAGAAATTTAAAGACTATTTACAGAAATACTGCAAAATTAATGAATGTTAGAATGATGTCAGAATGAAGTTAAGTGGTTTTAGTAGCAATGTTATAAAGGTGTATGTAAAAATGGATTGTTAACAGGTGAGAATCTAAAGCTATAATATATTAAGTTAAAGGATTAAGATAAAAATAAAGAGGGAAAGGAATTGCTGAATTAATCAACTGAACTGGAATACAAAAAAGGGAGGCAAGAGGAGGTCAGGGAAACAAGTAAATGAAATGTAAGGTATGGAAAGATTGATTTGTTTTTTAAGTCTCTTTTATTTTCTATGTATTTTGTATTTTCTTTTTTCTCTATTTTTTTTTTAATATATGTAACCTTTTTTGGGGAAACCTTAATAAATATCATTTAAAAAAAAAAGTAAGGCTGGTATTTTCAGGGCATAAATCCTTGGCCTAAGAACAAATTAGGTACTTGCACTGCACTTTTACTAGCATCTGAATGGTCTTGCATGGCGGCATCTATATCCTGCATGCCAGTCTTTCTAGGATTCGTCCGAGACCAAACTCCCTTGCTGCTTTTGCTACTGAAACGTTGGGGTTTGTTCTTTTCTTGTATGCTTTTCTTGTATACATTTACTCTATGTAGCTGCTTTATTGATGCTCTTATTATGAGATTGTTCTTGCAGTTGTTGATTTTGTGATATATGGTATTGTTCTGGTTGCTGTACGCTGCTTTGAGCACAATTTTTAAAAAATGGCTAAGTGGCAACAATTTATGCTGAAAATGTTCTTGTGCAAGCTGTGTTCAGCTGATTTCCTCCTATTCTCCCTTTCCAATGCATCCATCCCTGTCACAAATACCACATACTTCCTAAGGGGCACAGTGGGCTGCAGTGGGCAGGAAGTCTCACTGTGTCAGTTTCCTCTAACGCAAACTCTGGATTCCTAGCCAACACATTTATGAAGTGTTCATCTGTACAGCCTTTTCCCACTAGGCAGTTAGGCCTTTAAAAAGAGTATAATTCCAACTCAGAATATAGTTCCAAACAACCAGGTCCTATGCATATTCACTTGAAAATAAATCTTACTGAAAGTAACACATCTACACGGTGTAGCTAATGTAAATTTTGAGTGGAAGATTAACAAATGCTAGCCCTACTTGGAACAGATCCCATTCAAGTTAGTGGGCATGGCTATTCATGCATCTCAGTGGGACTACTCTGACTAGGACACTGGATGCAACCCTCAGTATTTGCATGCAGGAAATTCTATCTTCTTAAAGTGCTGTGTGCATAATATAATCAAAAGACTGCTGGTAGGCCAGCTCACAAATACTGCCAAAACTGAAAACCAGAAGCCTTCTGCACACAGGGTTGAGATGAATAACTGCTGTCAAAGTGGTTTAAACCCGATGAAGTGAAAAATACATTGGGAAATGGCTTATTTTACAGGAGTTTACATTTGATGAGTTACTGGTAGCTTGGCAGGTACTGTCAGTTTCTTCCCCCTAGAGGATGCCAGCTAGTAAAATGGTATTAGATCACACTTTCTCATTTGGGATGCAACAGGAAACAGCAGCTTAAGTTAATCAGGATCAGAACGCTGAAACCAACATGCAAAGGGGGTATCGGCAGGGCAAAGGTGGAATGTGCAGGCCTGGTGCTCATTCCTGCCTTGTTAAGCTTTAGTTCAGCAAGCCAGGATGGTAAACGTCCAAAGTGTGCTTGTGGAGCAGCTCCCCTTTCACAAATAGAGAAATGTATACCATCGACCCTTAAAATTATGCAGTCGAGGGGCCTCTGAAGACCTTTTCCCATCGTACTGGACAGGGATGAGGAACCTGTGGCCCTCTAGATATTCCTGGACTACAGCTCCCACCAACCTCAGTCAATGGCCATGCTGGCTGGGGTTGATGGGATTTGGAGTCCTACAAATATCCAGAGAGCTGAAATGTTCTCCATCCCTGATGCAGGAGGATGCTTCAAGAACATCAGATGCTTCCACAGTGCTGTGATGGAACAAAATACCCCCAAGCTTAAAAGGAGTATAAGAAAAAGTGTTTTAGATTCCAGGACTGTGCTTTGAAGTTTGTATTGTAACTCACAAAATTCTCATTCCCAATGCCTCCCATGCCACCCGCGTTTACAGTCTCCTAGGAGATACGCTACCTGGAATATTTTCCGATTGCCGCCTTGGTTTGATCACAAGTTTTACTCCTCCTCCAAAGACAGCAGCCCACATTCGGTTATTCAAGGGGTGGGCTGCTAGTCGAAATAATTCGTTGCAAGCGTTGGTAGCCAGAGCATGTATCAGCAGGCTTAGGTAGACTGCTACAACAGCTTCACAAAGCAAGACATTTAGCTTTGGCTGGTCCTCATCCTGGGCTGTGTTTAAGAGATTTATGAGTGAGCTCACACCTGCAAAAACAAAGATGAGAAGAGATGATGGGCACATTAGATTATGATGTGTTTGTCCATTCTCCCCGCTGAAATATGAGAGGCACCATCAGTATTGGCACACCACCGGCTCTTGAAGGCACACCTGTTTAGACAAGCATCCTTCTGGTCTCCTGACTGGAATCTCCTCTTTTAACTGCTTGCTTAATTATACATTTGAATAGTAAAGGTAAAGGAACCCCTGACCATTAGGTCCAGTCATGGCCGACTCTGGGGTTGCGGCGCTCATCTCACTTTATTGGCCAAGGGAGCCGGCGTACAGCTTCCCGGTCATGTGGCCAGCATGACTAAGCTGCTTCTGGCGAACCAGAGAAGCATGGAAACGCCATTTACCTTCCCGCCGGAGCAGTATCTATTTATCTACTTGCACTTCATGCTTTCGAACTGCTAGTTGGCAGGAGCAGGGACTGAGCAACGGGAGCTCATCCTGTCGTGGGGATTTGAACCGCCGACCTTCTGATCGGCAAGTCCTAGGCTCTGTGGTTTAACTCACAGCGCCACCCACGTCCCTATACATTTGAATAGTAGATGCTTATTTTAATGTTTTCATCAAATTGTTATAGTGTGCATTTTAATTATCCATGCTTTTTTAAAGTGGTCTACACTTGTGAACTGCTTAGAAGTCACCCTGGCAATTAATTGTTATATAAATAATGAAAAAAAATGGATAACAGCAATAAGAATAATAGAACTATCTCCACTTAATGCGCCAAGATATGATCATGCAAACATGAACCCAAAGTGTCCAGATGACAGAATGTGCATTGAACAGAACTTTCTCCGGCCTCCTTCCAAATTACATTTTAAAGACAAAATTGGGAAATCCATTTTATGTATGTACCAAGTTATTAAGATACCCAATAGCTACTGTTCTGAATTTTCTATATAAAAAAAGAAAAAAAACAGTTACATTAAAACAATACAAAACCACTACCTCCACCCCATTTATAAAAGCAGCATTACAATAAACTGGAGCTAAAAACTATTACCAAGCAGAAATCAGATATCAAATCTGTCTCCTGAGGAAAGCACGTGCTTTCTAGATTATGCTTCCAAGTTTTGCCAAGGAAGTGTCTTCACTTGGACAGTGAAAAACAGTTGAGGGTGAGACGGGAGGGAAGTTCTACCTCAAAGAAGCTTTTCAAATCCCCTCATTACTCAGACATTGATGGCATTAGCAAATCCAACAGGATCTCCTTGTAAACTGGGCATATCGTGCAGCCGGCTTGTTTCATCCAAGCAGTGTTTCAGTAATCACATAAGCCCCGTGCAGGCAGACAGTAAAGAAAGCTGTGCCTGTGTGAGAGATCAGGATTGTGCTTTCCACTTTTGGCAAGTTCCATGCACGTAGGCTCTGTACGCATGATTTGCAGGGTTTCCATCAAGCTGAAGTGAGCCTATATGCAGAGGCACTGCTTGCTACTGAAAAGGGGCCCTTGCCCATCACATACCGTATTTTTCGCTCCATAAGACGGCTTTTTCCCTCCTAAAAAGTAAGGGGAAATGTGTGTGCGTCTTATGAAGCGAATGCAGGGGGGAGGCAGGCAGGAAAAGCCCCCAAGAGCTGCACACAAGCTCCGTGCAGCTCTTGCAGGCTTTTCCCCAGGAGGGAGAAGGGACTGACACGGTCGGTCAGTCCCTTCTCCCTCCTCGTAGAAAAGCCCGCAGGAGCTGCGCGCTCCTTAAAGGGTGCACAGCTCCTGTGGGCTTTTGCGGGAGGTGGGGGTATTGCCATAACCGCGCGCAGCCCCTCCCGGCTGGAGAGGTTGCGCGCGGCTAAAGAGGAAGCCAAGACTTTTTTCTTGATTCCCCCTCTAAAAACTAGGTGTGCCTTATGGTCCGGTGTGCCTTATGGAGCGAAAAATACGGTAAATCTGAACGCAACTTGCATACAGGGGAAGAGTTGTAGCTCAGCAGTAGTTTTCCAGTTCAATTCCTGGCATCTCCAGGTAGGGCTGGGAAAAACTCCAGCCTGAAATCCTGGAGAGCCGCTGCCAGTCAGTGCAGGCAATACTGAGCTAGACAGACCATGGATCTGACTTAGTATAAGTTAACATACCTGTGCTAATTTATATGAATCAAATCTTAGCCCTCCCCTAATTATTATACAATTTAAGTTTATTGTTCTAGCCAAAGGCCATGACAAACCTGTGGCGGCAGTACCAATAAAACAATATAGATCATACATCCATAATATGAGCCAACATCCGTGATGTAAGAGAGGTTGCCAGAGACACCAACAAACTCAAATCCAGCTTGATTTCAAATTAAACCTCAGAATCATCACAATTTATAGTGATATTTTTCTCTGAATCATCACAACAATTTACAGTGATTTTATCGAACTCTTTTTTCCATATATCTATATGGTTCCCAGATGATCTACAGGTGGTCATTCATAACTGGCCAGTGAAGAAATCCAGTGGAAGAATGAAAACAGAATCTTAACTACATGCAGGAATTCAAGCCACATGGCCACTCACTGCTAGCAGTATATGAAAGCAAACAATGGCTTGACAATGCAGGCATTGTGCCTAACAGTAGTTAAGCTTCCTCAACTTCATGGTTTGGTTTGGTTTTTGAATCGAGCCTTTATAGTTGTACCTTGGATCCTTGAATGCCTTGCGACTCTAATGTTTTGCCTCCCGAACTCCACAAACCCAGAAGTAAGTGTTCTGGTTTGCAAATGTTCTTTGGAAGCTGAATGTCCAACACAGCTTTGGCGGCTTCCGATTGCATGCAGTGAGCTCCTGCAGCCAATCGGAAGCCGCACCTTGGTTATCAAATGTTTTTGGAAGTCGAACGGACTTCCGGAATGGATTCTGTTCGACAACCAAGGTTTGATGTACACCTATTGAAGCACTTGCATGATATTGTTAGGGAAGGTGAATTGTCTTACCAGGCCACTGTGCAGGCAACGAATTTGGTGTGGCATGCTCTTCAATGCTCTCCGTCCTCAGTCTGCGACGGTCACTCAATAGCAGTCCTTGATAAACCATTCCTGTAAACTGATTTGTTTCGGTCTGACTGCTAAAAACAAGTTTGATTTTGTTGTTGTTAATGTGACAAAAAATGGCAATTGAGTTTCAATTTCAAAGGGTGGGCTCCAACTGGTGCATTTGGACTCACTGAATATGATCCTAAGGTAAGAAACGTAAGGCGGTTCACCAAAGGAAAGTTTCGTGTCTTTTTCTGTCTGCATCATTTCCCATGCTCTTTGGCCTCTTTAGAGAGTGAGAGTTGCTGGGAGAGGAAGGAGTCAGCCCCAAACTGGGCATGGATCTAAAGATAAGTTAACTTAAGCAAGCTTCTATCCCTTTCCTCCTCCAGCAGCCACCTCCCCTAACTCCCCAGAGCGGGTGGCTGAAGAGATAGAACGGGGGGGGGGGGCAAACTTTCCTTCCATGAACTTGCTTAACCTACCTTAGAATCCAAGTCACAAAAAGGCTTTTGATCCAGTGGAGTGTCTGCTAACGGAAGGAGAAGGAAGATATTTTTGGCCAATTACCCCTTCTCCCTGCATCCCCCCAGATCGGCTCCAGACAGTGAGGGAACCCTTCAGAAAAGTTGGTGGAGCGACTGCAGGAGAAACAGGCAAAAATAACCTCCCTTCTTCTTCTATTAGTGGACACCACTTCTGGATCAAAACCCTTTCCATGAGCACCAACCAGGTTTCATCCAAAGATTCCTATTTATAATTAGGCAGAAAGCTTCTTTATTCTTCTGATCAGTGTCTGTGTAATTATTCTCTTCATTACAAAATAAACGGATACCAGGGCTCTTTACTCTACCACACTAGTTGGGAGGAGCAGCCTTTTTAAAAATGCTGATTGCATCCTCATACAATAAGCTTAGTGCCTTAAAAACACTGTCAACATTCAGAACAACCGTCACAAACAAGCAAAATGAGACTATATAAAGCAAGTGACTACACAGTTTATGACTACTGTGGTCTACAATTTACAATCTCCCTTTTTAATTTTAGAATTATTAGACTGTCCCTGATCAGAAGCAGAGAGTCCTCATACAACCTACTAAGCACAGAAAAGAGATTACCTGTAGCTGTGGCTGTCACACAAGGCTTGGTAAATAGAGGCAGAAAGGGAAGCGGCTAATGAATAGAGGGTATGCACCTAAAAGAGGAAAAATACAGCATTTATTTTACAGGGGTATAATTAATATATGCTTTTGCAAACTAGCATGGCACTGAACTTTTGGGCAAACTGATCTTCCATGAAAAGCTGCTGTTTTGGAGGTGTGGCTGTGCATGAGAGGCAGAAAGTGTCCATGAAAAAAAGGTAAACGGCATTTCCATGTGCTCTAGCACTCATCACAGTGTCCCGTTGAGCCAGAAGGGGTTTAGTCCTGCTGGCCACATGACCCAGAAAGCTGTCTGCGGATAAATGCCATCTCTCTTGGCCTGAAAAGTGAGATGAGCACCACATCCCATAGTTACCTTTGACTGGACTTAACTGTCCAGGGGTCCTTTACCTTTTTACCCAAGAAAAAAAATACCCAGTCTTTTAAGCCTTTTGTGGGTTCGGAGTAACTAAAGATGCACCCCTTTCAACAGATCTTGCAAGTAGAACAGAACTGCTGCTCTTATGTGGGGTTCAGGGATTTGTTGCTCTTTAGTATTCAGTCTGAGTCCTGCACAAAGCAAGGTTTTGCTTTGCCATAGGACACATGCAAGGGACGTGGGTGACGTAACCACAGAGCCTAGGACTTGCCGATCAGAAGGTTGGTGGTCGAATCCCCGCGACGGGGTGAGCTCCCGTTGCTCGGTCCCTACTCCTGCCAAACTAGCAGTTCGAAAGCTTGTCAAAGTGCAAGTAGATAAATAGGTACCGCTCTGGTGGGAAGGTAAACGGTGTTTCCGTGCGCTGCTCTGGTTTGTCAGAAGTGGCTTGGTCATGCAGGCCACATGACCCAGAAGCTGTACACCGGCTCCCTCGGCCAATAAAGCAAGATGAGTGCCGCAACCCCAGAGTCGGCCACGACTGGACCTAATGGTCAGGGGTCCCTTTACCTTTACCTAGGACACATGCAAATGTCAGGCAGGTACAGTCCTACTCCATTGAAGCAGAGGGCTTACACCATAAAACCCCTGTGTGTATACGACTCTTTTTTCATTTATTTATTTTTCATTTATATCTTGCTTTCTACCAAGGAGCTCAAGGTGGTGTACATGGTTCACCTCTCTTCTCCATGGTTTTTCTTTTTTAAAGGACTCCTGAATGGTTAAGTCCTGTCAAAGGCAACTATGGAGTTGTGGCGCTCATCTCGCTTTCAGGCCAAGGGACCCGGCGTTTGTCCATAGGCAGCTTTCTGGGTCATGTGGCCAGCAGAACTAAACTGCTTCTGGCGCAACGGAACACCGTGACGGAAACCAGAGCTCACAGAAACGCTGTTTAATTTCTTTCCACAGCGGTACCTATTTATCTACTTGCGCTGCTGTGCTTTCGAACTGCTAGGTTGCCAGGAGCTAGGGCAGAGCAATGGGAGCTCACTCTGTCACAGGGATTCAAACCACCGACCTTCTGATTGACAAGCCCAAGAATCTCAGTGGTTTAGACCACAGCACCAACCGCGTCCATGTTTAACCTCACAATGACCCTGTGAGGGAGGTTAGGCTGAGAGACTGGGACTGGCCCAAAGTCACTCAGCAAATCTCATGGCCGAGCGTAGATCCAAACCCTTAGTCCAGCACTCCAACTACACTGGCTCTCAAATATTAGCTCAATTCTGCTCTGCTTAGGATCTGAACCAAGGCTCCCATGCCCACAATAGCACTCTATGACCATGACAAGCTACCTGGATTCTTGCTACAACATGCATCAAACCATACTCTTCACATTCTAAAAGCTCATTTCCCCTTTCGTTACCTTTACATCTTCAACATTAGGATGGGGTGGCGTTTTCATCTGCACAATAGTATGAAGGATATCGTGAATGTGGTTGTTTAAATACAGCACAGGATTGGCTATAACCGTTTTTGTTGAAGCAATGCTTGCTGACAGTAACGGTAGCGTGGTGGGTAACGGGAGGGGCGACTGGAGTTGCTTGACTGTCGTTTCCTAGTGGAACAAAAACACAGCCCAAAAAAGTGTCGCGTGACTACGAGCATCGCACCACTCTGAGATCACACAACACGTCCCATCAGCCCCAGCCAGCATAGCTAATGCTCAAGGATGATGGGAGTTGTTGTCCAGCAAGTATGTAGAGGGCCACAATAGAATGTACTGTTAAAACGTTAGAGAAAATATATGAATTTGGTGAAGTTTCAGGTTTCAAATTAAATAAGAAAAAAACAAAGCTCTTAGTTAAAAATATGGATGAACAAGGAAAGCAAGAATTACAAAAAAAGGAAAGTATCTGGGTATTTGGCTAACCTCAAAAAATATTAATTTATATAACAATAACTACAATAAAATTTGGAAAGAAATTAAGATATGGAGACCTGGAGTAGGTTAAAATTGTCATTATGGGGCAGAATTTCAGCCATAAAAATGAATGCATTGCCCAAAATGCTATTTCTTTTTCAAACAATAGGACAAGCTCCCTTTAAAGATTGGCCAAAATAGCTTTCTAAATTTATCTGGCAGGGGAAAAAACCACGAATAAAATAGAAATTATGGACAGAAGTAAATAAGAGGGGTGGTTTCGCCATGCCAGACTTAAAGTTGTACTTTGAAGCCGCATGTCTGTGCTGGATTAAAGAATGTATGGTACTGAAGAATACTGATATACAGGATCTCAAAGGTTGGGACAACAGTTATGGTTGGCACTTGTATCTATGCTATACTAAGGTAAAAGTCCACAGAGGATTCTTAAATCATATATAGTGGTACCTTGGGGTACAGATGCTTCAGGTTACAGACTCTGCTAACCCAGAAATAGTAGCTCGGGTTAAGAACTTTGCTTCAGGATGAGAACAGAAATTGTGCAGCGGCGGTGCGGCAGCAGTGGGAGGCCCCATTAGCTAAAGTGGTACCTCAGGTTAAGAACAGTTTCAGGTTAAGAACGGACCTCTGGAACGAGTGTTCTTAACCCCAGGTACCACTGTAATACGAAAACCCCTATTCAAAGTTTGGGGAAGATATAAAAATCTCTTGGAACCTAAAACACCGTGGTGGCTCTCACAATTAGAAGCCATCTCAGTAAAGAAAAAGAATATGAAGGGGAAACGGGGAACCTATAGATATTTATTGAAAGAAGCAGCGGGTAAACTTAAATTTAAAAAAATCAAGGAAATTAGACAGCTATGCACAGATTGGTTTCAGTACCATTGATTGAATTGGGTGTTTAAATTAGACATTAAAACCGGGTTCCAAAAAGAAATCTCAGAAATAGAAAAAGAATTACTACAAAATAATAAGAAATTGTTATCAAAGACTTATAAAGTATTATTGGACTGGGAGTTAAAACACGAGGAGATAAAAGAGCCAATGGTAAAATGAGCAATGGATTTTGGTTACCCAATACAGATGGAACACTGGGAAAGGTTCTGGCAAAAGGATATTAAGTTCACGGCATGTTATACAATAAACTGGCAAAAAATTATAAATTGAAATCAAATGCTGGAGGTGTAACAATGAGGAGGGAATGATGTTACATATGTGGTGGGTGTGTAACAAAATTAAAAAATTCTAGAACTCTGTCTACGACGAATTGAAAAAAATGCTTAAAATCACATTTGAAAAAAACCCAGAAGCCTTCCTCCTGGGAATTATGGATATTAACATCCCTGAGGGAAAAAGAAAGTATTTTTGTACGCCATGATGGCGGCGAGAATGGTAATAGCAAAGAATTGGAAAGGGGATTTTTCCAGCATAAAAGCTGTTTGACGCCAAGTCTCCTCCTACTCTCCCTGCGCGGAAGTCTTCTGCGCAGGGAGGGTGTGGGTAGCGGAGGACCCGTGCTCTCCCCGGTGGTCTCCGGCGAGGAGTCCTGGAGCCCCCTCGCCGATTCCCCCATCTGCCCCCCTTTATCCCTGGTGTTACGCTGATTTCCTTCCCCAGCTGATGAGCTGCCTCTCCCCCTGCTGGGCCCTTCTCCAGCATCGCTCGGGAGCCTTGCCTCCGCCTCTGGCTCCGATGTCAGTTCCCTGACAGTTACGTACTTGATTTGTTCTGGAGGTCTGTTCTTAACCTGAAACTGTTCTTAACCTGAGGTACCACTTTAGCTAATGGGGCCTCCTGCTGCTGCCACGCCACCACTGTGCGATTTCTGTTCTCATCCTGAAGCAAAGTTCTTAACCCGAGGTACTATTTCTGGGTTAGCGGAGTCTGTAACCTGAAGTGTATGTAACCTGAAGCGTATGTAACCCGAGGTACCACTGTATAATAATAATAATAAATAATAATAAATTTTATTTATATCCTGCCCTCCCCAGCCAAAGACGGGCTCAGGGTGGCTAACCACAATAAAATAATACAACATTCTAAAATCATTTCATTATAAAATTAATTCAAATCAAATTGATGGCAACCATTGGGCTAGAGTTCTGTGAAGATTGCCAAAGGAGGGACTCAGGTTGTGCCCTGGCCAAAGGCCTGGTGGAACAGCTCTGTCTTGCAGGCCCTGCAGAAAGATGTCAAGTCCCGCAGGGCCCTAGTCTCTTGTGACAGAGCATTCCACCAGATTGGAGCCACAGGCGAGAAAGCCCTGGCTCTAGTTGAAGCCAGCCTAACCTCCCTGTGGCCTGGGACCTTCAGGATGTTTTTGTTTTGTTTTGTAATAGTCAATAAAAAAAGAGAATGGAAACTGGACCTTACCTGCTGAGATTCTTGCAGCAGAAACTTGAGCTCCATTCTCACAGAGGCAAGACCGCCACCCTGTGCCCCGTGGAGACTGCAGTAGCTTAGGAAAACCCTCAGGAGAGCTTGGTTCTTCTGCAGCCACCACTTTCGCCGCTCCGCGTGCTCGCGCTTGGCTTGCAGCCTACGCCGCTCGATCTGGTGCCGCTCGTACGAGCCGATGTCCCCCTTGTCCCCCACTTCTTCGTGGTCAAGGAGGTCTCCGTTTATCTGGGCACTTGCTTCACCCTCGCCCTTCCCGCGCGCTTCGTGGTTGCAGATGTCGTGCAGTGCGGCAATTTCCTTCTCCAGCCAGTTGTAGAGCTGGAAGCGGAGCTTCCCTCCGTCGACTTCGTAGCCGGTGGCCAACGTTCTGAGCTCCGTCATGAGGATTTTGAGGCACGCTCTGAACTTCAGCTGCTCAGCGATCACGTCAACTTCGATGTCGTCGATATAAGCATCGTCGTCCGGGCTTCTCCCGGCCTGCTTTGCACTTTCTGGTTCCTGTTTCGAGCCCTTCATTTGCAAACCATCCTCCTCCTCCTCTTCTTGTGAGCTGCTTTTGTCTTCCCCCCAGTCCAATTTCAGAGGCTCATCCTCAAACGTTATTGCCGGCTTACTCCAGTCAACGAGGGCTGCGGACTCCATCTGACTCGTCAAATCCACTGAGCTCTCTCCGGGCTGCGACCAGTCTGCAGCACTGCCTTCGCCCGACACCTTTGGTTCCAATTTCACACCGTTCTGCGCAGCGGGACTCTCGCCGGCTTCTTCTGTCTTGATGAAGATATTGGATTTGCTGCTTATTTGGGGGAGCTTGGAAAGGACTTCGAGGGCTAGCACGGGACACCCCACTTTAAAATGAGCATTTGCAGTAGTGAAAAACAGCTTTCTCTCAATAAGATTGATTCTGTCGATCAAGCTTTTCTCGGCTTGCAATCCCAAAGTGGCAAAGGCCCCATCGGGCAGGCAAAAATTTCTTCGGATGAGCAAGGGGTGAGTGCGAAGGTAGTTGTAGAAACTGAAGACCACAGGATTGCACGATTTGACAATGACTAGAGAAATCAGATTAGTGACACATCAGAAATAGTCATAAAGGCTATGGTAATTGAAAGCAGCTCTGGAAAGTCTTTGGGGTTAAAGGAGGGGGGGATACATACATGTAATCAGGGGTGACTATCCTGTGGGTTGCATCTAGCACCCCATTTCTTTGCCAACCCCAAGACCTCATCCTAAATTTGTCATTAAAAAAATTCAAGTTTTAATGACTGGTTCGATGATCTCCTCCCTTGAACTATGGGGATGCCGAAAGGATTTATTCCCCTTGTCAAAAGATAAATAAATTCTTATATTAAAAAAAACAACAACAAAAAACCCTTCTTACTGACTGGTCCCATAGGATGTCAACATGTTTTTGTGCACCCACAAATGGCTTTTAAAATGGTTTTCAATTTTAATATTCCTTTTTAAAAAACATGGGTCCCTGATGTGATTCTTCCAATGCCAAAAAGGTTTTGTGACTCCCCTGCTGTAAACAAATGGAGAAACTGCTTCACAAAATCAGGGCTCGTTAGGTTGCAAAATGTGACAATGGCCAGAACATCAGAAACGGGAGGTTCAGAATATAGTCTGACAGGCAGAGATCTATGGTCACTCCACAATATTCTGGCCCATTATTTGATTCTTAATTTTTTGTTTTGGAGCTTTGGAGCTATTTATTGGCTTTTCTCTTTCTAATGGTGATTATTATTACTTAGCAATACATTATATATAATTTATTAATTAGATTTATATAACCGTGATCACTGCCAATGTTGTAGGGCTGCTGGGGCTTTAATTTTTGTTTGCTTTATTTGTATTTAGTGCCTGGTTGTTTTAATTATTGTTCCTTTCTGTTTGTTCTCTACAAGTTTCTATTTTATTGGTGTTATATTTTTGCTGCAAGTTGCCTTGAGTGTCTTTTTGGCACAGGGCAGTGGAAAAAACCAAACAACCAAGTGCTTTAAATAAGTAAATGAAATGAAGCAGCATTCCTTCCATGACTGAGGCTTTCCTAACAATCTGAAACAGTGGCGTTGCGGCCTTTGGGTGTGGCACAGAGGGTGAACATAAAATCCATTGCATCAGCCTAGCCTTTGCTGCCAACACTGCCAGGCAAGTGTGGGGCACGGAAGGTTCGCAGGGCCACGGTGTACCACTTGTGTGCCTGCGCATGGGGGTGCCGAACTGGCCAACACGGCCCTTGGCAGGTGAATCCTCTCAACGTTGGCCGGGCAGCCATTCAGTGAGGGTGCTGGGGATATAGCAGCAAGGCCAGGCCCAGACAAGGTGGGGAAGGTAGGGGATCCCTGTGGGGGAACGCCTGGTTCGCATCCCCTCCGAATTGTGCGCCCAGGACTCGGCCCAGCTGCCCCTCCCCCAGCACGCTACACCCCTGATCTGAAACAATCTTTACCTGGGTTTTCATCATCTTCCTTTGGTGTTTGTTCCAGTAAAGTGTCGAGTGCTCTAGTGTACTCTTTCATTACCCAGTAGGAAAGACTTCGCAGGAAAGGGTCCGGGTGCAGTTTTGCACAGCTGAATCCACTTCCATCTTTCTCACAGCCCAATATCTTCTCATAAAGGATGGCTGTATAGGTGGAGGAGATCTCAAATTCGGATTCATACAGACGAGCGATAACCATAGCTAGCTGGATGTCTTCCATCTTCTCAAGACACACCTGTGGAGAAAATGAACATCAAGGTTCCATAAGCACACTTTAATTTACAAGTATTTCTGTGTTTATTTATTATGCGTAGGGCAGGTTGCAACGAATATAACACCACGTGAAAAACAGTTTTAAACAATTTAGAGTCGCAAAAAGAAGATGGGTCCAAGTTTTGAAATGTCAATATAAATGTAAAATTAGTGAAATGTATAAAATGAGTGAAATGTACATACTTGAAAAGTATAAATAAATAAAATTTGCGAGAAGGGAAGAGACTACAGCCATACCTTGGAAGTTGAACGGAATCCATTCTGGAAGTCCGCTCGACTTCCAAAATGTTCAGAAACGAAAACATGGCTTCTGATTGGCTGCAGGAAGCTCCTGCAGTCAATCGGAAGCCACGTTGGCCGTTCGGCTTCCAAAAACAGTTTGTAAACCAGAACACTCACTTCCAAGGAGTTTGCGGCGTTGGGGAGCCAAAACGTTTGAGAACTAAGCTGTTCAATAGCCAAGGTACGACTGTACTACAGATATATGAATGAACAGAAGAACCTATAAACCACCACAACAAAAACACCCATGTATTTGGGGCAACAATACCTCAATAGCATCCTTTAGTGACCCAGCCAACAAGAAAAAGGCAGCCGACTGCTCAAAGCGCTGTTTCCCCAGCAAAGCAAAAGCATTTTTCAAAGCTGCTTTGCGCCATCTATCTTCACTGAAATTATGGCTGAAGAACTGTGTCATTTTCTCATCATGCTGAGACCTGTGTTGGAAAACAAAGGGAGAGAGAGAGATTTCCATTAGGGCTGCACCTTCTATGCACATTCACCCAGAGGTCAAAACTCAGTGGGACTCACTGCTGAGTCAACGTGAAGGATTGCACAGGAAGCAGAGTATCAACTAGAAAAGTGGCACAAGCCCCCGTTATTTTATACAAGCTTTCGTCTATATCCTAACTGGGGTTTTTTTTGAGGGAAGGTAAGATAAAGGTAAAGGACCCCTGGACGGTTAAGTCCAGTCAAAGGCGACTATGGGGTTGGCTGAAGGAGCCGGTGTTTGTCCATAGACAGCTTTCCGGGTCATGTGGCCAGCATGACTAAACCACTTCTGATGCAATGGAACACCATGACGGAAACCAGAGCGCATGGAAATGCCACAGCGGTGCCTATTTATCTACTTGCACTGGCGTGCTTTCGAACTGCTAGGCTGGCAGGAGCTGGGACAGAGCAATGGGAGCTCACTCCGTCGCGGGGACTTGAACCGCCAACCTTCTGATCGGCAAGCCCAAGGGGTTCAGTGGTTTAGACCACAGCGCCACCCGTGAGGGAAGAAGGAAAGGCCAAGTTAATGGAACTTACCGAAACAGACCCCACACCACTGCTTTTTTCTTCATCGCGAGATAAAATAGCGCAGCATCCAAGGCATCGTTGTTCCTCTGAAATGCTGCTTTTGCAACCTGTCGTATTTAGGAAAGAGAAAAAGGAAAAGAAAAGTCCACAGTATCACAGAGAGTAAGGGCTGCAAGCGGACTAAACTACACAAATTGCAGGTGATCTGCAGATTTGCCTCTGGCCTTTCACCCAACCAACCTGCCTTCAACTGCTTTCCCTAAGCAGCAAAAGGGCATATTCCCATCTTTGTTTTGCCTTCTTTCCTAGAGGCAAAAAGGTATGGTGCCTTCACTGATGCCATTACCTCTGTCGTATCTGCTTTTCTCAAGATCCTAAATGAAATAGCAAACTAATAAAATGCTTTGATTTTTATCAATAATAGTATCCTGCTCTCTCCTGCTCCCCACCCAAAAGCCTTTCTGCAAAAGGAAAGTAGTATATCAGGGCAGGTAGGTAAACAATAATAATTGACTGATTAGCAGGAATATTGATCCTATTCATGCTTTTCTGAATACAGAGAGAGTAATTGAAATATAGAAATTGATATAGCTCAGTGTTGGACAAAATAATACCGTAATATGAAACATTTCTAAGCATATTGGATAAGCTTGATGAAAATGTCAAGACAATGTGTGGCAACCATGAAAAAGGCAAATTTCATGAAAGGGATGGTTTGAAAAGCAACGGAAAATAAAACTGCCAGTATCATAATGCCATTACACAAACCTATGGTGTGACCACATTCAGAATAACGTGTTGAGTTCTGGTCGCCTCATCCCAAAAAAGCTATTATAAAAGGTTCAGAAAATGGAAACCAAGATATCAAGGGGATGGAAAGACACAGCCATTATGGCTGGTAGCCACTTAGAGACCCATCCCTCATGAGGGGATACTGGTGGCACTGTGGTCTAAACCACTGAGCCTCTTGGGCTTGCCGATCAGAAGGTCGGCAGTTCGAATCCCCGTGACAGAGTGGGCTTCCATTGCTCTGTCCCAGCTCCTGCCAACCTAGCAGTTCAAAAGCATATCAGCGCAAGTAAATAAATAGGTACTACTGCAGTGGGAAGGTAAACAGCGTTTCCATGTGCTCTGGTTTCCGTCAGTGTTCCGTTGTGCCAGAAGCGGTTTAGTCCTGCTGGCCACATGACCCGGAAAGTTGTCTGGGGACAAACGCCAATTCCCTCAGCCTGAAAAGCGAGATGAGCACCACAACCCCATAGTTGCCTTTGACTGGACTTAACCATCGAGGAGTCCTTTACCTTTTTTTTTTTTTTTTTTTTTTTACTATCCTTCATTAATTTGTCTAATTATCTCTTAAAGCAACCCAACGGTGGCCATTTCTAAATCTTGCGGGAACAATTGCAGTGTGGGAACTATCCACTGTGCAAATACATGTTCTCTTTTGTGCGACCTGAATCTTCCAATACAGTTGTACCTCTGGTTACGTACTTAATTCGTTCCGGAGGTCCGTTCTTAACCTGAAACTGTTCTTAACGTGAGGTACCACTTTAGCTAATGGGGCCTCCCGTTGCTGCCGCGCCCCGATTTTTGTTCTCATCCTGAAGCAAAGTTCTTAACCCGAGGTACTATTTCTGGGTTAGCGGAGTCTGTAACCTGAAGTGTATGTAACCTGAAGCGTATGTAACGCGAGGTACCACTGTATTAAGCTTTATTGGATGCCCCTGAGTTCTAGTATGAGGAAGGGAGCAAAACTCTCTATCCACTTCATCTGCATTAGGAATAGTTTTAAACGCCTCTGCCCAAACACCCTTGCCTTTTTTGGCAAAGAATAGTCCCAAATGTTGTAATGTTTCCTCAAAGGCGAGTTGCTCTAGCTTTATTATTATTATTTATTGAATTTATATACTGCCCTATAGCCTGAGGTCTCAGGGAGGTTCACAGAATAATGAATTTGGTCTTGTGTTTTGAACAATTCTGTACCAGCTCAAACTTGCTTCAGGGAAGAGCTTTGGAGTTTTATGATTGTAACCCCAACAGCAAACCTATTTAGGCCCAGAATAGTCAAAGGGCATTTTCCAACTTAACCACAGTTCTATGGCCAATCTCTTCAAATGGCAGCCTGTGATCATGTATTGCATGCCTGCATTTAAGCTGAGAATAGACAGGGGAAGTCCATTTTGACACATTCTTTAAGAGTTCTCTTCCCATTCTCACATACTCCCAATAGCTTAATCTACTTCTGCCAAACTACAAGAGCCTCAGGGATGCAATTTTCCCAATCTCCTACATAAGCATTGCCATAAGCTTTAATAATATTAATAATATTAATATAAATAATATTAATATTAATAATAATAATAATATTTTTTTTATTTATACCCCGCCCTTCCTGGTTCAGGAAACCGGGCTCAGGGCGGCTAACAACAAATTTAAAACACTTAATTGATGCTACAAAGAAAAAAGAAAAAGAAAAAAGCATAAAATACGGTAGAAAGTGTAAATAACAATAAAATAAAACATTAAAAAAATCAATTTAGGGGGGGAATCCATCCAATAAACATTAGATGATCACCAAGGCTAGCTGGCTAAATTAGTCCCACTTGGGCAAGCGAGGAGACCAGGGAGAACCAGCTGTGGGATCCCAGAGCGGGCAATCTTCACAAAAAGGGGAGGGGGAGGGAAGGCCCCTTTCCAGCTCTACAATATCCTTTTTGAGGTGAGGCAACCAAAACGATGCCCAGGATGCCAAGTGAGGTCACACCATAGATTTGTAGAACGGCAGGATGAGATGCCTCACCATGATGTAACTTGGAACAAGGCAGGTTCAAAGGCTCGTGACCTTCCAGTTATCACCAAGAATGGCTCAAATTACCTTCTCCATGCACCTTCGGAGTGTGTTAATGTTTCTGACCCACCAGCCTATACCCATAGTTCTTAGTTCGGACCACTGGGGGTCTCCTCTTTGAATTGCAGGGATCATGTTGATTAACTCTTCCTCTGCCTCCGAATGAAAAGCCCAGGCAAAGTGGCAGGTAGAAACACCTAAATCATAGCACAGGGAAATCACAGGCACAAGGCAATTACAACATGGTGAATTAGATCAGAAATAATAGCCTAGGGGGAAGTGGGAGCATGTTTGACTTACTGGATTTAAAGCCACTGGGGACAAACATTCATAATTTGTTAAGAATGATGCAAAAAGTTCATTTTATGCAAATTTTGGAACAAGCGTGCATTCAGAGCTTTAGAATTCAGAACATTAATTTAAGAAAAACCGAGTGTGGCCACCTCCTATTCCACCAATCTAGTGAATAAAATTGTCATCATAACACTAGTATATCTTGTCCTTTTCCCTACCCAAGGAGTCCAGGGCAATAAATAAATAAAAAGGTTAAAGCAACACAACTAAAAATAATATACAAGGTATTTAAAATATTTAAAAACAATTATAAACATCTAAATACCAATCCCATAGTCTCACTATTAGTAATTCAAAGTTCCTAGTATCTTTCAGCCACTAAACACCTTTTAAGCAGCAATGTTTCTAAATCCCCCCGAACTTGAATAATAAAGGAGGCACCTCAATGCCACAAACGGGGAGCCATCACCAAGGAGACCCTGCCATGGGTCAACACCCAACAGCTCACACAGTCATGAGATGACCTATTCTTCCCATTGCTTGCTGCTTCTTTGAGTGATTCGCATCAGGCAGTTCGCACCAAAGAATTACCTTGATGAAGCAGCTGAACGCGATATAAAGGTGGGAGTGATGTCAGAAGGCATGTATGCAAACGCATAGCTAGCAGGTACCGCAGGCCGCATTCATCTAAAGTTTCTCTCCCTGTGAAAACGCACCAAACGGTTAAAACAATACACACAGGTGTCCATGTTGCTTAGTTACAATATTCATAGGAGGCCTTTTCAAACAAAAGGTTCTCAAAACAATTTACATATGCAGGGCATAGCAGAATATTCAAACGCACACGACCACAGTGTGACCTTATAACCCTTGATAGCTTCACACTCAGCTTTTTAATTATTCCAGATACTTGAAATGTTTTATAATGTGATGCCAATAAAGGTATCTGATTGACTGATTTGGGGTAGGTTTGCGGGTTTGGCAGAAGGAGATAGATCTGCCCATTCGATGCCCACCTGGTGGAAACTCTAACTCACATGGCCCTTAAATGTAAAATGTATGATGATCTCTGCCAACAATTTCTGGACCATCTACGTATTCCAAAATGCAAACCAGATATGGAGGTTATGCGCTTCTTATTACAGGGGAGAGACCAGGAGCTCACCAAGACAGTAGCTAAGTTCCTCTATTTGATTTTCTGTCGCTACAGGATCCTGCCCTTGCTGGAAACCCACAGAGATGAGGCAGATTGCTCGCCTCTTCTGCCCTTTGGCGGGTGACAGTGCCGTTGGGGTGGCGACGAGATCGCACTGGCCTATCTATTCTGAATGTATTTTGAATGTTCTTATGTGATGCCGACAAAGGTTACTTGACTTGATTGACTGATTGATTGCATGTGGGATGTGTGGGTGGGCCCAAGCAGGATATATTTATGAAATATATTTATTTAAAATAAATTAGAGGTCAAGAAGAACTCGCACACTAATTTAAAAATGTCTTGCACCACTTCCTAAATGTTGCATCTTCCCCTATTGCCTCAATAAGCATTCCACAAGAAAGTGGGCAAGTTGTTTACCTGAGTAATGCTTATCTCTGTTTTCATCAAGCTCAGTGCTTGTGGTAGCAACAGTGTCTGCCAAGGCGACCAAGAACATCTGCTCGAGGCGAGTAAGTCCCGGTAAACTTGAGTGCATTAGATGGCTTGAGAGGACGCTGGCATGCTCTCGCCCAAAGTAAGTCGGCCCGTACTGAGACAGGTTGATGACTTTGGATTTATGCTCCCTCCTTTCCGGCTCAAAATCAATGAAGTCGTCCGTCGTCACCTGCTGAACCTGGAACAGATCCGAATAGTGATCCTCTGGCTTCCTTTTGGCATGGTCTTGTGAGCCTTGGGGCCTTTTGGTGGCTTCCTCCGTCTTGTACGTGGAATCCTGGTCTGCCGAAAGCAGCGCGTACAATGGCAACGGAGGGATAGAGTCGATCTCTGTATAGTCTCGCGTCCCCTCTTTCCCCGTACTGACCGCGTCCTTTGCGGTGCTGCCACTTACGCTGATGGTGCGAGAGAGGTGCCGTTTGGAGCCGCCGTCGGCCGACTCGGGGTCTTTCACAATGGCAACTTCCCCCGCAATGCATTTCACCAAGTGCGAAAGAATGGCTTTTGCTCTGCGGACTTTACCCAGGTCCATCAGCTCCAAGAGCTGGGTTGGGTGGTACTGCGGGAGGGTAGGAGAAAGGACGTGGGCGGCTTCAAAAAGCCCGCCATCTTGAATCACAGTGGGGGTTCCGAAAACATCGTCCACAATGCCCGCTCCGTCGATGATGCTGGTTTTCTTGGCCATCCAACTGGTCTTCAATGGATCTTGCGTGGGGGAGTCTTCGCCAAGGAAACAGTCGCTCTCGCTGCCCCCCGATTTCATGGCATGCTTCCACTGTGCATAGACGTGCATTTCACAGTCCATTCCCACGACCAGTATCCCATCTCTTACCCAAGACAGGGAGACTGGCAATGAAGGGGTGCCATCTACAGAGGACACCAAGTCTATGGATCTCAGCAGCACCCATTTGGACCTTATGCCTTGCTTTATGCTACCACCTAGTGGTAAAGTAATGACGGCGACACCCTCTTTGCTGCTGGTTTGCTCAGTCACAATTCCCGAAAGTCGGCCGTACATGAATATATTTGCACCCATGCTGACCGTCAGAATATGTGAGCCGTCTTCTTTCGAAACCCAGTCCAAGTGGACCAGATGCTTGGTGTTTGGCATCAGGTGCCGGTCCTTGTTCAAAAATACATCCATTTTACTATATACAAATAAATTGCTGTCCACGCTCACTCTCGAATCAAGGACGCTCCCGACTTCCACTAGATCGTCCAGGTGAATCGTCTGCTCCAAGACCCATTCCGACCCTCCGGTGGATTCACATTCAAATATACAAACGTGCATAGAAAATTCTTTGGAAACAAAACCGTTGTGTTGCATGGGTTGTTTGTATGCCACAGCCAAGCGCCCCGTATAGGAACAGCTGACAGCAACAGGCCTTCCCGAAATGCCCACTGTGCTGCTGTCGTCATCTTTCGAATCGTTCATTAAAGGCCACTTCTTCCAGTGATAGGTTTCCTTCGTTTCATTTCTGCTGTTCACCACCGTCTCTACAGAGCACCTCCAGAACCGGACTCTGTCATCCGAACAGGAAGTAACCAGCAAGTAAGGTGCGAGGCAGACTGGGTAAATTGATGAAGAGCTCAGGTGTCCTAAATGAATCAGAGATTACTATTATTATCATTATTAAATTTTTTTAACCGTCTTTCATTTGAAGATCCTAGGGTGGTTCACAAGGTGAAACGGCATTTACATGACACAAACACAGCCTCCTAAGAGAGCCCGCAAAAAGTTACTAGCCTGCTGATTTGTGGCAGGTCTGTGGTCCAAAAGAATGAAACTTACACCCTCTTGAAATTTAAAAAGCTTTTCCCATCTAGGAAATGTCTGCAGACATCTGGCTATTTACAAGCCCGCATGAAGATATATCTGTTTTGATTTCTTACCAGTATCGAGCATTTCAGTCTCCAATCCATTTTGTTTCTAATTCACGTTTCTAATTCACAATATACAAGAGTGAAAACTACATCCAAACAATTTTTTTTGCATCTATAGGGTTACAGCGGACCAATGAATGCAGAATTTGCCAAAAGTCTCAGATTGGTAACCAAAGTTATAGGAACCAGTGTAACTAAGTATTGAATCATTGTTTTACCTGCAGAAGGAGTAGCTCGTACAACTTCTACACCAACTGGAATATCCAATGGGCAACTGTAGACCAGGCTAGAACTCAAAATAAGTTTACTAGCTGTCTGAAGATTAGCAACAGATGAAGAACGGGGCATGGGTGCTGCACCTGGCGAGGTATCTGGAGATGAGTCGACAGTCTGTTGCCCAGGTATGCCCAGCTGGTTTCCTGATGGTTGAACTTCAGCAGACTTTGCTTTAAAGATGCATTATTAAAAAAAAAAAGTTCAGTGTGTAACAAGGACATACTTCCCATTTAAAACATAGGCAAATATTTGTTTAGATACAGCGTGCAGGGTGAAAAGCTTTAAAAGAGGATTAGACAAATTCATGGAAGACAACACCTTCAGTGGCTACTAACCATGATATATGTTTTTTGCCTCCAGTGTTGGAAGCATAGTATGTCTCTGAACAGCAGCTGCTAGCAATCTCAAGTGGACAGAATTTCCCTGCTAGGATCTCTTTGCACATGTCTATCAAGCATGTCCACAGACAATCACATGAACTGAAATAAGGAGAGCCCTTCTGAGTCAGGCCAAAGACCCATCTAGCCTAGCATCCTGTTTGGATGGGAAGGCAGGATCTGAGTGCAGCAGTATTCTATTTATGTTTGCTCAGAAGTGAGTTGCAGTCCCACTGTGCTCAATGGGGCTTACACCCAGGTAAATGTGCATCAGATGGCATCCTACAATCCTTAGCACGGTCATTAAATCCCACTGAAGAGTCCGCGGTTCTCAACCTGTGGGTCCCCGGATGTTGTTGGACTACAACTCCCATCATCCCTGAGCTCTGGTCTTGCTAGCTAGGGGTGATGGGAGTTGTAGTTCAACAACATCTGGGGGCCCACAGGTTGGGAAAGGCTGAGTTAGGAGCATGTAACTTAATGCATCTGATCAATTTTATGCAGCCTGACCACTCACAAGCTTAAGAAGAAGCATGAAATAGGTTTCCTGACATGTCACTACTGTGATTAAATGCTCACAAATGTTACACAATGAATAATTCTAACACACTGACAGCAATGCAGCAATTAAAAAAAATCAGGGTGATATATCTCTTGTGCAAACAGAGACCCCTTGCCTAATAGGGCTGGGCAATATCAGCTTTCCAACACTGCAATGTATCACCAGCCAAACATCGTGGTGTAGTGAGACATTGCAATGTTGAAAAGGGGAGGAACGAGCAGCATTGGCCCCCGCCCTGCGAGGCACCAGGGTGAAACTGCTGCCACTCTCGCTGCTGCCCGGTGCAGGGAGGAAGGGGGGAACAGAGAAGGAAGGTAAGGCGCAGGCAAGCCCCACCTGCGATGAAGGCACCATCGCCCTCAAACCGGTCCTGAACGACGTATCAATACATCGCCCCGTCCTATGGCCTACATAGGTTGTGCCACTGAAATGGGGGGGGGGGGTGTCAGTCTGCGCACAGAGACATGGACTTGCATGCAAAACAACCCAAGTTGGGGGAACCGCCAGAACATATTTAAAGGGCCTTTACAGGAGGAGGAGAGGAAGGGAAAGTTTTGTTGCACAAGCAGAAATGCCAGCAATGATGGAACACTCTTCTTAATGTGACACTGAATACAACCATTGGCCCAATGAGTTCATTATTACCTATGCTGAATTTCCAGGATGAGAGTGGCTCTCCGGGATTTCAGACATAGAATGTTCCCGGCTCCACCTGGAGACGGAATCTGGGACCTTTTGCATAAAAGGCAAATGCTCCACGACTGAGTTATTCTGTAGCTCTGCTTGTCTGGAGGCTTGGGTGGTATTTGCAATTCTGCTATTGAATTGTTACTGGGTTTTATACACTGTCTTAATAGCTGTCCTAATTAGCCCTGTGTGCTTTTGCCCAGCTGCAAGGCAGGATTTTAAAAAATTCCTTAAATCAACCAGCGCATGATTAGAGTAAAAATACATGTTCATCTGGAAATTTCTTCACTCACCTACACATGCTTGAACAGATTTAAGATGCAGATGCCACATGTGAAGTATGGAACACCCATTTGTGTCTTTTTCAATTACAACTAGATAAAACTTTTCGGAGAAGGGTGGTGGCCGATAACCTGTCCAAAATCAAAACCAAATATTAATGGCAATCTGGCATTTCAATGTAAGTGATATTTATAAGCAAACAAACAAACAAACCTATAGCCCAGCCTTCCTCCCAAAGATGCCCAGGGCGGCAATGACATTTTATTAAACATGGACCACGCTGTAAGGATCACATTTTAAAAAATACCACTTTCTGCTGCATTTTAAACACTGTCAATCATTAAGTAATATGTTCATGGTACATAAACCTAAAAGTGTACACAAGAAAGAAAAGTTAAACCAATCTAATTTAAAAAAACAACACCTGCTAATATTAGGCCGAAATTAAGTCACAAAAACTCAGAAAACCTTCTGACTTCCAAATTTGGGGACACACTTTCAAATTCCATTTTATATTTTGGAAGTGAAGTCTCATCTGAAAATTGAGTGTTTTAGGCTTGTTGACAACTTGTGTATTATTTTAGCACATATCAATACAAAATGTTGTAGTGCGTGAATTGTCAGAAACCGCTCAATGTTAAATACCGTTACAAGTTTTCTACCAAAAGCTACCAGATACTAAATACTGCATTACCAACTAGCAAAGGATGTCAAATAGGAAATATATTGGAAATATATATTGGAAATATATGTCCTCTGAATGACGAGATGGTTGGACTGTGTCCTCGAAGCTACAAACATGAGTCTGACCAAACTGCGGGAGGCAGTGGAAGACAGGAGTGCCTGGCGTGCTCTGGTCCAGGGGGTCATGAAGAGTCGGACACGACTAAACGACTAAACAACAACCTATGAATAGCCCCAGCAGCTGCCAAGTCCTCAGTGCAGATACCTTTAGGGGAATTTTGGCTCTATGTACTATTCATTCTTCAAAAGGGCTACAATTCTCGGAGCAGTTTAACAGTCAATTCCTCTTCCCAGGGAACTCTGCAAATTGTAGCTCCATTTTTTTTGGGGGGGGGGGTGTCTCCTAACAACTCTCAGCGCCATTAACAAACAGTAGCTCTCATGATTCTTTGTGAGAAGTCATGGCTGTTCAAAGTGTTATGATAATGCTTATGAAAAAAAGGCAAGTAAGTGGGAATATGATAAAAATGTAAAAATGATGCATAGGCTGGGGGTGGAGAAAGGCATTTATCCCTCCCCCCAATAATATTAGGACCCAGAACCACTCAGTGAACAAGGGAAAGTAGACAGTACTTAGTTCAACTATGGAATTTGCTGCCACAAGATGTAGTTTCATAACAGCCACCAACTTGGAGAGCTTTAAAAGAGAATTAGACAAATTCACAGAGGATAAGGCTATCCAAGACCACTAGCCCCAATGGCTAGGTTCTGGCTGCTGGGGCGCATGAACAGAAGAGGAAGATGGCGGTCATGTTTGGCTTAGGGCGATCTGGTTGACCTCTGTGGGAAAAGGATGCTGGATTAGTCGATCCCATCCAGCAGGAGATCTTCCGCTGCCTCCCAGGGGCACCACAACATTCCTTAAAGATTCCTTGCTTATGAATAAGAGTAGAGTACGAGTGCTTCACTATACCTTTGGAGGGCTGGAAAAATATCTCGGTTTCTTTCAGCTCCGCATCCTCTTTATGCGGTTTGTATCCCAAAATGAAGTCCTCTTGAAAGACGTGAAGCAATTGCGTGTTTGACCCACACTAGAAAGAGTGTTAGACAGAAATCAACAGCTTGCCCCAAACGGTTATGCACAAGAACGTTCAAGGTATCCAATCATATTCCATGTGCGTTGTATCATCAGCTATCACAGGTGTGGGGCAGCTTTGGCCTGCCTGGTGCTTGCTGAATTACAGTTCCCATCAGCCCCAGCGATCATGGCTGAAGGCCAGGAGTGATGGGAGTTGTAGCTAAGCAACATCATGAGGACCAAAGGTTTCCCATCCCTTGATCTGGCTTCCATCCAGAACAGCTGCCACATGGTGCTTGGTGCCTTCAGTGCTGTTCCAGCTCCTCATTCCTGGGATTTTCACTTTGTTTTCTGAATGCACAGCAGTCTTTAGGCCAGTCTTCATCAAGCAAGCGCCCCCCCCCCCCAGGTGCTGCCGCACTCTGACTCCTATCAGCCCCAGCCTGGTCCCTGGAAGGACGTCCCAGACTCCTTTTGATCTCCAAAGTGGAAAGGGCAGGATCATTACCATTAGCAAAAGCTTTCGGAGTCACGCATTTCAGCCCGACATAGGGAATCTAAAATGCTGCTCAAAAATCTGCGGCAGGCTTGCTACAGAAGCAGAGTAAGCTCAAAGCTTTCTTTGATTAATTACGCAGGATGCGTTCCGTTGATTAATTTAACACAGTAGGGAACAAAATTAATACTAAATCCCATTGGAGATAGACAAAAAACCTAATGCACTAAGGACTTCCTTTTGGAGGGTTTGGTTTGAGGATTAATAAAGGAGCACACTATTCTGCCAAGGCCTAAAATTTATAAGCTGGCTATAATGGTGCTAAAATCCTTGGGGAATCCCAACCCCTCTCCCTGAAAACTCCTATGCACATTTATTCTAAACATGCAGGTCCCAAACAAGGAACATAATAAAGCAATAATATTTTTTTTTATGGAAAATGCAGGATAGCAATTATTTAAACGTTTGTAACAAAGAGATTTCCATGCCATTTTGTAAACAGACACAAAATACAGAGAGACCAACAGCTCATTCAAACTAAATAAATAAATATTCTGCTGGAAAACAGCAGAATAGAAAGTTGTCACGATTATGTGTGCAATCTGGGAGTAGGTCCCATTTAGCCCAGTGGGATTTATTCCAGAGTAGACGTGTGCAGGACTGAACTGTTATTGGACATAATCATCTGTAGCAGCTAGCAGATGGTGGCCATTATCTTGTAATTTGAGGGTGGGTGGAGGTGAATGTATGTGTGAGTGAGAGTTAGGCCCCATCTGCACTATACGTTGAAAGCAGATTCATACCGCTTCAAACAGCCATGGCTTCTCCCAAAGAATCCTGGGAACTGTAGTCTGTTAAGGGTGCTGAAAAGTTTTCAGGCGACCTCTATTCCCCTCCCAGAGCTACAATTCTCAGAGTGGTTTAATAACCAATCGCTCTTCCCAGGGGTCTATGGGAATTGTAGCTCTGGGAGGGGAATAGCAGCCTCCTAAAGTTAAGGTAGGGACGCGGGTGGCGCTGTGGATAAAACCTCAGCGCCTAGGACTTGCCGATCGCATGGTCGGCGGTTCGAATCCCCGCGGCGGGGTGAGCTCCCGTCGTTCGGTCCCAGCTCCTGCACACCTAGCAGTTCGAAAGCACCCTTAAGTGCAAGTAGATAAATAGGTACCGCTTTATAGCAGGAAGGTAAACGGCGTTTCCGTGTGCTGCTCTGGTGCCGGTTTGCCAGAGCAGCTTCGTCACGCTGGCCACGTGACCCAGAAGTGTCTGCGGACAGCGCTGGCTCCCGGCCTCTAGAGTGAGATGAGCGCACAACCCTAGAGTCTGTCAAGACTGGCCCGTACGGGCAGGGGTACCTTTACCTTTTTAAAGGTAAAGGTAAAGGACCCCTGGACGGTTAAGTCCAGTCAAAGGTGACTATGGGGTTGTGCCGCTCATCTCGCTTTCAGGCCGAGGGAGCCAGCGTTTGTCCACAGACAGCTTTCCGGGTCATGTGCTCAGCATGACTAAACTGCTTCTGGCACAACGGAACACTGTGACGGAAACCAGAGTACACGGAAATACCATTTACCTTCCCGCCGCAGTGGTACCTATTTATCTACTTGCACTGGCGTGCTTTCAAACTGCTAGGTTGGCAGGATCTGGGACAGAGCAACAGGAGCTCACTCCGGCGCAGGGATTCAAACCGCCAACCTTCTGATCAGCAAGCGCAAGAGGCTCAGTGGTTTAGACAACAGCGCCACCAGCACCCTTAACAAACTACAGTTCCCAGGATATTTTTATTTTGGCGGGGAGCCATGATTGTAACATGAACGTTGCTTTAGATGTAAGTGTCCTAAGTAAGGAAGCCTCTGAATTTTGTGTGGCTGGTATGTAGCATACCGCGCAAAAGTCTGTTGCATCTATTTCTCTGGCCCATTTCCCCCCTGGCCAGCCCACCACCAACACATGCCCCACTCTCTACCCACACAAGCTGAGAAAGGTTGCCCATCCCTACTGTCAGCACGGATTCCTGGTTTTTAATCACCATCTCCCCACTCCTGGTCTTTAATTAACAAACAAACAAGCACCAGGCATGGTTAAATGACCCATTAGAGGGTTAACTAATTTTTTACCTGGTCGGTTATAGCATCTAGTTCAATAATGCATCCCGGCCGAGCTGTTGATTGCTGGCTCACAATGTTAAAAACTTCACCGATGAGTTTCTGAAAGAGAAGGGAAGTTGGGAGAGTATTTGTATTTCGAGCTAATAGCTGCAGCTGAAGTTCCACTGGTTACAATAACATCTGGGTGACAAATAGCCACTTTGTGCCGTGGACTCCAAGCCAGCATGGGGGTTTGGCTGACCTTGCTCTAGATCATCATGGTTTTAGTTTGCGTGTGGTCTGATGTTTAGAAAATAATGCAGCCGCTAGTATGAATTCTCACTCTCTTTGCAACCTGATCATACAGATTGCACCCCCCCTTTAAGTTCTATCCTTAGCTTATGAATAAAGGTAACGGTAAAGGGACCCCTGACCATTAGGTCCAGTCATGGCCGACTCTGGGGTTGCAGAGCTCATCTCGTTTTACAGGCCGAGGGAGCTGGCGTACAGCTTCTGGGTCATGTGGCCAGCATGACTAACCAGAGCAGCGCACGGAAACGCCATTTACCTTCCCGCCGGAGCGGTACCTATTTATCTACTTGCACTTTGACGTGCTGTCAAACTGCTAGGTTGGCAGGAGTAGCTTATGAATAGCTGCCCTCTAATCAGTACTTGTAATTTGACAGAAAAGTCACCGAGCAGGGACGGAGGTTACCAGCCAAAATAGTTGCCCAAGATGCCTCTGTTGTCCTCTTTGGGAAGCATATTAACAATGCTCTCCCAGGGCAGCTCCTCTGGCACCTTCATTTTTAAAAAATATATATACAAAAGTTACAATACAATACATTTTCAATCAATATATCTGCCCCACAGACACCTCTGTGATGATGGTGGCATTAAAAAATCCTGTACATATATTTACAGGATAAAGGGGGGGGGGGGGAGGTTCTTCTTTTTTTGCTCTTATTATATTATGTATTTTGTGTTTCTGTACTGGAAACTGCCCTGTGATCTTAGAATGAAAGGCGGTATATAAATTTAATAAATGATAATAAAAATAAATAACAACAACAACTTCTTACAGAGGATCCTGGGTCACTCAGTTCATCCAAAAGTTTTCGTGCATCCACCACGGCTTGGTATAGCCTCAGGTTTTTGCCATCCGATGCCACGAAACAAGCACTCGCAGAATTGCAGTAGGTACCTAATTTAAAGGCAGGAGTCAGTTTTTGACATTTAATGTAAGCTATATGTTTTAGCAGTTATGGTTGGAGAGGCATTAAGCAGTTTCGTAATATTCCACCAATGCGACAAATTCCCTGTTTAGGGAAGTTTTTAATATTTAATGCTGTATTGTTTTTAACACTTGATTGGGAGCCGCCCAGAGTGGCTGGGGAGACTCAACCAGATGGGCAGGGTATAAATAATAAATTATTATTATTATTATTATTATTATTATGATGATGATGATGAATGTTGCTGCAGTCTCGCAACTTCTAGCTGAGTTTGAAATAAGGCTGTTTTGCAGGAAGTGCTTGTCTACGCCCTTCCAACATTTAACAGATGAAAATGGGGAAACCGTATCCGTTGAAATTAACACATCTAAGTTAGCCTTGTCCATTGGTCAACCTGTGTAAAACCTAGCTGGATACAACCTGATGACTCAAAGCTCGCCTTGAAGGAGAGAGGCACAATCGCCACGCCACAGACCCATTTTCTGCACTAACTGCTTGCTATGCCGCTCAAACACCCAGGGAAATAAAACTTTCAACTAGAAGGGTTTACCTTTTCATATAACTTCCGAACTAAAATACAGAAGAGCATTCCCCCAAGGGGGGACTAAAATAAGAAGAAATATTTTTGGAAGTCGGGCAAAGTCATGGCTCATAAAGGTTATCTTCTTCTTTTTTTAAAAAAACCAAAACAAAACCTGACTTCCATCAAGTTTTATTGTATACAACAACAGCACTCACCGAGACAATAGCTAGGAATAAGAGTTGGGAGCCAGGCCACATTGGAGAAGGCAGAGGTATGGAGAGAATTGATACGAGCCAATTCTGATACTCCACCCGTGTACGACAAAGGACCAATGGGGTCCACGCGCCACAGAATCAGCTCGCTGTAGATGGCGTTTGGATCGTGGAATGTAAGTGTCGCTGCGTTCCTAAACTGCTGCCTGGAAGAACCTTTCAGGTGCCTCATGGGGTCCATCATTTTGTTCAAGCCATCAGAGTCCCATGGCTGATCGGCCTCCGGGGTCCGAAGGGTGTTGTGATGGGAAGACGTCAACAGGAGCGGGAGCACCGAGTGGCAAGCGAGGTCGTTGAGATGAAAGCGGTGCCCGCAGTACCTAAACTTGTGGGTGACTGTGTGCACCGTCGTGAAAGCAGACTTGTCTGCAAAAGAGACTGCCCACTGGTTGAGCGAACCGTCTATGTGCTTGGAAACCATCATGACTGTGGGCACCGTGATGTTCGCGTTGAAGCTGTCCTGGGAGCATCCCGGCCTCCATCCAGACAGGCTGTCGGAAATGCTAGTTCTCTTCTGGAGCAGCGCCTCGCTGATTTCTTTCGCGGACGTAGTGCAGGCATACATCATGATGTTTTTGCTAAGGGAGCTGGCGTCGCCGGACGGAAACGCAACGGGGATCTGAGAAGAAAATGAAACCTAGAGGAAAGGGAAGGAAACAAGGCGAATGTGTTAAGGCAAATAGTAATATTTTTATAGGAAAAGTCCCAATTTCCCCCTGCCCCAAGTATATGTCTAGCCAGTGGTGCCTCGGTTGTCGAACGTAATCCTTTCCGGAAGACCATTCAACTTCCGAAATGTTCGACAACCGAGGCGCAAAGGGCCACCTGCAGTTTCCATTGAAACACTATACCTGAACTTGCCGAAAGATGCCTGGATTATACTCATCCAAATATTTCACGTGCCACACTAGAAAGGTGCCGTCTACGGGATGGATGGTAAAGAGCATGTCTGGGTTCTTGTTCCATTCTTTAAGGAGCAATTCAATTTTCCTATCTAACAAGACAGTGGGAAGCGGCATGGGCGAGGCAGCTGGTGAAAGGATTTTGGGGCTCCCTTCTCTTTCCCCATCTTCGTGTTCTGAGGATCCTGTGCCAGTCCCCGTCTCAGACTCTCTGTCTAGAGACAATTCTGGAATCAAAGGTAAAATACATGAAACAAAATACATTGGACCAGTTTGCACATCAAAGTATTTTCTTACCCTCCAAGATAAATATGTTAGACTGTCTACTGTGTATTTTAGACCAGGGTTTCCCAAACTTGTTTCCAGCTGTTGTTGGACTACAACCTCCATCATGCCTAGCTAGCAGGACCAGTGGTCAGGGATGATGGGAATTGTAGTCCCAAAAAATAGCTGGAGGCCCAGGTTTGGGAAGCCCTGTTTTAGACTGCCTACTGTAAACCACTTAAATGATTTTTTGCTGTAGTAATAAGCAGTATACAGTGGTACCTCGGGTTACATATGCTTCAGGTTACAGATGCTTCAGGTTACAGACTCCGCTAACCCAAAAATAGTACCTCGTGTTAAGAACTTTGCTTCAGGGTGAGAACAGAAATCGTACTCCGGTGGCGCAGCAGCAGCAGGAGGCCCCATTAGCTAAAGTGGTGTTACAGGTTAAGAAGAGTTTCAGATTAAGTACGGACCCCTGGAACGAATTAAGTACTTAACCTGAGGTACCACTGTACAAATAAAACAACTGTGTACAAACCAACAGTATGCAAATAAAAGAGGAGTAGGGAACCTGGGCCCCTCCAGATGCTGCTAGACTCCAGATGTCTTCTATGCCACTTGAAGACCTCTAGGTCATGAGCAACTAGAAGGTCTAATAAAAAGCAGCAACTGCAGTCAGCCCGGCCAATGGACAGGGATGATGGTAGCTGTCGTTCAACAGCAACCAGAGAGCCATAGGTTTCTCATCCCTGGTTTAAAAACAAGCCATGTTTTAGCGTGAAGAAGTAGTGGGCTTGTGCTTACTGCTCAGAAGTTCTCAAAGCACTCCAAACCCGCTGCTGCCACAGGCAAAACAAAACAGAGCCTGGTTCGTTGTGTCATCTGAATCTGGGTTGATGGTTTGTTTCACCCAAACCATGAGTGGTAAGGCAAACCCTGCTGCTAGTCGCTGCTAGTCGCTGATACTGAGAAGAAGAAGAAGAAGGGGAGGAGGAGGAGGAGTAGTTTGGATTTGATATCCCGCTTTATCACTACCCTAAGGCGTCTCAAAGCGGCTAACAATCTCCTTTCCCTTCCTCCCCCACAACAAACACTCTGTGAGGTGAGTGGGGCTGAGAGGCTTCAGAGAAGTGTGACTAGCCCAAGGTCACCCAGCAGCTGCATGTGGAGGAGCGGAGACGCGAACCCGGTTCACCAGATTATGAGTCCACCACTCTTAACCACTGCACCACACTGGCTCTCCTGAGGTAGATGGGTCAGTGGCCTGACTCAGTATAAGACAGCTTCCGGTGCTCCTTGGCAACATTTTGTGGTCCCCTAGTTCCTTCCCTTACCAACTATGAGCTGGGGATAGTGAACAGTTGCAGAACGACCTGGTCTAGCTGCTCATGTGCTGCTACCTACAAATTAGGAAGTCTTTCTCTTTTAGAGGAAAATATTCTGTGTAGACTGTACCAAACTACCCTTCTGACAACGAAACAGCATGCATGAGGCACAGTACAGTGGAACCTAGGTTCTCGAACGCTTTGGAACTCAAACATTTCGGCTCCCGAACGCCAAAAACCCAGAACTAAGTGTTCTGTTTTTCGAATGTTTTTCAGAAGCCGAACGTCCGATGCGGCTGTCGGTTACTGCGTCTGGGGCGCCTGCACCAATCAGAAGCCGCGACTTGGTTTTCGAACGTCGAACGGACTTCCAGAACGTACTAAGTTCGAGAACCAAAGTACCACTGTACATCATTTTGAAAGGAAGAAAAGAGTCTTTGTTACATCTCTCAAGTCATTTACAAGAATTGCTATAGGATGCTAACAGAAACATCCCACAAGTTGTGGTGATGACTACCAGTTTGGACAGTTTTAAAAGAGGATTGGACAAATTTACCCACCCCCATTCTAAATACTCATCAAATGCAGACATCAAGGAAAAGGAAGCCATGCTACTAACCGTGATCAAGTTTCATCAGCAAACCTCTCTCCCTCTCCCTCTCTCTCTCTTCCTCTCCTTCCTCCTCGTCAGCATCTTCTTCTGCTTGTTTCATCTGTTGATCTGTAAGCTCACGTAGGTGTTGCATAAAAATTTCAGTCGAGGATGTAAAATGGAATTCTTTGTTATTTAGCCAATGAACCACAAAGCCTTCGTTTCCTTCATCCAAGTGGAAAGCCGTCTTGAGCAAAGCTGGCGGAATGTCTGGGGAAACAAAACCATTTTCCCCCAAAGGAAAGAAGTCTAAGATATTTAAGAGATGATTTATATTTCTGCAGGAAAGTGGTCTTGCTTAAATGACTGTAAAGTTGAGGAATAGAAGATGTGTGCTATGTAAGATGGAACTAAACCATAGCATGGAGGGTCATTCAAGAACTGTGGGCTTGGCAACTCTCTCTCAGCTTCATTTTCAGTTTGCAATTCAATAGGTAATAGGTAAAGGTAAAGGACCCCTGACAGTTAAATCCAGTCACAAACGACTATGGGGTTGCGGCGCTCATCTCGCTTTCCTGGCTGAGGGAGCCAACGTTTGTCCGCAGACAGTTTTTCTGGGTCATGTGGCCAGCATGATTAAGCCGCTTCTGGTGAAACCAGAGCAGTGCACAGAAACGCCGTTTACCTTCTCGCCAGAGTGGTACCTATTTATCTACTTGCACTTTGACGTGCTTTTGAACTGCTAGGTTGGCAGGAGCAGGGACCGAGCAACGGGAGCTCACCCCGTCGCGGGGATTCGAACCGCCGACCTTCTGATCGGCAAGCCCTGGGCTCTGTGGTTTAGTCCACAGCGCCACCTGCGTCCCTTTTAATGTAATAGGCAAATATAGCTAATAATTGGTAAATAAATAATTGTTTTATTTGCATCTGTTCTCTAAACCAGAATCTGGAAATCCTCTTCTAATGTATGAATTCCTATTCTGGTCTGGAGGGCAAATATAAGCCAGAGTTTGCCAGAAAACTATGTGATGGGGAGCCGAGGAAGCATGAAAGCCTCCCTCCAGAAGAATCAACTGAATAGCGCAATATTTCAGGACCCATCCTACTCCTGTATTGTCATTTGTTTCAGCTGTTTTTAATTCTGGATTTTAAATTGTTGCAATCCACACCAGAACCAGCTGGCAAAGGACTGGTAATAATAATAACAACAACAACAACAACAACAACAACAACAACAACAACGTTAACACAGAAATAACTGCACAAAGGGTCCCTTAAATAAGCCGTGTTTCTAATGTGCACCACAGAAAGGAAATCCAAATATACATATGACAAAACATTTAGAACAGGCCAAGATAACATTTGTTAATGTGGGGGGAAAGTGCTTTCCAAGAAGTACAATTAACAATGTCACCATAAACACTGTTTTCTTTAAACATGCACAAGCTTCAGGCAAGGAGCCCAAAGCAAGGAAAACACACATCATCTTTCTTGGCATTTTCACACAGGACAATAGGGATGAAATAATTAATCTAATTCTTTCTAAGCCCACTTTGCTCCATTTCCACATTTAATTTATATAACTTATTTTTAGCTCTCCTCAGCCAACCCTCAAACTTACAATCTAGCAGGCACAAC
The DNA here is from genome assembly GCF_964106645.2 of Podarcis pityusensis. NCBI lineage: Eukaryota > Metazoa > Chordata > Lepidosauria > Squamata > Lacertidae > Podarcis > Podarcis pityusensis. The sequence goes on along the minus strand of NC_138039.1, from coordinate 42,393,595 downwards.
ACATAAGGAAAATGAATATTTTTTGGGGGGTGCGCACTTTAAGCTGAGAGCCACACCTCAACTTTCAGGTAAGTGTGCTAAATGAAGGACAGATGCACTCCAAATCACACATTAGTCAAGCATGGGATAAATTCCAACTTGCACATTAGTTTAGGATAGCCTTTTCCAACCTGGTGAGCATCTCCAAGGCCAAGTTCCTGGATTCCATCCCTACACCACTCAGCATGGTCATGCTGGCTGGGGCTGAGGGGAGTTGAGAGTCCAACATGGGTAGGCAACCTTAGGCCTGGGGGCTGGATCCGGCCCAATCGCCTTCTCAATCCGGCCTGCGGACGGTCCGGGAATCAGCATGTTTTTACATGAGTAGAATGCGTCCTTTTATTTAAAATGCATCTCTGGGTTATTTGTGGGGCCTGCCTGGTGTTTTTACATGAGTCGAATGCGTGCTTTTATTTAAAATACATCTCTGGGTTATTTGTGGGGAATCAGAATTCATTATTTTCCCAAAAAAACATAGTCCAGCCCCGCACGAGGTCTGAGGGAGAGTGGACTGACCCCCTGCTGAAAAAGTTTGCTGACCCCTGGTCCAATAGGTAAAAGGTAAAGGACCCCTGGACGGTTAAGTCCAGTCAAAGGTGACTATGGGGTTGCTGCGCTCAACTTGCTTTCAGGCTGAGGGATCCGGCGTTTGTCCACAGACAGCTTTCTGGGTCATGTGGCCAGCATGATTAAGCCGCTTCTGGCGCAATGGAACACCGTGACGGAAACCAGAGTACACGGAAATACCATTACCTTCCCACCACAGTGGTGCCTATTTGTCTACTTGCACTGGCATGCTTTCGAACTGCTAGGTTGGCAGGAGCTGGGACAGAGCAATGGGAGCTCACTCCGTCGCCGGGATTTGAACCACCAACTTTCTGATCGGCAAGCACAAGAGGCTCAGTGGTTTAGACCACAGTGCCACCTGCGTCCAGAGAGTCCAATAACCTCTGGGCAGCTCCACATTGACAACGCCTAGTGAAGGCTGGCCTAGGAGGTGTAGATCAGGTGAGTTTGCATTAGAATTTGGAAATATTTGATTCCTCAAGGTCTCCCTAGGACAACCTGTGGACCAAGTTCCCAGGGAATGAATTGCTTCTCTTTTTACCTGTGTTCGGGTTGATGCTTGCAGTTATGTGGAAATGGCAGAGCGCGTTAGCGTGGTGGGAAATGTGCCGCTGAACCTCGTGTGTTCCCAGCTGATCAGGGAGATCCTCAGTGTGAGTGATCAGTACAGAGGACCTTCGCTGACCCTTTCGCATGTTTTTCAAGTGATGAATTGTCTGAAGCAAGAGAGAGAGGGCAGGGGTGAGAGGGAGAGGGTGAAAGAGAGAGAGAGAGAGAGAGAGCGCACATAAGGCTGGCCTATTATGAGGAGAACTCAACCATGGAAAACACAAATAGTTTCTCTTTCTAAAATTGGGCAGAACTAACAATAAATCCTAATAATAATAATAATAATAATAATAATAATTTTTCATTTATCCCCCGCCCATGTGGCTGAGTTTCCCCAGCCACTCCGGGCAGCTTCCAATCAAGTGTTAAAAACAATACAGGATTAAGTATTAAAAACTTCCCTAAACAGGGCTGCCTTCAGATGTCTTTTAAAGAGAAGATAGCTGCTTATTTCCTTCACATCTGAAGGGAGGGTGTTCCACTACCGAGAAGGCCCTCTGTCTGGTTCCCTGTAACCTCACTTCTCGCAATGAGGGAACCGCCACAAGGCCCTCGGTGCTGGATCTCAGTGTCCGAGCAGAACGATGGGGTGGAGACATTCCTTCAGGTATACAAAACTTTAAGGGCTTTAAAGGTCAGCACCAACACTTTGAATTGTGCTCGGAAACGTACTGGGAGCCAATGCAGATCTCTCAGGACCGGTGTTATGTGGTCCCAGCGGCCACTCCCAGTCACCAGTCTAGCTGCCGCATTCTGGATTAGTTGCAGTTTCAGGGTCACCTTCAAAGGTAGCCCCACATAGAGCGCATTGCAGTAGTCCAAGCGGGAGGTAACTAGAGCATGCACCACTCTGGCAAGACAGTCCGCAGGCAGGTAGGGTCTCAGCCTGCGTACCAGATGGAGCTGGTAGACAGCCGCCCTGGACACAGAATTAACCTGCGCCTCCATGGACAGCTGTGAGTCCAAAATGACTCCCAGGCTGTGCAACTGGTCCTTCAGGGGCACAGTTACCCCATTCAAGACCAATTCGTAGAGTGGTTTACTATCCAAACCCTTTTCCCAGGGAACTCTGGGTATCATAGCTCTATGAGGAGAACAGGGGTTTAACTAACAACTCTCAGCACCCTTAGCAAACTGCACTTCTCAGGATTCTTTGAGGGAAGCCATCACTCTTTAAAGTGGCTTGATGCTGCTTTAAATGTATAGTGCAGATAGGGCCTAAGATTCACATCCAGTTGTGTACTGATTTCTACTTTACAGGCCAACAAGAGCAGGCAGGAGTAGCTTTGTTGTTCCTTTGAGAGTGGGATGAAGGTATACAGAAGCACTGCTTTGTCTCACAGCCACATATTTGTTGACTTTAAGAGACCTAGCTCTCCAATGCTTTTACGGCAGGAGTGGGGAAACTTTTTCAGCCCTAGGGACCATACTTCGTCATAGGCAGCCTTCCAGGGGCCACATGGCACTGGGGGCGGGGCCAGAGCCAAAGTGGGCGGAGCAACAGATGTGGCTTTTGCACAGTAGGCTACATTCCAAGCATTCAGGTAAGCAGCAGATATCATCACAGTTCAATGACATAATCCCAGGCAAGCAAAAGAACTTGAGGAGGGAACAGAGCACAGATGGGGAGGGGGATTGGCCTGAGGAGAGTCCCGAGGGCCAGACAGCGAGCCCTGCAGTGCCTACATTTTGTGGAGAAAGGATGTTCCAGTCAAAATATAAAATTCCACGTTTGATAGGTGAGCAAAGGGTTAAGACACATGGAATTCCCTGGAAATTCCTAGAAGGCACTCTTGTGAGGTCATAGCCTGTGCTTACCCTGGTGGAAAGGGTAACAATAGGAAGATAATTCTTATCACTTCCTCCCAGCTGGTTCTCATCATGCAACTACTGTATAGGAATTGAATGCAGGGTCTGTGTGTTCCTGAGCGCAGGCACCATCTTTGATCTAAACCAGGGATGTCCAATTCCCAAAAGACTGCAATCTACTCCCGGGGGGAAAAATCTACCCATTTGGGAGGGAGTTCAGATGTGTTGAGCTTTTTTTAGGGAGGCAGGTCAAAGCTGTTGATAAGGATCCCACAATCGACCACGAACATCTGGGGATCGACCTGTCGATCATGATCGACCAGTTGGACACCCCAATCTAAACCATGTACTTTGTAATTTAGAAGTATATGTTGCCTGATGTATTTCATTTTTTTTAAAAAATAATAATTTTAATTTGCTTTTCTGTTTTATCGTATCAGCGATGTATACTGTGTTACAGTCGAACACATGGTAATAAGAAAGAAAAAAAGAAAAAGTTAGCATAAATAAAAAATATACGTATGTGAATTCTAAAGCTCAAGGCATAAAAACGAGACTTGGGAAACGGGCTGCTTAGCTCGCCATACCTCTAAAGCATGCTGGATGTTGTCCTTGTGCCTTCCGGAACGGGAGAAGCTGCTGCTGCTGCTAATGCTGGAAGTGCTGGTCTCGCAAATCTGCTCCCCCAGAAGGCTGTCTTCGGGTAACAAGGTCTCTGCCCACAGCCGGCAAATACCATCAAGGCAGGAAGTAAGCAGCACGTTGCAAACAGACCCCCTAAAGGCAATGCAAAAAGGGATATTGGCACTTGTAGCTTAAAGGTTCATAGAACTGGGGGAAGTACTGAGTGTAAGATGGCTGTTTGAAACGAGACATTGGGCCTGCAGCAAAAGGTTGCAGTGTAGCCCTCCCCTCCTAAAAGTTGCTCTACCCACCAACACTATTCATAGAATCATAGAATCAGAGAATCATAGAGTTGGAAGAGACCACAAGGGCCATCGAGTCCAACCCCCTGCCAAGCAGGAAACACCATCAGAGCACTCCTGACATATGGTTGTCAAGCCTCTGCTTAAAGACCTCCAAATAAGGAGACTCCACCACACTCTTTGGCAGCAAATTCCACTGTCGAACAGCTCTTACTGTCAGGAAGTTCTTCCTAATGTTTAGGTGGAATCTTCTTTCTTGTAGTTTGGATCCATTGCTCCGTGTCCGCTTCTCTGGAGCAGCAGAAAACAACCTTTCTCCCTCCTCTATGTGACATCCTTTTATATATTAAATCTACATTCCCTGGCTACTGAGCATGTGCAATCCTTATTGGACATGGGGCTGGTTTCTGGGTTCCCCTGAGCGTGCCATCACCTTTCTTGCCCCTTAGAGCAGGGGTAGGCAACCTAAGGCCCGGGGGCCAGATGCGGCCCAATCGCCTTCTCAATCCGGCCCACGGACGGTCCAGGAATCAGCATGTTTTTACATGAGTAGAATGTGTCCTTTTATTTAAAAGGCATCTCTGGGTTATTTGTGGGGCATAGGAATTTGTTCATTTTTTTTCCCTTTTCAAAATATAGTCTGGCCCACCACATGGTCTGAGGGACAGTGGACCAGCCCACGGCTGATAAAGGTTGCTGACCCCTGCCTTAGAGGCTTCAATCCTGTCAGCATTCATTAGCTGTGTTTGCTATTAGGAGTGATGCTTCGTAATAGCTTCCCAGTGTCCCAATCGTGCTTAGATCTAACCACCGATAAATTATTGCAAAAATGCAAAGAACAGTGGAGCTCATTTCACTCCTTTCTTCTCCCTTCCAGTCCAAACTACCACTCTCTACCCGCCCCCGCCCCGAAAAAACAAAACCCAAGAACAGCAGCCAATTCAGAGAAAGCTACTTCTAAAACTGATGGAAGTTTTCAAAAGCAGTCTCTGGTGCTACAGGAGGACCAGCCGTCAACAAATATACACTGCTTCAGTCTCTCTTACTTGTGAAGCATAAAAGTAAATTAAAAAAAAGTAAAATTGTGTGTTTTTTTAAATGCAACTGGGCTTCCACAAGTCCCTTGCATCTGGCTAAGGATGCAATCCTTGCATTCTTTCTCATAAGTAAACCTCAGTGAGCCAAGTGAGACTTATTTCTGAGTAAACATGAATAGGATCTGTAAGGAAGCTCATTGGGCCCTGGCCTGGGACTCTCTGCATTACCTGCCTAACCTTTCTATACAAGATACAGTGGAACCTCGGTTTTCAAATGTAATCCATTCTGGAAGACCGTTCGACTTCCAAAACGCTCAAAAACCAAGGATCAATGGGCTGGCTGCAAAGTCAATGGGGGGGAGGAAAAACTCGCCTCGGAAGCCGTTCGACTTCTGGGACGTGTTCAAAAACGGAAGCAATTACTTCCGGGTTTTTGGCATTTGGGTTCCGAATTGTTCGGCTTCCGAGACACTAAAAAACCGAGGTTCCACTGTAATTCCCTGGCACGGACTCCCTAATTTATAGCATGCAAACTGTAAAATTAATGTGTGACGGGTGCCTATGTTTTTGCACTCAAGTTTGAACCTTTTTTTAGAGGCAGGGAAGGAGGAGCGATTTCAAACCTGGGCATAAACTTGCTTGTGTTTCTCCACGAAAATCCCGTCACCGATCGAGGATGTGCCAGATACACAAAGGCGAAATGAACCGGTGTGGAGGTCCTTTTCTGTTCCTCACTCTCTTGGGGGAGAAGAGAGGATTTCCAACCAGTCATCGGATACCAGACTTTTAAGAGACAATCATCCTAGACAAACCAACACATAGCAAATTGACAGTGTACGTGCATAATTACAGTTGTGGTTTTTTTAAAAAACAGCTGCAGGAAAACAGAAATTAGATTAGGGCTGTAGTGATGTGGGAGGAAGGAAGGGCCCTTGCATGTAGATGTTCTTGCATGTAGAAGGTCCCAGGTTCAGTTGCTAGGGTCTGCAGATAGGACTAGGAGAAACTTGCCTGAAACCCTCAACAGATGCTTCCCATCTGTGTAGATATTGCTTCCTACATGGTGGGCACAGCTCAATGCTTCTCCCCCATAACTGAGATCCAACTCCAAAATGACAATTAGCCATACAGAAGAAACAAAATATAAATAATATCACCAGTTCTGCCTTGGTTTTGCAGCAGACAAAATGGTCTTCTGAAGACCACTGTTTGCGTTACTATTATCGTTACCTATGGAATATACCGTCTTTCCCCGAAAGTAAGACATCCCCCCCAAAATAAGACCTACTTCCAGTTTTGCCTCTCGCTGTAATGTAAGGCATCCCCTGAAAATAAGACCTCCTCGATAATAAGAGCTCCCCTGAATATAAGGCCTCCCCGGAATATAAGGCCCCTGAAGCTACCATAAGGCATCTGACTCCTCTGGACCGTAGTGGAGGGCGGTGCCACGCAGCTCACTGATTGGCCGCCACGCAGCCAGAGCTGTTCAGGCAGTGCAAGGTCTCTTTAAATCAGAGAGCCCGCGCCCCCGCAAGGACAAGCTGCAGCCTGCTGCTTGCTCTGCCCTGGCGGAGTCTGGCTGACTCACAATTAGACAATAAATGTGTACCGTATTCTTCTTCCATGGAAAAATAAGACATCCCCTGAAAATAAGACCTAGCGCATCTTTGGGAGCAAAAATTAATATAAGACACTGTCTTATTTTTGGGGAAACAGGGTACTTTAACAAGTGAACTATCCGCAGTAGTGTGTTGGCCAATGTTGCACTTAAAAGGGTTTGGATAACTAATATAAGGTGATGAACACATTAAACAAAACGTTAATCACTTAACTATTTGTTTGGGCGAGATTGAAACCACAGATTACATTGTTCAACACAAGAGGCACAAGGGACCGGTGGTCTTGCTCAACTCTCTTTTTTTCTAGCCATGAAGAACCAATAAACCTTGAAGGATCAACGAGAGACAATGAGAATGGGCCTCACTACACCTTGTACTTAACTGCCTTAACCTGAGTCAGACCAAAGGTCCATCTTGCCAAGGTGGCCAAAATGAATATATATAAGGCTACTGGGAGGTGCTTGCTGAGACTGATGGGAGTTGTAGTTCAGCCATGTTCGGAAGGACAACATTCCCCACCCCTGGTCAATACTGACAGGCCAGTGGTTCTCTGGGGTTCCGGCTAAGAGTCTCTCCCAGTGCTTTCTAGATATGCCAGGGATTGCATCTAGAGGTGCAAACTGTTGTTATAAGAATTCTAAGGTCCCAAATATAAACGTTCGTAAATTTACAAGGCAAACACGTAAGTATATAAACCATGTGTCTAAAATAGTACGGGAGAACAATCCTGAAGTCATTTTGACTCTCCCAGTGGCCTCAAATATTTCTCTGCAAGCAGGAAGGAAATGGGAAAGCCTCTCCATTGCCTTTTGTCTTAAGGGCGTTACTTGTGTGGGTGAATAGGGTGAGCCTGTGAGCTGGATTCAGGAATTAAAGTATTTACCATCACAAAAGAATGGCCGGGCTGGCCAGGTGGAGCAATCAAGTGACCATTATCAGTATCCTGCCAGAAAGGATTTGTGCTGTAGCCCGCCCCTGTGATGTATTTCTGCTGTAGACCCACATCCTTCTGTGAAGTATGTATGGTGTTTTGGGGGGTGGTCTCTGGCTAAAGGGTGGGCAACTTCAAAAGTCTATATAAGGGCTTGCACACCATTGTTCAGGGTTCTTCCTCCCTCCTGCCTGTGGCGAGTGGGGTCCCTGTTGCAACAGTTAATGAAGATCAGGCTTACTAGCTGACTTGCTTCTCAATATTATCTGGTTGGCCTCTGTTATTTTCTCCTTCCAATAGGGAACCTACTTAAGGACTCTATACGGGCTCTTGGATACCCCATAAGGGAAAAGGAGCAGTTTTTCTTACAACAGTTTTATAACACTGTGGAAGACTGAGGTTGAGTTTAGGACCTTCTGCGAAAAACACAGACTGATCTACTGGCAGAGAGAGTGTTCCTGGAGCCCAGAGCCCATTGGCTCCAGTCCCTGGCCAGGCTCTGACCTCACAACCAGCTGTGGAATCCTGGGGAATGTTTTGTTTCCTAGGAGGCCAGGTGAGTTATTTGAAAGGATCCCTGGGTCAGTTGAAAGCCCAGTCAGTTGGAGCAGTTAGCAGCCATTCAGATCCCTTCTTCTGTTCTTGTCTTGTCTTGAAAGCTGTTCAGATGGACTGACTGACTTTCTAGACATCTTCAGTTTTCTACCCCCATGGAACAATGTCCCGCTGGTTGCGCAGAAGGTAAAGTCATGGGAAAGAGGGGAGACATCCTGAAGATTCATGCCCCCCACAACATGCCCAGTTTTTAAAGATGAGATTTTGAAAGGTCACATAACCTTGGTTATCTGACCTTTCTAAATCCCTTCTAAATCCCATACTGGGTGTTACATGAGCCAGCAATTTTCCCAGGGAGTTTTCTGATGAATTTTGAGTTCCCTTTTTTGTCACCATCCAAATTGCAGCAGAATTACCACCCCCACCCCAAATATTCAGGAGAATGCCCACCCCACCCCCAATCATACCGCCTACAAACAGGATGGGGAATTCTGGGAGATCATTTTTCACTCAACCCTAAGATACACACCCCACCTCTGTAGGGCTCCCACCTGCACCCTTGGGTGCTTTCTTCCTCAGCTACATTTCCAGCATCTTGAATTAGTTTCCCAAGTCCCATCAGCCCCAGGCAGCAGGTCCAGGGGGGCAGGGAGGGGGGGGAGGGGAGTTGGAGTCCCGCAGCAACATCTGTAGGGCACCAGGTTTGGGGAGGCTTGATGTAGAAAACATCAGGGTAATTTAGCATCATAACACTGGGTGACTGGCCAGGAGTTTATTTTGGTCCTGATCAGGTGAAGCCAGAATTAGCTATTTGCTGTCCAATGTGGAAAATGGAGCAAATGGTCTTGCTAGTCATCCTCAGGAGAGCAGCCCTGGGGAACAGCTCTTTGCAAAATGAGAAATGGGTTATGAAACATGCCTGATGAAATGGTGCATGCTCTAGTTATCTCCCACTTGGACTACTGCAATGCGCTCCACGTGGGGCTACCTTTGAAGGTGACCTGGAAACTACAACTAATCCAGAATGCGGCAGCCAGACTGGTGACTGGGAGTGGCCATTGAGACCATATAATACCAGTCCTGAAAGACCTACATTGGCTCCCAGTACGTTTCCGAGCACAATTCAAAGTGTTGGTGCTGACCTATAAAGCCCTATCTGGCCTCGGTCCAGTATACCTGAAGGAGCGTCTCCACCCCCATCATTCAGCCCGGATACTGAGGTCCAGCTCTGATGGCCTTCTGGCATTCCCCTCATTGTGAGAAGCGAAGTTACAGGGAACCAGGCAGAGGGCTTTCTCGGTAGTGGCGCCCGCCCTGTGGAACGCCCTCCCATCAGATGTCAAAGAAATAAACAACTATCTGACATTTAGAAGACATCTGAAGGCAGCCCTGTTTAGGGAAGTTTTTAATGTTTGATGTTTTATCGCATTTTCAATATTCTGTTGGGAAACCCAGCCACATGCGTGGGGGTATAAATAATAAATTATTATTAAAATGAAACACATTTACACTAGATAGACTATTAACCTCTGTATGGAGTTTAACCATGATCATGAGTCAGTGACAATGAGTTCTTTATGAACTACTTTTAATATAACATGCCACCCGTGTAGTGTGTAGTTTGGCCCCAAGAATGAGTTCACTATGAAGGTTTTATTTCTTCTAATATTTAAAAGGTTGCTGGCTCTTAAAGGCTAGAAAAACAAGAGTGAGGAGCACAGGCAACCTCCATTGTACTGACCCACATTAAAAGCAAGTCACAACTATGCTGCCTAAGCGAAATCACACTTATTCTGGGGTAGAGATGGGGGGAGAAGAGAAGAATTACAGCCTACTCCAACTCCAACTCCCATGAGCCTCAGCGAGCAGAGCCAATGGTCAGGGGTGCTGGGAGCTGTAGTTCACCAATCCGGAGGGCTGCAGGTTCCCTAGACTTGAAGTAGCCAGAGTAGAACACACTCCCAAGCTGCTGTTTGTTAACAGTTATAATGTTCAGTTATGATCTGTATACAGGTACAAGCAAATAAATTCTCCAGCAAAACATACATCAAATGAAAACGGGGAAGAGCATCTCTAGAAATATAACATAAATATCTCTCAGCCACATTTTAGTTAACGGCCAGCCTGCTTAGTGCACACACAGAACGGATACGATGCCTGGCAATAGAAAAGCCATTTTGAAGTCGTAAACCACAAATCATAGATTTACATCCACAACTGATCTGGCACAAATAGCACCTTAGGGAGCGCTTTAGCTGCCTGCCCGCTCCCCCGAAAAACAAATTAATTTTGCAGCTAAGGTTAGGAATTGCTGAGAAGATGGGAGTTAAGGTCATTATGTTGATCATATGAAATGATTATTAGACTGCACTTGCCAAAGAGATATTTAGTGCCCTTTGATACATCAAGTCACTTTCTTCTTAAAGACAGATGCTCAGGGGTCTAGTGTCCCCCACCCTTTAATCCATCTTCCTGCCCCATCTTCTGCATTCCATATTAAGGCCCCAGGCCCGCTGAATATAAATATATACCCAGGGGGAATAAATAATAAACTATTATTATTATTATGTTTCCCATGCATTTTCCTTGTATGGCATTCCCTTTGATTATATCAATTTTTATTGCCTTTTCTTAAAAATTAAGGGCGTTCTTAGCTCAGTGGAACACCAGATGTGTTGCATCCACAAGGGCCCAATCCCTGGCATTTTCAGTTAAAGGCGATCAGGCAGCAGGCTGGGAGAGACCTCTGTCCTGAGGAGCTTCCAGATTTAGCTGTACCCAAATCAATGTCATTCAATTTTAAGTTGGAAGTGGAATAGCAACTCTGCTTCCAGACTTCTAACACACTGTGACCAAGGGGGCAGTGTTGGAGGAAAGGTAGTTCCACCCTGCACCCTGCACAGACACACATACGCACTGCAGTTTAGAGGGGGAAGAAAATAGTCACAGCTACAAGGACAATGCTACATGGCTAAAGTGAGAGAGCTGGCTGCTTGAGGAGAAAAACAGACAATACAGACGGAACTGACTAGAGCAGGACTTTCCAAGCTTGGGTCTTCAGTTGTTTTGGGACTACAGTTTCCATCATCCTTGACCACTGGTCCTGCTAGTTGGGGATGATGGGAGTTGTAGTCCAAAAACAGCTGGAGACCCAAGTTTGGGAAACTCTGGTCTAAAGCAGCCTTTCTCAACCTGTGGGTCCCCAGATGTCAACTCCCATCACCCCTAGCTAGCAAGGCCAGAGCTCAGGGATGATGGGAGTTGTAGTCCAACAACATCTGGGGACCCACAGGTTGAGAACTGCTGGTCTAGAGCAATCTATACAGGCCAAAACAAACAAACAAACAGAAGCAAAAGGAAGAAAACATGAGAAAATGTTTTGTCCAAAACATGATGCAGAAGTGAGTCAACGGCAGGCATAGGCAAACTCGGCCCTCCAGATGTTTTGGGACTACAATTCCCATCATCCCTGACCACTGGTCCTGTTAGCTAGGGATGATGGGAGTTGTAGTCCCAAAACATATGGAGGGCCGAGTTTGCCTATGCCTGGTCAACGGTATGTGGCTATTCCACAATATTTGCTCATGTGGAAGCTGCTTAAGACCCTAGGGAATGGTTGCCAATCTGAGTAGATGGGCTAGAGAAGGGTAGCCAACCTGTGGCTCACCAGATTTTGCTGGTCAACATTTCCCATAATCTCTGACCACTTGCCACTCTGGCTGGGGATGATGGAATCTGGAGTCCAGCAACACTTGGAAGGCCACAGGATAGTCAACCCTGAGCCAGATGGACAAATGATTTGACAGCATAAGGCTACTCCTTATAGCTTTGCAAATTTTCCGTTGGATAACAGCAACTTGCTGAGGAGCAAGTTTCCACCCTTCCTTTTCACCTCTCTTGAAACGCTTTCCTATAATGCTTCTTCCTGATCATTTTCCTGCACCCCTTTTATGAGCACCCTGACAACTGGAGAATACAGAGCTTTACCTACAAGCACTGTCCAAACTCTTCCTCTCTCTTGGTTTTCCATTCATTACATTCTCACCAGGGAAGATGTGATTTGGCTACAGCATACCTGGTTCCCAAGGTTTAGCTACCCTCTTCTAATAACTTGATATTCCCTGATCTTAGCCAAAATGCTAAGAAACAATTACACTTTTTATATTGAGAATATGGCTTGGGAATGAAGTTAGGATAATAAATTATTAGAAGAGATTGCAGAGCTCTCAAAGTACTATCTGAAAGTAATAAATCCTAAAGGGTTTTTTGTTTTTTTGTTTTTTTGGCTGGGGTGGAGAGGAAGGACAATACAATCATCTCTGCAGAGACACAACTAAACAAACAATACGTTTTAGCCAGACATAGTGCTGCGATCACCAATCTAAACCAAACTGAGCCACAATGCAAGAACTAAAATGGCAACCGTCTCTGGCACAGGCAGCAAATGGCTTCCAAGACCATCTGCTTCAGTTACTTAGTCACAGACCTCTGGCGCTGCACACAATGGGGCAAAACAGATGGAGATCGATGGAAATGAAAGAGCCTTTGACAACCTCCTGCTACATCACTTACTACTAACAAAATTCTGAATTAAATGTAATATTGAGAACATAAGAGGTGGCTAACAGATCAGGCCAGCAGTCCACTTTGTCCAGCACAAAGTCTCACAGTGGCCAACAGCTGCCTATGAGAAGCCTACTAAGGGAACTGTTTTGTCTTAATTGACATGTCTAATGTAGGCCTATTAATTTCAGTGGGTCGACTCTGTATAGGCCCCATCTGCACTATACATATAAAGCAGTGCCGTACCACCCTAAGTGCTCATGGCTTCCCTCAGAGCCCATGACACTGGACAAAACACCCACCTCCGGCGGCAGAACTGCGAGAGGCCAAACTACGCCATATTCTCATTTTGCCTCAGGTGGCGAGCCTTGAAAGGAGACCCCCTATCCCTCCCCCCCCACGAGCTACAATTTCCAGACTGGATTAACAATCAACCCCTCTTTCCAGGAAACTCTGGGAACTAACTCCATGTGGGATGTCCTAACATCACCTTTAAAAAAACTACAGCTCCCAGAAACCTTTTGGGGGAAACTGTGACTGTTTAAAGATGCACGATGCTGCTTCAAAGGTATGGTGCAGATGGGGACTTAACTGAGTACAAATAGAATTGCAACTATATAATAACTCACAAAATAATAATAATTATTTATTTATTTATATCCTGCCCTCCCCAGCCGAAGTAGGGCTCAGAGCGGCTAACGACAATAAAAGTAACACCATTTACATAAAATCACAATCACTTAATCGAAATACATTCTAAAATCAATTCAGAATCAAATGCTCATTAATTGTATCAGGGTGTACTTAAGTACAGGGGACGGTAGAAAGCTCAGTGGCATCTACTGGCAGATAACTGGATTTGCAGTAGATCAGGAAGCAAAGGGCTTTTAGAATACCGGATCTGTGTAGTAACTTAACCAATATAAAGGCACAGCTTATCCAGGTCAGCTAGTGTATGGCTTGTTGATGCTGTAGGCAACTGGATCTGACAAGTCACTGGCCATTATTTGGTTCCCGTCGGTAGTCCTCACTGTTCTAATAAAAATCAAAAGCCAGCTCCACAAACCTGAAATCTGTGCATTTAAAACTGCAGCAAATTATTTAATCCTTGAGGGTGGGGGTGGGGACACTGCTAAGACAGAATCACATCGAATGACAACAAAAGACAAGAAGCTAAAAATAAAATGAAAATCCAGGAATCCAAAGCTTTGAATGAATAATCCACTATACATTTGAAAATTCTTTTAATCGAGATTAAATCACCCAACATGGAGAGAATGGTGAGGTGTGGGACACAGGAGACCACAGTTCAAATACTACTTAGTCGTGAAGGTCACCAGGTGACCTCAGATCAGAAGAATGGTTTAAACTGGTACCCACCCCAAACTTTTCAGACCCAAAGCCCACCTGTAGTCACAACCTGGACTATGGAAGCCACTTAAGTATGGGTTTTTTAAAAATTATTTTAATGGCACACATGCAGCTTCATCGCCTCCCTTTCCTATTCCACTCTCTTTCTCAGAACAGTCCCGAGGTCAGTGTCAGAAGGGAAAATATGATTTGCACCCAGAAGACCCTAAATTCATCTCCCTGACATCTCAAATCAAAATGATCAAGAGCAGATAAACCATGTATATTGATGGTCATGAACAGATAAATAAATGAAAAGGCAAAGACCTGAGACCAAGGAGACCTATTAGAGTAGTCAATACTGAGCCGGGTAGACAAATAATCTAACCTAGCATATGACAGCTTCCTATATTTCTCTTCCTTTCCTGGGGTTAGGGCCCTTCAGCCCCATCGGGGTTTGGCATGGTTTGGCAGCCCCAGACACAAGAAGGAGAAGGAACAGATTGGGGAACTAGAAGGTGGGCCCCCAGGGATGGGGCAGGACTTGTTGCTGAGAACCGGGTGCTGGCTCCATAGGTGGGATCAGAGACACCTGTCCAGAAGGAGCATAGGTGTGCAGAACTATGGGGAGACAGTCTCATGTTTGAGCTTGCCCTGCCTCGTCATTCTAAACTGGGTGGGGAGAGTAGTGCCAAGTGTCAGGACTCTTCCTTTTGGTTATGAACCTGTTGCCTTGCTCACGCACCTTGGTGTTCCGACTTCTGGACCTTATGCTTGCTGATAAGCCTGTACTAATATTAGCCTGAAGGAATAGATCTCCCTCACTAGCAAGTAAGAGTCACTGGGTTTGGGATGGGAGCCTGACATGTCTCTTAAAAGACAGTAAGTCTAACACAAAGGACAGCAAAAGCATCTTGCTGCCTCTAGTGCAACATTCCTTAGGCTGCAGCTAGATCCAATTTAGGGTCCTGACTCACTAGCTGAAGACCAGCGCATAAGATGTTATATGGCTATTCCCTGTTAGATACGCGAGGAAACAATTCTATTTTACTAAGCAGAGTTAATACAATTCCTGGCACACTCCAAAAGTGCAATTCACTTTCTTTCTCATCCTTACCTTTCCGGCCGTGGCAAAATATTCGCCATCTGGGGACCATTCCATCAGATGTACAGACACGGCCGTTCTAAAGAGCAAAGCAAGAGAAAAGAATGCAGTTCTCCACTGAAGGGGAATTTACTTTTTTTATGGACACAGCTATGGCAGCCTAAGGTTATTCTCGCCATTGACATCTCGTTACACATACAGGAGAAGTTAGCTAAAAATACTTTAATTGCCGTATGGCAATGATGAGTAACCTGTGGCCCTCCAGGTGCTGTTGAACTACAATTTCCACCATACCTGATCACAGACTTATTCTGGCTGGGACTGATGGGAGATGGAGCCCACCAACATCTGGAGGACCACAGGCAACATCTGCCGCACATCTCTGCTGAATGGCATTACTAACTTTAAAAGCCAATTGTATTACTGAAGCAGGATCAAGGGTTTTGGCACTCTCAGTGAAGCAATGAAATGGTGCTCCATCCCTTTAGCAACCCTGAGGCCTCATAACTCATATTTTTAGAGTTTATCTGTAACTGTTGTCACATTCTCTGTAAAAAAAGAAGAATCTCATGTCAGCGTTCAGTCTGAGCTGCCTGACCCAAATATGCTTGCACCCTGGATTTTGCAGCAACATGAAGCCAACTCCCAGATACACAAAAGAGGCACAATGTTTTCTCGTTGTATACTAGTTTTGTCAGGCACAACATTGTGAGCATTGTTCGAAATGAAAAGAAGACTGCATCTTGAGGGGAAACGACTATTGACTACAACAGAGCTCCGTGGCTAGGCAAAACGCTTTGGAACAGAAGTAATCAGCTGACAGAGGATTGTTTTGAACCAAGTTCTTCTCACAGTAGACCCACTGAAATCAATGAAGCTAAGCTACCTCTGAGGACTAGAGTTGAATACTACTAAGAACCTCATTTTATATGATCCTATAGACCAGAAACAAATTGTGGGTTTTTAGCCCTTTGCCTTCCCCCAACATTTTCCTCCTCTCTTGAGAAGCATCGCTGCCAGTTTAGCATAAGCCACAGTTTGACAACAAGCCAATTTGAACATGACAGCACTGATCCCACCCCAAAATTGGAAATCCACTTCAATCTGTGGTTTCTATTTCTGGTTTGGAGGCATAGTTTGTTGATTCAGATGTCCCTGTAAACAATGGTTTGCGCTAAGCAAAAAACTGGAAGGGAATCTGCATCCATTAGGGAGAACAGGAAGCATGCAAGCCCACAGCTCAAATCCAATCCCCAGTTGTCTGAACCAACTAGAGATTTGTTGTGTTCAGTTATGCTTCCCTGGAAGAAGAAGTCAATATGGTTTGGAATGCACTGGAGACTTTGCACCTAACAAATGTGCATATATACAGAGAAGCTTGTTGCTATTCTGTACTAGGCTTTCAAGTAGTATAAAGGTAAAGGTACCCCTGCCCGTACGGGCCAGTCGTGTCCGACTCTAGGGTTGTGCGCCCATCTCACTTAAGAGGCCGGGGGCCAGCGCTGTCCGGAGACACTTCCGGGTCACGTGGCCAGCGTGATGAAGCTGCTCTGGCGAGCCAGCACCAGCGCAGCACATGGAAACGCCATTTACCTTCCTGCTAGAAAGCGGTACCTATTTATCTACTTGCACTTAAGGGTGCTTTCGAACTGCTAGGTGGGCAGGAGCTGGGACCGAACGACGGGAGCTCACCCCGCCGCAGGGATTCGAACCGCCGACCATGCGATCGGCAAGTGCTAGGCACTGAGGTTTTACCCACAGCGCCACCCGCGTCCCGTTTTCAAGAAGTATACTTGGAGCATAAAGAACATGCAGCTCATTAAAAAGCATATATGGCTTTTTAATGAGCTGCATATGTAAAAATAATTTCAGGTTCTAAGAGCGATTAGGGATGGGACTGTAAGATGTCCCTGCCTTTCCTCCATAATCATAAAGGTAAAGGACCCCTGATAGTTAAGCCCAGTCGCGGACGACTCTGGGGTTGCGGCGCTCATCTCACTGTATAGGCCGAGCAGCCGGCGTTTGTCTGCAGACAGTTTTTCCGGGTCACATGGCCAGCATGACTAAGTCACTTCTGGCGAAACCAGAGCAGCGCACGGAAATGCTGTTTACCGGGGGACTTCCGGGGTGGCGCCATCGGCAATGGCGGACTCCCTCTGAACAGGAGGGACTAGCTCCGCGGGAAACGGGTCTTCTCCACTACGGCGAAGCGGGGATGAAGCCTGTGACCATGGGACTCGGCGGGCACCTTTAGTGCCCCCCCAACTCGCTAAGGAACCCACTAACGGGCTCCGAAGTGAAGAGGGGGAAGTGGCGCGGTGCTGTGAGTCAATTGCTATTTCCGTGGAGCGAAGCCACACAGCCGTTGCCGGAGAGCGCTGCCTTTTTCCTGGGACAATTTGGACTCTAAAATAAGCACCCGTGAGTACTTAGACTTTGAACAACTGGACATTAGATAAGGACTTGCGAGCAGAAAGGAATTGGATTTTAAAAACCTATTTTAATTTGGTACGGAATGGGAAGGTCTAAACAGGAAGTTAGCCTTCCGTTCTTCTGTAGACAGAATAAAGCAAAGACAACGTAAACTAGAGCTTAGAAAATCGCCTTTAAAAGATTGGATTTCATCATTTAAAATTGTGGAACCCCCCTTCGACAGCAGGAGAAGGAGGGGGATCTTTTCCGGACTGTTTAAAGTGAGTTTAAAGTAAAGTAACTTTCCTCCGTCCTGATCCTGGAGCGGGGTGTCAGGACTGACATTTGAAGTTCATTGACCAGAGACAAGCATTTTGACAGATAGCTAAAAGAAGAGAAACATAGCGATTCCACTGCTTCCCTTCGCATCTTTAAGCAACAAATATTGACAAAGTATCTCAAAAAGGGAAACTTTGTTGCAAGAACAAATAGAAGTTTTCCCCCTAGAGGGAGACTGTGTAACTGTTACCAACTCCAGAGAGCCGGCAGCTATTACAGATAACAATCGTGGGAACAGGCATTCGACCTTGCAGGACAATGTATTCAGAAGCTTTGTTGTGTGCTTTCTATAAAACAAATGCCCTACTGGAACAATTACATGAAAAGGTGAATTGGATGGCGACTTCGACTAGAAATTTTGAACAGGCAGTGGGAAATTTTGAACAGACAGTGGGAAAATATGTGGAGCCCACCCAGGAATTAAATCAGGAGTGTGTCCTGACAGAACAGGCCCAACAGGAATATGAGTTTTCGGATTTGACAAATGAACTTGGAAAAAGCCAGATTTGGAAAGAAAAAGTTTGGTTTGGCTTGGAAATGGGGGGCTGGATTGACCCCCCTATGCTGGGATGTTTGGACTTTTCAAATCTGACAATGGGCCGTGAGATGTTTGGGATTGTGGGGGCTCTTAATTTCGGAGGGTCTTTGAAACATGCTTTTAAATACCATATGGAACTCAGTGTTGAATCTGGAAAAGGGGCTGATCTGTCGAGAAGGGTTAAAAATATTGCCAAGCTGGAGTTACCACGAGCAGGAGACAAGGGAAAATACAGTTACAAATATGAAGAAGAGCTGCGGAAGGGACATGGAAGAGACTTGAGGGCCTCGGATATAAGGCTGCCAGGTTAATGGGCTAGATCGACGGGATAATAAGGACTGACAAAACCCGGAACCAGGAGGAAGGGACGTTGGATGAAGATTGGATTTGTTTGTATTTCTTTTTTCTACCATTAAAACTGTTTTATAAAATTGATGAATGTTAGAAAAATGTTGGAATGAAACTACTTGGCTTTGGTAAAGATGTTTAAAGAATTATGAAAGAATATTATGGTTATGAGAAGTTGGTAAGGATAAGATTTAAGTTTTAAGCTTTAAGGTTTATTTTATTATAGAAAGATAAGATTAAAACAGTTTAGGGTAATGTAATGACAGAATATTATGAAATATGGAAAGGATTTGCTGGGATAATTAATAACTAGGATACAAAGAAAGGGAGGAGGAGGAGGTCAAAGAAAGCAGGTAATGACAGTTGAGGGTATGAGAATAATGAATTTGTTTTTAAATGTTTTTTAATTGTGTGTGATGTATTTTTTTTCTTTTTGTCACTTTTTCTTATTTTTGAATTTGTATTCATATGGTTGGAAGGGGTTTGTTTTTTTTTCTTTTTCTACTTTGTTAATTATTTTTATTTTGTATTTTCTACCGCTTTTATTTTATCTGGTAACACTTTGAAAATTTCAATAAATATCTTATTAAAAAAAAAAGGAAATGCTGTTTACCTTCCCGCCAGAAAGGTACCTATTTATCTACTTGCACTTGGATGTGATTTTGAACTGCTAGGTTGGCAGGAGCTGGGACCAAGCAACAGGAGCTCACCCCGGCATGGGGATTCGAACCGCTGACCTTCCGATCGGCAAGCCCAAGGCTCAGTGGTTTACACCACAGCACCACCTGCGTTCTCCATAATCATACTCTCACACAAACTTACTTGCAGTGCCAGACACATTTCCAGTCGCTTAGAACAGGATGGATTTTATCCTCTTTGAGCTCTAAGTTAGGATCATCTTCCTCCTCCTCTTCTAGGATATCACTAGATGGAGGGGCCCATAACTGCAAATAATCTGTTGCAGTCAGCAGCCGGTTACCTGGAAGAAATGGATATTTAAGCAAAGTAGACAGCAATATTTGGCCTACATGCATTTTACCTTCTACTGCTTCTTCCAACATTTGTGAAGGAAAATATGGGGCTGGGGAATCGTGGAGGACAGAATTCTCCTCCACAAAGACTATTGCACTAACATAAGCATCTGCTTTTGTTACTGTCGGCATTATTATATTCAAGACAGTTCCATGTGCTGTTTGTGAGCTGACCCCGCCCCAAAAAAGACACTTAAGAACGTAAATCGAGCCTGAAGAATAGAGAAGAGACACTCTTCAGAATATTAGGGGCAGGGGAAGCGTGGCTATGTTTTTTGCAGTCTTCAGATGAGAACTGGACCATGTGAAAAATGAACATCAGATTTTTAGCTGCAGTTTATTCATTTTCAGCTTTGTATTCTTGTTATAAAAAAGTGCACCTAGACATTCTGCTGTTGGCCCATAACCTAGGTTTAAGGTACCATTTAGCTCCTGGTTTTCATATCTCGGTTTCTAACACTAGAAAGTCCCAAAAGCGGCAACCTTTTTTCATAGGGGAATCACTTTAGTCCCTGGATCAATCTGGCTGCTCTGTTCTAAACTTTTTTCCAGCTCTACAATATGGGCTTCAGGTGAAGCGACCAAAACTGTGCACAGTATTCCAAAGGCAGTCTTACTGTTGTTTTGTACAACAGCATTATGATATTGGTAGTTTTATTTTCAACTGCTTTCCTAACAAACGGAATAACACACTAGAGGGAGGCAAAAGTACCTTGATAATATTAGAGGAAATCACAAAAGATTCCCCCTGAAGAAGATCCCTCACAGTAACATGCTGCAAAGCGCATTAGGAAGTGGGAACTGACTTAATGTTGACTTCGTATTACCTTGAGGATCCCATGCTAGGTTGAAGGTCATAGAACTGAGGAAAAACTGCCCTGTCTTCAGCCATTGACACTTCAGTTGCTGCAGTGCAAACATTACAGAGTTAATTCTTAGGGGGCAAAAAACACATCACACAGGACAGGAGCAATCTTTTCGTCACATAGCTATAAACTGACATTTCATGGTTGTTTTTTTAATATATATATATATATATATATATATATTCATTTGACGTGATTAAGCAGTTACTTTTGCTGTCAAACAGCATTCTTCAAGGGTGACAATTAAAACCAATAACACGCCCCAAATTATGCACTTTTCAAATAACAGATCACAGCCATGGCTGTGGCATAAACACAGGCAACAAATTTGCTTGCACTCCTGCTGTTCTGCATGAATAGCTGATTCATTAAAGAAGGAGAGGGAAGTTATTTTGTGTCCCATGCTTTCATTACAAAGAACAAAACTAAAGTTCTGCAACAGGGAGAGGCGTTCTTCTTATGTACAAAACAATATATTTCTTTAAAAAATAATCATAATCATAAATACATTCTATCTATTCAATGATGAGACATGTTAATACCACCAAACAATGGAAATTAAACTTAATACATCCTTTACAGCACACGTGGGCAACCTCCTGTCTGCGAGTTAACCGTGCCCCCGGGGGTGAGGTCCAATTTGGCCCATGGTGCCATTTTCCTCCAACCATGCCCATCGAATGGCATTTCTAGGTGAAACTGCCAGAAACTATGACATAATAATAATAATAATAATAATAATAATAATAATAATTTTATTTATACCCCGCCCTCCTCAGCCAGAGAGCTGGGCTCAGGGTGGCTAACAGCAATAAAATTTCAGTAAAAACAGAAGAAGAAAAAGGGGGGGAACAATTTAAAATACAGGTTGAAATGCAATTTAAAATGCAGTCTCATTTTAAAAGTCAAAACCATAAGGGGAGGGAAACATAAGGGTCAGACTGAGTCCAAACCAAAGTCCAGACGGAACAGACATGGTGGTAGAGAGTGGAAGGGCTGGGGAGGCTTGCCTGTCAGTTCCAGGAGACGGCAGTGGAGGCTGCCCCCTCAAATTCAGTCTGACCTCAACCAGCCCTCACCTGCCTGCCTACTCCCTTCCTTCCTTGCAGCCAGCCCAGGGTGTTCCCCTGCCTGTCAGCTTCCTCCTCCTCCTTAGTCTCAACCATGGATAGGCAAACTAAGGCCCAGGGGCTGGATCCAGCCCAATCGCCTTCTAAATCTGGCCCACGGACAGTCCGGGAATCAGTGTGTTTTTACATGAGTAGAAGGTGTGCTTTTATTTAAAATGCATCTCTGGGCTATTTGTGGGGCATAGGAATTCGTTCATTCCCCCCCCCCCCCAATATAGTCCGGCCCCCCACAAGGTCTGAGGAATAGTGGACCAGCCCCCTGATGAAAAAGTTTGCTGACCCCTGCAGCGTTTCCCTTACAGAACTCAGCAGAGATGTAGGATAGGAGCAAAACTAGCATTCATTGGCTCTGACTCCACCACCTATGGTTGGCCTCCCTGTCTTCTGCTAACTGCTAGGAATGATGTTACCTGCTCCAAGATAAACAAAAAAAAATAAAAATGGATTTTATATCACGTAATAAATACTTACACAATTTCTCTTATGAGAATTCACCCCAAGGGGCTCAAAAATGCACACGGCATTTCCATAAGAGGCTGCAATCTAGAACAGATTGAGTGAAGAAGTTAGTCTTTAAAAAAAAAAATTTAACTGTGAATATTTTACTATTTATAGATACCAATGCATTCATCAGAGTGTTATGTACAAGGACAGATTCAGGGGAAAAGTAAATTTATACGAACATCGCTTGGCTGTTGTACCAGACGCTAGAGTTCAAGGGATATGCTACAATGAACCACATTCTGTTTATTCAAAAAGAAAGTAACTATTCTTTACATGTGTAATTTCCAGAATGACTGCCAGTAGCATATCATATCATAAAAGGCCAAATTGTGCTCAATTCATAAAGCAGAGTAATTTATTTAAGTGTTAATTAATTCATTAAAACAGATATGATTTGCCAACTAAAACTTCTTAAGGCAGGGTGCAGCCTTAAAGTTTTAATTCCTATATTTAAATTTATTTATTTATTTATTTATTTATTTAAAAAAGAACACTTTCCTGTCTCCCACCGCTCAAAAGTTCTAAAAACCAGGGGTTCCCAAACTGTGGTCTGTGGACCACCCAGAGTCTGCGAGCTACATTCAGGTGGTCTGTGGCATGTCTGTGAAGAACATTTTCAATTTGAATTCCCTAGAATTCTTTGGAATTCAAATTGCAATGCAATCAAATAACATACAAGAAAAAAATAAGCAATAAAGCTGCTGTTAAAAGCATCCAGCATCCAGCACAGTGAATTTAAAATTGCTACAAGAGGCAGAGAAAAATCATAAAGTGGTCTGCCAAGATCCTCAGCAGTTTTCAAGTGACCCATGGGCGGAAAGTTTGAGAACCAGTGCTCTGAAATCCTTACCCTTCCTTGCTGGGAGCACTCCACGCAGCTGACTTGTATGTTTCCATGCTTAGCACCAGGAATAATTTGCACACATTCAAAGTCATTTGCCAGGATAACAATATCGCATCCGGAGCCGTATGCCTAAAAAGAAATGTGTCAAAAAGGATTTCATTATTTTTCATTTTTCAATTACCGCGCTGTACACATGTGTATTTTCTTTTTAACCTGTTTCCAACCTCCCCACCCCAAATCATCACAGGAAGTAGAAACATCAACAATACTACTGTTTTAACACCACCATTAATTTATGTTTCAGTATTGTAACCTGGTGCATGTATGTCAGTCTGTTGTACCCCAAAAGACCCACAGACTGATGGTACCTTAAAAGGCTAACAAATTAATTATGCCATTTTGTAAGAAAGTCAATCCTAAATGTTGGAGGGGATGTACAAAGGAACAAATTTTCATATGTGGTCGTGTTGTGACATTATCAAATCCTTCTGGAATGCTGTCTTCAACGACATAAGCTTGATATACAACAAAACAATTGAAATGTCCCCTGTACTAGCGCTACTTGGGCTTAGGATCCCGTCTGCTCACAATTATCCCAAAGATGACCTCTTAGCCTTTTTATGGATGGCTGTTTGTATGGAGATAGCTAGATGCTGGAAAACCGGTGATGGGCTGAACATTGATTCTTGGTATAACAGAGTATGGTCAATAGGCTGAGAAACTAACATGCCAGGTGAGAGCGGAAAAGGGCAAACACAATCCATATTCCTTTTATAACATATGGCAAATGTTTATTGAATACATATATTGTTCACACTATGGCAGGAATCCACCCAGAACTCATGGGAAAATGTGGCGTGATCTCTCAGAGCAATCAAATGAAACTTTAACACATGGCATGATAAAAGTCTGTA
Organism: Podarcis pityusensis; assembly: GCF_964106645.2. Lineage (NCBI taxonomy): Eukaryota > Metazoa > Chordata > Lepidosauria > Squamata > Lacertidae > Podarcis > Podarcis pityusensis. The sequence continues at coordinate 42,369,559 of NC_138039.1, read as the reverse complement.
ATTTTATAGTTACTTGTTTACTGTTGTAACAATAGTTTTTTCAAAATTTATCTTCTGTACCATGAAAATAACTAAAAACAGTATTTTGAAAAATTAATTATGCCATTCACTAATCACCCTTCTTTGTGCAAAAAGAAACTCCAAACTCTATTTATTTAGAAAAAAATTATATACTGCTGTATCGTATATCATAGTGGTTTAAAAGGTAAAGGTACCCCTGACCATTAGGTCCAGTCGTGGACGACTCTGGGGTTGCAGCACTTATCTCGCTCTATAGGCCGAGGGAGCCGGCGTTTGTCTGCAGACAGCTTCCGGGTCACGTGGCCAGCATGACTAAGCCGCTTCTGGCGAACCAGAGCAGTGCACAGAAACACCGTTTACCTTCCCGCCGGAGCGGTACCTATTTATCTACTTGCACTTGACATGCTTTTGAACTGCTAGGTGGGCAGAAGCTGGGACCGAACAATGGGAGCTCACCCCGTTAACAGTTAAAAGCAAGTTAAAAGCCAAAAGGAAATTTTAAAATGAACAGCAATAGACCGGGGGGAGGGGGGGCGTGTTGTACTCTTAATTGCCTGCATAGGTCCGGCGGTGTTTAAAAGTTGGCACAGAAGGCGTCTGCTGAATCTCTTTTGGCAAGACCTTCCACAGACCTGGGCCAATGGCTCTGAAGTTTCAGTTTCTCCCCTTGTCTATGCATTACAAATTATAAACCTAAACACCAACTACAGTGGTGCCTCGCAAGACGAAATTAATTCGTTCCGCAAGTCTCTTCGTCTTGCGAGTTTTTCGCACGGTTTCCCATAGGAATGCATTGAAAATCAATTAATGCGTTCCTAGGGAAACCGCCTTCAGACCAGGTCCGGGGACAGTCTGTCCCCGGACCTCTTCTGAAGGCTGGGGGGGGGGGGGACAAGGGCTTTTCTTCCCACCCCCAGCATTTTAAAAAACCCCGGGACAGCGGAGGACTTCTCCGCTGTCCGGGCGATCTTAAAATGCTGGCGGGCGGCATTTTAAAATCGCCCCGGGACAGCGGAGGACTTCTCCGCTGTCCGGGGCGATTTAAAAGCCCCTGGGAAGGCGGGCAGGGGGGACAAAGACTTTCGCCCCCCGCCCGCCTTCAGAAGGTGTTCCCGCCCCCCGCCCCGCTTCGGAGCAGCGTTCCGAAGCGGGGCGGCTGGGGCAGGTGTTCCCCCGCCCCCCACCCCGCTTTGGAACAGCGTTCCGAAGTGGGGCGGCTGGGGCAGGTGTTCCCGCCCCCCCCGCCCCGCTTCGGAGCACCGGGAGAAGCGATCTCCCCGCAGCCCCTTGCTTCAAAAGAGGTCCGGGGGCAGCGGGGAAGAAGCGCTGCGCTTCCCGCTGCCCCCGGACCTCTTTTGAAGCAAGGGGCTGCGGGGAGATCGCTGTCCCCGGACCTCTTTTGAAGCAAGGGGCGGTGGGGAGAAGCGATCTCCCCGCAGCCCCTTGCTTCAAAAGAGGTCCGGGGGCAGCGGGAAGCGCTTCCCGCTGTCCCCAGACCTGGGGCTGCGGGGAGAAGATCGCTTCTCCCCGCCGCCCCTTGCTTCAAAAGAGAAGACCCGCTGTCCCCGGGGCAAGCTTCGTTTTGCGAAGCAAGCCCATAGGGAAATTCGTCTTGCGAGGCAACTCGAAAACGAAAAAACCTTTCGTTTTGCGAGTTTTTCGTCTCGCGAGGCGTTCGTCTTGCGGAGTACCACTGTACTTCGCAAATTATTTTGGGTGATATTCAAATACTGGTTCCATCAGTGGAACTCCCCCTTCCTCACCAGATCCGCTCTGGGAAGTTGGAGGAACCCCCAGAACAGATTTAGCGAACACAAAGGGGAGGAGAGGTGGAGAAGTTCCACTGCACAAGTGGAAATCCTTGTGCATAAAGGAACGAGTTTGCTGGATAGTGTCATTTGCATGTTATGATTAGAAACAGAACCGTCCTTTCTCTGCTGAGGATATTTTTCTTCCCATCTGCCAAACTATCGTTGCAGAGCTTCAGAAGGAATTGCACCCAACATTGCGCCTTGACATGTATATACTGGAATCTAGCAATTCTGCGATGAGGCACAAGAGGGGCATCTGGCAACAGACAGTCAACCCCCTCACCCTGAAGAAGCAACAATACAGCCCAGGGGTAGGAAACCTTTATAAGCCCAAGGGCCTCATTTCCCCATAGGCAACCTTCTGGGGGCCACATGGCAGTGGCAACTGTGGGTGGAGCAACAGTTGTGCCTCTTATCATTGTACAGTAGAAAATACTTAAGCGATAAAAAAGTCCGAGTTTTTATCACTTACCTACATGCCACAAGTCTCTCCATTCTCCATCCAGGGGAACGAGAGGTGTGTTACATCATGGGCAAAAACCCTCGGGGAGGGTGCAGAGCAGGGCCATTGAGGGGAATAAAAAAGGTAAAGGGACCCCTGACCATTAGGTCCAGTCGTGGCCGACTCTGGGGTTGCGGCGCTCATCTCGCTTTATTGGCCGAGGGAGCCGGCGTACAGCTTCGGGGTCATGTGGCCGGCATGACTAAGCCGCTTCTGGCGAACCAAAGCAGCACACGGAAACGCTGTTTACCTTCCCGCCGGAGCGGTACCTATTGATCTACTTGCACTTTGACATGCTTTCAAATTGCTAGGTTGGCAGGAGCAGGGACTGAGCAATGGGAGCTACCCCATCACGGGGATTCGAACCGCCGACCTTCTGATCGGTAAGTCCTAGGCTCTGTGGTTTAACCCACAGTGTTACCCGCATCCCCCTTGAGAGGCATAGTCTACAGGTAATGCTTGGAATTTCCAGACCCAAGCTCCAAATTTAAACACGGCCAAGTTCTAGTTTTGTGATGCCCAACACCACAATCTGAGGATCTGCAGAGTCTGAACAGCATCACTTACAGCAGCTCTCCCTAACCTGGTGCCCTTCGGATGTTGTTGGACTCCAACTCCCATCAGCCTCTGCTAGCATGGCCAATGATTGGGTGATGCATTCAGTCTCTGGGTTTGAGGTCCCTCATCACTGATACTATGCCCAATGATATCTAGCTACAACTTACTTGCTCCTCTTTGCAGCCCCACCCCATAAATAAGCCACTGGTGAACATTTCGGGGGGGAAAGCTCCCCACCCATTCATGTGCAGTCGCTCATTTGAATGTAAAGCAATGCCGCACACTGGTGCGTATGCAAAAGTCTGGTTTGTACACATCCTACTGCCTCCATTTTCTCCAGAATTCCCTTGAGCAAGCAGCCGAATGAAAATATTGGACTTTTCCATGATGTTTCAAAATGTACTGAGAGAGAAGGAGAGAAGGTAATTTATCACCTGTGAATTAATAAAATATTTTATGGAGAGAGGAGCCCTGCTTCCACGATTCCCAAAGGTTTTCTGCTGCAAAAACAGGATGATGGACTAGAAGGTCCTCTTATGCATAACTTGGGTCTTATTAAACTACAGCATTGTTATTTTCAGTATATGAGAAAAGTCTGCTTCCACTGATGTTCTTCCACTACATGTTCTTTTCCAAGTTATTACGTACATTATCTTTAATATACCACTTACCTGCAGCGACCATATTTCTGGGTAAATCTCATTACAGTAAAGATGTTTCTAAAGAAAAGGTGATAAAAAAAGAAATACCCTTTGCTACAAGCATCTAAGCTCCTGACCATCAGAGCTAAACAATGATATCCTTTCCCAGCTGCAATATCCTCTCTTTGGGAAGTTCAGAGAGTAAAAAGATAAACAAAAAGAACAAAATATATTTGGGTCTAAAGAAAAGAAGAAGAACTGTTGTATGATGAATTGCTTTTATTTTTATTTTTTTAAAAATAGCCATAGATTTTGAGCACACTGCTTCACTGATGCCTGATATTAAAACAAGATGAACAAGTAGGTTAACACCCCTTTCAAATTTTTATCTCTCAAAGGCACTAGCAAAGGTGTTGCTAGATAGCCAGCACATCCCATCCTAATAATCATTAATCAACCTTGAAATTAAGCTCTTGCCTGGGGCACGCCATTTGAGGGGCAAAGCACCCCGCTGCTCCCCCAACAGTTAAGGAGAAGGGAGAGCAGCACACAGTAGCCATAACAATGCAATGCTGTTTCCAGCGTATGGACCAAGCTTCCTCAGACTCGGCCCTCTAGATGTTTTTGAGACTACAATTCCCATCATCCCCGACCACAGTCCTGTTAGCTAGGGATGATGGGAGTTGTAGTCCCAAAACATCTGGAGGGCCAAGTTTGCCTATGCCTGGTATTGATCCAGGAGAACTGTATACTAAGATAACACAACAGTTCTGCCTTTGGAGCCAACAGCCTAGCGCTCTCAAAAAGAATAAAGATTGCAGAACTACCCTGCCGGAATGTCTACGTGCACAAGGGCAACATTACCACTATTTCCACCTTGGGATGCAGCGCTCTATGGATTAAAAGCAGTGCAGCATTGTTGCTTCAGTTTATAGACCACTTACCATCTGAATCAGAGTGGTTTGCAATGGATATAAATATATGTATGTGTGACACACACACACAGAGCACAGCACAACAAAAGCATGTCAAATAATTCACATAGCAAAATGCATACAAGTTATCCATACACCTATTATAAAAATAAGTAAAATCAGAGATCACTGCAAGGCAGTGTAATATAACATTTCAGGCAGCGCAACGTACACATAATCCTTCATCCCATCTCACTCAACAACCATTTCACACAATCATTCGCTACCTGAAACACTACCAACCACTCAGGCATAAACCACTCACACTCAACAATACAGTGGTACCTCGGGTTAAGAACTTTGCTTCAGGATGAGAACAGAAATCGTGCTCCGGCGGCACGGCAGCAGCAGGAGGCCCCATTAGCTAAAGTGGTGCTTCAGGTTAAGAACAGTTTCAGGTTAAGAACGGACCTCCAGAACGTTCTTAAGTACTTAACCCAAGAATTAAGTACTTAACCCAAGGTACCAGTGTACTGTTATGCGGTGCCTGCCTCTGGAGCTTCCATTGTTGGGGTGGAGACTGGGAGAGTGAATTGAGGCTCATAAGGCTTTGGCGTACCTCTGAGCAAGCAGCTCAGTGGGAGCTGTCCATGGTGCTGTAGGCTCATCCATCCTGTCTTGTGAGCTCCTTGCCAGGATAAAGAGAAAAATGCTTCTCACTTGTGCACAGGAAATCAAACTACAGGATCAGAATCTGTTCCACATGCATAAAGCTATTTTACATGCCTTATTGTCCCTCTATGTACTTGATGGCTCCTGTGCAACTTCCTTTCACTCCTCCGCTCTCGTGTTTCAGTTTTTGGAAACAGCTATGGTTAGCTTGACATATGCACTGGCACAATCAGGAAAAAGGCAGTTTGCAAACCTGGTTTGTAAACTATGGTTTTGTATTAACCATGGTTGGTGAAAACACACAATGCTCACCGTGGCTATCTTTGAAAGCGAAAGGGAAATTCAAATGCAACTCTCTGGTTTAACCATTGAGTTGACGCATACAGTTGATGAAAAGGGTAAGGAGGGGCACGATGGCACTGAGGTAAGGCGTGCTTAACAGAGCTCCAAATATTCCCTTTCAATTACATGATGGGGGTTTGCTTTGCAAGCTTCTCCCCTCCTCTTTTGTTCTTTTAAAAATTCCTCTTATCGAAGGCAAGGTTGTTTTATGTGTTCCAGCGACCCCAGGAATTTGCACAATAGAATTTTGTGAAGCTAGCATCATAAATTTGTTTTAACGAAGGCTAACAGCCTTGCAGCCACCGCCCTGGTTTCCTGTCAGCTATATCTCCACATTTTAAAAACCTCTTTAAAAGCTTTTTTAAATGACTTTTAACCTTCAAAACCTTTTAATCTCTTAAAATCCTTTTTATTTCCTTTGACCCGCTATATTTTAAACAAACTGAATTGCACACAGTGTGTTTTCACTGTCAACGAGAGGAGAAGGTATCTCTACCAAGGTTTGCATACAGTTTTCTAGTATCTCAACAGGATCTTTTTCTGCCCTATCACATATCCTGAATATAAAAAGAGACAGCCAATACAGCAGCACCCTGCAGACATTGCTGGACTACAACTTCCACAATCCCTGACTACCACTATGCTGGCTGGTGCTGAGTAGAGATGGAGCCCAATAACCTCTGAAGGGCAATGCGTTAGCTACCCTTGATCTAGAGTGACCACACCTGGGACCTGGTCCATGTTGACTCATGCATTAGAAACCAAGGATCGAGCTTTCTTAAAATACAAGACAGATGTTCATTTCCCGGTATCCTGAATGTCTTGAGGACTGCGGTGCAGCAAACCAGGCTTGAAACCCCCGCCCCACTTGCTTAGTCCTCCATGATGACCATAAATTACCTTCAAGCAACCAGGCTTTACATAAGAAGTTAAGATTACAAGCAAATTGCACAAGCATGAGTAGGCACAAAGTCTATTAAAAATGCATGGACTAGTATTTTTTCCTGGAATTATTTGTGAGGCTGCAAAAAACTATAAGCATTCAGGAACATTGGCTTTTGCTTTTAAAATCATGCTAAAAAGCACTGTACCCTGTTAATATTCAATTACATTTTGGAGTGTTTTGGAAGGGTAGAAAGAAGGAAGCAAGCTTGAGATGGTTCCCAAAACACAGAAATGCTGAGGGGAAGCTGGGCAGAGTTTCCTGCAGCAATAAGGATAGCAGTGCATGAGTTCTGTAGATTTAAAGCCCTGACAAAAGCAAGGAGCATGAAGCAAGCTTAAGTACCACCCACACACAGAGTCTGCTCTGCTTTAGTCACTCTGCTACCTGCAAGAGAAAACTAGATGGGAGTTCGCAAGCTGCCAGAGGAGCTGGAATGACTTGCAGGATTCTCAAAATGTAAGAAAAACTGCACTTCTTTTTGCCAGAGCTTGCATTAAGATGAAGCCTGTTGGCCCGATCCAAGGCAGTGACAAAGATCTAGTAGATTCAGTAGCCAGACCAAGATAAGCACAGGCAGAGAGAGAATATTTCAATAAATAAAAGGGCTGAGAAGTGTTGCATCTTAAATAGCTCACAGGCATGTAATTTTCCACTTGCCAGAAGCAGGTAAGAACTGCCTTCAGGTAAGCTCCACAGTGACAAATCAGTCTGTGCTCTAGGAGCCAAGCTATGCACGTGATGCACTACTAATGGCTGCATGTCCATCCTGGAAAAAACTGAAAGTGCCCAGCCAGTGTTTCTTAATTTATTTTTGGTTTATTTCATTTATAAAATTTCTATCCTGCCCTTCCTCTCAAAGGAGCACAGTGTTCTGAGAATCTATGAAGGTAAAGGTAAAGGGACCCCTGACCATTAGGTCCAGTTGTGGCTGACTCTGGGGTTGCGGCGCTCATCTCGCTTTATTGGCCGAGGGAGCCGGCGTACAGCTTCTGGGTCATGTGGCCAGCATGACTAAGCTGCTTCTGGCGAACCAGAGCAGCGCACAGAAACTCCATTTACCTTCCTGCCGGAGCGGTACCTATTTATCTACTTGCACTTTGACGTGCTTTCGAACTGCTAGGTTGGCAGGAGCAGGGACCAAGCAACGGGAGCTCACCCCATTGTGGGGATTTGAACTGCCAACCTTCTAATCGGCAAGTCCTAGGCTCTATGGTTTAACCCACAGCGCCACCTGCGTCCCTCTGAGAATCTATAGTCTCCTTGTAAATATGCCCATAAGAGTGGCTAGCCTGCTGAAATGCTTACCAGTCTGTGAAGGCTCACATAGGAGGGACTGAGAGTTACATCCCTCTTTCAGCAGCCCTCTGAGTATATTATGATGGACATGGAGGCCTCTTCTACCAGCACACTTGTTTTGTATGCTGGGCATGGAGGGGGCTTGCCTCTTCTGCCAGCAAACTTTGTTTCTATGTAGGGCACAGGAGAGAGACAGAATCATCCCATTCCTTCTCCACCAGCTGATTCACTTGCTGATATGCAGCTTCTGGTCATACTTCTGCTTCGACTATGGCTAGTAGGTTAGTGCTGAAATATAAGGCAGCTCCATGGACAAATTTAATGGTGGCTGGTTTCCAAGCCTGCCTATCTTATTTAAAAACTAATAGCCAACCTTTTGATCAAATGATACTCAATAAGAGAGTTCAAAAATTCAATACGCAGCACTCCGTGCCAATGGAAAGGGAACTCTTCCTAGCTCTTTGGCACTTCTGCCACTGTTATTCTATGTGGTGACTTCAAAATACCCTTGATCTCCCCACTCCATCTCCAAAAGCAAAACAAATATGCTGCCAGGAAAAACTGGGCATTAACTAAGTGACTTATCCAGGGGGTCTCCTCCGTTTGGATCCAGATTTTCCCAGGTTCACCCTCATGTCAAAAATAAGAAAATACTGCAAGCCATGTCTGCAACCTCCAGCCCACGAAACACCCTCCCTGCTTTACCCTTTCCTTTAAAGGGGTGGGGGAGAGTGTTTGGAAGGGTTATGGTAGCAGCAATATCATCCCACCATGCAGCGCATCGAGACTGAGAAAGGTAGACCTTGGGAACTGGGCCTTTCTCAAGAGGTACAGTTGCCCACCCCACTCCCCATGTGAAGTAAGAGAAAAGTGGGGAGGGCCCTCTGTAGGTTCGACAAGGGAAGGAAACTCTGAGGAACTTCTCTGGCTCCAATATCCATCCAGGGTCTTAACAAGCTCATATGTACTTGGAGGTAACCTTTTCAAAACCATGGAGGTTCATTTTTGGGTCCTACTTGGGTGAACATTCATGATGTATCAAGATGGTGCATCACAGATTAATGGTGCTTCTTTTTCCATAGGTGGAATACTTCTCTTGGTGGTGGGTAGCTAAAGGACATTCAGGGGTGTGGGTCATATTAAAGCTTCTCCCAAGGGTCTTTTTTAACATTCCTGGCCAGGAGTAAGGAGAGAAGCTGCATGTAAATGGAAGCCCTCCTCCAAACTTGGATAAACTGTGCATCCTGGACTCCTCCGCATTAGGGGAACGATCCAGGTACAGGGTGCTTCAATCCCATTGATATCAAATAAATACAAACACAAACCTAAGTGTTTAAGATCCATTGAGTCCAGCAATGTCACTGTGTTTTTCAACCATCATTTTCACAGCAGCATACAATGCACATTCCTAGCATAAGTTATCAACTAAAACTTCTGAAAGGAATTATTAAGTCAGAACTGTGTAGCAAGATTACTTTCCCAAATGTCCAATGTAAGAAGACCATTTCAGCCTGCTTACGAAATGCTATGTAAATCAGAGCTCAATGAGGAAGTGAGTTCCACAGGTCCAGGGCAACTGTAGAAAAGGTTGTGTTATACCTAGTATTCACAGAAATTGACTCTTGCAAGAGAGCCTCTTAGATTACCTCAAATCTAGAGAGAGGGTTCGTGTCGGTGGAGTTACACTCCAACACTATAAAGCTGATGTTTTTTAGATACTTGTAACTGTATTTGGTGTGACTGGACATTACAAAGCACGGATGAAGTGGATTTGGGACACTTCCAGTAGAACTTCCACCTGCGACTGTAGCAAAGTGCTAAACCAGTCTGCAGTAGTTAGAAATTTTTAAGAACATGAAGTTATTTACCAAACTAACTACAGTGGTACCTCAGTTAAGAACTTAATTCTTTCTGGAGGTCCATTCTTAACCTGAAACTGTTCTTAACCTGAGGTACCACTTTAGCTAATGGGGCCTCCTGCTGCTGCCGCACCGCCGCTACATGATTTCTGTTCTCATCTTGAAGCAAAGTTCTTAACCCGAGGTACTATTTCTGGGTTAGTGGAGTCTGTAACCTGAAGTGTCTGTAACCTGAAGCATCTGTAACCTGTGGTACCACTGTATACATTGAATTAAGCAAAATCTATAGAATTCTGGAACATGAAAGTATACAAAATAGGGACAACTTAACAGCATGTTCTTTTTTATCCTGCATAACAGAACACTGCATTATTAAATTACACCAGCAACAGCATCATTTATGTTGGTTCATTATTCAAGAACACCCTGACTAACCAATTTCTAATGCAATGCACAATTGCATTTTCCAATTGTCTTTCCTTGCTATTAAATCACTTTCTTCAGACAGTTTTCAGCACTGGAGCTGTCCAAAAAGGAATGTGTTTTTACAGAGGTAGCTGATTGTTGGCACAGGTCTGCCAAAAGTAATGCTAATTTAAAGGATTCATCTATCGCCCGTCCCCGTCCCAACTTATATTCGGGATATTAATTTAAAAATAGGAATTCCATGATAGAAATATATTAAAAAGGGAGAACATTTAACAACACTTACAAAATTGTTGTGAACTGCCCTGAGATCTATGGCTGAAAGGCGCTATACAAACTTAATAAATAAAAAAATTAAAAATTAAAAATCAAGCTATATTCTCAATTAAATAAACAGCATTAAGTGTGTGACATCTAGCAAAAGGGTCTGGTGCATATGTAAAAATTCTATACCTCTCAACTACTGTTAAGAGACTAGGAATATCCTCTAATTCACACAATATCCTTCAGTGTTAACCACAGTTTCATTATTTCTACACTAACATTAACTATGTTTGGCCAGGGTTTGAAGCTGGTTTTGCAAAACCATGTTAAAAGTAGCCACAATTTGCATTAATGTCAGAGCAGATGTAATGCCATGCTATCTACAGTATAACACAGAAAAAGGAAGAGGGTGAATTGTTCAAGAGGGAAAAGAGGATGGGCCACACAAGTCTGTAAGAAACTTCCGGTTTCTTCACCACAATTAAAAGCTTAGAAAACAGTGTGTCTGAACAGGAACACAAAGGCTAATGAAAGCCTGAAATCAGCCAGCTTGCTTTCACTGGTTGCAGATACATCATCATATTGTTCCTATATAAAACATATCCAAACCTATTAACATATAAAAAAGCAAATTAATACATTTTTAAGGCCACAGCGGCAAAAAGCCCTCTAAAATTCACAATACAGAAAGAGAAGGCAATGTAACAACAGTAAGTAGCTACATCAACTATTAAAAATGTTGGACAGTAATTTTTTAAAAAGTTGCTGCAAGCCAAATTTGCCTGCTAGGAGCATTCCATATTGGGGTGCGTTAAAGCCAAATATATTATAGCACTAGCTATGATACATTGCATTTCATGATCCCATACTCTCCCCCGTTCTGCCCTGCCCACTCTTCCACCCTTCTCCTCAATCTTTATCCACCTGATTAGTTTTTGACTGGCTCATCTTCAGACAAAGGTGTTGTGGCTGTCCTGATTTAGCTGTCCTGATATCCTAGCAGGGTATGGGGAGCCTTAGACCTGGAAGCTGAGTACTAAAGGACTCAGGAGACCAGAGTTCTACAGTCTGTGAATGATTTCCAATAAATTAAACTGTCTGCAGTACCTGGACACTTCAGTCTTTGAGTGACACCTTGTTGGCAAAGACTGCGTCAATGGTTTTGGAGCCTTTGGATGAAAGCTACAGAACCACCTGTTGCTTATAGGTGATGAAGTTGAGTTGGCAGGAGACTGAATCATCAGATGTACTTACTGCACAACCACTCCTATATCTTGCTATGTAATGCCAGGCAGGCTTATGTTACCTGCCCATAATAAACGGTGGAAAACCCAGAAGCACAGTTAATGTAAATCCAGTAATTTAATAACCTTATGAGCTTTGTAATCCACACATTGGCAATATTACATATTTTAGTGGTCATTTGCTTTGCACTATTTCCCATGCAAGTGTTTGTTCTGCCAAATTCCACAAGGACAGGGATGGGCCATAGCTCATAGAGTGCAGGTGTTGCATGCAACAGGTCTCAAGTTCAGTCCCTAAGCACTTCCAAGCTGAGTTAAGAAAGACACCCACTTGAAACCCTGCCAGTCAGTGTAGACTATATTGAGCATGATGGTCCAACGGTCTGACTCAGTAAAAGGCAGCTTCCTTTGTCAATCACAAAAGGTAAAGGGTAAAGGGACCCCTGACCATTACGTCCAGTCTCAGACGACTCTGGGGTTGCGGTGCTCATCTCGCTCTATAGGCCGAGGGAGCCGGCGTACAGCTTCCGGGTCATGTGGCCAGCATGACTAAGCCGCTTCTGGCGAACCAGAGCAGTGCACGGAAACACCGTTTACCTTCCCGCCAGAGCAGTACCTATTTATCTACTTGCACTTTGATGTGCTTTCGAACTGCTAGGTTGGCAGGAGCAGGGACCGAGCAACGGGAGCTCACCCTGTCTCGGGGATTCGAACTGCTGACCTTCTGATCAGCAAGCTCTAGGCTCTGTGGTTTAGACCACAGCGCCACCCGCGTCCCTAAAAGCTCTTTATTTCCAACAGGTTCAGACGTAATAATCCTGCTCTGATAAGCTGTGCTGCATTGACCTCAGAACAAGCTTGCTCAGCTTCAGTGAAACTATCTTCATTTCTTAAACCAGATTCCCAATTCACATGGCACAGGAAACTGTGGTTTAAGAAACTAAGAGACCTTTGCTTAAGGCTTAAGCTGAGTGCGCCAAGGAAGGAGGGAAGCAGAGACACAAGGTGTCATTGCAAGGGCAGACAACTCATTCACAGGTTAATAAAACTTGGTTTATCAGACTGGGATCATTACATGTAAACCAGGACACTGTTTTGCAAATGGCTGGCAGAAACAATATTCTTGCAGTAGAATACATCTCAAGAGCCAAATACAGATTCACACAGAGACACTGGAAAAAGTGCAAAAAGCTTTGGTCAAAGTAACTATAGCTTCTTGTTCCTTGGCTAAACGGACAAAACATTAAAGAAAACTGCCCTGAGTAATTCCCAATATCTGTGAGAAAGAAAATTCCTATGGTTTCACTTAGCATTAGGGTCACTGGCGTTCTAATGAAGAGGTGGGGAACCTCTGGACCTCCAGAGATTATTGGACTACAACTCCCACAATCCTTTACCATAAGCCATGCTGGCTGGGGTTTATGAAAACTGGGAGTTCAACAACATCAGGAGAGTCACTAGTGCCTCACTATGAATCTAAACAGGAACAAAGACAATCGCAGGGATGACTAAACTATTCCCAAAATGCTCATTTCTGTCAGGTTGCACAGGACAGAGATGGTGAAAGTTAAGGACTCCCAAGTAATGCACAGAGATGGAAGGTGGAAGCTGACTTGTTTTAAAAACGGTAACTGGCACAGCTTGCACAACCAATATGATGTTCAAACAACAGATGAATGATAGGCCTGGGAAGTCTAGCCATCTTAGGATCAGTTGCAGCATGACTGTTTGATGTTTTTAATACCCTCACAAAGTAGCATCATCATTCTGCTCACGCTACTGTTTAACGGAGGAATTAATATCCCTAAACTACCAGAGATCAGCATTCTACGGTGTTCTGCTGAAGGGGATGCTTGCTACCTTTGCAAAAATCCCACCCACTCCATTGCAGAGTCAGCAAGATTGACTGTCCTCAGTGGGATAGGAGAAATTCCAGGTCCGCAGCACAGAACTTGGGGCTGCCTGCAGCTACCTTTCCTCCACCTCTTTATTTGTGTGGTAGTTCCAGTAGGGACCTAGCAAGCAGATCCCCAGGCTTACTGGGGAAGACATACACAAAGAACTCGACATCAGTAAGCCAATACTGACAAAGGAAATGCCCTGCGTGGAAGAATAAAATATGGGGCAAATGTCAAAGCACCTCTCAGTAGAGATGAAGAGTTACTTAAGTTGTTTCACCTTCATCCAACTGCAGCCATGAAGCACTCCGATTCCACGCTTGTTGCTCTGACCTTGCAATTCCCCTCCTAAAATCCCTTCCAGGGCTTCCTGTCCACTCCCTGATTCTGTGCAATCTTCCTCATCTTTAACCACCCCCCTTGCAGGACATTCCTTATCTATCTTCACTTATTTCCCAACACATCCCTTCCAGTGACCTTTGCCCACACAGCTCTACCTGAAATGATTTCTTCTTGCTGCCCTTTAAGGATGGAACCACCACCGTTGTGTGATCACCTTTCTTATTTCCTTTAAACGTCTCCTCAAAACAGTAACGTATTGAGAACTTTCCCAGGAGTCCCTTTACCTAATTTACCTAATTGTAACTCCAGGTTCTTTATAAAGCATCATGTATATAGATGGGGCTGCACAGATTAATAATAATAATGAAGCCAGCAGAATTACTTTCAATAGCAGGATAGAGGAGACTGGGGCAGGTAAACATAGATATTACGAAAAGGTGAGGGTTGGTGCATTTGTTTTGTCTGGTTTAATAGGGAAGAGAGACAGGGATTGTGATAAAAGGGGGCAATTCCTTAATTATAAGGATCTCTATTCGCTGCCATCATTCATATGGTGACTGCCAATGTCTTGCCTCCTTTCTAATTGCTTGTAGACACAATATATAATTTAAACACTGAGAGTCTGATAGTTCAGACCACCAGAAAACTAAGTCTCTGTGGCATGAGATAGCTTACTGCATTCAAGCAATAAAACCACTCAACAAACAATGGCTCTTTTTTAAAAAGATCATTTTTAGGAGAATCACAGCAAAGAAAGACCTTGAGGCATTGTCATTTACAACCTGGGCTGGCGTAGATTACAACACACACATCTAATACAATTATTTTACACTTTCCAATCATGATTTCAGCCCCCCCCCCCCCAGTTCCTTAAGCAGAACATACATATAAGAAAACCAGCAATGCCAAGAATGATCTATGAAATCAATCCATCTCTCCTCTCCTTCAGCCTCACGGTCTCTGGCCTGTGCTGTTAGCAAACTGGCATTAAAACAGTACGTATCCCAAAGATCTGCAGTAAGAGTCTGCTCATTTTTATAACGATCAAAATTTGGAGAAAGCATTCAGACAAAAATGGCTACACAATATGCAGCCCACATATTATTAGATGAATTCCACTGTGATGAAAGAAATACTACAGAGTACGGTTTTTATGAATGTCACAGGAAGCAGTGGCTGTGCAGTGTCCTTAGACGTCAGTAGAGCTGCATAGCAGCAGAAAAGAGAAAATACTCTGGAGTGAATACCTATACTTTCTTTTCTTGGCAGAATTGTTATTAAAAGGGCAAAACTGTGTGAAACCATTTCTGAATAGAAAGGTTTTTCAACAGGCCCCCAAAGTGTCTGAGAAATAGATGCTATAATCAGAATAATTTCGACAAAAATTACTTCAGGCTTGTATATGTCACAAAGATTAACATGGCCAGTCTCCTCACCTCCAAATGCTAATTATTATTGTTGTTGTTGTTGTTTTTAACTGCTCAAAAACTCCTAAAAAGCAACGCTTTTTTGCACAAGTTGTTAGGTGCAAGATCCCTCCCACTTTCATTTATTATTAGCAAAGGAAGTTATATTCCATTCAGTTGCAAAGCTCATCCACAGCTAGCCCAGGAAACATTTATCACAGGTAAGGTGTCTTCAGCCAGCTACGTGTTGCTTGACTACAGCTCCCATAATCCCTGATCGCCAGCCATGCTGGCTGGGGCTGATGGGAGTTGGAGTCCAGCAACACCTATCCCTGATTTAATCAGGCTGTTGCAACCACATAACTTTTCATTACAAGATGGACCAGCATTGTGCCATTTTCTCACTTAAAAGACTTGCATCAAGAAAGTCAGACTATGCGCATTGCCTCCACCGTTCTCTCCCAGGGTACGCTGGGGAAAAGAAATGTACCCTAAATCTTTACCACTCACCACCAGTGGGACTAAGGACATTATTACATCATAAACAAACGCAAGGAAGTGAAGAGATTATGCAGCTCATCCTGGAAGGACAGCCAGGACTGACCAACAACACTATTTATTTCCACAGGCCTTTACTTTAGAAGTTACAGCCCCTGCCTTCCCATGCCTAAAAAGACAGGCATCAACACCACTGGTAGGAAAGGAGAAGATATATTACCAACCAACACCCCCCCCAATAAGACTGCCAAGTTTTCAAGCAGGCCTGTTAACAGCAGTCATGAAGCAGTTGCATGATTCAGTTGTTGATTTCTGCGGATCAATGCTCATGTAAAGGCAAGGGGGCAGGCCAGAGCGGTTTAGTGACCACTTGGCAATGCTGTCATCCCCCCCCCCCCAACGCACACACACACACCAACCATCCTATAATTCCCTCACCCTGTTGGGAAGCACCTGCCAGCTCCCTTACCACTATTCACCTTGCCACTAAAGCCACAAATCTATAATGCTGTTTTAAAAAGGAAGTAAATAGGATACACACACACAGGTACACTATTTTCGTTAGCAAGGGCAGGTCATAGAATCCTAGAACCGTAGAGGCGGAAGGGTCCACGTGGGTCATCTAGCCCAACCCTCTGCAATACAGAAACCTTCCGCCCAAATTTGGGGCTCAAACCTATAACACTGAAATTAAGAGTCTCATACTCTACCAGCTGGGCAATGCATGCCTCCCTGATCCGATACACACCTTAGATAAATATATAGATACATCCATTATTATGGAATATAAATAGAGATTCGGTACTTCAGACACGTCAGAGCCGTGGTTCCCAACATGGGGCACGTGCCCCACAGGAGGGCAATTTGATTTTTAAGGGGGGGGCAATTCCAGAATGAGTTATTAACAGGGAATGGTCTTTTAGGCTTCCTCCACGTGAATGGGAGTGCACTTTTTGAATAATAAGAATTATATGTCACGCAGAGGGGGGCATCAAGATTTTAGAGATGCTTAGGTGGGGCATGGCCAAAAAAAGGTTGGGAACCACTGCGTCAGAGGAATATCCGTGTTGGGTTGCATCCAACTAAGTCAGAGTGGATATGTTAGGTGTGCATTAATTTCAGTTGGCCTACTTTGGGTTGGACTAGCACCGAATACCACCCACAGGTATATTATACATTACAGTACAGTATAAAGATTCAAAACCTTTTGGGTCAAGGTCCAGCCAAATTTTGTGGACAAATATGCAGACAGCGTAACAACATAACACTACATTATAGTATATTTCAGTATATTATAGTATACAGATTCAAAACCTTTTGGGACAAGGTCCAGCTGAATTTTGTGGACAAGTACGCAGACAGCATAACATGACATAACATTATATTATAGTATATTTCAGTATATTATAATATAAAGATTCAAAACCTTTTGGGACAAGGTCCAGCCGAATTTTGTGGACCACAGACAGCATAACAACATGACATGACATTATATTGTAGTATATTATAGTATAAAGATTCAAAACCTTTTGGGATAAGGTCCAGCCGAATTTTGCATCGCATATACAAACACGCACACACACACACACACCAGGGCACGGAAACCAGACCAAAAATAGCTTTTTTGGGGGGGGGGGGAGAGAATAGAAATTTTCAGTGCCCCACCCAGACCCCGAAGGCAGAAAGCCTGGCAGGACGACGAGGGTGCCTTCTTCTGCATCTCCTTTGGGTGCCACCCTCTCTCTCCTCGCCTTCCCTCCCTTGACCCTCCGCCTCAGGACGGATCCCTCCCTCACCGTGAACGGGGTGTCCTCGACGCTGCCCACCGAGTAGCAGTTGTCTCCCGGGTTGACGGCGCCGGTGAGCACCTGGTGCAGATGCATCGCTGCTGCTGCTGCTTCGGCCTCCGGCGGCCGCCCGCCCAACCGGCAGGGATTCCCTCTCCCCTCCGCGAGGGCGAGCGCGGGGATGCGCAGAGAGACCCGGATGGCTTCCGCTCCCCCCCGCTCCTTCCCTCCTTCTCCTCCCTTCCCGCGCTGAGGAAAAAAAAAAAGAAGAAGGGGGAAGCTTCGCTCTCGCAACCAGGGCGCGCGCGGGCGGCGGGCGGGCGGGCGCGCGCTCAGCGGCAGCCGCGGCGGCGGTAGGCGGGCAGGTCAAAGAGAGTGATGGGACGGAAGCGGCGTGCGCATGCGCGGGAAGGGGAAAGATGCCGGCTGAGGGACCACCTCCGTCGGAGGGAGGGGCTCCGGACAGGTGAGTCTGGCGGGGGAGGGGGGACCCGCCAGGTAGGGAAACACGCTGTGGAAAGGGGGAAAGGGGAGCCGGGAGGGTGAGATTTAGCGCAGCAACCACAGGGATGGCCGCCTCTTCGGCAAGCAGGAATTTGTTCCCTGAGGGCGCGGTCACACACCCGGCGTTTAAAGCGCGACGGTGCCGCTTTAAACCAGCCGCGGCTCTTGTTCTCAAAGTGTTCTGGGAGTTGTAGTTTGTTGAGGGTGCTGGGAGTTGATATGGAGACACACCCTGGAGGAACGGCAGATGAAACTAATGGACTATATGGAATTGGCAGAAATGACTGGCAGACTCCGTGACCAGGGAGAAGAGTTGGTGGAAGAAGATTGGAAGAAATTTAAAGACTACTTACAGAAATATTGCAAAATAAATGAATGTTAGAATGATGTTGGATTGAAGTTAAGTGGTTTCTAGCTGTATAGGTACAAAAGAATATGGAAAAATTGGTTTTTAATTTGTAAAAATCTAATGTTACAATATATCAAGATTGAGGACTAGGATTAAAAAGGAGGGAAAGGAATTGTTGGACTAACAAATTGAATTGGAATACAAAAGAGGGAGGTATGAGGAGGTCAGGGAAACAAGGATATGAATGTAAGGCTTGGAAAGATTGATCTTTTTTAAGTGTTTTTTATTCTTTTATTCTGTATTTTGTATTTTGTATTTTTCTTGTATTTTTATTTCTGTCTATTGCTTTTGCTTTTCTTGTTTTTTATGTAACACTTTTTTCTGAAATTTTAATAAAGATCATTTAAAAAAAAAGATAAGGAGACACACGCACACCACATTTTCCTTTTTTAAAATGTATTATTATTATTTATTATTTATTATTATTATCAGTGGTTTTTTTCTTGGGGGGACGCATACCCCTAAACATTTTAATATATATATATTTTTTAAAAAAGTCCAGTAGGACCTTAGAGACCAACGAAGTTTGTTCTTGGTACAGTGGACGCTCGGGTTGCAAACGTGATCATGCGTCTGTGCATGCGCGGGCTGCGATTCAGCGCTTCTGCGCGTGCGCGACCGCCAAAATCCGGAAGTAACCCATTCCAGTACTTTTGGATTTTGGCGGTCCGCAACCCAAAAAAACACAAGCTGAAGTGACTGTAACCCGATGTGTGTATAAGCTTTCGTGTGCATGCACACAAAAGCTTATACCAAGAACAAACTTAGTTGGTTTGTAAGGTGCTACTGGACAATTTTTTAATTTTTTATATATATTTCGACTGTGTCAGACCAACACGGCTACCTACCCAAATCTAGAACCCTAAACATTTTGTGAATCTTTGTACTTTTGTCTATTTACAGTATTTATTTTTCCAGATTTGAACTATACAATGGTGATTTTCTTGAGTCAAAATGAGAGTACCCCTAAACATTTTTAAAGAAAAAAAGCACTGATGATTATTATTATTTTATTTTGACAAAGTAATAATAGATAAGAATGTGCACCCCACCACCAAGACCATTCCATTGGAACCATCCAACCTCCCAAAGTTTCAACACTTCTTGCGATGGTTTGATCCCTTTCCGTTTTAACAATACAAATTCTACAATCACCTTCCGTATCTCCTCAAAATCATTTCTCCTGCATATTCCCTGTATTACCTTAATGGCACACGTTAATTTATCATTAATAGCTATATCCCACACCTCTTTATAGCATTCTTCCATTTTATATTCTGCTTGCCCCTTCCACTTCCTAGCTATCATAATTCGTGCAGCTGTCAATAAATTTGCTCACACATTTTCTTTCTTGCTTGTGGGAATGGGTGAAAAGCTTGTCTGTGGTTTGGCTTTGGTAGGAAATAGTGGCAAGAGAAATGCGACAAGAGGCTGGCTTTGTGTTGTGTATTGCAGCTGATATTCTTTCATATATATATATGTGTGTGTGTGTGTGTGTGTATGGGTGGGAGGGTGTTCAGTTGAGTTGGGTAACTCTTTTAACAGCCAAGTCAGGTATGTAATAGCCGTAACCATTTTTTTTTTTTTAAAAAAGCATATACTGTTGGGGAAATCGATGGACAAGTGCAAACAAATAACAAACGTTGGGAACAGATGAAAACTTATATAGTAATCATCAGGCATGGTGCCATATAACAACAATAACAACAACATAAAAATCTCCATTTAATATTACAGATTCAAGAAAAGGGAGATGACACATAAGGAAAGAAAAATAACAACTCAAGAGACTTTAAACAGATCCTTTTAGACACAAACGGCGGAGATCGATCATGTTCTTGGATGTTGACAAAGGTCACAAAATCAAACCAAACAAATACAAACTTATTTCCATTTATTGTTTACAGCTACGTAAATTTTGCACTATTTTTGTAATTTTGTCAATCCTTTGTTGTTGTAAGTTGCCTTGAGTGTGGTTTAACTAAGGAATGGTGACATACAAGTAAATGTCGATGCTGTGGTGTGTTGCTGGCTCCCAGAGGGCACATTAGATTTGTAGACTACTTGAACACTTTTGCTTTTGTGATTAAATTAAAAGCAATTTGAAGCCTGTATGTTTTCTTTCTTTCAAGCTCTGGAACAATCAAGCCCCAAGGATAATAAACATTTATGGAATTGGTTTCTGGATGGCAGTAGCTGGCTTAAGGATAAAACAAAGGTTGGGTTTGTTTACAAAGGACTTTAAAATGTTAGCTTTTAAAGGTGAAGACTAGTGACCTCCAGACTTTGAGAACGATGAATCAAGTTTAAAATTACATGGTCAAGTCAGTGTCAAGGGGAGAATTGCCTAGGTGAGAAATAACTTTGCAATCCAGTACTGTATATGCAATTTATCATAGCTTCAAAGTACGGTTTTTGGATTTTGATTTGAGTTCTCAAAAACTTTTTTTTAAAAAAATAAGCAGCTAAAGTTCCTGTAGTCTAGGAATATTTTTCCAGCATGTCATCAGGAAAGGGATTTTTTGGGAACAGTAATGTTAATTTTCCTAATACTTTGTTAATGAGTTTCTTCCTCTGAAGTCTATGGGAATTTCGTCATATGCTGCCTGCCTTAAAATCAGACATCATGAGTGGTGGGATTATGAACCTTTAATAAATAAAGTAAATGAAATGAAAGGAAAGAAATGAAAGGAAGGCGGTCCAGCGCTGAGGGCCTTCTGGCAGTTCCCTCCCTGCGAGAAGTGAGGTTACAGGCAACCAGGCAGAGGCATAGCTGTCAACTTTTCCCTTTTCTTGCGAGGAATCCTATTCGAAATAAGGGAATTTCCCTTTAAAACAGGGAAACGTTGACAGCTATGGGCAGAGGGCCTTCTTGGTAGCGGCGCCCACCCTGTAGAACGCCCTCCCACTAGATGACAAGGGAAATGAACAACTATGTGATTTTTAGAAGACATCTGAAGGCAGCCCTGTTTAGGGAAGTTTTTAAAGTTTAATGTTTCATTGTGTTTTTAATATCCTGTTGGAAGCCGCCCAGAGTGGCTGGGGAGACCCGGCCAGATGGGCGGGGTATAAGTAATGATTGATTGATTGATTGATTGATTTGATTGATAAGCCTTTGTCAGCAAAAGTTAGGAATGATTACAGCCAGCTCAGAAAACAAAGCACCATAATGCTGCTCCTCTAAATACAGTGACACATGTGGACAGATATATATTTACATACATTTACAGTATGTTTAAATACTGTATTAAATACAGAATGTGGTTAACCTTCACTACAGACCTGGGAGAGGGCATTCTCTGTGGCAGCTGCTATGTTGTGGAATTCCTTCTCTACAAAGGTGTGTTTTGCTTCTTCATTAAAAAGCTCTCAGGGAATTCTGAAAACAGACCTCTTTACTCCAGCCTTTGACCTCCGAGACATATGTTTTCAGGGCCTATCTGATTTCTGTGGCCACAATCTCTTTTAACTGTTTTTAATTATGAAGTGGAAATTGTTGTAACCCTGCAACCTGCTGGTGAAGGTTGTGCAATATTAATAATATCATGGAGTAAAGAAATGCCCAAGGTGATTGAAAAGAAAGCAATAAAATAAAGACATCATCCAACAAGACACAGGAGAAAAAACAGGAACTCATGCTGCCCACTGAAATGCGCTAAATTAAATCAGACCAATATTAAAGCACTTAAATTATTTTTTCCCTTTTCTTTTTTTAAAGTTGGCTATCTTGCCTGTGGTTAGGGGACGCAGGTGGCGCTGTGGGTTAAACCACAGAGCCTAGGACTTGCCGATCAGAAGATCGGCGGTTCGAATCCCTGTGATGGGGTGAGCCCCCGTTGCTCAGTCCCTGCTCCTGCCAACCTAGCAGTTCAAAAGCACGTCAAAGTGCAAGTAGATAAATAGGTACTGCTCCGGTGGGAAGGTAAACAGTGTTTCCGTGCACTGCTCTGGTTCGCCAGAAGCAGCTTAGTCATGCTGGCCACATGACCCGGAAGCGGTACACCGGCTCCCTCGGCCAATAAAGTGAATCATAGAATCATAGAATCATAGAGTTGGAAGAGACCACAAGGGCCATCGAGTCCAACCCCCTGCCAAGCAGGAAACACCATCAGAGCACTCCTGACATATGGTTGTCAAGCCTCTGCTTAAAGACCTCCAAAGAAGGAGACTCCACCACACTCCTTGGCAGCAAATTCCACTGTCGAACAGCTCTTACTGTCAGGAAGTTCTTCCTAATGTTTAGGTGGAATCTTCTTTCTTGTAGTTTGGATCCATTGCTCCGTGTCCGCTTCTCTGGAGCAGCAGAAAACAACCTTTCTCCCTCCTCTATGTGACAGTGAGATGAGCGCCGCAACCGCAGAGTCGGTCACGACTAGATCTAATGGTCAGGGGTCCCTTTACCTTTACCTTATCCTGCCTGTAGCCAATAGAGTGGGCTGGTGAGCATCCCACACAAAGCATATGGCTCTATAGCTCCACAGATAATGTGCTCTACTGGTCCAAGCCTTGAAGCTAAAGAGTAGAGAACTCATTTGAAGATCAAAGAACACAAGAAGAGCCTGTTGCATCAGGCCAATGTCCCTTTTAGTCCAGCATCCTGTTCCCTCTCTCAGTGGCCAACCAGATGCCTGTGGGAAGCCTGTAAGAAGGACCCGAGCATAACTGCTCTCCCTTTCTGACAAGTTCCAGCAACTGGTATTCAGAAGTTTTACTGCCAACAGTGCAAGCAACAGATAGCCAGCCATGATGGCTAGTAGCCATTGAGAGCCTTATCCTCCATCAGTTTTTGTCTAATCCTCTTTTAAAGCCATCAAACAGAGGGGGACAAAGAGAGAGCTGAGGATCTAGTGCCTGGAACAGATCTTTCCAAAAAGCAAATTTCTATGGTAGCAAATAAAGGGCAGTTCAGCGCACAGGTTTGTCACAGAATGAGTGTAGTGGTAAAGCAATGACTCACATTTGTGAATCACCAGGAACCCATCACTTCCATTCATCTGTTGCTAGCTCAGAAAGACAATACTTTTGAATGGAAATAGCTCACAGCCTTTAGATACGAGTCTGTGTGTGATTTCTGCTGGTGATTCATGGTGCCGTTCTTGGATCATAGAATCATAAGAGTTGGAAGGCACCCCAGGGGTTGTCTAGTCCAACCGTCTGCAATGCAAGAATCTCAGCTAGATCTTGCATGACATACGGCTGTCCAACCTCTGCTTAAAAGCCTCCAAAGAAGGAGAGTCCACCACCTCTCATGTGATGGATGCTGAAAGTGGACTATGGGGGGAGGGGGGTCACCACAGCCTTAGATAATGCACTGGAGCAGATGTAGGAAACTTTATTCATCTGGAGGGTCACATTCCCTTCTGCAAAAGTGGGCAGAAAAACAAATGTTGATTTTGCCTTTCTATGGAAGGTTCACACGCTAGCAAGGTTATGCTTAAAATTCTACAAGGAAGGCTCAAGCAGTATGTGGACCGAGAACTCCCAGAAGTGCAAGCTGGATTTCGAAGGGGCAGAAGAACCAGAAACCAAATTGCAAACATGCACTGGATTATGGAGAAAGCTAGAGAGTTCCAGAAAGACATCTACTTCTGCTTCATTGACTATGCAAATGCCTTTGACTGTGTTGACCACAGCAAACTATGGCAAGTTCTTAAAGAAATCGGAGTGCCTGATCACCTCATCTGTCTCCTGAGAAATCTCTATGTGGGACAAGAAGCTACAGTTAGAACTGGATATGGAAAAACTGATTGGTTCAAAATTGGGAAAGGAATACTACAAGGCTGTATATTGTCTCCCTGCTTATTTAAATTATATGCAGAATTCATCATGCGAAAGGCTGGGCTGGATGAATCCCAAACTGGAATTAAGATTGCCAGAATAGATATCAACAAGCTCAGATATGCAGATCACACAACCTTGATGGCAGAAAGTGAGGAGGAATTAAAGAACCTTTTAATGAGGGTGACAGAGGAGAGCGCAAAATATGGTCTGAAGCTCAACATCAAAAAAACTAAGATCATGGTCACTGGGCCCATCACTTCCTGGCAAATAGAAGGGGAAGAAATGGAGGCAGTGAGAGATTTTAGTTTCTTGGGCTCCATGATTACTGCAGATGGTGACAGCAGTCACGAAATTAAAAGACGCCTGCTTCTTGGGAGAAAAGCAATGACAAGCCTAGACAGCATCTTAAAAAGCAGAGACATCAGCTTGCCAACAAAGGTCCGTATAGTTAAAGTTATGGTTTTCCCAGTAGTGATGTATGGAAGTGAGAGCTGGACCATAACGAAGGCTGATTGCCGAAGAATTGATGCTTTTGAATTATGGTGCTGGAGGAGACTCTTGAGAGTCCCATGGACTGCAAGAAGATCAAACCTATCCATTCTTAAGGAAATCAGCCCTGAGTGCTCACTGGAAGGACAGATCGTGAAGCTGAGGCTCCAATACTTTGGCCACCTCATGAGAAGAGAAGACTCCCTGGAAAAGACCCTGATGTTGGGAAAGATGGAGGGCACAAGGAGAAGGGGACGACAGAGGACGAGATGGTTGGACAGTGTTCTCGAAGCTACCAGCATGAGTTTGACCAAACTGTGGGAAGCAGTGGAAGACAGGAGTGCCTGGTGTGCTCTGGTCCACGGGGTCACAAAGAGTCGGACACGACTAAATGACTAAACAACAACAACAAATGGAAGGTTTGTTTCTATATGCAGTCACCCCTCCCTTTCTATTATCCTTCCAGGCAAGCCAGGAGCATCACTGGATTTCAAAGACACATGCTAGCAAGGCAAAACCACCCAAGGAGAGGGCAAACCAGGGTTGGTGAGGCGGGGGTGGGATCCCAAGGACCAGACAGAGGACCAAATTCACCCACTGAGTCTGAGGTTTTCCCAGCCTGGCCCTAGAAGTTGGAACCAATCAATATGTTCCAAGCAGAGCAAAATGATTTGCAAACCTCTCACCTAAACACTGTTTTCTACTTAGTTAGCAAAAAGTTCTCTTAGTAATGAATTGTGGTTGTTGCTTTTTCCCCCTTCCACTTTTTGGCTCACGAGCTTTCCATTAGCAAGGGCACCCAATAGATTTAGTCACAGTCTCCCGCCCGCGTGGGCACAGTAAGGATGTTGGGGCGGAGCCCAGTCTTCTGTTACTAAATGATGCTCAGGCTTGCCAGTAATTCTCATTTCTGTGGCAGTCATAAGATAATTGCTGCAACTTCCACTCTTGGCAAAGTCTTTGAGATGAAAGACTCCCTGGGATACCTGTTCTTTTGGTCCACCACTTTGAGCTGACCTTGGTAACCGATGCAAAAACTGGGGGCACCTGCTTGGGATGGGCAAATCTGTTGATTTCTGTTTCTCTTAGTTTCTCATTTTTTCCAGTCTGAAATTCAGTTCTCCACATTTCCACCTGAGCTTGAGGTTTGTTTGTTTCTAGAGTCCTCATGAAAATGCACCAGGATTTTAGTGTGAATGTTCTATAAAATGCACATTTTATATGTGGTTTTACTCAATTTACACATTTTTGCAAAGGGCATTTCCTCTAATATTTCTGCTTCGTCTGACATAATGCATTTCTGCACATCATTTTCACAACATATGCATTTCTATGCACACTTTACCCTAGCTTAGTGCATGCATACTTGTACCCTCTGCTGGATTGCATTGCAAGATTTTGATGAATGCAACTTTCCATGGATGGCTGTGTTTCAAGCTTGTGTATTATTTCAAGAAGTACAAATTAGATAGGTTTGTCTTTAAATGCAAACTGGATCAAATTTCTCCCCCATCCCTGTTCAAGAGAGCTATGCATTAAACGAACATATGAGGCCACAAAGCACCTCACAAGGTCAGCCCTACCACAAATTTCTCTTAATATGCATGCATCTGTATGCAATTTTGTCTAATATGTTTTTGCAATGCAAAGCAGTTTTTCCACAATGTAATGCATTGTTTTAATGCTCTCTTCTTTTGGTCTAAGGTATGCATTTTATAGACATTCTACTCAAGTTCATTCACTTTGTACACATCACTCGCATACCTCCAACATTTCTCTGATGAAAATAGGGATGTCCTATTCAATAATAATAAATTGTGGTGGTGGTGGTGGTTTTATTTATACCCCGCCTGTCTGACTGGGTTGCATCAGTCACTGGGTGGCTTCTAACATATATAAAGACATAATAAAACATTAAACATTAAAAAAAAAACTTCCCTATACAGGGCTGTCTTCAGACGACTTCTAAAGGTTGTATAGTTACTTCTCTCCTTGGCTCAGGGGTCATATAACTCCATTCCCTCCAACATTTATCTGGCAAAAATAGGGACATCCTAAGGAAAAGTAGGACATTCGAGGATCAGATTAAGAAAATGGGAAGGCTGTAAATCCAGGACTGTCCCTGGAAAATAGGGGCACTTGGAGGGCTAGTTAACTCGGCTGGAGAACTGTGTTGCAATTTTTTTAAAAGTTTGCATTGTTTCGGTTTGCATATGTCTTTGGAAGGGTGAATTAAATAATTCACCTTTATATCTGAACTGAAGCAAATTTCTCTCTGTCCCTGTCACCTGCTCCTCTCATGACCCTGATCACAGCCAGATTTTTATACAGGCCCAGGGTCTTTACAGCGTAGCTGTATACACGCCTCTACAGAAACAAACACGATTCACTTCCATGTGACCTACTCCTCGAATTCTGATTACTATTACAGCCTTTGTAATGCTGTACAGTTGTACCTTGGATCTCGAATGCCTTGGCTCTCGAACAAATCAGATCCCAAATGATCGAACCCCGAAAGTGATTGTTCCGGTTTCTGGACTTTTTTTGGAAGCCGAACGTCCGACACGGCTTCCATGGCTTCCGATTGGCTGCAGGAACTTCCTGCAGCTAATCAGAAGTTGCGCTTTAGTTTCCGAACATTTTGGAAGTTGAACGGTCTTCCGGAATGGATTCCATTCGACTTCCAAGGTACGACTGTATTTAGGATGTGGCTTTAATTCAGGGATGGAAAGCCTGTGGCCCTCCAGGTAGAATCCAATTCCCATCAGCCTCAACCGGCATGGACAATGGTCAGGGATGATAGTTAACTGTAGTCCGGTAACATCTGAAGATTCCAAATCCCTTCTAAAAATCTGATTTTCATTTTGCAAACCGCCCCAGGAATTTGTGTCAAAAGGGCAGAGTAGAAACGAAGACACAGGCAGGGAAACATCAGTTCTCGTTTTGTGGGAGGTTTTGCTATTGGTGAACTTAAAATATTAAGTAAGCACAGTTATTTTGCTGTGAGGATTTGCAGTCTACATCTGCGAAAGGCAGGCGTTTTCTGTCCTTAAGGAGATAAAGAAAGCTGCAGCAAAGGTGTATTTATAGCTCAGACTGTCCTCCAGGAAGTGAAAGAGAAGGAAAGACACTTCCCTGCTGTCAGTTTCAGATGACATAACTTCAAAGCTTAAAGTTTCAGCTGTAATTCCCCTATTTAAGCCATATGCCTTACATGTAACTGCAATTGACACACAGCTGTTCAAATGCTTGCTTTACCAAATAAGAGATTTTTCTGATACAGTGGTACCTCAGGTTAAGAACTTAATTCGTTCTGGAGGTCTGTTCTTAACCTGAAACTGTTCCTAACCTGAAGTACCACTTTAGCTAATGAGGCCTCCCGCTGCTGCTGCACCACCGGAGCCCGATTTCTGTTCTTATCCTGAAGCAAAGTTCTTAACCCGAGGTACTATTTCTGGGTTAGCGGAGTCTGTAACCTGAAGTGTCTGTAACCTGAGGTACCACTGTAAAAACTTTGAGCTAACTCCTCCCACCCTCCACCTGAAAAACAACCCTGTTACTTAAAAGGAGTGTGTGTTTGGGGGAAATCATCACTTTTTCTTTCTGATTTTTTCTAAACAACTTTAAAGTAACTATGGAATTAGATGCTCAATGAGTTTCCAAATCCATATCATTGCAATACAATCTTATTAGGAGTTGTAGTAAATGTTATACCACTGAGGAAGAGATCAGAACAGCCTGCTTTATTGTTTGGGGACATCTTAAAGTCGTCTGTACAATTGGTCATGTGGAAGAAAACCCAAGGATGTTTTATGGAGAAGAAAACGGGATTTATTGTTGCTAAGTAAGAGCAGAAACAACAAGCTCTTCCAATTGCAGATCCCAGAGCAAACCAGATGCCTGTGGGATCCCAGCACAAGAGAACTCTCCCTCCTGCAGTTTCCAACAACTGGTCCTGTATTCAGAAGCATTACTGCCTACCCAGCGTGACCACATAGACAACTGGGGGGATGCGGATGGTACTGTGGTCTAAACCACTGGGCCAGGAAAGCTGTCTGTGGACAAACGGCGGCTCCCTTGGCCTGAAAGCAAGATGAGCACCGCACCCCATAGTTACCTTTGACTGGACTTAACCATCCAGGGGTCTTTTACCTTTTCTCTTTTTTTTACACTTCAGCAGACAGAAAAAGTCTCTGTACAATTTTACATTTATATATAAACATAGAGAGAGATCTGGCAGTGACTTTCCAGGGTTTCAGAGAGTGGAAATTCGCAGCCCTACCTGGAGGCACTAGGGACGCGGGTGGCGCTGTGGTCTAAACCACAGAGCCTAGGACTTGCTGATCAGAAAGTCAGTGGTTCGAATCCCCGTGACGGGGTAAGCTCCCGTTGCTCTGTCCCTGCTCCTGCCAACCTAGCAGTTCGACAGCACATCAAAGTGCAAGTAGATAAATAGGTACCACTCCGGCGGGAAGGTAAACAGCTTTTCTGTGTGCTGCTCTGGATCGCCAGAAGCAGCTTAGTCATGCTGGCCACATGACCCGGAAGCTGTACACCGTCTCCCTTGGCCAATAAAGTGAGATGAGCGCCGCAACCCCAGAGTCATCCGCGATTGGACCTAACGGTCAGGGGTCCCTTTACCTTTACCTGGAGGCACTAGGGATTACCTGAGACCTTCTGCCAGCAGGGCAGGTGCTTTGCGTGGACAAGCGGAGTCCCCAGATCCCGAGCGGTCCCCCCCCCCGTCGTGTGGAATAACGACTCAAGACAAATTGCTATGGGATTAAATTGGCCACAACTTTATTAAATTTCAAATGTGGGTAGACCTTGGCTCAGGCATTGGGCGTTCTCCCTCCCCAGTCCCCAGCCGGGGACCTAGGGAGCTTCAGGATTATCCAGTGTGTGTGTGGGGGGGATGGGCCGACTCTGGAGAACATATGTTCAAGCAGAGATAGCCGCCCCCGTTACGCCGCCGCCGCAGGGGAGAGCAATGACGACCTTTCGGTGTATGGTCAAAGCCTCCCTTCAGAAACCCCTTTAACGGGGAACCCTGGTATCGCCGCCGCAAAGAGGAAGATGGACTAAAGGATTCTGCCCAAGGCCTGATACCGCCAAAGTTGTGACGTTTTGCTACAGGAAAGGCGAAACCTGCCAATGCAGGGAAATTCCTTTCCGGCCCTTTAACAGCGACCTTATCGTAGCAGCGCCCGCATACCTGTGAAGAAAAGTTAACCTGCAAAACCTATGAAGAAAAGTTAACCTGCAAAATAAGACATTAACTGAGGATGGGTAGGGTGGGAGAAGCTCTGGAGCCAAGTAAGGATTCCCAGGTAAGATCCTCCCTCTATTGTGTGGGCAGGTAATCCCTCCCCCTACCTGGCCTGGTCTCCTTGGCAACACTTCCCCCAGGTGGGATTTGACAACTGACTGAGGTAGGCGGGGACCTCCAGGTATCCCACCTGAGGGAAGGCAAAGCCAAGCCTATGCTGATGGGGCCGCTCCAGATCCAGGGCTGCACGCGTCCACGCAAAGGGCGCCCCCTGTTTTAAGCGGGGAGCGGTCATTGCTACTCAGCTATCGCAGAGGATGGCAGAGGGAGTCTGGTTGCTACCCCCAGGAGCACAAGTAGATGAAAAACATGAGTAAACAGGAGGCTCCCCCAACACATTGCAACCAAAATTTCTTTCAGCCGTTGTGTCATATCCAGTGAGAAGTTATGAAACAGTTCCCCACAGCCGGCCATTTCAGCATTTTCAACAGACATTAGGTCTGTCTCCATTTTCCACATCGGTTTTGAATTTGGTGGCGGTGCCTGTTTGAAATGTATCTCCATTGCAATCTTCAAGCGGTTTTATTGGGACGGGAACAAGCAGCTCTGTTAACGCCTGCCTTGCAAGGCTGCAAGCTGTTTCCCTGTTACTATATATAAATG
Source organism: Podarcis pityusensis (assembly GCF_964106645.2). NCBI lineage: Eukaryota > Metazoa > Chordata > Lepidosauria > Squamata > Lacertidae > Podarcis > Podarcis pityusensis. Next base: position 42,339,017 of record NC_138039.1, on the reverse strand, counting down.
TCGAAGACGCACGGGAAGTTTCCACTTCAGTTGGAAAGGGCGGGCAGCACGGGAGGTGTTGCAAAATGGGGAAGCTGTAGCTCAGGGACAAAACAGCTACTCTACAGGCTGAAGAGCCCAACTTCAACCCCCAACATTTCCCACGTAGGACTTGGAAGGACTCCTGTTTGAAATCCTGGAGGAGGGATAAAACAGGTTTGGAAGACCGGTTGTCAGTTTTCACCCCGAAGCGTCGCTGTCCATCAAACTAAAAGGTAAAAGGTTAAAGGTAAAGGACCCCTGGATGGTTAAGTCTAGTCAACAGCTGTTTACCTTCCCGCCGCAGTGGTACCTATTTATCTACTTGCACTGGCATGCTTTCGAAATGCTAGGTTGGCAGGAGCTGGGACAGAGCAACAGGAGCTCACCCCGTCATGGGGATTTGAACCACCGACCTTCCAATCGGCAAACCCAAGAGGCTCAGTGATTTAGAGTGTACACACAGTCTCTGCCGTCGCAAGGTTTTAGTGTGGATGCAAACCTTACAACATAATTATATATCTAATTCTAAAGGTTGCAGACATTTTTCCCATAAACCTATATGTAATATAAATAGCAGGATAATAAACACGTTTATTTAAAAAAGTTAAGCATTATAAACACTGCTTCAAAATCTTTAATGAATGAACATTCAATGTAATAAATAATATTTACAGGCTGGTATTCAACTAGCGTAGGCTCACTGAGATAAATCGACTTCTGAGCAATACTTTGTAAAACTCATTTTCAGGGGCTGCCTCAAAACTGCCAAGATCTGACAACAATCCATGCTCTAAAATCTTGCAGACAATATAGGCACAAACACAGATATTGTGTATATGCATGTCTGTTGACTGGCAGCACTGAAAATCAGGTTGGCCATGCCTAAACCACCTGGGCACTTGCTATTTTTTGTACTTACGGTTTAAAAAGTCATTTTTATTGCCGTCTCTGAAAAACTGACCCATCAGATAACATGGTGCTAGGGGCAATATGGACCCATCTGTTTGGGAGTTCTTTGTGATTTATAAGTCCAAAGAATTTCTTGGTTGGCACATTCCTACTAAATATGATTTGATCTGGCAATGTTTATGAATATATATTGTGCATAAATATGAACTTCATATTCCACCATGGAATGTATTTTGTGCCAATCATTCTTTTCCTACCTCTTTTTCTAAAATATTGTATTTATATTCTCCTTGCTTTAATGGCTGTTTTTCTACTGTCATTTGGTTTGTTGTTTCATTTATTGTATTTGCAAAAAATTCAGCCAAGAGATTTGTTTTGTTCATCCTGGCCTCAGCAGCCAAGCATCTCATCAATCATCATTGCTTGGAGCACGATACGGAAACCCTGTCCTCTTCTTTGCCTTTGCCTTCTTTGCCATCTGCTCCACAAAGATCTGCAGAAATCTAAAAGAGCAGTCAGCAGCGTACAATGGAAATTTTAAGCCAAATTCCGCAGAGACTTAACAGTGCTGTCCTAGGCATATCCACTCAGAAATAAGTCCTATTGAATTCAAGAGAGCTCACTCTTGGGAAAGTGTGTTTAGGATTTGCCATCTCAACATCACATGTTAGCCAAGCCAGTTTTATTTCTGCATTTGAGATGCCCAGTGATATAGTCATCCTGTTTAATCCTCTCCCTAGAAGGGCTCCCCAGAGTTCCCTGGGAAGATAGGTTAATTGTTAAACCACTCTGGGAACTGTAGCGGGATGATACCACTTTAGATGCCTAGTGCAGATGGGGCCTGGTTATTTTGCAGTCAACCCAAGAAGAAACAGCCATCCACCTCTCAAGGAAACAGCAAGCAATTTTAGGAATATGCAGGAATGTTTTATTTATATTAAAACAAACATTTAGGGGAAACTTCTTACACAGCAGTGTTGAAAAACCAATTATGAACAAGACATGTGCAGCGTAGATTCTTGCTAGCTAAATGGCCTTTGGTCCTCTTCCATCTGACATCTACAAAGCTTGATAAAATGGTCACTGATTGCATTACCTGGGCAGTCTGGCCATTCTTTTGTGATGGTTCATACTTCAGGTCACCTTAAAGGTAAAGGGATCCCTGACCATTAGGTCTAGTTGTGACCGACTCTGGGGTTGCGGCGCTCATCTCACTTTATTGGCCGAGGGAGTCGGCTTACAGCTTCCGGGTCATGTGGCCAGCATGACTAAGCCGCTTCTGGCAAACCAGAGCAGCCCACAGAAATGCCATTTACCTTCCCGCCTCAGCGGTACCTATTTATCTACTTGCACTTTGACGTGCTTCTGAACTGCTAGGTCAGCAGGAGCAGGGACCGAGCAATGGGAGCTCACCCCGTTGCGGGGATTCGAACCGCCGACCTTCTGATCGGCAAGTCCTAGGCTCTGTTGTTTAACCCACAGCGCCACCCGTGTCCCTAGGCTCACCTTATTCATACACAAATATGCTCTTAAGACAAGATTTGTAAGCGAAAAGACAATGGGAAGCCTTTCCCCATTTGCCTCCCTTACTTCAGAGGAATATTTGAGCTCATTGGAAGAGTCAAAATGGCTTCAGTATTGCTCTCATGTACTATTTCAAACACACGGTTTATATATATTCAGATATGTGTACATTTATGAATATTTATTCTATATTTGAGACCTTAAAATTCTTACAACACAGGGAAGCAGAGCCTTCTCAGTGGCATCCCCATGGGGACTCTGCAAAGAAATCTGTACGGCATTGTGTCTGTTGATTTTAAAGAAAACCCTGTAAACTTTTATTATGATTATGATAATCATTCCAGTCTGTGTTCAGTTAAGGTACTGTGCAGCAAGGACGGTTAGCTGCCGCAGGAATCAGCTTAATGGAATGGCTTGTGGCCAAGGCAGCGCTAAGCAACTTGTTCCACAAGCACAAAGATTTATGCTTGCGCAATGAAACTTTCCTCCTCCTGCCATGTGTCCCCTAAATCTGTTACGAAGGTTGCCCCAATCCTCGGGAGCAGATCTGGGGAGGGAGCACGAACTGGGGAATTCTGTTGCAAAAATGTAAATTCTTGCATGAACCCAGTGATTCAAATTAGTGGGATATTGCTTCTTGATGTTTGCAAAAGTGCCTTGTGTCCTGAAAGGTGCGTCAGAAATCCTTTAAATTGGGGACAGGTAGCTGGGGAGACTTCTGTCAATTTTTGTACTCCAAGTCCCAGCAGCCCCAGCCAACATGTCCAGAGCAGCGGCAGAGCAAGGGGTGGGGCCAGTTGTCCATGGGGGTGGGGCCAGCTGCCCATGGGGCAGGACACTCTGCGGGGCCTCTGAGGAGTGTGCTGGTTCCGTGGGGTAACCGTGAGGCGAGGTCCGAGTCCAGTCTTAGGTCGAGGGTGCAGTAGGGAGGCAGTCCGTCAAAGCTGAAGCTGGGTCCAAGGCAGGGAGTTGGGTGAGGTCAGGAGCTCCAGCAGAGAAGCAGGACAGGATGCAGGCAGGAACAGGCTACCAACAGTGTTGCTCCCACAACCTGGGACTGGCGCTAGCTGGCTTTTATCTGCCCCAAGGCACAGGGCGGCCTCGGTCCACAGGTGACTCGCCTCTCCTGGTCTGGAGGTGTGCACTCCTCCTGTGGGAACTTAGTTCCCTCCACCTCTCTGCCCTGAGCCTCTGCAGCTCAGGAGAGGCTGGAGGGTTACCGCACCCAGAGGCAACTTCAGCCTCCCCTGACGGGGCTGAGAGTGGAGCACCTGCAGGCAATGGGTCCTCCATCCCCTCAGGAGCCAGAGCGGACTCAGCTGATGCCTGCACCTGAGGAACCAGCACAGGTGAGGACCCTTTGGGCTCAAGCCCCAGCCCTGGCTCAGCTGGTTCTGAAGGCAGGGACTCCTGTGCAGGCTGGGATCCCTCAGGTTCGGCTTCTGAGTCTGAATCCCAGGCCATCACACTGGCGCCCAAGCTACCACATCATTCTCAGCAGAGACACGTGGCTCAGGTGTGTGGACCCCGTGATGAGTGCCACTCGATATTTTGTCACCCCCCTCAGTGGTGACACCCGGGGCAAACCGCCCCCATCGCACCCCCTTCCTTCGCCCCTGGTCCAAAGGTCAAGGAGACTGAGCTTTGGAGTCCCACAGCACCTGGAAGCCTGAAGTTCCCTTATCCCTGCTTTAAAGAAATCATAAGAGTGTATTTCCGTTCTCCTCCGGACAGTGGTGAGAAATGGCAATTTTGGAAATGGAGACTGGCGAATGATTTGTCTGGTCTTCAGCTCTCCCTCAAGCTCTCTGCAGCACAGTGCTGCTGGCTCATGGATTTTTGTCTAATCTCTGCCTTGCCAAGTGATGCCTGACGATTGCCTGGCAGTTGAAAGGAGAACATCTGGGGATGTCCATGTGCGATGCTCCGCACTGGCGTGCCACATGGGATTGAATGCTGAAAATAGGTCACTGCGCCATTGGAGGAGGCAGAAGGAAACAGTGGGTTGATTTATTATACATGAGCGGGCATAAACACTGAAGGAAAATGGGCTCCGTCCTGTTGTAGGCAATGTGTTTCAGTGGGTTACGGACAAGATAACATGTGATTCAGGACAGGAGAGACTCACCGGTGTCTACAATGCAAACCAAACAGCAAGCGTGGTGTAGTGGACCAGGGAGACCACGGTTCAAATCCTGACTCAGCCATGAGGTTCACTGGGTGACCTTGGCCATTCACTCAGCTTAATCTACTTTACAGGGCTCTTGGGGGGATTAAACGAAGAGGGGGAGAATCATGTAAGCCACCTTGAGCTACAAGAAGAGGCTGGGAATTGAACCTGCGACCTTCTGATTCCTTAGCCCTAATCAAAGTGAACTGACTTCATTTGTACCTCCGACTAAGGGATCATCCACACTTTATCTTTTGCCCTGCATTTCTAGGCAAAGGTCCACCACTTTAAAACTCAAGCTCAGAGCACTCTTTGTTTTCAATGCCCCAGTGCTTTCCCTGCAAGAACCCACTCTTTAACCCACTCTTTAAGGTCTTAAATAGAGAATAAATGTTGATGATTGCACAAGGTAAACACACATATACCACATGTCTAAAATAGTACAAGGCAGCAATCCAAAAGCCATCTTGGCTCCCCTAAAGACTCAGCATTTCCTCTGCCTCCTTAATCTCCCTTGTCTGAGAACAGGTAAGCAGTGAGCAATCAGGGGAAGTTCCTGAAGGCATTCCTCTCTATATCTATGAAGCTCCTTTGTATATTAATTCTCACTGTTTGCCCAGATGCTCTGCACTGAGGGATGTCTGACAGGTCTTATCAAATGCTAATGTTTTGTGTAAACTGTGTCTGGAACTATGTAAAACTTGCTAAATCCTCAGGAATATCACACCTTGGCTTACCAGAACCACAGTAACCCCACTTTAGGTGTGATGCAATTTCTTCTCTACGCCAAAATGAAAACCCTTAAAAGAGATGTTTCTTCTTGGTTCTGGGTCTCTCCTGCCTCCTTGCTAGGAGGGGAGGGAACTCCGTTGCAACAGAAAAATAAAGATCCACCTTGCTTTCACTGCTTCCTGCCTCCATCCACCCATCTCTGACTGATCCTGGACTTAAGGGACTCAGTCCCTTGGGGAGCTGGGCAGCAAAAGCCAACTACAGCGGTACTTCGGGTTACATTACCTTTGGGTAATGTAATTTCGAGTTACGAATGTGGCAAACCTGGAAGTGTATACTTCCGGGTTTCGCTGTGCACGCATGCGCAGAAGTGCTCTATCGCGCTGCGTGTGTGCGCAGAAGCGGTGCCTCCGGATACAGACTTTTCAGGGTAAGTACGGACCCCTGGAATGAATTAAGTTCGTATCCCAAGGGTCCACTGTACCCCTGTTTTTCTATATTAACACTGAATCACAACAAATGGCAATCCAGGTTTTCTGTGTACTGGCGAGCTACAGAGCTTCAGTGCATCATTTGCACTGATTGAATGTTAAAGAAAGGGGTTTATGGGGAAAGCGCTGGGGCAAAACGAGCAAGCACTTGCAACACAACACTTTAAAGTGTGGACCTGTGCTTAGAAACACAGCACAAGAGAAAGTCTTTCCAATGAGCCCTGGGTCTTAACACAGATCCGAACGTAGTTATCCTTTAGATTCTGCATTTCTCTGAATTTCATATTACAGCTCTTGGCTCAAAAAGCATACCAAAATGCATTTTAACATGTATTCTGTAATCAAATATGTTTAGACATGTTTACGTTGAGATAAAATGCATGTTTATGTTTGTGAAAAGAAGGCATTTAAGCAGGTATTTAAAGATGCATTTTTGTACAGGGACGGATGCAAAAACAGAACAGGATGGAACTACGAATGATCCGTACAATAGCCGAAAGGAGGGATGTCCACTGCAGCAGCTCTTGCCAAAATGAAGCAAGCAGCCTCCTCCAAGAAATGAGTCATTCTTCTGCATTTCCGGGTCTGGTGTGATTGGATCACTCCATCAGCTCTGACACAGCAGACTGACTGTGTGCTACAGATTTTAAATAAAGCCCCAGTTGGGGTTGTGTGAATCAGGTCTCATTAAAAAGCTCTCAAAGCAGTAAACACTCCACCCTTCCTTGTGATATATACCTCCTGCTAACCATAATGCCCAGGTTGGTTGGTTGGTTGCAAGGAAGAGGGTCCTTTAAGTATTTGGGTTCCAAGGAATTTATGGCTTTAGATATTAATAGTCATTTAGGGCTTTGGATGCCACATTGAATTGGGACTCTGTAGCTCACCAGCAGCTGGTACAGTGCTCTCAGAATTGGGATAATATGCTGCTGCTGCTGCTGCCAACAAATGAGCAGCTATGTTAGGGGAAGTAATGGTATCATTCGATTCTCTCTTGGTCTGACCCCACCTGGAGACTTGTGTCCAGTTCCGGGTACTCAGATGGAAGGATATTGACAAGTTGGAACATGTGCAGAGGAGGGTGACCAAGATGGTAAAGGATCTGGAAACCAAGCCTTATGAGGAATGGTTGAAGGAGTTGGGTATGCTTAGCCTGGAGAAGAGAAGACTGGGAGGCCATCTTCAAATATTTCAAGGAAGAAGGAGCAAGCTTGTTTCCTCTTGCTCCAGAAGGAAGTACTTGAACCAATGGCTTCAAATCACAGTGGTACCTCGGGTTAAGAACTTAATTCATTCTGGAGGTCCGTTCTTAACCTGAAACTGTTCTTAACCTGAGGTACCACTTTAGCTAATGGGGCCTCCTGGCGCCGTGCCGCCACCGCCGCACGATTTCTGTTCTCATCCTGAAGCAAAATTCTTAATCTGAGGTACTATTTCTGGGTTAGCAGAGTCTGTAACCTGAAGCGTCTGTAACCCGAGGTACCACTGTACAAGAAAGGAGATTCTGACTAAACATCAGGAAGAGCTTTATGACAGTAAGAGCTGTTTGACAGTGGAACAGTCTCCCTCAAAAGGTTGTGGACTCTCCTTCCTTGGAGGTTTTTAAGCATCTCAACTAAAGTATGAATGTTTTAGTTAAGATTCCTGCATTGCAGGGGGTTGGACTAGATGATGCTCTTAGTCCCTTCCAACTTTACAATTCTATGACTATGACTCACAGGCAGGCAGCTGTAGGTTTGCACCTTACATTCTGTAGGTGAACTCTGCTAAGAAGGATTTTTCTTACATCTGCCTTAAAATCTTCAGCTTGTCACTAACATGGTATTCAACCAGGTAAACCACTCTTAATGATGTGAGTGGAAGATGCCGGCATTGCGCAATAATGTCAGATAGCAGCAGCGGCGGAGCTAGCCGCTAGGATGCTGGGTGCGGCGCACACATCCTGCAGCCAGGGGTGGGGCAAGCCATGTTAGGATCATCCTACTCACGTATAGGACCCTGGCAGAGACTCATGCCCGACTGGCATGTTCTCTCCCTCCTGGTCGATCGTTCGGGAGCTTCAAAAGCTTTCTCCAGCCCGAATATCACAGCGATATAGTATAAGGAACCTGCAGAGTATTTGCAGTTTGCATAACAGAACCCAGTAGCACAGCATTTTGGCTAATCTGCTTTATTTACATATAATACACTCGGAGCATTCTGCCTTAGCTCCTTCCTCGTTCTCATCAGACAGCAAAGAGAGAAAAACAAAGGACAATAAATCCACATCGCAGAACACAGTAACATAAACATCCTGTCTCCGTCACTTCCCACACTGTGGAATGAAAACATACACTGTCATGTGATAGACAACAATCTCATGACTGCAAACATGGAGCAGGAATCCTAAGAAGCCGCCCATGGGGCAGGGCACACTGCACGGAGCCTCTCCGCCACCTCCCCCTCAGCTGTAGGGCAGCTGAGGGAGAGGCAGAGGGCAGACGCAAGTCCCAGGCTGCCGTTTCAGGCAGCGCGGAACCTGCAGGTACCCAAGCCACCATGTCACTCCCAGGAGAGACGTGTGGCTCAGGCCCATTGCAGGCCCCACAGTAAGTGCCGGCCCCCATGGTGTGGCGCCCAGTGCCCGCCACGTTTCGTTTGTTGACTGAACTAAAAAGTTTCGTGAGCCCAATACAGTGGTAAAGGTAAAGGTACCCCTGCCCTTACGGGCCAGTCGTGACCGACTCTGGGGTTGCGTGCTCATCTCGCTTAAGAGGCCAGGAGCCAGCGCTGTCCGAAGACACTTCCGGGTCACGTGGCCAACGTGACGAAGCTGCTCTGGCGAGCCAGCACCAACACAGCGCACGGAAACGCCGTTACCTTCCCGCTATTAAGCGGTACCTATTTATCTACTTGCACTTAGGGGTGTTTTCGAACTGCTAGGTGGGCAGGAGCTGGGACCGAATGACGGGAGCTCACCCCGCCGCGGGGATTCGAACCGCCGACCATACGATCGGCAAGTCCTAGGCACTGAGGTTTTACCCACAGCGCCACCCGCGTCCCTAATACAGTGGTACCTCGGGTTAAGAACTTAATTTGTTCTGGAGGTCCGTTCTTAACCTGAAACTGTTCTTAACCTGAGGTACCACTTTAGCTAATGGGGCCTAACCTGAAACTGTTCTTAACCTGAGGTACCACTTTAGCTAATGCTGCCATGCCGCTGCTGCACGATTTCTGTTCCCATCCTGAAGCAAAGTTCTTAACCCGAGGTACTATTTCTGGGTTAGTGGAGTCTGTAACCTGAAGCGTCTGTAACCTGAAGCGTCTGTAACCCCAGGTTCCACTGTATTTTTTAAACTCATATTTTTGTCATTTTGTCACTCCCCCCCCCCAGTGATGACCCCCCCCCTGCACCCCCCTTCCTCAGACACTGGATAGCAGAGATGTTGGTTCCTGTAGCATCCTATGCAGTTTGTAAATGTGGCTGGAGTCGCTGTATTTCATGCTAATTGCTAGCAAAACTGGCCTCCCCCAAAGGCTGAAAATTTGGCTTTCCCAAGCTGCAGATGTACCAGAGCTCTCTGTAAATATCTCTTTTTGGAAAGCTTACTCAGATGGCAGCTTCTGCTTTGCGTGCCTGCCTGCATCTCTCCACAGTTAAGCAATCATTTAAGCAATCTGTAATAGGATGTGAAAGCAGCCTCTTTCAGTAGACGCTTTGAGTGCATTCCAAGTTTAAGATGTCAGAGGTCAGACAGCCACATGTTCACTGCAGCTTCCAAATATGCAGCGCTCACATCCCACAGTGGCTAAGAGGCTGAGCTGTGACTGGGGTTCAGCTCTCACCCTTTGGCGTGGACTGACAAGGAGGCCTTAGGCCAGAGGTGGAGGAACTCGGGCACGGGAGCTAATTGCCTCCCCTCCAACATTTCTCCGATGAAAATAGGGATGTCCTAAGGAAAAGCAGGACATTCTGGGTTTTTTAAAAAAGTTTTTATTTATTCTTTTCAAATTTATACATTTCATTAATTTTTACAATCATTTTCACATTTCAAAGTTAGACCTCCTTTCCCCTCTTTCTGCGGTTCCTTAAATTCATTTTTTTCATATCTTCTGCATATCCAAATTCATTTAATTTGTTCATTTAGTTATCTACTGTTATGAAACTGCAGGTTATTACAATAACCCTGCCAATGTTTTCATCTGTTTGCAATTTATCTGTAAATATTCGATAAACCATTTCCATTCTCTTATAAAAAGTTTGTTATCTTGATTCCTTATTTTGAACATCCTTTTCAATTCATTATATATCATTTCCCGGTAAGCTTTAACCTTACTACAAGACCACCACATATGATAAAAAGAACCTTCTTTCTCTTTACATTTCTATCACTTGTTTGATTTAGATTTATACATTTTTGCCAGTTTACTCGGTGTCAGATACCAAAGATATATCATTTTCATATAATTTTCCCTTAAACCATAACATGCTGTAAACTTATATCCATATTCCACAATCGTTCCCATGCTTCCATGTCTATATTATGACTGATATCTATTGCCCAGTGTATCACTGAGGATTTTACTTGCTCATCCTTTGTCTCCCATTCCAATAATACTTTAGACATTTTAGACAACACTTTTATATTACATTCCAACAGGTCTCATTCAAACAGGCGTTTGTCCGCAGACAGCTTTCCGGGTCATGTGGCCAGCAAGACTAAACAGCTTCTGGCACAATGGAACACCGTGCTGGAAACCAGAGTGCATGGAAACGCCATTTACCTCCCCCCCCCAGAGTGGTACCTATTTATCTACTTGCACTGGCATGCTTTCAAACTGCTAGGCTAGCAGGAGCTGGGAAAGAGCAACGGGAGCGCACCCCGTCACGGGGATTCGAACCGCCACTCTTCTGATCAGCAAGCCCTTGAGGCTCAGTGGTTTAGACCACAGCGCCACCCTCTGATCATGCATCGACACTCCACCACCAAATCCATGGCTTTTGGCCTTCTTCCCTTGGGGGTTCCCTCATTGGTTCCCCAACTGCTGCCTCCTGCCCCTTCGCTGCATCCACCCGTCCATGCCAATGCTTTAGCTTGTATGCTCTAAAAATCTCTCAGTGAGAAGCATTCTCTAAAAGAGTATTCTTCATGTTTTAAAAGGCAAGCTGTTTTCACTCTCTCATGGATGAACAGTGACATCCAGTGGCTGTACTGATATATTTTCAGAAAACAAACTTTGCTGAAAGACAACCATTCCCCTGTGCATTTCTCACATGCAGGACTTTCATGTGGGAAAGGGCAGGGGGACCCTGTTGCTGGCACCTGCCCCCCCCCCCTCAAGGGGATCCTTCTTAGAGCCTAGTTACTCCACTGCAACAGATCCCCTTTTCAAAAAATTGACTTTTTGCTGTTGGAAAGGTAAGGCAACATGGTAGAAGTTTATAAAATGTTGTATGGCTTGGAGAAAGTGGATAGAGAGCAGTTTTTCTCTTGTTAACAGAGAAATCTGAGGGCTCCCTTGGACGAAAAAACAAGGACAACAGCCAGGAATACCAGAGCAAAGCAGCAGCCAGTAGGCTTGGTCTCTATTGAAGAGTGTCACGACAGGACTCCCACCTGCCACCAGGTGAAACAAGATGGAAGCCCAGAACAAAAAAAGACCCCAACTTTTACTAGTTACTAATTCCCCAAACTACACCCCTAAAACTACATCACAACTACATCATTGATACATCACAAAAAGGAGGGGTTGAGGGAAGAGTTGTGGTTGTAATCTGAGTGTCCTGTCACCTGGCTGGTTCCCCCTTTCCCCCTCCCCATGAGTATTTTCCAGGTGACAGAGGGGAATTAGCAGTTTCCTGCCCCCAGAGGGAAGAGCTGATCATTGTCCTTTGTTCCAGTCCGTGCTGAATCCACTCCTATATGCAAGTTCTTTGTGACCTTGATGGTCTTCTGTCTAGGACCATCAGGGATAGCATAGCAACTGGGCAGGGCTCCTGTGTATGTGCTGGTATGCTCAAGGGATTATGGCTGCCCTGTATCAAACCTTCCCCATTTTGTAGTCCTTCCTTCACGGAGTAAAATAAAAGTGGAACGGCGCAGATCTGATGTATGGTTGATTTTCTATGAATTTATAACAGAAGCGCCGCGTATGTCGTGTGTGTGTGTGTGTGTGTGTGTGTGTTGAGTTTGTACAAACTGAATGATTGGGGGGGAGGTTTTCTTCGACACTCTCTGTCCCACAACTTGTGGACATTCAGTGAAGCTGAAGGTTGGAAGATTCAGGGCAGATAAAATAAAGTGCTTTCTTCACCCAACCCATAGTTAAAACTATGGAACTTGCTTCCACTTAAGGCAGTGATGACCTTGAAGGCTTTAAAAATGGATTGGGCAAATTCACAGAGTAAGGGAGCTAGCAGAAGCTACTAACCATGATGGTTATTGCTCTGGTTCCACAGCTGAAATCAGTACAGTGGTACCTCGGGTTAAGTACTTAATTTGTTCCGGAGGTCCGTTCTTAACCTGAAACTGTTCTTAACCTGAAGCAACACTTTAGCTAATGGGGCCTCCCGCTGCTGCCGCGCCGCCGGTGCACAATTTCTGTTCTAAAATGAGTCACTGGCTTGATCCAGAAGGCTCCTTTTATGTTCAAATGGGGGAATTCTCTGAAAAGTGTGCAGTGAATGAATGAATGGGACCAATGATTAAAGAAAAAATGTATAAACAGCCTGCAATGAAATCAAGATGAATACCCTTTGCTGTATAAAGAATAAAGCATAAAAATAATAAAAAGTGTTTATCCATCAACGAAAATAGTTTGCAATCCTGCTCCACTAAAAAGTAAATTTCAGATTAGTTCAGAATCATACCACAATATGATTACATTAAGGTGTTTTTAAAAAGTTTTTTTTTAAGCCTAGCATCTAAGAAGTCTGATAACATTGACCCCGGGTGAATTTTCTCTAGGGGAAGCATTCTTTAATTGGGGGGCCACCACAAATTATGTATAAATGGATTTAGGCATTAGGAAAAGATATATTATTCAGTAAATATCCTTCCTTGCTCATGTGAGTGAGATCAGCAGAGTACCATCCTTTGTAGCTTTTAACTTGGAAGCTAAGACAAGGTTGATTTAACCTTCTAGAAACAATAATCCAGGATGCTTTAAGGCCAACTGGATTTTCCCTGGTATTACTCATTTTCTTACTCATTTAACTCATTAAAAATAAGAATCACGCACACATTGTATTGTGAAGAAGTAAAAGTAGTATTTACTTACATAATCTGGGTTTCTTTTTTAAAAAAAGATATTTATTAAAGTTTCAACATATTACAAAAATAAGTGAAAAAAGAAAGAAAAAAAAGAGAGAAAAAAATAGAAAATGAAAATACAAGATAAAAACAGTTAAAAAACAGATTAGTCTTTCCATATCTTATCTTTCATTTGCTTGTTTCCCCGACCTCCTCACACCTCCCTTTTTTGTATTCCAGTTCAAATTAGTTAATTCAGCAAATCCTTTCCCTCTTTGATTTTATCTTAATCTTTTATCTTAATATATTATAACTTTAGATTATCACCTGTTAACAATCCATTTTTACATATTCCTTTATAACATTGCTGCTAAAAACCACTTAACTTCAATCCAACATCATTCTTACATTCATTAATTTTGCAGTATTTCTGTAGATAGTCTTTAAATTTCTTCCAATCTTCTTCCACCGACTCTTCTCCCTGGTCTTGGATTCTGCCAGTCATTTCCGCCAATTCCATATAGTCCATCACCTTCATCTGCCATTCTTCCAGAGTGGGTAGATCTTGTGTCTTCCAATACTTTGCAATAAGTATTCTTGCTGCTGTTGTAGCATCACAATCTAGGTTTCGAAGTAGCAGTAACAGGAGCAAAATGAAGGCAGGTTTATGACGACTATCTAAGCTACAAAAGTACAAAATTTAAGTTCAGAATGGTGACGGAGCTGCAGATCTGAGACATGCATGCTTGGAAGCATGATGAAGAAAAAGAGAGATAGATGCCCGGGTGGGAAGGATGTAGTGTTACAGCTTCCTGCCAAGGCAGACAAAGGAATTGATCTCACAGAGTTTTCTAACAAATTTTATAGGAAAGCTTTGTGCACCTAAGCCCTTTCATGTGCCTATCGGGCAAAACTAGGATTGCTGGTTTGACTGTGATAATGTCCCACAATTTATGTAGTAAAGAGTCGGATTGTGCAGCAGATCTGGATGAACCCTGAATCAAAATAGGGTGCTTTGGGGGGATTCTGGGCTTCAGCCCAGTCGTTTACTAAAAGAGAAAGGAAGGTCCAAGCTTTTCATGTAAGCTTCCATAGCAGGGATGTAAGAAGGCTTTGATATCCATTCTGTTGCATGCGGTACTGTTTCTGTTCTGCTGCAATTCAGCTTCTGACAAAATTATGTTGCTTGGCTTGCTGTTTGCTGCTGCTTAAGATTTTTTTTCTCCATTACATAATTCCGCACCATTCGTTTCAGTGCAAAGAAAACACGATGCATCCATTTTCTATCATTTGTGGACTGAAAAACAACAGCCATGAATTCCGATTGCATTCGCTGGATTGATTTCCATTCCAGACATGGAATGGAAAAGCAAACATTGGGGGATTTCTGTTCCTCTTTCCATTTCTTATCAGGATTATGGGGGTGAAGAGGGAGGCAGAGCAAACAGAAAGGTAAGGAAGCAGGGGAAGGAGAGCCTGATTATAACTGACAGTTCTAGCTTGCATGCAGAGGGAATGCTTTGCCTTTCCAGTCCTCGTGCACTCTGAGGCTCCTGCTGGTGTTGTGTTGTGGAACCCTTCCCCATCTCGGCTGCTTCCTGAAGTGCAGGCAGATGGCATGGCTGGTATCTACTGCCAACTTGAAAGGATCCCAGACTCTGCTCTGCCGCTTGCTGCTACTACTAGTGGCGATGGGGGGAAGGGGACATAGGATCACCTGCCCCTGATATGGATCAGAGCTGCTTCTGCCTGCAACAGTGAAATTTGTGTTTGAGCTTGGTGGGAGGAGAAGCAAATGCAACTGCCGCTGGCTATTGCTGCTCCGACACTGCAGTTCTGAATACCAGAAATCAAGAGCAAATTCATTGTCCCAAAGCACAGAACCGATGGGTTCAAATGGACCAAAAGGGATTCCAACTGAACATCAAGAAGAACTTGGGTAGGTTTAGCCTGGAGAAGAGAATACTGAGAGCTGATATAATTGCTGTTGTTGTTTAGTCGTTTAGTCGTGTCCGTCTCTTCGTGACCCCATGGACCAGAGCACGCCAGGCACTCCTGTCTTCCACTGCCTCCCGCAGTTTGGTCAAACTCATGCTGGTACCTTTGAGAACATTGTCCAGCCATCTCGTCCTCTGTCGTCCCCTTCTCCTTGTGCCCTCCATCTTTCCCAACATCAGGGTCTTTTCCAAGGAGTCTTCTCTTCTCATGAGGTGGCCAAAGTATTGGAGCCTCAGCTTCATGATCTGTCCTTCCAGTGAGCATTCAGGGCTGATTTCCTTAAGAATGGAGAGGTTTGATCTTCTTGCAGTCCATGGGACTCTCAAGAGTCTCCTCCAGCACCATAATTCAAAAGCATCAATTCTTCGGCGATCAGCCTTCTTTATGGTCCAGCTCTCACTTCCATACATCACTACTGGGAAAACCATGGCTTTAACTATACGGACCTTTGTTGGCAAGGTGATGTCTTTGCCTTTTAAGATGCTGTCTAGGTTTGCCATCACTGATATAGTAGCTATCTTCAAATCAAGAAAAATGCAACCTGTGCTGCTGATAGAAGTAGTATGACTCATGCAACATGTTGGCGACTAATATACACACAATAATTACCATTCTTTATCAATCTTCTGAGAAAAATACAAAACCTTGTGCAAAGCCACAGAGACTTATAAACTACCCAACCTAAGATGAGCTTATAATGTCTGGTTTCAATGGGTTTTTCAGATGCTTAACTCAGTCTTTTGTTGTCTTTATCTTTTTAGGTAAGTTCATGAAGGTACCAACAAAGGGTAAGATCGGTGTTGTTCACAATACTGAGAGATACTAGTGAAGTTGTAAGGTAAAGATAAAGGGACCCTGACCATTAGGTCCAGTCGTGGCCAACTCTGGGGTTGCAGCGCTCATCTTGCTTTATTGGCCAAGGGAGCTGGCGTACAGCTTCCAGGTCATGTGGCCAGCATGACTAAGCCGCTTCTGGTGAACCAGAGCAGCGCACGGAAATGCCGTTTACCTTCCTGCTGGAGCGGTACCTATTTATCTACTTGCACTTTGACGTGCTTTCGAACTGCTAGGTTGGCAGGAGCAGGGACCGAGCAACGGGAGCTCACCCCGTTGCGGGGATTCGAACCGCGACCTTCTGATCAGCAAGTCCTAGGCTCTGTGGTTTAACCCACAGCGCCACCCGCATCCCAAGTGAAGTTGTAGATGGATGTTAATGAGGTTGTAGACAGGGTGCCAGCGTTTTGCACCTGTTTCACCCTGGCAGTCCAAGTAAGATAGCACACTCACAAGGTAGTTTTCCGGGCTTCTTCAGTGGTCTAATCTCAAAGCCTTGATACATATATTGATATTCAAGTTCATAAAGAATGCTATTTCTTGACTTAAGCTTAAGAGGCTGATTTGCTTATTCATTGTCCCAAAGCACAGAACCGATGGGTTCAAATGGACCAAAGGGGATTGCAACTGAACATCAAGAAGAACTTGGGTAGGTTTAGCCTGGAGAAGAGAATACTGAGAGCTGATAGCCATCTTCAAATCTAGGGCTGTCATACATCTGGATTTCAAAGGTAGAACAGACACTTTGTTCTGGATCTTAGGCAAGTGAATTGAAAACTTGGGTCTTCCTGGAATAAGCTCAACAACTTCCAGGGTGTCCCGGATTTTTACTTTTTGAAATATGGCAACCCTATCAAATCTCTGAAGGGCTTTCACATGGAAGATGGAGCAAACCTTCTGCTGCTCTGGATGGTAGGACTCAAACCAATGGATTCGAAGAAGAAGAAGAAGAGTTTGGATTTGATATCCCGCTTTATCACTACCCGAAGGAGTCTCAAAGCGGCTAACATTCTCCTTTCCCTTCCTCCCCCACAACAAACACTCTGTGAGGTGAGTGGGGCTGAGAGACTTCAGAGAAGTGTGACTGGCCCAAGGTCACCCAACAGCTGCATGTGGAGGTGCGGAGACGCGAACCCGGTTCACCAGATTACGAGTCTACCACTCTTAACCACTACACCACACTGGCTCAAGGACAAGAGATGAGATTCCGACTAAATATTAGGGAGAACTTGCTGACAGTTAAGAATGGATTCCCCTAGAAAGTGGTGGGATCTCCTTCACTGGAGGTTTTTAAACATAACTTGGATGGCTGTTTCACAGGGATCCTTTAGCTGGGATTCCTGCATTGTGGGCGGCTGGACTAGATGATCATTGGGTACTTTCCAACTCTATAATTCTATGATTCTAGGAACTACTTGACAGTGCAAGCTGCTCTGACAGCCAGTTCCAGGAGGATGTGGAATTTCCTTTGTTGAATGTTTTGAAGCAGAGGCTGAATGACCAATCAGTGACAGAATAGCCTATCAGGGAGGATGTAGCAGTGACTCACATGGCAAGGGGCCATGCTACTTAAACATTGGCATCCCATCCAACCAGGGCCAGATTTAGGTTTGATGAGTCCCTAAGGAATAGGGGAGACATTTAAAGTTAAACTTGCCTAATTTGCACTTCTTGAAACAGTGAACCCAAACACCCTCATTCTTTCAAATTTGCAATTCTCTGTATTTTACTTTTTTTCCTCTCCAGCCAAATCATGTGTACAAAGATATATAGGCATATAATAGAATAAAGTGTGCATAAAACTGCATATATTAGTGAAAATAACATACACAGATGCATCATTTAAGAGGAAATTGCTTGCACATATGTGTCTATTCGTCAGAACTACATAGAAAATTGTGTTTATCTGGAGATATTTGTACTAAGACGCTGACAAATTTTCATGAAGATTTTTCTTTGCAAATTGCTGCAGAAATGGGGAGTACTGAATTTAAGTGTAGAAAAACTGAGAGAACCAAAACTGACAGATTCATTCCTCCCTATTAGTGGCACAATCCTCTAAGGACTGAATAAACAAGCAAAGGATTGTGCTATAAGTAGGATATTCTCATGATTAGTTGTCATGATAAAATTCCATCCACCAGAGGGTGCACAGACACTCTCACATCCATTGAGTGCTCCATTTCCTTTTGCTCTTGCTATTTATGTATTTATTGCATCCGCGACGCCGCTTTTCCAAACCTCAAAGTGGTTTGCATAAAAGCGTATCTTTTTCTTAACGAAAGAAAAATCACGCAAAATCTAAAAACAACAACACAGTAATGAAAAACCATTTAATTACAACCAAAGCACAACCGATGAAAAATGGCAGCCACAAAAATAAATAAGTTTTAAATAAATAAGTTTGGGAGCCACTCTGGACTGCCAGAGCTTCAAGAAGCCATCGCTCAATGTTCCAGCCCTTGCTTGGCACGTAAAAAGTCCCAGATTCAACCCCCAGGCAGATATGGGAAAGACCCCAGTCCTAAACTCTGTCCTGTAGACTAGAGGTGGGGAATCTCAGACCTGGCAGTGAAATTTGCCATGGGTTGGCAAGGCTTACCGGCCAAGGACCAGATCACTCCCACAGAGATCCTCCATGGGCCAGACCAGCGCAGTACGACGCTGGAAATCGCACCTGTGCAGAAGTGATTTCTGGCGTCTGGGCATGTGCAGACACGATTTCCGGTATCTGCACATGTGCAGACGCAATTTCCGGCACCGCTTGGCGAGTCCCCATGCTGCCAGTTTAGCGCAGTGCATGGGGGACTCAGTTCGGCGGTGGCTCGTGGGCCGGTAAAACGGTCTTCATGGGCCGCATCCAGCCCATGGGCCACACGTTGCCGATCCCTGCTCTAAGCCATGGGTAGGCAAACTAAGGCCCGGGGGCCGGATCCGGCCCAATCGCCTTCTAAATCCAGCCTATGGATGGTCTGGGAATCAGCGTGTTTTTACATGAGTAGAATGTGCCCTTTTATTTAAAATGCATCTCTCAGTTATTTGTGGGGCATAGGAATTCGTTCATTCCCCCCCCCCAATATAGTCCGGCCCCCCACAAGGTCTGAGGGACAGTGGGCCAGCCCCCTACTGAAAAAGTTTGCTGACCCCTGCTCTAAGCCTATCTTCCTAGCTCTCAGAGCTTGCCCCCGGCTACCCTCCTTCCCCACC
Organism: Podarcis pityusensis; assembly: GCF_964106645.2. Taxonomy (NCBI): domain Eukaryota; kingdom Metazoa; phylum Chordata; class Lepidosauria; order Squamata; family Lacertidae; genus Podarcis; species Podarcis pityusensis. The sequence goes on along the minus strand of NC_138039.1, from coordinate 42,319,899 downwards.
CCAGCACATTGTGAATTTTTGAAGTGATAGTTGCACCCTCAATAGTTTTTAGTTAACTGGAATGTGTCCTTGAGCTCTGAATATTAACCACCACAAGGGTTCATTTTCTCCTTCTCTCATAATACTACAACCCAGTGTTTCCATTCAGGCTTACATTGAGTTTTATTGCAAAAGAGATTTCGCAAAATCAAAATGAAGTTGAAGCAGGGCTGATGTTCCCTTCTGCCCCTCGCCACCACCACTTTGGCTCGATAAGAACAAACTCAGCTATTCAGATGCTCTTTTGTTCATTGTGCTCCTTATAGCCATGGGAATATCTTTATTGTGTTTCCAAGGAAAAATGTGCAGCACCACGAGGAGATATTTAATCGAGACTGTGGAGATCGCACTGCTGATTGCCAGGCTCAGGCAGTGCGACAGTCAATATCAAATATGAGCAAATAGCAGAAGTAAAACATACTCTGCATTTTGAAAGAATTGCATTAAGGTGAGCATGTCTGGAGTGATGCACCAAGAATTACTCTCATTAACTTGGCTCGGGAGATGAAATTATAGTGCATATTGCTTTATGATGGCAAATGATCTCTCAATGTATATAATCAATCAGCATTCTCGGAATGGAAGGTTATTCGTCTCAAGAGGGTTTGTCACTTGCCTCAGTGACGATATTGCTCATGATCATTTTTGCAATGCTGTAATTCCCCCCTCCTCTTATTTTTTTTTTAATGACTTGGTTATTGTTATGCAGTTTGAACATCTCAGACACTTTCAGCAGACATGCCATTCATAAATATGGATTCAGGTGGGAATCGTAAATGCACTTAACATTGAGCTCAAATGGGTGATATCCAATGGAGCCCATCTGTGACTGGAGCAGACTTCTGCTTGGGCAATGGCACTTTCTTCTCCCTCTTCCTGCAGCCCATGGCATACCCCTCTGGAGAGTTGGAGGACAACATATCAAGGTGACTGTCAGGAATGAGCCAGCTCCAAGCGAAGGTTTGCAGCCAACTACAGTAAGCAGCCAGGAACAGAGAGGCTCGGATGTTAGTCAGGGGAGAGCCAGCAGCTCCAGACTTCGGCTCTTCCTGACCTTGATGAACCAGCTGATAAGGCAGTAGCTGAGAGCAGGCGGGAACACTGCCAAAGCTCACAGGAAGCACAAATAGGCACAAATAGACTCAGCCTCTCAACACAGGAAGAGGTTGGAGCTGATCCATTAAGTCTGATGAGTTGGCGAATGGGAGGGCTTCTAGACAGGAAGCAAAACAAGAGACGTAAGAGTCGTAAGTTCAATATCTTCTGTCGCGGCCGAAAGGAGTCTTCAGAAGGGTCATCTTGAGTAATGATGCCGGAGGCTTTGTCAGAGCCTTCCGGAGCTATCTGTTTGTTTTTGCAATAAATCCTTTTTAATTAACTACACTTACTCAGTTACCAAAGGGACACGGGTGGCACTGTGGGTTAAACCACAGAGCCTAGGACTTGCCAATCAGAAGGTCGGTGGTTCGAATCCTCGCGATGGGGTGAGCTCCCATTCCTCGGTCCCTGCTCCTGCCAACCTAGCAATTCAAAAGCACAAAGTGCAAGTAGATAAATAGGTACCACTCCGGTGGGAAGGTAAACGGCGTTTCCGTGCGCTGCTCTGGTTTGCCAAAAGTGGCTTGGAAGCTGTACGCCGGCTCCCTCGACCAATAAAGCGAGATGAGTGCCGCAACCACAGAGTCGGCCACAACTGAACCTAATGGTCAGGGGTCCCTTTACCTTTACCTTTACTGTGTTACCAAGCTGGGAACCTGGACTCCTGACAGTGACACACAGAAGAAGATGTGGCACAGTGACAAATTACAAGTGTGAGGCCCTACGATCAATACAGCTTCTGATAGGGTGGAGTGCTTAGTGCGTGTTGGTTGCCCAGTTTGAACCCTAGTGACTATCTGGGCTTCTGAATGATGTCAGTATTAATTCTCAGTCTGTGAGATTAGAAGGCAGTGGGGCTGAGATAGGCAGGTTGGGGGGGGGCTGTGGCCCTCTTATTGTGACTGGATTCCAGTTCCTATTGAGTCCAGCCAGCATGATCGAGAGGACCGGAACAGGAATGTGACCCTAGATTTATCTTGGGAGAAGCTCCAATGAACACCCAGAGAAGACATGCATAGGATAGCAGAGTTTGTGGTTTGGAGCCTATCCTGCATGTGAAGATAGCTTCCTTTAATTTAAAGGTTCTTTTGAAAAATCTCAGTACAACCTGGAATGTTGTGGAAAGTTCTGAAGATGTAAAAAAACAGGGTTGCCAGAGGAGCTGGCGATATGAAATAATGGGCCTGGAATCCCTCAGGGATTCGAGTTGTTCTGCTTTAATGCTGGCTGACATTCATTTGCATTCTCAAATCCTGCTCAGGTCACCCATTTTCCTGACCCTTTTTTCTATTCACCAGTCACAACCACTCCAAGAAGGAGAGTTGAGTTTTGATGTCTCTTTGCACCATGGCTGCTATTTGCGCTATATCTATATATCTATATCTATCTATCTATCTTCCACTTTTTAAAATTTGAAAGATATACAGGAGGGAATAGTTAAGCTTAATAATCTTTTATGCTTCTGCTCATTTCCTCCTTTCTTTTTGTCCCTGTTTAAATGGCAATACATGTGGACCGTCAAGAGTGGTCACATTTTAGAATAATGAGAAAAGGCTGTGGGCACCTGTCACAAAATGGCTGCCATACAGATAAAGAGGCAGGGCAACAAAATGGCGCAGGCATGCCCCCCGCCCCCACACTGAGCTTCTTCTTCTTCTTCTTCTTCTTCTTCTTCTTCTTCTTCTTCTTCATCTTCTTCTTTGGCAATCACTCTTAGATGAGTAAGATTGTCTTCCATGAACACAGTTTTAACAGTAAATCCATAAGTGACTGTGGAGGCCAATTCTGGATCCACACATCCTTCCACAGTGGGGACATTGGTTTCTAGGCAGGAGTTGATCACGGTGAGGGTTTGCCAAGTGTGCCTTCCTCTTAGCACGTTTCTCCCTTTCGTCCTGAGTTCAAGCATCTTCGAAACCCATGACACCTTTAGTAAAGGCTGTTCTCCAGTTGGAGCGCTCGCAGGCCAGTGTTTCCCAATTGTCGGTGTTTATACTACATTTTTTAAGATTTGCCCTTGAGAGAGTCAACAACCTCTTTTGTTGACCACCAGCATTATGCTTTCCATTTTTAAGTTGGGAATAGAGTAGTTGCTTTGGAAGACGATAATCAGGCATCCGAACAACATGACCAGTCCAATGAAGTTGATGTTGAAGAATCATTGCTTCTTCATTGGCCTAATCAGCTATCGCATAAGTGACTGAAAAGTCACCCACACCAGTCCCTACTGCACTCATTCACAAGCAGAAACCCTTTGCGTGTTTCATTCACATTTAGGGTCGGCAGACTTTCAGGTGTCACCTAAAGTCTCCAGGTTTACTGGGCCCCTTCCAAGTGGCAGGTGAGGAGCTTGAATCTCCAGGTAGATGAGAGTACCAGCAACCACCACCACGACAAAGAATATTGTGCATGCAGCTTGCAAGCTTCCCCTGACAGTAGCTGAATGCAAATCATTGCATAGACACTATGGGGGATCTGGCCTCCTCTGCTCCCCTCTCCCAATTAACCTCCATCTCCATGGCTCACCCCATCACATCACCAGAAACCTCCGTCACCGGGAGGTCCCAACTAGCACTGAGGTTTGGGCCCTGAAATCTCAGGGTCCGGGATGCTCTTGACCTGGCAACCCTATGCACAATGGACAGGAGAATCCTGCAACCCAAGGACATGACGTGTCTGTGTGAGCTAGTGCAAATGGGAACTGAGCAGTAAGAGCAGACAATCTCTTGTGCATTGTAGATCTTCAAAGGGATATTTGCAGTTAGAAGACTCCTGGCAACAGCAGTTTTTAAATTTATTTACAGTGGTACATTGGTCTATGAACTTAATCCGTTCCAGAAGTCTGTTCTTAAACCAAAGTGTTCTTAAACTGAGGCACGCTTTCCCTACTGAGGCCTCCCGCCACTGGTGCCCTTCCACCGTTCAGCTTCCATTCATCTTCCGAGGCAAAGTTCGCTAGCCGAAACACGTATTTTTCGCTCTATAGGACGCACTTTTTCCCCTCCAAAAATTAAGGGGAAATGTGTGTGTGTGTCCTATGGAGCGAATGCAGGCTCCTTGGCTTCAGCGATAGCAATGCGAAGCCTCCAAAGCGCAGAGGGAGCGCTCCCTCTGCGCTCTGGAGGCTTCGCGTTGCTTTCGCTGAAGCCTGGAGAGCGAGATGGGTCGGTGCACACCAACCCCTCTCGCTCTCCAGGCTTCAGGGATAGCCGCCTGAAGCCTTCGGAGCGCAGCGAGAACTCGCGCTGTGCTCCGGAAGCTTCGGGTTCCTTTTGCTGAAGCTGGGAGAGCAAGACTCCCCTGGCTTCAGCAGAGAGGGAGAGCTGCGCAATGCCCCTTCAGCGAAGCGGGAGGAGAAATGGAAGGGGCTCTGTTTCTCCTGCTGCTTCACTGAAGGGGCGCTGAGCAGAGAGGGGGAGATTTTTTTTTTCTTGTTCTCCCCCTCTAAAACAAGGTGCGTCCTATGGTCAGGTGTGTCCTATAGAGCGAAAAATACAGTACTTCCGGTTTTGCAGTGTTCATTGCCTGAATAGTTCATTAACAGGACTGTTCGTAATAATAATAATTTAATAATAATTTATTATTTATACCCCGTCCATCGTAGACCGAGGTACCACTGTATTTGGTTTACAATCATATATCCAACATAGATCATAAAAACAAGATTGCAAGGAATCTCCTGGACTTCCATCTTCCCCTTTGTGAGTCCTATTATTAATCATTTCCTCCTGCATCTTTTACAATGATCCAAATCTTTTACATCTCTACTATATCCAAAATTCACCCTTAAACTACAAGCGATATTCCAATCCTACTAACGATTTTAACTGTTTACAATGGTCTTTAAGATAAGTTATAAATCTCCCCCATTCCTTATAAAAAATTTGGTCTTCCTGATTTCTGATACTTCCGGTCATTTTAGCCATTTCGACATAGTCCATCAACTTCATCTGCCATTCTTCTCTGGTAGGGACTTTATGTTATTGGCTCAGAAGTGGAAAGAAGAAAGAAAGAAAGAAAGAAAGAAAGAAAGAAAGGGAACTGCAGTTTTTAAAGGATGCTGAACATTGCTAGTAGGCCCCTATTCCCCCTGCAGTGCTACAATTCCCAGAGTTCCCTGGGAAGAGGGATTAACCCTTAAACCACTCTTGGAATTATAGGTCTGTAAGGGGCAAGGTGGCCTTCTAGCAACTCTCAACACCGATAACAAACAACAAATCTCAGGATTCTTTGGGGGAAGCCATGGTTGTTAAAGTGGAATGATGCTGCTTCAAATGGCTATTGCAGATGGGGCCATTGTTGTGTTGGGAGGTCAAGTTAGAGACATGATGACATGTGTCGTTTTGTTAGGAAATGCTAGAAGTTAAGATATATTTCATCAAATGCCGAACTGAATAAGTTTTTGATGAAACAGCAGAGGCGGGGTGCGGGTTGACTGGAATTGGGGTCTAACTAATGTAAAGATTATTCATGCATGCAGAATCTCCTGCTGGAATTAATAATTATGTAGAGTCCTGCTGTGGCAGTATATGCTCTGTGCATCATTTGGAAATAAAATATGCATAAATGATTTAGACAGGTGCATGCTTAGATGTTGAGGCAGGATGGGTGAGAGGAGGATGGGTATGGACCTGATCTATATGTGGATTCCCCCCCCCCCACCTCAAATTTCAAAATAATGATGTAGAAACAGTGGCAGCGATGAATTAATGCAACACTTACCGTATTAATGCAATGATGTCATTGATTCTATGCCTCCTTATGACATAATGGTTCAGTGAGTGGGGTTATAATAGCTGATAAAAGGCCGATGTTTTCCATGCTCCTTTGTAAGTTTTAACGGGGATGTATTTATTTATTACATGACTATCGTGCCTTTCTTCCATTGTGGAAATCAAGGAAGAGTAAATAGGATTCTCCAATGAATGTCTGGGTAAAGGTAAAAGGTAAAGGAGCCCTGGACGGTTAAGTCCAGTCAACGGCAATTATGGGGTTGCGGCGCTCATCTCGCTTTCAGGCTGAGGGAGCCAGAGTTTGTCCACAGACAGCTTTCTGGGTCACGTGGCCAGCAGGACTAAATCGCTTCTGGTGCAACGGAACACTGCGATGGAAATCAGAGCGCACGGAAACGCCGTTTACCTTCCCGCTGCAGCGGTACCTATTTATCTACTTGCACTGGCCTGCTTTTGAACTGCTAGGTTGGCAGGAGCTGGGACAGAACAACGGGAGCTCACCCTGTCGCGGGGATTCGAACTGCCGACCTTCCTATAGGCAAGCCCAAGAGGCTCAGTAGTTTAGACCACAGCGCCACTTGCGTCCCTATTGCCGAGCAATAGATGAAACAGGCACAGAGGAGGAGCTCCCAGTCTCTGTCTGTTGGGGAGGGGTCCAGAGGGACAGGGGCAGAGGAAGAGGGGTGCGGTGGGTGCGGTTCGCCCCAGGTGTCACCACTGAGGGGGGTGACAAAATGCTGGGCAGTACTCACTGCGGGGCCTGCACCATGCCTGAGTCACACGTCTATCCTGGGAGAGACACAGTGGCTTCGGCGCATGCAGGCCCCGTGCTGCCCAAATGCTCCACCCACTGCCTCTCCCCCCAGCTGAGTGGGAGGAGGCAGCCAGACTCCAGCAGCTTCATGGTGCACCCCGCCCCTATGGGCAGCTCGCCCCGTCCCTGGGTGCGCCACCCCAGGTGCCCAAGCGGCTTGCTCCGCCTCTGCAGAGGGAGAGGCTAGAGGGGAAAGGCGGGAACGGAGCTCAGCTTCTTGCAACTTCTCAAGCTGAGACCTTGTTGTGCTTCTTCTTCTTGTTGCTGTTTAGTCATTTAGTTGTGTCCTACTCTTCGTGACCCCATGGACCAGAGCACGCCAGGCACTTCTGTCTTCCACTGCCTCCCGCAGTTTGGTCAAACTCATGCTGGTAGCTTCGAGAACACTGTCCAACCATCTCGTCCTCTGTCGTCCCCTTCTCCTTGTGCCCTCCATCTTTCCCAACATCAGGGTCTTTTCCAGGGAGTCTTCTCTTCTCATGAGGTGGCCAAAGTATTGGAGCCTCAGCTTCACGATCTGTCCTTCCAGTGAGCACTCAGGGCTGATTTCCTTAAGAATGGATGGGTTTGATCTTCTTGCAGTCCATGGGACTCTCAAGAGTCTCCTCCAGCACCATAATTCAAAAGCATCAATTCTTCAGCGATCAGCCTTCTTTATGGTCCAGCTTTCACTTCCATACATCACTACTGGGAAAACCATAGCTTTTACTATACGGACCTTTGTTGGCAAGGTGATGTCTCTACTTTTTAAGATGCTGTCTAGGTTGGTCACTGCTTTTCTCCCAAGAAGCAGGCGTCTTTTAATTTTGTGGCAAGTAAAGTAAAATCTTTCACTGCTTCCATTTCTTCCCCTTCTATTTGCCAGGAGGTGATGGGGCCAGTGGCCATGATTTTCATTTTTTTTATGTTGAGCTTCAGACCATATTTTGCACTCTCCTCTTTCACCCTCTAAAAAAGGTTCTTTATTTCCTCCTCACTTTCTGCCATCAAGGTTGTGTCATCTGCATATCTGAGGTTGTTGATATTTCTTCCGGCAATCTTAATTCCGGCTAGGGATTCATCCAGCCCAGCCTTTCGCATGATGAATTCTGCATATAAGTTAAATAAGCAGGGAGACAATATACAGCCTTGCCATACTCCTTTCCCAATTTTGAACCAATCAGTTGTTCCATATCCAATTCTAACTGTAGCTTCTTGTCCCACATAGAGATTTCTCAGGAGACAGATGAGGTGATCAGGCACTCCCATTTCTTTAAGAACTTGCCATAGTTTGCTGTGGTCAACACAGTCAAAGGCTTTTGCATAGTCAATGAAGCAGAAGTAGATGTCTTTCTGGAACTCTCTAGCTTTCTCCATAATCCAGCACATGTTTGCAATTTGGTCTCTGGTTCCTCTGCCTCTTCTAAATCCAACTTGCACTTCTGGGAGTTCTCGGTCCACATACTGCTTGAGCCTTCCTTGTAGAATTTTAAGCATAACCTTGCTAGCGTGTGAAATGAGTGCAATTGTGCGGTAGTTGGAGCATTCTTTGGCACTGCCCTTCTTTGGGATTGGGATGTAGACTGATCTTCTCCAATCCTCTGGCCACTGCTGAGTTTTCCAAACTTGCTGGCAAACCTCGCTGTGCTACTTTCTGTGAATAAGAAGTCCATTATGGTCCAAGCCTCTGGCCTCTTCTGGACCTGCGGGAGCCCAGCATCTCCCTGTCAGCCCTTGTGACATGAGGAGCCTTTAGCCTGGGTGGGGGGGCCTTGCCCTCTCTTTGTGGCCCTTGTGACTTTCCCCAAGCCACAGCCTTTGCTGACCCTGCTTTGCACTCTCCTTGAGCATTTTTGCCTGGCTGGACTAAGCCCTTGAACTCTGATAAGGTTTTTTCCATGCCTGGTTGGAGGACAGAGTGTGCAAACAAACCGTAATGTGCAAAGGGGAATTGGCCTTGCCCACTTTTGCCTCTGGCCCCGCCCACCACTGGCATATGTTTCTCAGAAGGGAATACAGCCCTTGGGCTGGAAAAGCTTCCCCAGCCCTGCATGGAGAGAGGTATTATTTTTGTCCAGTGGGGAATGCAGATTTCCTCCTCGCGTTCCGGAACACCAGTGCGATCATCTCCCTCTTTGAAAGGCTAATGCGCAATGCTTCGGCAACAGGGATCCTAGCGGGAGTGCATAGCAATTAATCATGGCTCATGTTCGCGGAAACGAAGAGCGGCGACTGTCATTGCATGCAAACGAGGCCTTTTTCTTCCCTGCCACTGGAGCAAAGCTCCTTCCTGGGTTCCGTCATTGCTCCATTTGCATTCAAGCCACTGATATCCTAGGAGTCCCTAATGCCCGGCACTGAGGTATTTAAAAATGTTTAATGAGTTTGGATTCCCAATTTGACTTTTAGCTTGAATGAAAATGCATTGCTTCTTTTAATAGCTTATTTTGAGTGTGTTTCGGGGGGGTGGTGTGTTTGAGTTTAGCAACTGCTGTTTCCAGTCATGGCACTGGGAGGCAGTAATTAGTCAAGCTTATATGTTCTTATTTTGGGGGTATTAAAAATAACTTTGAATATGTTAAGATGTTCTACTTGGAGAAGAGCCATTGAAATGAATGGGGCACAACTAACAGTCATTCATTTCATTTTTTAATATATATATATATAATTTTTTATTAGTTTTTTTAACATATCATTTTCAACAGTAATTAAACATACTTTTACATCTTATTCAAATTTTTGACTTCCATCAATCCTGTCTGAAAATTTTCCAATCTAATCTCTCAGTATGCATTTCTTCCCTATTACATTTCAAACTCATAACCGATATCTCTATCTTTTTCTACTTTATAACACTTCGTATATTTCTCCTTACAAAACTTCTTGCAGTCCTACCAGCGTAATTTGTTGATTACAGTTGCTCTTCAAATAATTCATATACTTCTTCCAAACTTCTGTAAATCTCTGGTCCCGCAGGTTTCGAATCCTTCCTGTCATTTTGTCCAATTCTGCATAGTCCATTAATTTCGTCTGCCATTCTTCTTTCGTCAGAATTTCTTCTTGTTTCCATTTCTGGGCTAACAATACTCTTGCCGCAGTTGTTGCATATAAAAACAATTTAACATCTTGCCTATTAATGTCCTGACCTATAATACCAACAGTCATTCATTTCAATAGGTCTGAGTATAACTTAGGTCACATCCACACCACACACAAACTACTACTACTACTACTACTACTACTACTAATACCCCACCCATCTGACCGGGTTGCCCCAGCCACTCTGTAAGATGAAAGCAACCTTAATCACTTTGGGAACTGTAGTTTGTTAAGGGTGATGAGAGTTTTAAGGAAAAACTCTTAACGAACAACGGTTTCTGGGATTATTTGGTGGATGCCATGACAATTTGAGTGGTGTAAAATTGCTTTAAATGGATGGTGTGGTTGTGATGTTGATTGGATACAACCCATAATATGAAACGTTTCTGGTGGTTGGACATCGGCCATGTTGCTTGTTGGATTGCAATTTCCTTTTGCGCTGACCGTGCAGCTGACCACAGAAACATGAATGGCGCCAAGCTTCTGATTGACTATTCCTGCCTTGTCTTGTCTTCTGTAAGGCCATTTCTGTCGATGACAACCCCATTATAGATGTAATTTTCTCATCTTCTGCATCATTTAAGTTTCTGCAAAGGCAAACTGGGGATTTTTAATTTTTTTTTTTTTTTTTTTGCTGGATAAGGTAAATCTGTAGGAATCCATTTCCCCCCTCAATCATTAAGAGGTTAAGGCTGCCTGGGCTTCATTAGCATTCAACTTCATTGTTTTCAAGTTTTTGCCTAGGTTAAGTGGGGAATGAAAGAGACTGTGAAACATTAGGGAGCACTTTCTGAAGGTAAGAGCTGTTCAACAGTGGAACAGGCTTCTAATGTAGGTGATGGACTTTCCTTCATTAGAGGTTTTAAACAGGTTTTAAATAGTCATTCAACTATCTGTCCAAGAGTCTTTAGTTATGATTCCTGCATTGCAGGGGGATGAGGTAGATGATGATGATGATGATGATGATGATATATCTATATGCTGTCCATCTGACTGGTTTAACCCAGCCTGATACCTGAAGACAGCTCTTTGTAGAGAACGTCTTTGGGGATCCTGCCGTCTTCCATTCTGTGGGCATGACCACGTCAATGTCGCTGAGACAGAAGGTGCAAACATACTGGGAAACGGGGCTTGGAAGAGCACATCTTTGTTTGAAATTCTGTCCTGCCACATGATACCCCAAATCCTCCTGATGTTGTGCATGTAGAAGACGTTGAGGTGTTGCTCCATCATGCTCAGCACAGAAGCCTGCTACACCTTCATCTTTTTATATATATATAATTTTTTATTAGGTTTTTTTTAACATATCATTTTCAACAGTAATTAAACATACTTTTACATCTTATTCAAATTTTTGATTTCCACCGATCCTGCCTGAAAATTTTCCAGTCTAATCTCTCAGTATGCATTTCTTCCCTATTACATTTCAAACTCATAACCAATATCTCTATCTTTTTCTACTTTATAACACTTCGTATATTTCTCCTTACAAAACTTCTTGCAGTCCTACCAGCGTAATTTGTTGATTACAGTTGCTCTTCAAATAATTCATATACTTCTTCCAATCTTCTGTAAATCTCTGGTCCCGCAGGTTTTGAATCCTTCCTGTCATTTTGTCCAATTCTGCATAGTCCATTAATTTCGTCTGCCATTCTTCTTTCGTCAGAATTTCTTATTGTTTCCATTTCTGGGTGAACAATACTCTTGCCGCATGGTAGACCTTCATCTTGGTTTTGGACGCTAGAATCACATTCTCCCATGCCCTTTTGGAGAGGCGAGCCATTCCCGTAGCTGCCTTGGTTAGACCATTACAATAATGGGTAGTTGACTATACTGTTGTACATTCCAGCCAGGAAAAGCATCTTTTGGTCTTCTCACTTACTGCCTGATCATGTCTGTTCCAGCTGCATCCCCCTCCCCCTTTTGAGCACAGACAGTCCTTATTATCTAGTACCTGCTCTAGACAAACAATCATCCCTATTTTTAACTTATGCTGCCTTTGCAGGAAGATGATGGAGGTGCTTCGACATTGGGGATCTTCGCTTCTTCCAGTACACTGGCAATAGTTCGCCTGTCTTCCCAAGTGATGTGTAATTTTTTTCCGGATACACCATTGATGGAATCTTTCAAGGAGTTGGAGATGGTGTTTATAAGTAGTCCATATTTCACAAGCATACAGTAAGGTTGGTAGCATTTTGGTTTCCCTGTGAATTTCCCGGCCCTCAAACACTCTGCCCTTCAATCAGGAGAAAGCTGGACTCACTCGCAGAGCTCAGGCAATGCTGGATTTTGGCATCAATGTCATCCCTTGTGGAAAGATAACTGCCCAGGTAGGAGAAGTGATTGACACTTTCCAACGTTACACCACTGAGTTGGATCTGTGGCACTGCAGAGGGGTTGTTTTGTGCTTGTTGGTGCAGCACTTTGGTTTTTTGGATGTTGAGCGGTAGGCCAAGCTTTCCATAAGCTTCATATTTAGGGTGGTTTGGAGGTCATCCTCTGAGTGTACACACACTACATTGTCATCAGCATAAAGGTAAAGATAAAGGGACCCCTGACCATTAGGTCCAGTCGCGGACGACTCTGGGGTTGCAGCGCTCATCTCACTTTATTGGCTGAGGGAGCCGGTCATGTGACTAAGCCACTTCTGGCGAACCAGAGCAGTGCACGGAAACACCGTTTACCTTCCCGCTGGAGCGGTACCTATTTATCTACTTGCACTTTGACGTGCTTTCAAACTGCTAGGTTGGCAGGAGCTGGGGACTGATCAACGGGAGCTTCCCCCGTCATGGGGATTTGAACCACCGACCTTCTGATCGGCAAGCCCTAGGCTCTGTGGTTTAACCCACAGCGCCACCCACGTCCACCATACTGAATCTCTATGACAGAAGTTATGGTAACCTTACTCTTTGCTTTCAGCCTACTCAGATTATCTGTTTGATATATGATTTCTACCACGGTAGGGAGTTTCCCTTTGACAATGTGAAGGGCATTGGATGTCAACCAGCCAAAGGCCTGGTTAGAGAGGAATGTTTTTGCCTGGTGCCTAAAGGAATATAATGAAGGCACCAGGCGATCTTATCTGGGGAGAGCATTCCACAGATGGGGAGCCTCTGCAGAGAAGGCCCAGTCTCGTGTTGCCACCCTCTGGACCTCTCAAAGAGGAGGCACATGAAGAAGGGCCTCAGAAGATGATCTCAGGGTCCGGGTAGGTTCAGCTCTTTCCAATAATGATGGAACTCTTCTAACAGCTGCAGGGCTGCCACATAGAAGAGGGCACAAAGTCTTGCTCTGTGAGGACTGAGAGGACAGGATTAGATCCAATTGGCTTAAGTGATAGGAGAGCTGAACATTTGATGAAACCTTTTTGTGGGAGCTGTGCCTGGAGGAAGAACTGTGAGGGGAGAGACTCCATCAGGCAAGGCCTCCTTCCACCTGCCTTGCCCCACCCTCCGGCCCTGGGTCTCCTCATAAGGAAGCTGTGCCTGGAGGAAGAACTGTGAGGGGGGAGACTCCATCAGGCAAGGCCTCCTTCCACCTGCCTTGCTCTACCCTCTGCTTCTCAATGTGTAATGTATTGTTTTATGTACTGTGGCTTGCCGTTTTATTGCTTATAGTTTAGATATTATTGTAACTATTGAGTGGATTTCTGTTTAACTTTTATATGTTGATATTATTTTATAATATTCTAATTATTATTGAATGTTACTTTTTTGATGTAGGTTGCCTATTTTAAAGTTATGTTTTATTATCACATTTTTGTATTGCATTAGATTGTTGTAAGATGTACATTTTTTGTTTCTTCAGCGTGTAAACCGCCTTGAGTATTGTAAGATAGAAAGGCGGTATACAAATTAAAAATGATGATGATGATGGTAAGAGCAGTTTGACCATGGAAGCAGTGGCCTAGGGAGGTGGTGGGCTCTTCCTGACTGGATGCCTTCAAGTAGGGGCTTGTCACGCATCTCTTGGCGGATTCTCATTCTCTGAATTGCCTGCATCTAGCAGGATCCTCATGCAGGCTATACATGTTTAACTGTTGGTATGTCCCCAAGCACGATGGCGCTCATTTCTGAGTAAGCATGTACAGGAGTGCACTGCAAACAAGTGAAACAAACAACTTAAAAACTCCAAGCTAAGGCTATCGTGCTGCCATTAGCTCCTTGAGAGCTGAGGGATTCCGAGATCCTTTTAATTGCTTTCTTATTAAAGTGGAAAATCTGTGGCTCTCTGGAGGAAATGTGATTGAATCATGCAAATTTAAAAACGGACCTTTTGGAAAAGTTAGCCTCATTTGAGAATTTCTGACGTGTAACCGTTTACAATCCCCGGGCCTCAGCTTGTGAGGAACGTGCAGAAATAAGACTTCAGCCCAAAGGGAAGTTTAATTAACTGGCAAGACCATGCAACGTTCATTAGAAAAGCATTCAGCTGCAGCTAGGGTTAAAAAGTCACGACCTTAGACAGTAAGAGGCGTCAGTGAAGTGTGTTATGCTCATACTTCATCATCCTGATGCGTTTCAGAATTGCGGCAGGCAATCTCACTAGAGGGAAAATGTACTCGAACTTACTTGAGCGAAAATGTTGTAATGCGTCTAGGTGATGGTTTGGCCCAGTTGAGATGTAACAATAAACTATGGTTTGTTACAATATGAAGCTAGGACGAGCCTCGGGTTTTCATGCTCCCCTTTCTTTTATGTGAAGAGATTAATTTCCATTCCCTATGTTCAAAAGTAGATCAGATATAATGGAAAAAACTGCAGTTTGGGAACAAACCCAAAATGGAAGCTTTAAATCTTGTGTGTGCATCCTATGGAGCAAATGCAGGCTCCTTGACTTCAGCGAAAGCAACGCGAAGCCTCCGAAGCGCAGAGGGAGCGCTCCCTCCACGCTCCAGAGGCTTCGCGTTGCTTTCGCTGAAGCCTGGAGAGCCAGAGGGCTCAGTGCGCACCGACCCCTCTCGCTCTCCAGGCTTCAGGGATAGCCGGCTGAAGCCTCCGGAGTGCAGCAGGAGGTCCCGCTGCGCTCCGGAGGCTTCGGGTTCCTTTTGCTGAAGCCAGGAGAGCAAGACTCTCCTGACTTCAGCAGAGAGAGAGAGCTGTGCAAGGCCCCTTCAGCCAAGCAGGAGGAGAAATGGAAGGGGCTCCGTTTCTCCTGCCGCTTCGCTAAAGGGGCGCTGAGCAGAGAGGGGGAGAAATTTTTTTTGTTGTTCTCCCCCTCTAAAACAAGGTGCGTCCTATGGTCGGGTGCCTCCTATAGAGCAAAAAAATACGGTATATACAAAAGCAAAAGTTTAAAACGTGTTAAAAAACTTTTTACTAAAAGTTCTCACCCCAAAACTATTAAAAAGTGGATGAATCCTACACTATGGAACTCCCTGCCTGTTGACAAAAGACAGGTACCTTTGCTGTACTGCTTTTGTCATCTGCTTAAAACATTTTTGTTCAAGCAAGTCTGTCCAGACATTTAGATGTTGACATGTTTAAATCTTTTTAGTATGCTGTTAGCATTAATTATATTGCAAGTGTTAATCATCTGTGTTTAACTTTCCATTGATAATTTTAATAGTATGTGTATGTATTTAATTTTGGGAGTGAGTTTATGTTTTTAGCTGTTCTTATTTTATGTGTAAGCTGCCTTGATTCCCTGTCGGGGAAATATGCTGGATATTAAACAAACAAACAAACAAACAATGAACAACAACTGTAAACCACTTAGAGGTTTTATTACAAGCAAGCTGTATATAAATATTGCTAAAGAAAATAAACAAATTTTACAGGAAGAATAAGAAATCAAGATAACAAACTTTTTTTATCAAAGAATGGAAATGGCTTATTGAATATTTCCATATAAATTGCAAGCAGATAAAAACATTGGCAGGGTGATTGTAATAACCTGCAGTTTCATAAGAGTGTATATTTAAAGTAGATGAATAAATGAGCAAATTAAGTTAATTTGGATATGCAGAAGATATTAAAAAATAAATTTAAGGAACTGCAGAAAGAGGGGAAAGGAAGTCAAGTTCTGAAATGTCAAAATGATTGTAAAATTAGTGAAATGTATAAACCTGAAAAGCATAAACAAAATTAAAAAGAAAAGAAAAAAGAAATAGCAGATCTTTACAAGAAAACTGATTATGCTACATGTGCAAATTATATGTATTTTGTTCTTTATAAAAGAGCACCCTCGAGGGGAAAGTGGCGTGAAATGGGCATTTTTACCATTTATAGAAGCCCGTTTCGCTCTGAGCAGCAGAAATTAAGCCAATTTGGAAATAATAATTGTGAAGGAACCGGATTCTTTGTCCTTGTTACAAGTGTCACTGCTCAGCAATTGAGACTAACTGCGTGGGGGGATTTTACAGGCTAACTGGGCCCCAGAGACCAATCCTTGTAGCATTGCCAAAATATACCCCACCAAGGAGAGGAGGACATGCACAGTGACAAATTATAAGCACGAGGCCTTATGATCGATGCACCTTCTGACAAGGTGGAGGGCTAAGGGAGGGCTGGTTTGACTTCACCCTCTGAGGTGCACTCCATTGGAGTCACCCACCGCCTGCAGCAGAACATCTTCTCTTCTTGGGACTATGAGTCCCAGGGGGAAGGCACATCATTCCATGGATAACAAGTGTGTGAGGCATGGGAAACCCTAGACCAGGGCCAGATTTAGGTTTGATGAGGCCCTAAGCTACTGAAGGTAATGGGGCCCTTCATATGTCCAGCTGTCCTTTGTCAACAACCAATTGTCGCTGTTTTTGTGTGTTGAATATATGCTATATAGTGGTACCTCTGGTTGCGAACGGGATCCGTTCCAGAGGCCCATTCGCAACAGGAAAAAAATGCAACCCACAGCAGCACGTCTTCGCATGCGCGGGTTGTGATTCACTGCTTCTTCGCATGCGCATGATGTCATTTTGCACGTCTGCGCATGCGTGAGCGGCAAAACCCGGAAGTAACCCGTTCCGGTACTTCCGGGTCACCGCGGGACATAACCTGAAAGAACGTAACATGAAGCAGACGTAACATGAGGTATGACTGTACTGTATAGCATGGGTAGGCAAACTAAGGCCAGGGGGCCAGATCCGACCCAATCACCTTCTAAATCTGGCCCGCAGACAGTCCAGGAATCATGAGTAGAATGTGTGCTTTTATTTAAAATGCACCACTGGGTTATTTGTGGGGCATAGGAACTCGTTCATCCCCCCCCCCAATATATAGTCTGGCTCTCCCCTCTCCCAAGGTCTGAGGGACAGTGAACCGGCCCCCTGCTGAAAAAGTTTGCTGACCCCTGCTATATATGGTAATTTATGGACCTAATAGGTATCTAAAACCATTTGCACATGCAGAATATAGGCACCCTATATATAGAAATGAGCAAACCAGTGATATTTTAGGGAGCAGGCTAGCAGGCGGGGCCCTTTACTTGCTTCATAGGAGCCTACACAACACAAAACACTGTTGCTGTATGTAGGTTTTATTTTATTTGTTTTTTATCTTATATTTTGGAAATGTACATCCAGGTGTTTTTTCCCTTTAAATTTTTTGGAGGCCCCCAAGAGAGTGGGTCCCTAAGCTATAGCTTGTTTAGCTTATACGTAAATCCGGCACTGCCCTAGACATTTAATAATAATTTATGTACAGCTTAATGCCAAAACAGACGTCTGATCCCTTGCACGGTAACTGCATTCATACAGGCGTATTTGATCTTGACCCAAGTTAATACAGTAGCCTTAGCACAAATAACTGGAGAAAAATGTCCTAACTTCCTCACCTCCCCAATGGTTTGTTACAAATGTGCTTTCTAAGGTTGTCGGTTTTCTAATTTCCTGGGGAAATTACTACTTTGGAGCTTAATAATCATTAGTGCTATTGCACAGCCAATAATTAGAGAGATTGGCCATGAGTGCCATTGTCACATTTGTGGCTGTCCCTCCAGGCAAAGTTATTTGGAGTCAACACAGACCTGGTTGCATTTTGAGAAGAGATTTGTCCCCAGCAAGCTGCACTCTACAATGCGTAACTTTCCTTTTTGCAATTTTCATTCGACAACAGCAGGACATGTATTGTTTCTGGAGTCGGCTTTCACTTAAAACATCCTTTCTTTGTAGCTTCATTATGAATTAAAGGAAGAAAGAAAAAAACCTGTCCAGGCAATCAGAGGAAGAGTGCTTCTCATTAGACCTGATTATTATGAATTTGAAGAGAACTATCAAACATGCTCCCAGTCATTTGATTAAGGTACCTCTTCTCCATTACCGAAATAGCTATAATGTGAAAATTGCTGACAGGAGAGATGGCAGAGCGTCGCCATATCTTGAGGTCAGGTGTTGTAAGTTAAGGCATTAGAACAGAGAGAGGTTTCCCATCCGTTTTGCATGTATCATTCTGCAAAACGATCAAGGGGGTGGAACAACTCCCCTATGAGAAAAAGGCTGTAGCCTTGGACACCTTTGGGTTGAAAGAAAAAGTGAGTAAAAAGGGGGAGGCGCAGGAGTTTACAGAATTATGCATGTCAAGGAGAAAGTGGTTAGGAAAAAAGTTTTTCTTCCTCTCTCCTAACACTAAAACTTGTGGATGAAGGTGAATATAGGAAGGTTCAGAACAGATTTTTTAAAAGTACCGTATTTTTCGCTCAATAGGACGCACCCGACCATAGGACGCACCTTGTTTTAGAGGGAGAGAACAAAAAAAAAATTCTCCCCCTCTCTGCTCAGCGCCCCTTCAGTGAAGCAGCAGGAGAAACGGAGCCCCTTCCATTTCTCCTCCTGTTTGACTGAAGGGGCCTTGCGCAGCTCTCCCTCTCTGCTGAAGTCAGGAGAGTCTTGCTCTCCCGGCTTCAGCAAAAGGAACCCGAAGCCTTTGGAGCACAGTGCGAGGTCCCGCTGTGCTCCAAAGTCTTCCGGCGGCTATCCCTGAAGCCTGGAGAGCGAGAGGTGTCGGTGTGCAACAACCCCTCTCACTCTCCAGGCTTCAGCGAAAGCAACACGTAGCCTCGAGAGCAGTGAGGGAGCGCTCCCTCTGCACTTCGGAGGCTTCGCGTTGCTATTGCTGAAGCCAAGGAGCCTGCATTCGCTCCATAGGACGCACACACATTTCCCCTTAATTTTTGGAGGGGAAAAAGTGCGTCCTATAGAGCGAAAAATTCGGTATGTTGGTTTTATTACAATTGTAAGTCCTATTATGTAGAGTGGGTTCTCCTTCATGGAGAGCACGTGTTGCGGTGGGAGCAACCATGACATTCCCTGTCACTGGGCGGGTTAGTTTGGATGGCCACGAATTTGATAGGGCAGCCCCAATGTTGCTGGGGTAAATTGGTTGTTGCAATTTTATTTGATTGATGGGGGTGCTATATAGGTCCCTGTGAGCAGTGTTGAGCTTCCTCTTTTCACTGCGCACATCGGATTACCCACCTACCCTCCCTTTAATTAGGGTTTGTTTGCGCTGACCTTGCTATGCCTGTCATGGGGTTGTCTGCTTTGGAGCAGGGGCCTGGTAGGAATTTTACCATTTGGCTGATTGGCTGAGTCCATTTGGGTCTGCCTACTGCGTAGCAAATTGTCACAACTTGTAAGGTTGCTGTTAAAAGGTAAAGGGACCCCTGACCATTAGGTCCAGTAGTGACTGTGATGGCCTGGGAATCCAATTCAGAGGCTGAACCGGAGGAATCCCAGCCTGCACAGGAGTCCCCGCCTCCAGGGCTGGCTGAACTGGGGCAGGAACTTGATTCTGAAGCGCCTGCACCTGTGCCGAATCCTCAGGAGCAGGCACCAGGTGAATCCACTCTGGCTCCGGAGGTGGTTGAGGACTCAGTGCCTACAGGTGAGTCTCCCCCTGGGTCCAGTAACCCTTCAGCCTCTCCTGAACTGCAGAGGCTCAGGGCAGAGAGGCGGAGGGAACTGGTTTCTCCCAGGAGGAGTGCTCACCTTAAGGCCAGGAGAGGCGGGTCTCCTGGGGGCCGGGACCGCCCCTGGCTTCAGAGAAGATAAAGGCCAGTCAGCCCGGTCCCAGGTTGCGGGAGCAACGTCGTTGAAGAGCTGTTTCGGCCAGCACCCAGTCCGGTTCCCCCAGAGTTCCTGTCCTTGCCCGGCTCCTTGCTGTGGACCCCGCTTCGCCCATGGAGGACTGTCTGCCGATCCTCGACTCAGGTCCTGGACCTTGCCCCACGGTAACCTCCCCCCTGGACCAGCACAGTGACCAATTCTGGGGTTGCGGTGCTCATCTCGCTTTATTGGCTGAGGGAGCCAGCGTATAGCTTCCGGGTCATGTGGCCAGCATGACTAAGCCGCTTCTGGCGAAGCAGAACAGCGCACGGAAACGCCGTTTACCTTCCCGCCGGAGCGGTACCTATTTATCTACTTGCACTTTGACGTTCTTTCGAACTGCTAGGTTGGCAGGAGCAGGGACCAAGCAACGGGAGCTCACCCCATCATGGGGATTCGAACCGCCGCCCTTCTGATCGGCAAGTCCTAGGCTCTGTGGTTTAACCCACAGTGCCACCCGCGTCCCTGTTATTGGTTAACTGGTTAATTTTTTGGTTGGTGGAGGGGATGTGGTTGGCTGTGCCTGCCCTTCCAATGCTGCTGCTGCAAGGGTATCCCGTTAAAGGAAATCAGGGGCTTGCTATGCTTTTGTCTATATCCCTGACAAAGGGCTAGGGCCACGCAAGAGCCCCAGGGAGCATTTGGGGAGAGGTGTGAGCCCTGGCAGCCAGCTTTATTCTCTCCCCAAAATTGTTTACCCTTACTGACTTCCGCACGGGTGTGGCTGTCAGTTCTGTTCCTACCTCCAAGTGGGAAGAGATAGTCGCTAACCAATTCCTAAGCAACCACTCACATACTGTAATTCAATAAAGTTGTGGCCAAAATTATGCCAAAAACCGAAACAAAAATGATGTGTGAACCGTGTTTTTATTCAGGGGTGTCTTGGGGGTCCTTGACACGCAATAAGCAGCTAACAAATGGGCTTGTTTGGGAGGAAAAGCAGGATATAAATTGTATAATAAAATAATAATAATAATAATAATAATAATAATAATAATAATAGGATTTCCTACTTCTTATCTAGATGAGCATTTTGCATCCAAGAACCAGCAACGCTTTCATTTTATTCTACTATAGAACAAACTCCCCTTCAAATATGCACCTAAACTTAAGGTAGTTAAAGGGTTCTTTCGGGCCTAATGGAAAATGCTAAAAAGAGCAATGAAATGGCATATAACTGATGCATGTTGATCAAGCCAATGTAATCTCTAAGTAATTGCTGAGTTTACTGGCAGTATGTCAAGCAACTCCGTAGAAAACTCATTTTGTTTTCTGCAGAAATGTCTGTCAAGTAGACTTTTTTGTGTGACTATTCTTTGGATATCTGGTAGTTTTCCTTCTCCTTGATTGCTGGACAATAATAATTTAAGCCCACGAAGGGACTTTTCTTGGAATAAATTAGTAGTTATTTCCTGGGCTTTCTTCCAGGAAAAAACCAAGTTTTCAGTTTTTGGATTTGACTTTACTTTCCAGAGCCAAACGCAGATGATTCCTGTTTTACATTTAATAGCTTCATTTCTTGATGAGTTTTGTATTTAAAAACAGCAACGTTTCGGCTATGGTAATTAGCTCTCCGACTGAGATTCTTTCCCCCTCGTTATTCGAGTTGGGGATTTTATTTAATTTAGAAACACTTTAGACACTTTAAACTCTAACAAGAGTTCACAAAAATAAAATGTAACAGCTATATTTTTTGCCACCTTAATATAAAGTTCTCTGAGTGACCTAAAAGGTAAAGGTAAAGGGACCCCTGACCGGTAAGTCCAGTCACGGATGACCCTGGGTTGTGGCGCTCATCTTGCTTTACTGGCCGAGGGAGCCGACATTTGTCCGCAGACAGCTTCCGGGTCATGTGGTCAGCATGACTAAGCTGCTTCTGGTGAACCAGAGAAGCGCACGGAAACGCCATTTACCTTCCCGCCGGAGCGGTACCTATTTATCTACTTGCACTGGCGTGCTTTCGAACTGCTAGGTTGGCAGGAGCAGGGACCGAGCAACGGGAGCTCACCCCGTCGCAGGGATTTGAACCTCTGATTTAGACCACAGCGCCACTCACGTCCCTGAGTGACCTACAATAAGTAAAAAAAGAGAAAGAAGTCAAATACAAAATAATACATAAAATCAAAAGTGGCACAAATACAATTGCTGTCAGGCTTCAGGGAATCAGCTTCCTCCCTGCTTTGGCAGTAGATAAGCAGAACAAAGGAAAAGGAGTCTTCTTACCAGTTAGAAACTTTAAGGATCACAGCGAGAGAACAAAGAATCAATTTCTTAGGAATGGCGGTGCCCCTAATTAAGGGTTTCACCCACTTCCTCCCTAGTCACCCCCATCACTACTGCATCTTGTAACCAGATCTCAACCACTGTGCTTTCTGTGCTGCCACCTTATCTACTCTTCTTGACCTTGGGGAAAGTGGATGAATGCTTTCCAGAAACAGTGAATGTGTTAACTCTCTCCTCCCCAGTGCGTCTTCTCCATCCAGTATTTCCCAGCTTCTGCCTTCTGAACTATGCCGCTCTGCAAGCCACTATTCCAAATCTATACTGTCCTCCTCCTCCTCCTCCTGGGAAGATTCAGGATCAGGGGAAGGGGGTGGCTCCCACCATTCCTCCACAGTGCAGCCCTCCCCAGCACAGTCCCTGACAGCTGCCATTAAATAAGGACTACAGTGTTGCTCTCTGTGTTTTAAATTGTGGGATGTTAACTATAATTCTATGATTCCTTTCACCTTCAGCAGACATTTATCTTTAGCATTCTCCCTACTCCTGATGTCTGGATTTGCTTCAGGGCTTCCTGCTTCACCTCTGACATGCCCCAAATCCCTCTCTCCCTCTTCACCTTGGGATTCTTCTTCATCGGGGCCCCTCTGCAAAAGCACATCCACATGCTGAATTTCTTTGGAAGAGGTGCCAACAAGCAAAACAGTAGGTCGATAACGGATCCTATTAAGATAATAAGAACAATACACATTTGATAAGACGGCGATTGACAAACAGAGAAGGACCAGATGGTCGACCAGATTCCATGCCAAGTCCAGCAAATGCATCAGCCTAGAGAGGATGTGTGGGGCTAAGTCTGGGATTTAAAAGCCAGACAAACCTTAAACTGTGAGTAAAACATAAAAATGCACACAAACAAGAAAGGTGGGGATAGCTTAAATCAACTGGAACACTACCAAGCTTCTGCCATACAAGGCTCACAGCTCTGCCTAAACTCACATTATTTTCTTTCTGTTTGGGGCTGGGGGACAATTAATAAAAGACCCCCAGGTCCCATGATCTACGGCAGCCTTCCCCAGTGTGTTGCCTTCCAGTTGCCATGGCACTTCATTTCCCATCAGCCACAGCCATCATGGCAAAAAGTTATTGACAGGCATGAGCCAGCAGTATATCACACCGAGCAAGCTGGAGTTAACTCTTTACAGTGGTACCTCAGGTTAAGAACTGAATTCGTTCTGGAGGTCCGTTCTTAACCTGAAACCGCTCTTAACCTGAGGTACCACTTTAGCTAATGGGGCCTCCCACTGCTGCCGCGCCACTGCCGCACGATTTCTGCTCTCATCCTGAAGCAAAGTTCTTAACCTGAGGTACTATTTCTGGGTTAGCAGAGTCTGTAACCTGAAGCGTCTGTAACCCGAGGTACCACTGTATTAGCAAATCAGGATCTGCACAGGAGTGTAATGCCAAATGACCATAATAATAATAATAATAATTTATTTACACCCCCACCCATCTGGCTGGGTTTCCCCAGCCAGTCTGGGCAGCTCCCAACAGAATATTAAAAACATGATAAAACATCAAACATTGAAAACTTCCCTAAACAGGGCTTTCTTCAGATGTCTTCTAAAAGTCAGGTAGTTGTTTATTTCCTTGACGTCTGGTGGGAGGGCGTTCCACAGAGTGGGCGCCACCACTGAGAAGGCCCTTTGCCTGGTTCCCTGTAACCTCACTTCTCGCAGTGAGGGAACCACCAGAAGGCCCTTAGCGCTGGACCTCAGTGTCCGGGCTGAACAATGGGGGTGGAGACGCTCCTTCAGGTATACTGGGCCGAAGCTGTTTAGGGCTTTAAAGGTCAGCACCAACATTGGGGGTCTTGCCCCCAGGAAGCAGTTGCCATGACTAAAGGTCCCTGCATCCCCACAGCTAGCTATGTCACCTCTTCTCCAGGGTGTTTTCCAAGCAACTGGAGACTGCTTGTGTGCCTGCCCTTGCTCCTCCTGCTTCATGCCTCTCTTGGTTCTGGGAGATCAAAGAGGTGGGGAGCTAGTGCTGTATAGTGGTTAAGAGCAGTAGACTCGTAATCTGGTGAACTGGGTTCGCGTCTCCGCTCCTCCACATGCACCTGCTGGGTGACCTTGGGCTAGTCACACTTCTCTGAAGTCTCTCAGCCCCACTCACCTCACAGAGTGTTTGTTGTGGGGGAGGAAGGGAAAGGAGAATATTAGCTGCTTTGAGACTCCTTCAGGTAGTGATAAAGCGGGATATCAAATCCAAACTCCACCTCCACCTCCACTGTTTGGCAGTTAAAACAACACGTTTCATAGCGCCCCACAAAATGATCCCCTTGGCACCCTAATCCGTGGCATCAAGATTTAACCAAAAACAACATCGTCCGATTCACACAAAAGCGGATCGAAACACCGGCACAAGCCCCCTCCAAGGTTTGTTTGTCAAAACTCCACATTTCACAGCGCCCCATAAAATGTCCCCTCGGTGCCCTAACCTGCGGGGTCAAGATTTAGCCGAAAACCCAATGTTGTCTAATTCTGTAAAAAGTTCCACCAAATGCCATCACAAGTCCTACAGTTTGGTGCCATTTTTGAGTGCATCGGACAACGTTGGAGTTTTGGCGAAAACCGTGACCAGGGTCAGGGTGCCAAAGGCTCATTTTATGGCCTACTTGGAAACATGGCATTTGCACTGCCAAACATTATAGGGGGCTTTTGGCAGGTGTTTGGCCCTCTTTTCGAGTGAATCAGACGAAGTCGGAATTTTGGCGAAAACCGTGACCCGCTGGGTCAGGGTGCTGAGAGTTCATTTTTTGGCCTACCTGGAAACATGGCCTTTGTACCTCCAAACATTGCAGGGGGCAATTTGCAGGTGATCGGCACCATTTTCAAGTGAACCGAACAACATCAGAATTTGGGCAAAAACCGTGACCCCGTGGGTTAGGGCATCGAGGGTTCATTTTTTCACCTCCACACATCAAAGTCAAGAATAACAAGCAGTCCATATTGTATGGAGTTATGTGACCCCCGAGCCAAGGAAATATAGTGGTACCTTGGGTTACATACTCTTCAGGTTACAGACGCTTCAGGTTACAGACTCCGCTAACCCAGAAATAGTGCTTCAGGTTAAGAACTTTGCTTCAGGATGAGAACAGAAATCATGCTCCGGTGGCGTGGCGGCAGCGGGAGGCCCCATTAGCTAAAGTGGTGCTTCAGGTTAAGAATGGACCTCCGGAACGAATTAAGTTCTTAACCCGAGGTACCACTGTAAGTACCTATACAACCTTTAGAAGACATCTGAAGGCAGCCCTGTCTAGGGAAGTTTTAAAATGTTTAATGTTTTATTAGGTTTTTAGATATGTTGAAAGTTGTCGAGAGTGGCTTGGGCAACCCAGTCAGATGGGTAGGGTGTCAATCAGGCATGGCCAAACTTGGCCCTCCAGCTGTTTTGGGACTACAATTCCCATCATCCCTGACCACTGGTCCTGTTAGCTAGGGATGATGGGATTTGTAGTCCCAAAACAGTTGGAGGGCCAAGTTTGGCCATGCCTGGTGTAAATGATAATGGTAAGATAATGATAATAAAAATAATAATATTTATACACTGCCCGTCTGGTTGGGTTTTCCCAGCCACTCTGGGGGGCTTACATCACATATAAAACATAGAATTATGATTATGATTATTTTGCATCATCATAGTTTTATTTGTATGCAGCCTTTCCAAAGTTAAAACCATGCTCAAAGCAGCTTACACCAAGTAAAAGTAATACATAACTACAAACATAACAAAAGTAGACATAAACAATAAACAGAACATTTTAAAAGTACACAGCCAATTTGAACGATTTCTGCATAAATTGTAAAATCCAAAATAAAGATACCAAAAATTCTGTGGTACCCCTGTATTATTATTACTATTATTTTCATCGGAGAAATGTTGGAAGGTATGAAACACCTGTGTGCTCACATAGACATGGATCGATACTGAAAAGTGTGTGGATACTGCATTTCTCTGAGATGGCCATTTGGAAAAGAAGAAGAAGAAGAGGCGCTTCAAGGACAGGATATTAAGATGTGGTGCTCAGTAACTCTGGGTGGGTGGGGGAAGTAAGGAAGAAGTCATCAAGGAGAGAAGCGATCATTCAGCAAGCCAGGAAGCCATCAGATGCTGAAGACATGTTTACTGTAACAAAGCAATTTTCTTTGCACTCTCGCTGTTGTCTCAGCTTTCTGGCCTCCGTCTTCTTGTCTGATCTCATTAATCACGGGGCGGCTGCTTCCCATGTGCATAACTGCCTCATCAAAGACTGAAGGGAGAGCTTCGAGTGTCCCTCACTCGCTGACCTGGGAAAGAGTTACTTTCGTCAGGCAGTAAATTAGCCGAGGTGGCGACGACCCCTCACGCTAATTGGCACAGAGAATTATCTGCATGTCGGGGATAGATGGGCCGCGGACGAGGCGAAAGCTCTTCAAGTCAAGAGGCGTTTCTAATGATCAGAGGCTAGGCCCAAAGCTAATGTCGGAGACAAGCGCTGTCTGTCACACAGATGGAAATTTCTCCATGACGGATGGGTGCTTTTTCTCCTCCAGAGAGTGGGCGCCTTTGCCTTGCTTGCGTCTCGCTCCATGTTAAGGTTACCGCATGACAAGGATGGGCTGCGTCTGGCCACTGTGGCTTCTATAGATGTTCACGCATAAATATGTGTTTGCATTAATCTACAGTGATTAATTTAACAATTCGCGAGAAACTCAAGGTTAGATTGCTGCAATGCACTATACCTCGGGCTGCCTCTAAAGACGGTTCGGAAACTTCAGCTGGTGCAGAATTCAGCGGCCAGGTTGCTCACCAGAGCAAGACGGTTTGAGCATATCACACCGAGCCTGGTCCGACTGCACTGGCTACCAATTAGTTTCCAGGCCCAATTCAAAGTGCTGGTTTTGACCTATAAAGCCTTAAATGGCTCAGGACTGCAATACCTCAAGGACCACCTCTTTCCATATGAACCTACCCGGACCCTGAGATCATCTTCTGAGGCCTTTCTTTGTGTGACTCCTCCTCAAGAGGTCTGGAGGGTGGCAACACAAGAACGGGGCCTTCTCTGCAGTGGCTCCCCGTCTGTGGAATGCTCTCCCCAGGGAAGATCGCCTGGTGCCTTCATTATACTCCTTTAGGCACTAGGCAAAAACATTCCTCCCTAACCAGGCCTTTGGCTGATTGACATCCAATGCCCTTCACATTGTCAAAGGGAAACTCCCTACCTTTAGGCGCCAGGCAAAAAAATGTTCCTTTTTAACCAGGCCTTTGGTTGATTTGCTTGACATCCTATGCGTTATAAAAATGTGGTTCTTTTTTTTTTTTTGATGGGGGGATGTTATTTTTTTTATATTATTATTTATTTTTTAAATGATATTTATTAAAGTTTCACATGAAAAGAGACACATCAATAAAAAAAGAATTTAAAAGTAAAAAGAAAAATACACAATACAAAATACAGAAAGAAAAAAAAAAAAGAAAAAACAGTTAAAAACAATTCCATCTTTTCATCACTACTTTTAGATTTACTTATTTCCTGGACCTCCTCATACCTCCCTCTTTTGTATTCCAATTCAGTTTGTTTGTCCAGCAATTCCTTTCCCTCCTTTTTAATCCCAATCCTTAATCTTAATATAATATAACATTAAATTTTTACCTATTAATAGCCAATTTTCCATTCTTTTAACCTTTTTAATCCTAATCCTTAATCTTGATCTGTATATAACTGTACAGCTAGAAACCACTTAATTTCAATCCATCATCACTCTAACATTCTTTAATTTTGCAATATTTCTGTAGGTAATCTTTAAATTTCTTCCAATCTTCTTCCACCGACTCTTCTCCCTGGTCACGGATTCTGCCAGTCATTTCCGCCAATTCCATATAGTCCATCAATTTCATCTGCCATTCTTCCAGTGTGGGTAGCTCTTGTGTCTTCCAATACTTTGCGATGAGTATTCTTGCTGCTGTTGCTGCATACATAAAGAAAGTTCTATCCTTTTTTAACACCGATTGGCCGACTATGCCCAGGAGAAAGGCCTCTGGTTTCTTCAAGAAGGTATATTTAAATACCTTTTTTAATTCATTATATATCATTTCCCAGAAAGCCTTAATCTTTGGGCACGTCCACCAGAGGTGAAAAAATGTACCTTCAATTTCCTTACATTTCCAACATTTATTATCAGGCAAATGGTAAATTTTTGCAAGCTTGACTGGGGTTATGTACCACCTGTATATCATTTTCATAATATTCTCTCTTAGGGCATTACATGCCGTAAATTTCATACCTGTGGTCCATAACTGTTCCCAGTCAGCGAACACAATGTTGTGTCCAACGTCTTGTGCCCTGATGGGGGGATGTTATTGAGTTGTTTTTATTTTTTTGTTCTGTAAACTGCCCTGAGATGTCTGGATATAGGGCGGTATATAAATTCAATAACATAAATAATAACATAAATAAAATTCACATTCAGATATGTATCTAAACAGATGGGGCTGGCTCAAGACATTTTGCTGCCTGAGGCAAAGGACAAAGCCACACTCTCCCATACTGCCAGGTTGCCAGGCAAGGCTTATGTTCCCCCTCTCTGTAGATAACAGCACGAAGCGAAAGCAGTCTTTTGGCAGCAACAGAGAGGTTTATTGAACACAGCACAAACATTCAGCGTCCATTCTCACCGTGCAGGTGCTCCCAGGTGAGTTCCTCCCACTTCCCTCTAGTTACTTCTTGTCTTCCCGTCTCCTCACCACGTGATCCTTCTACCACTGAGCCTTCTGAGAGGCGACCCTATCCAGACTCCTGGCTCTAGGGCTCATGGGCTCCACACTTTCTAGTGAGGGAGATTCAACCACCTCTCTCTCTTCCCATTCCTCTCCCCTTGGTTGCTCATCTCCCAGCTCAGCCCAACTGTCAGTTTGCGAACTGTGTCCTTCCTCGAACCATTGCTCTAGGTCGATACTATCCTCCTGCTCCAGAGGAGCTTCAAGATCAGGCCCTTGCGCTCCCACCATTCTTCCTCAGAGCAGTACCCTGCAGTCTGGTTCCTGGCACATACAGAAGCCAGCTGGACAGGTAGTTGAATCTTACTCCAATACTAGAGAAAGGACAGCGTCTTCCACTGTACTTGAGGGCAGCAGGCTAGCGTAGGGGGTTAAAACATACCTGCATACCCTCCAACATTTCTCTGATGAAAATAGGCATGTCCTATTCCATCATCATCATCATCATCATCATCATCATCATCATCATCATTATTTTATTATTTATATCCCACCCATCCGACTGGGTTGTCCCACCCACTCTGGGTGGCTTCCAACATATATACAAACATGATAAAACATTAAACATTAAAAAACACTTCCCTCTACAGCATGGGTAGGCAAACTAAGACCCGGGGCCCGGATCCAGCCCAATCGCCTTCTCAATCTGGTCTGTGGACGGTCTGGGAATCAGCATGTTTTTACATGAGTAGAATGTGTCCTTTTATTTAAAATGCATCTCTGGGTTATTTGTGGGGCATAGGAATTCGTTCTTTTTTTCTTTTTTTCCTTCAAAATATAGTCCGGCCCCCCACAAGGCCTGAGGGACGGTGGACCGGCCCCCTGCTGGAAAAGTTTGCTGACCCCTGCTCTACTGGGTTGTCTTCAGATGTCTTCTAAAGATTGTGTAGTTACTTATCTCATTGGCTTGGCATGTGTGTGTGTTTGTGTGTGTCACATAACTCCTTGCCCTGCAACACATCTGCAATGAAAATAGGGATAT
The DNA here is from genome assembly GCF_964106645.2 of Podarcis pityusensis. NCBI lineage: Eukaryota > Metazoa > Chordata > Lepidosauria > Squamata > Lacertidae > Podarcis > Podarcis pityusensis. Next base: position 42,290,071 of record NC_138039.1, on the reverse strand, counting down.
CCTAAGGCAGCGGTTCTCAACCTGTGGGTCCCCAGATGTTGTTGGACTACAACTCCCATCATCCCTGAGCTCTGGCCTTGCTAGCTAGGGGTAATGGGAGTTGTAGTCCAACAACATCTGGGGACCCACAGGTTGAGAACCACTGTCCTAAGGGAAAGCGGGACATTCCAGGATTAAATCAGAAACCGGGACAGCTTCTGTAAATCTGGGACTGTCCCTGGAAAACAGCGGCAATTGGACAGTCTGTACCTGGTCTGTATTTCTTTCCTGAGGGGCTTTGCTAAACAAAGTGAGTTTGGAGTTTGGATACCTGACGGCTCGGTGTGAGGCAGTGCCATCACAAGAGCAGCGGGAAGGCATCTCTCCCTAGAAGCCCTCACAACCTGCATGTCATTGTCTCCAGCGTCAGCCTGGGTATAACTTGACATTTGGTGTTGCTTTACACTCTTTGCACTAATCTTGTGCCTGCCTGCATCACAGTTGTATTGATCTTCCCAACCGCTCGATGCTATCTCCAGACTGAATTCTCTGCTGTCACTGTTTCCTTCTGAAGTGGCTTGCTTGCTTATTTTTTTAGCGTGCCAAGCCACCCGAGCCACAAAGTTCCCAGAAGAAGAATAAAACACACGGACATGAAGTATTTTGGTTTATGGGTTCAAGTAGGCCGCAACTTTATTGGTTACAGATGTGAGCGGTTTGGCTTAGGCATTGGGGTGAAGCCAGGCTATATCTTGACTCCTGTCCATCTGCAGGGAGTTCACTTAAGGGAAAACCCACCGATAGAGGGTGCTGTATGACGTAGATCAAATAGGGGCACCCCGAGTGGTCCCCGTAGGGGCTGTGACATGGGCCTAGCCCATGTCTAGGCTTCAGACAGGATTCACACCCCGGATCTGTTTACCAGGATACCCTTACTGAGGAGGGGCAGGCAGAGGCAACAACCTCCCCCCCAACCAGCCAAAGGCTTTAAAAGGTAAAGGGACCCCTGACCATTAGGTCCAGTCGTGGCCGCCTCTGGGGTTGCGGCGCTCATCTCGCTTTATTGGCCGAGGGAGCCGGCGTACAGCTTCCGGGTCATGTGGCCAGCATGACTAAACCGCTTGTGGCGAACCAGAGCAGCACACGGAAACGCCGTTTACCTTCCTGCTGGAGCGGTACCTATTTATCTACTTGCACTTTGATGTGCTTTCGAACTGCTAGGTTGGCAGGAGCAGGGACCAAGCAACGGGAGCTCACCCTGTCACGGGGATTTGAACCACTGACCTTCTGATCGGCAAGTCCTAGGCTCAGTGGTTTAACCCACAGCGCCACCCGTGTCCCCAAACAAAGGCTTGCCCAATGCCTAACCTTACAAAGTTGTGATGACTGCTACTAGGTAGGCAATAACCAAATGGCCGGTGACAGTTTGCCAAGTGGAAAAAACTCCTACCCAGTCCCAACAAGATGGCGACCGACTATTGCCATAGGAAGGTCATATCAGAGCAAAGCATGAAGAACAGTGATACGGTGAAGGTGCGAGAAAGAGGGGGGCGGCTGGCCGTGCCACAATTAAATTGCCCGTGGCCACACCCACCCTGCCAGCTGATTGGCTGGGGCTGTCTGACGGAGGGCAGAACCCCCAGCAACGGTGACGCGGCCGGCGTGACGTAGGGGAGAGGTGACGTCCCTCCGCCCCTTTTGCCAGTAAACTGTTGAGACCCGTCTGGCTGGCCGCTACGCCGCCCACCTGGTAAAAGGTGAGCGGACTTATTTATTTATTTAAACATTTATGTCTTTTACAGGATTTATTTTGGTGCAAACTATTTACAGTGAAGAGCCCCACAGATCATGTCTGGCTCAATCGCTAGCAGAATCCGGGAGTGGTCGTTTTTTGGACCTCCCCCAGCATAAGAGTTTCGTTACCCCCAGCCTTCTCCTTCCTTCTTTGTGCCTTAGACTACTGTGCACGATGGGCGATGGCAAGGGCGTGTTTCCCTCCTGTCCGGCTTGCCCAGGAGTGGTGTTAAGGCTCCCACCAGCATCCTCTGGTCCTTGCACCTCTTCCAGTCCAGTGTATCTGAAGGAGCGTCACCACCCCCATCGTCTTACCCGGACACTGAGGTCCAGCACTGAGGGCCTTCTGGTGGTTCCCTCGCTGCGAGAAGCCAAGTTACAGGGAACCAAGCAGAGAGCCTTCTCGGTAGTGGCGCCCTCCCTGTGGAACGCCCTCCCACCAGATGTCAAAGAGAACAACAACTACCAGACTTTTAGAAGACATCTGAAGGCAGCCCTGTTTAGGGAAGCCTTTAATGTTTGATGTATTGCAGTGTTTTAGTATTTTTTTGGAAGCCGCCCAGAGTGGCTGGGGCAGCCCAGCCAGATGGGTGGGGTATAAATAATAAATTATTATTATTATTATTATTATTATTATTATTATTATTATTCCCCACTGGAGGTGGGGCTTTCCTCCTCCCCGAAAGAGGAACTGCTTCGCAAGATTTTTGGAGGCTTCGTGTAACACAACTGCCCTTCTATTTCTCGCCTCTGAGCCGATGGCAGTTCCCTGACATCCGTTAAAGAAAGCGATGTTCACTCTTTCGTTTTTTGTTTGTGGGCAAGTCAGTCAGAGATCTTTCCTAGGTCTATCCAGAGACTGAGCCTGGAACCTTCCGCATGCTCTGCCCTTCGGCTGTGGTCCATCCCATAATCTTCCCTTAAATCTTTTTAAGGGCGTTTTTCTTTGTTTTATCACTTGGGCATCTTTGGGAGAAAGGCTGGGGTATAAATTTAATAAAGAAATACTGAATGAAAATTAAAAAAAAAAATACTTAGCTTTATTTGAGATTATTATTATTGTTAATCACATGCATCTTTTTGGAGTGGGGCCGACATTTCTCAACACCTGCCCATCCTCACACTGGCTTTCCTTTTAGTTCACAACTGTTTTTCTTTTAAGGTATAAATAATTCCCAGCATGCTTTGACAAATGCAATCTTGTCACCCAGCCCGTTACTTTAAGAAAAAGGAAGCTCAGGCTCCAATTGATAGCCAGCATTCCTTTCATCATGGCTGTCCTTGGCTGATGGCAGGAACAAGGCGACAAATTGTCCGCAGCCGGTCCTTTAATCTGTGCCTCGTCCCCCCTCCTGCTGACCCACCCCAAGATTTGTGGCAAAAATCAGCCGGTCGGCTGAGGCAGGCAGCGTTAACGGTGCTCAGATTTATTGCTTCGTATCTCGGTGCAGTAGGATTCGTCCTTCCCTTCCTCTGCTGCCTGCTAGGGCAGCAACATCCCCAAATGAACTCAAGGCTACTCAGTTCCTGACTCGAAGGCAAGTGCCTTGCCTACGTCTGTCAGGCTGTCAAACATTTCTGCGCCCGCCAGAGACAAGCACCGAGGCATGTCTGGAAAACAGATACTGTATGTCTGTGACCTGTTCTTTAAAAGGACCCTAGCCGTGAGGGAGCTTCTCGGTTTGAGTCTACACTTTAGATCAAATGCATTTTTCCTTGGCTGACATTCAGTAGCTCTTTCTGCCTTGTCACTTTAGAAACAGGAAAGGGGAAAAAAGACTCACGAGAAGTGGTGGTGGTGGGGTGTCATGGGGGCCCTTAGGTTTTCCACACTCTCCAGATCAGAGGTGACCCTTCAGGTAAAGGCGATATTCAACCGATCAGGATGCAGTTCCCATTCTGCTTCTCTGAATTTCTCACCATGGATTTCAAAGTTGTCTGGCCCTGTTTCTATGAGGAAGTGGCTGCGTTAGGAATTCTCCATCCATTTTTTATAATAATAATAATAATAATAATAATAATAATAATAATTCATTTTTAAAAGTTGGATGTCTTACATGCAGTTTGCCCCAGGCCATAAACATCACCACCATTTTATTCCAGCTGTTTAGGTACCATGTGGACCACAATTAAAGTACGGTGATATCACTTTAAACGCTCATCGCTTGCCCCAGAATATTCTGGGACCTGTAGTTTGTGAAGGGGGCCGAGAGCGGTTTGGAGGCCCCGACTCATGGAGCACCAATTCCCAGTGTGGTTAAACAGTGAACCAGTCTTCCTAGGGCATTCTGGGAACTGGAGCTGTTGGGGGAATGAGGGTCCCTTAACAATTCTCAGCATGTTATTCTCATTATTATCATTTGTGTGTGTGTGTGTGTGTTTTGTATGGAATGTTTGGGAGGAAATAAGACGGTAAATAACAAATAACAAACAAAATATTGATGTATGTAATTTTTATTTCTCAATTATATTTTGTGGTAAGGTAAGGTAATGGACCCCTGACCATTAGGTCCAGTTGTGGCCGACTCTGGGGTTGCGGCGCTCATCTCACATGTGGCCAGCAGGACTAAGCCACTTCTGGCGAACCAGAGCAGCGCATGGAAACGCCGTTTACCTTCCCGCCGGAGCGGTACCTATTTATCTATTTGCACTTTGATGTGCTTTCGATCTTCTAGGTTGGCAGGAGCAGGGACTGAGCAACGGGAGCTCACTCCGTCACGGGGATTCGAACCGCCGACCTTCTGATCGGCAAGTCCTAGGCTCTGTGGTTTAACCCACAGTGCCACCCGCGTCCCTTATATTTTGTGGTAGTATGGTTGTAATGTTTTTTGTAACATAAAATCATTCAATACAAATTATTTTTTTAAAAAAAACAATTCTCAGCATGTGGCCCTAGTCATCACATTTCCTAAGCATAGACAGTGGTGGACCTTGGGATCTCACATTTCAGCAGTACCCTGGGCAATGCCAAAATCCTGCCCCTGCATCTCACCTTCCATACTGCATCATATTTGCAATGCCCCCTGAGGCTCCGCACCCCGTGTGACTGAACCAGCCACGCTACCCTCAATCCATCTCTCAAACAGCAATGTGCATTTCATAACATAGATCTTCCCTTCTCACATAGGAACAGTATTTTCAGCCTATTTATGGAGTTTACATTCAGTATTTGCTCAGCGATCCATCCAGGTCTAAGAGGAGACAACTGGGGATACATTTGTTAGTGAAACAAAAAGAAACAAAATACCAGAGCATCGCTAAATGTCTGAACAGCAGTACATGAATGATGTCAGTGCAATGTTCTGCAGTGGTGTTTGCGGTGGGGGAAAGATGCCCTCAGGTGATGCTTATTTATTTATTACATTTTTATTCCCACCAGGTGCCTCCAGGCTGTCAGATTTCATGAGGGAGATGGAGGCACACTCTGGGAGATGTAAGTTTGCACACTTAAAGCGAGTGAAGGCACCCTGTTCCGTAATGTGACACAGCCACTTTCAAAAGCAGCACCGAGACTTTTTGCTGCTAGGAAAGTGACTGGGAAATGCAACAAATAACAACAACAACAACAACAACAATTATAATAATTTATTATTTATACCCCGCCCATCTGGCTGGGCTTCCCCAGCCACTCTGGGCGGCTTCCAACAAAATATTAAAATACAGTAATGCATCAAACATTAAAAGTTTCCCTAAACAGAGCTGCCTTCAGATGTCTTCTAAAAATCTGGTAGTTGTTGTTTTCTTTGACATCTGGTGGGAATGTGCTCCACAGGGCGGGCACCACTACCGAGAAGGCCCTCTGCCTGGTTCCCTGTAACTTGGCTTCTCACAGTGAGGGAACCGCCAGAAGACCCTCGGCACTGGACCTCAGTGTCTGGGTAGAACGATGGGGGTGGAGATGCTCCTTCAGGTATACTGGACCAAGGCTGTTGAGGGCTTTAAAGGTCAGCACTAACACTTTGAGTTGTGCTCGGAAACGTACTGGGAGCCAATGTAGGTCTTTCGAAGCCGGTGTTATGTGGTCTCAGCGGCCGCTCCCAGTCACCAGTCTAGCTACTGCATTCTGGATTATTTGTAGGGTGGGTTGAACGAATGACCCACTGGGAAGAAACAAACAAATCAGAATGGTGCTCAGTAACAGGGGCACTGACTTGGGGCCCAGATTATGGGTGCCCAACAGGCTCCACAAAGTAACGTGATATCATGACGTCACGCTACATTGCATGGCCGGAAATCACGTCTGAGGCCTCGCGGGGCCTTGGAGGTCCCTTCTGAGGCCTTCTCCCATGAGGCCTTGAAGGTGACTTCCGGGGCCTTACATAGCACCAGAAATCGCCTCAGAGACCCTGCAGTGTGGGTACAGACCACCCACAATTTTGTGTGTGTGAGTGCTCAGGTACCCAGGGTACTCTATAGCTGGCATCAGTGCTCAGTAGAACCAGACTGAGCTGCGTGCCTCACTTATATTTAAAGCACATTGCTTCTTCCAAAGAAACTTGGAAACTTGGGTACAATCCCCACCCCCCTTAACAAACTCTGGTTCCCAGAAATCTTTGGGAGAATGGTATTTGCTTTAAATGTGATTTACATATATGGTGAGTTCACACCCATAGGCTAACCACAGTGTAAGCAAGCAAATCTGGAGGACTGCTGAACAGTTTATCTATTTTTTTTTAAAAAAAATACTTTTCAGGTTTATACATTTAACTGACTATACAGTCATTTTGACATTTTAAAACGACTTCCTTCCCCCTCTTTCTGCCGTTCCTTACATTTATTTTTAATATCTTCTGCATATCCAAATTAACTTATCTTACTCTTTTTTTTATCTTCTTTAAATATATACTCTTACATAGCTGCAGGTTATTACAATTATCCTGCCAGTGTTTTTATCTGTTTACAGTTTGTCTGTAAATATTCAATAAACCATTTCCATTCTTTTATAAAAAGTTTGTTATCTTGATTTCTTATTCTTCCGGTAAGTTTTGCCATTCTTGCATATTCCATAGGTTTTTGTATCCATTTTTCCTTTGCTGGGACTTCTTATTTCCATTTTTGGGCGAGTAACCTTCTTGCCGCTGTAGTTGCACACATGAATAAGTTTCTACACAGTTTAGGTAGTTCTGTCCCTACAATTCCCAATCAAACATTTTATCTAGAGGAGTTCATTGTGATTCAACAAGGTGATGCAGCAGCAAAAAAAATCTAAGGCTATTTAGGCTGACTGGAAGGTGGTGGGTTCTCCTTCACTGAAAGTTTTAAAGCAGAGGTTGGATGGTCATCTGTCATGGATGCTTTAGTTGAGATTCCTGCATTGCAAGGGGGTTGGACTAGATGACTCTCAGGATCCCTTCCAACTCTACAATTCTATGATTCTGTGATTGTTCCTTCAGACAACGCTAAATTAGAAGGGTCAATGATCTGACGAAGAAGAAGAAGGATTTATTATTTATTATTTATTCCCTGCCCATCTGGCTGAGTTTCCCAAGTCACTCTGGGCTGCTGCCAACAGAATATTAAAAACACGATAAAACATTTAACATTAAAAACTTCCCTAAACAAGGCTGCCTTCAGATAACATCTAAAAGTCAAATAGTTGTTTATTTGCGTGTCGAGACCCCGCAGCCACCCCCTCGTCGGAAATAACTCACACAAGGACACAGATATTAGGTTCATGTTATTGGGCAAATTTTGGCCACAACTTTATTGAATAACAGAATGTGAGCGGTATTGGCTTATGCATTGATTGGACCTGACTATATCTGACTCCTGCCCATTGTGCAGGAAGTCCAGTAAGGGTAAGCCACCAGTAGGGGGAGCCCTGTCAATGCGAACCAACTCAAGCTCCCCCTGGTGTCCTTTGGCTCACTCCTCTGTTTAAACAGCCCCGGCCACGCCCCCCAGCCAGCGGATTGGCTGGCCGGGCTTGGACGTGGCCGGGATCCCCCAGGTAACGGGGGACTAAGTCCCCCACCCCCGGTGGGGAGTGGGTGGCCACGCGGTCCACCACAACTCCTCCCCACTGGAAAGTGGAGCGGATTTACTTGACATCTGATAGGAGGGCGTTCCACAGGTGGGCGCCACCACCAAGGAGGCCCTATGCCTGGTTCCCTCTAACCTCACTTCTCACAGTGAGGGAACCACCAGAAGGCCCTCGGCGCTGGACCTCAGTGTCCAGGCAGAACGATGGGGGTGGAGACGCTCCTTCAGGAATACTGGGCCGAGGCCGTTTAGGGCTTTAAAGGTCAGCACCAACACTTTGAATTGTGCTCAGAAACGTACTGGGAGCCAATGCAGATCTCTCAGGACCGGTGTTATGTGGTGCCGGCGGCCACTCCCAGTCACCAGTCTAGCTGCCACATTCTGGATTACCGTAATTCTGGATTAGAAGGAAGGTTCACTATGTTCCTGTGAAGGGTCAAGGTAAGTGAATTTCCCCCAGTGCCTTTCTCCATCACAAAAAGCCTATGCAACCTGAATTTGCTGGAATGTGAATGAATCCCATCCGAAAACAGTGACAGCCTAGAAGCGTGTTGTGGCATTTGAAAGGAGAATGAAATTACTGTTCTTTTCTATTTATTCCCGTTCTAAATTTAAGAATGGTCCATTGTCATTTGTTCCCTGTGGGTCTCTCTCTCTCTCTCTCTCTCCCCCTTTCTCTCCACCTCCCATTTCCAATCCCATAACCCACAATGTATTGGCCTCCGATAAACAAAGAACTAAATTAAAACTGTCATTTCAGCTTATAAATAACAGATGTTGCATCGGTTTAATTATTTATAACTTTGAATTTTTTGCTCACACACACACACACCAGCCCAAAATGACAATCCACATTTTGAATGTAATTTGATGCTGCCTGGGCGATAAGATGCTCAGATAACCCCGGTACACAAACATGAAAAAATAATAATAAAAAGAACAACTTTGACTGACTTGCTTATCTTCTGCGACTGTGTTTCCATTCCCTGGTGACTTTTTTTAAAGAATTAAAATTTAAGTGAAATCTAATCACAACAAAATGATGTTCATACGCTCACGTTAATAATTTATCTCCCGGAGATCACAGAGCAGGTAATATGGACATTGGAGACTCGTTCTTTTCATCTGGGGAGGGGTGAAAAAATCAATGCGTTTTCTTATCTGTTTTTGGTTGGATTCATCTTTTCATCTCACAAGTGCAGCATTTGGACAGACCAAAACAAGCCTGAAATATTAATGCTGTAAGAAATTGACAGCAACTCTGCCAATATTAAAAAGCAGAAAGCGAAAAAAAAACCCACAACAACCCACCCCACTTTCCTCAGATGCTGATAAAATCCTGTCACCGGGCTTAATGACTTACTCTCCTTCCATAAGCTCGGTCAATCTAATGAAAATTGGAATTAGTTGCATAAAAGATTCATCGATGCAGTCAACAAAAGCAGCAAATACCTACGGGGTGTTCTTAATCCGATATTTAATGGGAAAATGCTCTCACACATAAATCAAAGAGTTGCTTCGCTTAAAAGTTATTACTAAAGGGCTAGTGTTAGCCTCTTGTATAAGTCTTGCGATGCTGAGATGCTGAGAGTCTTGATTTGATCCGGCAAAGTTGAAGAGCAGCTTTAACAAATGAAAGCAACAACCCCATATTCTCTCTGAGGACTAGTTCAGAGGAAAATAAGCGTGTGCGGTTTATTTATTTCTTAATCTGTTCCCTAGGAAGAGGGATTGACTGCTAAACCACTCCAGGCATGGTAGCACCGGCAGGGGAATTGGGGTCGCCCAACAATTCTCAGCAACAAAGTACAGCTCCCATAATTCTTTGGGAGAAGCCATGACTGTTTAAAGTGGTATCATGGTGCTTTAAAAAGCATGGTGTGGATGTCGCCTTTGCTTTTCGGCGCGGTGTGAAATGTAAGACGGATGAATTTTTTTTTGTTTTCTCTCAGTTTCAAGTTTCCTCAGTTCTCCACGTTTCAGCAACACTTTGTGTTTTTGTTTTAAAAGGGTTGTCACGAAAAACCGCCAGCATTTTAATTCGTTCATTTAAACAATTATAAACCACACCTTCCTATAAAAACACCGTATAGAAGCTAAAACCACAGCATTGCAATTTAAAAAAACCATCAAATGTTGTTTGGCAAAGAAGCTCGGGTTTGAAAGTCCTGTCTGAGTAACACAACACTTTTGTCTGCACTTCTCCGAATACATCCACATTTCTGTACGCAATTTTGCCTAATGTACACATTCTTGCAAGCGATAAAAATGCATTTCTGCTCATTATGGATTTTTTTAATATTTCCTACAAAAATTGTCATTTTTGATTGGAGTATTGCACAGCAAAATCCAAAGAAGTATGAATTTCAAAGGAAAGGTGTGTTTGCATATTTTGTTTGTAAGTGCAAACTAAGTAGGTTCACATTAAAATGTGAACCAGACCAAATTTCTCTCGCGTCCCTAGTGATGTGGGAGCTGCAGTCCAGGAGTGCTAGGAGGGGTGGTGGCGGCAAGGTTTGCCCATGCCTGCTAAATATGTATTGCTGTTTGAAAGTGTACCTGTGCTTTCAGATATTTTGTGGGGTTTCGTTAAACACTACAAATCTAGGATTCTATCACGCTGGAACTTTATTGCCTCTACAAAGGCACCAGAAAACCCCATCCCTAGGGTTTGATCCTAGGGTATGGATTTTATGGTAACCGTTTTAAAAATTCATTCTTTTATGAATTTTTCCAGCATGATAGAATCCTAGATTTGTAGTGTTTAACGAATACCGCCCGGTTTCGAATCTTCCGTTCCTGGGTAAGGTGATTGAGAGAGCAGTTGCTGAACAGCTTGGTGGTTTTCTGGATGAAACATCGGCTCTGGATCCATTCCAGTCCGGCTTCCGCGCTGGTCATGGGACCGAGGCGGCTCTGGTTGCCCTAACAGATGATCTTCGTAGACAGCTGGATCGAGGCGGGTCGGGGCTGCTGATTCTTCTAGATCTGTCAGCAGCTTTCGACATGGTCGATCACGAACTTCTGGACCACCGCCTTGCCGACGTGGGGATCCAGGGCACAGTCCTTCAATGGCTGCGCTCGTTTCTCTCTGGTCGGGGACAGAGGGTGGTGCTTGGGGGGGAATTGTCATCGCCCCACTCCTTGGTGTGTGGAGTACCTCAGGGTGCGATACTCTCCCCGATGCTTTTCAACATCTTTATGTGCCCCCTCGCCCAGCTTGTTTGGAGTTTTGGGCTGGGTTGCCATCAGTATGCCGATGACACCCAACTCTATCTGTTGATGGATGGCCATCCTGACTCGGCCCCAGACACACTGACCAGATGTTTGGAAGCTGTGGCTGGATGGTTACGTGGGAGCCAGTTGAAGCTAAATCCTTCGAAGACAGAGGTCCTGTGGCTGGGACGGGGCGATATGGGATTGGGGGGGCAACTCCCATCTCTTGCGGGGGCGCAATTAGTGCCAGCACCATCCGTTAAGAGTTTGGGTGTAATCTTCGACACCTCCCTTTCCATGGAGGCGCAGATTGCAACTATAACAAAGGCGGCATTTTTCCATCTCCGCCAAGTTAAGCAGCTGGCTCCTTACCTCTCTCGCCCTGACCTAGCCACTGTGATCCACGCGACGGTCACCTCCAGACTGGATTATTGTAACTCGCTCTACGTGGGGCTGCCCTTGAGACTGACCCAGAAACTCCAGCGGGTGCAGAATGCTGCAGCGAGACTCCTTACGAGGTCTTCGCTGTGAGATCACATTCACCCGGTGCTATACCAGCTGCACTGGCTCTCGGTGGAGTACAGGATCAGGTTTAAGGTGCTGGTTTTAACCTTTAAAGCCCTATACGGCCTAGGACCCTCGTACCTACGGGACTGCCTCTCCTGGTATGCCCCACAGAGGAACCTACGGTCTGCAAATAAAAACATCCTGAAGGTCCCAGGCCTCAGAGAGGTTAGGCTGGCCTCAACTAGAGCCAGGGCTTTCTCGGCTATGGCTCCGATCTGGTGGAACACTCTGTCACAAGAGACCAGGGCCCTGCGGGACTTGACATCTTTCCGCAGGGCCTGCAAGACAGAGCTGTTCCACCAGGCCTTTGGCCAGGGCACAGCCTGACTCCCTCCCTCGGCAATCTTCGCGGAGCTCTGGCCCAATGGTTGCCAGTGGCTTGAATTAATTAATTTTATAATGAATGATTTTAGAATGTTGTTTATGCTGTACTTTTGTACTGTTTTATTGTTGTTAGCCGCCCTGAGCCCGGCTTCGGCTGGGGAGGGCGGGATATAAATAATTATTTATTATTATTATTATTATTATTATTATTATTATTATTATCCTTTTTCTATTTAAAGAAACATATTCCATTGTTATGTGGGAATTGTCATTATTCCAGAGCGGGGGATTGGTTTTGTTGACTTTCATTATGTAACGCATTATACAAAATTCAAAAAAGGAAAAGAAAGTTTGTGCGGACAGAGGATCAAACATCAGGGTTAGACAAGCACTGTGAAGATGAAAGAGTTAAGAGAGATGAAAACATTGACTAGCGTTGAAAGGAGAAGTGGAGGAAAAGAATGGAAGTGTTGTGGTGCACATAAGAGTGGAATGAAACCTGTAGTCTGGATTAGTGATGAGAGAGAAGGAGAGATGAAAGTGTGATCTAGTCAAGGAATCAAAGGGGGCTGGAGAGAGGTAGAAAGTCTGAGGAATACAGAAAGGGAAGTAAATGTACATTTGTTAAATTTAATGTATTTATATAAACCACTGAGCCTAGGGCTTGCCGATTGGAAGGTCGGCGGTTCAAATCCCCACGACGGGGTGAGCTCCCGTTGCTCGGTCCCTGCTCCTGTCCACCTAGCAGTTCAAAAGCACATCAAAGTGCAAGTAGATAAATAGGTACCACTTTGGCGGGAAGGTAAACGGCGTTTCCGTGCGCTGCTCTGGTTCGCCAGAAGTGGCTTAGTCATGATGGCCACATGACCCGGAAGCTGTCTGTAGACAAACGTTGGCTCCCTTGGCCTATAGAGCGAGATGAGCGCCGCAACCTCAGAGTCGTCCGCGACTGGACCTAATGGTCAGGGGTACCTTTACCTTTATATCAATTAATGCCCAAGTAGGCTTCTAAGATGAACGGTCGTATCCAACCCTCGTCCAATTCAGAGCAAACCCACCAAAGTTAATGGACATGACTAACCTAGGCTAATTCATTTCCACGGGTCTGCTCTGAATAGGATTTAGCTGAATGCAATGTGTTGAAATTACTGTCAGTCATTTCTAATAACTTCAATGGCTCTACTCTTTGTAGGAGTAGGATCGGATACAACCAAACTATAAAACCGGTTGCACAATGGTCTCAAGACGAATGCTCATAATTACTCAAAAAAACAATGCTGTTGAAACTTATAAAAATATATTTTTAAAAAATCTACAATTAACATATGCACTAAAATAATCCCATTCAAACAATACAGCAGTTGAAATGGGGAAATGAGGTTGAGAGATCAAGGGAATGTCTGTGTAAGTGGCTGCATCTTCAGAAGACAGTGGAATGCCAATGCAGATGGGACTTCTTTCATATTTCAGCAGGGTAGATATTCCATAAAGCCAATGCCACCAGCAGAAAAGCCTGTTTTTGTGCCACCATAAGCTGGGGGTCATTTTAATGTATTTTTAATCTTTTGTTGGAAGCCGCCCAGGGTGGCTGGGGAGACCCAGCCAGATGGGCGTGGTATAAATTATTATTATTATTATTAATATTATTATTATTATTATGCCGTTGCAAAACTAACTGAATTCCTTCGGTTTATCTTAACATCCTTCCCAGGTAATGGAGGTGATAATGGAGACGTTTAAGCTGAAGTTGGTTCGACAACACAAGTATTGTGAAGTGGGAGAACACTGACCGTGGTGGCCTTATTGATCTGTGCCTTGCGTGCCCAGGTGCAGATCCTAGGCCCTCCGGTATTAAGACTAATCTTCATGTTCAACTAATCCAGAATGCGGCAGCTAGACTGGTGACTGGGAGCGGACGCCAAGACCACATAACACCAGTCTTGAAAGACCTACATTGGTTCCCAGTACGTTTCCGAGCACAATTCAAAGTGTTGGTGCTGACCTTTAAAGCCCTAAACGGCCTCTGCCCAGTATACCTGAAGGAGCGTCTTCACCCCCATTGTTCTACCCGGACACTTAGGTCCAGTGCCGAGGGTCTTCTGGTGGTTCCCTCACTGTGAGGAGCCAAGTTACAAGGAACCAGGCAGAGGGCCTTCTCGGTAGTGGCACCTGCCCTGTGGAACACCCTCCTACCAGATGTCAAAGAGAACAACAACTACCAGACTTTTAGAAGACATCTGAAGGCAGCCCTGTTTAGGGAAGCTTTTAATGTTTGATGCATTACTGTATTTTAATATTTTGTTGAAAGCCGCCCAGAGTGGCTGGGGAAGCCCAGCCAGATGGGCTGGGTATAAATAATAAATTATTATTATTATTATTATTATTATTATTATTATTATTATTAAAAGCATACTGATTTGGGAGGGTAGCAACAGATCTGCCACGATTTGATTTGCAGACGGCGACTCTGATTTGCAAACAAGATTTCAAGTTTCCAGAGCTGAAGATAAGTAAGATGACGATATTTAAACAACCCCGTCTATGGTCATGATGGTGTCCTTTTAATGATGTTCCTCACCACTGTAGAATTACAGGTGGCAGCATTCGCTCCCCCCCCCCCTGTCCCCGCCACATCCTGCCCTTTGCAAACTTCCTCGGAAACAGTTTCCATCATCCTGACGTTTCATTTAAAATGAAATATAGAAGATATTCATGTCCGTGACAGGTATTATTTGTTTGACTTTGAAATATACAGCAAACGCGCCTTAATGCGCTGCGACTGAAGTGTTGCAGGGGGTGTGAGCCTGCATATTCATGGAGCGCCGCTGCTTCAGTCCACACAAAGCACAGCCGCGGCATCGGGAAAGGAGTGACCTTTTTTTGTAACGCTAAAAATCCGTCCGTGTTTGCATGCACGACAGTGAATAATTTAACCAGGGGACAGTAGGAACAACCTCTGCTCTGGTTATGACTTCCCCCCTTCAAGCAAACAGAAGCGAAATATTGTGACTTCCCTCCCTTGTCGGTTCTGAAGGCCTTTGCTGACATGCAGAAGCTCCTGCTGTGGTGAAATGATTAAAGCGTCAGACTAGGACCTAGGAGACCTGGGTTCAAATCCCTACGAATGATGGTCACTGGGTGAACCTGGGTCAGCCACCGCCTCTGAGCCTAACCTACCTCTCAGGGTTGTCGTTATGGGAATTAAATGACAAGGGGCGCCTTAAGGTCCCTGGAGTAAAAAAGGTGGGATATAAACACAGTAAACAAATAAATAAGATGGTTCCTATGCACATTACAGGGACACGGGTGGCACTGTGGGTTAAACCACAGAGCCTAGGGCTTGCCGATCAGAAGGTCGGCAGTTCGAATCCCCACGACGGGGTGAGCTCCCGTTGCTCGGTCCCTGCTCCTGCCAACCTAGCAGTTCGAAAGCACATCAAAGTGCAAGTAGATAAACAGGTACCACTCTGGCAGGAAGGTAAACGGCGTTTCCGTGTGCTGCTCTGGTTCGCCAGAAGCGGCTTAGTCATGCTGGCCACATGACCCGGAAGCTGTACAACGGCTCCCTCGGCCAATAAAGCGAGATGAGCGCCGCAACCCTGGAGTCGGCCACGACTAGACCTAATGGTCAGGGGTCCCTTTACCTTTATGCACATTACAGTGGTACCTCGGGTTAAGTACTTAATTCGTTCCGGAGGTCTGTACTTAACCTGAAACTGTTCTTAACCTGAAGCGCCACTTTAGCTAATGGGGCCTCCTGCTGCTGCCGCGCCGCCGGAGCCCGATTTCTGTTCTTATCCTGAAGCGAAGTGCTTAACCGGAAGCACTATTTCTGGCTTAGTGGAGTGTGTAACCTGAAGCGTATGTAACCTGAAGCGTATGTAACCCGAGCTACCACTGTATATACAACATCTTCTCTGTAAGAGTGAGAGAGAAATTTGTTGGCATGCAGAAGATCGCAAGGCCAGCTGGCTAGCCCCAGCTGGGTCGTCTCCTTCCAGCCGTCCTGCTGCGATGACCCATCAGCCTCTGCTCCGATGTAAATCAGTGACCCAGGCTTTAAAGCCAGGGCACACTATATCAGCCAAGCGAACTATACACACAGGATAGGCGTGAGGCTTGTGGAAGCATACCACAACTACGGATTTATTAATCATAAATCAGGACAAAGAAACATGTCGTCTCTCTCTCTGTCTTCTCAGAGAGACAGAGAGAAGCAAAAGCTATACACAAATGGAAGTTCCCAGCAGACTGTGCTGGAATGTAAACAGACATGTGACACGCAACAGTTCCATGTCTGTAACTAAACGTGGAATGGAATTTTCCAACAAGATTTTATCTATTTCTTTGCTGAATTTATATCGATCCATCCATCTTTTTATTTTGCAGTCATTGACCAGAACAAGATAAAACGAACCAACATAGATGTAAAAAATAACATAAAGTACATTAAAATGGGTTGCACCTTGTACCACATATGTGGTATAAGATGTCATGAATATTGAAGACATGTCTAAAATAAGCTGTAAGCCATGAAACTTTGAAGTATGGCAGTTAAAAGTAAATACATTCAAACATACATAATTAAACAAATAACACAACCAGATAACAAATTTGTAATAGCAACTAAATATAGTAAGTTTAATCGGGGGAGATTTCCTTTGGTATTTTTGCAGCCAGAAGGGGAAATCTAGTCACAGTTTCTGTATTATATTTTGCCCTTCCTCTCAAAGGGGCCTGGGTCAGCATATACATTAACAACAACAACAGCAACAACATTTTAAAAATAATTCTAAAAAGCAGTTTAAAACTTTATCTCAGCCAGAGATTTCATGGGTGGAATCTACACACATGCTGTGAAAATGCTTTTTTTAAAAAAAATGTTTTGAAAAATATATTGAATTTGCCATAGCTCGCATTCGCCATCTAGTGTCACATTTGTATATTGTACTTTACAACACACTTAAAACGTTTTATATGAAGCTGTATAGCTGAGTGATCTCTGGGAACACTCATCAAATGTCTAGTTAAACAGGAATGCTACCCACAAACACATGGCAGCCATTTTGTGCTTGGCACTTGTAGTGTTTCCTCAGAATTCACTAGGGGGCAGGACATTCCACACATGGGGAACCACCATGGAACCCCCCCCTGCCGTTGATCAATGCCAACTAGGCAGCCTCTGGTGGCAGCAACACCAACAAGGCCTCATCTGCAGATGAGGGACATGGGCGGCACAGTGGTCTAAACCACTGAGCCTCCTGGGGTTGCCGATCGGAAGGTCGGTGGTTCGAATCCCCATGACGGAGTGAGCTCCCGTTGCTCTGTCCCAGCTCCTGCCAACCTAGCAGTCCGAAAGCATGCCAGTACAAGTAGATAAATAGGTACCGCTGTGGCAGGAAGGTAAATGGCGTTTCCGTGCGCTCAGGTTTCCATCATGGTGTTCCGTTGCGCCAGAAGCAAGATGAGCGCCACAACCCCATAGTCGCCTTTGACTGGACTTAACCGTCCAGGGGTCCTTTAGCTTTACCTTTTACCATCTGCAGATCATAGGGTTGGCTAGTTTAGATGTATTCAAGTCTCTAGGGCCAGATGAACTGCATCCAAGAGTATTAAAAGAACATCCAAGAGTATTAAAAGAACTGGCACATGTGATCTCAGAACCACTGGCAGTCATCTTTGAGAATTCCTGGAGAACAGGCGAAGTCCCGGCAGATTGGAGGAGGGCAAATGTTGTCCCTATTTTCAAAAAGGGGAAAAGAGAGGACCCAAATAATTACCGCCAAGTCAGTCTGACATCAATACCAGGGAAGATTCCTGAGCAGATCATTAAGCAAACAGTCTGTGAGCACCTAGAAAGGAATGCTGTGATCACCAATAGTCAGCATGGATTTCTGAAAAATAAGTCATGTCAGACTAACCTGATCTCATTTTTTGACAGAATTACAAGCCTGGTAGATGAAGGGAACGCAGTGGATGTAGCCTACCTTGATTTCAGCAAGGCATTTGACAAGGTGCCCCTTAAAGAAGCTGGTAAAATGCGGTCCTGACTATGCTACCACTCAGTGGATTTGTAACTGGCTGACTGACCGAACCCAAAGGTCATCAATGGTTCCTCTTCATCCTGGAGAAGAGTGACTAGTGGGGTGCCACAGGGTTCTGTCTTGGGCCCGGTCTTATTCAACATCTTTATCAACGACTTGGATGATGGACTCAAGGGCATCCTGATCAAATTTGCAGATGACACCAAACTGGGAGGGGTGGCTAACACCCCAGAGGACAGGATCACACTTCAAAATGACCTTGACAGATTAGAGAACTGGGCCAAAACAAACAAGATGAATTTTAACAGGGAGAAATGTAAAGTATTGCACTTGGGCAAAAAAAATGAGAGGCACAAATACAAGATGGGGGACACCTGGCTTGAGAGCAGTACATGTGAAAAGGATCTAGGAGTCTTGGTTGACCACAAACTTGACGTGAGCCAACAGTGTGACGCGGCAGCTAAAAAAGCCAATGCAATTCTGGGCTGCATCAATAGGAGTATAGCATCTAGATCAAGGGAAGTAATAGTGCCACTGTATTCTGCTCTGGTCAGACCTCACCTGGAGTACTGTGTCCAGTTCTGGGCACCACAGTTCAAGAAGGACACTGACAAACTGGAACGTGTCCAGAGGAGGGCAACCAAAATGGTCAAAGGCCTGGAAACGATGCCTTATGAGGAACGGCTAAGGGAGCTGGGCATGTTTAGCCTGGAGAAGAGGAGGTTAAGGGGTGATATGATAGCCAAGTTCAAATATATAAAAGGATGTCACATAGAGGAGGGAGAAAGATTGTTTTCTGCTGCTCCAGAGAAGCGGACACGGAGCAATGGATCCAAACTACAAGAAAGAAGATTCCACCTAAACATTAGGAAGAACTTCCTGACACTAAGAGCTGTTCAACAGTGGAATTTGCTGCCAAGGAGTGTGGTGGAGTCTCCTTCTTTGGAGGTCTTTAAGCAGAGGCTTGACAACCATATGTCAGGAGTGCTCTGATGGTGTTTCCTGCTTGGCAGGGGGTTGGACTCGATGGCCCTTGTGGTCTCTTCCAACTCTATGATTCTATGATTCTAGGGTCTAAGATAGTTGATATTGGGGAAAGGGTTCCAAGCCATTTAGGGCTTTATATATACATTGGTACCTTGCTTGTCAAACTTAATCTGTTCTGGGAGTCTGTTCAACTCCCAGAATGGTTCAAAAACCAAGGTGTGACTTCTGATTGGCTGCAGGAGCTTCCTGCAGTCAAGTGGAAGCCGCATCAGATGTTCGGCTTCCAAAAAACATTCGCAAAGTGGAACACTTATTACTGGGTTTGCGGTGTTCAGGAGCCGATTTGTTTGGGAGCCGAGGTACCACTGTAGTACTAACACTTTGAATTGGGACTGGCAGCTCATTGAATGGAGTTCTTTTTCTTTTTCACTGCAGACCCCTGTCAAACACATTTCATTGGCATATTACACACACAGAAACCAAAACACACACACACACAGAGTGAAATGTCAGATCATGCAAGTCCATCTAGTTTAGTATTGTTTACACCAGGGGTTGGGGACGCGGGTGGTGCTGTGGGTTAAACCACAGAGCCTAGGACCTGCCGATCAGAAGGTCGGCGGTTTGAATCTCCGCAACGGGGTGAGCTCCCATTGCTTGGTCCCTGCTCCTGCCCACCTAGCAGTTTGAAAGCATGTCAAAGTGCAAGTAGATAAATAGGTACCACTCCGGTGGGAAGGGAAACAGCGTTTCCGTGTGCTGCTCTGGTTCGCCAGAAGTGGCTTAGTCATGCTGGCCACATGACCCGGAAGCTGTATGCCAGCTCCCTTGGCCAATAAAGCAAGATGAGTGCCGCAACCCCAGAGTCGGCCACGACTGGACCTAATGGTCAGGGGTCCCTTCACCTTTACCTATCCTAGAAGAAAGGCAGATGATGACAGAGTCATCACTCTGACAATAGGCGAGACGTTCAGCATCAGACAAGAAAGGGGCAGGCTACCAGGATTATGAACATTCACTTTGTTTCCAGAGAGCTGCAGAAAAACATGCATCTTAACCACGTTGAAACATTGGCCATTCCCCCCTCTCCTGCCCCAAGGGGCCTGTTTGAATCATGTGAGGGAGGGAGGTCTCAGAAAGCCAGTTAGGAGGGACCTTTACACCAGGGGTCAGCAAACTTTTTCAACAGGGAGCTGGTCTACCGTCCCTCAAACCTTATGGGGGGGCAGACTATATTTTGAAAAAAGAAGAATGAATTCCTATGCCCCACAAATAAGCCAGAGATGCATTTTAAATAAAAGCACACCTTCTACTCATGTAAAAACATCAGGCAGGCCCCACAAATAACCCAGAGAAGCGTTTTGAATAAAAGGACACATTCTACTCATGTAAAAACATGCTGATTCCCAGACTGTCCGTGGGCCGGATTTAGAAAGCGATTGGGCCGGATCCAGCCCCCGGGTCTTAGTTTGCCTACTCATGGTCTACACTGACTGGCAGTAGCTCTCAAGGATTCCGGACAGGGAATTTCTCCTAGCCCTGCCTGGGGATGCCAGGGGTTGATCGTGAGACCTGCTTTCCACTGAGCTATAGCCCATACCCATAAGAATTGAACACACACACCCATGCCAACTGCATATTGGACTAAGACATTGCAAGTGAAGCACTCTTTTGATTGATTCCTCCTGTTTGACGAGCAGAAAAAAACCCCATTTGCGAGTGAATTGGCAAGCTCTGTCCTCCATGGCTTGTCTATTGTGCAAAGAATGTCACGTTTCAGATAACCCGATTAACTCAATATTCTCAGATAGGTGAAATTTTCACAGTACTTAATTTTCTTCTAGAAAAAAAGAAAAAGGAGAAAGCGGGGGGGGGGGGGGAGGGGAGTCCCATCAAATCATTAATGGAAGAACTATCATAGCTGGCTTAATGCAGTTCACTATTTCTGATCAGCTTAAATCACCTGCCTTTGAACCGCTCTTTTGCTATTCATTTGAAAGGGCTGATTATTGTTAACCTGGAGGAGAACACTGAGCAGAGAGGCCTTTGTAATGTTAATGAACTTCCTGGCCAATGTAGGTTTTTTACATTTGCATGAGAAAGAGATGGAAGCAAAAGCCTCTGTAACCCTCATGTAGGAAAATGCCCTTTAGCTGCTGTCGATGGAGCCTCTTCCCTATCCTCGCTGAATTACCTATCATTATTCAATTGTTGTGTTAGCAACACAATGCATTGTTGGTTCCAGGACCATGCTCTGAAGACAGAGGACGGGGCAATTTTGCTAAAGCTAAGCAGATATGGACTTGATTATTCATTGCCTGGCTGGGGAAATCCTTTGGGAACTCTATGGAAGCGACCAGTTGATGTAATAATGTTCTCCACTACAGTGGTTATTTCATTTGCTGCTTTTCTACTGATGTTCTTATAGGTCTAAGAGGGGAAACCATTTGGAATGAAAGAACTGGTGCTATTTCTATTGTACCGTATTTTTCGCTCTATAAGACGCACCAGACCACAAGACACAACTAATTTTTGGAGGAGGAAAACAAGAAAAAAAATATTCTGAATCTCAGAAGCCAGAACAGCAAGAGGGATCGCTGTGCAGTGAAAGCAACAATCCCTCTTGCTGTTCTGGCTTCTGGGATAGCTGCGCAGCCTGCATTTGCTCCATAAGACGCACACACATTTCCCCTTACTTTTTAGGAGGGAAAAAGTGAGTCTTATAGAGCAAAAAATACAGTAATTATCTGTATACATTTAATAGATCTTTTATATTTATATATAGTTTTGACATTTAATTAAATTAATGTTTAATTGTTTTTTAATGATTGCAGACCCTCCAAGTGTCCCTATTTTCCAGGGATAGTCCCGGATTTACAGAAGGTGTCCCAGTTTCTCATCTTATCCCCGAATATCCTGCTTTTCCTTAGGATGTCCCTATTTTCCTTGGAAAAATGTTGGAGGGTATGGAGTTATGTGACCCCTGAGCCAAGGAGATAAGTAATCACACAACCTTTAGAAGACATCTGAAGGCAGCCCTGTATAGGGAAGGTTTTTTTAATGCTTAATGTTTTATTATGTTTTTATATATGTTGGAAGCCACCCAGAGTGACTGGGGCAACCCAGTCGCATGGACAGGGTGTAAATAATACAATTGTTGTTATTGTTGTTGTTGAGTAAAGGGAGGGGACCCCTGACCATTAGGTCCAGTCGTGACCGACTCTGGGGTTGCGGCGCTCATCTCGCTTTATTGGCCGAGGGAGCCGGCTTACAGCTTCCAGGTTATGTGGCCAGCATGACTAAGCCGCTTCTGGCAAACCAGAGCAGCACACGGAAACGTCGTTTACCTTCCCTTACCTATTTATCTACTTGCACTTTGATGTGCTTTTGAACTGCTAGGTTGGCAGGAGCAGGGACCGAGCAACGGGAGCTCACCCCGTCGCGGGGAGTCGAACCGCTGACCTTCTGATCGGCAAGTCCTAGGCTCTGTGGTTTAACCCACAGCGCCACCTGTGTCCCTTTGTTGGCAGGTCTGTGATTGGGTTTTCTTCTTCTATGCTTTCAGCTGTTCCTATTTTATCTTTAAGCCACCTTGAGTATTCAAGAGGCGGTGTTCAGTTTCTCTTTCAACCAAGAAAAGGGAACGAATCCGCCAATTAAATTAGAAAGGTTGGCATGTGCAGATAGCAAAGGTCATGGAGAGAGGAAGAATTAAAATGTGGCACCAGAGCAAAAGAAACAGCGTTTTGGAAAATGGTGTGGCCGCGTATTACTTACATTTGACAAAAAACAACAACATAAAAATATTTTAATTAATAAGTATGCAAGTAAAGCCATATGAGCGCCACAACCCCAGAGTCGTCCGCAACTGGACTCAACGGTCAGGGGTCCCTTTACCTTTACATTAATTATTGCTCTCATTTTATGGATCAATGGTCTCGTTAGCTACAGTGGTACCTCGGGTTAAGTACTTAATTCATTCCCGAGGTCCGTTCTTAACCTGAAACTGTTCTTAACCTGAAGCACCACTTTAGCTGCGCCGCTGGAGCACAATTTCTGTTCTCATCCTGAAGCAAAATTCTTAACCTGAGGTACTATTTCTGGGTTAGCGGAGTCTGTAACCTGAAGCGTCTGTAACCTAAAGCGCATGTAACCCGAGGTACCACTGTAGTAAAATTCATATTAAATTGCTGTTTTTTGGGGTTGTTTTTTAAAAGTCTGGAATGGATTAATCTGTTTTGCATTACTTTCTGTGGGTAAGCGCGCCTTGGTTTCGGAACGCTTTGATTTTGGACTGGACTTCCAGAACGGATTAAGTTTGAGAACCAAGGTACCACTGTACTTGCAATGTTAAAAGTGTGCAGTTAAAACTATTGGCAGCCTGGTAGTGTGTCATTTAGACTGCTGCTAACATGACAGTAAAAAATAAGTTTAAGTCAGCATAGAACAAATGAAAGGTTTCAACTTTAAAGGGAGGGGGAACCTCATCTAGGCCAAATCCACGAGTGACATTCGCCCTGTGGCCTCCCGCCTTCTCTCCAGAGCCTTGAATCCACTGCCTCGCTTAGTGAATTATTCACCATGCCTGCCATAGAATTAAATATTTGTGGAGATTTCAGCTTGGCATTTCTACCGCTATAGATGAATATGCATAGGCCGAGGCCAAAGGGAAAAGTACACACCACTTTTCACTTAAAATATTTACAGGAATTTGAAAATGAATTTTAATATTTACAGAAGGTGCCAGATGGAGGACCTCGGAGTATTTGCTCAATATTTATCCCAGGGAAATGGTCAATACGAACAACACACACTTGCCTTCCTTCCATGGTTCCAGTTCCAGCCTGAAGGTGACTGAGTGCATTTTGCTGTTGGGTCCCCAAAGGATAAAAATCTTGCGCAAATGGCTTGCTCAGTAGTTCACCTGAGTTATGGGAGTAGCTGGCCTGGCCCTATGAGATAAGCATGCATATGGGCTGTTGAGTTCTTTAGGCTTTGCAGCGATGCCTCAAATGAAATTTAAATGAGCAGCTTTGTGCAACTGGTGCAGATCGTGCAATGCTGTCATTTGCATATCTCATTAATATTAAGTGACCCACAGGAGCAGGCAGGCGCAATACATTGAACGCTTGCAAAACTCAAAACATTGTGTTGCTGGGGAGAGACTGGCTGGGCTACAGCTCCCTCACCATTGGGCATGCTGGTCAGAGGTGATGGGATTTGTAGTCCCAGCAACATCTGGAGGTTCACATGATCCCCATCTCTGACCCAGATTATCTTTCAGCAGCGGCAGAGAGAGAAGCCTTCCTCTGAAATAATTTCAGTTTCAGGTACAGAAGTTTCCTGTGCTCTCTTGCAAAAAAACTGCCCTCTCTACATATATTTTCATATTGATTTATAGAAGCTGTCAGATGAAGCATATTGTTATGAATGGTCCCCATTCTGCCAGCCATCTTATCGGTTAAGGACATTACTGGTCAATTGTCCAGAATGACTAGTAGAAGTTTCTTTAATGGGAACTGATGGCTGAGAAATAGTTCCTGATCTTTCTGGAATATAAGGACTATGACTCATGCTCCTTGCTTGGGACAGGGGCTGCGTATGAAGTAACAACAGAAGCAGGTTTTGGAAACAGTGACAGAAGTACAGAAAGAAACCTGACCCCCGCTAGGAATGGTCATATCTGTCCATTTTAGCTCTCCAGATTTCTCATTTCCCCAAGCTTAATGTTGTGACATTTCCACAACAGTTTGCAAAGCCTTGCCAGCATTTTGGTGCGGATTTCTCCTAATTAACCTATTTTTTGTATGCAGTTTTCACTAATATCCACATTTTTTTGTACATGCCAGTTTCACAAATGTATGCAATGTGATGCATATTTTACCACTTTTGTATATTGTTGGGTAACAGAGAACAATGTTGTGATGGGTGGGGCCAGAGCGGAAAGTGAGTGGAGCTATGAAAGTGACCCTTATAGTCAGCTGGATTTCAGCAACACAAAAGTCAGAGGTTTCTGTGCAGACACGTCTGTCTGTTCTCCATCCTGGCATGGATATGTCTCAATCAGGCAAAAGCACTGAGGGTGGATGTAGAGCTGGGTTAGTGAATAGCATCACCAGGGGAGATTCTCAAGGGCCAGGCAGAGGGGTGTTGAGGGCCAGGGCTTCTCCATCTTGGCACAGAAAATGTATGTTTAAGTAGATACTGCAAAGTACATTTAAATATAAAATCCCATGCCTTTATTTTTTTAAGAATAGCAACTTGGTGGGGAAACCAGACAGAAGGAATTTAGAAATTAACTTATGTGAAAATGACCTGGACTGGAAATAGACTTGATATGAGCATTTGCAGTTGCCCTTGGGGGGGGGGGGGGAGAACACTATTGTGCATTAGTCAGATGAGTTCATAAATAAGCCAAGCTTCTTCTTTGTTAACCCCTATATCAGCTAATTGCAGAGTCAATCTGAACCCGCTTAGTTTTCCAGAAGATATTGAGTGAAATGCCCAGCAAAGCAAAGGTGAAATGTCTCTGTGGCTTTGCTGGAGAAACTAGGGCCTGGGACGAGGCAAACATCCTCCTCCACAGATTGTGACAGCAATTCTGAACCACAGTAAGGCACTTAACTAGGCATTGAAAGGTTTTATGCTTAAGTGTCCACTGTTTCTTTGCAGAGGACATGAAGATACTAGCCCAGTTGTTAGAGCATGAGACTCTTAATCTCAGAGTCCTGGGTTCAAGCCCCACATGGGCAAAAGATTCCTGCATTGCAGAGGGTTGGACTCGATGATCCCTCTATCCAATTCTATGATGCTATGTGGACACGGTTGGCGCTGTGGTCTAAACCACAGAGCCTAGGGCTTGCCAATCGGAAGGTCAGCGGTTCGAATCCCTGTGACGGGGTGAGCTCCCGTTGCTCGGTCCCTGCTCCTACCCACCTAGCAGTTCAAAAGCACGTCAAGTGCAAGTAAATAAATAGGTACCACTCCGGCGGGAAGGTAAACGGCGTTTCCATGCACTGCTCTGTTTCGCCAGAAGCGACTTAGTCATGCTGGCCACATAACCCAGAAGCTGTACGCCGGCTCCCAAGGCCAGTAAAGTGAGATGAGCGCCGCAACCCCAGAGTTGTCTACAACTGGACCTAACAGTCAGGGGTACCTTTACCTTTACCTTTACCTTTATGTGGAAGCCGCATATCCTTTCTTCCTGCAGAGAAGCAATTGTGACAGCAGGGACCCCCTTCTGAACCACTCCATTATTTCCTAGGAGCCCTGCTGGGTCCTGGGGACACCAGCTGCCACTGTCCACAGGGGATGCTCAGGGCTAACGATTTTGGCCCCAGTCCTCTCTTTTCTCCTCGGGGCTTCCTCAGGGCTAGCTCTTCAGAGAAAGGTTGGGTTGGGATGTCTTCTCCATATTTCCTTGGCTTCTAATCTGAGTGCAGAAGTATTCAGGAGCTTCAGGTGCTCACCTCTCCTTCTGAGATGGGCATTGCTGAATTCCTGAAGCCCAATTCTAGGTCTGTGATTAGGGATCTTCACCAGCATCTTTGGTACATACAAGCCAATGGGGGATGTTTGATTGTGGAAGGAACCACCTGCTTAGCAGCTGTCTCCATCCTTAGGCCAATCTAATGCAACAACGAAGCGCCTACATTGCATTTATCAAAAGGCGGTTGTTTAGTTTATGGTGCAAATGGTTACGGTTCAATTTTTTCCAGTGCAGGTTTTTGCATCTCGTGTATCCTCGCAAGGCTTTTTCGGTGGCACGACCTCCCCTGAATGGGTTCATTGTGTTTATTTCAAAACGCTAAGAGGCAATGAATGATTTGATCTGAAATAGGATAATTGCTGCGCTGCATCGCACAGAATCCCAGTGAGCTGGAGAACATGTGTTATGCTGAACTAAAACCTCTTTACAGAAAGAGCTGTTGGCTATGCATGTAAGTGAAACAGTGTCTGGGAAATGTGGAAGGAGATAGTTTGGCTTCTAAATATACAATTGCATTACCTAACTCAAACTCCATACACTGTAGAGTGGTACCTCGGGTTAAGAACTTAATTCATTCCGGAGGTCCGTTCTTAACCTAAAACTGTACTTAACCTGAAGCACCACTTTAGCTAATGGGGCCTCCAGCTGCCGTTGCACCACCGCTGTGCAATTTCTGTTCTCATCCTGAAGCAAAGTTCTTAACCCAAGGTACTATTTCTGGGTTAGCGGAGTCTGTAACCTGAAGTGTCTGTACCCCGAGGTACCACTGTAACAGTATTTGCAACAAAGCTCCAAAGCATTGAGGGGGAATCTCAGACCTGTGAGCGAAATGTGGCCCCCAAGCCTCTCTATCTGGCCCCTGGGACCCTCTCCCAGCCACGCCCTCCTTAGCACCATACCCTATCCCCAGGATACTCCCCTTCCCCGGTCCTGCTTCCCACCTTCCTTGCGTCTTTTTGCCTGGCTGAAATGTTTCCTTGAACTCTGATAATGTCGCTTGCTTGTCTGGGTGGAGAACATAGACAGGCGTGGGAGTCTGTAACCTACTGCAGAAAGGTAAAATGTGCATTTTTTGATCCATCCATTTTTGCCTCTGTCCCCCGTCCCCTGTCCGCCACTGGCTCATGGCCCCCCCAAAGGCTGCCTGGATGGAAATATGACTCATGTGTGAGTCAGCCCTGCTCTGTAGAAGGCTAAAACAAAGAGCATAGTTTGGCTAAAGCCTGAAGAAGTTGGTGTGTGTGTGTGTGTTTGTGTGGATGTTCTCCCATCACTTGAGCATTAAGCCCAGCAGATCTTCTCTGTGTTAGGTGTTTATGCAGAAGCACATTTGAGGGAGCCCTTCCAGGCGACCCACCCCACATACTTCGGTTTCACTGCTGTTGTATACCCTCCAGATACCCTCCTGTTGTATACCCTCCTTTCATTTCTCAGAAGAAAACAGGGACGTCCTAAGGAAAAGTAGGACGTTTTGGGATCAGATCAGAAACCAGGACGTCTTCTGTAAATCTGGGACTGTCTCTGGAAAATAGGGACACTTGGAGGGTCTGCCATTGTCATCCATGCTGGGAAGTGAGAGGCGTCAGCAGAGTACAAGGACACATTTCAGCCAGGCAAAAACATTCAAGGAGACTGGGTGAGGGGGTGTGGTTGAGACGAGTCTCAAGGTCTAGGCAGTGAGTCTTGAAGGGCCAAATCTGGACTCGGGGCTTGAGGTTCCTCACCCATGTTTTAACCAAAAATGATGGCAGTTGGCAGGATTCTTGGCAGCCATTGGCGCAACACTTTGCTAACTAAGCATGTTATGTCTTGCTTCTGCTACCACTACATCTCTTTCGGAGGGCTCCTGAGCTATAGGGCCCCCAGACTGTGGCCTAGGAGTCGGGCCTTTGCAGCACCACAGGATTTATGACTCTACCTAATCCTACATGCTTTTCTTCTAGTTTGGGACTGTTGCTGAAGGATGGGAAGGCTGAAAATTAGAAAGTAAAATGGGAAGCCGGAGCCTATGCTCCAGAGACTAGCAGTCAAGATGAGTGAAGTTTAAAACAAAGAGCAAAGTAGATGAGGCTGAAATGCAAAGATGCATCTTAATTATGGAGAGAGGGGGAATTCTATAAAACAGCACATGAAAGATCTAAGCGTCAGCACATGGACTGATAGGAAAATCTAAGTCACCTATGGAATGCTTACCTTTAAATCAGGCATGGGACACCAGTGGGTCTTCAGATGTCTTTGGATTCCAGCGCCTATCAGCCCTAGCTAGTAGGCCCAATATTCAGAGATGTTGGGAGTAGGAGTCCAGCATAGGCATATATGTTTTTCTGAGTCCCAACATTGTTCCATCTCAATATATCCCACACCAAATGGCAGCAACTCTACAGGGTTTGTTCGTGACTCGCCACTCATGGTTTGTTTGGGGGAAGCAGGTGATGAGCCTGGACAACATGGCATAGTAATTGCCACCTTGAATTGGGCTAGGGGAAGACAGGGAACTGATGCAGACTTCAGTGAAGTGGTGACATGTTTTCCAAGTGGGTCAACCTTCTTTGGCAGTGGTCCACTGCATTCTACACCAGCTAAAGTTCCCAGGACTGCATTGCAAAGAACACATTATAGACGTGGGTGGCGCTGTGGTCTAAACCCCACTGAGCCTCTTGAGCTTGCTGATCAGAAGGTTGTTGGTTCGATTCCCTGTGACGGGGTGAGGTCCCATTGCTCTGTCCCAACTCCTGCCAACCTAGCTGTTCGAAAGCATGTCATTGCAAGTAGATAAATAGGTACCGTTGTGGTGGGAAGGAAAATGGCATTTCCATCATGGTGTCCTGTTGTGCCAGAAGCGGTTTAGTCCTGCTGGCCACATGACCCAGAAAGCTGTCTGTGGACAAACGCCAGCTCCCTTGGCCTGAAAGCGAGATGAGTGCCACAACCCCATAGTCGCCTTTGACTGGACTTAACCGTCTAGGGATCCTTTACCTTTTCATTTTTGTACTCTGGGTGCACAAATAAGAGGCATGAAGGCTTGAGCGTCATCAGATAGATGCATTCCACACAACAGGTGGAGTTGGGGTAAATTTGTTAGTGCAGCCTCCTAGGTTCCCAGGTACAGTGGTACCTCCGGTCATGAACTTAATTTGTTCCAGAGGTCCATTCGTAACTGGAAACCACTCGTAACATGAGGCGTGCTTTAGCTAATGGCGCCTCCCACTGCTGCTGCGCTGCCGGAGCGCGACTTCCGCTCGCATCCCGGGGCAAAGTTTGCAACAAGGGGCATCTACTTCTGGGTTAGCAGAGCGTGTAACCTGAAACATTCGTTAGGGGGACGGTACATAAAACGAGGTACCACTGTGTAGCTACTGACTGGTGGTGCAGCTAAGCAATTTTAGATCCTGAACTGAATGCTTTCAGGGAAGATACTGTGCTGGTCCTGAGGGTTAACCGTGAGGCAAGGTCCAAGTCCAGTCTGAGGTCGAGGGTGCAGTAGGGAGGCAGTCCGTCAAAGATGAAGCTGGGTCCAAGGCAGGGAGTCGGGTGAGGTCAGGAGCTCTGGCAGAGAGGCAAGACAGGGTACAGGCATGAACAGGCTACCAACAATGTTGCACCCGCAGCTCGGGACTGGGGCCGACTGGCTTTTATCTGTCGCGAGGCATGGGGTGGCCCCGGTCCACAGGTGACTGGCCTCTCCTGGCCGGGAGGTGAGCACTCCTCCTGCAGGAACTGCAGCTCAGGAGAGGCTGGAGGGTTACTGGACCCAGAGGCAACCTCAGCTTCCCCTGACGGGGCTGAGAGTGGAGCACCTGCAGGCAATGGGTCTTCCATCACCTCAGGAGCCAGAGCAAACTCAGCTGATGCCTGCACCTGAGGATCCAGCACAGGTGAAGACCCTTCAGGCTCAAGCCCCAGCCCTGGCTCAGCTGGTTCTGGAGGCGGGGACTCCTGTGCAGGCTGGGATTCCTCAGGTTCAGCCTCTGAGTCTGAATCCCAGGCCATCACAGATAGGCAGCTACATTCTATTGACTTGAACCACTGGCCTGTTTAGCACAGTATTGTCTTCACTGCTCTTCTCCCAAGCCACACCCCCTCCCATAATGCAATAACTTTGCCTTTCGAAGGGATTGGGTTTCCTTCACACCAGCACTTGATTGCCTGAAGCCTGAGCTAATCATTATCTGAAATGAAGGAGTAGCTCCCCGTTTAAGTTGAAATGAGAGTTCGTTAACAGTATTAATGGACCTTGCTGCCTACTTAACGGGATTTAGTTAAAATGATAAACTCTTTTGAATGCTTCCCTGTAACGCACGGATGCCTGGCTGTGTTGTTCTCTTTCTCTCTTTCCCCTCCCCAACCCCAATGAAGTGAATTCTGGCTAAATAGATTGTCTTGCTACATTTGCTGTAATAATAGATGTAGCATACACACGGGCTGTTTCAACTCCCCGAAACATTATGGCTTAGCAACCAAACGCAAAAGGGAAGGAAATTTAAGAGGGGGAGGAGAGAGGAATTGGCCTTCTTCTGCGATTGTGCTTGAGGGTGTAAAGGTAAAGGGACCCCTGACCATTAGGTCCAGTCATGGCCGACTCTGGGGTTGTGGTGCTCATCTCGCTTTATTGGCCAAGGGAGCCAGCGTACAGCTTCCAGGTCATGTGGCCAGCATGACTAAGCCGCTTCTGGCGAACCAGAGCAGTGCACGGAAACACTGTTTACCTTCCCGCTGGAGCGGTACCTATTTATCTACTTGCACCTTGACGTGCTTTCGAACTGCTAGGTTGGCAGGAGCAGGGACCGAGCAACAGGAGCTCATCCCATCGCGGGGATTCGAACCGCCGACCTTCTGATCGGCAAGTCTTAGGCTCTGTGCCACACCTCTCTAAAACAAGATCCCAATGAAGCTGGCTTCACTTCAAACCCCAAATGTAATAATCTCAGAAATTATGGGGAGAACCTGGCACCCAGGAATTTTAGGGTATCCTTGCCCCCTGCAAACCCATAACAATATAAATATACACATGTCTATTTCTGGGAAGTGAAATAGATAAATGGATGCCTAAAATCACACTGAGCTGGCCGTTCCCAGATGCATCTCTTGCACTTCCGGCTATTTTCACATTTTGTCTGGGATTGTCAACATTTACATGTGAATTTGGACATTCACTGTAATGTATTCTATATTAGTCACTGTTTTGTCTCCAGAAGATTCCCCCCCCGCCTTCTTCGCTATTGCGTTTAGAATGACAGCTTTGCTTGAGATGTAAATTAGATGCAAAAGTAAGGCAGCATAATTTCGAAATCTCTGACAAAGAGGAAAGATAACACAATGGGTAGGAGAGTTTGATGAGCGTGACACTGAAATTCTTCTGGGGCCTCCTACTGTGAGCTGATACGACTGAAGGAGAGAGGGGAAACCGGTCCTTTTAGCTTCCGATACGAAGGACATAAAATACTGTAGGTAGTTTCTAATTTCTTTTACTCCTCGTATCGTAACTTTCCCATTGCATTGTTGGGCTGCTTAAGTGTGACTGAACATGCAGGCCAAGCCTATTGTCTAGGGATGGGGGGAATAATCGAGTCAGTTTGCATTTGAATGAGAATCATACCTAACTGAGATCCAGTATGGTGTAATTGTTAGAGTGCTGGACTAAGACGTGGGAGAAGAGGTTTCAAATCCCCACTTGGTCTTGAAGCTCCATACAGTGGTACCTCGCAAGACGAATGCCTCGCAAGACAAAAAACTCGCTAGACGAAAGGGTTTTTTGTTTTTTGAGCTGCTTCGCAAGACGATTTTCCCTATGGGCTTGCTTCGCAAGACGGAAACGTCTTGCAAGTTTGTTTCCTTTTTCTTAACACCGTTAATACAGTTGCGACTTGACTTCGAGGAGCAACTCATAGAACGCGGTGTGGTAGCCTTTTTTTGAGGTTTTTAAAGACTTTGGTGATTTTTGAAGCTTTTCCAAAACTTTCCCGACACCGTGCTTCGCAAGACGAAAAAAATCGCAAGACGACAAAACTCGCGGAACGAATTAATTTCGCCTTGCGAGGCACCACTGTATCTCTTTTTAATCATTTTGTAAGTCACCTAGAGAGATGGCACCCTCTCCCTTGCTGGAGATTTTGAAGCAGAGGTTGGATAGCATTCTGTTGGGGAAGGGCTGTGGCTCAGTGTGTAAGAGT
Organism: Podarcis pityusensis; assembly: GCF_964106645.2. NCBI lineage: Eukaryota > Metazoa > Chordata > Lepidosauria > Squamata > Lacertidae > Podarcis > Podarcis pityusensis. Next base: position 42,257,519 of record NC_138039.1, on the reverse strand, counting down.
CTGTTTTGCCTCCAGGAGGTCACAGGTTCAATTCCCAGCATCTCCCAGCATCTCCTGGGGAGCGTCCTGGAGAGCCAACACAAGTCACTCACAGACCCTCCAAGTGTCTGTATTCTCCAGGGACAGTCCGGGATTTAGAGAAGCCATCCCAGTTTCTGATTTCATCCTGGAATGTCCCACTTTTCCTTAGGAGGACGTTCCTATTTTCATTGGAGAAATGTTGGAGGGTATGGAGTTACGCCACTCCCGAGCCAAGGGGATAAGTACAGTGGTGCCTCGGGTTACAGACACTTCAGGTTACAGACTCCGCTAACCCAGAAATAGTACCTTGGGTTAAGAACTTTGTTTCAGGATGAGAACAGAAATTGGGCAGTGGCGGCACAGCGGAAGTGGGAGGCCCCATTAGCTAAAGTGGTATCTCAGGTTAAGAACAGTTTCAGGTTAAGAACAGACCTCCGGAACGAATTAAGTTCTTAACCCAAGGTACCACTGGAACTATAAGTCCTTTGGAAGACCTCTTGTAGAGGGGAGGGTTTTTTGTTTTTTTGTTTTTAGAGTTTAATGTCTTAATTTGTTTTTATATATTTTGAAAGCCGCCCAGAGCGGCTGGGGCAACCCTGTCAGATGGACAGGGTATAAGTAACAAAATTATTATTATTATGGAATAGGACATCCCTGGTTTCATTTGAGAAATGTTGGAGGGTATGCACTCACAGACAGTTCTGAGTTAGATGGGCCAGTTGTCTGAAGTAATACAGTGGTACCTCAGGTTACATACGCTTCAGGTTACATACGCTTCTGCTAACCCAGAAATAGTGCTTCAGGTTAAGAACTTTGCTTCAGGATGAGAACAGAAATCGTGCTCCGGCGGCGCGGCAGCAGCAGGAGGCCCCATTAGCTAATGTGGTGCTTCAGGTTAAGAACAGTTTCAGGTTAAGAACGGACCTCCGGAAGAAATTAAGTACTTAACTCGAGGTTTCACTGTATAAGGCCGTTTCCTGTTATAGGCTTGGTTTTCATCATGAAGCCAGGGGTTGGATAAGATCACCCACAAGGCTCCTCCTACTCTCTGGCTTTCTGAAAAGCACTCTTTAATACAACCCCCCAGTGTCTTATCTTTAAACTATAATAGCTGAATAATAGCCTCTGTCCGCCCACCAGCATCCAAATGGTGAACCCCCTTAGCAAAATGCTAAGCTTTTTTTGAGATGCCTCTCTTGCAACTGTGCCTGCACAAATAAAACTGTTTGAGGTGGAAGCAGGAAAAGAAAGAAATTGCAGAATGCCAGCCAGACCCTCCAAACACCGCCTCAACATGGAAAGGTTAGCGAATGTAATGTGCTTTCTCATATCCCAGCAACCATTTTACAAAAGCCAGAGGACATCTGGCTGTCATTCTCCCTGAGACAGGAAAGGGAGATTTTATCTCCTGTGAAGGGCAGGGTGGGGAGGCGGGAGGGAGCCATGTTTTTCTTTCCCAAATGAACCTACCTCTCTACTAGGAGATAGGCCTTTGATTGTCAGGCTGAATCATATTTGTTTAGTCTTTCTCTGCCCTGTCAATGCCGAGTTTCTTGTAGCGCACGGATTAGAATTTTCTGCATCCTGGGCAGTTTAGTTGCTCCTTTTGCAGTGCCACTTCAGGATACAAATGGGAGGGGATATTTGCTTGAAAGGATGAAAAAGCCAGCAAACACCCCATTCTGCCCCTGCCCTGCCCCTTTCTGTGATGTTTTTGGGTCATTTCTGGCAGAGCAGAAACAGCTAAGATTACATATATTTGCCTGTATAATGTGTGTCCTAGGGGTCTCTGTGGACTCTGTCTTATAATGCATTAATGAATAAAGTCTGACCGTCTGGGAACTAACCAGCAAACACAAAGAACCTCTGGAGCAAAAATCCCTTTTCTGGTACGCTCAGACTCAAGAAGCAAAAACAGATTGGTAGCTCAGGTTTTGCAAAGTGATCTGAGCTAACTAGAGGACTCATACAATGGTTGGAGCAACAGTCCTTCTTCCCATATACCGTATTTTTCGCTCTATAACACGTACCCGACCATAACACGCACGTAGTTTTTAGAGGAGGAAAATCCGTAGGCATGCCACCCATAGGCATTCCCTCCATAACACGCACAGACATTTCCCCTTACTTTTTAGGAGGAAAAAAGTGAGTGTTATGGTGCAAAAAATACGGTACTTAGAATCAAAAAGCAAAACACAGGTAGCTCAGGGTTTGTAAAGCAATCTAAACTAAAATTTCCAGCACAGAGCACATCTAGAATTCCTCTTCTTCTATGCTTAGAGTAAAGAAAGCCAAAACAGAGAAGCAGTTCAGGTTTAGCAAAGTGATCTGAGCTAACTAGTCTCTTTAAGAAGAGGAGCAGAGAGGCAGAGCGAATGAAGTTAAGGCAGCAAAACTGCTTTCAACTTTTTCCCAAAAAAATTAAAAAATGGCATCAGGGAAGAAGGGAAATACATTCCATATGATGAATAATAGAATCGCCTGGTGCTGGAAATGGTAAATTAAGCAGACTGGAGAGCGAGGCCTCTCGATTCTCCAGGCTGAAATTTTTCGGGCATGTCAGTGTCACCTTCAGTCTTGATTAGAGGCGAAATGCCAGATGCCCAGCAAGTAAACAGGCCATGAGTGTAATTAACAATCAGTGCTGAAAATTCTGGTGGAGATGATGATCTCTTCAATCCGAGAAGGGGCTGGGAGGAAAATCAATCAAACGAGTTAATCGAAGGATGCCCCGATAAGGAAATGAAAAAGCTCAGCACTGTGTGCCAAAGAACAAAGCAGGGGAAGGCTTTGAAGGACAAGGCTGAAAGGATAATTTCCTGAAGGCTCTGAAGTTTTTGGAGACACAGAGAGAGAGAGACACTGTTCATATGAATCATCCCCCTGGGAAACAAGATGCTTCAGCTCCAGGGTCCCTGCTTTTGTGTCCTGGAAGCATTGGGGCCGTTTTAGACTCTGTACTCAAGTGCAGACTTGGCCATGGGAATGAATGGGGCACTGCCCCACTGGCTATAGCACTCCCTCCCTTTACCTGCCTGCCGTCATTCTCCGATCCACCCCAGAGGGTGGCCACTTCTTCCTTTGTAGTGTTATAAGAATTTTAAGGTCTCAAATATAGAATAAATATTCACAAATGCACACATATCTGAATATATGAACCATGTGTCTGGAATAGTATGGGAAAGCAATCCTAAAGGCATTTTGACTCTCTCAATGACCTCAAATATTCCTCTGCAGTAAGGGAGGCACATGGGGAAAGCTTTCCCATTGTTTTTTCTCTTACAAATCCTGTCTTAAGAGCATATTTGTGTATGAATATGGTGAGCCTGTGATCTGGATTCAGGAACTGAAGTATTATCCATCACAAAAGAATGGCCAGGTTGCCCAGGGAATGCAATCAGTGACCAACATCAGGTATCCTGGCAGGCAGGATTTTTGCTGTAGACCGCCTCCTTCTGTGATGTATGTATGATGTTTTGGGGGAGTGGTCTAGGGCTACAGGGTGGGCAATTTCAAATGGTCTATATAAGGCCTTGCACACCATTGTTCGGGGTTCTCCTCCCTCCTGCGTGTGGTGAGTGGGGACCCTGTTGCAACAGTTCCTTGAATAAAGATCAGGCTTACTAGCCACTTTGCTTCTCAATATACTCTGGTTGGCCTGTTACTTTCTCCTACCAACAGGGAACCCACTTAAGGACTCTATACAGGCTCTGGAATACACCATAAGGGAAAGGGAGCAGTTTTCCTATAACAGTTGGTTGCATACATACTGTATATTTAAGGCACATGACTTGCGCTGAAGAACCCTGGGGGGCTGCAGTTTGCCCCTCACTGAGTTACAATTCCCAGCACTCTTAGCAAATTACTGTTCCCAGAATTTTCTGGGGGAAACGACGTGCTTTAAATGGATGATGATGTGTGTGTGTCTTAGTCTCATTGTTGCCCTTGTAGAACTCAGAAGGGAGGATGGTGAAGGCAACACTAGAATCTAGGCTAAGTACAAAGTAGTGGCTTAAAATTGTATTTGTTGTTGTTGTTTAGTTGTTTAGTCATGTCCAACTCTTCGTGACCCCATGGACCAGAGCATGCCAGGCACTCCTGTCTTCCACTGCCTCCCGCAGTTTGGTCAAACTCATGCTGGTAGCTTTGAGAACACTATCCAACCATCTTGTCCTCTGTCGTCCCCTTCTCCTTGTGCCCTCCATCTTTTCCAACATCAGGGTCTTTTCCAGGGAGTCTCCTCATGAGGTGGCCAAAGTATTGGAGCCTCAGCTTCACGATCTGTCTTTCCAGTGAGCACTCAGGGCTGATTTCCTTAAGAATGGATAGGTTTGGTCTTCTTGCAGTCCATGGGACTCTCAAGAGTCTCCTCCAGCACCATAATTCAAAAGCATAAATTCTTCGGCGATCAGCCTTCTTTATGGTCCAGCTCTCACTTCCTTACATCACCACTGGGAAAACCATAGCTTTAACTATACGGACCTTTGTTGGCAAGGTGATGTCTCTGCTTTTTAGGATGCTGTCTAGGTTTTATCATTGCTTTTCTCCCAAGAAGCAGGCAGGTTTTAATTTCGTGACTGCTGTCACCATCTGCAGTGATCATGCTGGATACTGTACATGCCCAGTTCCTTAACCAAATCTATACTTACCTGTAATCAATAAAGTTGTGGCCTAATTCATCCCAATATCAGTGTCCTGTGTCCATCATTTCGGCCCTCCCTGCAGCACCTGCCAACATCATGTGCCTGTGGTGGCAAATAAAATTTCTTCCCTTCCCCTTTAGGAAGAGCATGTAGAACTGAAACAAAGTCTCCCAGCTCTCACTTCCATACATCACTACTGGGAAAACCATAGCTTTAACTATATGGACCTTTGTTGGCAAGGTGATGTCTCTGCTTTTTAAGATGCTGTCTAGGTTTGTCATTGCTTTTCTCCCAAGAAGCAGGCACCCTTTTTCCTCCAAGGAGCTCAAGGGGGTTTACATGGTTCTCCATTTAACCCCCACAACAACCCTGTGAGGTAGGCTAGGCTGAGAGAGGCAGTGACTGGCCCAAGGCCACCCAGTGAGCTTCATGGCTGAGTGGGGATTTGAACCCTGTTCTCCCTGGTCCCAGTCTGACATGCCCGGCACACTGTCTCTTTTGTGCAGCTCAGGTATGTAGCTCCATTCTAATATGCTTTCTTGAACGCCACTTGCAAAAATGCCCATTATTGTCCTCATTTAAGAAAATTTGCAGTATGAAACAGTCTCTGGCAGTGTAAGGGAATTGCATGAACTTTGTGGGCAGTGTGGTGTTTTAAAAAGGAACATACTTGAAAGCTTATGATAGCACATATAAATACATTTTGAAAGGGAAAAATTGTATCAGCTGTTTCTAAGCCAACCTTTTGAAAGGATTTGCCTAGCAGAGGCTGATACTTATTTTATAAAGTCCATCAAAGCAAATTGCTGACCACTGTGTATAGATGGAAAAGAGTGTGACTACTCTGTAATGCTTTCAATATTGCAAAGATGATGGCAATGATTTTTTTTTTTTAAAGGGGAATGGGGAGTGAGAATCAGGATTGCTTTGTTTTTGATATTGCAATTAATCCCCCCCCACAGGGCAGCAACAGAACTGAGTTGCTCATAAGGTCGTCAAAAGTAGTATGACTGGTTATGACTTAGCAATCTCCTTTGAATTTTTTGGAATGTCTAAAGTGGTACTGAACAAATTTGTTAGCATATTGTGCCTGCCATCTTAACGTGTGACCAGTTTTTTTTAAAAAACAACAACTGTGGAAGGCATAGAAAATGAGATCTTGGAAGGCTCTAAAATGCCGATTAAGGTTTCCACTTGTGTTAAATATTCATAAGAGTTATATAATGATGTGTGCAATTAAAATCACTGATCATCAAATGATTGGTCTACCCCTTCTAACTACTCTGAAACAGCTGCATAGAGAAGGTAGTAATATGTCCATCAATTGCACGGCAACATCCGGGTTGTGTTTAAGTATGTAGTTCCAGTATCCCAAACTTGAGAATTATGGGGGCGGAGCATAGTGATGTCATAGGGAGAGTGCCTTATGATGTCATAGGCATGTCAGCTCTTGAAAGACAGGACTCTGACACCTAGGCAGGAACCACAGATGTGACTCAGTAGTAAAATGATAGAAAGTAAGGATGGATATCCTATGGCCCTCCAGATGTTGTTGGACTCCAAATCCCATCAGCCCCAGTCAGCATGGCAGGGATGATGAGAGTTGTAGTTTAACAACAACTGGAGTGCCATGGGAGAGTCCACTCCTGCAATATAACTAGAAATGTGAAAGCTTAAGAAATTTGGTAGATTCAGAGGGCAGGGTTTTTCCCAATATTTCCAGGTAGGGAAAATGGAAATGTTGGGAAATATTGTGTGTGTGTGTGTGTGTGTGTGTGTGTGCTCTCTTTTGCAATATTTTCTATTTAGGATGCAAGTTACCATTTTGTAAAATGAAGTAGAAATCTGATATTCACTGATGGCCCTGAGATTTATACTTGGAACCCTGGGAATGGACCTAAAACCAATGTGTGTGGTCTAAAGACAGAGACTTGTCAACCCCAGGTGAGAATCCTGCCAACTTGGACACAGGGGTAAAGGTAAAGGGACCCCTGACCATTAAGTCCAGTCGTGGCCGACTCTGGGGTTGCGGCACTCATCTCGCTTTATTGGCCGAGGGAGCCGGCGTACAGCTTCCGGGTCATGTGGCCATCATGACTAAGCTGCTTCTGGCGAACCAGAGCAGTGCACGGAAACGCCGTTTACCTTCCCGCCAGAGCAGTGCCTATTTATCTACTTGCCCTTTGACATGCTTTCGAACTGCTGGGTTGGCAGGAGCAGGGACCGAACTGTTACCATAAAGCACCAATGCTGCAGCAAGCAAAGGCTCCAGCAGCTCAGCCAGCTGCTTGTGGCTGGAAAGCCAGACAGGATGTTTGTGACTGTTGCCATGGGAACATAGGGGCAGTCCATTCTGTACTGAGCACCGGATGTTAGCTCAGTGTGTGTGTGTCATATGACCCGTACTGGATGTACTTGGGAGGAGTTTTTCTTCTTGCTGTTGTTGAGTGCAGACATGTTTCTCTGTACTGATGTAAGAGGCAGAAATAAATGATGTAAATAGTTTTCTGTCTGCTTCTTTCCCCTCCCTGGGGACACCAAAGGGGAGAGAGGAAGAACGGTGTGTTCCTCTCATACATCTGAGAAGAATCGCCGGACCTCGCCTGCTTATCAGCAGAGGTTGGGAGACGCGGGGAGGTCGACAGGAATATCTGCCGGTGCCTACGCTGGGCACATTCCTCTGACCCAGGCAGAATTCCAACAGTGGTAGCAGAGGATGGTTGCGTTTCATCGGACATCTGCATGAGAGGCTGGTGGAGAGGCTGTCCATTTTTTGCTGTCATATTAATCCCCAGGTATTTAACTTTCTTAGCCACTGTTAAACGCTGTTTACCTTTCTGCCGGAGCAGTACCTATTTATCTACTTGCACTTTGACGTGCTTTCGAACTGCTAGTTTGGCAGGAGCAGGGACCGAGCAACGGGAGCTCACCCTGTCGTGGGGATTCGAACTGCCGACCTTCTGATCGGCAAGCCCTAGGCTCTGTGGTTTAACCCACAGCACCACCCACGTCCCTGTAACCCGAGGTACCACAGTATAGTAGAAACATCGCCACCCGACCCCACTCATCTTTCCCCCCTCCACTTCTTTCCCCCTTTTCTTTCTAATGTCTCAACAAATGAAACAGATCCGTAAAAAATGTTACTTGGAAAAAATAGAGAGAGAGAGAGAGAGAGAGAGACATTGCACATACTTTTGTAAACCAAGAAAATCTTTAATAAAAATACATTAAAAATAATAATGCAGGGACTAGAAACGAAAGCAACTTAGAGAGGGGGAAAGACCACGGAAGTATACTCTGAGAGAATGAGGAAGGGGTGGGAGCTGACCGCCTTAGCCCATGGTCTAGGCGTATGGGGGGGTCTTCAAGACAGAATACGTTACAAGAGGAAGTTCGGCTGTTTCTGGTCTCGCCGGAAACACCCCCTTAGAAGGGACATCTTTGATTTATGGAAGGACGGCTGTGATCGCTGCTCCACTGAACTGTGTTTTGGTTTTTTTTGCAATAAATCTTCCTTTTAATTAACTACGCTCATTTGTTATCAAGACTCCCTGACACATCTGGAGGGCCAAAGATTCCTCACACCTGGAAAACACAACCCCATCCTGGTGGTTCTGGGCAACCTGAGCAGCAATACATTCATTTTTACCGCAGCAATCCGGCCCAGCAGTGAAAGCTTCAAATTTGACCAAATTTCTAAATCTTTTTTCACTTCAGCCCAACATTTCTCATAGTTATCTTTGAATAAATTCCCATTTTTTGCTGTCATATTAATCCCCAGGTATTTAACTTTCTTAGCCACTGTTAAACCTGTCTCATTCTGAAACCTCTCTCTCTCCATTGGTGTTAATTTTTTCTCTAAAGCCTTAGTTTTTAACTTGTTCAATTTAAATCCTGCAACCTGACCAAATTCTTGAATCAATTCTAAAACCCTTTTGGTACTAGATTCTGGCTCCTGTAACGTCAGTACTAAGTCATCTGCAAATGCTCTCAGTTTGTACTGTTTTCACTACCTCTTTCCAACTGTACTTTTTCCCAATAAAAGAGGCTCCACATAGCTTGCTTTTCAGCTTGCTCCTGCACAGCTCATTGCATCTAACCTCCTGTCATCTCGTCATTCCTACAATCATCATCATCATTTGTAGCTGAAGTCAGTTGAGGTTCTGTTCCCCTGAGGCCACACCTAGCAGGACGCTCAGTGGCAGGGCCCAGTTTTACCACTTTTGATGCTGTGTTCTGGGCTCACCTGTTTGGCTACCACCTGAGCGGTTCAACAGTGCAGCTGGCAGCAGCGCTGGAATTTTGCTTCCTCTCTTAATTGAGATGCTCCCTAGGAACGAGGCCCCTGTACCTCTTTCTTTCTTTTTGTACCTGGCCTACTATGTGGGTCTCCCTATGAAGCCCTGCATCTCACTTTGAGAGCTGTTGGCAGCCTGCCGGTTTGTTTAGTGAGTTTTCAACGTGACCTTTCCATCAAAAACCGAGGATGCTGTGAACCTTTTCAAAAGTGATGTATTGTAATAATTGAAATCTGGCCAGTGGCCATTTTTAAATTGCTTCGATTGTTGGTTCTTTGCTGAGATTTGGGTTTCTTTCAGGAAATTAGAGCTCTGTAGCCTGAGCAGGGTGTGATGATCACACGCTGGTGTGCATTGCCTCCAAGCATTGCACCAGAAAGAGGGCTGGAGTTATAGATCGTAACTCTTAACAAAGTATATCAAAGAATCATTTGATTGCCCATTGTCGGCCAATTGGTGCCAAAGAAGGACAGAACTTTTTTTATGTATGCTACAACAGCAGCAAGAATACTCATCGCAAAGTATTGGAAGACACAAGATCTACCCACTCTGGAAGAATGGCAGATGAAGGTGATTGACTACATGGAATTGGCAGAAATGACTGGCAGAATCCGAGACCAGGGAGAAGAGTCGGTGAAAGAAGACTGGAAGAAATTTAAAGACTACTTACAGAAATATTGTAAAATTAATGAATGATAGAATGATGTTGGATAGTAACTAAGTGGTTTCTAGCTGTAATGCTTTAAGAGAATATGAAAAAATGGGTTATAAACGGGTTAAAATCTAATGGTAAGGATTTGCTGAAGTGGAATACAAAAAAGGGAGGTACGAGGAGGTCCGGGAAACAAGCTAAAGGAAAATAAGTAACTGGAAATATGCGTGTTTTTAATTGTTTTTATTTTGTATTTTTCTCTTTTCTTTTTCATTTTTACTGTAATATTTCAAAAAACCTAATAAATATCTTATATATATAAAAAAGAATCATTTGATTGCCAAATGCTCATTCCAAGCAATGACCTTCAAATTCAGCTTTTAAATATTGCAGCCACCCTTCTTTTTCTAACGTTGCCCCATTGCTTCAGATGTTTTATTAGCTAAAAATCCATGCTTGTTGCAGCTGCTATTCCATTGTTTTAGGTACAGTGGTACCTTAGTAGTTGAATGCCTTAGTTGTCGAACAAATTGGCTCCCGAACGTTGCAAACCTGGAAGTGAGTGTTCTGGTTTGCGAACGTTTTTTGGAAGGCGAACATCCAATGTGGCTTCTGCAGCTCCTGAAGCTAATCGGAAGCCGTGGAAGCCCTGTCGGATGTTCAGGTTCCAAATAACATTTGCAAACCGGAACACTCACTTTTGTGGCATTCAGGAGCCAAAATGTCTGAGTACCAAGGCGTTCAGGATCCAAGGTATGACTGTAGAATGTTGGTGTTTTAATCTGTTTTTAGTTTAATGCTGATTTTATCTTTTTTGAATGTTTGAATGTTTTCCACCGCTGCAGTACATGAACCAGCCCTTCCACATGGGGCCAATGCATGCAACTTCCAGTGTTGCTTGTTTTATAGTTTCCAGAGTCCTCCTTAGCACTGAACTACCAACTCTTTTCTTCCCGTCTCCTCTTTGACATAAGACAGGTAAACCAATGACATTCATAGCAGCCATGACACCCCTGCTGGACAAAGAATGGCGTGTTTATTTATGTTCATACAGCTGCTCAATAGTACAGGGCTGAATCTGAGCATTCTCTGAGCAGAGCTGAAAGGTTGCCCAGCAGTGGTAACACTAGTTGTGTCTTATCCTTTTTGTGCAACCAGTTGCACAGTTGTTGTGTTTTCCCTTGCACAACAAGGTTCCACAAGTGCACCACTAAGTGACTTTAACTGATCACTACTTTGGATGCAACCCATTAATTGTTCTTTAAGGCAGATGAAATACTATCACTAATACTAGTACTGCCAGTGACAATAACAACATAAATGTGGATATACAATTGAAATATACTCTGAGTCCTGTAGTTATTTCATGCTCTTTATTGCAGCTTGTAAAACAGTGATTGAATTGCCCCCAAACCTTAGGGTTTTATATACATTATTTACACAATGAGTCCCGTCTGATTGGCTGATTCTGCTTCCCTCCTGGAGCCTGATTGGTCTTTTCCTGCAGGCCAATCATTCGTTGCATTCTATGATCCTACCAGCCTAATAGCCTGATTAACTTCCTCCTGGAGCCTGATTGTTTTTTTCCTGCAAGCCAATCAGTTGTAGCATTTTAGGATCCTACTTGCCTATTGTTCTAGGAACCAAGGTTAGTACATCACGCTAATCAAACAGAATTTATTGATAGAGAAGCCCAGCTTTTAAAAATAAAAGTTATTTAAAAGGCTTGAGTATGTGGGATATTTACAACACAGTCAAACCAACAATGCATGTTTGCTAGAGAGGCGCATGATAAGAGCTGAAGCTCAGAGTCCTGTAAGTTTCCTAGACTCTCAGAGTCATTCCCACTTTGCCCTGTCAGGGGGAAGGCGTATCCATAAGTCTGCTCATCTTTTCCCAGTGGGCTTCATTGCAGCCGGGCAGCCAGGTCACAACAGCCTAAGGGATGGAGGGATGCCGCCTTTCCCCTGTGTTGTGCTGGCCACGATGCAACTAAGTCGCCCATGGCCATGCCCACCCTGAAGGCTGATTGGCTGGGGCTGTCCTACAGGAGAAGAACCTCAGCAATGATGATTCACCCTGTCTCTTGATTGGGTAAACTTTTGTTTGGTTGAAGGGGAGGTTGTTGCCTTCGCCTCCCCCTCCTCAGTAAGGGTATCCTGTTAAAGGGATCTGGGGTGTGAGATGGCCAAAAATAGCTTTATCATGTATAATAAGGTAAGAGTCCGATGTGTCTATTCAGACCAGGTCTCTCCATGGTTTTAAGTTTGGCCATCTCATCCCTTGCTTTTTCCTGTAAGACCAATTGCAGTCGTTAACAGTCGTCAACACGTTTACCACACCTATCAGCCAATCACCCTTTCCCACCACCCTTCTGAGTAATACCCCTCCCCACCCTCTCACTATATATAAGGGTCTGGTGACTTCTGTTTCAGTGTATCTGAAGAAGTGTGCATACACACGAAAGCTCATACCAATAACAAACTTAGTTGGTCTCTAAGGTGGAAGGAATTTTAAAAATTTTGTTTTGACTACGGCAGACCAACACGGCTACCTACCTATATCTTTTACAAGACTATTTGTTTGATTATTGTTTTAAGGGGGAGAAAAGGGTGAAGTACGAGGACAATCCTAGGTCTCTTAAAGGCTAAGACTAGCCTATCTAAGCTTCCTTTTAAACTGCAAAGGGATGCACTCTGCTGAGCTCACAGACGTGAGGACGGAAGGATAATATCTAATAAATATATCCTCTCCTAGCATCTATACATATTCCTACAGTATAAATGAAAACCTGAAGCTGAAAAGACCAGGTAAATCTCTTTGGGGAAGCTATTCCATAGTTGGGACACCACCACCGAAAAGGCTGTCTCCCTTCCTCACTTCGTTTGGTGAGCCACTTGAGCAGGGCCTCTGATGAGGGGACAGCATATATGAGCGAGGGCAACTTTTCAGGTAACCCGCAAGCATCCTGCCTTGAGTTTGTGACATCACAGCCAATCAGCCAGTTCCCGCCGATTGATCCTCGCAGCCTGGGGGCTATGAGCGTGTTCGGTCTTTGACGGAGACAATTTCCCTCTTGAAAACGGAAAGTTTCCCTCCTGGCGAAACTTGTGTGAGCGCTTTGTTTGCAACAGCTGCTGCTCCTTTTATGCCATTCAGCACATTTCTGCTAGGGAATTGCTTTGTGTGGCTCTCGCGAGCGCCTGGAAGGGGCGAGATAAAGGCGGCGGGAATAAATGTTATCAAAGCCCTGCCAGGGCTGTGAGTAAACTGATTTACATGCAGCAGAGGTGAGGCAAAAGGAAACAGTAATTGACCTTGTTGCCCTCTTCTGATTATTCAAGGCAGAGCGGACTCCCGGAAAGCCCATTCATCTCTGCGCCACAGTCTTGGATGACTGAGGAATAATTACAGGGGGATGTAAGGTAGGACTTGCAAAGATTTGTCACTGGCCACTGGATCTCATCGGGCTCAATAAAACCCAAGCAGTTTATAATTAGTCCAAGCTATCTAATAGTAACCTAATTTAAAAATGCAAATTATGAAAACATCTATTCCTCCCCACTCTCCCTCCCCCCCAAAAAAAGATTAAAACTATTAAGGATTCCAATCACAGCGTAGCTTGCGGTTCTTAAAGAGCTCAATGCCAATTATGTGCTTGGCTGCATTAAAATGAATTTCCACTTATTAATACAGACTCAAATGATCAAGTCTACATAAAGTCCAAGCATTTGTAACCTCCCATTTTCATTAGAAACGAACTTTTTCAATTAAGCAGTCGCTCGGCGTCCAGTGCTGCCCCCCACCCCCAAATGAAGACTTTTCAAACTGTGATTTGATGATAGCAGCTGAAGTTGGTGTTTCATTTTCTCCTGAATGGAAATGAGAGGTTCGCTGCATTCCAACTCCCCAAAGAGTGAAAGAGCTGTTAATTGCCAGCCGAGCCCTATGCTTCTGCTAGGAATGGAGAATTTGGTCCACATTTTAAAGGGAACTGACCTCATTTGCAGCGCTTGGACTTATACGCAGCTCAGAGCACAGTTATCAAGCAGATTGCGCACTTCCCTGAAATTTGCAAGGCGGGTTCAGCTTTAAAAAGTGCATGTGAGGATGTTGCTTTTAGGGAAAGTGTGTGCAACTAAAATCCATGGTTGTGTCCGCTGCTGTTCTGCTCATGCCATGAACTTCCATTTGCACAATGGAACATCCCTTTCACTTCCTCCAACCCACAGTCTCTTTTGCAACTTCAAAATATGCTCAAGAGGTTGGGGGACCCTCCAAAGAAGGAAGAAGACGAAGGGAAGGTGCTTTGGTGCAAGTGGAACTCTGTCCATGCAGTATGGGATACAACCCTTGATTTTTTCATGGTCTTTTTAAAACTGTTCTGCAGAAAATGGGATAGTAGCCAGCAATTTGCCAAATGTATTTATTCACTTTAACTGTTTGTGGTTTTATTGTGTGGTTTGATGTTTCTACTGCTGCGATCCGCTGTGTGTGTGATGATATAGCAGTACACAAATACTTCTATATTAAAAAATCAATATCCATTTAATTTCACAGCACATAGTTAAAACCGTGGGTCTCCCTCCCACAACAGGCAGTGATAGTCACCAACTCAGTTGGCTTTAAAAGAGGAATAGACAAATTCATGGAGAGTGCCAAGCCATCAGCACCTACTAGCCACAATAATAACAATATAATAATAATTTATTATTTTTACCCTGCCCATCTGGCTGGGTTTCCCCAGCTGCTCTGGATGGCTCCCAACAGAATATTAAAAACACAATAAAACATCAAACATTAAAAACTTCCCTAAACAGGGCTACCTTCAGATGTCTTCTAAAAGTCAGGTAGTTGTTTATTTCCTTGACATCTGATGGGAGAGTGTTCCACAGGGCAGGCGCCACTACTGAGAAGGCCCTCTGCCTGGTTTCCTGTAACCTCACTTCTTGCAGTGAGGGAACCGTTGGAAGGCCCTCGGAGCTGGACCTCAGTGTCCGGGCTGGATGATGGGGGTGGAAATGTTCCACAATGGCTATGCTTTGCATCTTTGGTCGGAGGCAGTAATACACCTGTGCTCTTGTGCTCAGGTCCTGCTTCCTGGTTTCCTATGGGCCACTGTGAAAATAGGATGCTGGACTCGATGTGCCTTCAGCCTTGTCCAGCAGGCTATTCTTACATTCTTAGGTTCCTAGCCGGTTCTCAGTTGCTAGAAGCTACAGGGGGAGAGAGTGCTCTTGTGCTTGGCTCCTGGCTTTGGGTTTCCCCACAGGCATCTGGCCAGCTCCTGTGAGATGGCCTGATCCAGTAGGCAACTTCTTAGGTTCTTACAACCCAAGTCGTATGCTTCATGTTGGTTGCGTGGCAAGTCCCCTCCCCCATGTGAAACGAAGACACTGGACACGTTATTTAAGGTTAATGGGCATAAAAAGGCCACAACTTTATTGATTACAGAATTGAAAGGTATTGGCCTTAGGCACTGGCTCCTATCGACTACCTGGCATGGAGACCGGGAAGGGTTATCCACAAGCCGTGGGAGTCCTGTTGAAGTACGCCAACTAGGATCCCACGCGTGTCACCGCTCGGGGGCATGCCGGAGGCCCTTACCTCCCTAGGTTTCGGACAAGGCAACGCCCCCTGGAGTCCTCTACCGGACTACCCTTTTCATTGGGGGAAGGTGATGGCGCTTCCTCCCCCCCATTCATTTGCATAACAATTAACCCCTGCCAATGCCCAACCGCCAATACCGCGGAAGTTGTGACGTTTGCTACGAGGTAGGCGAAAAAACCAAAAGGCTGGAAGTGCGCCAAGTTGGAAAAATTCCTACCAGGCCCCTTGCGGCGACCAACCGGAGTCCATAGCAAGGTCATAGCTAGCTAAGCCTAAGGGTGGGTGGGATGGGAAAACCGCTCAGCTGGAAAGGGGAAAGAGGGCGGTCCCCGGGCGTGCCTGGCCTTAAGTAGGCTAGGCCACGCCTCCCCAGCCCGCCGATTGGCTGGCCGGGTCGAAGGCACGCCTGGGGATTCCCTGGATCTCACGGGGGCAAAAGGCCAGCCCCCGTGTGTGTGGGAGGGGGTAGCCCGCAACCCCCTCTCCTCCCAAGCTCGGAAATGGCTTTTCCCCATTTATATACCTGTTCAGTACTCACAATAAGAAAAAGTTGTCTGAAACCAGGTGTTAAGGACATTTTCTTTTCTCCGCCTCTCCTTCCGTCTGCCGATGATGAAGTCCTCGTTCTGGGATCTCTTTTTACGCTTGCTTGGGCCTCTCTCTTTTTCCGTCCCCCTTGACTTGGCATTTCAGTCCTGAAAAGAGCTCCAGCTGTGTACAAAACATCTTGAAGCAACAGCAGTCAATTCAACCTTCTTAGAACAGTAGATGCTAGTAACCATTTTTGACAGAATGGAGGTCTCGGTCGGATGTCAGGGGATTAGAAAGATATTCTCTGTCTTGAACCATGCCTGGATGTAACATCCGGCAGTGGAGAGAGGGAGAGAGGCGGAGAAAGAGAAAGAGAGAGAGAGAAGGAGACAGGTGAGCATGTTCCATATTTAAGATGACAAGAGCAATACAGTCATGGAAAAAAGTTCGAGGATTCTACTTCTTTTTTTTAAAGGGACGAGGAGGACTCTTTGTTGCTTGCTCATTCCTAAGAAGCACTTCTAAGGATTTTCTGCTGCAGCAGAGGAGTCTGAGCAAAGAATGGTGCAGAAAAATAAGACCTTGAAGGATCAAGCGATTCTTTCTAGTTGAGGGACATGTCTGCACAGCAGCACCTGTGATATGGAAAAGAAGGAAGCATAAGAACATAAGAAGAACTTGCTGGATCAGGTCGACGACCCATCTAGTTGAGCATTCTGTTCTCACAATGGCCGACTGCAGGAAGTATCCTGTGCAACCGAAGCCTAGATGTGTTTACTCAGAAGCTGGAATGGGGTAGAAAGTTTATTTGGTTTGCTTTGTATTTAAAGGCCAACCAACCAAATTGGCACATCCTGAAACAACAACAACAATAATTTTTATTTATACCCCGCCCTCCCCAGCCAAGGCCGGGCTCAGGGTGGCTAACAAGCAATAATAAAAACAAATTGAATGAATACAACTTAAAAACAAAATTAAAATACAACATTAAAATATTGAAACCTCATCGCAGGAGGAGAAAGGAAAAGAAAAAAGAAAGAGGGGGAGGGAATCAAATTGGCTCCAAGCCAAAGGCCAGGTGGAACAACTCTGTCTTACAGGCCCTGCGGAAAGAAATCAGATCTTGCAGGGCCCTGGTCTCATGAGGCAGAGGGTTCCACCAAGCCGGAGCCAGAGTTGAAAAGGCCCTGGCTCTGGTTGAAGCTAGTCTAACTTCCTTAGGGCCCGGGACCTCTAGGGTGTTGCTATTTATGGACCTTGAGGCTCTCCGTGGGGCATACCGGGAGAGGCAGTCCCGTAGGTACAAGGGTCCTAGGCCGTGAAGGGCTTTAAAGGTCAAAACCAGCACCTTAAATCTGACCCTGTATTCCACCGGGAGCCAGTGGAGCTGGAAAAGCACTTGGTGAATATGCTCCCATGGCAGAGACCCTGTGAGGAGCCTCGCTGCAGCATTCTTCATCCGCTGGAGTTTCTGGGACAGCTTCAAGGGCAGCCCCGCGTAGAGCGAATTACAGTAGTCAAGCCTGGAGGTGACTGTTGCATGGATCACTGTGGCCAGGTCGGGGCGGGAAAGGTAAGGGACCAACCATACGCCATCCTTTGACCATTGCACTTCTCCAGGTTGTGCAACAATGTTGTCCAGCCAAGTGATGTGTACAAAATGCATATGTACATCATTACAAGCATTATATTATTATATTATGTTAAGCAATGCATTATATTAGGGGGAATTGCGTTGCCCAAATGAGTACGTTGGGGAAGTTTCATACAAAGCTGTTTTTATTAGAAATTTGCACCAAACTTGTGATGAGTTTCCATGAGGACTGTGAAACTGATAATCAATTGTGCTTTGCATTGCAAGCAGCTTTGAGGAAGCTCAAAGAGCACCTTGCATCCCACCAGATCAATGGCTGTTGCTCAGAGACAATACTGTGGGTGCTGTAGCCTGAGCCACAACAGCAACTAAAACCAATACCTATTGACCAGGTTGCTTGCTGCCATTTGTCTCATCTACACCTTTTAACAATCAGCCAACATGTTCATTAATTCAGGTTATGTTCACTGCTCTTCCACTCCGTTGATCTTTACTGTTCAGCTACTGTCTTCTGAGTCTGAATGCATTTTCTTCTTGCTGTTAGGATATGTGAATTGCAAAACAGGAAAGGAGCCATTGGGCCGTGGCCTTCTCTTTCTCTCTCTGTTTACGTTGCCAAGTGCAGTTGTGTTGGGAAGAAGAGCAGCCCCAAAGCAAACAGCGGTAACTTATCTTAAGTACTTTGTGCATGCAAATGTTGTGCCCCTCTTAAACCACTGCTAGTTCTCTGGGTCATTAATGCTACGGAGATGAATTCTCCCTTTCCCGTGAATTTATGCTCCTGATATATTTCACCACCTGCTTCTCGCACCCTTAAATAGTTCTGCTTTCAGCCCCCTCTACTGTTTTAATCATGTTGATAATAATAATGATAATAATAATAATAATAATAATAATAATAATAATAATAATAATAATTTTAATAATATCCCACCCTCCCCAGCCAAAGCCGGGCTCAGGGCAGCTAACAACAATAAAATAATACAACATTCTAAAATCATTTCATTATAAAATTAATTCAAATCAAATTGATGGCAATCATTGGGCTAGAGTTCTGTGAAGATTGCCAAAGGAGGGAGTCAGGCTGTGCCCTGGCCAAAGGCCTGGTGGAACAGCTCTGTCTTGCAGGCCCTGCAGAAAGATGTCAAGTCCCGCAGGGCCCTAGTCTCTTGTGACAGAGAGTTCCACCAGATCGGAGCCACAACCGAAAAAGCCCTGGCTCTAGTTGAACCCAGCCTAACCTCCCTGTGGCCTGGGACCTTCAGGATGTTTTTGTTTGAAGACTGTAAGTTCCTCTGTGGGACATACCAGGAGAGGTGGTCCCGTAGGTACGAGGGTCGTAGGCCGTATAGGGCTTTAAAGGTTAAAACCAGCACCTTAAACCTGATCCTGTACTCCACCGGGAGCCAGTGCAGCTGGTATAGTTGTTATTTTAGTCCATTGATTGGAGAGGGAAAAAAAGCAGAGCAACACTTTTCGCTACTTTAGCACTTGGAAACAGAGTTCAACACATGGGGTAAAGGGTAAAGGGTGGATGGCACAATTGCCACTTTTCCTCATACAAATTCCCACCTACAAAGAGGACATGTCTGGTAAACAAACAAGATAAATGCTGAGGTTGATGTTGGTGATTTTTGTCAATTTCAGATTGGTTTCAGCACAGCTGTCCTTTGCCTAATGGAGGGGCAAGCTTTGAGGGGTCAGCAGGGCCACCTACCTGTCAGTCACGTGATGCTACATTGACATTAGGTGACCCACTTTCCTTTGCCTGCCTGGTTTGGAGTCAGACCAGTCAGGCAAAGGCACAGAGCTTTGCAATGATCCACTTGTACCATGCATATATTGTCAAGAGTTTGGGAGGCCAGTTTGGATGATGCCCCGAGGCCCCTCCAGTTCTTGCGATCCCGTATCTAAGGGGATAGAATATATGAGAGCAAGCTTGCCTACCCATTCCGTTTGTCTAGGCAATGGCTTTGGCAGGCTAGTAAGCACCATGATTAGCACAGCTCCCTAGTCCTGCATGGAGTAACTGTGCCCCAGAAGGACCAGGTGTGCAGCCTGGGAGTCAGCGACGTCCCTTTACTGACAGAGAATGGGAATGCTGGCAGGCAGGGAGAAGAGATAAGTCTGGAATGCAGAACTGAGGAGGAGCCGGGCTGCAGCCATAACTTGATCTCTGAGCACAGAGATCAAAGAAGGGAGAGTCTGAGTGGGAAAATACAGCCTGTCAGCTCAAGCACTGACTCAGACTGGGGAGACCAGATACAGCCTCTCCAAAGACTCATAGGCTCTCAAGACTTTGCGAGAGGTGCGAAAAGGAAAGAAAGTGGAAGTGGGGGTTTTCTTGTGGGGGGGGGGAAGGGGCAGAGCTCAGTCCTGGCAACTGCTGCCTTGGAGGACGACACTGAGTAGTTGAACTCCATCATGATTTGTTTGAGAGACCAAGCCATTACACTGGGAGTCATTTTGGACTCACAGCTGCCCATGGAAGCACAAGTTAATTCTGTATCCAGGGTGGCTGTCTACCAGCTCCATCTGCTACACCAGCTGAGACCCTACCTGTCTGTGCATTGCCTTGCCAGAGTGGTGCATGCCCTGGTTATCTCCTGCTTGGATTACTGCTTTACGCTCTACATGGGGCTACCTTTAAAGGTGACTTGGAAACTACAACTAATCCAGAATGCGGCAGCTAGACTGGTGACTGAGAGCCAGGACCATTTAACACCGGGGCTATTTAACACCGGCCCTAAAGGATCTACATTGGCTCCCAGTACGTTTCCAAGCACAATTCAAAGTGTTGGTGTTGACCTTTAAAGCCCTAAATGGCCTTGGCCCTGTATACCTGAATGAGTGGCTCCCCATTATCATCCAGCCCAGACACTGCCGTCCCTCTCCAAGGGCTTTCTGGTGGTTCCCTCACTGTGAGAAGTGAAGTTACAGGGAACCAGTGGCGGAGCTTCATGCTCCAGCACCAGGGGGGCAGAGAGCAGGTGGGGGCAGGGCTGGGACGGACACCTTGCTGGGATTGCGCTGCCGGGGGCGGTGCGCTCCCCCCGCACTCCTCTTCCTCCGCCAGTGCAGGAAACCAAACAGAGGGCCTTCTCAGTACTGGAACACCTGTGGAACACCCTCCCATCAGATGCCAAGGAGATAAGTAACTATACAATCTTTAGGAGAAATCGATGGACATAGGACTAATGGGTGTGCATGAATTTCAACAGGCTTACTCTGAGTAGAACTTATCTAGATCTAACCCAAGGTTGCTCTGTCCACTGCATATGTCCTTCAGATCTCCAAGGATGTCCAATAAGACAGCTTGTGGGGCCGTTTCATCAGCGTACAATGCTCAACACTGGCTTTGTAAAGAGGAACCTATGGACTCTTCTGTCTATACATTTGCATTCTGTAGATTGGGGAGAAAAGAGGCAGCTTCTTAATGGAAGCCTATTCCTTTTTTCTTTTTCTTTTTTCTTTAAAAGAACACAGGAACCCTGATATAAATCATTAAGAATTTAATCTGCAACCTTGTCACTTCTGATTTTGCTGGCATATGTTGGCTATGCAAATGTTGCATAGCGATCCAGTTTCTCTGGGGATGCTCGTGGTCCCGTGGGACGTGAATGAATAAAGTTAGACTAATCACATGGAAAGTAGGTACTTCTGCAAATTGAACCATGGCCTCTGGGGCTTCAAAATCAAGTGCATTTGTTGTTGGTAAATATTCATCGCCGCTTAAAAGGAGGTACCATCGTGGTAAGGATATAAATCAAAAAATCAAAGCTACATCAGGCAACCTGAAGGGTAGTTGCTTTTCCACCTATCCAGAAATGGCATTCTTAAACTGAGTGCCTTATGATCTCCTTAGGCTAGGGGTAGAGGATCCTCATCAGCCCAAGGGCCACATTTCCTTCTTGGCAACCTTCCAAGGGCCAGTGGTGGGCCTAGTTGGATGCATAGATGCTTAGCTTTGCACAGTAGGGTAGTTCCCATGCACACATCCTTCTCTGCTCTCCATCCAGGCCAGCAAGGTTCAAGGGCACATTCCAAGCCAGGCAAAAACATTCAAGGAGGGTACAAAGCAGGGCTGGTGAGGGGTGTGGCCGGGGGAGGGGGGGAATGCCTTAAGGAGAGTCCCAAGGGCTGATAGAGAGGCCAATTTGGCCCCTGGGGCCTAAGGTTTCCCAACCCCACTTTCGGTCATCGTTCGTGAAATTCTGTACACATTAAGGAGGCGAGCGGGTGGTGCTGTGGTCTAAACCACTGAGCCTCTTGGGCTTGCTGATTGGTAGGTCGGTGGTTCAAATCCCCACGATGGGAGGAGCTCCCATTGCTCTGTCCCAGCTTCTGCCAAGATAGCAGTTCGAAAGCACGCCAGTGCAAGTAGATAAATAGGTACTGCTGCAGCGGGAAGGTAAACGGCGTTTCTGTGTGCTCTGGTTTCAGTCACGGTGTTCCGTTGTGCCAGAAGCGGTTTAGTCCTGCTGACCACATGACCTGGAAAGCTGTCTGTGGACAAACTCTGGCTCCCTCAGCCTGAAAGCGAGATGAGCGCCGCAACCCCATAGTTGCCTTTGACTGGACCTAACCGTCCAGGGGTCCTTTACTTTTACCTTTACACGTAAAGGGCATAATCCTGTGCACACTTATCCAGGAGCAAGTCCCATTGGACTCAAGAGTTATTTACTTCTGAATTGGCAGCACTCTTTGAATCCTGGAGTTGGAAGGGACATGTGATGTCTTTAAACCTGCCCTACGGTGCAGTGGAGGCTTAGAAGCATTCCCATTGCCCAAAGACTACGATCCCATCACCGAATCCAGACTGATGGGACAAAGTGTAGTGTGGGATAATGAGAGCAGTATGAAGTTGGCTAGGTCACTCTTATAACATCGTTCTGGGGACTCAAGAAAATACATGTGCCTGCCTGCCTAAAAGTGAAGTGTATCTCTGACTGTGATCTGGAAAACAAACACATCTGTGTTGCATGTAAGGATGGGGGAAGAAATTTAACTCAGTTTAAAGGTGAGCCTATGTAAGCCACACTTTACAGAGCAATACACAAACTGATAATACAGCTATCCTTTAATGTTTGCACTTCTCTGAATTTTGCAACACAGTTCTCCAGTCAAGTAACTTGTACAAAAATAACCACGGACAAGGGTGAAGAATGCAGAAAAGTGGAACTAACACACCAAACGTGTACATCAGTAGAACTTCAGAATGCTAATGGTTGTTGTAAAATGCAAACTGATGTGGAAATGTGGACACCTGAACAGGAAAAACGAGAAACTGAGAGAAACTGAAATGGACAGATTTGCTCATCCTTAGCCAGTTAAACAACTACAGACTTTGAGTTTCAGGAGGGCAGATTTCAGTTGGTCATTAGGAGAATCTTCTTGATGAAACCAAATCCCCAGTGGTTGACGGGCACTCTCTAGCTGGAGGTCTTCAAGCGGAGAAGACCTCAAAGACAGCCCATCTGTCAGGAATGCTCTGTCTCTCTGGATTAAGCAAGCAATGGCACAGTGAGGTCATTTTACATTCTGGAATTAATGGTCTTTTATGTGTGTTTGTGGGTATATGCTCTTTGGATGGTAATATGAATTACTCCACTGACGTCAGAATGTGGTAAGCCAGCTCACCTCTGGAAACCAGTGTGGCATAGTGGTTCGAGTTTTGGGCCGGGAGATCAGAGTTCAAATCCCCACTTGGCCACAAAGCTCACTGGGTGACCTTGGGCTAGTCACTGCCTCTCAACCTAACCTACCTCACGGGGTCGTTGTGGAGATTAAATGTGGGCGAGTGAACCATGAGTTTCTTGGAGAAAAAGATTGGATAGAAATGCAATGAGTCAGTCAGTAACTCAATGAACCTGAAAGCCAAAATGTTTTGACCCATAAATATATTGTTTCACTGAAGGGATGTGGGTTAAACCACAGAGCCTAGGACTTGCCAATAAGAAGGTCGGTGGTTTGAATCCCCGTGACGGGGTGAGCTCCTGTTGCTCAGTCCCAGCTCCTGCCCACCTACCAGTTCGAAAGCACAGCAGTGCAAGTAGATAAATAGGTACCGCTCCGGCGGGAAGGTAAACAGCGTTTCCGTGCACTGCTCTGGTTTGCCAGAAGCGGCTTAGTCATGCTGGCCACATGACCCGGAAGCTGTATGCCGGCTCCCTCGGCCAATAAAGTGAGATGAGCGCTGCAACCCCAGAGTCGGCCACGACTGGACCTAATGGTCAGGGGTCCCTTTACCTTTATTCATACACACACAAAACAGCAACCCAGATATTTTAAACTCTCCTAGCAAAACGTTTCAGCTTCTGCCTTCATTCTCTGATAAAAATAATGTTTCGAAGGTGGCAGCTACGGAGCTTTGAGGATGGAATGCTCAGAACAGCATCATTTTTTCATCACAGCGGCTGATAAAGGCGGAATCTGAGCTGTAAGAATTTAAAATTTCTGTTTGGTTAGTCACTGCAATAAATACTACCACAATCCAGAACGAACTAGTCTGAAGGGCCACTTGATGCCTTTCATTACTATCTGTCTATCTATCTATCATCAGACTCGCACGCTCACATGTGCATGTTAACAGCACTGAGCAGGGCAGGACGTGATAAAAGGCAGGGCCGGGGACGTTAGCAAAGCCGGAGTAGCTGCATGAACCTTGAAATGCTATTTTTGAAAATCTAAATGTTTGTCACTCTGGTGAGGGCATCATGCCACTTAATGTCACCCAGGCAGCTCCAAAAGGCTGCAACAGGCAAATCCTCTGTAGTTTCTTCATTAAAGTAGTCAAGCTTTAATATCCAGTGAGTCTCTTGACAAGCCGTCGGCAGCGGCGCCTGATCTCCCTGGAAAATATCTCACGAATGAGATTGAATCTGTCACTCACAATTGCCCTGTTTATGTGCGGCTTCCACCCCCCACCCCCCAGTTGAAAAGCATGCCTGTCACAGGCTGGCATCCGGGAGCAGGGGAAGGAGGTGAGGAGAGACACCAAGAGACTGAAAGGGCACGAATTGTAGGTGGGCTCCGGTCTTGCTCTGCATTTCAGGATTTGGAAAGGTGATACTCTCCACCCCAACCTGCCACTGCTGACTCTGATTATCCCAAGGGGAGCAGTGCACTCTCACTCTTGATGTTTGAAGCGGTGTCCCACCATCCGTTGGCCACAACCCATGGCTATCCTGTTGCTTCTTAAGAGGGATGCAGGTGGCGCTGTGGTCTAAACCACTGAGCCTCTTGGGCCTCAGTCCAGTATATCTGAAGGAGCATCTCCACCACCATCGTTCTACCCGGACACTGAGGTCCGGCGCCAAGGGCCTTCTGGTGGTTCCCTCACTATGAGAAGCCAAGTTGCAGGGAACCAGACAGAGGGCCTTCTCGGTAGTGGCACCCGCCCTGTGGAACGCCCTCCCATCAGATGTCAAAGAGAACAACAACTACCAGACTTTTAGAAGACATCTGAAGGCAGCCCTCTTTAGGGAAGCTTTTAATGTTTGATGTATTACAGTATTTTAATATTTTGTTGGAAGCCGCCCAGAGTGGCTGGGGAGGCCCAGCCAGATGGGCGGGGTATAGATAACAACATTATTATTATTATTATTGATGACCAGAAGGTGGGCGGTTCAAATCCCCAAGACGCTGTGAGCTCCCATTGCTCTGTCCCAGCTCCTGCCAACCTAGCAGTTCGAAAGCATGCCAAAAAGTGCAATTAGATAAATAAGCACCGCTCCGGCGGGAAGGTAAATGGCGTTTCTGTGCTCTGCTCTGGTTTCGGTGTTCTGTTGCAACAGAAGCGGTGTAGTCATGCTGGCCACATGTCCTGGAAAAACTGTGCGGACAAACACCAGCTCCCTTGGCCTGTAAAGCCACATGGGCGCCACAACCCCAGAATCATCTGTGACTGGACTTAACTGCCAGGTTCCTTTACCTTTACTTTTTAGCTTCTTGAGAAATACTGCTGTCTGAAGCGTTTCCCCTCAAACCAGCTTCCCTCTGCTTTGAAAACCTGAGGCGAGCTGCAATTCCCAGAGTAGTTTAACAATCAGCTCCCAGGGAACTCTGGCAGTTGTACCTCCGTGAGGAGTATAGGGGTCTCCTAACAACTCTCTGCACCCTTGGTAAATTGCAGTGAGCCGGTGGTAGCTCAGTTGGCAGAGCACGAAGCTCTTAATCTCAAGGTTGTGGGTTCAAGCTCCATGTTGGGCAAAAGATTCCTGCATTGCAGGGGGTTGGACTAGATGACCCTTGAGTTCCCTTCCAAGTCTATGATTCTATGATAATACACTTCCCATAGTTCCCATTAAACAGAGACACAATTTCCAGAATGGGTTGACAATAAATCCCTCTTCCCAAGGAACTCTGGCAACCGCAGCTCTCAGAGGGGAGTAGCGTTCTCCTAACAACTCTCTGAACCCCTAATAAGCCACGCTTCCCATGATTCTTTGTGGGAAGACTTGGCTGTTTAAAATGGTACGATACTGCTTTAAATGTATAGTGAGGATGAAATCTGAGGGAAAGTGAAAATGACATATTTGCCCACAGAATACCATCAATTCATGGAGGGTAGGGTTGTCTGGAGAATTCTAATGAAAACAGAAACAGAAATTGCTGGTGTTTAATAGTTTGTCCTGTGTTCAGAACAGAAATCATCCCAGCGAATACAATTGGTGTTTGTTCACTGTGCTTTCTTTCATTCATCTAAACGATACACAACACCAGGCATAGGCAAACTCGGCCCTCCAGAAGTTTTGGGACTACAACTCCCACCATCCCTAGCTAACAGGACCAGTGGTCAGGGATGATGGGAGTTGTAGTCCCAAAACATCCAGAGGGCCAAGTTTGCCTATGCATGCACAACACTATGCCATTGATTATGCCCCCCCCACCATTTGCATTGCATTGCAAGACTAGCAGCATACTTTTTGTGAGAAGCCAAACTGCAGCAGAAGAGAAACAGTGCTGTGTGTGACAAACGTGGGGCGAAATATAAATCAAAGCCTTCTTCAGAGGCAGATTTAGGACAGCGCGACTGGTTTCCCTACGCTGGGCACTGAGCCAAGGAGGGCGCCACAGGGCGTCACAACTATGACATAGTGCATGTGCAGAATGGAAGGTGAGAGGTGGAAGGAAGCGTCAAATTTTGGCCTTGCATGGGGTGTCGCTGAAATTTTAAAGACCAAAGTTTGCCTCTGCCTTCTTACATCCCTAACAGAAGGTGACAGAAGTGGTGACAAGGGGGGGGGGGGCAGAGCTCACACTCTCTCCCTGCTCTGGTATCCTGTTTAAAGGTAAAGGTAAAGGGGCCCCTGACCATTAGGTCCAGTCGTGACCGACTCTGGGGTTGCAGTGCTCATCTCGCTTTATTGGCCAAGGGAGCCAGCGTACAGCTTCTGGGTCATGTGGCCAGCATGACTAAGCCGCTTCCGGCAAACCAGAGCAGCGCATAGAAACGCTGTTTACCTTCCCGCCGGAGCGGTACCTATTTATCTACTTGCACTTGGACGTGTTTTCGAACTACTAGGTTGGCAGGAGCAGGGACCGAGCAACGGGAGCTCACTCCATTGCAGGGATTCGAACCGCCGACCTTCTGATTGGCAAGTCCTAGGCTCTGTGGTTTAACCCACAGTGCCACCCGCGTGCCCCGGTATCCTGTTTACTCTCGAGTATAATGCCTGAATAGGGCTGCTGTGCAATGCAAATTCCCATGTTAAATCATACTTTGTTTTCAATTCAGGTCAGAACTAAGTAACTCTCGAGAAGAGAAAAGGAACACTTCCTCCCTCCCCCTCCGCATTATCATTGCCACAAGTGAAAACTTGCTGCCGTTTGATAGATGCCAGCACCATAGCACGTTGCAAAAAAATATGGAGGTGTTAATTAGGTATTTGCTCTCTGGACATGGCTTCCGGAGAAATATGCAAACAGGCAAGAAGAGCTAGCCTGCAGTTTTGCGGTCCGCAAATCAAACATAGCTCATCAAGACGTGACCTATTCAAATGGCAAATAAAGCAGTGAGGAAAGATCATCGCTGCAGCTGGGTACGTGTAAACGCTGCAAAAATTGTCAATGCTTTTTAAAGGCAAACAGCCCATTACCGAAGACAAATGTTGTAAAGCATTAGCGCTGCCAAAGTAATGTGGGAACATCTTTCCCCCAAACTGAGAGCCCGGCATGTTGGCATTTGATTGCTTTTTTGGGGGCCAATTAGATGATGCAAATTCGAATAAACTGCCTCTGTTTAACAATGGGGCAGTTTCTCTCTTCCATCAAAGCAGCAAAAGTTTTTCAAAGGCTAAATGCTAAAATATGAACATAAGAACAAAGGCCCGTTTCGCCCAGAGACCAACCAGATGCCTGCGGAAAGCCCACAAACAGAGTAAAAGGTCAGGAATGTACTTTTTCACACAGCAAGCAAGGAAATCTGTGTGTGTGTGTGTGTGTGTGTGTGTGTGTGTGTGTGTGCTTATTTCACTATTCAGTATTTCAAAGCCAGACAGTGTGTGATGTAATGGTTAGAGCAGAACAGAGCTTTCCAAACTTTCCATGTTGGTGACACACTTTTTAGACATGCTTTAGCTGAGATTCCTGCATTGTAGGGGGTTGGACTAGATGACCCTTGGGTTCCTTCCAACTCTAAGATTCTATGATTTCGAGACAGAGTAATTCAGTTTTCCATCATTTCACGACACAGTAATTCAGTTTTACTAGGAAACCGGAGATTAAACTAACCCCTTTCCAGCTGGAAGGGGCATGGGGAGCATTTGCGTGACACACCTACACACTAAGGTGTTGCAACAGACAGTTTGGAAAGCTCTGGGATAGAGTGTCAGATGAGGACCTGGGAGGTGTGGGTTCAAATCCCCACTCAGCCATGAAGCTCACTGGTTGACCTTGGAGAGCCAGTGTGGTGTAGTGGTTAAGAGCGGTAGTCTCGTAGTCTGGGGAACCGGGTTCGCGTCTCCGCTCCTCCACAAGTAGCTGCTGGGTGACCTTGGGCCAGTCACACTTCTCTGAAGTCTCTCAGCCTCACTCACCTCACAGAGTGTTTGTTGTGGGGGAGGAAGGGAAAGGAGAATGTTAGCCGCTTTGAGACTCCTTCGGGTAGTGATAAAGCGGGATATCAAATCCAAACTCCTCTTCTTCTTCTTCTTCTTCTTCTTCTTCGGCCAGTCACCAGTGGCAGACCTTGGGGTCTCAAATTTCAGGGGTGCCCTGTGCAAAGCCAAAATTCCATGCCCCCCACCTCTCACCTTCCATTTTACATCAAAATTGTGACACCCCAAGGCTCCACACGCAGAGCGACAAAAGCCATCGTGCTCCCCTAAATTCACCTCTGCAGTCACTGCCTCTCATCCTAACCTACTTCACCGGGTTGTTGTGGGGATTACATGATGCAGGTGGCGCTGTGGTCTAAACCACTGAGCCTCTTGGGCTTGCCGATCAGAAGGTCGGCAGTTCGAATCCCCACAATGGAGTGAGCTCCCATTGTTCTGTCCCATTGCTCCTGCCAACCTAGCAATTTGAAAGCACGCCAGTGTAAGTAGATAAATAGGTACCACTGTGGTGGGAAGGTAAATGGTGGTTCTGTGTGCTCTGGCTTCCGTCATGGTGTTCTGTTGCGCCAGAAGCGGTTTAGTCCTGCTGGCCACATGACCCGGAAAGCTGTCTGCAGGCAAATGCTGGCTCCCTCGGCCTGAAAGCGAAATGAGCGCCGCAACCCCAGAGTCGCCTTTGACTGGACTTAACCGTCCAGGGGTCCTTCATCTTTACTTTTTACCTTACACGAAGAGGGGGAGAAACATGCACACCACCTTGAGTTCCTTGGAGAAAAAGATGGGATAGAAGTGCGATGATGATGTGACACTGAGTTCCAGCTCCGAGGGCCTTCTGGCAGTTCCCTCACTGCAAGAAGTGAGGTTACAGGGAACCAGGCAGAGGGCCTTCTCGGTGGTGGCACCCACCCTGTGGAATGCCCTCCCATCAGATGTCAAGGAAATAAACAACTATTTGATGTTTAGAAGACCGCTGAAGGCAGCCCTGTTTAGGGAGGTTTTTAATGACTGATGTTTTAATGTGTTCTTAATATCCTGCTGGAAGCCGCCCAGAGTGGCTGGGGAGATCCGGCCAGATGGGCAGGGTATAAATAAATTATTATTATTATTATTATTATTATTATTATTATTATTATTATTATCATCATCATCTCCAGGTTGATAGACTTAATTCTGCATTGCAAAGGTAGGTATGACACAGAATGCTGCGCCTGCTATTGTGGGGATAAATTTGCTGCCCACACCCTTACCTGAGAACCTCAAGGGATTTCTCACTGGTGCATGAGCTAGGCTTTTTCTTTCTTTTTTATTATATTTTTTTCATTTTTAATATATCACTTTCAACAGTCATTCAACATAGGTGACATCTTATACAGGTTTTTTGGACTTCCATCAACCACATCTGAAAATTTTCCATTTTTTCCACTTAATTTACATTTCTTAATTTCACTATTGCTTTTAATTATCTTATCTATTGACTCTCTCATCACAGCCTAGGCTTTTTCAGCTAGCTCCACCCCAGTTCCTCCTCCTCCTCAACATCACCCCTGTCCCCGACTTTACAGTATGGGCCTTGTTAATCTCCATACCGTTTGCATCCACAAGATAACTTGTGGAGCACATATGCAATGCCCAAACGCTGCCTCTCTCTGTCTGCTCTTCATTATTTTTAAAAAGCAGTCCCATCTGCCTACAAACAGTGAGCAATCGTGCAGCTTTCTTGTTGCCACACATGTTGTGGGTGGCAGGGGGAAGTCCCTCTGGGAGTGATGGGTCCTTATGATGTGCTGTTATTTTCTGGTGGAAATACACTTTTTTTCCTTTTTCTTTTTAAAGTGCTGTTAGAATTTGTTTTAAAATGTGCAATTCCCCCCTGAGGTATCAATGGCACATCACCAAGATCCGTCGCACCCAGAGGGGTGTGCTTTGTTTTCAACACATATTTCAACAGGAATCCCATGTGCTAGCCAGCTGCTTGTGGGTGGCTGTAATTATTTTTTAAAGGGAAAGAAAAAGCAGCAAAGAGATCAGAGGCAATAAGCACACTTTCCCTTAGGCATTTTGGATATGTACAGGGGCTAGGATGCCAACAATCCCAGCCATGTTGCCAAATGTTCTGCTAAGGCCAGGCTAGGGAAGTTATTTTTTTATGGATTCGAATGCTGTGCACGCCAGTCCTGCTTACTGAGCATAATATATTCCCTGGAAATTGTTCGTTAGGCGAGTGTTCATATAATGAGTCTGTGATTTCCATTGAGTCCTATGGGAACGTTTCTAATCGGTGATTTGTCTGATCTCTTTCCCTGCTCCCTCCATGGTTTCTTCCTGAAATGGCTGCAGCCAACCAGCAAAAGGAAAGTGGAAAAACTGATTTGTCTTGTATCTCCTGCTCTCTGATTTGCCTGGTCTCTCTCTCTCCCTGCATGATTTCTGCCTGAAAATGACTGCGGTCCTCCAGCAAAGCACTAACGACTCAGAAAGTAAGGAGTGGTAAAGCTCTGGTTGTTCAGATATCTGAATTTGCAGTGTGTGTAGCAGGGTATGGGCATAATACTTTATATTTGGATAACTAAATTTTGGCAAAACGAGTGGGCGGATAGTGAGATTGTGTGTAATGCACTTATGGCTGGGGACTGCCAGTTTATTAATGCAAAGTGAGCACAAACAGAGCAAGGCACATATGCAGCTGACTATGTGGGGATACAGGGCATAGCCCATAAATGGCTGTGCTCTGTTATGTCTGGTCGGGGACAGAGGGTGGCGCTAGGGAGGGAGAGGTTGTTGCGCCACTCTTGGTGTGTGGAGCGCCGCAGGGCACAATCCTCTCCCCGATGCCTTTTAACATCTTTATGCGCCCCCTTGCCCAGATTGTCCGGAGCTTTGGGCTGGGCTGTCACCAATATGCTGATGACACTCAGCTCTATCTGCTGATGGATGGCCACACCGACTCGGCCCCGAACACACTGACCAGATGCTTGGAAGCTGTGGCTGGATATTTTCGTGGGAGCCGATTGAAACTAAATCCTTCGAAGACAGAGGTCCTATGGCTGGGTTGGGATGGTATGGGGATGAGGGACTAATTCCCTTCTCTTGCAGGGGCCCAATTAGTGCTATTGCCTTCTGTTAAGAGTTTGGGTGTAATCCCTGACACCTCCCTTTCCATGGAGGCGGCAGGTTACAGCAACAGCCAAGGTGACATTTTTCCACCTTCTCCGCATCAAGCAGTTGGTCCCTTATCTTTCCTGCCCCAACCTGGCCACAGTGATCCATGCGACAGTCACCTCCAGGCTTGACTACTGTAATTCGCTCTACGCGGGGCTGCCCTTGAAGCTGTCCCAGAAACTCCAGCGGGTTCAGAATGCTGCAGTGAGGCTCCTCACGGGGTCTCTGCCATGGGAGCATATTCACCCAGTGCTTTTCCAGCTGCACTGGCTCCTGGTGGAGTACAGGGTCAGATTTAAGGTGCTGGTTTTGACCTTTAAAGCCCTTCACGGCCTAGGACCCTCGTACCTATGGGACTGCCTCTCCTGGTATGCCCCACAGAGGATCTTAAGGTCCATAAATAGCAACACCCTAGAGGTCCCGGGCCCTAAGGAAATTAGATTAGCCTCAACCAGAGCCAGGACCTTTTCAACACTGGCTCCGGTCTGGTCGAACGCTCTGTCTCATGAGACCAGAGCCCTGCGGGATCTGATTTCTTTCCACAGGGCCTGTAAGACAGAGTTGTTCCACCTGGCCTTTGGCTTAGAATCAATTTGATTCCCTCCCCCTCTTTCTTTTTTCCTTTCTCCTCCTGTGAAGAGGCTGCATCTTAATGTTTTAATGTTGTATTTTAATCTTGTTTTTAAGTTGTATTTTAATCAACTTGTTTTTATTATTGGTTGTTAGCTGCCCTGAGCCCGGTCTTGGCTGGGGAGGGCGGGGTATAAGTAAAATTTATGATGATGATGATGATGATGATGATGATGATCAGAGTTTAAAAAGCATATTGCTACATAGCTAGGCACAACTAAAAGAAATACATTGGGGTGGGGTCATAGTTTGTAGCCCTTTGGTTGCTGTTAGGGAAACCCAGCAGCAGATTTACCCAGGACAGTGCCAAATGTCAACCCAGCTCCAGTGATGAAGGGGCATCGCTGCCGCCATTTCTATGTGTTCTTGCCTTACTGGGAGGTTGGTTTTCCATTAGTCCTAGGAAGCTCACTGCGGCCCCCATCACACAAGGGCCTGAAGCCTCTTTCAGAGCTACAGCTGAATTATCAGGAGCTGCCATGACAACATTAAGCTCATTCTCCTTTCAGCCTGCCATTTTTTTAATCTGGATGTAGCCATGCTGTGAAATTGTATGATCGCGAGTAATGTGGCTTGAACACACCTTGAAAGGGAAAAATAAAATACAGAAAGGCAATGAATACTTTTAATGATGACGGAAAGGTTAATAAGGAAGGCTTTCCCCCTGCAACCGTGGTGAGGGGAAAAAAGAGGCATCTCAGTGTGGGTTTCAGTCTTCAGTGTATAGTTCCTCCTTTAGCTATACTTCAATTGGCACAGTTACTTCTATGTTACATTTTTATATTCACATACGTTTCCATATATGTGGGCAAACTCTGGAATGAGACAGCAACAACACCATTCAATTGTATATTTCACCATTTTTTTCTGGGCAAACTGGAGGGCTTGATAGTGCATCTAGAATGTGCCCTGCCCTTTAAAAAAAAATTCTGTGCATCCCTCGGGAGCTATGAACCAATCCAGGGTCTCTGTAGGGGAGCCGGTTTGTGGCGCTGAGATAATTAATAAGTAATTCATCAAATCCTACCAGTTTGATCTGCCCTGCTCAAATGAACTAACCTTAATGAATGAGAGAGTTGCTTGTGGCATGTTGGGTAAAAGAGGTGATCATCCCTAACAACTTCTTAAACTCAAGAAAAAGCAACTGCTAGGACCTATTTTTGTACCCCCCCCCCCCAAGTTTCTCCACCATTACTTTGCATCCCTTTTTTGGCTGGTGAGGAAACAAAAGAGAAAACTGCCTCTATCTCCCACTGTCATGCCTCATGTCACAGAAATGCAGCAGCGTCTAGCAAAGGAGCAAACATATTATTATTTTTTTCAGTGTACAGAATGCGTCGTGCAGTAACTGCAGGTGTATCCCTGGGATGAAGTTATTTGTGACAGGAATAGAAAGCAACAGAATGCTGGTACAGTGGAACCTCGGGTTACATACGCTTCAGGTTACATACGCTTCAGGTTACAGACTCCGCTAACCCAGAAATAGTGATTCAAGTTAAGAACTTTGCTTCAGGATAAGAACAGAAATCGGGCTCCGGTGGCGCGGCAGCAGCAGGAGGCCCCATTAGCTAAAGTGGTGCTTCAGGTTAAGAACAGTTTCAGGTTACGTACGGACCTCCGGAACGAACTAAGTACTTAACCCGAGGTACCACTGTATTTTGAGCATGTTGGGAAAGGGTTTTGACTCCTGAGAGCAAAAATGTGTGAACCGCTCTTACAAGAAGGGAAGCCACTGGAAGCTGGATTGAACCTCTGAATTACCAGTTGCATAGAATCACACTGAGCATCTATCTGTTGACAGTCTTTCTTCTTCTTCTTCTTCTTCTTCTTCTTCTTCTTCTTCTTCTTCTTCTTCTTCTTCTCTCTCTCTCTCTCTCTCTGGCAAATGGCATTGATGATTACTTCTGAAGTTTTCATCTGTTGAATGGATGCAATGCCTTATTACAGATACTAAAAGTTACCTTGTCAGCAATCCGCTCACTTTATTGCATCCATAGGGCACTCACATAATTCCAACATGTCCCATGACCAAAATGCTAGGGGAAAAGCAGAAGGTGACATCATAATGTATCCCTCAGCTTCGGTGGAAATATTTATCGATCAGAAAGGAGTGGAGCCTGGGTAATTTTGATATAAACCCCAAACTACAGATCCTGGTGAAAGTTTCATTGAGGCTATTTCAGCTTAGGTTTGAGGAGAGGGACTTCAGATCATAAAGTTGGACGGCACCATGGAAGTCACTGAGTCCAACTACTGACTCGGTTCCAGATTCTTGAACTATACCACCCTTGGCAGATATTGATGGATGGATCTGTCTATTTCAGTTATCTCAGTTTCTATTCTTCCAGTCTTAAATTCAGTTCTTCACGTTTCTACAGCAATTTGTGATTTTTTAAATATAAAAAATCCTCATGAAAATTCATGATTAGTGAAAATTTCTCCTAATAAATGCATTTTTTTAAAAAATGCAGTTTTGATTAAGAGACGTTTTCCCCCAGTTTCCTCCAATATAATCTATTCCACCTGCTAATATATTTTATGCACACTTTCCCTTAAGATGGGGATTTTTATAAACATTGGTTGGAGAAACGCATCGCAAAATTCGGAGAAGTTCAAATTTTAAGGGATGGCTGTGTTTCAGCTCTTGCATTGTTTCAAAAAGTGCCAGTTGGGTAGGTTCTCTTTTAAAGAAGTGAAACCATTAGTCCATCTGCCTCAGTGTTGTCTACACTGACTGGCAGAAGCTCTTCAGGATGTTTCTGGAGATGCTGGGGATTGAACCTGCGTACAAAGCAGATGCTATACCACTGAGCTAGAAGATTGGATTTGTGATTTTTAGCCGTCATATTGCACTTCTGTTTCATGTTCAGCTTGTGATCAACCAAGAAAAAATTAGCCTCTTTGATATTACAGAGATGTTGTCACTGGCTTGCCCATTCTGATCCTTCAACTTCATGTCAGTGGCAATTATAATTAGCCCAGGGTGTTTTGTTTATGTGTGGAAGACAATGAGCCTGCTATTATTGGCAGGGTCTGGGCGAGGCTGTCAGATCATTTGTTATATTATACAGTAATTGTTAGTTTATTGATATTTCTAGGAGGAAATGGAAGAAGAAAAGTGGGGGTTTTATTTGATGTGCAACCAGTCTCACTGTGTGCGTGTCAAAGCACATTGCAGAAATTAAGATTCCTCCTTTCAAAGGTTTTTTTTAAAGAAACACCACATTCAAGTATAGGTAGGGAACTAGTGGTCATGCACATGTTGTACTCCAGATCCCATCATCCCCAGCCAGTGTGGTCCACAGTCAGGGACGATGGGAGTGGTAGTCCAGCAACATTTGGAGGGTCACAGTTTCCCCAGCCCTGCAGTAGCACATACAAAGCTTCTCACCTCTGGTTGAGATTTAGAAGAATCTCTCAATTCCAGTTCTCTGTTTTACCGTCTTAAATTAAGTTCTCCACATTTCCATAGCAATCTGCTGCATGCAGATCGTGAGAATTCACCAGCCTTTTAGTGCAAATTTAACTTCATATGCAACCATTTCATTTGCAAGCAATTTCTCCATATACAATGCATTCTTCTCTCTTCTTTTCGCCAGCATATTTATTGTTATGCACACGTTCCCCATATGTCCTAATGGTCACCTGAAAGCTATCCTTCCGTTCCACCTCCACTGTTGGATACCTCTGAGTACCAGTTGTTGTGAGCTGCAGGTGAGAGAGCAATGTTCTCTGGTTCTGTTTGGGGGACATCTGGTAGGCAACTGTGAGAACAAGATGCTGGACTAGATGGGCCTTTGACTTGATCCAGTGGGCTTATTCTTATTCTTTTATGTTCTTAAGCATGATGCTCACCAATCTGCTTCACAGGGCCGAAAACAGGTGCCTGATGTCGTCTTCATTTTCTTTCCTCTTTCTCCTTTCAATCCATCCTACAGGGCCTTGTGCACTGGAAATGTTTCTGGGGAGTTCTTTAGGGCACACATTCAGTCCATACAAGGCAGTAAGTAGACCTGCTAGGCCTCACAGTCAGTCCACATGAGCCCCAGGACCCATAGGAAATGCAAGAACATGAAATGATCAGTAGATGTGGGCAAGATGTTCTCCTTGGAAGTCAATCCACCATTACTTATCATTGAGGGGAGAGTATTGTGCTTCGGGGTCCTGATTCGGAGCTTTTCATGGCCATCTGGTTTTTCCACTGTGAGAACAGGATGCTGGACTGGATGAGTCTTGATCTGGTCCAAGAGAGCTCATTGCCCATGGAGGTTAATTATTGTCTTCCAAAGCAACTACTCTATTCCGAACTTCAACACGAAAAGTGTAATGCTGATGGTCAACAAAAGAGGTTTAAAGGCTCTCTCAAGGCAAATCTAAACAAAAATAGTATAAACACCAACAACTGGGAAACATCGGCCTGCGAGTGCTCCAACTGGAAAAGAAAAAGAGTTTGGATTTGATATCCCGCTTTATCACTACCCGAAGGAGTCTCATAGCGGCTAACATTCTCCTTTCCCTTCCTCCCCCACAACAAACACTCTGTGAGGTGAGTGAGGCTGAGAGACTTCAGAGAAGTGTGACTAGCCCAAGGTCAACCAGCAGCTGCAGGTGGAGGAGCAGGGACGTGAACCCGGTTCACCAGATTACGAGGTCCACCGCTCCTAACCACTACACCACACTGGCTCTCTGGAGAATAGCCTTTACCAAAGGTGTCATAGGCTTTGAAGACCCTCAAACTCAGGACAAAAGGGAGAAATGTGCTAAGAGGAAGGCACGCTTTGCAAACCCTAACCGTGATCAACTCCCACCTGGAAACCTACATCCCCACTGTGGAAGGCTGCGTGGAACCAGAATTGTCTACCGCAGTCACTTATGGACTCACTGTTAAAACTGTGTTCATGGAAGACTATCTTACTCGGCTATGAGTGATTGCCAAAGAAGAAGGTCTATTAGGCCAAATAAGGCACTGCCCCACCAACCACGGACTGCACTCAGCTAGCTATAACTGATCTTTACTGATCATTGAGAGGAGAGTGTTGAGAGGAACTCAAGTTCTTCTTGTGTGTTTCCCAGAGGCATCTGGTGGACCACTGTGAGAACAGGATGTTGGATGAGATGTGCTACCGGCCTGATCCAGCAGTACACATTTGTTCTTAACTGAAGTCCCTTAGATCTAATCCTGCCCACTGGAGTCTTTCCCCTTTTCTGTGTAATGCTATTCTGAGGGATGCTATCAAGTGGGGCTTCAACCATGCCCCACTGGGCTTATTTGATGCAACATTTGCATTCCATAATATTAAGTTTTCCATCTGAATTCCAGGAAATCTTATATTCAGGTCACTGTTAGGTCCTTTTTGGAATGACTGAAACAATATGAAGCAACCAAACTTGAAACACTTTCTTTTTCTTTTTCTTTCTTTTTCTTTTGGTGAAGTAACAGAGCCCACATGTGATGTCCTAATTTCTATTTAAATGCTAATTGGACTACGTCTTCATGATATAGCGAGGCACTATAAAATAAATATTGGGGGTATGGATGCTGCTTATGAAAATGCATAAATTGTCACTGAGGATTATTACATGCAGGATCCTTTATTCTCTGTATATTTGTTTATCCAATTCATTAGAAATCTGTGTCCTTCATTAATTCAATGATTTTTTAAAGGCTAGGTAAAGGTCGTATTAATCATAAAACGACATAGGTGTGATAATCTCTCCTGTATACAACAGAGTTCCCCCCACTAAGAAAGTCTCACCCACCCATACAGGGAATGCAAATGTATGCCATTATGCTTGTTTGTCAATGGATGCAGAAGCTTAGTCTATGCTTGTGTCTTAAGATTTAGTATAATTTTGCATTGCTGCCTCTCCTATCCCCATTTCTTTAACATGACAGAGAATGAATGGGCACACCAGTCAGTTGGGGGGGGGGGGAGATTTCCCAGTCTAACTGCAGTAAAAGTATAGCATTGCCTCTAATGCTAGTCATATTCAGAGGAAGCCTACTGGAATTAATGAGATGTTGTTTCTCAGCTAGGAGAACCAGGAAGAACTGGCCTTACACTAAACCCCGGGTCAGGCTTCATTTGAGGGCAGGGAGCTGGAATCTTGAGGAAGATTAGGGACCCCCTATGCTTACGAGTTGCAACATAGTCATGGTTTTCACAAAAACAACACCCTTGTTCGTTTCCCAATAACGAAACCAAGCAACCTGGAGAAAAACGTGTAGCCTGAGAGTGGAAAACAGTTTGTGAATCTTTTGCTTTGATAGGCAGGTCTATTTTTTAATCAGAGTGTGTTGTTTTCCAAGGCCACTCCAATCACAGCGATTTGAGGGAGGGTTGTTGAAATAAATAAATAGCTGTTCTGCATGTGGTCATCATTCCCTGAGTTTTAGCTATGAGAGCAGGGAGTAAGCAGACGAATTAATTATTGTAGTGGTCTTCCTTTTGTGGCATTTTTGTAGGCACAGCTCTAGACTTTAAAGCGCAGTTTGAGCAGTTTTTTGTGTGTGTGTGTCCCCCACACTTTCTCTGGGAAAGCCAGTGTTTTACTGCTGAATTGGAACAAATGGCAATCAAATTTTCCACGGATTTCTGTTTGCTCCAATTAGCAGTCAAACAATTTGAAATAATAGTGTTTTCTCTCTCCCATTTCTGTTTAGCAGAGGGTTATCCCAGGAAGAGAGGTGCAGTGAGAACAAACTGTGATTCTCCCCCACTTTTTATAAAGAAGTTCTTTTGAAAAAGCAACCTAGCACAATAGCCCCGGGAACTATTTGAACTTTAGTAGGTTTCTTACCGCGGGGTGCAGCTCCCTTGTCTCCCTAACTTTCAAACTCATTGTCTACAAAAAAAGAAAACAAATTAAGAGAGGAAACAACAGATTTCTGTTTTCCCTTCCCAAAATGGTAAAGTCTGTTCTTGCAGGAAAACTGCTACACCTATCTTTCTGACATTTGGCAGACTTGCAGAATCGATCAACCTCCACATTTGATCTGCCTGAAATTTGAAAAGCTTAATCTTCTCTTGAAGGCGCCTTTGCCTGCAAATTTCATTCACTTGTGTGAAAACAATAGACTCTCCATTATAGTCAATGGGAGTTAAACAGAGCTTTGGATTTAGTAGAACAGGTTTGGACCCAAATAATGAATTGAATTTGAGTGACAGAGCGAATCCGAAACAGATTGGGCTGCTTCCAATTACACTACAGATATAAGGAAAATCTTGTGGTTGCTGCACAACCTTAATAAATACTCTCTTAATTCCATATCCAGGTCAAAAGCCAGACTGGAATGACCCACAAAACCAACACCATCCAGATGTCCCCATAGCTGCAGCATGACCTATCTCCTCTTTTGCTCTTTCCAGGCAAAAGCCTTCTTCTATTACCAAGGCTATTTCCACAGTATGCATTAGATCAACCTCAGGAGCCTGACAGCAAATGGATTTCCCAGTTCCGAAAGTGGCTTTCAGCTCCGCAATGACTTGCTAATTCTGTATTGGGTAAGAAATTTTGTATTTGCAGGGGCGGAAATTGTTTTTGATTTTCCCCTCTCCTTACTCTACTCATAAATCAAAATTGGCTGAGGGACTTTGCTCAGTCTTAAGGTCAAAAGGGGAATAATTCAGAAAGTTTGCAAGGGAGCAGACGGGAGCTATAATGGAAAAATTGCTGCGAAGCCCATAGATATGGTTGAAAATATATTGCCATTTTGGAGCTTGATGTCTTACAAGAGGCAATGCAACACAAATAGTAGCATCGCCTATAGGTAATACTGTAGGTTTGGAGAAGACTTGGTGTAGAGGTGGAGGAGCTTGAATGGTGGGTCCTGGGTAGGGGTAGAAGCATTTCCAGGGGAGATCTGGTGATCCTTTCCCAGCCACATCTCCTCCTGGACAACCTTCTGGGACCACATGCCAGTGGTGGTCCAGCCAAGAAGCAAAAGTGCGTAGAGTAACAGTTTTGGGTTTTTACATCAAACAGGTTTGAGGCTGAGCTGGAAATATCAGTAGGTCTCCACTGCAAAGAGGGGTCAATGCTGATGGAGTCTCCTTGCACGTGAAAACATCCTCTATTTGAAGGGCTGCCTGGTCCAAGCCCAGTTTAAAGAGAAAACAGAGCAGGTGTCTTGATGCTGGCCACCAGCAGTGGCCATCTGCATAACAGACAGAGCAGGAACACTG
The DNA here is from genome assembly GCF_964106645.2 of Podarcis pityusensis. Classification (NCBI taxonomy): domain Eukaryota; kingdom Metazoa; phylum Chordata; class Lepidosauria; order Squamata; family Lacertidae; genus Podarcis; species Podarcis pityusensis. Next base: position 42,217,135 of record NC_138039.1, on the reverse strand, counting down.
GTCTCTTGGACATTTCCACTGACTATGGTGAGATGTACTGTATAGTATAGGGATCAGTGCTATTTTTCTTGAAAAAGTGGTACCAGAACTCACTAATAATAATAATAATAATAATAATAATAATAATAATTTATTATTTATACCCCGCCCATCTGGCTGGGCTTCCCCAGCCACTCTGGGCGGCTTCCAAAAAAATATTAAAATACTGTAATACATCAAACATTAAAAGCTTCCCTAAACAGGGCTGCCTTCAGATGTCTTCTAAAAGTCTGGTAGTTGTTCTCTTTGACATCTGGTGGGAGGGCGCTCCACAGGGAGGGCGCCACTACTGAGAAGGCCCTCTGCCTGGTTCCCTGTAACTTGGCTTCTCGCAGTAAGGGAACCAACAGAAGGCCCTCGGCGCTGGACCTCAGTGTCCGGGTAGAACGATGCTCCTTCAGGTATACTGGACCGAGGCTGTTTAGGGCTTTAAAGGTCAGCACCAACACTTTGAGTTGTGCTCGGAAACGTACTGGGAGCCAATGTAGGTCATTCAAGACCAGTGTTATATGGTCTCCGCGGCCGCTCCCAGTCACCAGTGTAGCTGCCGTGTTCTGGATTAGTTGTAGTTTCCGGGTCACCTTCAAAGGTAGCCCCACGTAGAGCGCATTGCAGTAGTCCAAGCGGGAGATAACCAGAGCATGCACCACTCTGGCGAGGCAGTCTGGAGGCAGATAGGGTTTCAGCCTACGTACCAGATGGAGCTGGTAAACAGCTACCCTGGACACAGATTTGACCTGTGCTTCCATGGACAGCTGTGAGTCCAAAATGACTCCCAGGCTGCGCACCTAGTCCTTCAGGGGCACAGTTACCCCATTCAGTTCTCTTACAATGGCAGTGGTGCCCACCTGAGAGATGCCATAACCGAGTTCCGATGAGTTCTGGCTGAAAGGAAGCCCTGATCGTGATTATGTCTGATTTTAAATCTCTGTGTGTATATTAGCACATGTAAATCTGTCCTCTTTTGCCCTTCTTTTTGCTGTGGGGTGGTTGGTGAATAAGTAGCAATTCTCCAAACCCTTCCTGCCTTGCGAGATATGATGCTTTTTGTTGGGTTGTTGCTATTCAAGTCGCAGAATCACTTTTCAGAAGGGGAAGCTTCTGCAGACTATGGAGAGTGTTATCCCAGCATTGTGAAAACCTGGGTCTTGCTATTGATATAAATAGGACTCCCCCCCCCCCCCAGTTCCAGCACCTCTCAGGTGGGCACCATTGCCATTATAATAATAAATAATAATAATAATAATAGAAATTATTTATACCCCACCCTCCCCAGCCAAGACCAGGCTCAGGGCAGTTAACACCCAATATAAAAACAAATTGATTGAAATACAACTTAAAAACAAGATTAAAATACAACATTAAAATACAGCCACATTTCAATGGAAACTCAAATCAAAAACTTTTTTGGGGATGAAAGCGTCAAGTCTTCACCAAGGCTAATTTATAAGAGAACAAGGGAACTGTTCTGCGCCATTTTTTCCTAGAAAAAATAGCACTGGATATAAATATTATGAATAAATTAAGTGAGCCCACTTTGCCATGTGACTAGATCTGGTTCAGTCCTCGGCATCTCCAGGTAGAGTTGGGAGAGATTCCTGCCTAGAACCCTGGAGAGTTGCTGCCAGCCAGAGCAGACAGTGCTAAGTTAGATGGGCCAATGGTTTGACTCAGTGTCAGATGGCTTCCAGTGTTCACAGTCCTTGCTATAACATGTTCTCAGAAAGCCACTCCCGACATAAGGGGGGGGGGGTTGCAGGCTCACGCCCACCTACATCCGCGCGGGGCTGGCTACGGCCCCGTGCGACTTGGGAATCCTTGGGCTGCGTCATTCCCTGCGCCAGCCAATTGGCTGGTGGCAAGGGCGGGGCTAAAGGGGGTCATTTAAGGTCGGGGCAGCCCGAGATCGCCCCTTTCTTTCTCTCGTCCCGCTGCGGTTTCCCACCCACCCACCCACCCTCTAGGTTTTCCCTTGGACTTTGCTATGGACCTCGGTTGGTCGCCGCAAGGGGCCTGGTAGGAGTTTTTCCACTTGGCTAATTGGCATTGTTTTGGAAGCCATTTGGTTTTTTTTCGCCTACCTCGTAGCAAAACGTCACAACGCCTTTGGTTTTGGCGGTTTGGCATTGGTAGGGGTATTGTTATACAGATGAGTCGGGGGGGAGGAGTGCCATCACCTCCCCCAAATGCTTAGGGGTAGTCCAATAAAGGACTCCCTGGGGCGTTGCCTCATCTGAAACCTATGGAAGCTAGGGCCTAAAGCGCGCTCCCGAGCGGTGACCCCTTGGGGAGGGCCTAGGGATGTGCATCTCAGAGGCTCCCCCTGGTGTTAACTCTTTCCGGTTCTATGCCTGATAGTCTGATAGTACCAATGCCTAAAGCCAATACCACTCTTACCTGTAACCAATAAAGTTGTGGCCATTTTTCGCCCATTAACCTAAATTCTGGTGTCCAGTGTCTTTATTCATTCCAACTGGGGGGTGGGGGGTGGGAATCACCACGCAAGTAAGTTTCACTATGTTTAACGAGGCTTATTGCTGGTTAAGTGGGCATAGGATTGCAGCCCTAGACACTTCTGCATTTTACAGCAAAATGATGGGAGTTAAGAACCAGCTGTCTCCCCCTTATCCCCACGCTCATCTCATCTCCATAACTGCCCAAGATGTCCCTTTTACAACCAGGCAGGTGAATGTCAGATCTTTAATGCAACACGTAAGTGACACTGGCTGCGGCTAAATTACAACGACCCCTCTTGAAAGGCACAACGTGCTTTCTTTTTTTATTACGGCTACTGTAGAGTTTAAGATGAACTTTTAAAAAGCAGGTAACACTCGTGGCAAACCTCCTCCCCCAACCACCCAAAAAGCTTTCCGCTTAAACTGTTTTTGTGTTTAATGTCATCATGCCCGAAGGACTGGACTTGGGTAAATGTTAACATTAATATGGGATGGCATGCTAGATAAATAAAATTTATGAATGTCATGATGGCTACTTGGAAAAATGGCTTTGGAGAGGATTAGAAACTGATGCAGAGGGCACGTTAATCAGGAGCTACCGATCGCAAGAGCCAGGAACATAATCTCCACATTCAGGAATGCCAGCTGTTGGAGGCAAATGGCAAGGGATTGGCAGGAAGAGCAGAAGAAGAGTCCTTGATGGATCATGCCAAAGGCCTATCTAGTCTGGCATCCTGTTCTCACTGTGGCCAGCCTGTATGTGAAGCTTCCAAACAGGACCTAAGCACAGGTGCACTCTCCTTACTTGCAAACCCCACAGCTTGGGAACCTCTGTCTTGCTGGATTCCAGGCACCATTCAGGGACTGACTAGATGAGGAGGAGTAGTAGAAGCCGGCTGACTCCCAGCGAAAGAACTGTGATGGCCTGGGACTTTGGCTCGGACTCAGAGCCAGAGGAGTCTCAGTCCGCACTGGATCCTTTGCCTCAGGCATCATCTGAACCAAGTCTGGGGCCTGATCCTGAAGAGGCCCAGTCTGCACAGGTTCCACTGCAACAAGCACCAGCTGGGCCGAGTCAGGGGCCTGAGCCTGCCCTGGCTCCAGATACAGGGATTACCTCGTTGCCTCCAGCTGGGCAATCACTTATAGCTGCTCCACTACCTGTTGGGTCAGGAGAGGCTGAGGTGGCCTCTGGGTCTAGTAACCCACCGACATCTCCCGAGTTGCAGAGACTGAGGTCTGAGAGAAGGAGAGACCTGAGTACTCGCAGGAGGAGTACTCGCCTTCGGGCGAGACAGGGAGGTGAGTCACCGGGGGAATCAGGACTGGCCGTTACCCCGACAGAGATAAAAGGCTGCTGGACCCTGCCCCAGGTTGCGGGAGCAACGTTGCTGTTTGCCAGAACCTGCCTGTGATCCTGTGCCTGACCTCACCTGGTTTCCTGCCTAGGCCCTGTTGGACTGACTCCTCACGGAACCCTTGGATTCGGGGCCAGACCTGGACGTGTTACTTGGGTTACCCTCAGGCCCAGCACAAGAACAGAGGATAGGATTTGGATCCTGTTCCCTGGTGGTGGGAAATTGGCCACTCCCCAGAGAAGGGGAAGAACTGTGAAGTACTGGAGGCTGGGAGCTTGAGGGATAGGAAGCAGGCAGGTGCCCCATCACAGAGCAAGGACAGGGACCAGGCTTGGCAGTTCTACCATTACACAGAATTAAAATTCAAACATCCATAATTTAAATACAAGATAAAACAATACTGTTGAAATATAAACACCCATAATTTAAATATGCAAATAAAGCAACCTCATTAAAACAACACAGCAGGGGAGTCAGGTTGAGAGAGCAAGGGAACGCCTGTGTAAACAGGTGAATCTTCAAACATTGCGAATATTCAGCACCCTTCGGGGGATGGAGTAATCTGTCAGTTCCAGTTTCTCTCAGCTTTCATTTTTTCAGTCTTGTTCAATTTACCCCATTTCCACACCAGTTTGTGAAGATAAAAAAATCAAGTGCACATGAATTTTTCTTTACTAATTTCCATGTGTGTTGCTCCTAATGTTTTTGTACACAATTTTGCAAAATATACTTTTTTGGAAGCACTTTTCCCTAATAGAATGCATTTTTTGTACGTTACTCTCACCAATGTATGCATTTTTATGGACCATTTCCTGCAATATATGCATTTTTGCACACATTTTGAGGTTGAAGAGCCATATCACAAAATTCAGAAAAGTGCAAATCTTGAAAGGTAGCTGTTTTTCAGTTTGTGTATTGGTTTAGTCACTGGAAATTAGGTAGGTTCCCATAAAAGGGCAAACATAATGAATTCTGTTCCCTGGCCATTCCCAGCACCTTTACTTGAACTCTAATTTTCATGACTAAGGACATAAGAACAGGAGAGAAGATCTACAGAGGACTAAGTAGGTAGGGGGAGGTTTGCACTCTCCATGTGTTGCTTGGTCTGTTCTTCTGGTTAGCAAGAGTGTGTCTGTCTTTTTGCTGCATCATTTTGTTTGACCTTTAGGATATCTGCCTGCAGTTAAAAGAGTCTGTGCTGATAGCAGTGTGTGGGGTACTGCTTGACTGCTGGCTGAGTGAATTCATTCTACGTTCTAAATCTTATACAGTGGTACCTTGGGTTACATACGCTTCAGGTTACTCCGCTAACCCAGAAATAGTGCTTCAGGTTAAGAACAGTTTCAGGTTAAGTACAGACCTCCGGAACGAATTAAGTACTTAACCCGAGGTAAAAGGTAAAGGAAAAGGTACCCCTGCCCGAAGGCCAGTTGTGTCCGACTCTAGGGTTGTGCCCATCTCACTCTATAGGCCGGGGGCCAGCGCTGTCCGGAGACACTTCTGGGTCACGTGGCCAGCGTGACGAAGCTGCTCTGGTGAGCCGGCACCAGAGCAGCACACGGAAACGCCGTTTACCTTCCCGCTAGAAAGCGGTCCCTATTTATCTACTTGCACTTTATGGGTGCTTTCGAACTGCTAGGTGGGCAGGAGCTGGGACCGAAAGACGGGAGCTCACCCCGCCGCGGGGATTCGAACCATCGACCATGCGATCGGCAAGCCCTAGGCACTGAGGTTTTACCCACAGCACCACCCGCGTCCCACTGTACCCGTGGGTACAGAGGTACCACTGTATTAATAATCCAAAAATTAAGAGAGCTATGTACAAGATCTACTACAGAAGTCACAAACAAAAAACTCATTCAGATTGTGTCCAAAAGGAAGATACAGTCTTTAAATGTTCTTTTAGTCAGGCTCCTGTAGATATCAGCAAAGGTAAGTTGGATCAAACAGTGTCGGTGATGTTACACTCAAGGGTTAAATATCAACGAGGATAAGTTTGTTGGTGATGTTATGCACAAGAGTTAGACAGGGTGCCGGCGTTTGTCACCTGTTTCGCCCATGAAGAGTCTCGGGCTTCTTCAGTAAATTCTCTCTCACGGTTTGGATTATTAATATAAGATTTAGAATGTAGAATGTTTTTTCGTGTGTTGTGTGCCGCTTATGTGCTGCTCACTTTATACTGGTCTACTACCAGAATTGGTTCATTTCTTCAGGCTGAGTGAATTCAGCTGGGGTATGGTGAAGTCCAAGGTCTGCCTTGCTATAACAACAGATCAGTCCATAATAAGACCATGCCCATCCATGACTTGATTGTGGATGAACAGGGTGATCTGGCTTGCATTACTGAGACTTGGAAGAGTGAGTGAGCTGGGTGAGCCTGACCATACTCAGCTGTGCCCACCTGGGCACACCACTAGGCTAGACTGGGGTGGGGTCAAGTGGGTGTTGTCATTGTCCATAAAAGCACCATCTCCTTGACCAGAAAACCTCTTGATGCTTGTGTTGGCTCAGAGAGACAGATTGGGGATCCTGCTGGTCTACTCACCACCCTGTTGCCTGGCAGCATCCTTGGGCTGACCAATATAGTCTCTGGGGGACTTCGATATCCATACAGAGGCTGCTGTCAGGCCAGATGGAGACTTCATGGCCTCCATGACAACTAAGGGTCTCTCTCAAATGGTCATTGATCCAATACATCATGCAGGGCAGATCCTTGATGTAGCCTTTGTCCCAAGTGATATGAGGGATGGACCAAGGATGGCAAGGGGAAGACAATGCATTCTTTTGTCATGGTTGGACCATTATCAGGCTAAGTTTGGACTGATGGTGACAATTCCCCACTGTAAGGGTAGTGGGCCTGTTTGGATGGCCTTCCCATGGAGACCAATAGAAACTGATGTGTTCCTGAATGCTCTGGAGTGGAACTCTTTCTCCAGTGGAGAAAGCTGGCAATCCTGTTGAAGCCTCACTGTGGAACAGCAAGCAATAGTCAGTTGACACAATCGCTTCTAAGCATCCTCTCTGATGCTGTGGGGCCCAAGCAGCACCTTGATATTCTGGCCACCTCTGGGCTGTGAAGCAAGCTGGATGTCAGGGATGTGGCTGAATCAAATGCCTGGGAAGAGTCTGACTCTGGAGACGAGGGAATGCAATCACAGACAGAGCAGGAGTGAGTCAGTTCGGCCCCCCTTCATCAAGAGTTCCCAGATTCAGAGCAGCAGACTCGGAAACCCTACAAGCAGAGGGAGAGGAGGAGATAGACAGCATTGAGGGAGTTGCTATGCAACCAGGAGGGAGGCAGCATTTAGAGGGCTCTTCTTTTGAGAGTGGGGGGGGGGAGTCCACCGACCTTCTCCCCGAACCAGAAGAGCTGAAAGGGTTAAAATGCAATGGAAGTACAAGAGAGGAAGGACTGGACTTTGGCACCCTTCGTGCTGTGAAAGGGGCGGAGACTCAGAGTGACCAACTCGTAGCTAAGAGTGGCAGGCTTGGAGCCGCTCTCTGGATGTTAATGGTAAATAAACGTACCATAAAACTGCCAGAGACTCATTAATTCTTATTGGAGCTTGCTTGCCTGCCTGAGATCATTACACTGGATGGAAACTAGAGCGCAAGTGGTAAAAGTCTCTCTTTGAAGCCAACCAAATGTTGGTTAGAACACATAATAATAATAATAATAATAATAATAATAATAAATAATTTATTGTTTATTATTTATACCCTGCCCATCTGGCTGGGCTTCCCCAGCCACTCTGGGTGGCTTCCAACCAAATATTAAAATACAGTAATACATCAAACATTAAAAGCTTCCCTAAACAGGGCTGCCTTCAGATGTCTTCTAAAAGTCTGGTAGTTGTTGTTCTCTTTGGCATCTGGTGGGAGGGTGTTCCACAGGGCAGGCGCCACCACCGAGAAGGCCCTCTGCCTGGTTCCCTGTAACTTGGCTTCTTGCAGTGAGGGAACCGCCAGAAGGCCCTCAAAGCTGGACCGCAGTGTCCGGGTAGAATGATGGGGGTGGAGACGCTCCTTCAGGTATACTGGACCGAGGCCATTTAGGACTTTAAAAGTCAGCACCAACACTTTGAATTGTGCTCGGAAACGTACTGGGAGCCAATGCAGGTCTTTCAAGACCAGTGTTATGTGGTCTTGGTGGCCGCTCCCAGTCATGCTCATCATGTGGAAGTGTATGCTGAAAAGGAGGCTTATTTTGCAGCTTGGATTGAATCCTCTAGTATTCACCCGGCAGAGTTATTTAAGAGATTCTGGTGCTTACTGGCTTCCATGGGGGGGACGGGGGACGGATGGACTCTGGAGCATCCGAAGACCCAGTATAATCAACTGGCTACACACTTTGAGGATTGTTGTTGTTGTTTAGTCGTTTAGTCGTGTCCGACTCTTCGTGACCCCATGGACCAGAGCACGCCAGGCACTTCTGTCTTCCACTGCCTCCCGCAGTTTGGTCAGAGTCATGTTTGTAGCTTCAAGAACACTGTCCAACCATCTTGTCCTCTGTCGTCCCCTTCTCCTTGTGCCCTCCATTTTTCCCAACATCAGGGTCTTTTCCAGGGAGTCTTCTCTTCTCATGAGGTGGCCAAAGTCTTGGAGCCTCAGCTTCACGATCTGTCCTTCCAGTGAGCACTCAGGGCTGATTTCCTTCAGAATGGAGAGGTTTGATCTTCTTGCAGTCCATGGGACTCTCAAGAGTCTCCTCCAGCACCATAATTCAACACTTTGAGGATAAATTCACTCAATTTCTAAGTGATCTTGACACTGCACTTGCTGTAGCTCTGGTTAGATAAATATATTTTGTATGAATGGCCCTCTGTAAGAAAATCCAAACCATTGATTAGAGCAATTATTGTGTAAATGCTTTGTAATTTATGCGATAAACACAGCGATTGTGTGGATGTTTTAAGGAAGCAAAGCTACATTTCTCATGCGAGGGAGCGGCAATGATAGATCTGTACTGGCAGTACTGAGAAGTTTTCCAGAATGTGGTCTGTGTGCAGCTAACACAGGAATTTGTTCAGGCTTAGTTGGATGTTCTGGTTGGAAATGTCAACACCAACAAAGAGTAATGGTTGGATGGGGGGGGGGCAGGGAAATGAACACATCAGCTACCATATGGCCAACGGGTTGCTCCGAGTTGTGAGTTGGGATTAATTCTTCCTGAACTACAATGCAAACACAGAGAAGAGATGCTCTCAGAAGAAGAAAAAAAGAGACAGAAGGAAAAAAAGGGCTTGATTACAGAGCCACAAATAGACAGGCTCAAAAGCTCAGCCAGCATTTTGGCTCTCATAAGTGCGACCTGGTGGCTTTCTCTGAGCTTGTGCTGCTGTCTTGTTTAATATTCTCATGCCAGCAATGCCAGATGCAATTAACCTGATATGTATCATTTAGGTGCCTTGCCAAGCTTTCCTCCATTAGCAAGTGTCAGACGTGGAAAGGTCACTACAGAATGCTATTCAAAAAAGAAAACAAGCAATGCTGAGGCAAATATCGGGGAGCTGGAGGTGTAATATGTGGAAGCAGGTAGGCAAAAGCTAGGTTGGAAGGACTATATCTATCTATCATCTATCTATCTATCTATCTATCTATCTATCTATCTATCTATCTATCATCTATCTATATCTATCATCTATCTATCTATCTATCTATCTATCTATCTATCTATCTATCTATCATCTATCTATCTATCATCTATATCTATCTATCTATCTATCTATCTATCTATCTATCATCTATCTATCTATATCTATCATCTATCTATCATCTATCATCTATCTATATCTATCATATACCTATCTATCTATCTGGAGCTGGAGGTGTAATAGGTGGAAGCAGGTAGGCAAAAGCTAGGTTGGCAGGTCTATCTATATCATGGGTAGGCAAAATAAGGCCTGGGGGCCGGATCCGGCCCAATCACCTTCTAAATCCAGCCCGTGGATGTTCCAGGAATCAGTGTGATTTTACATCAGTAGAATGTGTGCTTTTATTTAAAATGTATCTCTGGGTTATTTGTGGGGCATAGGAATTCATCCCCCCCCCAATATAGTCCAGCCCCCCACAAGGTCTGAGGGACAGTGGACTGGCCCTCTGCTGAAAAAGTTTGCTGACCCCTGATCTATATCTATCTATATCTAGCTATCTATCATCTATCTCTATCTATCTATCTATCTATCTATCTATCTATCTATCTATCTATCATCTATCTATCCAGTCTGATGTAGTGGTTAGAGTGGTGGACCAGCACTGGAGAGACCCAAGTTCAGATCCCTACCCATGAAGCTTGGACCCATCACTACGGGCTCATCCACACTTCCCTTTTCCCTATGATTTCTAGTCATGGGGGGGGGAGCGGGCAGTGCTGTGATCTAAACCATTGAGCCTCTTGGGCTTGCTGATCGGAAGGTCAGTGGTTTGAATCCCATGACAGGGTGAGCTCTCGTTGCTCTGTCCCAGCTCCTGCCAACCTTGCAGTTCGAAAGCACACCAGTGCAAGTAGATAAATAGGTACCGCTGCGGTGGGAAGGTAAACAGCATTCTGTGCCCTCTGCTTTCCATCATGGTGTTCCATTGCGCCAGAAGCAGTTTAGTCATGCTGGCCACATGACCTGGAAAGCTGTCTGTGGACAAACGCCAGCTCCCTCAGCCTGAAAGCAAGATGAGCGTTACAACCCCATAGTTGCTTTTGGGGTCCTTTACCTTTTACCTTTTCTAGTCATGGCTCTGAGAGGTTCTTTTGTCCCGCTGCTTCCCCTGGGAAAACCTACTGTTTCCACCTGAATTGGAACAAATGTCCATCAGGCATATTGCAGATGGATGTTTGTTTTGATTCAGCAGTAAACTGCAGGTTTTCCTGGGGGAAAGGACAGGACAAAATGAAAACCTCTTGGCCCCATGACTAGACATCATGGGCAAACAATAAATCATGGAACAAACAAAGAAATTGTGGGACAAACAGAAGTGTGGATGAGCGCTATGCCTCAGTTTAAGTTACCTCACAGTTTTGTTTGAAGGTAAAAATGGGGGAGAACCATCACTTAATGCTTAGCTGCTTGGAGGAACCGTGGGAGATGAAATAAATTCATATCTTTGCATTTCTATTCTGATTCTTAAGGTTTATTTGAAGCTTCACATGTCTGAGCCTTGAATGAACTATATTTCTCAGTGTTTAGAAAAAGTGTATTTGTGCTGACTTGTTTGCAGAAAGCTTGTGCGGAGGTTAGACTATATTCTGGTTTAACTGAACATTCATCACGATTGGTTTATGGGGTAGTCATATGACAATGAACCTCCATCGTAATTTGCTTGCAGGGTGAATAGCCATCTTCCTATTTCATCTCACACTTTTCAGCGCATTTCCCAGTTACTTTCCTAACCACAAAAACTTACTTTAAAAAAATCAAAGAAGTTGATTTGTTGAGGGTAGGGTGACAGAGTGCTTTAACCCACTTTAGGTGTGCAAACCAAATTTCTTATATGAATGCCCCTCTTACAAAACAGTGACAGCCTGGAGACCCACTTCCTTCAAAATATGGCACACCAGACTTAGTCCTTTGAGAGGCGCTGTTGCTTATTCTGCTGAATGGGGCATTGGACACCAGTCCTAAGGTCCTTTCCTGTTGGCTCCAGGGCTCTGCCTTTGAGAATCTATGACTCCTCCCCAGTGAATTAGCTTTGGTGGGATTATCAGGCCCCTTTGAACCCAAGAATTGCACGTCTCCAGGCTGCGTTCCCGCTGGCAGTCGGATCGACTTCAAACAGTTCTGCCACGCTGAGCTCCAAAAGCAGGACAAATCCTTCTGTTCACTCTTGTCTTCGTTTCTCCCCCTTTTATGCTTTGTACCTCATCTCAGAAGATTTAACAGCCACCAGGTTTTTGGCTTTCATGCCTGTGTGAAGGTGAGGGAACAGGCACGCTCGTCTCCAAGATGAATAAAGACTCGGAATGGAAATGGCGGCAGAGGGAGGAGAAAGGGAGAAAATGAGCAAAACAGGCGAGGAAAGAAGAGCAATGGGGGGAGACGTGATTGCTTAATTACACTCTGAACTTTTATCTGCAGAGCCTTGGATCGCACCCTAATGAAAGCAAATGGCATGCAGAGAGGCATGGTGCAGATGGAGACCCAGTACAAACAGTTCTGGGCAAGCGATTGCTGGCAAGGATGTGTGTGTGTGTGTGTGTGTGTGTGTGTGTGTGTGTAAACTTTTCTAGGGTGTGCATGGGAAAAGGTAAGGATTTCCAGAGCTTCAGAAAGAACTTGTGAAATTCTGGTAGTAACAGCTTACAATGGTCATTGGAACGTGGGCTGCATTCCCATGACAGGGTCAGTGTGGCATCAGGATGAGAGTGTTAGTCAAGATATGGCAGACCAGGGTTCGAATCCCCCACTCGGCCATGAAGCTTACTGGGTGACGTATGACCCGTCACTCACTTTCTGTCTAACACTGAGGGTTGTTTTGAGGATAAAATGGGAATGCAGAGAATTTTGTATGCCATCTCGAGCTCCTAGGAGTAAATGTGCGCTAGAGATGTAATGAACCAATGAATAAAAATAATAAACAATATATTCCATTTTCACATGTTAATTCTCACATTATCTTTGGGGTTTCCACGCAATGGAAAAGCCATTTCCAGGACTTTAGTGACCATCTACATCAGTTCTGAGAATTTGCTGTGTGAAAAGTATGATCTGAAAGATGTGGGAGGCTGAAGCTCAATAATAATAATAATAATAATAATAATAATAATAATTACTTATACCCCACCCCAGCCACTCTGGGCAGTTTCCCCTGCCACTCTGGGCGGCTTCCAACAAAATATTAAAATACAATAGTCCTTCAGATATTAAAAGCTTCCCTAAACAGGGCTGTCTGCATATGTCTCCTAAAAGTCTAGTAGTAGTTTTTTCCTTTGACATCTGATGGGAGGGTGTTCCACAGGGCGGGTGCCACAACCGAGAAGGACCTCTGCCTGGTTCCCTGTAACTTCACTTTTCGCAGTGAGGGAACTGCCAGAAGGCCCTCGGTGCTAGACCTCAGTGTAATAATAATAATAATAATAATAATAATAATAATAATAAGTATAGAAATAAAAAATATTGGGTTTTAAGGCCAAAACTAGAGTATTGTTCCTGAACTGATTAATGTGTGCTATTAACTTTAATACAGATTAAGTGCAGTGGGCAGCATAAAAAGCCAGAAAGAGTATAACCCTGGGCTTATGATTGTTTATAAATGATAATGAAGGAATTGAGGGGATGCCTATCACATTTGCAGATGACACCAAAGTGTAACTAATGCCACAGAAGACAGAATCGGGATTCAAGATGAATTTAACAGATTGAAGAATCGGGTCCAAACTAAGAAAATGAATTTCAGTAGAGGCAAATGCAAACTTTTACACTTGGGCAGTAATAAACAGCTGCACAGATATAAGATGTCTTGCCAGTAGTACATGAGAAAAGGATCTAGGGGTCTTGGTGGACCACAAGCTTAACATGAGTCAACAGTGTGAAGCAGCAGCAAAAATAGCTAATGCTATTCTGGCTGAATCAACAGAAGTTTAGTGTCCCGATCAAGGGAAGGAATAGCAATGCTCTGTTCTGCCTTGGTTAGACCACACCTGGAGTACTGTGTCCTTCTAAGATATTGACAAGAAAGATATTGACAAGCTAGAACATGTGCAGAGGAGGGTGACCAAGATGATCAAGGGTTTGGAAACCAAGTCTTGTGAGGAACGGTTGGGGGACCTGGGTATGTTTAGCCTAGAAAAAAGGAGACTGAGAGGAGATATGATAGCCATCTTCAAATATCTGAAGATGGAAGATGGAGCAAGTTTGTTTTCTTCTGCTCTGGAGGGCAGGATCCGAACCAATGGATTCGAGTTGCAAGAAAGGAGATTCTGATTAAACACCAGGAAGAACTTTCTGGCAATAAGAGCTACTTATGCAACATCCCCCCCCCCCAAATTTTTGTATATATATATATATATATATATATATATATATATATATATTTGTATATAATGAGCAAGTGCTGATCTATAGTGGATATACGCAGATTTAGAAAGAACAATGATCTTTGAAGTTGAAATATGGGGGGTGGGAGACTTTGTCTGCATGACCTTTGTGCCCAGGTGTTAACTGTGGATGGGCTGCTTCTGTTACAATTCCTGCTCCATGATTGCAGTCATGGGATTTTTGTCTATCACATGACAGTATATGTTTTGACTCCACAGAGTGGGAAGTGACGGAGACCGGATGTTTGTGTTACCGTGTTCCATGTAGTGGGACTATTGTCCTTTATTTTTTCTCTCTTTGGTGTCTGATGCTAGAGAGAGAGGGAGCCATGTTGCAGTGCTCTGTGTGTGTTTATATGTAAATAAAGTAGATTAGCCAAAATGCTGAGTTGCTGAGGTCTGTTACACATGATGCACAAACTCTGCAGATCCCTAAGTTTGCCGATGTCTGTTGGCATCAGTCGCTGTGATGTTCGGGCAGAAGAAAGCTTTTGAAGCTCCCGATCGACCAGGAGCGAGGGAACATGCCAGTCTGGTATGTGTCTCTACCAGGGTCCTACTCGAGTGTAGGACGAGCTCCTGACAGCTTCATGGCCCCTATTGTGGGGCTGTTTAGAAGTGTCTTTGAGAAAGAAACGAGATGCTACAGCAGTGTTTTGTCTCTAGAAAAAAAGGTGCTGGTACTCTGGGTGGTTGCCCTGGGCACAAAATTTCCTCGGGGCCAAGAAAAGAATTACATGTAAAACAATTACATGTTTTACTGGAACTTCATTAAGATCTTGGTTTACAGTTATTACATGATGCGTGATAATTAAACGACTTGCTGCAACAACAGACCTTTTTCTGTACTCTTGGTACCTGACTGTGCATGTTTATTTTCACCACAGGGTTACACCATCCAGCAATCTGCCGGGACACAGGCTCTTGCCTCCAGTGCTTTTTCTTTTCCTTTTTAAAGAAAAAAAAGTGCAGGTACTCATCATGACGTTGTTATAGTAACTGCCACATTTTTAACTTTTTTGGGGGGGGGAGCTGCTGGTACTGTGTACCCTTGCATACCCCCAGAAAAAAACCACTGTGCTACACTAGTTGGAATTTGATTGCTGGGGCCAACACAAGGAACTTTGGGGTCCATGTGGGGCTGCCCCAGATGCTGCCTATTGGGGATTGCAACTTGAAGCATCTCAGTATTCTTGCTCTGGACTGGGCTTGATGTTTACCTTCCCACCAGAGTGGTACCTATTTATCTACTTGCACTTTGATGTGCTTTCGAACTGCTAGGTTAGCAGGAGCTGGGGCCGAGCAACGCGAGCTCACCCCATCACGGGGATTCGAACCGCCAACCTTCTGATCGGCAAGCCCTGGGCTCTGTGGTTTAACCCACAGCACCACCCGCAACCCTCCTGGACAGGTAGTGCTGCGTAAAAGCTTCCTGTTGAGGCTGGGGCTTGGCCTGAACAACAAAGCTTCCTTGGCTCTTATGTGTTTCTGTTTGCTCCTCGGTGTGGACTCCCAGAGTCCTTGCCCCTGGCTCACCTCTGACAGCTGCTGAGGGCTTAGCCTTGGCCGTTCTCTGCTTTTTCTCCATTGCCTTATATGATCTTTATGTGCAGCTGACAGATCTGATATTCAACTTGCCAGGAAAAAGGGGTCCAAGTTTTTAAAATGACAGCCAGCTAGCAAGGGAATAAATCAAGCTAACTAGTAACATGCAGGACCCTCTTCTGCATTCATCTCCCCCTGCTGTAGAAATGCTTCTCCTCTTACTTAGCCAGATACAAATTAAAAGCAAAAACAATCCAGCCTCCCTCTATCAGTTCACTCGGCTGAATTCTGCAGACTGTTGCGAGAGAATTACATTTTGTAGCCGTTGCGAGCATGGCGTCTTCTAATTGAGATGTCTAAATCGCTTCGAGCATCCTCAGTTGAAAACCAATTAATACATATCGCACTCAAAACAGCCCTTTTTGTTAAGGCTCAATTAAGGGAGATATAATGAGGCCATCCCAGGTGAAACTCCTGGCACATGTTGCGTGTGCTCCATTTTGAATGATAGCTGTGACGTGCAGGCTGGCTTTGAACTAGTTTTTTGTCTGTCACTCACGCCCGCAAAAAACCCTATAGGCGCAGGCATAAATGAGAACTTGATTGACTTTTTAAAAGCTGCCTTAAATAAGAGATGAAGTTTAGTTAACTTCCTTATGGGCATGGGAAAGCGATGATTTACCTTTGCAATGCTTCCCGTGTCCGTAGTCCTAGCAGACTTCACCGAGATATTAGCAGTCACTGCTTTGGAATCATTCTGACCCCTACACAGTGGTTTCTGGCAACCACAGATGTATTTAATTTTTAATTACTGGTGTGGCAATTTTTGTTTCTGGCTTAGGAGTGTACTGAGCTGAATTGAGGATATTCTTCTTCTGATTTCTTTGGCGATCACTCGTAGCTGAGTAAGATTGTCTTCCATAAACACGGTTTTAACAATGAGTCCATAAGTGACACTGGAGGCCAATTCTGGATCCACACGTCCATTGAGACAGTGGGGACATAGGTTTCCGGGCGGGAGTTGATCACGGTCTGGATTTGCCAAGCGTGCCTTCCTCCTAGCACGTTTCTCCCTTGCGTCCTGAGTTCGAGTGTCTTCAAAACCCATGACACCTTGGTCAAGGCTGTTCTCCAACTGGAGCGCTTGCAGACCAGTGGTTCCCAGTTGTCAGTGTTTATACTACATTTTTTTAGATTTGCCTTGAGACAGTCTTTAAACCTCTTTTGTTGACCACCAGCATTATACTTTCCATTTTTAAGTTAGGAATAGGGTAGTTGCTTTGGAAGACGATAATCAGCATCCACACAACATGACCAGTCCAACGAAGTTGATGTTGAAGAATAATTGCTTCAACACTGGTGATCTTTGCTTCTTCCAGTACACTGGCATTAGTTTGCCTGTCTTCCCAAGTGATGTGTAAAAATTTTCGGAGTGTATTGAGCTGAATTGAGGATTATTCACGTGATCTGTCACTTAGTTCATTTAGGAAATCATTTCTGGCTTCGCATTTCCAGCTCATTTCTTCACAATATGTTACAGCAAAATACCTGTGGCAGAGGCACAGAGTGCAAGTGTTGCAGTGGCACCGGGTGCGTAGCCGAGGAGGGCACCTTCTGAGTGCTTGCCTAGCTTCTGGAAGGATGTGTGAGGGCTCTGGCAGGGTCCTAAGTCCTCCTGCCTCCTTCCCAAAGCTCGCCAAGTGCTTACCAGACTTTGGGGACGAGGGAGGCTGAAAAAGGTTCCCTACCTATGAGCTAAAATCATGAAGCTGTCTTCAGCCTGACCAGCAAAAAAGCAACCGCCCCGTGGTGAAATGCCACTTCAACTGCTATTTACTAGGCAGTCACCTCCATCTCTCTGGTGATGTGCACAATAGACAGGAGCAATTAAGTGATACTTCGCTGAAATGCTCCGCAGACACTGACTGCAGCTGCTGATAGCTCGTATGCAAAAGAATGGCGTTTTGAGCCACTTTCGAGAATGGTATTGCTTTACATCTTGCATTATGTATCATATTTGCAGCGCATAATTCTGTGGCAATAATGCCAGGCGCACAGAGCCTTGAATTGAATGGCACTTTGCTTTTTTTGGGCGGGTGGGGAGAGGCATAGTCAAGATGGGAAGAATGCTCCATGCAGAAGATAATGGTCCTGATGATACCCTATCTTTCAACAAGCAGCTGCATCATCATGATGTTATTTAATGTCATATATATATATATATATATATATATATATATATATATATATATTGAGCAGTGTAGCATCTGGGACTCTCCTGACTGTAAAAATGTGACTTTCCCCCCTCTTCTGTGCTTGCTGAATTTCACAACTGTTGGGGGACATGCTTCTCTTTTGCGGCAAAGTCCTTGGGGTTGAATACAGCCCCCCAACCAAGCCTCTCTACCTGCCCTCCAGGACTCACCCCAGTGCATAGCCCCTCCTCAGCCAGTGTTAGGCTTCAGGGAATTCTATCCCTCCCTCCGGTGGCAGCAAGAAGCAAAAAACAAAAATGAAGAAGAGTTCTTACTAATGAGTTTATTCAATCATCACAGCGAGAGACAAGGAATGCAGTCTGCCTTCTGTTAATGGTGTTGTTCCAGCTGAGCTCCTTGCCCCTCCCTTCCTAGCAGCAGCACTTCCCCTCACGGTAGCCGCCAGGGGTTAATTGTCTCTGAGTCCTTTGCTCTTGCTCTCTCAATGGACGCTGAGTTCTGGGAGAAGGGGGCTCAGAAATACTCTCCAGTGATAATGTGTCAGCTGGCTGCTCTGTCTCTGTCTCCCCCCTCCCAACACCTCCCAACTCTTCTTCGAGAGACAGTGTGGTGTAGTGGTTAAGAGCAGTAGACTCGTAATCTGGTGAACCGGGTTCGCTTCCCTGCTCCTCCACATGCAGCTGCTGGGTGACCTTGGGCTAGTCACACTTCTGTGAAGTCTCTCAGCCCCACGCACCTCACAGAGTGTTTGTTGTGGGGGAGGAAGGGAAAAGAGAATGTTAGCCGCTTTGAGACTCCTTCGGGTAGTGATAAAGTGGGATATCAAATCCAAACTCATCTTCTTCTTCTTCTGTTCGCCTCTCTCTGAGCTGTGACCTTCCTCAGACCACTGCTGTAATTCAATATTGCCTTCCTCTTCTCTGGAAGCAACAGAAGAAGGGCGGGTGATCTCCCTCATTCCTCCTCAATCTCATCACCTTCAGACCAGTCCCTGACAACCAGTGATAAAGCCAGGGCAGTGTAGCAGTTAGTGCTGGTAGAGGGTTCAAGTCCCCACTCAGCCATGAAGCTCACTGGGTGACCAAGGGCCAGTCACTTACTCTCAGCCTTGTGAGGATAAAATTGGCAGGAGAACTATGCATGCTACATTGAGTTCCTAGGGGGAAAGCTGGGATTTAGATATAGTGAATAAGCAAACAAATAAGCTACACATCCTCCTGGCTCTGCTTCATGTCCTACTTGAATGCTTTTGCCTGGCTAGAATGCAGCCTTGAATTCTGATAATGCTTCTTGCTTCCAGAGATGGAGGATAGAGAAAGGTGTGTGTGTCTGTCTGTGTGTGTGTGTGTGTGTGTGTGTGTGTGTAGAAACCAGCCTATAGTATCAATGTAACATTTGCATTAATTGCTGCACCCACTATTGTCTCTAGCCCCACCCACCACTTGTGCAAGGTCACCCAGAGGACTATACAACCTTCAGCCTGAAAAAAAGAAAGAAAAAGTTTCCTATGGAGACCCGGTACCTACAATTCACAAGAAAAGGGATGCTGTAATTCAGAAAGGTCTGAGTCTGAAATCCTCTACCCTGATAGGCTCACTGCACACAATGGGCATGTCAGTAGCTAAGCAGTAGTCAAATCATGGGTGTGGCTCTTGCTGGATGACACCACTTTGCACCATGAAGGAAGAATCATCTGAGACATTATCCTATGTATTACTGTTATTAAATTTATATGCCCCCTAATATTTATCACATTTATATCCCACTTCACTTTTAGAGTTGCTACAGTGGAATCCCTGATGTGGACATTGTGCAGAGTGAAAATGAATTTGCTCTTCACCTCAATAATGAGTTTCAAAGTTTTGCTGGAAACAGAATTTAAATAGTAACAAAATAAACATTGGCAAAAAATAAGAAGTAACACACTGCTCTTAAACAAACAAGCAATGTGTTCTTGTCATAGTTAAGTCCATAAAACAGTTGAATAAATTTCCTCTCTCTGGTCCCAGAGAGAGATCCTAAGCAACTTGCTTCTTTATCATCTCAGAGCTTAGCTTCTGCTTCTGGCTTCATTGCTGACAAAGACTTAGGTCTCAGGTTTCATCTTCTTGCTGTGAGAGATCTGTAGCTCAGGTAATGACTCATCATTTAAGCTAAAGATTGAAAGAGAAACATCCAACCTTTTCTGCCGCATTTGCCAGAATGAAACCTCCTGTGCCTAATGCAAACTTCTCTTTGCAAAATGTTTTCAAACACTATGTGTACAAACATTACATCTTTTGTGTATTAAACTTTTATCTTTAACACTTTCAAGGGGGTGTACATTTCCCCCTCCTCATTTTATCTTTACAAAAAACTTATAGGGTGTTAGGCAGAAAGACTTCAACTTTTCCAAGGTCAACCTGTGAGCTTCATGGCTGAATGGGGATTCAAACTCCTGATCTCCCATATCCTAGTTCAACAGGCTAATCACTACCCCCACACTGCCAAAGCAGGCTTCTAAGAAGTTCAGAAGCATAAAAGCCCATTGCATACACATTAAAATACACATAATTAAAATACACAGTAGAACAATCTCATCAAAACAAGAGTAGGGAACTTGATCTGTCAATCACATTGATGCCATAGTCATAGTTGTTTTGCCAGCATGCTCTCCTGTATAACTTATTCTTTGGGGCACAATATGTAGTAGCCTGCAGATTTTGAGTCATTATACTTCAGATGTTTTGCTTCTTCACATAAGGGGAAGGAGGTCTAGATTTTTGTAAACATGCCACAGTATTTAACTAGTGGTTGGTAGAGGTAAGGACACCTGCAAAATTTGAATTCTGGGAATTCCAATGGGAACTTACCTGAGCTACACCTGCTGGACCAAATTGCAGATTGGAATGCAATTTTCCTTTGGTTTTTACACGTCTCCAAATATTGCGATACAGTTATTAGCTTAAAAAAGCACTGTCTAAAATGATAAAATATGTTTAGAAATGCATTGAGATTAAATATTATTTAAAGACATAATTGTGATGAAATATAGATTTGAAAATAAATTCTTCTGCTGATTTTTTTTAACCAAAAAAAAAAAAATGCAGAATAATATAGAACCAGTCGCAGGAATGAAAAAGTGTAAAACTAACATAATCTGGAAACAAACTGCTCTGTGTATCCCTAAAACAGAAGTATTTTGAGGTGGTTTAATTTCTCAACACATTTTTTGTTTCAAATATTTCGCTTTCCATTCCCTTGAATTGCACTCCTATTATTTTCCAACTTGTTTTCTTCCTCACAATTGATTTCAAACGTAGATCCAGGCGGCCGTCTGTTCTCGGCGCCGTCTGTGTTTTCCATCCAAATGTCATGACATTTTCAGGCGCTCTGCTACCTGCCCTACTCCTTGAGGGCATCAGATCTGAGAAATTTCAGATCAATAGAAGAAAGGGCCCTAGTTTTGGAGGTCCTGTTTTATACATGTCCATTTCACTGCACACACACACTCCCCTGCCTTTCTGTGACCTGTACAGGCTGTTCCAGAACTGCTTCAAATTTTCATCCCTATAAAAAAAAAAGAAAAAGAAATTGAGAAGCAGTGTGGTGCCATGAATAGGGTATTAGACCAGGACTGGGAAGAACCTTCTTCAAATCCATAATGGAACTCACTGGGTGACTTTGGAGCATCGTTGTTATTTCAGCCTAGCCTACCTACCTTATAAGGTTGTTGTGTGGACAAAAGGTGGAGGCTATGTGTGGAAAATTCTGTACCCCACCTTGAGCTTCTTGGAGGAAAGATGGCCTACAAATGTAATCAATCAATCAGTCAATCAATCAATCAATCAATCAATCAAAATGTGTTGGCATTCCCCAAAAGTGACACTGCATTTTCAGGACATGGGTCCACAATGGCCTTTGTGATTTTTGAAACTGTGGGATTTTCCAAATGGTCAGCTTGCAGACCAGCACAGAGGTGGGCAACCTTCAGCCCTAGGAAGATAGGTGACCCTTGGCTTGAATCCACAGATCATGAGATAAAAGATAAGAGAATTGAAAGATGCTCCTCAGCAAAACTCCAGAAGCTGCCTTAAACTGAATCAGACCATTGGTTATCTAGCTTGGTATCATCTACACCAGGGTTTCCCAATGTTGGGTTGCCAGCTGTTTTTGGACTACAATTCCCATCATCTCTGACCACTTGTCCTGCTAGCGAGGGATGATGGGAGTTGCAGTCCAACAACAGCTAGAAACCCAACTTTGGGAAACCCTCATCTACACTGATTGGCAGTGGCTCCCCAGGATTTAAGAGAGGAGACTATCACAGCCCTACCTGGAGATCTGGAGAACCTGGGACCTTCTACATGCAAAGGAGACGCTCCATGCCTGGACATCTGCTTTGCCCAACCTCTTGCCCAACCAGCTGTTGGCTGAGTGATGATGCTGGACTGTTGCTCATATAATAATGGCATTTCTTTTTCTCTCTCCAGTCGGTGCAGTTCATATAATTCTGAAGACATCCTGCACACAACAAGTTGCTCCTCCTTTTCTTTCATTCCCTTCCCCACTCAGATCTGCGATCGCTGTTCAAAACAACCCTTGTTCCTTTATGTGGGACACTTATCTGTAGCTCCAAATATGTGATTTTTTAAACTTCAGAAACAGGAAACCACAGATATTCATTTCATCTCTCCGTCTCGGGGCCTTTAGAGACTTGCACAACCGGGAGCTGCATATCCAAATACATGTTAGTATTCTGCTCATGCCAGCATCTTCCCCAAGGATAAAACCACAAAAAATGAAATGTTGCAAATGGCCCATATTCTTGCTGAAGGAGCAATGGTATAGATCCTGCATTTGTTGATTAGATCTCTCTCTCTCTCTCTGTCACACACACACACACACACACACACACACACACACACAGTTTTTGAGACAACCCAGTGGCCTTTTATTTAACTGGTTGATTCCACCTCTCGTAAGAAGAGTTATTTGTCAAATGCATGCAGCTTCTTTCCAAAGACCTTTCACTTAAAGCACATGAGAAAGCTTGACAGTATTATTATTATTCTTCTTTAAATTCCATCTGCTCCTTCTTCATTTAAATATGGCGGCTGTTAATGTGATTTGCCATGTATATTGTAATTGGAACGTCCAAAGTGCATCATTAAAACCATAATTTTTATAACTTTTTAATGTAGCACTTAAAGACATAAGAAGCTTTTCACAAAATGATAAAATGAGCAAGTTCACTTCCCCGTATTACCGATGGGTTACTGAGATCCAATTTAAGCACTGCCCTTGCAGACTCCCTTTTCTCCTGTGACAGCACAGGGGTGGGGTTGTAGCTGACCTCACTTTAGAAGGAGGCAGGATAATGCACAATATCTGCAGGCACCCATCATGTCTATACCCAGGCCAGCAGTGGGCAAAGTCATGAGTGTATAAAGACAGAGTCTCAAACCTGCTTAGTTTGCACTCCCTGAAACAATACATGAAGAAGAAGAAGAAGAAGAAGAAGAAGAAGAAGAAGAAGAAGAAGAAGAAGAGAGTTTGGATTGGGTATCCCGCTTTATCACTACCCCAAGGAGTCTCAAAGCGGCTAACATTCTCCTTTCCCTTCCTCCCCCACAACAAACACTCTGTGAGGTGAGTGAGGCTGAGAGACTTCAAAGAAGTGTGACTAGCCCAAGGTCACCCAGCAGCTGCATGTGGAGGAGCGGGTAAGCGAACCCGGTTCACAAGATTACGAGTCCACCGCTCTTAACCACTACACCACAAGGCTCAGTTACACCTCAAAATTCACACTACTCCAAATGTTGCAACGCAGTCTTCCAACCCTGCTGAGATATATTACGGGAAAGTGTGCATAAAAATGAAGAGATTAGTGAAAATGAAATACGAAAATGCATCATACCAGTGGAAACTGCTTGCATGGTCACCCTGGACTTGCCATGACCAAAGGGTACACCAGCTATCAGAAGGCTGGATGATACTAGCTCAGAGGCATTCAGAACACCAAACTGCCATGGAAATTCTGGAAACTGGTCAGCCGTATACGCTTTGCTGCTGGACGCCAAATGGGGGATTAGATGCGGGCAGGGAGTGAATAGCTGAGGAAATTCTATCCACTGGGCTGTAAATAAGAAGAAATGACTGTGGAGTATTCCAGCAGCCACCTCCTGAGCTCTTTCCTCCATTCAGACTGCTGAGAGGCTTTTAAAAGCCCACCACCATCCTGAGAAGGCACTTGGTATTTCCCTTTTTGTCTGGCACGGGGAGCAGGCGGGGAAAAGCTTTTGAAACTTCTCAGCAGCCGGAAAGATTTAAGTGGGCATCCTGGTGGCGAGAGTAATTTTAGCTCCCCTGATTATAATTGGCAGAAGGATGAAAAATGCTCTTTAAAAAACGAGGTTCAATGGCCCAAGCCTATTTGACTGATATTTAATGAGATGTCCACTGGATCTTACAATAAGTGACTAATTGTTAATTATAGACTTGCCAAAGGTGATCTTTTACTGCAGCTCTGCAAAACTGAGCTTGGAGAGTCCGGTTTAGCAGCCTTTCTAATGCCGCTGGGAAAAGAAAAGGCTGCGAGGAGGAAAGAAGCACAGAGGTTCTTATTTATTCTCAAAAATCCTCATGCCTTGGCACAAATGCAAAGGACCTTTCTCCCTCCTGGACTAGCTGGGTCCATTGAGTGACTCTGCAGTTCTGAAGCCACAAAGTGTTCAATTCCTAAAGCTGGTGGAAGGCTGGTTGAAGAGTCGAGGGAAGCAGGGTGTCACTTAGCTGTCACTCAGGTTAAGGACCTCCTGGTCTCTTATATCTCTGCCTAGCAGAGGGGGACACAGGTGGTGCTGTGGTGTAAACCACAGAGCCTAGGGTTTGCCAATCGGAAGGTCGGCGGTTCGAATCCCCACGATGGGGTGAGCGCCCGTTGCTCGGTCCCTGCTCCTGCCAGCCTAGCAGTTCGAAAGCACATCAAAGTGCAAGTAGATAAATAGGTACCGGTCCGGCAGGAAGGTAAACGGTGTTTCTGTGTGCTGCTCTGGTTCGCCAGAAGCAGCTTAGTCATGCTGGCCACATGACCTGGAAGCTGTCTGTGGACAAACGCCGTCTCCCTTGGCCTATAGAGCGAGATGAGCGCGCAACCCCAGAGTCGTCCGCGACTGGACCTAATGGTCAGGGGTACCTTTACCTTTTAGCAGGAATTTTAATGCTTTTATGATGGCTTTTTATTGTTTTCATTCTCTGTATGGTATATTTTTCTGCACACCGCTTAGAAATCATTGTTATTGATTAGATTTATTAGATTTATATACCGCCCTTCATCAAGAGATCTCAGGGCAGTTCACAAAATCAATCCAGACTAAATAATCTGGAGTCCCAGATCAGATTCCCAAGCACTCTTATAAAACTGCGCCGCACTGCTGTACGAAAAGGCAACCCATTAAGGCTCCCATTTTACAGATGACAGGCACTCCGAGGGGGAAGTTCTGAGGAGGGGGAGGAGGTCCGCCCCAGGTACCATTCCAAAGGGGGTGTGTGTGACAAAATGCCGACCCCCGATCAGCTGCACCCCCTGGGACATGCGCCATGCCCCGTTATGTACACCATGCACCACACCCCCTGGGATGCATGCCATGCCCCCTGGGACGAACGCCACTCCGGGTACCAGAGCAGGTTGCTTCGCCTCTGCTGAGATCAATAGACCTAAGTAGTAAGGGACAACAAAACTGTTGCCTGAATGATCACCTCAATTTATTGAGAGAGCACAGCAGCCGCATCAGAGCCCAGGAGGTCTCTGGCTGGAAGAGACAAGCCATTGCCCTGACTCAAGGCAATGCAGACAAACAGATATATTTTGCTTGTCCATATAATCCTATTTTGTAACAGTTGCTGCTTACAACAGGTACTACTATGCCATAAGATCCATTGTCTTGTAATATCACATATGGTATGTACAGTTATTTATTGTTTGATATTATTTTTGCTGTAAAATGTGTGAGATCATGATATTGTATTTATTTGCATTATTTAGTGCTTTAACTACCAATGAAGCCCAGGACGGCGAAACAAGGCCAATATTCCGGAAATCCTTGTCTAGACTCTGTGAAAGGATTTTGTGGAACTGTAACAACCTTTCATGTGGATTGTTTGGACTTTATGAACAGACAGGTGGAATAGACACCATTACACGGATGGACCTTATGCATGAAATTGACTAGAGAATGATCTGATCCACTGGGTCTTCTGCTTTGTTCATTTGTTGAACTTTATGAGTTACTTCTGTTGAAATTTACAATCAATGAATAGTATACCTTATTTATTTAAGAACACAGCCAGTTACATCTTGTGTGTTTATTGATGATGCTTTATGTGACCATAGGTTGGTTTGCTGTTGTTCTCTTTTCCCGCAAGCACAGAGTGAAATGGCACCAGCCTACACCCACCCCAGGCAGCACTCACTGTGAGAGCCAGAGAGCATGAGAGGTTCAGCTGCATGGTCCAGTCCAGGGCCCCACATCGCATGAAACCAGCGAGCTGTGGGCATGTGCGCAATTTCAGTGAAAGAAACACATTGGCAACCTGGCACTGCTGTTTCCTCCTTGTGTATCATCATGCGTTGGCCGTTCATCATTCATGCTAACGATTAAGCAGTATATAAATGCCTGAAATAAAGAAAATAAATATCAATAAATTAGCAGAGGAGGCCAGCTGACAAGGAAAGTACTCAGCACCACTGCAGCTGCCCCCCTGCCCCTTGGTATCCCAGACAAAAGCACCCCAGGGCCAGAAATCCACTAGTGCTGTTGTATCGGTGCATGGTAGGAATGGGAACCTGTTGTGCCACAGCTGGTGAGCTGCACATATATATTGAATTTTGCAATGTAGTAACGCGGGTGGCACTGTGGGTTAAACCACACAGCCTAGGATTTGCCAATCAGAAGGTTGGCGGTTTGAATCCCCTTGACGGAGGTGAGCTCCCATTGCTTGGTCCCTGCTCCTGCTAACCTAGCAGTTCAAAAGCACGTCAAAGTGCAAGTAGATAAATAGGTGCCACTCCAGTGGGGAGGTAAACGGCGTTTCTGTGCACTGCTCTGGTTCGCCAGAAGCGGCTTAGTCATGCTGGCCACATGACCTGGAAGCTGTATGCCGGCTCCCTCGGCCAATAAAGCGAGATGAGCGCCGCAACCCCAAAGTCGGCCACGCCTGGACCTAATGGTCAGGGGTCCCTTTACCTTTACCTTATGCAATTAGTTTGTGTAGGGTCCCACTTTTTTTAATTATACAACTCTTTGGCTGGCAAGGGCCACTGGGTAAGCAATAAAGATTTTTTTATTCAGCCTTCAGGGGATTTCAGACTGTTGCATTCTGCTAACACAGCCCTCCCCCAAGAGAATCCTCCACTATGCAATCCCTGGGGACAGAGCTATAATCTCCAGGGTTTAACATTCAATCCCTCTTTCCCAGGGAACTCTGGGAATTGTAGTCCTATCAGGGGAATAGGGTGTCTCCTAACTGTCAGCACCCTTAATGAACTAAAATCCCCAGTATTTGGGGGGGGGGAAGCCACTGCTGATTATAGTGACAGGATACTGCTTGAAAAGTATAGTGCAGAAGATCACAACTCTTCTCAGTATCTGAATACAGAGAGAGGAAATCTTTGTAGAGGACTCAAGTGTGCTTCAGTCTCTTTGGTTTAACCTTCCCTCTAATACTCAGCTCTCTTTTGTCTCCTGTAGCTTTATTTAATTCTCTTTCTCCCTCTTCCCAATTCCTCGCTTCCTTTATCACTGTTCCTGTTCCCTTCCTCTAGGCCTTCAGCTCCAAAGAAAACGATGAAAGAACGAACGAGACACCAGCAAGGCAGGCGTCAAACATTGGCGTGCGGTTTTCCCATACAGAAGAGGACACAAAGAAGATGAACTTGACTTCTTGGGCTCCCGTCACTGTGGGCTTGTATGTATTTAGAATTTAATTTCTCATTACAGAAGCAAATGCTCAGTTAATTATTCATAGGGCCACCTGCCTCCCTCCCCTCTACATTTTGCATTTGAATGTCCTTTCCAAGGATTAAAGATGCATAGCTTCCTTTAGCATCTTAATCCAGTTAAATACAATAGTCAGCAATAATTCTTTTCCAGGATATTGTTCTTCGTTTGTTCATTGGCTGGTGGCGCAGGCTTTCATGGAGGCTATATATATATATTTCCCCTGAAGTTTGAGAGGTTCTATTTAGGAATATAGGAAGCTCCAACTGGAGCGCTCTCAGGCCAGTGTTTCCCAGTTGTCAGTGTTTATACCACATATTTTTAGATTTGCCTTGAGAGAGTCTTTATATGCTTTCCATTTTTAAGTTCGGATTAGAGTAGTTGCTTTGGAAGATGATAATCAGGCATCCGCACAACATGACCAGTCCTACTAAGTTGAAGGTGCCATTGGCTTTGAAGACGCTCAAACTCAGGATGAAACGGAGAAATGAGCTAAGAGGAAGGCATTCTTGGCAAACCCTCACCATGATCAACTCCCGTCTGGAAACCTATGTCCCCACTGTGGAAGGACGTGTGGATCCAGAACTGGCCTCCAGAGTCACTTACAGACTCACTGTAAAAACCGTGTTTATGGAAGACAATCTTACTTCGCTAGTAGTGATTGCCAAAGAAGAAGAATAGGAAGCTGCCTTATACTGAGAGTCAAACCACTGACCCATCTAACTCAGTACTGTCTACACAAGACTGGCAGTGGCTTTCCAGGGTTTAAGACCAAAGTCTCTCCCAGCCCTACCTAGAGATTGAACCTGAGACCTTCGGCATCCACCTCCATTCCTACCTAATCTGATATACCATTGGACTTACTCCTAGAGGGATGCTTCAGTTAATTAAGGCTGCAACCTTATAGGGGGTGTGTGGGATGTTAGGGGAGGGGTAGTACCTCTGGTGAGGTACATGTCATTCTCTTTCTGGGATTGTTTGTCCACCCTGCCCTCATCTCCTACCTGTGGCTCCTAGAAGCTGTCAGCGTGTAACAACGGCCACCCCCCGCCCCCGCAAGAATTGGCTAAACCAGGTGAGGGTAACCGACAGGTTTGATAAGTTTAAAATGGGTTTACTCACAAACTCTCCAAAGGTCAGATTTATGTGCTTTTCCATACAGCATTCAGAAGAAGTGCACAGGCAGTAAAACTTTACAGTGGTGAAAGTTACTGAATTATTGGTATAGGAGCCCTAGAGGGCTTGTAAGAGCCATGTGGTCCTTCCCAAAGTGAGCGAAGCCTGGCAGGACTCTATGGTGTTAACCCCTTTAGACTTAAGTTTGTTACTTGTATGTGGCTGGTTATCCCACAATAACTACTCCATTATTATATAACAACAGTAAGCAGTCCATACAGTAGAACATTGGAAGCTGGCTTATACTGTCAGGCCCAAAGGCCCACCTAGATCAGTTTCCAACATTTGGCAGTGGTACTCCCGGGTTTCAGGTGGAAGATCGTCTCTGTCCAACCTGGAGATGCCAGGGATTGGACCTGGGACCTTCTGCACACTTGCGGTATGGATACTTGTCTGAAAACAATGCATCTTGCATAGTTGCAGATGAGATGCACAGTTGCTCAAACAGCTGCACCTCTTACAGGAGGTCATTCCAGAGACCTATATAAAAAAAGCAGCTCTTCCTGTGACTTCACTACCTTCACTGAAACAGTAAGAAGCAGGACTCTTGAAGATGATCCCGAGAGGAAGACGCGCCGCCTTGTAAGCATTTCACACACCAAGGAAGCCCAGCAAACGAGCCATGTGTCTCTTCTGAAACAAAGAACATTCCCTTAAAAAAATAAGGGACATCTGGCAATTTCTATTTGGCAGTAAAAGTTACCACATTGTGACAGCAGAGCATCAATCAGCGGCGACTGACTAATGATGTGATTATTCACATTCAGTTATTGATAGGCGTGCTTAGTGCACAGAAGGAACGAGGCTCGAGGAGAATGATAAGCAGTGGCAGAGGGACATGGCACAGGAAAAGGTGTGCAGGATGAAAACTATGGAAGCTGTGGAAGATAAGGGGTGTGGAACATAGGCCACAAAGAGCAGGAGGAAGAACAAGAGTATGCCTTCCATCAGGAGTTGTGAACAGATGGCTAGGTCTAACCTGCCCTCTCCACCTCAAGCATTTTGAGGTGCTCTGCTAAGGGTTGCAAGGGAAGTGGAGAAAGCAAATAGGCCACACCGGGTGAGGCAAGCAGGTGAAGTCCAGGCGAAGTCAACGCAGGCCGATTAAGCCGAGGAGGGTGGAATCACATTCATTCATTTTTAAGCAATCTTCCAGGGACCACATGCCAGTGGTGAGGAGGGAGGGGGGCAGAGGGAAAAGTGGACAGAGCAATGAAAGCAAATCTTATCTTTGTCTCTACATATAACCCTCACCCAGACAACCGAGAGTTCAAGGACACATTCCATCCAGACAAAAGCACTTGGATTATGAAGCAAAGCTGGTGAGGGGAGGATAAGGAAGCCTGGAGGGCCACATTTAGCTGCTGGGCCTGAGATTTCCCATCGATAATCCAGGCAGATCAGGTATGGGCCTACAGGCTAGGGCTTGGAAAATGCAGTCTCAGTCAGGGGCTAGGCATCTCTGAGGTCTTATGCAGGCAGGCAATTCCCTTCTGCAGTATGCCCATCTCCCCGAGGAGCTGGCTGTGTTCCCTTCACAGAGTTACAATTCCCAGAGTTCCCTGAGAAGAGGGATTTGTTGCTGAAGCACTCTGGAAAATGTAGCTCTGTGAGGGGAACAGGGGTCTCCTAAGAACTCTTGGTACTAGGGGTAGTGCATTCTGGTTTGAGGCCTGAGTGTTAGGATCTCCCTACTCACGTGTAGGCCCCTGGCAGAGACACATGCCCGGCTGGCATGTTCTCTCCCTCCTGCTCGATCATCCGGGAGCTTCAAAAGCTTTCTCCAGCCCAAACATCTCAGCGACTGATACCAAGAGGCATTAGCACACTTAGGATCCTGCAGAGTATTTGCAGTTTGCGTAACAGAACTCAGTAGCACAGCATTTTGGCTAATCTACTTTATTTACATATAATACACTCAGAGCATTCTGACTTAGCTCTTTCCTCTTTCTCACCAGACAGCAAAGAGAAATAAATAAATGACAAAAGTTCTACATTCCAGAACACAGTAACATAAACATCCTGTCTCCGTCACTTCCCACTATGTGGAATGAAAGCATACACCATCATGTGATAGACAACAATCCCATGACTGCAAACACGGAGCAGGAATCCTAACACTGGGATGCTGTCCAACACTGCCACTACCACCGTTACCTGGGTTGTGCGGTAGCACCTGCAAAGCACAAAATTTGAATATGCTCATTTATGTCTCAATGCAAATTGACTTCAGCTGCATCAAAGGTGCTAATTCCAATAGATAATTACAACTTGCCATCAGCCTCACAGGCCCAATTGGCTTGGGAGGCACTTGCTGCCAGATGGGAATACCGTGAACATCATCAGCTACCCATGGCATCATCACTTGCAAGGCTCTCTCTCTTCCTGTGAGACTGGTGTTCTTGGAGGTGCATTCTTCTCCAAATTGGGGTGTGGGACTTCTCCCAAAGATGGAGGTGGCACCCAGTGTCAGTTTGCATTTCTTAGTACAGAAAATATTGACCTGATGTGTAGAGATCTTTCCTGTTCTGCTTAGTTCAAGAGGGTTCTGGAAGGTTTCTTTCTATGTGAAAGAAACAGGCAGAAGGTTTCTGATGCTTGGGTTATTCCTTCTGGGAAGCTGGCTTAAACTGGTTCTGTTATCTTTCTGTCAAGGTCATGCTGACTGTAATAGTCAGGCCAGGAGGAGGCTGGGTTTCACTGACTTTCTCTTTTTATCTCTTTCTTCTGGTGTGGTCTGTTCTGTATGCTTAATGTTAAGGTTTAGTCCCATTATAAATATTATAAGTTAAGCTAAGTCTGCTGCAACTGGATCTTTTATGGACTGTGCCAATCCTGAATGTATTCGATTTGTGGCCATTATGCTTATTTGCCTTCAGTAGCAGTAAAGCTCTGCTGGATGAAGAACAATTGCCTCTGGTCTGTTTTTGGGAACTCTGCAACATATTTAAGTTTTTTTCCTCCTCTGGACAACACCTAGTTTTCAGGGATAAGACAGAGGACCCCTCCTTCTGCATTCCAGCCTCCCTTCCTGGTGTGGCGCTGACTCCCATTGCTAAGGAATCAGTTCTCTGTGTGGATGGGGAATGACAAAGACCTGGGAGGACCATCTCGCACTTCCTGGCCCCTTTGCGCTATGGGGCAGGGTCCCCATCCTGCCTCTCAGGTCACCCCACCAACTGCATTCTCTGCATCCTCCTCCTTTTCATCACCTGCCAGCAACTGCAATCTTAGCCCCGAGCCTGTGAGGCAGATTAGTGAGAATCTGGAAGCAGCTGCAGGAAAGAGTGTTTTGCTTTGACAGACCTAATTTATTTGTTGAAAATCTGAAAGTGGGAACCTGCTTTGCCAGGAAATTCCTCCAGGTGATATTTTTTAAATGCAGAACCTGCCTCTAAATGGTGCGATGACTGAATTGGTGTTAGAAACCCGAAGAACACGAACATGGTTCTCCCAGGACAACTGAAGCAAGCAAGCAAACAAATTAATTGTTTAAGTGCTCTACAAATCTCTCCATGCAAACTGTTGAGACAATGTAAACATCTACCTCCCTCTCCTTGAAGTTTTACAGGCAATTAATTTAATTGGTTATGGCTGGTCTCATAGCTTCTGTTATGAACAAGAGCTATTCATTGCAAAGGTCAAGGGTAGTCTTGCAGTATATTAGCTGTAATTCTCTGAGGCATAATTTAGTTATTTATGTTGTAAGTTGATGTGCTTTGAGGTTCCTTCGCTATTGCTCTTTGCTACTCTCACGCAGCATTATAGATATGTTACAACATTGCACACTGCAATGCATTGCTTATCTAAGGTTGGTTATTCTCATATTAACCAGACCTGCTATTGAAATCTTCATTAAGAAGATCTGCTCAGAGCTTATGAACTACCACCTTATGAACTAAGGTGGGTGGCAATGAGAGACAAGCATCTTCTTGAAGGAATGGGTTTCTGTGTAGTAAGTTTAAAAACGGACTCAACCCCCCCCCTTTTGTTCTTTCAAAAGAGAGCACTTTTAAATGCGTAAAACTTGAACCGTTGAGCAAAACCATAATAAGGACACAACTGCATAAACAGTTCTGTCCTTTATCAGGACAGGCAAGGGATGGCCTTGGCTCTCCAGGGGAACAAAGAAAACACGTCAGAACTTTATCTTATGTGCTGACCACAAAATACGTGCAATACCAATGTCTGGGAAAAACTCCAAAAGCGTGTTCCCGGAGATTGTGACGTCTTCCCAGATAAGAGTAGGAAGAGGAAGATCCTTTTATGGTCAGAAGTACAGGAAGGAAGATCCTTTTATGGTTGAGAGTACCAGAGAGTACATATGTGATGTCAACCTGCGTACGTAGGCTGACGTGGTTGAGCTCCTAGGGGAGGAGTGAGAGGGTGCCTGGAGGATATATAAACTGCATGAAACCTGTCATTTCTTTGTACTTGCTGTGGACTCACCACGCAGGTGCCTTCTGCTATCCGGAGAGCAGAATAAACTCTTTCTTTGAACCAACCTTGGTGTCATTTTGACTTCCTTCCTCCTGTCCCGGAGCAATGCAGACCCAATCGGTGAACTCCAAGAAGGCTACATTCTCAGTCGTGATTCATTGTTTGTGATACTTCTAATGTCCCTCTTGTTCACTTTTTGATGGCTTCCAGACACCACTTGAAAATAGGGATGAGTGGATCAGTCACTTTCTGGGCCTGGTAAAATCCACATTTATTTATACATAAATCAGTTCCATCCCATTCTCACTTTAAAGTGCTTTTGGGTGGGGTTTTTCCCCCCAGCCAAGAACTATATTGCAAAATTCAGGGAAAGTGTGAAATCTGAAGGATAGTTATGTTTGGATCTGTGTATTCGTCCAGGAGGTTGCTTTGCTTAAAACCATTGTTTTTGAATTTATTGTAAAAAATGATCCCTCCCCCAGGCCCCTAGAGTGGTTTAACCATCAATCTAACTTCCAGGGGGACCTTGGAAATTTTAGCATTTAGAGG
This sequence comes from Podarcis pityusensis, assembly GCF_964106645.2. Taxonomy (NCBI): domain Eukaryota; kingdom Metazoa; phylum Chordata; class Lepidosauria; order Squamata; family Lacertidae; genus Podarcis; species Podarcis pityusensis. Next base: position 42,183,349 of record NC_138039.1, on the reverse strand, counting down.
GGAATGGGGTGTCTGAAAAACTCCATACTTTTCTTTCTTTATTATTTTTTTGTTACATTTATATATCACCCTTTCTTCCAAGTATGTGTATGTTATGCCACACTGGCTCTTAACAGATTAGAATTCCCAGGATCCTTTGGGAGAAACCATGACTGTTTAAAGTGGTATGGTGCTGTGCAGCAACCCCCTGCCCACCTATGACCCCTATATATGTATTTTTAACCACCACCAAGGGACTAGGGCACCATGAACTGGCAGGATGAGGGGTATAGCCAGGACTGGGACACACTAGGGCTAGAGACACTAGGGCTTGAGACCGAGTGCCCAAACTGCAACCCAAAACCCACTTATTTATCGCAAAGTGCCAACACGGCAATTTAACCTGAATACTGAGGTTTTAGTTTAGAAAAAACAACCCATACATTAACATCTTTTGTCTTAAAAGAAAAACACAATAACAGAGCTTTCAATGATACAAACAATTTTTTTTGAAGGGTAAAAGTGTGCATTTGCCATGCTTTTGAACAATTAGTGTGATTTTTGCTGTTGTACGCATGCTGATAATTTGTCTAACCTTGCTGAACTCAAGGCGGCTTACTCCCGAGTAGGAACAACAAACTAGCGGGAGGCCCTGGCGCATCAAAAGTTGAGGCCTGGACAGAGCGGTAGTTTCCCAGCACAAGCCCTCTTCTCCTTCTCCCCCCAGTGCGGCCTCGAGGGTGAAAATGGTGCCCTAGCAGTGCTGGGACCATGCTGGAAGCTGCCAGGAGCCTCCTGCAGTGCTGGAGTACCAGTTTCACCACCTAGCTATGGCCCTGCTGGGGCAACGGTGCAAGTGCCCACAGAGAGGGCTCTGAGCGCCCCCTCTGGTAAGTGTGCCATAGGTTCACCACCACTGTCCTGGCCTGATCCTTTTATTCTCCCTCCCAAAGTGCTGACTCCACCCCTCTCTGACTTGCTGTCATTTTAGCCAATCAGAGAGAGGCTCCAGCCCACTGGTGGAATTCTGAGGCACTGCATCACCAGACTCCAGTATCACATGCCACTGTAAACATATGGTATAGATGGGACAGGATGGCACTGTGGTCTAAACCACTGAGCGTCTTAGGCTTGCCAATCAGAAGGTCGGCAGTTTGAATCTGCGCAATGGGGTAAGCTTCTGCCAACCTAGCAGTTTGAAAGCACGCCAGTGTAAGTAGATAAATTGATACTGCTGCAATGGGAAGGTAAATGGCATTTCCATGATGTGGCGTTTGCCCATTCTTTTGGAAATGTCTGTACAGGGAGAGAGAAAGGGTTAATAAGTAGACCAATAGAAAAGCCCAGAGGTGGAGCCTACCTGTTTTTCAAAGGCTTAGCCAGAGGTTTAGACAGTTGGGAAAAAGCAGTTGGAAGACAGATGGAAATAGAGAGACAGTTAGTGCAGTTGGTTCTTGTGTGAGGGGAGGTAGAAGAGTGGGAGTGAGTTAAAGACAGGATAAAATAAGACTAAGAGGGTAAAGGGTAACAGTGTTTCAAATGCATTTAAAGTTTATTTGTGTTTGCAATAAACTACAATCTTCGTTGTTAACTTGAGAACCCGACTGAGACTAAGTGTTTTACTGGGGAGAACCTGGTTGGTGGCAGCGGATTAGTGGTGTACGGGTCAATAGTCCGTGAAATGACCGGGGGCTCCGTACAAAAGCACACATGCGCTCCAGCTTCCATCATCGTGTCCTGTTCTGCCAGAAGCAGTTTAGTCATGCTGGTCCCATGACCCGGAAAGCTGTCTGTGGACAAACGCCGGCTCCCTTGGCCTGAAAGCAAGATGAGCGCCGCAACACCATAGTCACCTTTGACTGGACTTAGCCATCCAGGGGTCCTTTACCTTTTTACCTTTTGTGGTATAGATGAGGCCTTAGTCCTCAAGCACCCCTAAAACATTAAGCCCCATTGAACAAAGTGGGACTTATTTTTGAGTAGACATGAATAGGATTGCACTGAAAGGCTGGAATGCTAAACACAGTGGAGTGTAAACCCTATTGGATATAGTGAGGCTGCTGAGTAAATAAGCATAATATTGTAAGAGTTATATCCGGCCGTGAAGAAGCTGTTGGTGGCTAGTAGCTATGCTGGCTATCTTCTACCTGCACTGTCTGAGGCAATATGACTCTGGATACCACTTGGGTAGGGTTCTGTTGCATTAAGGACCTGCTTTGGGGCTTCTCATAGGTCTCACCGCTGTGAGAAGAGGATGTTAGACTGCATGGGCCATTGTTTTGCCCAAGCAAGCTCTTCTTATGATCAGTCCACCCTGATGAATGCTCTCTGCAATGCACTTCCATTGAAACACTGGGTACAGGCTGCTATTAGCTGTTCTGTTCAATGTCAGGTGCAGTTCTTTAATACTGCTTGATACTCCATTGAGTAATATTAACAGCGTACAACTGTGAGGTTTTCAGAGCCTGCCAATATACTTCTCTTGTGCTGCAACCAGCTGTTGAGGCAGGATTTGAACAATTTAGATTTTTCCTTGTTGTTCACAGACTAAGGAAGTGCATAAACCATTTTAGCAGGAGTTCTGCTAACAAGCAACAGCTGCCAAGGTAATGAGTGTGTTTAAATAACCAGATTGATGTAGGAGGGGCTCTCTGTCGACAGAGAAAGGAAATGGGGAGGGGGAAGGTAAAAAACAACAACCCCATGGAGCTTGACAGAGTTGCCGGTATGTGGTATAATGCATAGGAAAGACCACCTTATCAGCATGAGGGCTAATTTAAGAAATGTTCAGTTTGGTGGAAAACAACTTGCTTTGTTTGTCTGTTTTTGGTGCGTGCTTTTAATTGAAATGGATATAATTTGGGGTTGTACCAGGAGTTATTGTATGAAAGAACTGGATACTTATGAAAGGTATAAGGGGCTGAAAAGCTAAGGCTCTGCCTACCTAGGTTGAAGTTAAGAGTGGGGGAAATCTGCCAAATGCAGTTACTTGTTTTTCCAGGGTGCAGAGTGAGGCAGCTGCCTCAGCCAGCAGCTACTGATATATGGACAGAGCTGGGGGGTCCCACGTGGCCGCCCTGTACCCCCTGTGCTGCGCTGCTGCCCTCACATATAGTAGAAGATCCCTATTTGCCTCTTTCCATCGGAGAAATGTTGGACGGCATTGTGGTAATCACACAGGGTCTCCAGATGTTTCACTGTCTATTGACCCCTGTGCCACCACTTTATTTCTCGCTGCCACCACCCAGGCCCTATCTGGTACAATACTGAGTCCAGTCAGGGTTAAATTGGAACATAAACTTCTGTTTATTTATTGCAGTTTAACAAGTGTGTGGTTTCATAAACGGTATCGGTCAATTACATTCATGGGGTGCCTATCCAGACCTATAACTTCCGCTACCTGCTCTCACGCAGTAAACCACCTCTCAAATATTTACTTGTCTTCCTAGCCCCTAACTGTTCCTGACTCAGCTTATTGCGCTACACTAACTCAACCTCCCCACACACTCGATCCCAATTCACTCCCACTCCAACCAACCACCCAACTCCCAACGAACTCCTCCCTTTGCTCCTCCCAGAGCTGGTTTTATAGTCCCTCTGACTCCACCCCCCTGGGTTCTGATTGGGTAACCTGTTTAACTATTTCATCTCCAGCACTCTCATATGTTAAGGTCACAGGCATGGAGTTATGTGACCCCTGAACCAAGGAGATAAGTAACTATACAGCCTTTAAAAGATTTTCTTTTGGTAATTATAGGGACAGAACTACCCAAACTGTACAGAAATTTATTCATGTATGCCACTGCAGCAGCAGGAATGTTACTGGCCCCAAAATGGAAAGAAGCAGAAGAATTCCCAGCAAAAGATGAATGGATACAAAAACTTGTGGAATATGCAGAAATGGCAAAACTTACCGGAAAAATAAGAAACCAAGAGAACAAACTTCTGATAAAAGAATGGAAATGGTTCATTGAATATTTGCAAATAAGCTGTAAACAGATAAGACAATTGGCAGGATTATTGTAATGACCTGCAGTTTTATAAAAGTATATATTTAAAGTAGATGAATAAATGAGCAAATTAAGTTAATTTGGATATGCAGAAAATATTACAATAAATTTAAGGAACCATAGAAACAGGGGGAAGGAAGTCAAGTTTTGAAATACTAAAGTGATTGTAAAATTATTGAAATGTATAAAATTGAAAAACATAAATAAAAAATAAAATAAATAAAAATAAAAGATTTCTGAAGGCAGCTCAGCCCTGTATAGTGAAGTTTTTTTAATGTTTAATGTTTCATTATGTTTATATATATGTTGGAAGCTGCCCAGAGTGGCTGGGACAACCCACTCAAATGGGCAGGGTATAAATACCATTATTATTACTGAATAGGGCGTCAGAGAAATGTTGGAGGTTATGGAAAAGCTTCCCCCTGCTTTAAGTGGGGGTTATAGCTAACAATTGGGACTAGTGGGGGGGGTAGCGCCCCAATGCTGCCACAGTGAGCTTTTATAGAGAAAAGAAAGGAGAAAGTGTTTTGTTGTTGTTACTATTTTATTAGATTTATTACCTGCCCTTCATCAGCAAGTCCCAGGATGGGTTGCAACAATTTAAAATTCACACTTAAAAGCAGCTCAAACAAATGCATAAAATGCAGTCTAATTTTATTTTACATTTTGAAAATGAGTGACTATTTCTTGTCCCTTCTCCCAGTCCCTTTGCCATTACTGGCTACAACATGGGGAGGTATGGGCTGGTTCATTGCTTATGGGTTGAGAGCATCGCCTGTAGGTCTCCTACACGTCTCTGAAAGTGAAAGAGTGAGAGAATTGTTTCAAGAAAACCTGAAATTTTGAAACGTCCCTAACACAGTATTTGAAACTCCCATTGTTTTAGGCGTATTTTGTGACGGAATTTCATTAGCGCGAGCCATTTCTGAGCTCTGGGCACAGAACTGCGCCTAAGATTTCAGATTAAAACTGCAGAGTGGAAGGAAAGAAGGACCTTTTTCTGCTTCCCCACTTCCAGCTACTCTCTGAAGACTGGAGAACAGACCCTCTTAAGAATATTAGGGGGGTGGGCAGGGGAAGGGCTATACCACATGAAAAATGAACATGAATTTTGGCTGCAGTTCATTCATTTTCAGCTTTGTATTCTTGTTATAGAGAAGCGCACCTAGACATTCTGTTGTTGTGCCTGTAACCTAGGTTTAAGGTGCCATTTAGCTCCTAGCTTTCATATCTCAGTTTCTAGCACTGCCCTAATGGGAATAGATCCTTGCTCTGAGTCCCTGTGACTCAGGTCGTACAGTCATACCTCGGGATAAATACACTTCAGGATAAGTATTTTCGGGTTGCGCTCCACGGCGACCCGGAAGTAACGCGCTCTGTTACCCGGAAGTAATGCGCTCCGCGGCGACCCGGAAGTAATGCGCTCTGTTACCCGGAAGTAACGCACTCTGTTACTTCCGGGTTTTGCCACTTGTGCATGCGCACAAGGTCAAAATGATGTCAAGCGCATGCGCGGAAGCAGCAAAACGTGGCCCGCGCATGCGCAGACCTGCAGTCGTGTCTTACGTTCTGTTCAGGATGCGAACGGGGCTCTGGAACGGATCCCGTTCGCATCCCGAGGTACCACTGTATTCCAAAGATGGGAAGCCTGAGGCCCTCCAAGATGCTGGTGCACTACATCTCCCATCAGCCCCAACCAGCAGATCAAATGCTCAGGAATGGTGGGAGTTGTATTCTAACAACTTTTGGAGGCCTGCAGGTTCTCAATACCTCCCTGATTCCAATCTGATTTCAAATGCATGATGACTTGGGAAGGGAGCCGAAGATGATTGTGAAGAGAAACTCCGATATGGGATAGATTACTTTTCTTCTGCTAAGGCTACTGCTACATAACTAGATTTTTTTTTATATAAAAAAGGAGGGAGAGTTTCAGAATAATGTCTCTGTAAACTGTAATTTAGATAGTTGCAAGCTGTGTCCTGCAATCAGCAAAATTATAGGCACACAATTACTGTTTTCTTTATTAAAGTTTCAATTTTAATGTACTGTGGAAAAACTAATCATTTCCTGTGAATAGCATCACCCACTTTACCCAAAAACTATTTGTGTTGAGTCAAAATTAAAATGTGCGCTGTTCTTCAGGCTTCTGGTTTGACAGTGTTGAGGGGGGTGGGGGAAAGGGCTGATTTGTTTTATTTTTATCCAGCCTTTCCTCCAAGAGGTTGAGAGCACCATGTGTGGTCCCCTCCCTCATTTTATTCTCGCAGCAACTCTGTGAGGTAGGTTTGGCTGAAAGAGCATGATTGCTGAATAGAAAAGTGAACCTTGGTCTCCAGAGTAATAGTATATCCACTACAACACACCGACTCTCAGAATGGCAGGCTCTTTTAAGGGGATCAGTATTTTGGGATCTCAAGGAGATGTAGAAGAAATGGAACAAATCAGCCAGTGTAATATTGTCCCCTGACTTTACTTGGCCTGGCACAGGTCATTTTCTTCCACTTCTTCTTTCCATTGCTTTGGGTTCTACCCTCTGGAGCAACAGAAAACAAGCTTGCTCCATCTCTCATGTGATAACCCTTCAAATATTTGAGGAGGCAGCCATCTTCAAATATTGGAATCTAAAAGCATAAGAGCCTGTAGGATCAGGCTAGTGGCCCATCTAGTTCAGTCCAGTGGTACCTCAGGTTAAGAACTTAATTCGTTCCGGAGGTCTGTTCTTAACCTGAAACTGTTCTTAACCTGAGGTACCACTTTAGCTAATGGGGCCTCCCACTGCCACTTCGCCACTGCCGCACAATTTCTGTTCTCATACTGAAGCAAAGTTCTTAACCCGAGGTACTATTCCTGGGTTAGCAGAGTCTGTAACCTGAAGCGTCTGCAACCTGAGGTACTACTGTATTCTGTTCTCCCAGGATTCGAGCACAAAAGCACTCTGGTTTCTAGTAGAGGCAGTTTTAAGGTGTCACGGTCAATAAGGTTGCACTGGGTGCCACACTGCGGGGTCCCCCAAAACAATGCTGTAGAATGAAGTGTGTGAGGTGAATTTTAGCCTCACACAGGGCACCACTATTTGAAAGCCCAAAGTCCACTGCTGTTTCCAGTGACTGGTATTCAGAAGCATTACTGCTTCTGCCTGGAGGCAGAAGGCTAATAGGCACTGCTAGCCCTTTCCTCCATGAATTTGTCTAGTCTTCTTTTGTGACCAGAATGTGGTCTAAACCTCCCTGTAAATCCATATCAGCGAAAAGAAAAGAACTCACTCTGAAACTCACTTACAGATGGTACCTAACACCACGGAAACTGGAACTAATACGTCCAGGAACCTCACCCAAATACTGGAGAGGATGCACCTCCACAGGCACATACCTCCACATTTGGTGGGAATGTCCCCAAATCCAACAATTCTGGACAGCAATCATACAAGAAATATGCAAAATAACTAAGCAAGTATTAGAAGTCACCCCAGAACTGGCCCTACTAAACATCTTCCAAGATAATAATGCCCACTCACATCATAAAGAGCTCACAACCCACCTGCTCTCAGCAGCCAGAAGCATCATAGCCAGACACTGGAGAGACCTGTCAGGAGAAAGCATGGACCAATGGTATCAAAGAGTATGAGAAATAGCCTTATTAGGAAAACTAACCAATAAAGTGAAACTGACACGGGGACAAAGAGAAGACAACGTCTTCACCCTGGTATGGTTCCCCTTTATCACATACACAGCCCAACAGGATAACAAGAATCCGCCGACAGCATACGAATCAATATGGCTAACTTGATCCAAAAACACACACGCACCCTCTCTCACACAAAAACAAACCTCACTACGGCCAATCAAACACAACCAACCACACACTAGGCTACCCCCCAACCTCTTTCACTACCAAGGAAATACAACAAGCAAATAGAGAACCCACACAAGTGATGCTGACACAAAACCCCACACATACACTAAGTAGAAGTATTGCCATCCCACCCTACCCCACCCCACCCCACTCACCATTCCCCCTCCCCCCTCTTTACCCCTCTTTTCTTCCTAACCTAACACTGTATGCAACGCTAATGTCTCACGACAAATCAAACTGATCTGTAGAAAGTGCAACTTGAACAAAGAGACAATGCACGTATTTATGTAAACTAAGGAACCTTTAATAATAATTATTTTTTAAATCCATCTAGATTGGTGGCCCTCACTGCCTTCTGCAAGAGCGAGTTCTGCAGTTTAACTATGCCCTGCTTGGCAAAGCACTTCCTTTTATCTGGCCTGAATCTTTCAAAGTTCACCTTCATTGGATGAAATGCAACTCCCTTGCTGGGTTTGGTCGCTATTAAAAACAACAGCTTCCTTGTTCATCTACTGCAACACCTCCTTCCAAAAAACCGGATTCATGCCTTAATGCATTTCCTTTTCCAAGTGGATAGAGGGGCTTTCCACTTACTTGTTTGCTTTAAAGAGAATCAACACAGTTGACAACATAATTGGTGGTAATTGTAGTACTGTGTCAGTTTTAATAAACTGCCCAACTGGAAAAAAAAAAAAATGTTTTACAGATACAGCCATTTCCTGCATGTCGTCAGTGAAGCCTTCTATATCCTTCAATATCTGCCTCTTAAGACCACTGCTTAAAAAAAGAAAACCCTACTGTGCTGCATATATGTATGTGTGTGTTCCCCGCCCCCACCTTGTTAATAATAGAGCTGTCATATCTAATAAAATATGAAACAACCATCCAGGGAAATAACACAAGTGATAGATAGCACAGGGCTGATTTGCTGGGCTGAGCGAGCACAGAAGCTCAGTGGCTCAGAATGGGATCATAGAATCATAGAATTGTAGAGCTGGAAGGAATCCCAAAGGCCATCTAGTCCAACCCCCTGCAATGCAAGAATCTCAGCAAAAGCATCCATGGCAGATGGCCATCCAACTTCTGCTTAAAAACCTCCAAGGAAGGAGAGACCACATTCTCCCGAATGAATAGCGGAAGAAGGTCCTTCCTGATTGGAATCTCCTTTCTTGTAACTTCAAGCCATTGGTTCAAGTCCTACCCTCCAGAGCAGGAGAAAACAAGCTTGTTCTATCCTCCATGTGACAGCCCTTGAGATATTTGAAGATGGCTATTGTATCTCCTTTCAGTCTCTTTTCCAGGGTCAACATACCCAGCTCCTTCAACCATTCCTCATAAGGCTTGGCTTCTAGACCCTTGATTATCTTAGCTGCCCTCCTCTGCACTTTTTCTAGCTTATCATTTAACTTTGGGAAGGTTTAGGGGCTCGGTACACAGGCAGTGATGATGCCTGACCCCTCGGATATCTGTTCAACAGCCACCAATCAAATGGAGATTAAGTTGTGCTCCAGCAGAAGTTGCCTTTGATTATTCAGTCAATGGGCTTTCCTTACACCTAAGGCCTGATAGATCAGTAGCAGTTGTGCATATGTGTGTCACACAGGGCTAGCCAATGTGGTGCCTTTCAGATGTTGCTGGACTACAACTCCCACTAGCTACAGCCAGCAGGGACAATGATCAGGGGTGATGGGAGTTGTAGTCCAACAACATCCGAAGGGCACCACATTGGCTGACTTTGGTGCAAAGGCAGCACTATGTTCTGACTCTCCTGTGTGAGTGTCTGAGGGCCCCGCTCTTGCCACTTACCACCTGGCCTGGGGCGGGGCCTGAAGCCTCAAAAGGACTGCTCTGCTGCCCAGGAGGACTCCCCTGTGCGAGTGCCTGAGGGCCCTGCTCCTTCCTGCCACCTACTATCTAGCCCGGGGGGGGGGGGGGCTCACAAGGACGGTTGTTGCCACTGATGCTGCTACTGCCCAGGAGGACCCGGAGGGGTGCAGAGTTCTTTTTAACATGTTTTAAAATTTTTCTTTCCCTTTAGATTTTTATATATGGGGGTGGGTTGGATGTTTGGGTGGGCTTGGGAATTTGTTAGATTTTGATGAATTTGTAATTTTTGCAGTTTTTATTTGTATTGTTTTATTGTTTTCTGGGTTTTTGTTTTTTGTTTTTATTGTTTTAAGGTTTTATTGTTTTAGGCTGCGAAAGAATAACACTAATTGCCATCAATGGAGGCTACTATGAGGCTTGGGATTGCTACCGTGGAGGGGCGAGGGAGGTATGGCAGTGGGGGCAGATGTTATAGGCGAAGGGGATCGAGATATGGATATGCTCGTACCCCTTCCAATCTGCGCCTCATCCCGATCTGGTGGAACACTCTGTCACAAGAGACTAGGGCCCTGCGGGACTTGACATCTTTCCGCAGGGCCTGCAAGACAGAGCTGTTCCACCAGGCCTTTGGCCAGGGCACAGCCTGACTCCCTCCCTCGGCAATCTTCGCGGAGCTCTGGCCCAATGGTTGCCAGTGGCTTGATTTGAATTAATTTTATAATGAATGATTTTAGAGTGTTGTTTGTGCTGTACTTTTGTACTGTTTTATTGTTGTTAGCCGACCTGAACCCAGCTTCGGCTGGGGAGGGCGGGATTATTAATAATATTATTATTAATAATATTATTATTAATAATAATAAATAATAATAAATTTTATTTATATTAAGTTTTGGACAACTGAGTAGCAACAGAAGGTGGATTCCGATGGGTCCTTTTCACTTGGCCAACACAATGAGCATTGCCACAGCATTGCCTCAAAACGCAAACTTTCTTTTTGCCAGGACAGGATCTAGCTCTGAAAGCAGCTGTACATGGCTGAACGTAGGGAGATGCCTTATACTGAGTCAGACTACAAATTGATTTAGCTCAGTACCCTCTACTCTGAGTTGCAGATGCAAGTTTTTCCAAGCCCTACCCTTCGATGCCAGGGACTGATCCTGGAACCTTCTGCATGCAAAGCATATGCTCCTAGCACCAAACTGCAACCTTCCTATGGTCCACTGGAGTTCTCTAAGGACAGTGCCAATTGGCTAGTGCCTGAGACACCATGAAGCCTCACACATCCACAGGCCGGGTTTGCAACTTCTGAATAGTGTGTGTGTTTAGCAGTGGTTGCCAAACTCGGCCCTCCAGCTGTTTTGGGATTGCATTTCCCATCATCCTTGACCACTGGTCCTGTTAACTAGGGATGATGGGAGTTGTAGTCCCAAAAATAGCTGGAGGGCCAAGTTTGGCCACCACTGGTTTAAAGCTAGTGAATGAATGATTAAATGAAGAAATATCAGGATAAGCCGATATATCCCAGAAACTCCCAACAGTGAGCCATTTCTGATCACAGGATGGAGATGCAGTGGATGAGAACAGGGAGAAAAGGCCTGCTTGGTAGTGGCACCCAGACTGTGGAATGATTTCCAAGAGAGGCTAGCTTGGCACCTAGCATGATGCTATTTGGGTGTCAGTAAAATACACGCGGGTGGCGCTGTGGGTTAAACCACAGAGCCTAGGACTTACCGATCAGAAGTCAGCGGTTCGAATCCCCGCAACGGGGTGAGCTCCTGTTGCTTGGTCCCTGCCCCTGCCAACCTAGCAGTTCGAAAGCACGTCAAAGTGCAAATAGATAAATAGGTACTGCTCTGGCGGGAAGGTAAACGGCATTTCTGTGCGCTGCTCTGGTTTGCCAGAAGCGGCTTGGTCATGCTGGCCACATGACCCAGAAGCTGTACGCCGGCTCCCTCGGCCAATAAAGTGAGTGAGATGAGCGCCGCAACCCCAGAGTCGGCCACAACTGGACCTCATGGTCAGGGGCCCCTTTACTTAAAATACCTTATTTATTTCCCCCCTTTTTGATTTTAAAAAATGCTTTTACGCTGCTTTCTGCATTTTTCATGTGCATTTTATTTCTGCCTATTGCTTTCATGATGCTTTCTAATACTGTGGTGTTTTGCTGTTTTCCTTATCTTGTTTTATTGCAATTTTAACTTTCTGTAAGCAACCCTGGGCACCAGTTAAAAGGAGAGGAATAAATCCCTAAGTAAATCAAGAGCCAAGAATTCGCTTTTTTTTTTTTTTTTTTTTTTGCTGTGCTGCTGCTTGTGGTTCATGTTTATGGTCGGTGGCAGCCGGGGAAAGGCTGTAGCTCAGTTGTATAGCATCAGCCCTGTATGCGGGAGATCGCGAGTTCAATCCCCGGCATCTCCAGGTAAGCCTGGGAAAAGAATTCTGTCTGAAATTCTGGAGATCTGCTGCTAATCAGTATAGATGGCTCAATTGTCTGACCTCTATAAGGCAGCTTTCTATGTTCCTTGAAAGGAAAAGGAGGACTCGGTGTTGCTAAGGACAGAAATACCATCAGAGCCTCTGTTGCAATGGAGGACCGTCTCTACAGTATTTGTGCCATAATTGTCCATCCTATTTCTTCTTCCTTCCCAGCTCCTAGCTTTATAATTAGACTCTTGAGGAAGGATCATTACTCAGTGGCACGAGGTGTTTCTGAATGACTTCCTTTTGACTAGAGATGACAGGGACTGAACAGGGGAGGTGGATCTTCTGCATGCTATGCATGAACTCTGCCGCTGAGCTTTGGTCCTGCTCAACCAGAATCAGAACATGCTTCTGAACCTACTGCCAGTCAGTTTAACTGAGTGACTTTGAATTGCAGCATGATAAAATAAGGCCCTTAATGATAAAATTAAGGTCCGTATAGTAAAAGCTATGGTTTTCCCAGTAGTGATGTATGGAAGTGAGAGCTGGACCATCAAGAAGGCTGATCGCCGAAGAATTGATGCTTTTGAATTATGGTGCTGGAGGAGACTCTTGAGAGTCCCATGGACTGCAAGAAGATCAAACCTATCCATTCGGAAGGAAATCAGCCCTGAGTGCTCACTGGAAGGACAGATCCTGAAGCTGAGGCTCCAATACTTTGGCCACCTCATGAGAAGAGAAGACTCCTTGGAAAAGACCCTGATGTTGGGAAAGATGGAGGGCACAAGGAGAAGGGGACGACAGAGGACGAGATGGTTGGACAGTGTTCTCGAAGCCACAAACATGAGTCTGACCAAACTGCGGGAGGCAGTGGAAGACAGGAGTGCCTGGCGTGCTCTGGTCCACGGGGTCACGAAGAGTCGGACACGACTAAACAACAACAACAAAATAAGGCAGTCCCTCCCCACCCGAAGGTTAACAATTCAACAAACTACCATGTCCTCACAAGGGATGAAAGAACAATTTTGACGACCCAAGCTTCCCATTCCAATCTTAAATCCGGTTCTTCACATTACTGGAGCAGTTCGCATCATGAAAAAAAAATATCCTGCATTTTAGTGTGATTTTCTTCCAATAAACACATTTCTTTTCATTTTGACTAATGTGCGTATTTCTGAAAGCAATTTCTCCTAATGCAGCCATTCTGAAACTTGGGTCCCCAGATGTTTTTGCACCAGAACTCCCATTATCCCTGACCACTGGTCCTGCTAGCTAGGGATGATGGGAGTTGTAGTCCATCTGCGGACCCAAGGTTGAGAATGGCTGTCCTAATGTGATGCATTTTTGTTTTTTATTTCCACTAATGCCATCATTTTTATGCACACTTATTACCTAATATGCAGATGTATGTGAACATTGTCTGGTTGGAGAACTGCACCCCAAGATTCAGATAAGTGGGAAATTCAAAGGATTGGCTGTGTTTCAGCTTGGGTTGCCATATTTAAAAAAACCAGGACACCCCGAAAGTTGTTGAGCTTTTTAAATGACTAAATATCAGGACAAAGTGCCACATTTCAGAAATTCCTCCCAGATGCCACTTCTGCCTTTTTAATTCCAGTAATCTCCAGGAAAATTCAGAAATATGGCAGTCCTAGTTCCAGTTCTTGTATTGTTTTGGAAATGGAGAATTTCCTATTCCTCACTTCCTTTGCAATCCTAACAAAGCTTACTCAGAAGTATTAAAGATAAAGGACCCCTGGACAGTGAAGTCCGGTCAAAGGCGACTATGAGGTTGCAGCGCTCATCTCACTTTCAGGCCGAGGGAGCCGGCATTTGTCCACAGACAGCTTTCCGGGTCATGTGGCCAGCAGGACTAAACCGCTTCAAAACCCTAACCATGATGGAAGCCAGAGCACACAGAAATGCCGTTTACCTTCCCACCGCAGCGGTATACCTATTTATCTACTTGCACTGGTGTGCTTTGAATTGCTAGGTTGGCAGAAGCTGGGACAGAGAAATGGGAGCTCACTCCACCGCATGGATTTGAACTGCCGACCTTCCAAACAGCAAGCCGAAGAGGCTCAGTGGTTTAGACCACAGTGCCACCCACTCCCATACACAGAAGTAAGCCTCATTAACTAATTCCTAGGAAAGTGAGTTCATCTTGCAGAGCTCTTGTTAGGTTAAACCATTTGCAAACTGGCCTTGCTTCAGTACAGAACCCCTCACACAGCTTCTACTCCACCTGGTTCTGGGTTTACTTCAGAAATTCTTCATCTTGTGCTGGAAAGATATGAACTGCTGCATTGCAGGCTGAGCTGTCTGAGGCTCCTGGTAAGTGATGTCAGACCTTGTGGCTTCAGAGCTTCCACCTCCAAACCCACCAGACATGGCATGCCCGTGAGTGTGCCCCACAGTGGAGCCCACAGCCATGTAGTAATGGCCATCTGCCCAGGGGCAGGAGAAACCACTGCAGAGACAGGGGCAGGAATGGGGGCCTGAGCAGCTGGCAGTGGAGCAGACCTCATATGAGGTGCACCACTGGCAGGGGGCACCATCTGAGATGTCCTGCTCCTGCTTCCCCTCAGCATGGAAGGTGAGTTAGGATTGCGGCTGCAGGTTACCTTGAAATGATTATATTATTGTGCAACCAATTGTCAGGCTTCGGGGAATCGGCTTCCTCCCTCCGTGGCAGTAGATAAGAAGATCAAAGAAATGAACATTTTACCAGTTAGAAACTTTAAAAATCCCAGCGAGAGAACAAAGAACACTTCTCCTAGAAATGGCGATGCTCCCAATTAAGGATTACACCCCCTCCATCCCTATTAATCTACATCACTCCTATGTCTTGTAATCTGAGTTTGTACCCTCTGCGCTTCTTGGGACTTTGCCTACATGCAGCTTCCCACAGAAGCAATTAAGGAGTTGGCCAAAGGCCAGGAAGACTGAGCAGAGGGAGTTATTCTGCCTAGAGATATGGGACCTTGGATACAATTCTGCTATTGGACAAGGTCACCCATATAGGCACGATGACTCATGACTTTCCTGTTTGTGTGTTGGTTGGTTGGTCAGTGGTTGTTTGAGAGTTAGTTGGAGTTTGTTCAAACAGAGTTACGATCTGAGTCTGTATCCTATACAGTGGTACCTCAGGTTACATACGCTTCAGGTTACATACGCTTCAGG
Organism: Podarcis pityusensis; assembly: GCF_964106645.2. NCBI lineage: Eukaryota > Metazoa > Chordata > Lepidosauria > Squamata > Lacertidae > Podarcis > Podarcis pityusensis. Next base: position 42,168,077 of record NC_138039.1, on the reverse strand, counting down.
TTACAGACTCCGCTAACCCAGAAATAGTACCTCGGATTAAGAACTTTGCTTCAGGATGAGAACAGAAATCGCGTGGTGGCATTGCAGCAGCAGCAGGAGGCCCCATTAGCTAAAGTGGTGCTTCAGGTTAAGAACAGTTTCAGCTTAAGAACGGACCTCAAGAACGAATTAAGTACTTAACCCAAGGTACCACTGTAGCAGCGTCTTGTTCCTGCTTCATCCTGCCAGCTTGCAACCGACTGCTTCTGGACAGTCTGCATATGCTCTGCAATATTCAACAGCGCGTTCTGCTCTGAGACTTTCTGAGCTCTTTGTGACTTTGGGGAGATTGGAGGAATGCTGTCCAATGACTGCGAATCTGTTAACCCTCTCTCTTCCAGTGTTTCTTCTCCCAGCTGTTCCCCATCCAGTATTTCCCAGCTTCTGCCTTCTGAACTAGGCCCCTCTGCAAAGCACTGTTCCAAATCTATAGTGTCCTCCTGCTCCTGGGAAGATTCAGGAGCAGGAGCAGGGGGAGGGGTGGCCCCCACCATTCCTCCTCGGTGCAACCCTCCTCAGCACGGTCCCTGACACCAATAAAGAGTCTATCCTGGGAAGAGCTTTAAAATACATATTTTGTACCAAATTCTGCACCAACAAAACAGAAGTAATCCTTTATAAATAATGCCAGATTGCCCCTGCAAGTGCATCAGTCTATTGAACAAATAAGTTCCACTTGCATTAACTTTCACCTAATAGCTGATCTATCCTCTCCACCCAAAAGTCTGGTTGGCCAGTAGATTATGACTTTTTTACTATTGACAATCTAGCAAAACTTGCCAGCTAAGAGTGCATATGGTACAAGATCACAGGTTCCAAGTGCAGTTTTATCACAAATGCTAATGATCCAATTATCCAGCATATGAAAACGCCAAGATCCCATAAGCATAAAGTAAAAGGGTCCTATTGATTTGCAACTTTCCCCAAGATAATGGTCGACAGCATTTATTTACCCGCTGCGCATGGAAGTGTGTGTGTGTGGGGGGGGGGGGAATTAGCAGGTTAACAGCCTGTTGGGTGCAGTACGGTACACAATTATACAGAACATAATTGTTGCCATATATCATACAATATGCATTCAGTTCCTCTGGAGGGAATGTTTCTAAATCAGTGCTGGAATGATGCTTTCAAATCAAACTTTCAAGAGCATTGGATGAGCAGATGGCCTGTCAGATGTACGATGGATGCGGAGCTGGGACAAATAATCTTTATTAAAACTGAGTACCTATAATAGACCGTCGGGCACTTTTTCATGTTGGGTTTTTCCTCTCTCATCCTGAAATGGTTTTTATGATCGTTAATGCACAGAACTTGCAGCGCTTGCCTGCTTGATAGCAGGAGCTAAGAGACTTGTGGGGACTGCTGGGGTTGGATGTGGCAGTGCTCAACTGTGTAGGACATGGCGGGCTCTGCTGCGGTTTGGATTTGATATCTCACTTTATCACTACCCAAAGGAGTCTCAAAGTGGCTAACACTCTCCTTTCCCTTCCTCCCCCACAACAAACACTCTGTGAGGTGAGTGGGGCTGAGAGACTTCAAAGAAGTGTGACTAGCCCAAGGTCACCCAGCAGCTGCATGTGGAGGAGCGGAGATGCGAACCCGGTTCACCAGATTACGAGTCTATCGCTCTTAAGCACTACACCACACTGGCTCAGAGGCATCCAAGCAGAGGATGGATGGCTAGCAGTCAGGGATGCTGTAGCTCAGGGATGGGGAACCTGTCACCCTGCAGATGCCTCTGGATTGTGACTCTTCTCATCCTTGATCATTGTCCATGTTGGCTGGTGCTGATGGCATAACCTCCAACATCTTGCATCCCAAAACTAGGATGCCCGTCTTTCTGTCCATGCTGCTATGTGAGATCATAGAGCCCAAGAGATGTGTTTTTTCAGAGCTGTGTTCACACGGTGCCCAAAAATGCATGGTTTGGGGCACCATGCAAGATTGCAGCCCTGACAAAAAAAGCTTTTTTTCAGGGGGGGAAATGTGCTTTTATCTGGGTGAACTTAGCATGAAATCATGTGAGATCACAGCACCCAGAATGGCTGCCGTGCTCTCATGTGAGAAAGCAGGATGTCCTCTATTTTCCAGAATACTTGGGGGGCATGTGATGGGAGTTGGAGCCCAACAGCATCTAAAGGGCCACAGCTTCCCCTTCTTGGCTGTAGGCTTCTGCTCCTTCTCCTCAGTCACTAGATCCAGCCAGTTGTCACCACCCAAAATAGTGGAGCAAACGTCAGTTCCCACTGGGACTGATGCCAGCATCCATTTGATTTAGATCTATCGCTTGGACATGTGTCTTGAGTATTCACCACCATTTTAATTTACCAGTAATGCCTCTGGGAGTGGCTGCTGGTGCAGCTGTTTCATTCAGTGCTTTTCTTATGCCATGTGCCATCCTGCAGCTATTCAGGAAGCACAATCAGATCCATTGTAAAATTGCAAATTATATTGAACATTCTCCAGTTATTTCTTTCCTTCTTAAGGTAACTGCTATGATCCACTTACCATCATAACTTTCTTCAGAAGCCAGTGCAAGGCACGTCATTCCAAAGGACAGAAATATAGTGTCCAACTGGAGGTAAAGAATGGGAGGCACCAGTGGCGATGCTCGGTGGAAGGGTAAGCATCACAGATTTGCAGGAGTTTCATCTGTTTTTATTGGTGAATTGCTGGGATATGGGACCTGTAGTATGAAGTGCTGTTCCTGGTGCTGGGCCGAAGAATGGGGTTCCAGGGAGGCATGAGAGGGTAAAGAGAATTCAATTCCATTTGCATTTCAAGGTGGACATACCAAATTATAATAAATAATAATAAATTTTTATTTATACGCCACCCTTCCCAGTCCAGAAAACTGGGCTCAGGGCAGCTAACAACAAATTTAAAACACTTAATTCATGCAACAAAAAACAGCATAAAATACAGTATAAAACGTAAATAACAATAAATTCAGAATTCAAAAATCAATTCAGAGGGAAAATCCATCCCATAAATTTTAGATGATCACCAGGGCTAGCTGGCTAAATTAGTCCTATTTGGGCCGGTGAGGAGACCAGGGGGGAATTAGCTGTGGGATCCCAGAGCGGGTAATCTTCATAAAAAGAGGAGGGGGAGGGAAGGAAGGGGAATAAAAGATCAGGCTAAGTTCAAACTGAAAGCCAGGTGGAATAGCTCTGTCTTACAGGCCCTGCAGAAGGAAGTTAAATCCTGAAGGGCCCTAGTCTGATGGGACAGAGCATTCCACCAGGTCAGAGCCATCACTGAGAAGGCCCTGGCCCTGGGTGGAGGATAATCTGACTTCCTTAGGGCCTGGGACCTCTAAACTGTGATTATTCATGGACCCTAAGGTCCTCTGCGGGGCATACCAGGAGAGGCGGTCCTGTAAATACAAGGGCCCTAAGCTTTCTGAAACAATACGTGAACTAGGACACAGCCACCCCTGCAAATTCTCCAAATTTCACAGTGCAATTCTCCAGCCAAGTACAAAAATGCATATAATAGGATAAACTATATATTAGTGAAAATAACATTGAAATGCATTCTGCTGGGGGAAATCACTTTGCAAAAATCTGTATATTATGCAAAATTTCCTACAAACTTCTGTGTACAGTGGTACCTTGGTTCTTGAACTTAATCCATTCTGGGAGTCCGTTTGGCTCCTGAAACCGTTCGAAAACCAAGGTGTGGCTTCTGATTGGCTGCAGGAGCTTCCTGCACCCAAGTGGAAGCTGCATCGGACGTTTGGCTTCTGAAAAACATTTTCAAACTTGAACACTTACTTCTGGGTTTGCGGTTTGCGGCATTCGGGAGCCGATTTGTTCAACAGCTAAGTCATTTGAGAACCAAGGTACCACTGTATTAGGATGGATCCGTTGATGAAATTGCAGGAGAACTTAAATGTGTGTGTGGTGTGGGGAGCTAAGCAATGGGGAAATGTGGAGATGAGAGGGAAGAGTGAGAAAATTGACAGTTTCACCTTCTCTTCTCTTGAGCAATAGGGTGTAAGCTTCGCAAGTTGCTGGATAGCCTGGACTATGGCAGGAGATTCATCCTGTCTGGTAGGCGCCTGTATTGATCCTTCTCATCCTCCTCCTCCTCCTTCTTCGGCGGGAGAAAGGTGGTCTACCAATGCGGGGAAGCCTCTCCCCCTGAACTGTCGTGCCAACGCTGCCTTGAGTTCATATCTCAGTGGAGCCCTGGCTCCACCGAGTGGACTCTTTCAACCCCTGCTGCCCAAATTGAGCTGTCAAGAAAGCAAATGAGATAAAAAGGATTATGGATGGCGAAGGTTTTGTGCATTTTCACACATAGCACTGAAAGCACCCTGAAGTGCCTCTCCCACTGTTTTCATAAATGCTGTTAATGTAGTGTGGAAAGGGGAAGGGGGAGCCATTTTCAAATGAGAAGCGCATTCTAGCCAACATAGCTTTTTAACATTCATATTACAGAGTCAGGAAAAGCAAAGAAAGCACTCTGAGTTTTATGAGTGGAGCTTTATGAGCCCAAAGGGAATGGATTCTCACTGTGAAATGAGCTTTTACTGGGATCGATCGAGAAACCCCACATCTTGACTTACATAATCCACGTAACAAGCTTGTGTGAATAGACGGAGCCATAATCAGTGACCGTTTCCTCCAGTGCCATTATTTTAATTCTAGCAAGCAGGTGGAGGTTAAGTTCATTCTATTGTTCTATGATACGATTAATTCCTTTCAGATTATCTTTCTGGGGCAATGCATGGAACATGCAGTTCAACTCTACACATGACAATGAACGAGAAAGCTCTTTCTAACCCATCCATATTTTTCCAGAACAGATGTCAGGGCTTAGCTGAGGAGTCACCCATATTTGGGGGCACATTTTGGATTTTATTTATTTCATTTCATTTCATAAAATTTATATACATACACACACATATATATATTCATTAAAGTGGTTTTCAAATGGAATAAAACTCTAACATTATCAGTAAAAAAAGTTAAAAACAGCTATTTAAAATATGAAAATGCTCATTGAAATAAACAAAAAGCTAAAAATTGACAAAAGGCAAAGGGCAAGATTGAGAAGCCAGCAAAAAGCTAGGGCAAGGACAAAGTTTTTGAACAAGTTGGGAGGCAGGACTGAAGAAGAAGAAGCTCAACCCAGTGGCATAGCATGAGGGAGGGCACGGGGTGGTTGTCCCAGATGCAAAATTCTTAAGGGTGCAAAATTCCTACCCTTGGTGCTGCCTCAATACAGCTGTGTGGTGTAGTGGTTAAGAGCGGTGGACTCGTAATCTGGTGAACTGGGTTCGCTTCCCCGCTCCTCCACATGCAGCTGCTGGATGACCTTGGGCCAGTCACACTTCTCTGAAGTCTCTCAGCCTCACTCACCTCACAGAGTGTTTGTTGTGGGGGAGGAAGGGAAAGGAGTTTGTTAGCCACTTTGAGACTCCGTAAGGAGAGTGAAAGGCGGGATATCAAGTCCAAACTCTCCTCCTCCTCCTCCTCCTCTTCTTCCTCCTCCTCTTCTTCTCTTCTGTTGCTGGGCTCCACTGAAAATGGCTTCTCCATATGAATCAGAAAGTGACCTCTCCAGACCATGGAGCGCTCTTCTCTTATCTCTGTGGCTGTGATCTCCTGAGTGGTGTGAACACCATTATGCAATTGAATGTGCATGTGTACTCTGTCTGTTTCCCTCCCTCTGTGCAACCCTCATATAAACAAAGCTACAGCAAAGACGAAAGATGCAGGTAAACATGCAGGGAGGCCCTGAGTGAGGAAAAATGGATGGGGGTCACACACATGCACTACTGTGCCTGAGAACAGGCATGAGGCCTGTTAGACAGAGCAGCCCTGCCTTGGAGGCCACTTCTCAGGTGGTGGAGAGGCACCCCTCTGGCCGCTCCTCTTAACACCTTTCAAGCACAGCACACAGTCCACAATCGAATTCTTGCCTTGCCCTGGCCACTGGCAACCCACGATATGCCACTGGCTCATCTTCACAGGAAGTCCTGCTTGGGCACACTGAGTCATGCTCAAGGTGTGTGGGCAGATGTGCTAGCAGTTTTACTGCAGCACCATTGGTCTGCTTACTTTTTCTCTTCTGATAAGGTCGTTGCCTAGTTACCTAATTGTAGCCTCTGCTTGTTACACGGCTTAATTTCTATGCATGTGTAAAGCTAAGACCTGTGGACTCTTATTGTTGTGGGTCCCCCGGTGCCTGCTGTTGCTGTGACCAAGTACAAGCTGCCTAAAACATCTTGAGTGCTACGGCTAATTGAAGAAAATCCAGTAACAACCCCTGCCCCACATTCTTCCCTCGCTGAGTGAAAAAAAGCGGACTTCTGCAAAAGGCTACAGTTGTAAATCTCAGCTGGGGTTTGTAACCTTAAAATCTCTCCCACCCTCATTGCACCAGTCAGCTCCCGAAGTTGACAAGCGTTATGAATAAAAACTTAACAGGCAAAAATGTTCATGCTGGCTGGCCACATCGACTCCTCCTGCAGCTGCAGTGTATGGTTTTCGGCTGCTGACAATTTTCTACGCTCCCTTTGTCAACAAACCCGGAAGAGATGAGTCATAAAGGAAAGGAAGCATTACACAGATAGTAACAAATGTCACATTTTCATGTAGGGTTGTTCTGCGCCCGCCTACCTTCAAGTCTCCGCAGCGTTTTGCAGTTTAAAATCCATATTGTAATGTAAGATTTTTATTAAGGCTCTCAAGGAAGGAGAGAAGGGAAGCAAGAACAAAATCCCGCACTGCGCCTTTAGGAACTGGCTTGCCCCTCCCCCAGGAAGTGTACAGAGACATGCAGAACTTACTTATATAATTCCTAGCTCTCCCCATCCTGCATGCACAAAATACTTGTACTAATGATGACAAATCTGTCACTTTCTGAGCCTCTCTGGCCCCATCTGCCCTATATGTTTAAGACATATCCGACTTTCAAGAGACTAGATTCAGGTAGGTAGCCGTGTTGGTCTGACGCAGTCGGGGGGGGGAAGGCCAATAACACCTTAGAGACCAGGTACAGTGGTACCTCGGGTTACATACGCTTCAGGTTACATACGCTTCAGGTTACAGACTCCGCTAACCCAGAAATAGTACCTCGGGTTAAGAACTTTGCTTCAGGATGAGAACAGAAATCGTGCTCCTGTGGCGTGGCAGCAGCAGGAGGCCCCACTAGCTAAAGTGGTGCTTCAGGTTAAGAACAGTTTCAGGTTAAGAACGGACCTCCGGAACGAATTAAGTACTTAACCCAAGGTACCACTGTATAAGCTTTCATGTGCATACACACTTCTTCAGATACTGCAAGAGACTGCAATCTACTCCCACTATAAAACTGGCAGGGATTATGTTTCGTTAGGGGTGTTCAGAGCCTTTTTCATGTTCTCTTCTGTGCAACCTTCTGAGGGCCATATGCCAGTGGTGGGAGTGGCCAGAGGCAAAAGTGGGTGGAGCAATAAATGTTACCTTTGTAGAGTTTGGTAATTTCTACCCAAGCAAGCAAGAGGCATGATTAGAGTTCAATGCTCCAGCACTGAAGGATGTTATGATGTAGGGCTGGGGAGGGCTATGGCCTGGCGGTAGGTTGTGTGGCCTGGGAAGACCTGGAGAAAGTCAGACAGAGAAGTCTAGAGGCCCACATTTGGTGTCCACACGAGGTTCTCCACCCACTGATATAGATTCTGAAATGGACAACAGTGATGGTCATTATCGATGCATCTTTGCATCTGTGAGCCCCACTCCACGAAGGCGTAGGCCGCATTATGGTATATTTAATCTGAATTCATCTTGTTGTCTTTGCGTAGTTCCCTGGGCAAAATGGGAACTTAAATTCTCTGGAGTCCTCTGGGCAAGCGTTGACATAAATATGCAATGGTTTCCAATTGTTTAGCACTAATTAGCTTGATTAATTTTGGAGAGGTTCTGTTTCCCATTAAAGGGTGTCTCTCTTGGTTAATTACAGCAAGAATGGACCAAGGAGGGTAAATTAATGTGATCGGCATGGAAAATAAATAAGAAATGGTACACAGTGCATCCCTCAGCAAGGCCAGAGTTTTCTTAAGAGACCAGGAAGTTCAAGGGAGAATGGTCCACTTTGATTTGTTTATATGCAAATCTGTTTTCTTAATTGGCTCTGATTTTCAAAACACACTTTTTGCAGATTTTCGCTCTTTTTTATCACACCAGGACAAGATGCTTAAACAAATCTGGATTATGCTGTGTAACATTGGGGCCAATAGGGCACTGCCCCACCAACCTCAGCCGGCCCCCATTTGCTTGCCTTCTTACAACTATCCTGGCTGCTAGTTTCCTCCTCTTCAGCCTCTGTGTTGCCATTGCGGAACTCAGCTGGGAGGGAGATGGGGACAAGAGCAGAATAAGTTGCCTCTGCCTGTCATTGGCTCTGGTACTGCCTGTCATTGGTTATAGCTCCCCCTGCTGTTGACCTCCCTGCCTTCTACCCTACTGATCCCAATGAATGCCCACAATTACTGTTCGAATTCCTCCTCCCCCTTAATTTTTTGCTTCTGTTTTAAATCAGGAAAAGTCTGCTCAATATTGCGGCCAGTGATAACGCCGCAGTAAACATCAGAAATGCCTTTATAAATATGATCTAAGAATTTAATTGCCTCCTTTGTACTTTAATCTTATCTTCACACATTGAAGCCATGTGCATTGTATATTTCTGAACCCCAAAGGACAGCTTTTCATATGGCATTGTGGAGTAGGGCATTATCACTCGAAACCTGACAGGCCTGGTATGCTTTTCTGTCAGCCGATGGGCTGGGAAGTTTGTTATTAATTATGGAAAAGGCATACATACATAAAAAAGGAGGTGGTTTGCACAAGGCAGTTCTGAATCCTGAATTATAATTAAATTGGGGCTGTGTGGCAGGGGTGGGGAGAAAAAGCATTATTTGCCATGAATCAAAAACAAAGTGTAGTTACCCTGTTAGGTAGCAATACACAATCTGCACCACACACATTTTCAAAGCTCTAAGTTCCCCCAAAAGCAAAGCCGCAAATTAGTAAAGAGGGACCATTTCTGGATTGAAGTAGATGCAATTTTAAATGTGTACATGCATTTAACGTCTCCAGGTGTCCCCTCCCCAACCAGTGATGATGGGAATCAGGGCTGCAAAAACGACACATGGGAAGGTGTGTGTGTTGAAATAAATTTTTATTTGATTTTCAAAAAACATAAACATGCAACAAAACCAATTCCAAATCTAATTATTAAGATTACTCTGAATCTCCTGACTTCCCCCTATCCCTTCCATGGATCCTATTAATCCTATTTTCAACTGCATATCAATACTTCTCCATATTTTTTTTTTATCTTCCTAGGTATCGTATACATTCTGTTGCATTACAAGTGTGTTTAAATCCTGCTAATGTTTTAACCTACTTACAATAATTTTGTATATACAGTGGTACCTCGGGTTAAGAACTTAATTCATTCCGGAGGTCCGTTCTTAACCTGAAACTGTTCTTAACCTGAGGTACCACTTTAGCTAATGGGGCCTCCCGCTGCTGCCACGCCGCTGCTGCATGATTTCTGTTCTTATTAAGCAAAGTTCTTAACCCGAGGTACTATTTCTGGGTTAGCAGAGTCTGTAACCTGAAGCATCTGTAACCTGAAGGATCTGTAACCTGAGATACCACTGTACATTGTAAACGTTTCCCATTCTTTTAAAAATTCTTGTCTTCTTGGTTCCTGAGCTTCCCAGTTAGTTTTGCCATTTCAGCATAGTCCATCAATTTGGTTTGCCATTCTTCTTCAGCCGGGGTTGTCTCTTCTTTCCATCTCTGGGCTAGTAGGATGTGTGTGTGTGTGTGTGTGTGTGTGTGTGTGTGTGTGTGAACCCTTCCTTCTTTTGCAGTGGTCCTGATGAATACCACCCTTAAGGAAGGAAAGTTTGGAGCTCCCATGTGTGATTTGGAGCCTTGATAGTGCAGGGCTTCTGATGATTTCTTGTTTGTTGTTGTTTAGTCATTTAGTCGTGTCCGACTCTTCGTGACCTCATGGACCAGAGCACGCCAGGCACTCCTGTCTTCCACTGCCTCCCGTATTCGGTCAAACTCATGCTGGTAGCTTCGAGAACACTGTCCAACCATCTCATCCTCTGCCGTCCCCTTCTCCTTGTGCCCTCCATCTTTCCCAACTTCAGGATCTGTCCTTCCAGTGAGCACTCAGGGCTGATTTCCTTAAGAATGGATGTGTTTGATCTTCTTGCAGTCCATGGGACTCTCAAGAGTCTCCTCCAGCACCAGAATTCAAAAGCATCCATTCTTCAGTGATCAGCTTTCTTTATGGTCCAGCTCTCACTCCCATACATCACTACTGGGAAAACCATAGCTTTAACTATATGGGCCTTCCGATGATAAGAACATACAAAGAGCCTGCTGGATCTGGCCAACAGCCCATCAAACTCAGCATCCTGTTTCCACAGTGGCCAACAAGACCCCTGTGAGAAATCTTCAAGCAGGACCAAAGCACGAGAGCGCTCTGCCCTCCTGTCCTTTCCAGCAACTTGTGTTCAGAAGCATCACTGTCACCAAGAGCATCGTCATATTTGGCTAGTAGCCATTGAAAGCCTTATCCTCCATGAATTTGTCCAATCCACTTTCGAAGCCAGTTTCTAAAGCCTCTTTTAATGATGATGTGAAGAAGCCAATGCATATTCAGATGAGCACATGTAGGGTCCAACTTCAGATTTTCTACCTAATGTGCAGAAGTTGAGACAGCAGAGATAACTGGAACAGCAACACTGCACATTGCATCAAAAAGCAGGAGGGTTTCTGATGAGGCCTGATATCACCTTGGTACAAGAGGAGGAAGGTGCTAGCTGGATCTCGGTGGATTCAGGCATCAGCCCTGAAAATGTCAGTATTGCAGCCACCAGAACATCAATGGTCAGATGATATCAGAGGCCAAAAGAGTTCTGCCTAGTACTGTGAAACTTCTGAGTATACCTGCATGCTTTCTGTTTCTTGACATTAGCAATGCTAGAAAGCACAAAGGTGAGTATCTTTCTTCCTGTGGAAGAATGACTGTCCTTTCAATCTCCTGGTATCTTTTGAAGAACCTTCTCTTAAGGAACAGGCTCAGTGTAGCTCAAGATCAGGCTTGCCACTATCAATGCATGCCAGTGGCCTTTCTCAAAGATTGACAGTTGTTAACAAATCCTCCTGCTCTGAATGTCTGAGTCATGCAGCTAGAAGGCAAACAAGGCAGATATATTACTCTTTCCTAGGCAAAGGAGGTCAGCTAAGGTTGATTTTGTGAGCTGAATATGGATGGGTTCAGTGAACCCTGAAACAAGCCTTTGAATTGATCCTTGATCGCTGTCGAAATTTGGACTGATTAAGCACGGACTTTTTCTGCCTGTATACATAAAAATATAAGGTTGTTGTCACACCACAGTTTGTGTGGCTGCATCTTCCCACTCTGTTAAATGTAGCTGCAGTGAGGTTTAATGGAGGTGGGAGGTGCTTCACAGAGTGGTTTGAAAAACTGCTCTTTGAAGCACCTGTCTCCTCTGTGAAGCACCCCACCCCAGTTAACTGCAGCTGTGGGAATGTGGTGCTTCAGAAAACTGCTCTCTTAAGTGCCACCCCCTCATTTAAAATGGGGTGGGGATTGTGGCAAGCTGGGAGGAGGTTAGGGTGAGTTGGGAGGTGATAGGTGAAATCTAAAGGGAGGAGCATTTGGCAAAGCAGTTGGTGTATGAGGTGGGGTGTTGATGAATGGAGTGAGTTGGGGCAGAAGCCCCCAGTTTCCTATATGGATACAGGGAGTGAAATGTAAGGTGCTTCTAGACTGTCACTATCTTGTAGAAGACGTTCAAGTGCACACTGGAAGTTTAGCTTTATGCAATTAAAGTAGATTAAAGTATTCTGTTACCCTAGGGCAGGGGTCTGCAACCCGCGGCTCCGGAGCCACATGTGGCTCTTTTACACCTTTGCCGCGGCTCCGGGGCGGATACTAGTGAGGGGAGGAGGCGTATTGTGCACCCCGACACTCCCCACTGTGGCGGGCGCTGTACTGGCTGTGACGTCGCATGGGGGCGGTGCGTGCGTTAGTCACGCACCGTCCCGACATCACCTTTCCGCCCGCCCGCCCGCTACATTGTAAGGGGCATGTACGCTGGTCACTGTTTTGAAAGGGAGTGAAGAACACACACACACAAAAAGGTAACTTGTTAATTTAACGTTTATTTCTATGAGGAGGAGTAATTCTGAGGGGTCAAACAAAGAAATAATAAAAAAGTGACAAAAACCTTATTTTTATAATGACGAGTTTTGCGGCTCTCGGTTTTTTTTCCTTCAGAAATGGGTCCAAGTAGCTCTTTTTGTCTTAAAGGTTGCAGACAACTGGCCTAGGGCAACAAATCCGGTTGGGTTTGTTTGTTTTTGTTTGTTTGTTTGTTTGTTTAAATGACGTTTTGCAGTTAGGAAAGTGATGGGGAATAAATGCAGAACCACTTCTGTGCTTTTTAAATTATACACAAGGGAACAAGAGTACAAAGGAAATGCCAAACACAGATCTAGCACATAGTGACAAATTGCAAAGATACTGTATGCTAAAACATGGGGAAAGAACAGAAGACAAAAGAAGCTGAAATTAATTGGGGAAATTGGGGAAACAATTAGAATATAGAAAGTTAACTGAGATGCTGCTTCCTTATAAGATTGCTAGAGATGTAATAAAGAAATGGATCCCATCTCTCTCTCTCTCTCTCTCTCTCCCCCTCTCTCCCCCCCTCTCTCCCTCTCTCTCTCTCTCTTTCTCCCCCCTCTCTCCCTCTCTCCCTCTCTCTCCCTCTCTCTCCCTCTCTCTCCCTCTCTCTCTCTCTCCCACCCACACAGTATCATAGAAAGAAGGAGAGACAGTTTGCTGCCATAAATTATATTTTTTATTTAAATTGTTTGGGGTTTAAATATCTATGGGTGGGTGGGTGTTTGCATGTGTATATATAACTATAATAATTCTAAACAACTACAGAAATGACATCAATAATAATATTCTTTAAAAATTGGAAAGTGCTAAAAAAAGATGGGTGCAGGTGTGTATGAGTGTATGCGTCCATAACGGGGAAATGCCTTGAAAAGAGTGGGGTGAATGCAAGTTTCACAGCAAGATGTGTACATATTCTGTAAACAGATCAGAATTAATGCTCAGCAAAGGTTGGATGTAATCTAACCTCCCCTTAAGCCTTGTGCAAGCAAATCAGGAAGTGTGCTCAGTGATAAACTGGTTGCCTGGAGGAGCTCTAAAAATCATGGAAGCACATGCACATGTGCTACTGCTAGTCTGTTTTGACAAATGGGGCACTGCCCCACCAACCTCCATCTGCACTCAACCAACCCCTACCTGCCTGCCTTCTTCACTCCATCCGGTCCAGGAGGTGGCATTGACTTCCTCCTCCTTAGTTTCAGTGTTTCCCTTGTAGTCCTTAGCAGGGAGGAGGATGGGGACAAAACTAAAATTAGTTGGCTCTGCCTATCATTGGCTCTAGCGCCACCTACTGTTGGACTCCTCATTTTCCACCCTACCAATCCCCATGGCAACCAGCCACTACTGTACAGCCTCTAAGGAGGAAACAGTCACAAGGGTATTTAAAGGATTGGCAAGGAATGAACTCATATCTGCTGACTGCATATTTATTTGGGTGGGATTATTTTTTTTTTAAAAAAGGTTGATGGTTAAATTTATTTTGTTGCTGATAACTATTTTGTTTTAGAATTAGGTTGTAAGCCAAGGGACAGATAATTCTGTGAGTTTCCCCTTCTCTTAATTTCTTATTTTTCCAAGTTTAGTTCTATACGTTTTCACATCAGTTTGCTTTTTTAAAAAAAAGTCCCTGTGAGAATTTGTTAGCTTTTAAGCATGCACAGCAGAAGTCGCACTCAGGAGAGCATTATTTGCTGATAAAGAGTGTGCATCTGCTCTAGAATGTTCTGGAGCTCATGTCGCTAATTGCTGATACTGCGTGTCCGGCAGCCGGCTTGGGGGCCATGATGGACTTTATCTCCCTGGCAGTAGCCCAACAATTTGTCCTAATGGCCACACTTTTGCATGGGATTTTGCCTAATACGCACATTATAGCAAGCAATTTCCCCCATATGCAATGCTTTTGTGTGTGTGTACAATTTTCATTAATGTATGCATTTCCCCCCAAATATATACCTCTTTATTCACACTAGACTGGAGAACTGCAGTCCAATTTTGAAGGCTAGCTAAGTTTTGGTTCCTGTATTCTTTCAGGAAGTGTGAATTGGGTGGGTTCCTATTGCAATGCTCTTCTGCCAAAAGGGACAGAGGTTCTTTTTGCATTCAAACAAGGCAACAAAGCACACTGGCTCCGTTCTTTACTAAACAGGTTTTATTAATAGGCTGTGTTCATAACTGTCAAAGCAAAGGAGAGCAAAGGCAGAGGACTTATATCTCTTCCTTTGGCTGCTGGGAACTCCTCTGAATGGACATGGATATGACTCTGTAGAGTGTGGAGCTCCATGCCAGCTGCATTAAAGTTCTGACTGACAGAGGTGTTCTTGGGATTTATAGGGTTACATGTACCACACCAGTGGCCTTGACAACATTCATATTAAGACTAGCAGGTGTGTCCTATCCAATGTGCCATTGTGGGACTCTGTTAAGGCTTATCTGGAGATTAAAATTCCACACATCTCAGTGTTTAATTAACTGTGAGAGAATGATATTGCCTAGAAAAAGAAGACAGAATTAACTACTTAAAGGCTACACGACCCACAGGAACTTGAAGCATGGTTGCGTACCTCCTAAACCCCTTCAAAAATCATGGTCTTCCACAATTTGCCAATGCAAATGTGAACCCAGGCAAATTCCTCCCCCACCTCCTGAAGAGTGAAGTGGTGGAAAAGTGGGACACAAATATTTCAAATACATAAAAAAACAACAACAACAGGAGCCTTGACAGAAGGCACATTCTCATGATATGTCTAAAGGAAATAAATGCACATTGGGACTGGGGTGGTTCAGTTGTATGGCAGCAGGGTATGCACCTATGTAGAGAATCCTATGCGCATAGAGTTATAAGCACATGGATTCCACAAAAATATACACCCTATTCTGTGTAGTTCAGCCTAACTTAATCTGTTGCCCTCCATATATTTTGGATCAACTAACATCAGCCTCAGCCAGCATGGCCCAATGGTTAGGGATTATGGGAATTGTAGCCCAAAATATATTGAGAGTAACAGGTTGGGGAAACCTGGTGCAATTCATGAAAATGCCTGAGTTCAGCAGTGTTTGCTCAGATATACAAATTCTTGTTTAATTTTTTCAATATCATGGTAATTTATTTTTTTATCCATGCATCTTCCCACTGGTATACTGCTACCATGAAGTTATTAAGTTTCTAGTCCTTAACGTTTCAGTCGAAAGCACTGCATAGGAAACAGGTTATCCATATATAGTCTGAAACTAAGTGGCAAATTCAAAGGGTGCAGGCCTATATTCCTGGGCAAGTAAGTCACGTCAAACAATGTTACACGGGGTATATATACTGTTATCTTAGTAGAGAGAAGTGAGTATTTTGTTGACTTTACAATAGTGGCTGAGGGCCCTTGTTTATTGGGAATCAACACGCTTGTGCCTTCAGGTTCTAAGAATGTCAGAGCACAACCTTGATCTGTTTAAAATTAATGAGAAGCTTATTATTGACTTTGGTAGAGTTGAGACGAACTCTATAGGACTGGAAAAGAAAGGCCTCATTTCTGCAAGTTTAAGACTAGCAGCCCTGGTGTCTGTTGTGGAATTACTCTTGATTGACATATGGAACTCTAGGTGACCCTGTAAGAAAACCTTTTATTTTCTTTTGTTAAATTTTCTGACTATGACAGACCTCTCTCTGTCATTTCCCTGGGACTGTCCACTCAGTAAATTTGCTAGCTAATGCCAAAGGTGAGCAAATGGGGGAGCGGGCAGGTGGGAGTTGAAAATGATTATTTCCCCTTCCAATCTCCAGATAGATTTTCTAATCTTACTGCTCCACTGGGGAAATCTAAGAACTTTTATCAATTACCCCAATAATCAATTCATCAAGACACTCTTGCTTGCCACCCTGTTGTTCTCGGTTTCAACTGAATTATTTTGACATTCTTAAAGCAAACCTAGAAATGTCTCCCCATCAGGGAAAACAAAAGCAAGAAAGAGCAACGTAGTAAATAAGACATGGAGAGAGATTTGTGAAACTCCAAGTGGTTCAAGGAAAAGACAGGTGACACGTTTCTCATTTCCTCCCATCCCATCTCAATATACTTTAGCAAGTGAACCATATTTTTTGCCATCAGCAGTTTTCATCTAAAGGCAGCAGCATGCTCTGATCGGTGATCTTTTTTTCTGCTTTTTATTGTGTAGAGCTCAAAGAAGAAAAACAAGAGAGAGAACCAAGGATTTCTCCTAAGGAGGCATCGTCTAGAATACACTCCTCTTGGAATGGGCTTATTGGTCAAAGAAATCAACACCTTTTATCAAGTTTGTATTCTGGGAGGGAGTAGTGATGTATGGAAGTGAGAGCTGGACCATAAAGAAGGCTGATCGCCGAAGAATTGATGCTTTTGAATTCTGGTGCTGGAGGTGACTCTTGAGAGTCCCATGGACTGCAAGAAGATCAAATCTATCCATTCTGAAGGAAATCAGCCCTGAGTGCTCACTGGAAGGACAGATCGTGAAGCTGAGGTTCCAGTACTTTGTCCACCTCATGAGAAGAGAAGACTCCCTGGAAAAGACCCTGATGTTGAGAAAGATGGAGGGCACAAGAAGAAGGGGACGACAGAGGACGAGATGGTTGGACAGTGTTCTCGAAGCTACCAGCATGAGTTTGACCAAATTGCTGGAGGCAGTGGAAGACAGGAGTGCCTGCCTTGCTCTGGTCCATGGGGTCACGAAGAGTCGGGCACGACTAAACAACTAAACAACAACAACAATTCTGGGAGGGATTCTATCAATGGATCTATTCACACATACACATGAACCCGTATTTTTATACCCGTGTTCACAAAAGTACAACTTTGGAAATCTTTAACCTGGAGATGGTTGTGGGTCACTTTGGTTATTGCACTGCTTTACTGCCATTATAGAAACATCAGTGGTGACTTGCTCACTTGCTGATCTCTCTTTAATTAAGATATATGTTAACACAAAAGGATGGGCTTTGGGAAAACAATGGCTTGAAGCTTCAGTGCAGAAATAAAGCAAGACGCTTAGTTCTTACATGTTGCACAGGCCGCTCAACTCCACACAAGGTGGACCATAAGCTGATTCTTAAACAGCACAGAGATAAAAATAAATGGAGGCAGAAAGATTGCCCAAAGGAACTAGGGAAGATTCAGTGGAAGCCTAAACACACAAGGAGGAAGGGGGGGAAAGCTCAAATGCAAATGAAGTCTGTTTGGACTACATGAGGGTTGAGAGACAGCAAGATTAGGGAGATAAGAGAGGCAAATATCAGATAAAGAAGAGAGGTGATAATAATTGCCAATCCCAAGGGAGGAGAAAGAAAAGTGATTTCCTGAGTTTCCCCATGAGCTGTGGTGACCTGGTTGCATCTGCGTCTAAGGATTTGTGCTAGTGATTCAGTAGATTTGGGTGGAGATTCTTTACACTCAGTGGAGACAGTTAACTGCCTCTACTTTCTGAAAGAATACCTGATAGGCTCAGGTAAGGATGAGATGATCGACTCCATTTTGTTTTCAGGAGTTGATAGGTAAATCCATTCAGGAGGACAAACCTTTCAGATGACTTATCTGCATTTGTTTACATGTCCCCATCTACCTCTTACCAGAACCTTCTGTATTGTATTGCTTGGGTCCTGAATCACCTCCCCAAGTGCACCTACTTGGATTTTATCCAAGCCACTTTCCAAGTCCTTCATTTTAACCTCCTCTCATTGGTCAGCATGCCAGCTCATCTAAACACATCCCCCACAAGCCTCTTTTAAGACTGAGTTTTAGCATCAGTTGCTTGCACATTACCCTGGTCTTCTGAACAACCTCTCCAAAAACATCTTTAACACTCCACTGTGCTGCATACGCAAAGATTGGCCTGAGCTCAACACTTGAAACCCAACTCTTCTATCATCCCCACCCAAATGCACCGTTTCAGGGGTGCTTTGGCCAGCAGTAGGAGAGGTAAACTTTGCAACCTTGGTTCATTTTTTTTAGTTGTCCTTTTCTTATCCTTCTTTTCCTCAATGATGTGCATTCTGAGAAGGAGCCACAAAGACCAGCACACAATATTTGAAAAGTCAAGACACTGTGGGTTTGTACAATAGCATGACGCTACTTGCTGTTTTATTATTTTCCTTCCTTATAATTCCTAGCATTGGTTTGCCTTCTTTATGTTGAAAACACACCGAGTTGACATTTTAGAGGTTCTAGAATCAAAGGATGCAGAAGGCTAAATTTGGCAAGTTATTATTGCCTTACTTTTTTCCCCTTAGTTGAGGGCATGAAGATCTGTCCCTTTATAATACATCCAAATCATTATTCAGCATCCATCTTCAGTGAGGGTGTCAGTGAGGGTGTCTGTCACAGAATGTGCAAAGGAGGGGGAGCGAGAGTTGTGGCTAGGCATGGGGTGTGGCATGGTGTGGAGAGAGTACCAGGTGCCAGAGAAAGCTAGAGAGAGTGGCATAAAGGGCCACATTCAGCCTTTTAGCCTGAGGTTAAAAAGGACCCCTGACCATTAGGTCCAGTTGTGGACGACTCTGGGGTTGCGGCGCTCATCTCGCTTTATTGGCTGAGGGAGCCGGCGTACAGCTTCTGGGTCATGTGGCCAGCATGACTAAGCCGCTTCTGGCGAACCAGAGCAGCGCACAGAAACGCTGTTTACCTTCCCACCGGAGGGGTACCTATTTATCCACTTGCGCTTGGACGTGCTTTCGAACTGCTAGGCTGGCAGGAGCAGGGACCGAACAATGGGAGCTCACCCCGTCACGGGGATTCGAACCGCCGACCTTCTGATCGGCAAGTCCTAGGCTCTGTGGTTTAACCCACAGCGCCACCCGCGCCCCCCTCTGAAAATGTGAAAGTAGGAAGATGATTTCACATCCTCTTTCACCCCTGACCCCCCCTCACAATGATCAGTTGAAAGTTTGACTTTTTTCTTTAACTTTCCCACTTGTCGCTACTGTGCTATCAGTACACCATATGTGTACTGTTTTGCTCTCATAATGTCGGCTGGTTAATGCAGGGTGTTTTAAAATCAGCCGTCTCTTTCAGCTGGCAGCCTGATTGCAATCACAAAGGAGTCAAGAGTTCTCCATCCCTTCCCTCCCCACTGGCGTCCCTGCTCCCCACATCCCGCATTAACAGTTTAAGGCAGCAATCCTCTGCTCACTTATGTGGGTGTAAGCCCCGATCAACTTAGTGGAACTTACTTCTGAGTAGACGATTGTGCTGGAAAATTTCTGGTTGAGATCTTGACCTGAAGAGCTTCGATTCACCATACACTTCTCTAAAGAGAGGTGGGTCCTGCCTCTTATCAGGGCTAGCAGTGTTCGAATGCGCACTATTAGCTCTCCCTTTTGAAGCAGTTCAATTTGTATTGTGACACATCCTCATCTCATGTTGAATGCAGTTGTAACGTAGCTAAAGCGACTAGCCATGATAGCTGTATTCTGCCTCCAGGTTGCTGGACTAGATGGGCCATTTGCCTGATCCCGAATGCTCTTTTTATGTTTTTCAGGCTTACGTTTGTGTGAACTTACCTGGAAGGGTGGTGCTGTGGGTTAAACCACAGAGCCTAGGGCTTGCTGATCAGAAGGTCGGCGGTTTGATCCCCACGACGGGGTGAGCTCCCGTTGCTCGGTCCCTGCTCCTGCCAACCTAGCAGTTCAAAAGCATGTCAAAGTGCAAGTAGATAAATAGGTACAGCTCCAGCGGGAAGGTAAACAGTGATTCCATATGCTGGTCTGGTTCGCCAGAAGCGGCTTAGTCATGCTGGCCACATGACCCAGAAGCTGTTGGTCGGCTTCCTCGGCCAATAAAGCGAGATGAGCACCGCAACCCCAGAGTTGTCCGCAACTGTATCTTTACCTTTACCTGGAAGTAGGGATGGGGGGGCAGAATGGGGTTTGGTTTGAATTTCAGTGAGAAACTACTTAATTTGCACTTTTTGAATCATTGCGTGAACCAAAGCACAGCCACCCTTTGAAACTCGTATTTCACCAAATTTTGTGACGCAGTTCTCTGGCCAAACAATGTGTACAGAAAAGTGAATATTATGGGAAACATGTGAATAAAAAAAATGCATTCTTTAGTGAACATAACATACAAACATTCACTATGTTAGGGCAAATTGCTTGCAAATTAAAAAAAAATCATATTTTTTTTGAAAAACGCAAATTGCTGCAGAAATGTGGAGAGCTGAACTTAAGATGGAGAAAAATAGGAAACCAAAAGAAATAAAAAGTGACAGATCACAGGGAGTTGCACTAGATGGCTTTCTGGGTCCCTTCCAACTCTACAATTTTATGTTTCTATGATTCATCCTTAAAGGTAGAGGTAAAGGGACCCCTGACCATTAGGTCCAGTCGTGACCGACTCTGGGGTTGCGGCGCTCATCTCGCTTTATTGGCCGAGGGAGCTGGCGTACAGCTTCCGGGTCATGTGGCCAGCATGACTAAGCCTCTTCTGGCGAACCAGAGCAGTGCACAGAAACGACGTTTACCTTCGCACCGGAGCGGTACCTATTTATTTACTTACACTTTGACGTGCTCTTGAACTGCTAGGTTGGCAGGAGCAGGGACGGAGCAATGGGAGCTCACCCCGTCATGGGGATTCGAACCGCTGACCTTCTGATCGGCAAGTCCTAGGCTCTGTGGTTTAACCCACAGCGTCACCCGCGTCCCTACAATTTTATGTTTCTATGATTAATCCTTACCTCACAGTAAACTCCATTGAATTAAGCAGCATAACCTTTCTCATAAAACATGCATGGGATTGGGCTGCATATGAACATAGGGGTATTTTTGTTTGTTTCGCTTCCCAGTGGGGAATCCTGCCCATCAGAAAAACTGCCCGCAATGCTGATGGCAATATCAATTTGGCTTTGTCATCCTCTGTTTGTAAAAACAAAAGGCTAAGATGTGAGCTGCTAAGGGAGTACTATTGGATCTCGTCTTCAGACAGGTTGTCTTGATATCAGCTGGATATCAAAAGACAGCTCAAGGGAGCTTGCATTGGGATTCTGGGTATGCCACAACTGACCTATTGATAAGCAGGAAACTACAGCTATTTCTGTTTGTTTTGCTTGCTTCATAGCAAGCAGACAAAAGTACAAATATTGACTCAAAAGTGAAAGGGGGGGGAAAGCCATCTGTGGCCAGGCCTTTTCTCTCTTTTATTTTGGGAGACTGTGCGCAATCATGAAGAGAAAAATTGAGTAAGCGCCTTTCTCCCCCTGGTAAAAGATAGAGACATTGGACAGTAACCAGGGGACCATCTGCTTCATTTCTTCATTCATCATTAGGCATGACTGTGAATCCAACACCAGTAGACAATGAGGCATGGAGAAGCCATTTGCAGTAGCCAGTTGATGGAAAGTATTTCATAGAATCATAGAGTTGGAAGAGACCACAAGGGCCATCGAGTCCAACCCCCTTTTTCAACCCCCTATTTCAAGGACACGGTTCTAGGAGAATACATTGGAGTCGAGTCAGACCAAAATTCTTGCGTAGCTTGCAAAGCTTGTACTATTTTATTGTTGTTAGCCGCCCAGAGCCCGGCTTCGGCTGGGGAGGGCGGGATATAAATAATATTTATTATTATTATTATTATTATTATTATTATTATTATTATTTCTGGATCCATAGAACCGCATTGCAGAAAAGTAAACAGGGAAGCTGAAACAAGGAAAATATTGATAGGAAGACAACTTTATTGGTTTATTTAAACATCATCAGCAGCAGTGCTTTTTCTAAAAAAATGTTTAGGGGTACTCTCATTTTGATTCAAGAAAATCAGCATTTTATAGTTTAAATCAGGAAAAATAGACACAGTAAATGGACAAAAGTTCAAAGATTCACAAAATGTTTAGAGGTATGTGCACCCCTGCATCCCCCCAGAAAAAAGCACTGATGATAATAATAATAATATAATTTATTATTTATACCCTGCCCATCTGGCTGGGTTTCCCCAGCCACTCTGGGCAGCTCCCACAGAATATTAAAACCACTATAAAATGTTAAAAACTTCCCTAACCAAGACTGCCTTCAGATGCCTTCTAAAAGTCAGATAGTTGTTCATTTCCTTGACATCTGATGGGAGGGTGTTCCACAGGGCAGGCATCACCACTGAGAAGGCCCTCTGCCTGGTTCCCTTTAACCTCACTTCTCGCAGTGAAGGAATGGCCAGAAGGCCCTCAGAGCTGGACCTCAGTGTCTGGGCTGCACGATGGGGGTGAAGACGCTCCTTCAGGTATACTGGGCCAAGGCAATTAAGGGCTTTCAAGGTCAGCACCAACACTTTGAATTGTGCTCGGAAACATACTGTAGGTCTTCCAGGACCAGTGTTATATGGCCTTGGCAGCCACTCTAAGCTGCCACATTCTGGATGAATTGTAATTAAATTTATATACTGCCTAGGGTGTTTTACAGTAGACAGGGGTCAGCAAACTTTTTCAGCTGGGGGCCAGTCCACTGTCCCTCAGAACATGTGGGGGGCCGGACTATATTTTGAGCAGGGGGAAATGAATGAATCCCTATGCCCCACAAATAATCCAGAAATGCATTTTAAATAAAAGGACACATTCTACTTTAGAAGGCAATTGGGCCGGATCTGGCCCCGGGCCTTAATTTGCCTAGCCATGCAGTAAAAAGGTAAAGGGGCCCCTGACCATTAGGTCTAGTCTTGACCGACTCTGGGGTTGCGGCGCTCATCACGCTTTATTGGCCGAGGGTACAGCTTCCGGGTCATGTGGCCAGCATGACTAAGCCGCTTCTGGTGAACCAGAGCAGCACATGGAAACACCATTTACCTTCCCACCGAAGCGGTACCTATTTATCTACTTGCACTTTGACGTGCTTTCGAACTGCTAGGTTGGCAGGAGCAGGGACCGAGCAACAGGAGCTCACCCCGTCGCGGGGATTCAAACCGCCGACCTTCTGATCGACAAGTCCTAGGCTCTGTGGTTTAACCCACAGCCACACCCGCATCCCATTAGCCATGCTAATGCAAAATGCATAACATAATGGCGGCAACAACAACAAGAGCAACAACACCCCCTCACCACGGATACAATGAAAAGTTAACAGATTGTTTAATCAACCAAAGGTTTGGCTGAAGAGGAATGTCTTCACATGGTGCCTAAATATATGCAGAGGTGTTTGAGAGTTTGTTGGAAATGTGTGTGAAGGGGCTAGGGGAGGGAAGGTTTCAGCTCAGCTCCTAGTACTGGGAATTTGAGTCTATCAGCTGCAGTTTTGCAGCTGAATCTCACTCTGAGTCCTGGCGTCTTGCAGATGACCCTGCTAAGGAGCCATTTCTGAGTCTGGATTCCCCATTTATCAAACAATGGAAAGACGGACCTACCTCACTGGTCTGTTGTGAAGATTAATGAGATAACAAAATCTTCCCTTGAGCCTCAGGGATAGGCTTGCCCCATACATCTAAATAACAGACGCACTGTGTGTGGGAAAGTGACTTTCACCGTGCTTTCTCCTCCCCTCCCTCTCTTTTACCCCAAATACCAGAGAGAGAAAGTGAGCTGAAAAATCTGCTGCTTAAATCAAACAGCCCTCACACCTTTGGGTGTTTCTAATATGCATGTCATGTTTGAAAAATGTCAGCGGTGGGGGGGGGGGAGGAAGGGGGGAGATGGAATAATTCTTGGCTGCACATTTGTCTGAAGTGCATAATTGCCGCATTTGACATGTATGAATGCACTTTCATTATGGTGTCAAGAGGACACTTTGTACCTGGAAAAGGAGCAAGTGATTTGAGAATGGCAAATAAAATAGTAAGCATTTTGCTTAAATAAAGTTTATTACAGCTTTGGGGAAAGAGATAATTATAAAGCATTCACTGGCTTGTTTTTCCTCTGATTGAGGCTTTAAAATGTCATTTAAGAAGATTAAGGTATTCAAGACTCGCAGTCTTGCTGAGGTGGATAACCTGGAGCAAAGTTGCCCCTGGACAGCCCTACCTCTTCCACTCACTGGCATTCATTCTTCTTCCAGGCATGTCCAAAGTCTGTTTCGGGTGCCTAATCCGGCCCGCCGGTCGATTTAATCCGGCCCCTGTGGCAGTTTATTTCCTTGGATAAAATCCTAAAAAAAAACCCCTCAAAAAAGCTAAACAACTTCAATCCTAAGAAAAAGCTCAACAACTTTGGTTGGCCCTTTGGTCGGCCCTCATGGCCCTTCACTTCATCAAATGTGGCCCTCTTTGAAAAAGGTTTGGACACCATCCATGCCAGTTCTGGGGATGTTGGCTTTTTGGGAGGGCAGGGGCTTTGAACAAGATGGTCTAAAAATGCCACCCCTCTCTCTGTGTGTGCCCACCTCTTCCTAACCGCTTCCTCACTTTTCTTGCTTCTACTTCTGCGCCAATCCCAGAACTAAAGAGCTCTTGCTACTTCTCACTTCTTTACTGCACCACTTGGTCCATCAGTTGTTGTTGTTGTTGTTGTTGTTAAATGAGTTTATATACCGCCCTATACCTGGAGGTCTCAGGGCAGGTCACAGAAAAGATCACAACATGTATAATCAAAATAAAAACAACAACCCAATAACACTCCCCCAGAAAAGAGCCATATTTTAAAAGGGTATTGGATGTCAAACAGATCAACCAAAGGCCTGGTTCAAAAGGAACGTTTTTGCCTGGCTCCTAAAGGTTGTTAGGATATTTCCGTTCCACCTTAAAAGGGAGCAGGCTTTGTGAGTCACAGAGTCTGCGTATTTCCTGTTCACAGGAAGTTTATGTTTGTACATTGCTTTCGTTTTCTCTCTGTGCCTGAGACATCGAAGCAGGCAGTCATGTTTTCTCTTTGTTCTGACCAACGCTGAATAAAGTTCTAAATAATGCTCTCCTGAGTGCACCTTTCGTTGTGTGAACTCTGCTGATAGAGCGTGCACCAGTCCTTGGAATGTGGAAAGCTATTTCCAAGGCTTTTGTCGCTAATTGATTGATACTGCGTTTCTACGGGAGGTCGTTGGATCGCACCGGAGGCGATGTGGGGGCATGATGGCCTTTGGACTCCCTGGCAGTATCCCAACAAAGGTGTGTAATGAAGGTGCCAGGCGAACTTCCCTGGGGAGAGCATTCCACAGATGGGGAGCCACTGCAGAGAAGGCCCCGTTCTCGTGTTGCCACCCTCCAGACCTCTCGAGGAGGAGGCACACGAAGGAGGGCCTCAGAAGATGATCTCAGGGTCTGGGGTAGGTTCATATGGAAAGAGGCGGTCCTTGAGGTATTGCAGTCCTGAGCCATTTAAGGCTTTATAAGTCAAAACCAGCACTCTGAATTGGGCCCAGAAACTAATTGGTAGTCAGTGCAGTTGGACCAGGATCGGTGTAACATGCTCAAACTGTCTTGTTCAGGTGAATTCTGCACTAGCTGAAGTTTCTGAACCATCTTCAGAGGCAGCCCTACGTATAACACATTGCAGTAATCTAACCTTGAAGTTACAAGAGCATAGGCAACAGTAGTTATGCTATCCCTGGACCACCAACCGAAGCTGATGCAATGCACCCTAGGCCACTGAGGCCACCTGAGCCTCAAGTGACAGCAAAGGATCCAGGAGTACACCCAAGCTACGAACCTGCTCCTTCAGGTCAGGAGCTTGTCCTATTCTCGAGTAGGACCCTGGTAGAGACACATGCCTGACAGGCATGTTCTCTCCCTCCTGGTTGATCGTTCGGGAGCTTCAAAAGCTTTCTTCAGCCCAAACATCACAGTGACCAATGCCAACAAACATCGGCACACTTAGGGATCCGTAGAGTCTTTGCAGCTTGCGTAACAGACCTCAGCAACTCAGCATTTTGGCTAATCTACTTTATTTATATATAAACACACACAGAGCACAGCAACATGGCTCCCTCTCTCTCTAGCATCAGACAGCAAAGAGAAAGTACAAAGGGCAATAGTCCCACTTCACGGAACACAGTAACACGTACATCCTGTCTCCGTCACGTCCCACTCTGTAAAGTCAAAACATACACCGTCATATGATAGACAAAAATCCCATTACTTCAATCATGGAGCAGGAATTCTAACAGTGTAACCCCATCAAGAGCAGGCGACCTCTCAGCCATCTGGCCTGGGAACCAGAGAACAAAGGAAGAGCCCTGCTGGATCAGGCCAAAGGCCCACCCTGTCCAATATCCTATTCTCACAGTGCCCAGCCAGTTGCCCATGACAAGCCTGAAGTCAGGAGCTGAAAGCGACATCCGTCTTCTTGTCTGTGATTCCCTGCAGCTGATATTCAGAGGCACAACACCTCTGAAAGTGGAGATAGAACATAGTCATGAGGGCTAGTAGCCGATAATAGCCCTTTCCTCCATGAATTTGCCTTAGTTGATAATTTAACTATGTGCTGTATTGTGGAGTATTTCCTTTTGTCTGTCCTGCACCTTCCAACATTCAGCTTCATTGAATGCTCACGAGTTCTCCTATTATCAGAGAAGGAGAATAGCACCTCTCTCCCCACTTTATACACACCTAGTTTTATACACCCCCTTTTACTTGTCTTAAAAGCTCCAAATGTGGTCATCTTTCCTCGGAGGAAAGCTGTTCCATTCCCTTGATCATTTTGGTCGCCCTGCTCCAAACAGAACAGGAGCAGAGATGGCATTGCATTTAGTTATTCCTTGATGCAGAATGCAGATCTTGGCAAGTTGTCACACTCCCCGTAAGCTCCAAATGAGCCTTTCTTTACCGGCCATTGTATGCCCCTTTCCTTTCCCCTGCGCAGGGGACTTTTGATTCCGTCTTTTTTGTTGTTGTTGCTAGTATGAGGTTTTTCAGCACTTTTCGTCCTGCTGCTCTGCTTGAAAGAACGACTGCTCTCAGCCTACTTTACTGCCAGGACAAAAGGAACCTGGAAGGGACATCCTGCTTTAAAAAGTAGGCTGGCTATTGTCAACAGTAATTCATAATGTAATTCCAGTCATTTTGCCAGAGCTTAAAAAGTAGGGCAAACCCACATTGTCCCAGTAGGGATGCAATTTGGGGTAGGGGGATGCGGTTATCTGTGCAAAAAAAAGAGGGGGGGGGATAAAAGAGTAAAGAAAACAAGAAGCAGAGATGGGAAAGGAGCTTCTAGAAACCTGAAAATGAATCCCACTCTCCTCTGGCATGGGAACTTTCCAAAACAAGTCATGTTGCACCACTTGTTGTTGTTTAGTCATTTAGTCGTGTCCGACTCTTTGTGACCCCATGGACCAGAGCACGCCAGGCACTCCTGTCTTCCACTGCCTCCCGCAGTTTGGTCAAACTCATGCTGGTAGCTTCAAGAACACTGTCCAACCATCTCGTCCTCTGCCGTCCCCTTCTCCTTGTGCCCGCAATCTTTCCCAACATCAGGTTCTTTTCCAGGGAGTCTTCTCTTCTCATTAGGTGGCCAAAGTATTGGAGCCTCAGATTTAGGACCTGTCCTTCCAGTGAGCACTCCGGGCTGATTTCCTTCAGAATGGATAAGTTTGATCTTCTTGCAGTCCGTGGGACTCTCAAGAGTCTCCTCCAGCACCAGAATTCAAAAGCATCAATTCTTCGGCGATCAGCCTTCTTTATGGTCCAGCTCTCACTTCCATACATCACTACTGGGAAAACCAGAGCTTTAACTATACGGACCTTTGTTGGCAAGGTGATGTCTCTGCTTTTTAAGATGCTGTCTAGGTTTATCATCACTTTTCTCCCAAGAAGCAGGCGTCTTTTAATTTCATGACTGCTGTCACCACCTGCAGTGATCATGGAGCCCAAGAAAGTAAAATCTCTCACTGCCTCCATTTCTTCCCCTTCTATTTGCCAGGAGGTGATGGGACCAGTGGCCATGATCTTAGTTTTTTTGATGTTGCACCACTAGGAATCTGAAATTTTGGGCATGCAGCAGGATCTTTAATGCACACTTAACAACAACAACAACAACAACAACAACAACAACCGCCCCCAGCTGGCTGGGTTTCCCCAGCCACTGTTGGCACAGGTTGACCAGGCAAGCTAAAGTACAATCAAATTTGATTAAGCTAGCACAGCTTAGTGGCTAAAGAGACTGAACTATGAATCATAAGAACAAAGAAATCTGCCTTATATTGAGTCAGCCCAAAGGGGCCACCTGGCTCATTATTGAATGGTGGTTGCTCTCCATAGATTCAGACAAGAGGACATTCCCAGTTCTACCTGGAGATGCCAGGGATTGCGCCAGGAACTGTCTGCGTGCAAAGCCGATGCTCTGCCAGTTTACCACTGAACTGTGGTCCTTCTTTACAAGACTCAAGTTATACCAAATGGTCTCCCTTATCTTAAAAGCAGAAATGCCATTTAAGTGAGACAGTGACTGGGGAGCAGGTGGAGAGTCACCTATTTCAGATAACAAATGATTGTTTCCCCAAAGCACTTGTCTCTTCAGATAATTCATTTCTTCCATCCAGTGTGACTATTGTTATCCTTCTGACAATTGTTTGTTTGTCTGTTTGTTTGTTTAATTTATTTTAAGGAGGCTCTCAAGGTGGCTTGCGGAAAAGGGATAAAACAGAATTCCTATACAAGATATAAAGAAAGACAAAACAGCAGGTGTAACATTTTAAAATGCAGCGCCACACTTTTATTTATTTAAACAGCGAACAGGAGCCATTTAATACCAGCAGTGATATAAAAACTGTACAAAGCTCTGCATGCGAATTTAACGCAGCATGGAACATATGAGTTTTCAAAGCCTATTTAAAATCCACTCTGGAGAGACCAATCATGTGAGGAAGTTCCACAGACAGGGGGACAGCTCTGAAAAGGCCTTGTCTCCTGTGCTGTCAATCTTATAAATTTGTATGGTGGACCCACAAGCATAGCTTCTGGGGCTGATCTCAAGGACTAGGAAAATTTGTATTGGATCACCTGCCCCCAGACCATTAAGATTTTCAGCTTCAGGGGCACAGTGGTGGAATTTCTCTCCCATGAGTTAAAATGGGAGGTGTGGTTATACTGCCAAAGACATATTTTTAGGTTCTGTAAAGTAAATCATGGCCCATTCTCTGTTTTTGGATCAAATATGGATGCCTCAGCTGATCAGATAACACATATGCTTCCTCAAACTTCCCAGCAAACTATAATACTGCATTATTTGAGATTTGTCGCATCACATGCTCTCATTGTGTGGGCTTTTAGTTATATGCTTCTGCCAACTGTCTTCATGGAAATTCTGACATAAGTGATATTCCTAGAAGTAAAGGTTGGTAAATGAATTCTTGAACAGTGTAGCTGCCACAGACATCTATTCATCTGAGCTACTTCAGAAGAGATGCCTCCCATTGACTGAGCCACTTGGAGTCAAGGGCTCTCCTCGCCCTCCTTGCTTGCTTGCCAGAGTAGCATTATAACACTTCGCCTCCATACTTTAGTACTGGCGCTTGTTGGTGCCTCCCTCCCCTTCCTCTTGCCTTCCCCAAAGATCACCGTGGGGAATCTTTGCAGATTTGGGGGCTCCAACATAATGCTCATATTTCTCTCTCCCAACTCCCTCATTTAACATTCAGAGTCCCTTCAGATGTCCTTCTTGTTATGTATTCCTGGTGATTTGTGCTCTTTATGCTAGCAGGGTGGTTAGATGCAATCTTGCTTTCAATACTCTATGTGCCTGAAAATATTTTGGGGTGGACGTGCTGCTTTGTTTCTGATCAGTGCATTTCCCATAGCTTCCTGATTGTCAGGCGTCCCGGTTCCCATCTTGATAACTGTAATGGATTTAGGGGTTGCTCGTGCGTAAGTTGCCGCCACTCCTGGCTAGGTTACCTGGTTAAACCCTATCTGACTGAACAGCCTCTAGCATCGTGACTGTCTCAGTCGCTGGCAGAATCCGTCAGTGGGCGTTTCTTAAACTTCTTCCAGCACAAAAGTTCTTTGACGCCTAGTCTCCGCCAAGACTCCCTGCGCGGAAGCCTTCTGCGCAGGGAGGGTGTGGGCAGCGGAGGACCCGTACTCTCTCCGCTGGTCTCCGGCGAGGAGTCTTGGAGCCTCCTCTCCGATTCCCCCATCTGCCCCCCTTCTCTACTGGTGTTACGCTGATTTCCTTCCCCAGCGGACGGGCTGCCTCTCTCCCTACTGGGACCCTCTCCGGCATCCCTCTGGAGCCTTCCCTCCGCCTCTAGCTCCGATGGCAGTTCCCTGACAATAACGCAGCAAGCGTAGTTAATTGAAAAGGAAGATTTATTGCAAAAAACAAACAGAGTTCGCTGGACGGCTCTAACAAGCCGCCAGCCTCATCAGTCATGATGACCCTTCTGAAGACTGCTTCCTGCAAGACCAGAAGCAGCTGAACTTTCGCTTCTGACATCTCTTGTTTTGCTTCCTGTCTTGGAGCCCTCCCATTTGCCGAGACCTTGGACTGAGAGGGTCAGCTCCCACCTCTACCCCATTCTCTGAGGGGCTGTCTCTTAGTGCTTTCCCACCTGATGAACTGCTTCCTTCTCTGTTTGCGGCATTTTGCACTTCTCAGGAGTGTTGGCAGGGTTCTGGCTCGCTCTCAGTCACTCCCTTATCAATCTGCATTCCAAAGGGCCGGGGAGTTGGCACTTGCCGGTGCTCATCCTGCCTGGCAGTTAAACCACTCTGTTCCTGGCTGCTTCCTTCAACTGGCTGCAAACCTTCTCTGGGGGCAGGCTCATTCATGACACTGATGAAATCCTGCACCTTTTTATACCACATAGGAACATCAGAAGAGCCTGCTGGATCAGACCAACCCCCTCCCCCAGATAATTCAGCATCAGGTTCTCACAGTGGCCATGCAACTGCCTGTGGAAAACCAAGCAGGGGCCTGAGCACATGAATATTCTCCTCTTCTGTTTCCAGCTACTGGCATTCAGAAGCACTAGTAGCTACTGAGAGCCTTATCCTCCCATGAATTTGTCCAATACACTTTTAAAGCCATCTTTGGTGGTGGCCATCACTGCCTCCTGTTGGATTAAATTATATAGTTTAATTATGCAGCACCATAAATGTTCCAGGTTATTTATTTATTTTTGTCCCTTTCTGTTGTGTTGTAGTGCAAAAGTGTCCCTCCATATGGCAACAATGTGTTACCGTGGGGAAAGCGGAAAGATTTGTGGATGTTCCAGTAACACACTAACTGTGCTGATGATGTGATGCCGAACACATCTGCCAAAAAAAGGAAAGAGAAAAAGAAGGCATGATGGAGAACAGCAACAACCGGGAAAAGCTAGACATAACATTTTACAACGACAGGAAGAAACACCAAGGATTTTGGAATGCAGAAATAAAGAAAATAATCAAACCAGCAAATTTAGCACGGGGTGTGTGTGTGTAAATTATATCATTTGATATTTGAATGATTGATGATCCGGAAAGCTGTCTGTGGACAAACGCCGGCTCCCTCGGCCTGAAAGCGAGATGAGCGCCGCAACCCCACAGTCACCTTTGACTGGACTTAACTGTCCAGGGATCCTTCACCTTTTACCTTACTGTCCAGCAGAATCCCTTCCCAAGTGAGAGAAAGCAGGTGGAGCAGGTAGCTTTGGGGAGAGAGGAGCCAGAGAGGTAGCGAGTGAAGAATGAAAACAAGGACAGAGGCAGGGATGGGAATGGGGATAGGGACAGAGACAAGAATATAGAGATGGAGACTGTAGGGAAAGGAAGCAGAAGACCAAAGACAGAGACGAAGAGGGAGACTGGGAGGAAGAGAGATTTTTTAAAAGTGCATAGTGTGAGACAGGAAATGGTGGTACAGGGAAGCTTTACTCCAGAACTGGAGGAAAAGAAATAGAAGGAATTGGTAAGGAAGGTCTGGGGTGAGGGAAACTCCCAGTAATGGGCTTAAAGAAGTTGAGGATGGATTCCATAATGCAGGGAACCTACACTGAATTAGGGCTGCAAGAGTGTAGCAGGGAATACTTAACTGAGGAAATAAAACACACTGACAGATGGGGTCAATGCTGATCAGAGTACCCAGGCTTGTGAGAGCAAAGGGGATCACCAGATGGTCTCCGAAAGCAAGGGACATTGAGGTTCTGACAATCCTTAGGACCCATAGAGAGAGTAGGGCATGACAGAGGCTTATTCCCAAGAAACTGGCTATTGGGTTGCGGCCTAATTGCAGTATTTTAAATTTAGAATTAATTCATATTTTGAATTCTAAAGCTTTCTGATTGTATTGAAAGGGACTACTTCAGACTTCCATTCTCCTTCTGGAGCTACACATTAGAGAATGATCAGCGCCGCAATCATCTTTTTTTGGGTGTGTGTGAGAGAGAGAGCCCATCATTATTAAACATAGAACATTCTGATATGGTAAAACATTAAGGGTCTTTCTTGAGGAGGCTGAGCCAAGGTAATGTGAGCACTTGAACATTAACTTCCTTTGTATGCACCCTGTACATCTTACAAGGATCCTTGTGCATTATATTGCAGTATAAATTTCATTCCCGGTATAAAACACTGAAGATGGAGCGCTGGTGTTCGCCCCAACTTTCCCTGGCATTGTGAGGATTAAATTAAGCAAGCGCTGCAATGGCATTGCATTTATTGTCTGTTTACTCAGGAGGTTGCAGAGGGAGGGCAATGAAATAAAATAGCAAATGCAATGGAAGCTCATTGATATTCTAATGCTGCTGGTGGTATTGTAAATGCTGGGAAGGATATGAAAGGATTCCATTGACATCGTAATAGTGCCCATAGTTAAGAATAAAGGCCCATTTCAAGTTTCCATCTATCGACAGGATAATGTGCTTTGTGGGGAAACATTTTATTGAGAGGGAACTGTAGGGCGCATTACAAATGGGAACCGCAGGCACACAGAGCTCCTATCCAGTGTTCCAGCCAGCCAGTCATCCATGCCCTTCTTCATGACGCTCCATTCCATTCCTCTTACCCTGAATTTCTGACCTGATCCCCCATCATCATTACCAGGAGATACTTAGCATCAGTGCTTTTTTCTGGGGGAAAGGTGAGGGAACTCATCACGAAGTTTGTTTATTGCGGGTGCAGTCACAGTGCCACCCCACACCCTGGGCAGTGGCTAAATGTAAAATGTGATTAATAGACGCAAGCAGACAACCATATGGCTTAGAAATGGCCACAACTTTTTTGATTACAGATATAGATGGATTTTTAGCTCAGGCATTGTGTGCATAGCTGTTCCCCCTAGACAAAACAACAACAACATTATTATTTAATTTTTAGAAGTTCCCCCAAGTTCCTGCTAAAAAATATGCCTGCTGTTAGACCTTCACCTGGGCCCTAGTTGGGTGTTTGGGTAGGCCATCCATCCACCTGGCATATGACAGGACTAGCTGGTCACAGATACAGTGTTGCTGTTCTTTTCTTTTGATTTCTTGTCTTCTTAATTGGACAAAGGTAGGAATCCATTTTTACCTATTGTGCTCTGTCCTATACAGTGGAACCTCAGTTTTCGAACTTAATCCACTCTGGAAGACCGTTCAGCTTCTGAAAAATTTGAAAACTGAGGGTCAACGGGCTGGCTGCAAAGTCAATGGAAAAAAAGAAAGAAAAACATGGTTCGGAAGCTGTCTGGCTTCCGAAAAATCGTTCCTAAACCAGAGAAGTTACTTCTGGGTTTTCGGTGCTCAGGGGCCAAAACATTCCAATACAGAGGAATTCAGGAACTGAGGTTTGACTGTAGATGGCTGTATTAGGAATGCAAGAATAAAGTGTTTGCCACAAGCATTCTTAGGGAGAAAAAGATGAAAGGAACACACAGGACACTGGAAACCTAA
Source organism: Podarcis pityusensis (assembly GCF_964106645.2). Taxonomy (NCBI): domain Eukaryota; kingdom Metazoa; phylum Chordata; class Lepidosauria; order Squamata; family Lacertidae; genus Podarcis; species Podarcis pityusensis. Next base: position 42,134,101 of record NC_138039.1, on the reverse strand, counting down.
CAAGTGTGTTACACTGAGTCAGACCATCCAACTCAGCATTGTCTACACCGACTGGTAGAGGCTTTCCAGTATTTCAGGCAGGGTTCATTCCTCACTTGGGGATTAAAACTTGGACCTTCTACATGCAAAACAGATACTCTTCCACTTAGCTATAACGCTTCCATAATATCAAGGGGACCAGAGGCTTCCCAGAGAAAATGCTTTCAACACAACAGCTGACAAGGAGGGAGGCAGAAAGCCTACCCATGAACTTTTGAAAATGGAGATAGTCTACCACAGAGGGATGGAGAGCATGTTCAGATGTTCTTGGACTCCAGCTTCCATCAGCCCCAGCCAGACGGCCAATGGTCAGGGATGATGGGAATTGAAGTCCAGCAACATCTGGAGGGCTACAGGTTCCTTCCCACGGCTGTAGATATTCTTCATCTGGGGACCAGACGGTGCTAAGGCTGCTTTATTAGAAATGAAATAGTCATGATGGAGAGGAAATGACTGTAACATGAGCTATTAGTTTGATGACGGCACGTGTGCCTGTCTGTGGACTGACTTAATTGTCTGTCTCCTTATTAGCCTCTACTCCATGTTATGAATGTATGAGGAAATTGAATGCGGCAGAGTTCTACCAGTTGCTTTCTAGCTAATGAGAAAAGATGGCATCATTGCCCTTCTCTCTCTCCCCCCCCCCCCCGACATCAAGAATAGCTGCATATGAAAGAAAAGAAAAGATGGAATTCTTTGATGGTGAAAAGAGAATAAACTAGCATTATGCTGTTAGCCAGCAGGAGAGGCTGGTGGATTTTCCCGGATGACATGACTCTTATTTGTTTGCTTCCTCTCAAAATAAGGAGTCGCTAAGACGCGTAGCAAAATTCAGACCGATGTGACCACAATCTGATCAGGGGTTATGGAGATGGAAGCGTGCTGTTTTGTTTTGTTTTCACTTTTGAAATGTTAATGTTGGTTCCACACACAAAGAAGAAGTCTCTTTCACGATCAAGGAAGTACGGGAATATCAGGCCAGGCTCGATCTGTGCGCCTGCGAACACCATCAGGAGATTGAAACAGGAGCAAAATCCATTGCTGTTATTAATTCCTGAAGCGGGGAAGCAATGTGTCAATTAAATGCAGGGAGGCTCAAAGATGATGTGGAGCGGTTAAAGCTTAGATGGTGTACAAACAAACACCACTCTCTGGAACAATATTAACACTTCAGACAGCAGCCAGAGGGTTTGTGCCATCTCTTTTGTCCAAAGGTTCCAGCAGATTGAAAGGAAGACTGATGAAATTATTCATCTGTGGACAGAGGAGGGGGTAAAGAAGCAAAGCACGTGTATGTTTAGTAATTACAAATATATATTCTACAGAGAGTGGTGACAGTGTGGCGAGCTGTTCTGGTGTGAACAAGCTCACTTTTCCGGGGTGAGCTTGCCCCTCCTCTCCCATTGAGCTCCACCCATTCAGAGAAGAAGAAGAAGAGTTTGGATTTGATATCCCGCTTTATCACTACCCGAAGGAGTCTCAAAGCGGCTAACATTCTCCTTTCCCTTCCTCCCCCACAACAAACACTCTGTGAGGTGAGTGGGGCTGAGAGACTTCAAAGAGGTGTGACTAACCCAAGGTCACCCAGCAGCTGCATGTGGAGGAGCAGAGACGCGAACCCGGTTCCCCAGATTACGAATCTACTGCTCTTAACCACTACACCACACTGGAGTAGGGAAGTCAAAGCCAGATGAAGCAGAAGGTAAGTCTAGGCAAGCAAGGTCAAGCAAAGCAGAGGCCACAGGCCAAAAGAAGAATGGTAAGGTGAGTTAGATTTTGAGAGGAGTCTAAGCTGCAAGACAAGGCAGGCTTGACACTTGGCCCAACAGCCAACAAACCCAGACTGAGCCTTTAGCAGGGTTGGAGTAGAAATTCAATTCAATTCACATTAAAAAAGTGAACCTATCAAATTCACACTTTCTGAAACAATATGGAAATAGAAACACAGTGAGCCGCCACAACCAGCACTTCACTGAATTTTGCTGTGCAGTTTCCCAACCAAGTAATGTGTACAAGAAATGCATCTATTAGGATAAAGTTTTTGTGTGCATTCCATTTTTTTTAGCAGTTTAGTGACTTCCTTGAATCATTGTTGGCATCTGTCTGTCTAGGAAAACAATGGAGGAGTATGCCTTCAGGGGTAAAGTTACAGTGCCTGCTGCGGCTGTAGAGATTGATACAGGAGAGACATGTTTTGTTGCAGATGGGGCACATGAAGGCATCCAGTTTTACTGCTACAGGTGCATGATGTCATTTCTTCTCTCTGCTCTCCTCCCAGCAGGCATTCCTCCTCTGGTCACTGCTGTGGATACAAGATCTGACTATGTGCACACACTGTGGTCACCTGCAAGGGATTCCCACATGGCAGGGTTAATGTTGCCAGACTTCATGTCATGTTTGCAGACATTTTTGTAATGCACATTTGGTCTGCCAACAGGCCTGGTGCCTGACATAAGCTCCCCGAAGAGCACGTCCTTGGGGATTCTGCCATCCTCCATTCTCTCTACATGAAGAAGAAGAAGAGGAGTTTGGATTTGATATCCCGCTTTATCACTACCCTAAGGAGTCTCAAAGCGGCTAACAATCTCCATTTCCCTTCCTCCCCCACAACAAATACTCTGTGAGATGAGTGAGGCTAAGTCATGGCCTTAGCTGCCTTGCCAACACATTTGTCCAGCTCAGCATTGATGGTTATGGTGGAGCCCAAAATCGTCGACCACCTCAAGTGAGTGGTCACCAGTGCTGATGTGTGGAGTGCTGATGGTGAGGCTGAGCTCCATATCGGCTTGGGCAAAATGGTTGATGAGTCTCTGTTGAGCTTCCTCAGAGTGCACTGCCAAGGCTGCATCATCTGCAAGCAACATATCTTGGATAAGAATCCACCACGCTTTTGTCTTGTTGTGAAGAGGTTGCACAGACCCTCACCACATCTTGAATGGAAGTACACACTGTCTTCAGTCGAGCTGAAGGCAAAGGATCATAGCATTATAGAGCTGGAAGGGACCATGAAAGTCTTCAACACCCTGCAATGCAGCAATTTCTTGTCCAATGTAGGGCTCAAACTCACGACCCTGAGATTAAGCATCTCATGCTCCACCAACTGAGCTATCAACGTCATTCAAGACCTGCCTGCTGCTGTCTTTGGAATTTCCCCCTCTCCTTTCAGAATCTCCAAGCACTGTTGCAAAAATAATTGTTATTGAAGAGCATCCATGTCACAAAAGGGACTGAAATGGCAACCTGTACTTCAAAGCCAGAGGAGCTGATGTTTATATATTCTCATTGTGTTGTGGACAGCAAGATGTGTTCATTTGAATATTACTAGCGCTGTAAAGGGATTTGGGGGCTACCTTGAGCTACAATTGTCTCCTGGTTGTCAGCATCAGAAATGAATGACAGTGCTTATCTGGCTCCCTGTTAACTCCCCCCCCCCCCGTGGTTTATGGAAGTAGAATTACACAGAGGTAGCCTAAGCTAATGCTAAGAATTCTTCAATGGGATTTATATCCGCTAATTGGATGTTGAAAGTTGCTTCCATAGCAACCAAATTAAGATCCACAGGAGAGTAAAAGGGAAGATAAGGGAGAAAACAAAGATCCGTGTGTAAAGGCCCCCTTATGAGCAGCAAAGCTTTTGTTGTAAGCAATTGTAGATTGCCACGATAGAACTTCCAAGTTGGTGGAAAGAATTAAGAATTATACTGATATCAAGTGGCCTCTTTTGTGAGAGCATCCTTGCCTAAGTTTAAGAGCACATCTTGTCATGTCAAGCATTAAGTCATTCTGATTTTTTTTTTCTATAGAAAAAGGTATTTCAATATTGAATCTATTATAATGTACTGTTGAATAGTCACGGATATTGAAGTTCATAAATAGGAAGGCACTGAGGGGTTTCCACGTTGGTTGTTAATTAGTGGAATGCCAGTCAGTAAATTATTCTTCCCCACAAAGGATACAAAGCAATTATATTATTTTGAAAAAGAATCTATTAGCTTTGCGTTAAACTGACCACGTTGGAAAACCATTCAGAGGAAATGCTTACTAATATTTATGTGGAGACTGAGAGCAGCAACTCAGCGTGGGTTACGGCAACTGTCCACATTATGTATGTGCAGCAGTTGCAAAATATGCTCCTATCCTTTGTAAGTGACTTGAATCAAAGAATCATAGAGTTGGAAGGGACCCTGAGGATCTAGTCCAACCCCCTGCAGTGCAGGAACATGCAGCTGTCCCTTACAGGGATCGAACCTGCAACTTTGGCGTTATCAGCATCATGCTCTAATCAACTGTGCTATCTAGCTGACTCAACCTGTTTGTTCCTTCTCGCTTTTATTCCCAAAGTGGACATAAAGCAAGAGTGAGGAGCCTCAGGTCCGGGGGTTAAATGTGGCCCTCCAGGCCTTTCTGCCTGGCCCTTGGGATCCTACCCAGGCCACACACCTCAATGGCCTTGCTCTGAACCCTCCTCTAGTGCTTTTGTCTGGCAGAACTTCTCCTTGAACTGGGATAACACCTCTTGCTTGCTGGAATGGAGGGTGGTGGACATAGCAAGATCCCTGACGGGAATCTAGTGCAGCATCCTCTTCTCAGTGTTCTCAGGTCAGTGTTGGTGCTGACCTTTAATGCCCTAAATCAGTGTTCCCCAACCTTGGGCCTCCAGCTGTTTTTGGACTACAACTCCCATCAACCCTCGCTAGCAAGACCAGTGGTCAAGGATGATGGGAATTGTAGTCCCAAAACAGCTGGAGGCCCTAAATGGCCTCAGCCCAGTATACCTGAAGGAACATCTCCACCCCCATCGTCCAGCCTGGACACTGAGGTCCAGCTCTGAGGTCCAGCTCTGAGGGCCTTCTGGTGGTTCCCTCACTATGAGAAGTGAGGTTACAGAGAACCAGGCGTCTCTGTAGTGGCGCCCACCCTGTGGAACATCCTCCCATCAGATGTCAAGGAAATAAGCAGCTATCCTATTTTTAAAAGACATCTGAAGGCAGCCCTGTTTAGGGAACTTTTTAATGTTTGATGTTTTATCATGTTTTTAATATTCTGTTGGGAGCCGCCCAGAGTGACGGGGGTAACTCAGCCAGATGGGCGGGGTATAAATAATAAACTGTTGTTGTTGTTGTCGTCATTGTTTCCCTGAAGGCTTCTGACTGCACAGATGTTTTTGTGGCAGGACCTTAACCAGACCCTGCACTATCCTATAAAGAACTGAGGACACAATGGTAGCAGCAAAGTAAGATGCATTTTGCTGCCTCACCTCCCTCTAAGACTTGTACTACCAGCACTCCAGTCATTGTCCAATATGCCTCCTCATCCCAAGTGCCACTGAAAAACAATGGACATTCCAGGTTCCACAGTACTGGAGAAGATGCATGGGAGCAAATTGCTTGATGGACCTCTGCATCTTGCTGTTCCAAAGCAAGCCTTGACAGGACCTCCAGCTATGCCAACAAGAAAATCCCCCAGAGCATCAAATACCATTTACCAGTAACAAAAAAATCAGATTGAGATTTCTGACCTGCAACATGAGCTAAGCTCATGATGTACTGTGACAGCCCCAGGGTTAACATGGTGGCCATGAAATCCTCATTTAGACCAGACAAGGAATGTTAGTCTGCCAGGACAATCATCCTTGAGTTTTCCAACACAACCACTGAGGCAACCTTTGCCAGCTCAGGCACGGGAGTTGGGCGGCGGGGTGAGTGGTACATCAATAAGATCCCTTTTCTGTCTCTTGTGATCTAGCACCAGGCATGGATCCTTGCATCTGGCTCCTGGCTGGATTGGTTTCCTGGTGAGATAAATAAAATCAAGACCTAATTCATCTAAATGCAAATCACTCTTTGCAGTATCGGTTCAAATTGCTCCGCCGTCCTTTCCCTGAGAAAATGCCCAATTAATATATATCCCTATCAAAGCATGAAGGCGGAACATCCAGAGTTTTGATTCCTTATCCCACTTAAAATTCTCCAGATAATATCCGCTTATTTAATTTTAAAAGAGCTGTCGATGCAGCTTCACAGATCTCTCCCCACCCTTCAGATCTGTAAGTATCTGTGAAAGAAGACTTACGTTAATCATGCTGTTAGTGAAAAAAAAGGATTTAAATTTTAATCCTTTGCTATTACATAAGTCAAGGAACAGCCTTGAAACTCAAATCTGCTAAGTAGATTACAGAACAGACTAAGTACAGAATGTACACGGGGGTGGAGGTGGAAACACCCTATTTGTGTGTGTATGTGAGAGAGAGAGAAAAAGAGAGAGAGATCCCATTCTTTCTTTATTATTCATTCATTTTATTAATCTGAGACTTCACTATTTTGGGAATGAATCTGGTGCTCAGTCACCCAAATATACCTCTGCTTCATTTTAATAACACTTTAAGAAGCCTGTTTAAGGCTATAAGCTGCTGATTTCATGTTGTGGTGTTGTATTATGTCATGTTGTGGTGTTGTGCAACAGTGCAGTAGCAAGTTCAGAAGTGTGGGTCCTTTCATGATAGTCACACATTTGACCTGAACCAGCTGAACTATTCTTATGTTCTTAGGCCTTTCCCTGAAGCGTAACTTTGGAGACATCCACACCATACATTAAAAGTGCATTCAATGCACATTTAAAGCAAATAGAATTGTAGAGAAGGAAGAGACAATGAGGGTCATTTACTTCCCTCAAGGAATCCTGGGAACTGGGGTTCCCCACCTCACCCCACCTCAGAGCTTCAATTCCCAGTACCCCCAAGATACTTTGGGGGAGGTCACATGCTATAAATGCACACTGAATGTGCCTTTAATGTATGGTGTGGACCTGCCTCCAATCATTTTATGGAATATTAACTATACAGTCCTAGTAGACAGGATTTGGTTGCTAGGACTCTGAATCTTTTGTATTGAATCTCATTTTAATATTATTGTGCACCAATCAAAGGGGTTAGACAAACACATGGAAGATATCAGTGGCTATATAATAATAATGATAATAATTTATTATTTATACCCCGCCCATCTGGCTGGGTTTCCCCAGCCACTCTGGGCGGCTTCCAACCGAATATTAAAAACATTACAGTGTCAGACATTACTTCCCTAAACAGGGCTGTCTTCAGTTGTCTTTTAAAAGTAAAATAGTTGTTCATTGCCTTGACATCTGCTGAGAGGGTGTTTCACAGGGCAGGCGCCACCACCAAGAAGGCCCTCTGCCTGGTTCCCTGTAACTTGGCTTCTCGAAGCGATGGAACCGCCAGAAGGCCCTTAGTGCTGGACCTCAGTGTCTGGGCTGGATGATGGGGGTGGAGACGCTCCTTCAGGTATATAGGAGCGAGACTGTTTAGGACTTTCAAAGTCAGCACCAACACTTTGAATTGTGCTTGGAAACATACTGGGAGCCAATAAAGATCTTTCAGGACCAGTGTCATATAGTCTCGGCGGCCACTCCCAGTCACCAGTCTAGCTGCTGCATTCTGGATTAATTGCAGTTTCTGAGTCACATTCAAAGGTAGCCCCATGTAGAGCGCATTGCAGTAGTCCAAGCGGGAGATAACTAGAGCATGCACCACTCTGGTGAGACAGTCTGCGGGCAGGTAGGGTCTCAGCCTGCGTACCAGATGGAACTGATAAACAGCTGCCCTGGACACTGAATTGACCTGCGCCTTCATGGACAGCTGTGAGTCCAAAAGGACTCCCGGTTCTTCAGGGGCACAGTTACCCCATTCAGGATCAGTCATGATTGCCATAACATCCAGTATTATGCCTCTGCATGTCATTTGCCAGGGGTCAGGGTGGGAAAGGATGCCTGTCTTGCTTGTCAGCTTCCTTTGGGCATCTGGCTTGCAACTTTGAGGACAGACTGCTGGACTAGATGGGCTTCTGGACTGAGCCATCAGGCCCCTTCTTATTTTTGGAGAATTCTTGAAAACTGCCATTGAGGGCAGTGCCTCTTGAAGCGTGAGTTACAATTTTTCAAAACAACAGAGAAACTCAAATGTGTTTAACTGAAAGGAAAGAATGAAGGGCTTCTGGTGCAGAATGTTATGGAAAAGTTCTGATGTTCTCCTTGACTTGTTTCTTTGACACACGGTGAACTCTGTGACTCCCATCACACAGCCCTGTCATGTAGTCTGAGCCGATGCTTTGGGGAAATGCTTGAAATGTTTGACAGGGTCTGTCTCCCATTAGCTCCTGCACCTCTGGCGATGGAAATATTTTAGCTATTTGCAAAATTTACTTGGAAACTTGGGCTGCATCGCTCTCCAAGCAGTTCCTTAGGAAGCCAGTGCCACAATCAGGATAGGGAAGACCAGCACAGTCATGGAGCTTCTTTTCGGCAAAGCTAAGGATAGAAAATGCCACCTGAATCACCCTAGAAACAATAGATATCCTATGGGTTGTACCCAACAAAGTCACACAATAACTTCCACATATGCAACAGAACTTCCTCTTCCTCTGTTGAGACATTGAGTATGTGCAGCTTTTGGAATTAGTTTGCTGGCTACAAGCCAAGTTCACAACACCAAAAGCAACACGATGGCCAGAAACAATACAATTTGAAAAAACTTTATAGGAATAATTCAAAACATCAAAACTAACAAACTGAAGTCTCTGAAAGTCTCTGAAAGTCCTTAAATGAACCACAGTGCCAGACTTTACCCAGTGGAGAACAAGCTGTGAAGCTTTGTATAATCAGCAAATGTCCAATTCTGATGTCCAACTCTGGACTCTGCTGAACAGTGTTTCCGGATAACAACTACTGTTTTGTTGAATTCTTCATCAGCCAATTAGTTCAACACTCGTAAGTAGAAAGATATGTAATTTCTTCATTAACTGAAAATAAAATATTCAAACGATGACCTGCACATGCGTAACAACTTCAAATAGCGTAGAAATTATAAACTGTAACATAAAAAGTTACATACCCAATCTTTTTTCGGATAGATATAATATACACGAGAATGGAAAATACTCAGGAACAGTGCTCATGCGATTATGTAGTCACTGTTACTAACAACATTTTTTGAAAAATATATATAGCCAACCCCAGGTGATACTAATAACAAGGAGACCGAGTTTAAAGACACAATACAAAGTAACAGCAAAGATACAGATAATCAAATAAAACAATTGAGGTCTAATTCAGAGTTAAGTCCCCCTGGATGAATACCGTATTTTTCTCTCTATAACACGCAGATTTTTTCTCCTAAAAAGGAAGGGGAAATGTCTGTGCGTGTTATTGAGCGAATGTGTGGTCCCTGGAGCCGAATGGCGCGAGTGGAAGCAAAAATCAGGCAAAAATCAAATCGTGTCTCGGAGAAGGGAAACCTGAAAAGAGGAAGCGGCTGCTTTCCTGCATTCTGCCTCAGGGTCTTACTGCCCACCCTCTCTGTTTCGTTGCTGTGTTTGCTCAAACGGAACAAAGAGCAGGGAAAGCCCCTCCCCTCCAGGCAAGCAGAGGGGAAAGCAGAGCGTCCTTCCGTCTAATTCCTCTCCGTGCTCTGGAGGGAACAATGTTTGTGAAGGGAAGAGAGATTACAGGTTCAGCTTAAAATTCTGATTTGACTTCTTGCTTTTGTTTTTGAGGACACACGGCATTCAAATATGCTTTCTTCCATTTAAAAGGATGAAATCCTTAAACAGTGTTTTGCCTGTAAATTCATGCGATCTGGAAGATTACAGTGTCTGTACCTCTTAAGGGATGGCAAAGCTTAGGTTTCGCTGCTAAATAGTTCTTAATGCAGTTAAAATGCTTTCTTCTGTCAAGGCAATTAAAAAAAAAAAAAAATCAGGCAGCCGGAAAACATGCAGGTGGGAGAGAGAGAGCGCGAGCTGGCTGGCTTGGGTGGGTGGGTGGGTGGAAACTTTTGCCTTCCTTTCCTCCCTCCCGTTATATCCCTCTCCTGCATTCTTAGCCAGCTGCTTCTCTGCACACCCCTCTCGTGCTCCTTGTCCCTTCTGTGTTTTTCCTTCCCTCCCCACTTAAAATGTGGTTACAAAGCATGGATCCACATGGGTCCTCAGGATCTTTGCATTGGGTCACCCCAAATTCATCATCAGAGCACATAGCATGTCCATGGCTACAGCCTGCCCCCCCAAAATCATGCACCCACTGTTGCCTGGGGCTGCAATGATGCAAAAACGTGGTTAAAAAGCATGGGTCCACATGGATCCTCAGGATCTTTGCCTTGGTCAGCCCAAATTCACCATTAGAGCACATAGCATGTCCATGGCTACAGCCTGCCCCCCAAAAATCATGCACCCACTGTTGCCTGGGGCTGCAATGGTGCAAAAACGTGGTTACAAAGCATGGATCCACAGGGATTCTCAGGATTTTTGCATTGGGTCACCCCAAATTCACCATCAGATCACATGTCTGTGGCCACAGCATGAAGCACAAAAATGATACATCCACTGTTTCATTCAGAATGTTTTTTCCCTTGTTTTCCTCCTCTAAAAACAATGTGCGTGTTATGGTCAGGTGCGTGTTATAGAGCGAAAAATACGGTAGTTTTAAATATAAAAATAAAACGGGTTTCTTGCTGACGTAACTGTCACTCATAATCTTTTCTGATACCAATTGTCTTCTGATTCACCCATAAAACTATACAGTAGTTGTTGCTTTTGATATTGCTGACTCATATTTTGCAACACAGGATTTGTTTGTTTGTTTGTTTACTCATTAGAAACCAAGTTAAACAGAGTACGTGAGAAATTCTGCTTGGAGACAGGAAAGTCTAGCAACAGGTGGTGATTGGCTAAGTTCTCCCTTATAAGCAGTATGACACGCCAGTTTGGTTGTTGGAGTGTTGCGTTTGGAATAGGAAATAATAATAATAGTAGTAGTAGTAATAATAATAATAATAATAATAATAATAATAATAATAATAATATTTTATTTATACCCCACGCACCTGGCTAGGCTTCCCCAGCCACCCCCAGTTTGAATCTCGTCTGTGTATATAGTAACTTGTACAAAGCTGTGCTTTATTCTGCTGTATATAATAAAACTAAACAAAAATCAAGTTACTAGTCAGCAAATTCTGTTCCTGTTTGTCATCCTGGAATTCACTGATTTGGCAGCTGGTAGCAAGAGTTATGGGGACACGGGTGGCACTGTGGGTTAAACCACAGAGCCTAGGACTTGCTGATCAGAAGGTCGGCAGTTCTAATCCCCGCGACGAGGTGAGCTCCCGTTGCTCGGTCCCTGCTCCTGCCAACCTAGCAGTTTGAAAGCACGTCAATGTGCAAGTAGATAAAGAGGTACCGCTCCGGCAGGAAGGTAAACGGCATTTCCGTGCACTGCTCTGGTTTCGCCAGAAGCGGCTTTGTCATGCTGGCCACATGACCCAGAAGCTATACGCCGGTTCCCTCGGCCAATAAAGCAAGATGAGCGCCGCAACCCCAGAGTCGGTCACGACTGGACCTAATGGTCAGGGGTCCCTTTACCTTTACCTTTAAGCAAGAGTTATGGTTATGATCCATCAACAGAAACTACCTTACTGTCACAGCGAATGTTGAACCACATCCCTGAGAAAACGTTGGCGGATTTTGATGAAACAGTTCCCACAATTTCTCTGCCCGCAACTAGGGTGGAGAATTTCTAGAGGACCTTTTGCACACAGCTCCAATTCCCCCTGCCTTTTGATTACCGGAGCTTTCAAATGAATGAAAGCTCGGATCCAGAGTTGGCAGCTATAGCCTAAGTGTATGTGTGCATAAAATATGAATCATGTCTGTGAAAGGGTTGTTTGCAGATGCTTATGTCGCCCAGATGCCATTTCCAAAATGTTTGGCCACAGGGGATGCATCTCCTTCTCCAGAAGGATAATTAATTCCCAGGCAGCCTGATGGAAGGTGCTCTGAATCGGGGGGCTGATTCCTCTTTAAATGTATATTAGGATAGATTTACGAGATGGAATCGGGTGTGGTGAGAATGACCCACACTCTGACTAAATGGAAAGGCTGAAGCGTCTGTCTGCCATGGATATACTAAATCAACAGACTCATCATGAACTCGCATTAGTGGCCTTAATTGCATCTTCAACTTGCATTCCGGAAAACAAAATAGAGAAGACTCCCTGACATATATAAAAAGATATACGATGTGATGCATGAAAAAAAAGCACATTATCTTAATTCTCGGCTTTAGTGCATGAATCAAGTTGCCAGAAAGACTTCTGATTGAGCTACCGCACTGGGGTGAGATTGCATCTCCATCCAGCTCCCTCTTCAAACAGGGGGTGTTTAGCTGTTGTCCTTGTTGACTGGCTACACAGAGAGGGGCAAACTGGATCAGGACTGTAGCTTTTGCAGAGAATTGACTGAAGCTGTTGGCCCTACCTGGGTCCTGACTCCTGACCAAGACTGGCTCTCTTGCCACGGATATTTCCCCTTGGTGCCTTCGGTTCTATAGGCAGATTTCCTCCCAGGGCAAACAGCAGCTACACCTGGATTGAGTCTCTGGCATGGACAAAGAGTTCACATGCAAAAATCAGATTTTAAAGATCAGGTGTGGGTCCTCTTCACATTAGGAACAGGAAGCTGTAACCCTCCAGAGGTTGTAAGGCTACAACTCCTGTCCTCCCCAAATCATTGGGCATGCTAGCTGGGAGTCCAGCGATATTTGGACCCCACTGGTTCCCCAATCCTGCTTAAGATCTTCCACTATGAAAAATCCAAGCAAACATTTCATGCTTCAGGCTTCTTTATTATCCTTATCTTCCTTCAGTAACACTTCAGCATCTCATGGTCCAGTGACCATCCCTGGTTGATTTCCCTCTGGCAACGTATTTACATATTTTTTATTGTTAATAAAAAAATCCCCTTTGCCAAAATATTGCTATTTTTTTTTTTTTTTGGTAGCAATATTCTGAAAGATTATTATTTTTTGCTTACTTGCTTGTCTTCTTGTTAACTTTAAATTTGTTTAGCCAGTGTTTGTGCTCCTTTTTATTTCACTCATTTGAACAAAGCCTTCTTGCCTTTTAGTACTTCCTTGGCGCTGCTCATTAACCATGTTGGCGTCCTCCTGGAATGATTTGTATCTTTCCTAATCGGTGGTGTGCATTTTAAGTCCATTTGCTTTGTCAGGTTGTTTATGCCAGTCTCGGAGATATTTAAAAGCTGACAACCTAGTCTACCCATTAATCTTTTCTCAAAGCCAAGTGATATAGTCTGTAATTTTATGGATAAATGTACAACGAGTGGGAGGCAAACTTGGATGGACATTTTCCCCCTCTCTTTCCCGCTATATACAGTCCTGGCCTATCTTTCCCTCCAGCTACCTGCACTGATTTTCTGCTTCTGGGCAAATGGTTGCCATTAGAAAATATTCTGGCCTGTGGAACTTGACAGAGGGGGTATGAAGATTTATCTTTAAATAAAATTACCCAGACCTTAATGCCAGCATCTTATTTATGGGATGCTTTTTTTTGGCTCTTGAATGGCTTATTTGAAATGGGTTTTTCAGTCATTTGGTCACCGAAAAGTAATTGTGCATTGCTGTAGACAGCAAGCTGTTTGCCTTAATGAGCAATCAAACCATATCGCTGAATGGGGAATAGCATGACTTTGACATCCATGCAATACACTGGCAGCGGGTGTAGTGCAAATGCACAGATTTTGCTCTGCTGTGCAGTCGTCGGCTGAACTCCCTGTCCATCTCGCCATCTGCGGAAATATCGGGCACCTGTTTGTAATGATAAAATCGGAAGCAGTAGCATGCGGATGGAACAAACAGGTCAGGCAAAGCCACCAGCCACCAAATCCAAACATAAGCTCTGTCATACCCTTGTGCAGTTCCCTAGGATGGTGATTTACTGGGCAACTCTGCTCTATTCCCATAGTGCGTAACTGTGTGACCAGACAGTAGGTTAGGGATGGCTCTCACTGCTATTTTAGAGCATCAAAGCTGGTTTGGCTGGGAAATCTGTGGCCCTCGAGATGTTGTGGGACTCCAATGCCCATCAGGACAATCCAGCAAGCGATGGTGAGGGTTGGAGTCCAACAGCCCTACCATATATATATATATATATATATATATATATATATATATATGTTTTACAATTTTGAATACTCATTTAAACATCCTTAAATTATCAATGACTTCCCTTCTTCTCTTTGTTGTTGTTTAGTCGTGTCCGACTCTTCATGACCCCATGGACCAGAGCACGCCAGGCACTCCTGTCTTCCACTGCCTCCCACACTTTGGTCAAACTCATGCTGGTAGCTTCGAGAACACTGTCCAACCATCTCGTCCTCTGTTGTCCCCTTCTCCTTGTGCCCTCCATCTTTCCCAACACCAGGGTCTTTTCTAGGGAGTCTTCTCTTCTCATGGCCAAAGTATTGGAGTCTCAGCTTCAGGATCTGTCCTCCCAGTGAGCACTCAGGGCTGATTTCCTTCAGAATGGATAGGTTTGATCATCTTGCAGTCCATGGACTCTCTCCAGCACTGTAGTTCAAAACCATCAATTCTTTGGCGATCAGCCTTCTTTATGGTCCAGCTCTCACTTCCATACATCACTACTGGTGATGTATTTATTTATTTATTTATTTACATTGCTGAATTTATCTTAATGCTTCCAACATTTTCAAGTGCACACAATTCCACCTCCCCATATATTCAATAAACATTTTCCAGTCATCTTTAAACGAACATTCTTCTTGTTCTCTTATTCTATATGTAAGGACCACAAGCTGCACATTTTCCATCAGTTGAAGTTGCCAATCTTCTTTGGTTGGGATCTCGCTCGTTTTCCATTTTGGGGCTAGCAAAACACGGGCCATTGTGGTGTCATACATAAATAACCTTTTTTGACACCATGGGGAATTTCAATCTGAAGTATCTCCAACAAAAAAGGGCTCTGGTTTTTTTGAAAAATTACTTTTAAACTCTCTCTCTCCCCCCCCCCCCCAATTCATTACGGTTTATTTCCCAATACTCTTTTACCCTTTTACAGGTCCTACCAACAGCCCTACTTTAATGGCACAGG
This sequence comes from Podarcis pityusensis, assembly GCF_964106645.2. Classification (NCBI taxonomy): domain Eukaryota; kingdom Metazoa; phylum Chordata; class Lepidosauria; order Squamata; family Lacertidae; genus Podarcis; species Podarcis pityusensis. The sequence continues at coordinate 42,119,089 of NC_138039.1, read as the reverse complement.
AACTGGGGCAGAACATTGGAAGCTGCCTGAAACCAGGTCAGAGTGTGGGTTGCATCCAATGCAATGCTAAGTTATGTAGCAGTATATTTGTTCTACTGGTGAAGTGTGTTGCACAAGTGGAACAACACACTGTGCTTGAGAATGCACGAGGAGGTTGCTGGTGACTTTGTGGTGTGGTAGATTGCACAGTCTGTGTGGGAATGTTCAGGGAGGCAGGAGAGGACATATTGTTTATTAATATCCTTCCTAACTTGCACTAGCAAGTTCTATAACTTAGCAGAGTTTTAACATTCCCCTTTTTAAATGCACAGCTGATAGCTGGTTGCAGGCTTGTTTAAGCTTCTCAGATTCCTGGTAAGATCCCTTTATTTTCCTCTTAAAAGAATAAACATGCCACAATCTTATTTAAGATATATAAAAGTAGTTTACTCACATCACCAGTTCACAGTTGGATCCCTGAAGGCAGACTTAGTTACAAATATGGAGACATGTGAGCCTACCCCATATGGAGATAGTCCCTTTGTCCTTTGTTGGCTGAAAGCTGAAAGCCAGCAGAGCATCTCTAGCTAAAAAGCTGCTCCAACAAAGAGAGGAAGTCAAAGAAAGAGATGGCTGCATGCCTTGTGCTTTTGTTACCTGCACAGGTAAGGTCACGCCCACCTCTAGTCACTTGCAAGAGGAAGTATGTCCCAGCCCAGGAGGAAACAGGAACTTTTCGACTGGCTGGTCCAAACATCCCTTGCATGTCTACTCTAGGAAAACAAGGATTGTTGTACTTGACTGCTACTTATGTATCACATCCCACAGTTTGTTGGCCAACGGGTTTTGGCTAGAGCAACTGTTGTATTGAATTCCTCTGCAGTGTGAAATTAAAACTCACCCATTCCCTAGCACTAACGGACAGAGTACATTAAATACAGCGCTACGTATGCATCTAGCTCAGGGCTGCTTACTGTGACTGGCAGTGATTCCTCAGCATTTCAGAGGCTGCATCTGCACTATACATTTAAAGCAGTATCATACCATTTTAAGCAGTCCAGACTTCCCACTAAGAATCCTGGAAACTGCAGCTAAGGGTGTTGAGAACTGTCAGGAGACCCCTATTCCCGCTACAATTTCCAGAGCTCTCTAAAAACAGGAATCAATTGTTTAACTACTCCAAGGAAGTGTAGCTCTGTAAGAGGAATGGGGCTCTCCTAACAACTCTCAGCACTTTTAACAAACTACAGTTCCCAGAATTTGTGGGGGAAGGGGGAGGAAGCTTTGTCTGTTAAAGTGGAGTCACGGTGCTTTAAATACACAGCACAGATGGGACCTTTGGCTTCCCTGCGCCTTGCTTCTGCCTTGTGATTCCGGGCTTCGTATACGAGACGTTGCATGCAGCCTCTGTCCTTGATGCAAATTCTCTAGTCAATTATTGGGGAAAAAAAAGTGTCAGTTTAGTTTATGAAATTTTAAACCACTCTTTGATTTATGCACTCTCAGTGGTGATCATCCCTGCGGAATTTCAATAGTAAGTTTGTCGACAAATTTCTGTCTTGATGCTCAAAGGGAAGTACTGAAAATGACAACTTGATTTTCACTTCTTGGGCTGGCCTGCTCCATTGAGGGGACCAAATGAATTGCTTCCACTGCAGCTAAGCAAAAGTGACAAGGAGAGGGGAGTGTGTCAATGGGATCATTCCTAGCTGTATTACTAGGCATCCCTTTTATGAAATTAGATGGGGGGGGGGGAATCTCCAGAGGACAATGGCAATGTAACATCCATTTATGTTTGAGCAAGGCAATGGTGCCGTAAGAGAAGGGAAGGTCTTCAGGCAAGTAGGGAGCAACTATCAGAATCATAGAACTGTAGAGTTAGAAGGGATCCAAAAGATGATCTAGCCCACAACCTGCAATGCACGAATCACAGATGATGATGATGATGATGATGATTTTATATATATGCTGCCCATCTGACCGGGTTGCCCCAACCACTCTGGGCAGCTCCCAACAGGATATTAAAAACATAATAAAACATCAAACATTAAAACCTTTCCAATACAGGGCTGTCTTCTAAAAGTCAGATAGTTGTTCATTTCCATGACATCTAATGGGAGGGCATTCCACAGGCTGGGTGCCACTACTGAGAAGGCCCTTTGCCTGGGTCCCTGTAACTTCGCTTCTTGAAGTGAAGGAACCACCAGAAGGCCCTTGGAGCTGGACCTCAGTATCTGGGCTGAACAATGGGGGCACTCCTTCAGGTATATAGGCCTGAGGTTGTTTATGGCTTTAATGGTCAGCACCAACACTTTGAATCGTGATTGGAAATGTACTCAGTGTAGATTCTTTAGAACCGGTGCTACTGCTGTTAGAACCCAGCAGCTACTCCCAGTAACAGATATAGCTGCTGCATTCTGAATTAGGTGTAGTTCAAAGGTAGCCCCATGTGGAGCCCCATGCATTGTGGTGGTCCAAGCAGAATTACTACGAAGTACACATAGAAAATGAAGGCTCCTTAAGCAAGGGAGATGTAGAAAGTTACCTTTTGCCAAAATCAAAACATTCACCCATCTATTTCAATATCGCCTACACTAGGTGTTTTCATCCTTTTCAGACCCAAGGCAACTTCAAGGTTCCTGCTCTCCCTACTTAGGGTTTTTGAACTTTAGCAACTGTCCTTCAGGTGGGCAGCCCTTCAGGTAGAGCACAACTTCAAACAGTGGGCTGTTCTCTGAAAAATTCACTCACCCCCCTTGGTGGGCACCATTGCAGGTGAGCTCTCCCTCTGCCCTCCACAGTACATTGAGGGAGGACCCTTTGGCTGCTTCCAGGGCAGCAAAGGAGGTCCTTGGGCCAAGCTTGCTGCCTGGAAAGCAGATCCTACAACTAATCCAGAATGTGGCAGCTTGGCTGGTGACTGGGAATGGCTGCTGAGACCATATAACACTGGTCCTGAAAGACCTACATTGCCTCCCAGTACATTTCCGAGCACAATTCAAAGTTTTGGTGCTGACCTTTAAAGCCCTCAACGGCCTCAGCCCAGTATACCTGAAGGAGCGTCTCCACCCCCATCATTCAGCCCAGCCACTGAAGTCCAGCTCCAAGGGCCTTCTGGTGGTTCCCTCACTGCGAGAAGTGATGTTACAGGGAACCAGGCAGAGGGCCTTCTCGGTGGTGGCGCCCGCCCTGTGGAACGCCCTCCTGCCAGATGTCAAGGAAATAAACAACTCTCTGACTTTTAGAAGACATCTGAAGGCAGCCCTGTTTAGGGAAGTTTTTAATGTTTGATGTTTTATTGTGTTTTTAATATTCTGTTGGGAGCTGCCCAGAGTGGCTGGGGAAACTCAGACAGATGGGCGGAGTATAAATAATAAATTATATTATTATATTATTATTATCCTGCCCACTCACTCAATTGGACAATCATGACTGGGCAAGAGGACTGGCCATTCTTTTAAGGTCTTGGGCTGGTTACAACAATTTAAACACACACACACACACACACACACACAAACACACTATTACACAATATTAAAAAAACAGTTTAAAACACCATAAAACCACAAAAGTAAGATGGGTAATATACATCTCTTCTGCCTTTGACAGAAGTTTCATGCTTTCGATACTACCTGCTGCTCCAGAATGGAGGATCATGGGACAAAACACCCTTAGCTTACCTCATGGGATAGTTAGGATGACTAGTGAGAACAGTTTACAGCAAAGCACTACAGAAAGGATTTGACAGTTCGGTGGTTTGTTTATTTGCTTTTTGCTGCGTGTGAGCCAATTCACTAGGCATAGCCTCCACTCCCCTGGAGATTTTGAAGAAGTAGGAGTTCTCTGGTGAGGGGATGGTTCTCAGTTTAAAGCCAAAAGGTAACCACTTACCGTATTTTTTGCACCATAACACTCACTTTTTTCCTCCTAGAAAGTAAGGGGAAATGTCTGTGCGTGTTATGGAGGAAATGCCTACGGGTGGCATGCCTACAGATTTTCCTCCTCTAAAAACTATGTGCGTGTTATGGTCGGGTGCGTGTTATAGAGCGAAAAATACGGTAGTTCCCACTATTGATTTTTATTTAAAGGGAAGGCTGGCAGGTAATGCAAGGTTAAGTAAGTAAAGACATGGGCAGCTGGCCTTGTATATTTCCTACTGCCCAAGGTTAAATCAGGAGGCAGCAAGGAGGCTCAAAATAGGAACATGAATAGAATCACACACACACACCGGTGTATTTATGGGGATGCCTATGTGTAGGCTGCCCTCTTTCCTGACCGACGTGGGGTTTTTTTCACTTGCCCACCCAGTCCATTAGGGGAAGATCCACTGGGGGAGCAGGTGAGTTTGCGTATGGACCTTGCTATGGTTTACGCACTCACCGTAATTGGGGCCAGGGATGAATTTTCTCTAGGAAGCAAATTGGCTGGCTTGCAGGTTTTCGCCTACCTCATAGCAACTGTCACAACTTCGGCAGATAAGGCATTGGGTTGGATCCTTAGTCACAGCGGTACCCCATTAGAGGCATCTAGGAGGCGTGGCTCTGTCTACATGCAGACCGATGGGCCAATACACTTCTCCCAGTGGCAGCCTGTGCAGAAAGGGGTCGGCCCCACTGGGTTTCTATCAAACAGCATGTGGGTTGCCTGATGCTGGATACTTTGTTGTTGTTGTTTAGTCGTTTAGTCGTGTCCGACTCTTCGTGACCCCATGGACCAGAGAACGCCAGGCACTCCTGTCTTCCACTGCCTCCCGCACTTTGGTCAAACTCATGCTGGTAGCTTCAAGAACACTGTCCAACCATCTCGTCCTCTGTCGTCCACTTCTCCTTGTGCCCTCCATCTTTCCCAACATCAGGGTCTTTTCCAGGGTGTCTTCTCTTCTCATGAGGTGGCCAAAGTATTGGATCCTCAGCTTCACGATCTGTCCTTCTAGTGAGCACTCAGGGCTGATTTCCTTAAGAATGGATAGGTTTGATCTTCTTGCAGTCCATGGGACTCTCAAGAGTCTCCTCCAGCACCATAATTCAAAAGCATCAATTCTTCGGCGATCAGCCTTCTTTATGGTCCAGCTCTCACTTCCATACATCACCACTGGGAAAACCATAGCTTTAACTATATGGACCTTTGTTGGCAAGGTGATGTCTCTGCTTTTTAGGATGCTGTCTAGGTTTTATCATTGCTTTTCTCCCAAGAAGCAGGCGGGTTTTAATTTCGTGACTGCTGTCACCATCTGCAGTGATCATGCTGGATACTGTACATGCCCAGTTCCTTAACCAAATCTATACTTACCTGTAATCAATAAAGTTGTGGCCTAATTCATCCCAATATCAGTGTCCTGTATCCATCATTTCGGCCCTCCCTGCAGCACCTGCCAACATCATGTGCCTGTGGTGGCAAATAAAATTTCTTCCCTTCCCCTTTAGGAAGAGCATGTAGAACTGAAACAAAGTCTCCCAGCGTCCTTCCTTTGACCGGCGTTTAGAGCTATCCATCTAGATACCCTTTTCCTGTCTCCTGTTGATGGCTTTCTCTCCAGCTATCTCTTGATCAGATTATACAGCAGTTTCCTCACTTTGGTTGGGGGGGGGACCCTGTAGTACCAAGCCAGGATCCTATTTCGAAATTATACATTATTGGCAGGAAGCTTGTTCCTTACTAGATGACCTTCTGTGTGAGACAGTGCATCTTCCTACAATTCCTTTTAGTGAGCAGGAGGGTGGAAAGTCAACAAAAGGTTTAAAAGAGGTGATGCTTCTGTTGATCAAGGAACTCCTTTTTGTGTCACTCGGTTCACATGTAAATGTGAATCTACCCAATCCATACTTTCTGAAACAATACACAAGCAGAAATACAGCCATTCTTCGAAATTCACATACCAATTACACCCCCCCCCTGCTTTGGAAGGTAAGGTGAAGGTAAAGGACCCCTGGATGGTTAAGTCCAGTCAAAGGCAACTACAGGGTTGGGGCACACATCTCACTTTCAGTCCGAGGGAGCCAGCGTTTGTCCACAGACAGCTTTCCCGGTCATGTGGCCAGCATGACTGAACCGCTTCTGGTGCAACTGAACACATGACGGAAACCAGAGTGCACGGAAACGCCGTTTACCTTCCTGCCGCAGCGGTACCTATTTATCTACTTGTACTGGCGTGCTTTTGAACTGCTAGGTGGGCAGGAACTGGGACAAAGCAATGGGAGCTCACTCCGTCGCGGGGATTCGAACCTCTGACCTTCTGATCGGCAAGCCCAAGAGACTCCTTGGTTTAGACCACAGCGCCACCCACGTCCCTTAAACTGTAGTACACACAGGTGTGTGTCTGTGTCGTGAGCAAGCTGTTCTGCCGACCACTGACCTGAGCTGCTGTGAGGAACTACTATGGCTCAAACTTGGAGCCTTTAGGTTTGGGCATGCCTGCCCCATGTGGTGAACCATGGAACTGCACATTGCAGCCTTTGTCTTCAGGCCCTAGACTGACCCTGCCCACCCCAGTTGACCATGGGGATCTTTTGGCCTTGCACAGGGCTCCGTGGTACCCAAGTCCACCACTGTCTCTGAAAGCTCTGGTAGCTGCACCCATCTGGTTTGCCATGACCAGAGTGTCCAATCAGAAAGAGGGTTTCCTGTTGCACTTTAGCCTTGATTTGAGTGACAAGACCTTCAAGATCTCTGGAAGGGTGGGGTAGGACTACGATGTCACACACTGCATCTGCACATGAAATAATCCCATAGTTGCTGTGATGATTTACATGCATCAAGTTGACTACCCAATTTGCAATCTGTTCTCTACTGATGTAATTTGGGTCATTAAAAAACACAAACACACACACACCAGGCCGAATTCTAAGATGCTGAGGGGGCAGAGTCTTGTATAATGTAATAATTGTCATGCTGCTCCCGTACAGAAACACCAGATATTTGGGGGAGGATTGCTTAATAAAACCAATGCAATTATAAGTTATTGTCTACTGGAACTAAGACTGTTTTGCATTACATTAATTTATTGTATTTGCTAATGTATTTCTTTCTTTGCTGCCTCTGCAGGCATAGATCACATTCTGGTTATTTTATGCAAGGGGTTCATTATCCTCTGCTTAATAACTCAAAGAGCCTGGGCATATTAGTAGCAAATATTTGTAATTCTCCAGCATAGCAAATGAAAATGTTTTCTTCCTAATAAACACGTTGCATTGTAAAAGTCGAAATGGAGAACATTGACAGGCCCAGGAACTCACAGCCAGAATTTATTAGTGCCTTCTTCCTTATTCCATTGGAAAATCACTGAGTAGCTTGCGGTTGATCTGATGACTGAAAAGGGGGGAAATTGCACCCTTCTCTTTGCTCACTCTGGCATTCTTTCTTGGTGGGGTCTGGGGAGGGGAAGAAAAGTTTGCCTCGAGGGACAGATGAGACCTCTGGGCCAAGAGCAGTTGCTTCTGTTATAAAGAAGTCACTTGGGTTGATTCCAAATTGATTTTGGTGTTATCCTGATCATTACAAATTTGTAGTGGGCAGTAGTAGCTGCTGTCCTTAGGGAATGATAGGTTGTAAGACTGGAAGAGCAATGCCCTATTCTCCTTAATGGACCAGCTGGCGGTGGTCTCGAGGCTTGAGTCATTTAAAGTAAGAGAATCACAGAATCACAGAATCAGAGTTAGAAGGGGCCCTGAGGATCATCTAGTCCAACCCCTTCCATGCAGGAATATGGAGCTGTCCCATATGGGGCTTGAACCCGCGACCTTGGCATTATCAGCACCATGCCCTAACCAGCTGAGCTGAGAATGGGTGGGTGGATTTCTGACTGACATGGCTAGCGCTCCTGTTGAGATCCTGATCTCCCTATGAAATGGGTAGATAAAAATGGCTGATAACACAATTGCTTCTAAGTGCCCTTTCTGGCAGGGTGGGGCCTGCTTTCCAGGGGACTGTAGACCATGAAATAGACTGAATGATAGCTGAGTGGCACAAGTCTCATGAGAAACACAAGGAACAGCACATTATTACATCTGCTTTGTAGCAGTGATAGAGGCACAGAAGACTCACTTTTCCACCCTCAAGATAGCCTTGAGTCACCATCTAATGTAGTTGTCCAGGATGGTGAACGGGCTTTTAAAATAGGATGTTGGGAGTGGGTTTAATGGAATGTCTGTTGTGACAAGTTTGCTAGGCACTTTGTGGGTCAATTGTATTTGTGTTGGGCTTGATGCTGCTATTGGCACAGGTATTGATGAGGTGCCCAGAGCACTATCTTGTTAGGTTGTGTGGGATAGTAATGGGCTGCTGGGGCTTGCCAACCTTGCCCTATAAGTAAACCCCAATCTGCAACTTCAAGTAGTCTTAAGGTATCTTGGACTCAAGTTGTTAAGGGCTTTGTAAATTAATACAAGTACTTTGAACTTGACAGCCAGTGTAAGTTTTTAAGCTACTGTTCAGGCAATGGGGAAGATTAGATGTCTATTGCCTGCCACAGAAAAAAAATTCAGCGAATCATTTTTGGAAGGCATGTGTAAAGAAGTTTTTGCTGAAATCAATGAGCTACTGGCAAGCCGGCCATATGGTGCAACAGTGTACCAGAATATAAACTTAATTTATATTCATAATGTATGTTCCATTCTATTCACAGATCGCCACCATAAGCATTAAAACCATTCAAATGCAGCGCACTGCTCTTTGAAATCGGATGATGGGTGACAAATTAATATAGATATCAAAAGTTACTTTTGAAACTTGGCAGCCGCATTTTGATGGCTCCCCAGAATTTGTGGCTATAGCCACCAGAGCATGAGAGTCATGCACAAAACAAATTAAAATAAATATTGTAAAATGGACTTGGTTGTAACTTTTGCATGCACGTGCAGGGTGTGTTATTACCGTAGCTGAATATTAAATGTTATTTGGAAACATTATTCAGAATTGTCACCTTCCTTTCTTTCCTTTTCAGTAAAGGAAATGATGAAAACTATTCATGACACGATGAAGGAAGCTGCAGACCTCGCCAGGAACACGGCAACTGGCATCAGAGTCTAGTCACACACCCACAGCACAAGATTTATGAATCCGGGGCTCGTCAACTGAGCGATGAGACAGGAAGCATCGTAGCGACATGACAGCTAGGGTCCTGTTGCATTCACAACGATGACTGGAACTTGTTTAAATGCAGCTAGCAAATGAGGTGTGAACGTGAGTCCTTCAGTCTGCTGTTTAGATGATGGAGATACCGGTAGGAGATTGTGGTGTCTTTAAGGTTCCAAGGAACGCCTCCGCCAGCCCTTTCTGATAATACTGCTTAGGAAGGTAGACATGATTTGAATAGATGTAAGAACCAGTGTTATGCAGTTGGCCAAGTGATGGACTAGGGATAGGGCAAGGGTGGAGAAACCTTCCCAGCCCAGGTGCTGGGGGCCACATGCCCATTTGGGGGCCCCATCTAGGGGCCACATGTCTGGCTGAGCCAGAGGGGCAAAAGTGGGTGGAGCAAAGAACGTGTTTGTTTGCTTATTAAATTCATATACTGCCCTATACCTTCAGGGCAGTTACAACATAAAATCACAGTATAAAAACATAGGGTTGCCATACATCTGGAATTTCCTGGACAAACGCAGGATTCGGCCATCGGGAACAGCATCCAGGTGGAAATCACCAAAATGTTTGGGGAATCCAGCCATACGGCAATCCATGTCAGAAGTGACGACTTTGACGAATTCCAGAGAAAATAGCACAAATGAGATTTTGAAACAACAACATCAGCAGCAGCAAGAACAACTTTTGTGTCCAGACTTTCGCTTTCTGAAATGGCATCCCTAAAAAAAACATGAAATACATAATAGATACAAAAACAAAAACAACCAGTAATCCCCCCTCCCCAACACATTTTAAAAGGGCATGGGATGTCAATCAGCCACAGGCCTGGTTAAAGAGGAACATTTCTGCCTGGCACCTGAAGGGGTATAATGAAGGTGCCAGCTGGACCTCCTTGGGGAGAGCATTCCACAAATGGGGAGCCACTGCAGAGAAGGCCCCGTTCTCTTGTTGCCACCCTCCAGACCTCTTGAGGAGGAGGCACACGAAGAAGGGCCTCAGAAGATGATCACAGGGTCTGGGTAGGTTCATATGGAAAGAGGCAGTCCTTGAGGTATTGTGGTCCTGCAGTTCTTACCTTTGTGCAGTAGGCAACTTTCTTTGCATTCATGGATCCCTCTCTGTTGTCCACCCAGTCAAGCAAGAAACTTGAGCAGAGCTTAAGGAAACATTCCAGCCAGGATAAAAAAGAGTCAAGAAAGGTACAAAGCAGGGCTGGTGAAGGTTGTGTCTCATGGCAGGGTGCAGACAAGTTCTGACAGAGATGCCTGAAGGGTACATCTGGTCCCTTGGCCTGAGGCTCCCCATCCCTGGGAATTTTTCTGCAACTGCAAAATTCAGAGAAGTGCGAATTCTACAAGATTCCTGAGTTCACGTATTGATTTGAAACTGAGAATCAGGTAGATTCACCTTTAAATGCAAACTGAATCAAATTTCTCTCCCATATGTAATGACAACGACCCTTTCTGGGGACCTGTCAGTTAGAAAGTCAAATAAAATTCAATGGTGTAGTCTTGACAACAGGTTTTGACATTATTGGCTGGTCTTGTTAGCGTTCCTACTACAGTGGTACCTTGGGTTAAGAACTTACAGTGGTACCTCGGGTTACATACGCTTCAGGTTACAGACTCCGCTAACCCTGAAATAGTGCTTCAGGTTAAGAACTTTGCTTCAGGTTGAGAACAGAAATCGTGCTCTGGAGGCGCGGCAGCAGCAGGAGACCCCATTAGCTAAAGTGGTGCTTCAGGTTAAGAACAGTTTCAGGTTAAGTACAGACCTCCGGAACGAATTAAGTACTTAACCCGAGGTACCACTGTAATTCGTGCCGGAGGTCTGTTCTTAACCTGAAACTGTTCTTAACCTGAGGTACCACTTTAGCTAATGGGGCCTCCCGCTGCTGCTGCACGATTTCTGTTCTCATCCTGAAGCAAAGTTCTTAATCCGAGGTACTATTTCTGGGTTAGCGGAGTCTGTAACCTGAAGCATCTGTAACCTGAAGCGTCTGTAACCCGAGGTACCACTGTACACGGTCAGTTTAACCCCCCCTGAACCTCAATGGTGTTTAGTGTGCTTATTTGATGCGTAGGTTTAAATAAAGATGCACCTGTGAATTGTAGGGTGTTTTGGCATAAGAAATGACTGCTGTGTCCAGGAGTAGAAGACAACTGTTGGGGGAAGATGCCCACCCAGCCCTCATTTATTAGCTTTGATGGAGACTTACCTTGGGATAAAGTCGGAAGAGCAGATGATAACAGCAGGGAAGACAGTTAAGTCCATAACAGTAAAAGGTAGCAATTTCAAAGTTTCCCTTTGGCCGTGTAACAGAAACATTTATAACCCTGGCATTGTTTAAATGCGAAAACGGAATCATTAAGCTTTTGTTTATTGTTCACTCTCTTTTAATAGGGTGCACCTGAAGGGCAATGGATGCATTTAAAAGCATAATGTTGAGACCCACCAAGACAGCCTGTCTCCTCTTTTTGCATTCCCTGTGAATCATTGTTCCACGGTGCCCATTCCTGTGTGTTGTTGCACTTAGGGGGCAAAAAACAGAGAGGTTAATGTAGGGGCTTTATCCACTTCAATATGTGGGGCTGGTGCTGTTCTAGGTACCACATAATACACATCCCACCCTTGTAAGCAATTTGGTCGTTGGAACTCCCTGCCTATTGACAACTTCCATCCATCCCATGCAACATGGCCAATGACCAGGAATGAGGAAGGCCACTGGCTCCCCAGCCCTGCTCTAGAGGGAGCCTAGGCTGTCTAACCACGAACGAATAAACAAAGCTGGGTTTTTCATTGACTTTCTGGTGCCATTCTTGGTAAGAATTTGAACTCTGGCCTGGCTTGCTTGCAGCAAATTAATTAATTAATTAATTAATTAATGTTTATTATTATTAATTAATACTAATTTATTCATACCCCACCCATACCCAGCCACTCTGGGCAGCTCCCAACATTAAAAACATGGTAAAAGTAAAAGATCAAACATTAAAAACTTTACCAAACATGGTAAAAGATCAAACATTAAAAACTTCCCTAAACAGGGCTGCCTTCAGATGTCTTCTAAAAGTCAGATAGTTGTTTATTTCCTTGACATCTGATGGGAGGGCGTTCCACAGGGCGGGCGCCACTGCTGAGAAGGCCCTCTGCCTGGTTTCCTGTAACCTAAGGTTACCAGATTTTTTTTCAATGAATCCGGGGACATTTTCCAACTTCCTACTAAATAGATGGATTTCGTCAGAGGACTGATTTGTAAATCTGGGGACTCTCCCCCGGAAACGGGGACGCCTGGTAACCTTACTGTAACCTCACTTTTCGCAGGGAAGGAACCACCAGAAGGCCCTTGGAGCTGGACCTTAGTGCCTGGGCTGAATAATGGGGGTGGAGACGCTTCTTCAGGTATACTGGGCTGAGGTCGTTTAGGGCTTTAAAGGTCAGCACCAGCACTTTGAATTGTGCCCGGAAATGTACTGGGAACCAGTGTAGGTCTTTGTCAAACAAGTTCTTAGCTTTCTGGGTCAGCATTGTGTCATGGATCCTGGACAGGTGGGTTTTTGGCCAAACTCCAAATGCAATTGGGGTTACTTTAACCCCCACACCCCAGAACTCAGTGGGAGCAATTATTTAAAAGAAGAAAGAAATCACTCCCCAAACTGCTGCCTTTGGGATAAAAATTATATTGCGGGGAGTGTGGTGTTTCCATGAGACATCTAATTGCTTAATTATATTACAACATTTCTGGAAAATATATCCTTTCACAGACAGTAATTAACATGGACAGCCAAGTCACTGCAGTCATTGGCAAACTGTGAGCTTCCTATATTCATTTTATCTAATTTTAATGGATCTGCGCTAGCTAAAACTCCATGGAGAGGGCTTAAGTATCTTCTTCTTAAATCTTTCCTTTGCAGTATCGCCCCGTGCAACACAATCCTGATTATTTTCTGAAATTCAGACACCACTTGAATCAATCAAATAATTCAGGTGTCAGTTCAGAAAATGAATGCTGTATAAACATCTGGTGCCTGAAGTCAGTGCGCTTATGGAATGAAACAGGTGCAGTCGTGCGGCAGATCACAAATACTGCCTCTGATGTAGATGCTACAGAAAGTGTGTAGATGTGCTGCTAAAGGGTTAGGATATCAGCACGTGAAGACTGCAGTTCCATACATATGGGCATCACCCCTATTATTGTTGTTGTTGTTTAGTCATTTAGTCGTGTCCGACTCTTCATGACCCCATGGACCAGAGCACACCAGGCACTCCTGTCTTCCACTGCCTCCCGCAGCTTGGTCAAACTCATGCTGGTAGCTTCGAGAACACTATCCAACCATCTCGTCCTCTGTCATCCCCTTCTCCTTGTGACCTCAATCTTTCCCAACATCAGGGTCTTTTCCAGGGAGTCTTCTCTTCTCATGAGGTGGCCAAAGTATTGGAGCCTCAGCTTCAGGATCCGTCCTTCCAGTGAGCACTCGGGGCTGATTTCCTTAAGAATAGATAGGTTTGATCTTCTTGCAGTCCATGGGACTCTCTTAAGCTTGGTGCAAATTAGCTCTGAGTTACAAAGGAAGATTTGGTCCCCAGTTCACTCTGCATTGAGGAGCAAGCGTCCCTATTCTCCCTCTCCCTGCTAGGACCCATACCAAATGCAACTGCCAGATGACTGGCTTGGGTTCCATTTAGAACCCCTATTTCTATCACATAACTGCTATTTTGAAACAGCTGCATTGGTTGCTGATTCATTTATTGGCCCAATTCAAGGTGATAAAAGTGGTTGAAGCATGGCCCAGAGATGGAAAGAAGATGAAGTTCCTACCAGAGAAGAATGGCAGATGAAGTTAATGGACTATGCTGAAATGGCTAAAATGACCAGAAGAGTCAGAAATTGGGAAGACGAAATTTTTTTATAAGGAATGGGGAAAATTTATAACAGTTAAAATCGTCAGTAGGATTGGAATATCACTTGTAGTTTAAGGTTGATTCTGGACATAACGGAAGAGGTAAAGGGTATGAGCTATCATAAAGGATGCAGGAGGAAATGATTAATAATAGGACCCACAAAGGGGAGGATGGAAGTCCAGGAGATTCCTTGAATCTTGTTTTTATGATTTATGTAAAATTTTCAGTTGAAAAAACAAATATTTTTTTTGGGGGGGGGAGTGGTTAAAGCCCTAAATGATTGTGGCGCTAAGTAGATTTCAGACCCCTTCCTTCCCTACAGGTCCTCTTGGGTGTTAAGATCAGTAGAAGGTAGTCCCTCTGTCTTCAAAAGCTCAGTGTGTGTGGTTCTAAAGAAAACCCAATTATATCAATAGAAAGTAGATTCAAGAAAGTGGGAGAGGGAGGGAGAATCATTTGTTAGAGACATAGGAAATTCCTTATACTGTGTCAGACCATTGAGCCATCTTGCTCAGGGTTGTCTAAACTGACTGGCAGTGGCTTTCCAGGGTTTCGGACAAGGGTCTCACCCAGTCCTACCTGGAGATACTGGGGACTGAACATCAGACCACCTGCATTTAGAGCAAATATTCTGCCACTACACTATGGTACCTTCTTCAATTGTTTTGTGGAATTACTTCTGGATTTTAGTTGTATTTTAGTTGATTCTAAAATAAAGGCATTGCCAAACTCTGTGTTTCGTTCTGTTGTGGTGGGGATCGCAGATGGTGTGAGCTTAAGAGGGGTTTTCAGCAGGTGTTGAGGCTCAAGCAGGACCTTGGACAGCTCCAAGTGGAGATCTGGCTGGAGACTTGCAGGCAATCAGGAAAGGCTCAAATGCTGCCAAACAGCACCCTGGAACTCACCACTGATGCTTTAAATCTGGGTGCCTCTCAAATGAAGGTCTTCTGGATTGAATGAGGCCTTGCTCAATTTAGTATGTATTGGTTCTGGGTGCTGGTGGTGAGAAGGGGGTGAGAGAAACTGTGACTCTATTTCAGTTTTCATTCTGCATTCCTTTGGCTCCAAGGAGGAGTGTAATACAGGCATAGGCAAACAGCCCTCCAGATGTTTTGAGACTACAATTCCCATCATCCCTGACCACTGGTCCTGTTAGCTAGGGATGATGGGAGTTGTAGTCCCAAAACATCTGGAGGACCGAGTTCACCTATGCCTGGTGTAATATGACCACCTCAGAGGTGCTAAGTCAGAATGGTTGCTTATGGTTCTATATGGTCTAGAGGTGTCTGAGGAGTTGTCTGGGCCTGTGCTGAAAGCTTCTCCGACTTTGTCTTCTCCTTAGAGATCATTTCCTGAAAGCATGGAATCCAACCTATGGTTCACCTCATAATTTTGGAAAGAGTTCATCATTACTTTCCAATGGAAAATTCTTTGACGCAGTTCAAAACTCGAAGAGTAGCTATGGCACACTTCCCATAAATGTATTTGGCAATTTCTGAATTGTAGAAATTCTCCAGGGAAAGTGGCCTGGGGATTGAATAATATGATTTCCTCCTCTGGCTGACTGCACAACACTTTCAAGGTTTCTGACACGCTGCTTACATGAGGATCACATTAGAAGTTTATCTACTTGCATAAAAGTTTAATTACTTAGCATTTGAATGAATTATCATTGGTGAGTGTCAAGCATGCCCAGCTTAAAGAAATGTAATCAATCACATCAGCATGTTATTTTCTCAGCCACATGTGCAACAATACTTTGTTCTTAATTACACCCAGAACTGTAGCATGGAAAATTAATGACTAAGGGATTAGAATGGCTATAAATACACAGAAAATCTGATTGGCATACAGGGTTGATGATCTTCCTACTTGAACATAATTTAAGATTTATTATAGCGATGTCGTGATAATGTGTTTAACATTAATTCACATAGTTGGTAATGCTAATTGTAAATACAATGGTACCTCGAGTTACAAACGCCTCAGGTTACAAACGCCTCAGGATACAAACTCCACTAACTTGGAAGCATTACCTCGAGTTGAGAACTTTGCCCCAGGAGGAGAATGGAAATCAAACCAACTCTCACCTTCTTTCCAGGGGAGGAGGGTGTGGTAAATTTGCCCCCACCCTCGAGGGAGAGGGAACGGCATTCTGTGAAAATGAGACCGTGACTGTAGAAACACAAACACACACACACACACACACACACACACACACACACACACTGGCCAATATATGGAGCAACTGTTCCCATGTCAAAAACGTAGAATGATTATCTTGGTCTTTGTGAGCAGATTGTGATTGATATGACAGCTGAACAACCTTACAACTCGTACTCCTGCTTATTTTAGAAATGCACAAAATAACAGAGTGGTTGGAAATTAATTTTTGCTGGCTTAAGGCAATCATTGGTAAGTGTGGTGGCAGGAGTGAGAAAGGTTACAAGTGGAGAAGATGAGATGAGAATATATGTGTAATTCTGGGTGGATTTCATTCCCAAACAAAACAGAGTGCTTAGCATTACAGATATTTGCTTGTACATTTTATTTCTGAACATGTATTTTGTAGCAAAGGCTATGCATATTCCCTGTGTTGCTTGAAGCATGTTGCAATGATGAGAGTGTTGGAAAGAATAGGAATTAGGTGGAGGCTTTATGGGTTCAGACTGTGACATAATTGCACTGAAAAAGAACCTTACTTACAAAGGAACATAGGCAGAAACCTTATATGGAGTCAGGCCATTGGTCCATCCAACTCAGTATTACCTACACGGACTGGCAGAGTTTCTCTGGGGTTTCACGCAAGAAGCATTCCCATATGTACTGGGAAATGTCAGAAATTGAACCTGGGACCTTCTGCGTGCAAGGTAGATGCTATACCATGGAGCTATGGCCATTCCTTTAAGATCCACTAAGGTTCAGACACTGGTCCTGAGTCCATGCAGTCTAGCATTTGAGAATCTAGAAGAGATTCTGGAACATGTTTCTGGAGACTGGCAGAATCAGGACAGGTAGCCTGGTTCCAGACCCAGCGTCTCCACCTCTTGTCTCATTTGCATGCAGCATCCTACAAGGTCAGCAGCTTCTGGCCACATTATAGACCCTTCCATGGTTTTTCTCAGGGGCTGCCTTAGATTCTTATTTCAACTGTGAGTAACCTGCTTCCATCCAAGCAGGGCTAAGCTTGTAACATCAAGCACGTTGTGCTTGAATTTGTTTGCTTTCTTCTCCCTCTACCCCTGCCATCTCAGTTTCCTTTTGTGCCATGACTTTTTAGATTTGTAAGCCTATAACCAGGGACTAGTTTTTGTTGGTTTTTTAAGCCATTCTGGGAGCCTCTCCAACTGGAAAGCAAAGCACAAATGCTTTGAATGAATGCATCAAGAAAACTACTAATATGCCAGCTATTACTTTTTAAATTTGCCTCAAATGGAGGTGCCTGTTCCTCATGTAACACAGAAAGTTGCATAAAACCCTGAGTGGTAGCATTCCTACTAGGAGGGGAACATATTTTTGCAGGTCTCCCTCGCTCTTCTATAAATGTCAAGCATTATTATTCTCACCCATAACTACTACACACGGCAGATCAATACGTGATCAGACCATGTCTGTGTGTGTTGTATCGAACTGCTCAGGACTTGCACATATGGAAAAAAAATATATTTTTCAAACTGAGCTTATTGGTGTCACCCATGGCTATGAAAAGAGTGAGACAGAAATTTCCATTACTGTAGAAATTCATAAGGGAACATGGCCTGTGCTCAGTGTTTGCAACTTCATGTCTGTCTGCCTGCCTGCCTGCCTGCCTGCCTGCTTGTTTTTAGTTTGATAAACTAGACCAGTTGAACTAGCTAAACTATGGCACTTACTACCACAGTAGTGTGGTTCACCTTAATGGCTTTAAAAGGGGATTAGACAAATTCATGCAGGAGAAGGCTATCAATGGCCCTTAGAGAGCTACAACTGGCTGAGGAAATCCCTATGAAGAAGGACAGGTTGTTAAACCACTTTGGTATCAGATTTCTTCAAAAGTATGGTGCGAATGTGGCCTTATACTGATCTAGTTGTACATATTTAAGCTCCATACCTTATTATTGTATTACATGTATAGGTAAGGTAAAGGTAAAGGAACCCTGGACGGTTAAGCCCAGTCAAAGGTGACGATGGGGTTTTGGTGCTCATCTCACTTTCAGGCTGAAGGAGCCGGCGTTTGTCCACAGACAGCTTTTCAGGTCATGTGGGCAGCATGACTAAACCACTTCTGGCACAATGGAACACTGTGATGGAAGCCAGAGTGCATGGAAATGCTGTTTTCCTCCCCGCCCCAGTGGTATCTATTTATTTACTTGCACTGGCATGCTTTTGAACTGCTAGGTTGGCAGGACAGAGCAACAGTTCACTCCGTCGCAGGGATTCGAAACGGTGACCTTCTGATCGGCAAGTCCAAGAGGCCTGGTGGTTTAGACCACAATGCCAACCAAGTCCCTTCCCTTTACCTTACTACATGTATTTCCTGTGTTCAACATGCATGGGGGGCAGAGGTGGGAATGGGGGATGAGGTTACATGTGTGAGCATCACACCTCCTTCCCTAAGCCAGGCAGAAGCTCACTGGGTTCCAGGAAGGAGGCACCAGGCTTTAATACTTGAATACTCTAATTTACCAGGAACAATTAGGAGATTAGTCTGGTCTCCCTAGTCTACTGACCACACACCACTGCCCACAGAATTCTCCATTTGGCCCTCAAGACTCTAATCAGGCTGTCCGGCCTCTCCAGATGAACCCCTCGCCTTATACCTTCCTTGTGTGTTTTTGTCTTACCTTTTGTGCTGGCCCTCTTAACAGTGCAATCCTATTACAGATAGCGCTAACCAGATTAAGACCTGCTTAGGTCTAGCAAGATGAGTTCTCTTCCCTGACTAGCAACTTCTGGATTCCCTGACTATACTCTAAGCATATTGCAGTAGTGAGGGTGGCTCACTACTGGAGTATTCCTGTATCTTGAAATGGTGGGGTGGTGAACCTCCACCTTGGGGGCTGAATACAGCCACACAGGCAGTGGCGTGTGGTGAAATTATCCATAGGGGAACAATTATGGCCAGAGGTACCAGTGTCCAACAGGAATGGGGGATGAGGTCACATGTGTGAGCATCGCACCTCCTTCCCTAAGCCAGGCAGAAGCTCACTGGGTTTCAGGAAGGAGGCACCAGGCTTTAATACTTTAATACTCTAATTTATCAGGGACATTTAGGAGATTAGTCTGGTCTCCCTAGTCCACTGACCACACACCACTGCCCACAGAACTCTCCATTTGGCCCTCAAGACTCTAATCAGGCCGTACGGCCTCACCAGCCCTGCCTCATACCTTCCTCGTGTGTTTTTGCCTGGCTGGAATGGGTCCTTGAACTCTGCTTATGCTTAGGTTATCTTGGTTGCATTGATTTTCATTGCATTGATTTTCTCTCCAGGCTGGAGAGGGGTGTGTGATGAAACTAGCCTAATATTCGGGGGGGGGGGGCGGGGCGGGCGGGGGGGAGGAATGCTGCATTAATTGCTCAAGCCATTTTTGCCTCAGGCTCCACCCTGAGTATGCAGCCCATGAAAGGTTTCCCTCAAAACTGCAAAAGCTTTCCAACTCTGGTTGAGTGTTTTCGTAGTTGATCCCTTCATTATGGACTACTTCATATTACTAAGTAGGTTTCCTCCAGTTGCCCTGTGCTGGCCAACTGGGAAACTACAGAACACCAGCCCAACAGCAATTTTCCATTGTCTGAGCTCCAAGTCTGTAGAACTCTGCATGACATATTGGAAGACCGTGTGATTTTTCCATCCCTCAGGGAGGCTTGACCACGATGGATTATTATTTCCTTCTCTGCAGCACAGCGCAGTGATAGACCTTGCCTCAAATGATGAAACGCTGGGGGCTTGCCAAAATTTTTAAAGCGACATATGTGCATTTTCCACCAGGAAAGTTGATATTAGCTCATTAGCATCCTTCACAGCTGAAATAACACCGTGAGCCTCCATGAAGCGAACCATCCCAGGGGGCTAATTTTCTCCCACTGATTGGAGAGTGATGAAAATAAACAAGAAGAGGGTCAGCCCATTTTTAATTATAAATACAGCCCCATTGGTAGGAAGAAAGCTATCGTGGAGCAAATAACCATCATCCGAGTGCAATTCATAAGGCTTTGATGCATGATGATAAACAGTCATTGCCAGGGATGATCAGGCTATGCCAGTCCTTCCAGAGTCCTTGATGGAGCAATCTGCATGGATACCCGTCCTAGGAATCATTCATTTTTTTGCCTTTCCAAACACTGATGAGGCATGTTCAGCTTGCCTTGGGGTAAAAGCTAATCATGGTTGCTCATCCTCTTTCCCCCCATTGTTGGAGAATATGTCTTAATTGAACATTGTGCATGGTCCTGGTGGCCACATCTCAAGACGTTTTATTATTACTTCATAGCCAAGACTGTTTTACATCAAACAAGCTTGCATATAAAGAGAAACGAAAATACAGTACTAGATTTTCCCTTTTTAGGGAAGTTTTTAATGTGTGACATTTTAATGTACTTTAATCTTTGTTGGGAGCCACCCAGAGTGGCTGGGGAAACCCAGCCAGATGAGCAGGGTACAAATAAATTATTATTATTATTATTATTATTATTATTATTATTATTATTATTATTATGTATATTATAGAAAAAACAATCTGGGGGCTGGAGCAACTCCCTTATGAAGAAAGGAGCATTAAGGGGGGGGGGAGCAACTAGTGGATAACCTGGTAGAGGTGCATAAAATAGGGGCATACAATGGATTTGAACAGATCCTAGACCCCCAACCAAAGCTGGGTTCACCTACCACTCAGATGGATTGGGTTGATACAGCCCCAGATTGCCCTGAATCAGGCTGGGTCAGCCTTGAATGGGGCTCTCACAATGGGTGGCAGGTGGTTTGGCAACAAGCAGAGGATGGAGGCAGGCAGACTGCATGCACCGCTGCCTGCTTTCTCCCGTAACTGCATGTTTAATTAGGGTTTAAAACTCTGATTAAGCATATGGCCAGGAGGAGAAGGAGAGGCACATCTTCTTTTCCCCATCGCCAGCTGTAAGACAGTGCAAGTTCCCCAAATAAGTTTGGAGCCTGGATCACGGTCTGGTCAGCCTCAAGACATCCTACATTAGTTCGGAGTCGCTCTGAAGCACTCAGTCAGGCCCCAAATCAGACCAGGGGTCCATGCACAGCCCTGGTATAAAATGACTCATAATGTAGAGCAGGCATGTAGAATCTTTTTCAGTCTGGGGCCACTTTACCTTCAAGATCCCTTTCTGAGGGCCACTTGCCAGTGGTGGGATCAGAGGCAAAAGCAGACAGAGCGACAGGTGTAAAATCTACCTTTGTACAGAGGGGTCGTTGCCCCCCAATAAAAATATTTGAGGGGGCTGCTCTCCCGAAGTTGGTGGGCATTGCCATTCAGATGGTGTCCATGCTCCGTGTCTTGTGATCAGTTTGGAGGGCAGATGTCAGGGACCGTGCTGAGGAGGGCTGCACTGAGGAAGATGTTGACATTTCCATTCCACCTTAAGGAGTAGACGTGTGGAACTGTTACGTGTCATAAGCCTGTTTACATGCCAGCACAGCTTGCTGGGAACTTCCATTGTGTATTGCTTTTGCTTTTAGCTGTTCTCTCTGAGATGACATGAGAGAGAGACGACATGTTTCTTTGTCCTGATTTATGATTAATAAATCTGTAGTTGTAGTATGCTTCCACAAGCCTCACGCCTATTCTGTGTGCGCAGTTCAATCTGCTGATAGTGTGCCCTGGCTGAGTAAGCCCGGGTAGCTGATTTAGGTCGGAGCAGAGGTGATGGTCTTTGCCATGGGCTGGTGGATGGAAACAGCCTAGCTGGGGCTTTCCAGCTGGCCTCCCGGCCCTCTGCATGTCGACAGAAGAATGGTGGAAGCCACCCCCTCCCCCTGAATCTTCCCAGGAGCAGGATGACAGCATAGATTTGGAACGGTGGTTTGCAGAGGGGCATAGTTCAGAAGGCAAAAGCTGGGAAATACTGGATGGAGAGCAGCTTGGACAAGAAACACCGGGAGAGAGAGGATTAACAGATTCACAGTCTCTGGATAGCATCTACCGCCCTTCTCCAAAGTCACAAAGAGCTCAGAAAGTGTCAGAACAGAAAGCACAGAGGGTATAAACTCAGATTACAAGAAGTAGGAGAGACGTAGATTAATAGGGATGGTGGCGGGAGTGAACCTTAAGTGGGAGCACTGCCATTCCAGGGAGATGCTTTCTTTTGTCTCTTGCTGTGTTTATTAAAGAAACTAACTGGTAACACTTTCCTTTCATTTGATCTGCTTATTTACTGCCACGGGGGAAGCTGTTTCACCGAAGCCTGACAGCAGGGCTTACTTGCCCCCCCCCATATTTTATTTAAGTTGTCACCCCTGCAGTCATATACTCCTCTCTTTCCTCCATCCAGACTTGTTCCAGTCAGGCAAAAACATTGGAGGGGCAACACTCGGCTAGTGAGGGAGTATGGCCTGGAGACAGAGCCACACATTGAGGTCCAGAAAGCTGCCTTTGGCCCCCAGGCCTGTAGATGAATTTGAGATAGAGTGGTTTCACTCTCTCATAATCCAATAATCCATTCTCACCCTGATAGGAAGTTCAGGGCAGACAAAGGAAGCACTGCTTCACACGGCCCAGAGCTGAAGTATGCCATTTGCTACCAAACGATGCAGTGATAGCGACCAAGGAAGACTGCTTTAAAAGGGACAAATTCATGGAGAATAAGGCAAAATGGCTGCAGCCAGACCTGATGGTCTGCTTCGCAGCGTGTATTCTATGCCCCCCTTTTTTAAAAAAAATTTTTTTAATTCCCAATCTATAAGCGATGTATTTGCTGGGTGCTGTATAACTATCAGGGAATATATTTGTTTTTTAGGAGGCACAAAATAAATAAGCTTGCATTTGGAGTTGTGGAGGAAAGCTCACCTGAACTAAACAGGTGCATGGAAGAGTGTTGAGATGAAGATCACACAGGCTCTGAAATAGATTGCCATTATTGCTCCCTGCTGTCTTTTTCATCTGGGCTCTTTTTTTAATGATCTGCACCTGTGGCCTGTAGACAATGGGTTTGATGGCATTGTGGAGGAAATGGCTTTCCAAGATCAAAGCTGTTGCTGATAGGAGTGGTTTGCCTTTGTTCTCTCCTGTGAACCCACATTTCATGTTGCTGTTGTTGTTGTTTTTGCTTCAGAACATCACCTCTCTGTGTTTGTTGGGCTGGATTATTGGTGATCTTTCAATGTCCCTTTGATGCGCCTTTCCGAGTTGTGTTCAGCAAGGGAGAGAAACATATAAAAGCTCAGCTAGATAATGTTTGCAACTGCTAGACAGGAGATAAGGAGGAAAAGCCAAGTTTTGTGCTGGGGCTGTGATGGTGATGTTCACCAGCATCTGGTCTCTTATGCAAAATTTCCCTCTCTCCAAGGTATACCCCAAGATATATCCTGAAGGAAATGATGGTTAGACTGACCTAAGAACAAACTGAGATGTGGGATAAACAGGGGAAAGGTACCACAATAAACTGAGATACTTAATGTGTCTGTTTCCTCTTGCTAGGGATGATCTGTAATTTTCAGTTCTTTCCATTTCTCATTTTTCCATTTTTTCCATTCAGTTCTCCACATTTTCGCAGCAATTTGTGGACAGCAGGGGAGGCTGCACAGCACTGGAGAAATGCTTAATGTAAAGAAAAACATAGGGCTGCATCAAATGTAGCACTAAGTTAAAGTTGAGATACTTGGTGTGCCGGCAGAACATCGTTGCACAAGGGTAAACACAGACACGTTGCCAAAAATTGTTGTGCAACAGCTTGCCCAACAATAATCAGCTGTCATGCAAGAAATTCTGCTACTGCAATTAGTTTTTCTAATTTGCTTTTGCATGCAAAGCAGCTAGCGCACTCTGCTACCCACTATTGCAAGGACCAGTGTGCTAGTGGACAGAGAAAGGATATGGGCTGCAAACCTTAACTGTAGTTGCATTGCAATGGTAAAGTAAACTCAAAATCCCAAACCCACAGGAATTCTAAATTGCCCTGAGATTGAGGTGTTTTTTTAAAAATGCAATCAATTTTGCAGGGCAAGAAAAATGTCTGAGAACTTGGAGTACAGATTTTGGCACAGCACTACATCAGTTTCTAAGGAAATATATCTGTAAAAAACAACAACTGAGTGTGATTTCTGACTTCTTCGTAACTGCTTGCCATAAATATTGCAACAAACAACAAAAACCAGGTGAACACAGTGAGATTCCACATCTATTTCCATTATGATGTGAAAACCTACCCCTAGCAGAGCAAGGCTTCAAAATGCCTGAAGCGCAAGGGATGGAGGGGAGAGTGAAGCTGCCTGTAATGGCAAGGAAGAACAACACAAGGGAAAAAACAGAAGAGGAAAAGGAGAGAGATGTTGGTAGGGCAACCGCTGTGCGTGCAGAAAGTGCCATGTTCCATCTCTGGTGTCTCCAGGAAGGACGGAAAGAGGTCTCTTCCTGAAAATTTAGAGAGTCACTGTTAGTCACTGTAGGCAATACTATAGGGACGTGGGTGGCGCTGTGGTCTGAACCACTGACCCTCTTTGACTTGCTGATCGGAAGGTCGGCTGTTTGAATCTGCACAATGGGCTGAGCTCCCATTGCTCTGTCCCAGCTCCTGCCAACCGAGCAGTTCGAAAGCATACCAGTGCAAGTAGATAAATAGGTACCACTGCGGTGGGAAGGTATACGGTGTTTCCATGTGCTCTGGTTTCTGTCATGGTGTCCCATTGCGCCAGAAGCGGTTTAGTCATGATGGCCACATGACCCGGAAAGCTGTCTATGGACAATCACTAGCTCCCTCAGCCTAAAGCAAGATGAGCGCTGCACCCCATAGTCATCTTTGACTGGACTTCACCGTCCAGGGGGGTCCTTTACTTTACCTTACCTAGACAATACTGAGTTCAGGTATTATTTGTTTATTTGTGGAGCCATTACAAAGCAAGATACATGAAAACAAAACAAAATGCATTGCATGGTTAAAATAATTATTAAAAAGAGGTATTCTGTTAAGTTAAATTCTTCATTGTAGCAATTTTCTATTTATCACCCCCACTAACTGTTCTCATTAAAATTGCTGTCCTAAAATTGACACTGGTCACCTTTTCAGAAATGTAAGGGGAAATGTCCCCTAATAAAGATAATCAAACACCCAATCATTATAGTTGAGAGATTTAAATCTTAGAACAAGACTCCATAAATTAGGCAAACAAGTAAGTAGTGGAGTAAATCTTCTGGCCCATAACCGCGACATGGAATCTCTTCATATGGAATCTGGTGATATTCAGCAGAGCACATAGACTAGAATCTCAGAGTTGTAAAACCTTTTCTCTATTTAACATTTGTACTGCTGGTTACATCATGAGGGTGAAGAGCTTGACTGAGTAAGTTGACATACAAGAGAGAGCGCATTTGGACAGGTGAACATGAGTGCAATCAGCACAGAAATCACTTTTTAAGATGCACAGCCTCCAACATTTCTCCAATGAAAATAGGGACATCCTATTATTATTATTATTATTATTATTATTATTATTATTATTTTACCTCATTCATCTGCCCCAGCCACTTTGGATGGTTTCCAACATATATAAAAACAGAATTAAACATTAAAAAAACTTCCCTATACAGGGCTGCCTTCAGATGTCTTCTAAAGGTTATATAGTTACTTATCTCCTTGACTTGGGAGTTGCATAACTCCATACCCTCCAACATTTCTCCAGGGAAAATAAGGATTCCAAAGGAAAAGTGGGACATTTTGGGATCAAATCAGAAACCACAATGGCTTCTGTAAATTTCTGGAAAATAGGGGCACTTGGAGGGTCTGAAGATGTGAGATTCCACGTAGCAAGATGTCATCTCAAAGTTTGATGAACTCAGAATGTCCAAAGAGAAATACATAACAATAACTTGTAGTATTTCCTGATGGACCAATGGTCTGGCAGAGAATAAGGCTGCTTCCTATGTTCCAATAGTTATAGTTATATTTTCTGTTTCCCAATGGTAGGGGTATCTGCTGCCAAACATGCTGGGTAGGCCGGGACCTGCTCTGGGAGTGTGGTAAGTAGACTTGGAGAGATTAACCTCTGACTTAATCCACCCACTCTCAAAATTCTGTTGCTTCTATAGGACCAACTCAATATACCTTGTGGTGGAAAAGTCAAACAGTCCTTCTCCCAAGTATATAGCATTTAATTAAATCACAGGCAACGGGGTGTTCTGCAATGGTACCTAACATATGGGTTTCTGATTCAGCTTGCCCAAGGCTAGGGCTGGCCTTGTGTTCCTGCTTGTTTTCTGTCCAATCTGTCCTATAAACTCTGGGCCAAGGGCATCTGCATGTTGATTCCCCTTGCCAGCTCTGGCTGAAGGTGTCTGTACAGAATCCAAAAAGAGGGACACTCGCCGAAGCTTTCCGATCTAAGCATCTGTCAGCTCTCTCCATAAGGTGGGAGAAGATAAGATTTAAATGATTTCTCGTGGCTTTGAGGTGTCTCCTTGCTGAGCGTGGAGAAGAGAGAACAGGACTGAAGTGTTGTGCACTGCATTCGGCAGCTGAGTCGGTTTTAATTTCTGGACAAATCATATGTGTGTTTGTTTTTAATTGGAAGCATTTGTCCGTCCTTAATTATGAATGATGCAATTTCCCAGGCTTTAATGGGCACATTCTCCAGCTGTGTGTGGGTTTGTTTTGCGGCACCAAGTACAGTGCTAGCTCAGGCGAGAAATTCTGCACGATGGACCTGCTCCTCTCTGGCGCGTTGAGGAAATTGTGGTCTCTCTCAAAAGGAACAATATGAGGTTTGCAGACCTTGCGCGACACCTTGGAAGGACTGCGTTAATTTGTGTGCACTTTTATTTGTGTCAGCTTTAGAGGTCAACCATACAGCTTGAAGACATTTTGCATGAATGATGTCGCATTATTTTTCAGGGATGTTAGAAGACCCTGTTTCCCATTCTGCTTTCTATATATTCATCACATACAACTGTCATCCTGGGGCAGCCACTCCAGCAGTAGGAGAGCTGTGAAGCAGAGCTCACCCCATTGGCTCTGCTGCGACAGGCCTGCCCCATCAGACCTCCTCTCCCCTCAACTGGCAAGGGGGCAGCCATTGCATCTGACTGGGTCAGTGGGAGAGAGTAGGCAGGGCTGGATTTAGGTCTGATGAGGCCTTCAACTACTGAAGGTAATGGGGCCCTTTATATGTCCAGCTGTCCTTTGTCAACAACAAATTGTTGCTGTTTTTGTGTTGAATATATGCTGTATGGTCACTTATGGACCTAATAGGTATCTAAAGCCATTTGCACATGCAGAATGTAGGCACCTTATATATAAAATGAGCAAACCAGTGATATTTTAGGGAGCAGGCTAGCAGGAGGGGAACATTACTTATATCATAGGAGCCTACACAACACAAAGCACTGTTGCTGTATGTAACTTTTATTTTATTTGTTTTCTATCTTATACAGCCATACCTTGGGATGAATACGCTTCAGGTTAAGCATTTTTGGGTTGTGCTCCATGGCGACCCAGAAATAACGGAACACGTTACTTCCGGGTTTCGCCACTCGTGTATGCGCAGACGCTCAAAATGACGTCATGCGCATGCATGGAAGTGGCGAAACCCGACCCGTGCACATGCAGTCGTGTGTTATGTTCGCTTCAGGATGTGAACAGGGCTCCGGAACGGATCCTTTTCGCATCCAGAGGTACAACTGTATTTTGGAAATGAACATCCAGATTTTTTTCCCCTTTAAAGTTTTTGGGGGCCCCCAAGAGAGTGGGGCCCTAAGCTATAGCTTGTTAAGCTTATATGTAAATCCAGCACTGGAAGTAGTGCTTATCACAACTGGAGAGAGACCTGTTGGAATGTAATGTAAAAGTGTTGCGTGCTGAGGTCCCCCAAAACACCCTTATCCCAAATAACTCACACTTCACACATAATTTTTGTTTAAGGTTTTTGGCATAATTTTTTGGCCACAACTTTATTATCATACAAAATTGTGAGTGGTTGCTTAGGCATTGGTTAAGACTAGCTGTCCCCCCGCCATGGGGACAGCACTGACTTCCGGATTCCAGCGAAAGCCAGTGTGGAGGAACAAGATCAGGGGATAACTGGAGCTGCGACACAGACCCTCAGCTTCTCCCCACATGCTCCTAGGGGCTTACACGGCCCAAACCCGATTCCAGGGGTTTGGACGAAAGGATGGTAAGCCCCTGAATTCCTTTAACGGAATTCCCGTGCAGCAGCATCACCTGAGGGGCAGGCACAGCCAATCCATACCCCTCCACCAACCAATTTAAACCAATGCCTAACCGCCAACCTTACAAGTTGTGACGATTTGCTACGCGGTAGGCAAAAACCAGATGGCACACACTAATCAGCCAAATGGCAAAATTCCTACCAGGCCCTCGCACCAATGCAAACGACCCCATGACAGGCATAGCAAGGTCAAGCGGAAGCCCAACAAGGGAGGGCGGGCGGGTGATCCGATGCCCACAGCGAAAGAGAAAGCAACTCTCTGTGGGCCTTCCTTAAATATCCTCTGATCTCCACCCCCAAAGTGGCAACATACAAATTGCCCCAGCAACACCATCACCAATCCTTGCCAGGCCCTTTCCTTCAATTTTGCCTGGCAACTACAGGGTGCTTTGCCTGGCCCCAGCCGCAACACGTGCTCTCCTTTAATGAGAACACGCTTTGCGTGCTGAGGTCCCCCAAAACACCCTTATCCCAAATAACTCACACTTCACACATAATTTTTGTTTAAGGTTTTTGGCATAATTTTTTGGCCACAACTTTATTATCATACAAAATTGTGAGTGGTTGCTTAGGCATTGGTTAAGACTAGCTGTCCCCCCGCCATGGGGACAGCACTGACTTCCGGATTCCAGCGAAAGCCAGTGTGGAGGAACAAGATCAGGGGATAACTGGAGCTGCGACACAGACCCTCAGCTTCTCCCCACATGCTCCTAGGGGCTTACACGGCCCAAACCCGATTCCAGGGGTTTGGACGAAAGGATGGTAAGCCCCTGAATTCCTTTAACGGAATTCCCGTGCAGCAGCATCACCTGAGGGGCAGGCACAGCCAATCCATACCCCTCCACCAACCAATTTAAACCAATGCCTAACCGCCACCTGAGCCCTTACGCTCACCGCCAACCACTCACAAACCTAAACACACTCTCAACTTAGCCACCACTGACCTCAACCATACATCATTCCCAACAGAGGTAAGATGAACCCCATCAAACCTGTAGCAATCAGTGGCTTTAACATTAATATCTGGGTGGGGAATCACCAGCCCACCCAGATCAGACACCAGCTTGCTCGCAGCTGAATTAATACGCTTTCGCACCCTTTCGGTGGCCGCAGGGCAGGGACTACCCCTCCAGATGCAACGCTGAAGCAACTGTGACCAAATTAGCTTAGTAGCGGGCACCAAGGCCGCCAGGTCCCTCAAATCCTGCAAAATAACAGCACGTAAAACATAACAGGAAAAAGAAACCATATCATTTTCCCCAAGCTGCACCACAATCGCCGTAGGGGGGCCCTCCAGAAGAACACGCCTCTGCATTAGCGGTAAGAACTCCTTCCACCGCATCCCCCTTCTGGAGATCCAGGACACTCGTACGTGCTGCGGAAGGCCGAGGCCAACTCCCAGTTCAGATTGCCGAGCTCTGCAAGCGGCCCAATGCACAATACTGTGCCCCACTATCCAAACCCGGACAGTGGGTAGACCTAGGGTAAAACAAAAGATGTGAGTACACGAGATCAACATCATTTCCACACATAACCCTTATATGCGTCCGACTTCCAGCGACCCAGGTCTTTAATCCTCCTTGCCGACAAGCCCCAATGGGCGGCTGTTGTTGCAGCCCCAATCCTGAAGGAATGCGGAGCAAACTCAGAGGCTGCATGGCCACAAGCAGCAACGACCTTGCGCAAAACACCAGTGAATTGATGGCGTGCCAATGGACGCCCATCTTCATGAATGAACAGGGCCCCTCCCCCAGGAGGCCGCAACGCCATATATTTCTGGATATCCTTGACTGGGCAAGGGCCCCCTAGCCCAGTTGCTGGGAGCCGAATAACTGCCCCTCTACCCAGTTGATCAGTTTTGGAACTCCTGACAAGGATCTGCAATTCTGACTGAGACAAGCTCACGTCCTGCAGCAACAAACCTCTCGAACCTCCATCCTGCTTAGGTTCACACACCACCTCCCCAACCCTCAGGGCTCCAAAAAAGGCTAACGAATAGGCTGCGGAAAATAACCGCGCCTCAAACCTGGACCAACAGATGCCCTTTAGTTTACTTCGCATCCTGGTCAACAATCCAAACGTTATAGGCCTCCTTGTAGCTGGTCTGGGGGGGCAAAGCCTCCCCCACCCCTCCAAAGCCTTGCGCACCACGAACTTCCCACATGGATCATTATTAAAATAAACTTTGCTAAAGAAGGAAATTGCAGCCGCATGCAACCTCAGCGTCCTGGCTGCCCTCCGCATCTGAAATAGATGCGCCAAATATTGGAGCACCTGTGCAGTAGAATGAGGTGTGCATGTTCCCCCTACCACGGATTGCCCAGTGAAATGCAAAAAATCGGTCCAAGCCTTCTTATAGGACCTCAATGTGGAGGGGGCAATAGATGCAGCTACTCCCTGTAAAACTAAGTGCTGCCAAGGTTCCAGAGATGATCCGGGAAAAATTCCGGACGGTCTCGAGCCACTGGCGCCAGGGACCTGAACCGCTGCATCTGAAAACGGGACAGAGCATCAGCAATCTCGTTAGACACTCCAGGAACAAAACGAGCAGAAAATACAATGTTAAAACGTAAGCAATGCAAAACAAAGACCCTCAGCAGGGCTGATACCCTAGGTGATCGTGAAGACTGCTTGGCTAGCACGTTCACCACCGCCAGGTTATCTGTCCAAAAACATACACGACGGTCCCTGAAATGCTCGACCCATAAATGGACTGCCACTACAATGGGAAAAAACTCAAGAAAAGTTAAGTCCCGAGTTATAGCTTCCCCACGCCAAGCTGAAGGCCAACACTCGGCACACCACCTGCCATCCCAATACAAACCAAAACCCAACGACCCCGCAGCATCAGAGTGCACCTGAAAATCGGTATAAAGGTTCAAGGTGTCCTGCCAAAGAGACACCCCATTGAATTCCTCCAGGAATTCCAACCAAATACGAAGGTCAGCACGCACCTGAGCTGACAGGCGCACCCTATGCCTCGGGGACCTCAAACCTGACATAAGCCTGGCCAAGCGGGAACAGAAAGGTCGCCCTGGGGCGATCACCCTGCAAGCAAAGTTTAGGTGGCCCAGCAAGGACTGCAGCTGCCGCAGAGTAACTTTTTTCATGGGAATGAGTTCAGCGATGATGCCCTTCAGCGTGAGTATCTTATCCACCGGCAAACTGGAAGTTTGCGCCACCGTATCCAACGAAATACCCAGGTAAGTCAGCTGCGTAGAAGGACCTTCAGTTTTCTCCGCAGCTAACGGCACGCCCAGTTCCTCGGTTAAGGCAGCAAAGGCCTGCAGCAACACCACGCAATTCCCCGTATCGCTAGCTGAGGCCAATAAAAAATCATCCAAATAATGAGTGACTCCGCCCAAACCAGTTCTTTTGCGCAGAGCCCAGTCCAGAAATGAACTAAAACACTCGAAGGCCGCACAGGCTACCGAGCAGCCCATGGGCATGGCCTTATCAAAGTAAAATTCCCCGTCGAACTGAAATCCCAGCAACCAGAAGTCATCAGGATGAATTGGAAGCAGCCGAAATGCAGACTCAATGTCACATTTGGCTAGCAGGGCACCCTGTCCAAATTTTCTTATCATTTTGATCGCTTGATCAAGCGAGGCATACTTCACCGAACAAAGCTCCGGGGGAATAACATCATTTACTGATGTGCCCCTAGGGTGTGAAAGGTTGCGTATCAGGCGAAATTCCCCCGGAGCTTTTTTAGGAACCATACCTAAGGGTGAAATATGCAGATTAGGAAAGGGTGGAACGGCAAAAGGGCCTGCCATACGGTGTAGAGCCAGTTCTTTCCCAATTTTCTTACGCGCCACGTCAGGCATATCCTTCACAGACTTCTGGTTTGAAGGGTTTCTAGCTACAGGATTTGCCGCCACTGGGATTCGAAAACCCAGGGAAAAACCGTCACGCAAATAAGATGCTGCCTCCTGAAGAGGGTATAACTGTAACAATGACAACAACGGCTGTAGCCTAACCGGGGTATGAGCTAAGGAGGAAAGTACACTATTTTCCTGCACCGGCGGCTGCAGCCTGGGGCGCGGCTTTCGGGGGCTGCTGTGAGCCCCACCCCTTCCGAAAGGGCCGTCGAACCCCTGCACAGGCAGAAGCTGGATGGTTCCCTGAACACTTCTCACAACTATGAGAATATCTGCAGAATTGGCACTGACAGGTTCCTTTGTTAAAATCCCAACAAAAGAACTTGCGACCCGTCTTAGCTGGCACAATCCTAGTTTTTTGCGATTCAGGGATCTTATTGTCAATACGTGGAGCCACATAAGTGGTCCATACATCTAAATCCTTTCGGTCCCAGCGGGCAGTGGGGATCTTGGCAGCCCTGCGTCTGAAATTCTCATCATAAGAAATCGCAGCAGACGCTCCAGCCATCGTAAATGCTGAGCGAACTATGGACAAATAAACCCATAAATGCATGGACCTCCGTGGGTAGGCCGCTGCCACCACTCCAGCGAACACCTGGAAACTATCCAGCCATCGCTCGAAGGTCCTTTCAACCTTTGGCAAAACCACCCTCTTTTTCGTGGCTGCCAAACCTCTATCCTGGGAGTCCTGACACTCCTGAGGGGGTGCCAAGCTAAATATATCAATGTAACGGCCATCCAGAATCCTAGATCGCAGCTTTGTAGTCAAGTGGGCACCTGGTATAATATCCCTAGCTGAGTTGGTGGAAACTTTCACATCAGGCATGAGGACCCCTTCCAGACAGTCCTGCACCGCCCCATACTTTGCCCTGTGAGAGTTTGCCCTCCGCTCCCAAGCCCATTTTGGAAGTCCCGATGTCTCCCCAAAGCCCCAGTATAGCGAAAGCGAAGCTTCCTCATCACTACTGGAGGTTTGAGACGAAGTACCTGCGGAAGAGGATGAGGTGTCTCTCCGTCTCCTCTTAGCACGCTTCTTGGAACTCTTTTTCCGGCGACGGAGCCCACCAGAAGACGACTTTGGAGGGAGAGGAAGGCTGTCCTCCACCGAAGACTCAGATGCGTCGCCTTGCAGCACAACGCCTGGAACTGACTGAGAAGAGACTACAGGTGAATGACCAGGAACAGACCTCACCACTGATGAGGACTGTACAACTGAACCCCGTGCCGCCCGAATCCGGGCGGATGACCTCCGCCTGGTCGGACCCCTGGGGCCGCCCCGTACCCTTGGCGCTGCAGCCTGGGAGACAGGTGAGACCGACGACTGGGACAATTGATTAGTACGCGAAAGACCCCCAGGTAACAAATCCTCCCCCTCATCTTCAGCCGAAGATGACACCGAAGGAGGTGCGTCAACAGGCGGAGCTGGACTAGCAGAAGAAGTCGTCGGAGTCGAGCAGCGTTAAATCAAACCATCCATTTCAGCCTCAACACGTGCTAACACCACTGGGTCACTGGCCAAGCCAGTGACCATGGACTGAAGGCGTCTCAAAGATCGCTGTGGCACTGGAGAACGCAAAGCTTGGGACGGGCCTTTTATGGGCCGCTTCGCTGAGGAAGCGAGATCAAGCCTCCGTGACACCTTCTTCTTTGGAGCCATACCTGCTACTAGTAAAAAAGACAAATAATAGAATTAATGCAAGGCTACACCAGTGCTCTTTGTTATAAAGAATAGTCAATCAGCCAGAAAAACAATCAATCCCGATAGGTGCAACTATATGGCTCACCAGCAGGTGGCGCAGCCAGTAATCAAGGCCAATGGTATAGCTGCGTTTCAATAAACGGCCACTAGAGGCCAGCACGCAATGAGGAGGCAGTAGAAAATGGCGCTCCCGCCAAAATTCCCCAAAATGGAGGCCTCCCAACTGACTTCAGGCAGAAGGCCTCCCCCAATGCCCAAAGCAGGCCGCAAGCAGGCCTCCAACCACCAAAGCCGCTGTGCGCGCTAAGCGCCACCGGCTAAAGCTGGAACGTCCGAGGAGGGCCCCCCCGCAGCCTAAAACGGCCCAACTCCGCAGGCCGCAGGCGCCGAAGCGCGGCAAAAGCCGCTACCGCTCGGAGCCGGGTGGGGGGGGTGCCCAAATAGGCCCCGAGCCCAAGGCACGTCCCACGGCCTCCCCCAGCTCCCCCAGGCACTCCCCGCTATACCCGGGCCAAGAGGGGAAAGGCTTGACTAAGCCTCCCCAAGCCCGGCCCGAACAGGGCCGAATAAGCAAGCGCCGAGCGCCGCGTGCGAATCGGCGGCTCCAACGGCGCCTGCGCGCCAGCCGGCCCGCCCCGGCTAGTAAGAGCGCGCCGAAGCGCGCGAAAAGGGGGCCGCCGCCGTGAGAGGCCAGGGGAGGACTACGGTAAGCACCCGCTTTTTTCTCTAGTAACCCTACGAAGTGGGGGGGGGAATAGTAAAGCTCCGAGGGCCCGAAGGTCAACCAGCCCCGTCCCCGGCGCCTCGGCTACGAACCGGGCCGAAAGGCCTAGGGTCCGCCCCCCCCTCCCGGCCACCCCCAGCAGCCCCACGGGACCAAAAGCCCACGAGGAAAGTTGGGGGGGGGAAGGCTAGTAAAATGGAAACAAGAGTCAGAACAAAACAAATAAAAATTGAAAACTAAAGACAAAGAACCTGGAAAATAAATTAAAGAAGGGGGGGGGGTAGACTTTGGGGAGATAAACACAAAAGGCCAAGATCAAATAAATAAATAAAATAAAATAGGAGAAAATGAGGAATGAGATATAGATTTATACAACCGGTCTTTAGCTGTGTTCGATCCGATGCCCACAGCGAAAGAGAAAGCAACTCTCTGTGGGCCTTCCTTAAATATCCTCTGATCTCCACCCCCAAAGTGGCAACATACAAATTGCCCCAGCAACACCATCACCAATCCTTGCCAGGCCCTTTCCTTCAATTTTGCCTGGCAACTACAGGGTGCTTTGCCTGGCCCCAGCCGCAACACGTGCTCTCCTTTAATGAGAACACGCTTTGTCTAAAATGTCTAAAATATTATTGGAATGGGAGACAAAGGCTGAGCAAGTAAAATCCTCAATGATACAGTGGGCAATAGACATTGGTCATAATATAGACATGGAAGCATGGGAACGATTGTGGAATATAAAATTTACAGCATGTTATGGTCTAAGAGAAAATTATATGAAAATGATATATCATTGGTATCTAACACTGAGTAAACTGGTAAAAATGTATAAATCTAAATCAATCAAGTGTTGGAAATGTAAAGAGAAACAAGGGTCTTTTTATCATATGTGGTGGTCTTGTAGTAAGGTTAAAGCTTACTGGACTGGGAAATGATATATAATGAATTGAAAAGGATGTTCAAAATAACCTTTGAAAACAAACCAGAAGCTTTTTTGGGGAGAATGATAGGGGCAGAACTACCTAAATTGTGTAGAAATTTATTTATGTATGCTACTACAGTGGCAAGAATGTTACTCACCCCAAAATGAAAAGAAGCAGAAGTCCCAGCAAAAGAAAAATGGATACAAAAACTTATAGAATAAGTTTTTTAAAATCAAGTGCTACATGTTCAAGGCATGTTTATTTATTTGAAGTTGTTTTGATGACCAGGTATTATTGTGATAGGGAATAGAAGAGGAAAATGTTGGAGCTGGCCAACGTGTGGGAATGTTAAGGATAATAGGAAAGAAAGTATTATCCTTCCTTCACTCATGCTAGTAAGTGATGTAGCAGAGCAGATTCCCCTCAATATAGCTGGAAGTTAGTTTGCGGATTCATTTGAATGTCTTAGTTAAGATCATTCCTGGTGTCCCCTTTGAACCCTCTTAACAGACTAAAGACACATGAGTATTTCTGAGTAAAGTAACAAAAAGTTTACTCACATTTCAGTTCACTATATGATTCCCTGAAAGGCAGACTTTACTTAGTGGTTACACAAAGAAACTGTGAGTTCATCTCATATGGAGACTGAACTCCTGTGCTGCTGGCTGAGAGCCAGCAGACAGCAAACTTACATTAAGACAAATGCTGCAGGAGAGCAGCATAGCAGCAAGAGATAGAACAAGACAACATAAAACAGCCAGTGGCTGTGTGACTTGGTTCTTTTGTGGAGTCAGCCAGGGCCACGCCCATCGCCCAGGTCACATGCAGGGGGAGGAAGTTCCTGACCAGTGGAACTGGAAGTTACACTAACTGAATGTCCCCTTGCTTGTAATCACTCTAGGGAAATAAGGAATGTTGCACTTGACTGTCCCAATGGATTATATCTCGCACTATGGCGGCAAATCACTGTCCCAAGTATGTCCCACTATCCTTTAAAATGGGGTGGGAGAGGGGATATGTGAGGTGTAAATGAAGGGGACCGTCAGGTGTGAGAAAAGGAGGGTTGGCAAATGCATCAGTGAGTTGGTGAGGTTTTGTTGTTTAGTCGTTTAGTTGTGTCCAACTCTTCATGACCCCATGGACCAGAGCACGCCAGGCAATCCTATCTTCC
This sequence comes from Podarcis pityusensis, assembly GCF_964106645.2. Taxonomy (NCBI): domain Eukaryota; kingdom Metazoa; phylum Chordata; class Lepidosauria; order Squamata; family Lacertidae; genus Podarcis; species Podarcis pityusensis. The sequence goes on along the minus strand of NC_138039.1, from coordinate 42,082,348 downwards.
ACTGCCTCCCGCAGTTTGGTCAAACTCATGCTGGTAGCTTCGAGAACACTGTCCAACCACCTCTGTCGTCCCCTTCTCCTTGTGCCCGCAATCTTTCCCAACATCAGGGTCTTTTCCAGGGAGTCTTCTCTTCTCATGAGGTGGCCAAAGTATTGGAGCCTCAGCTTCAGGATCTGTCCTTCCAGTGAGCACTCCGGGCTGATTTCCTTCAGAATGGATAGGTTTGATCTTCTTGCAGTCCATGGGACTCTCAACAGTCTCCTCCAGCACCATAATTCAAAAGCACCCATTCTTCGGCGATCAGCCTTCTTTATGGTCCAGCTCTCACTTCCATACATCACTACTGGGAAAACCACAGCTTTAACTATACAGACCTTTGTCGGCAAGGTGATGTCTCTGCTTTTTTGGTGAGGTTAGTGAGTGGAATAACCAGGGTTAGCAGTCCCTAGGTTGTTGTTTTTTAAAAAAATCTTTTAATTTCAACATTACGTTGCTTTTCAAAGGCTATTTTTGAAATGTTCCTCTTCTAACAGAAGGCTTGCATGCCTTTAGAATCTCATCTTTCAACAGGAAATTGATGTATTTTAAGTTACTCAAAATCACACATTACTTTGGAAAACTGAATTTCAGGCGTATCTTAAAAATAAATATTCCCTGACTAGAGAAAAGGGGTAAGCAAGGGATCTTAAAATGTTTCTTTCCATATATTTTTTTGTATGCTGGTGGTCCCAGGTTTGAACCCCAGTGGCATCTCCAGGTAGGGCTCAGAATGCCTCCTGGCAGAATCCTGGAGAGCTGCTGCCAATCTGTGTAGGCAACACTGAACTAGAGGCACCAATGGACTGACATAATATAAGGAGCTTCCTATACTCCTACGTGAAAGGATGTGGGTGGCGCTGTGGGTTAAACCACAGAGCCAATCAGAAGGTCGGCGGATCGAATCCCCGTGACGGGGTGAGCTCCCGTTGCTCTGTCCCTGCTCCTGCCAACCCAGCAGTTCGAAAGCACATCAAAGTGCAAGTAGCTAAATAGGTACCACTCCAGCGGGAAGGTAAACGGCATTTCCGTGCACTGCTCTGGTTCTCCAGAAGTGGCTTTGTCATGCTGGCCACATGACCCGGAAGCTGTACGCCGGTTCCCTCGGCCAATAAAGCGAGATGAGTGCCGCAACCCCAGAGTCGGTCATGACTGGACCTAATGGTCAGGGGTCCCTTTACCTTTACCTATACTCCTACGTAGTCTAGCTATGGACTCACTTGAAAAGAAGCAGACACCTAATGTCACATGCCAAGAAGGCTTTTAGGCTTTCTTTACATATTTTCATTTCGAATTCAATACCTGAGGTTTGAATTCTTGAATACTTAAAGAGTGAGAGACAGTGGTTGGGGTAACAGAGAATAAACTTTGATGGCCCATCTTGAGGTTGATTTCTTTTCCTGGGGGCCTCTGTATCTGAGTCCAACTCTATAACACCATGACCTTGTTCTTCTTACTCTGAATCTGAATTCCACAGTGGCCAAACATGACCTGAGTCCTGATTGGCTAACGTGCTTATTTCTAGGCTTTGCCAGTCCAATAAATCACCAGCTGATCTTGATAGTTGGAGCCCTGGGTGTATCAGAGCCTTTGCTTCCTGCTTTGCCACTGCCTTCCCAGACCCAGATAACTGCCATTTTTATTTCCTGGCTCCTGTATTACCAACATTCAAACTGTACATTATTGATTTTTGCTGTGCTTAGGGTGGCCATATCCAGAAATTAAGAACCCTTTAGGGGCATATCCTGCCAACGCAATTACTGCTTGCTTCAGCTGGGATTAGGGATGCTGGCCAATTTTCTTATTTTATTGCATTTTAATTTTTTGCTGGTCCACTCTGCTCTGCATGCAAACAGTTTATGGGCTCCAGTTTAAAAGCAGAATTTTTGGAATAAAAAGTTCTGCTTTTAGCATTGGAACATGCCCATTTTGTGGCACATCTCTTGAAATCCTGCTCATTATAGCAGGTGATGGAGGTGACAAATCACAGCTGAGGAACCTGCAAGAGAAGTCACAGTGATGGTCTTTCCTTCTGCGGCACTGGGAAATTTAAATCTTTATGCAGGTTGTTCTTCAGACAGTGACCCCAGTGATCTTGTGATGGCTGATGGAGTGACTTGCCATTTACCTCCTAATTCAGATTCGGTTTCATGGTAGAGGTAAGTGATGATTAGGTAATTGAAAAGACTACACAGGAGCCTATTAAGTTAGAACAATTTCATCTCAGATGGCTTTTTTAAAAAAACGCACTAGTGTCCCCTTTTCTCTGGCGATTCTGTTTTTTTGTTTTTTGTTTAGGCTGTAAATTAGTTTCTCTGCATTATTTTTAATACATACAGCTAGAAGGCAAAATTGTGTTTCTGTATACATTTTATTGCAAAGTGGAGAGCAAATGATTTCTGCTAAGGTACCCAACTTCTTTTCTGGGGCGGTTACCCCATAGCTGGAGTTCTGTGTCCACCGGTTGAGGTGCCACATTTTAAGGAGGACGTTGAAAAACCTGATGAGTGACCAGGATTGCAAGGGATCTGGAAACAGAGCTGTGTATATGTAGCCTGGATAAAAGAATAGTAAGGGGAAAACATGATAGAGAGCCAGTATGTTGTTGTTGTTGTCTTCTTCTTCTTCTTCTTCTTCTTCTTCTTCTTCTTCTTCTTCAGCAATCACTCGTAGCTGAGTAAAATTGTTTGCCATAAACATGGTCTGCTTCCCAAGCATATGTTAACCATCCTGATCTCTGGAGCGACAGAGAATGAGTCCATTCCATATTCTGCAATATGAATATACAGCGCTACCTTGGGTTAAATACTTAATTCATTCCGGAGGTCCGTTCTTAACCTGAAACTGTTCTTAACCTGAAGCACCACTTTAGCTAATGGGGCCTCCTGCTGCTGCCGCGCCGCCGGAGCATGATTTCTGTTCTTATCCTGAAGCAAAGTTCTTAACCTGAAGCACTATTTCTGGGTTAGGGGAGTGTGTAACCTGAAGTGTATGTAACCTGAAGCATATGTAACCTGAAGTATGTAACCCGAGGTACCACTGTATTTTAATAGAGCTACGTATTTCTTATATATTGCATTTATATCCCACCTTTGCTCCAAGGAGCTCAAGATGGTGTACATGGTTCTCCACTCCTCCCCATTTTATCCTTATAAGAACCCATGAAGTAGCTTAAGCTGAGAGTGAGTGACTGGCCTAAGTGGCTGAGTGGGGATTTAAACTCTGGTCTCCCAAGTCCCAGCCCAGTGCTATAACCACTACTACTCTATTTCAAACTTAAAAATGGAAAGCGTAATGCTGGTGGTCAACAAAAGAAGTTCAAAGACTCTCTCAAGGGACGCGGGTGGCGCTGTGGGTTAAACCATAGAGCCTAGGACTTGCCGATCAGAAGGTCGGCAGTTCAAATCCCCATGACAGGGGTGAGCTCCCATTGTTCGGTCCCTGCTCCTGCCAACCTAGCAGTTCGAAAGCACGTCAAAGTGCAAGCAGATAAATAGGTACCACTCTGGCGGGAAGGTAAATGGCGTTTCTGTGTGCTGCTCTGGTTCACCAGAAGCGGCTTAGTCATGCTGGCCACATGACCCGGAAGCTGTACGCCCGCTCCCTCAGCCAATAAAGTGAGATGAGCGCCGCAACCCCTGAGTCGGCTGCGACTGGACCTAAAAGGACCTTTACCTTTTACAAGGCAAAAAGAAGGGGGGGGGAGTACTATAAACACTGACAACTGGGAAACACTGTCCTGCGAGTGCTTCAATTGGAGAACAGCCTTTACCAAAGGTATCATGGGCTAAGAGACAGGTGAGTTTTAATGTTGCAGAACAGAGGAATCGAATGCAACAGTTGCCCTAGTGGAAACCTGTTGCACAACAGGTTGTGTAATAATTCAGGACCAATTCAGCCACCTAGCCCTGGGGATTATCTAATGCTTATTTCCCCTAAATTGATTTTTGATTTTTGATTTTTAGTGTTATTTATGTTTTTATACTGTATTTTATGCTACTTTTATAATTAAGTGTTTTAAATTTGTTGTTAGCTGCCCTGAGCCTGGTTTTTGAACCGGGAAGGGCAGGGTATAAATAAATTATTAGTATTATTATTATTATTATTACTACTACTACTACTACTACTACTACTACAACATATCCACTGGCCCCAAACACTTCACCAGCGGAACAAGTAAGCTGCAAAGTGGCTTTAACTTAGCTCTAGATTGGATACAACCCTTTGACAGTGGAACAGAATGCATTGGGGGGGGGGGGCTTTCCTAGACTGGAGTGTTTTAGCAGAGATGGGATGGCCAGCTATCAAGGTTGCTATTGTGCAAGAGAGCTGGTCTGGACTGACCTCTGAGGTCGCTTCCAATTTTATGCTATGATTCTCCAACTCGAACGGCAATGCGCAATATGACCTCACCTTCTCTTGTGCTGTAAACAGCAGTCTGAGCTCCAGAAATGAAGGCGAAACGGAAAGGCTCCCTCTCATTTTACCACACTATTTAGATATGTTAAAAGTGAAGAGTCACTATTTTATATTTTTTATTGCTTTTCTTCTTAAAGATTAGAAAGCACATATACAAGAAAAGAAACCCTTCCCCCCTTAAGAACTATGATGCAGCACATAATAGAACCATATTTGTGGCTTAGGGCCCTCGTATTTACGGGACCGCCTCCCCTGGTATGCCCTGCAGAGGACCTTAAGGTCCATGAATAATCACAGTTTAGAGGTCCTGGGCCCTAAGGAAGTCTGACTATCCTCCACCAGGGCCAGGGCCTTCTCAGTGATGGCTCCGACCTGATGGAATGCTTTGTCCCATGAGACCAGGGCCCTGCGGGATTTAACTTCCTTCCGCAGGGCCTGTAAGATAGAGCTATTCTGCCTGGCTTTCAATTTCAACTTAGCCTGATCTTTTATTCCCCTTCCTTCCCTCCCCCTGACCTTTTTATGAAGATTACCCGCCCTAGGATCCCACAGCTAATTCCCCCCTGGTCTCCTCGCTGGCCCAAATAGGACTAATTTAGCCTGCTACCCCTGGTGATCATCTAATGTTTATTGGATGGATTTCCCCCTAGATTGATTTCTAAATTCTGAATTTATTGTTATTCATGTTTTATACTGTATTTTATGCTGTTTTTTGTTGCATCAATTAAGTGTTTTAAATTTGTTGTTAGCCGCCCTGAGCCTGGTTTTCTGAACCGGAAGGGCGGGGTATGAATAAATATTATTATTATTATTATTATTATTATTATTATTATTATTATTTAATACATCGAAGAGAAGAGAGAATCCTGATCATCAGCAGTGGAGGAAGCCTCTTGGGCAGGGCGCACCGTGGGGCCTCTGGAGTCTGCCTGCCTCCTCCCACTCAGCCACCCTAGAGTTGGGGGGGAGGCAGCAGGTAGACTGCTTTGGCAGTTCGGGGCCTGCATGTGCACAAGCCACTGCGTCTCTCCCAGGAGAGATGTGTGGCTTGGGCGCGCTGCAGGCGCCACGGTGAGTGCCGCCCGGCATTTTGTCACCCCCCTCAGTGGTGACACCCGGGGCGGCCCGCACTCACCCTACCCCCCTTCCTCTGCCCCTGCAGATCATACACTACAATGCAATATAAATGGCCCAATATCAGAAATCGAACCAGCCAAAAGGTTCTACAGTGGTACCACCGGGTTACAGATGCTTGAGGTTGCAGACGCTTCAGGTTACAGACTCTGCTAACCCAGAAATAGTACCTCGGGTTAAGAACTTTGCTTCAGGATGAGAACAGAAACCGTGCTCCAGCGGCACGGTGGCAGCAGGAGGCCCCAGCAGGAGCCAGTGTGGTGTAGTGGTTAAGAGTGGTAGACTCATAATCTGGTGAACTGGGTTCACTTCCCCACTCCTCCACATGCAGCTGCTGGGTGACCTTGGGCCAGTCACACTTCTCTGAAGTCTCTCAGCTCCACTCACCTCACAGAGTGTTTGTTGTGGGGGAGGAAGGGAAAGGAGAATGTTAGCCGCTTTGAGACTCCTTAGGGTAGTGATAAAGTGGGATATCAAATCCAAACTCTTCTTCAAACTCTTCTTCTTCCCCATTAGCTAAAGTGGTACCTCAGGTTAAGAACAGTTTCAGGTTAAGAATGGACCTCCAGAACAATTTAAGTTCTTAACCCGAGGTACCACTGTATATGCTGGAGGAAGACAAGAGTCACTAATTTTGGGCAGGGTGGGCAGGGAGAATCTTGAGTTGTCTGATCAGGAGAGATGAACAAACTTCCAACGAATCTAGAAAAAAAAAATGTGGTCCTTGAGATGTTTGCGAAATGGAATGGATCAAAATGCAACTTTGCCATCAAAGGAGGCTGCCATGAGAGAGTAATGAACTGTATGCTTCTCTGCAGTCTTCAAAAAAAAAAAGTTTGCTCAATACTTTCCACAACATCGCTGACAGTTTCATCTGTCATTGGGCCTTCCTTCCTTCACTATATTGTTTGTAGAACCAATGTGGAAAGAGGTGACTGTCTGTCTTTGAAATTTACAGAGTAAAGGCAAGTACCTTGTAACAGTTCCCCCCAATTCCTCACTCTTATGTTCAAACGTTTTCCTTCCCCCCTCCCCCAGACCGTTCAATTCAATTTCAATGTCTTATTTCAGAATGCACAGATGGTTTAGGAATATTGCAGGCTCACCTGTTTACCTAATGCTAAACAAACACGTTTGAAAAATTCATTTGCCCAAACTAATAGAATATAATCCCAAGAATATAAATATTGTTCTAGTTACCAAGCTGGGCATGCTTTGTTTTTAAACTAGTTTAAAGGCACAGAATACAGCAACCTTTGCCACGAAGCCTGCTGTCTAAAAATTGGAACTGCCAAACCAAATGGAAATCTGCATATTTACGCACATTGTGTTTTACTTAATCATGTAAGTTTCAAATATGCATTGATGAGAGAGAGAGAGAGAGAAACTCAAGCCAGGAGTAATGTTTATTTTTCAATTTCTTCATTACTATCAGATTCTGATAGCATTAGACAATTATTTGCATCGCTACTGGCATATTTTTTTTGGGGGGGGGGAGGAGTCATTATACTTGCCAATTACAGAATAGATTGCATTGCAGATCGAAGTGGCTTCTTCTTTGCATCATTTAGAAGAAAGGGAGGGAGGGGGAGCTTTTAATCAATCCACACAACCATCTCTTGTAAAATAATGCGAAATTAACAGCCATTTTATTCATTAGTTACACTAACTTTAAGAAACGCCGCGTGAGCCACCAAGCCCATCTATTGTGACAATGAGCAGCTGCTAATTATAAACAAGGTTATTTGTTCTCATGAATCATAGCTAAGTAAAAAAGAAAGGTGTGCGGAATTTTCTAAGTATATGGAGAACACTTGCGGACTGAAAATTGCATCAATATGTGTGAAGAAACCAGGGCAGCTCAGGGATCTATCCAGTAGCAGTTGGTGGGGTGGAGCATGTTGGGGCAACACTGCTCACCTGGCTTCCCAAGGTCAAGGTAGATGCTGGCAGCCAAGAAGCAGGCGGTGGCGGGAACGTCTGCAAGCTGAAGGCTGAGTGATGGAGCCAATCAGATTCTGCTGCTGCACCAGCACCGCACTGACCTCCCCGGCACCTCTCCCTCTCAGGTACTTTATATTGGGCAGACAGTTGAGCAAGGCCATCCCACTCCATTCACTGCTCCTTGATCCATATATCTCACTCTTAACGGGTCAGGGGGAGCAATTGACAGCCTAGAGGAACGGGGAAGTCCATCCCATGACAGCCCAATCACTAATGATAAAGGCAGCTATGCCAAAGCAAGGGCAGCTGCTTAAACACACCCCTCCCAAAGGAAAATGCATCATCCAGAAAGAGGACAAAAAGGGTGCAAAACTGCATAACACATGTGCATTCTAATTAATAAGTATGAATGTACATTTAGAAATAATAACTCCCTTCTTAATGTTGTGGGGAAGATTACAGCAACAGCTAAGGCAACATTTTTCCATCTTCGCCGCATTAAGCAGTTGGTCCCTTACTTTTCCTGCCCCGATCTGGCCACAGTGATCCATGCGATGGTCACCTCCAGGCTTAACTACTGTAATTCGCTCTACATGGGGCTGCCCTTGAAATTGTCCCACAAACTCCAGCGGGTGGAGAATGGTGCAGCGAGGCTCCTTACGGGGTCCCTGCCATGGGAGCATATTCACCCAGTGCTTTACCAGTTGCACTGGCTCCCAGTGGAGTATAGGGTCAGGTTCAAGGTGCTGGTTTTGACTTTTAAAGCCCTTTGTGGCTTAGGGCCCTCGTATTTACGGGACCGCCTTTCCTGGTATGCCCCGCAGAGGACCTTAAGGTCCATGAATAACCATAGTTTAGAGGTCCTGGGCCCTAAGGAAGTCAGAGTATCCTCCACCAGGGCCAGGGTCTTTTCAGTGATGGCTCCGACCTGGTGGAATGCTCTGTCCCATGAGACTAGGGCCCTTCAGGATTTAACCTCCTTCTGCTAGGCCTGTAAGACAGAGCTATTCCACCTGGTCTTTAATTTGAATTCAGCGTGATCTTTTATTTCCCTTCTCTTCCCTCCCCCTCCCCTTTTATGAAGATTACCCATTCTGAGACCCCACACCTAATTCTCCCCTGGCCTCCTTGCTGGACCAAGTAGGACTAATTCAGCCAGCTAGCCCTGGTGACTACCTAATGCTTATGTTTTTATACTGTATTTTATGCTGCTTCTACAATTAAGTTTTTTAAATTTGTTGTTAGCTGCCCTGAGCCCAGTTTTCTGAACCAGGAAGGGCAGGGTATAAATAAAAAATGATGATGATGATGATGATGACCAGGTGATCTGCTCTGTCTGCTGCAAAGTAGGACAGAAGACAGTTCTTTATTTGAAAGGCTGTCGAGGGAGAGGACTGTCCTTGAAAGAGTGTATTTGACTGTCTCGTCCAGGTGTTGTTGAAGAAGGAAGAACTATAAGAAGAAAAGAGGCCTTGCAATGCTGACCAGCAGTTAGCAAACCAGCCTGGACAGCAGATTCAGAAAGCACACATATCTTAGTAATGATTTATAAGTTTGCATTGATAAACCTAAGTTAGCTATTGGATAGCCAGCTTTCAGATTGGGAAAGGTTATGGAAAACTGACTTAAAATTTTTGGCGTGCCGTACTATATGAAAATGATGTGCCAATGGTATCTGACTCCTAGTAAATTAGCAAAAATGTATAAGACAGGCACAAATATCTGCTGGAAATGTAAAGAAAAAGAAGGCACCTTTTGTCATATGTGGTGGTCTCATAATGTAACAGAAGCATTCTGGGAAATTTTATTCTTATACTTGTAAAATCAAATTAAAAATTATTTCAAAAAAGAAAGATAAACATAAGTGAGCTGTCAGGGAACTGACATCGGAGCCTGAGGCGGAGGGAAGGCTCTCAAATGATGCTGGAGAAGGGCCAAGCAGGGAGAGAGGCAGTTCAGCAGAGGGGGAAGCAAATCAACGTTACACCAGGGATAAAGGGGGGCAGATGGGGGAATCGGCGAGAGGGCTCCAGGACTCTTCACTGGACACCAGCGGGGAGAGCACGGGTCCTCCGCTACCCACACCCTCCCTGCGCAGAAGACTTCCACGCAGGGAGAGTAGGAGGAGACTAGGCGTCAAACAACTTTTATGTTGGAAGAGGTTTAAGAAACGCCCACTGACGGATTCTGCAAGCGACTGAGGCAGCCACGAATTGAAGGGGCTGTCCAGACAGAAAGGTTTAACAAGGCAACATAGCCAGGAGAGGCGGCAACTTACGCACGAGCAACCCCATACTCATTATATGAGCATATGCAAATATTATGCAGGTCTGTGCCCTCTTTCCTTCTCTCTCTCTCTCTCTCTCTTGAGTTTTCACCTTTTTGACCATGCATGTGCCCACTGAAAGCCTAAGCCTTGCTAAGGGCTGTCACTGTATGAGTCAGTCTTTAAAACATCACTTTCATCTGGGGAAGGGCCATAGCTCCATGGCAGAACATCTTCTTGGCATAAGGTCCTAGGCTCAACATCCAGCATCTCCAGGGCTGGGGAGTGTTCCCTGGCTGATACTCTGGAGAGCCTCTGCCAGTTGCTAGTTGGATCAGTTGTCTGACTCAGAATAAGTTGGCTTCCTATGTACCCAAATGGATGGAAGTTGGAGCGTGGAAGTGCTTAAGTGCCGGAGTGTCTACTTTAGGGAATTGTGGATCTCAGCCTCCCTTCCATATTGAAGGAAAACAGCCAACATGACAGGTGAATTGTGAAAAGCACCCCAGAATAATTGCTGTAGATGACATGAGCTACAAGTCTTTGAACCATGGATTCGCTAAAGGGCCCTTATGTGTTCAGGTGCACGCTACCAAGCATCAAGCCCAACCTGTAGTTTTTCAGCTTTATAGCCTTGGGAACAAGGATCCTATAATGTTTCTCTTAGTGCTGCATTAGAACAAAGTGTAATAACGTGGCGGCTCACTTGTGACGAGGATGGCAAGGCATCAGTGCCCGCAGCCTTCGTCATCTCACAAACTCATTCTATCTCTCTTTATGATCTTATCAGTCTTAGAGCAGTGGGCACTCTATCAAGAGCCTGACAGTGCACTTTCCTTGACAGAATTGATCTGAAGTAATTGCTGAAGCAGAAAGTCCCACAAATTTGAGTGCAAGAGACAAAAAGGGCCTTGCGAGGGGTTGGGGGCAGGCTTTCGGCGGTATAAATCTGGTTCCTGGGGGCTGTGGCCAAGAGTTTTGTGTTGTTTTGACATCTTTATAAGTGACTTGGACAGAGGAATAGCAGGGAACCCCTAGAAAATGTTTAGGGGACATGTGGGGGCAAGTGAGTGGAGGAGAAGTCCCATTGCACAAGCAGAAATCCTTGCATTGATGGGACACCTTACTTAGGGCTACTTTGCATAGAACCCTGTGGATATTTGGGCTTCCTCCTGTGACGCCAACAACCCAATTCAGAGCCAAGTTGGGTCTCCCTTCGATAGCAGCCAGAGTCAATCTAGCCTATCTCAGATACTGGCACAGACTAAATGCCTTTGAGGACCATATTCTAATCAAGCTCTGCTGGTTGGAGGAACTAAGGACGGGTGGCTGGGTGCAAAAGTGTCACAATAACATTAGGGCTTAAAAGCTCCAAATGGATAACTATTTATTTCTTAGTTCACTCAAAGTCAGAAATTTGGTTCTCCGACCAGGACACCATCAAGAAAGAGCTTTCATTATCACTGCCCATTACAGTGGTACCTCGGGTTACATACGCTTCAGGTTACAGACTCCGCTAACCCAGAAATAGTACCTCAGGTTAAGAACTTTGCTTCAGGATGAGAACAGAAATCGTGTTCCGGCGGCGTGGCAGCAGCGGGAGGCCCCATTAGCTAAAGTGGTGCTTCAGGTTAAGAACAGTTTCAGGTTAAGAACGGACCTCTGGAACGAATTAAGTATGTAACCAGAGGTACCACTGTGTTCTATTTGGTACCCTCAAATTAAGGTCAACCATTCAAGGCCCCCTTACCTTGAGACACTGACTTTCCTGTAGGACCTTTGTTGAACTAAAGTTACATCAGATGCCCTTGGCATACTTAAGGGGGGAGACACCTGGGAATTCCCCATAAGGAACGCAAATGCATTTATGGATGCAACAAGGTCGATGATATCATGCACTACCTGTTGATTTGCCCCTAATATACAATGCTCAGAGAAAATTTCCCTCCTCCATCTATTCTTAACTGGTTCTCAAGCTGACCCCCCCCCCCCGGAAGTGACAGTCAAACTCTTATCTGATAATGATCGACAGATTACACCCCCTGGTAGCCAAATTTGCTCTGGCAGCTAAGAAACTCCGTTCCAGCTATGTTAATGCTTTCTAATGTTAAAACTTTATGCTGTACATTTTTATGCTGTAATCTTTTATAGGTTATGTTGTGCGATTTCATAGGAAGCCTTGCTCTTGTCCTCTGCTGTTCATTGTAACGGTAAAGGTAAAGGACCCCTGGACGGTTAAGTCCAGTCAAAGGCGACTATGGGGTTGCGGCGCTCCTCTCGCTTTCAGGCTAAGGGAGCTGGTGTTTGTCCACAGACAGCTTTCCAGGTCATGTGGCCAGCATGACTAAACTGCTTCTGGCGCAATGGAACACCGTGACAGAAACCAGAGCTCACAGAAACGCCGTTTACATTCCTGCTACAGCGGTACCTATTTATCTACTTTCACTGGCATGCTTTCGAACTGCTAGGTTGGCAAGAGCTGGGACAGAGCAACAGGAGCTCACTCTGTCATGGGGATCTGAACCGCTAACCTTCTGATCAGCAAGTCCAAGAGGCTCAGTGGTTTAGACCACAACACCACCTGTGTCCCTCTTGTTCATTGTAAAGGCCTTTGGCTATGCACCATAAATTGATTGATTGATATAACCCTGTGCCTTTCCACCTTGCCCACTGGAGGCTGCTGAGTAAGGGTCATAGCTCAGGGGCAGAGAACCTGCTTTATATTTAAAAAGTCCCAGATTCAATCCCTGGTATCTCCTGGCAGGGTTGGGAGAGACTCCTGCCTGACATCCTGGAAAGTCTCTGACAGTGTATACAACACCGAGATGGACCAATCATCTGATTCAGTATAGGGCATTTCCCTATATCGCTATGTACCTAACCTGCTTACATTTTATCTAACTTCTGCCCCAGTCCCACAAATATCGAGGCTCGTGTGAGGTATAGCTGCCAGTGGTCGCAGAAATCTTCCATAAAATGATGAAAGTACATATCCCAAAGGATACGATTTCTAATTTTGTTCAGTGGAGTTCCCTAAGGTGCAATTGCCTCTGTGTTGGCATCTTTGAAGTCCCAAGCTCTCCATCAATGGCCAGCTGATTTATTTTTGAGTGAAAGCCACCACATTAGAGGCAAAGACTAGCAGAGGTGTAGTAAACCACCTTCAAAGCACGCTTCATGTGCCTGGACTACAAAGTAAGGGAAGCAATGCTCAAAACTGGAGAGAAACCATATTTCTCTGTAGACACTTCCCAATGGATTCTGCCTTACTTCTTCCAGGTCTTTACTTTGCAGCAATGTCTTATTTGCACACACTGCCCTAACGACAATATTTTCAGATCAGATCTCATATGTTTAACAAGATCTAAGAATTGCAATTGGAATAATTTAATTGTAGGACTCATGGAGAATGTTTCACACATTTTTCCTTCCTTTGGGAAGGAATGTACAAAGTTTAGTGCAGATTCCAGGGCAATCTGAAACATTATGAGGCCCCACAGTGCCATTGATTCAAAAGCCAACATTCCCACTGAGCCCAGAGGTCTGAAATCAATGGCACAATAGGAGAAACCCCTTGGGTGAAATTGACAAGTCAGAGGAATTTGGCCTGATGGATACTTGTGTTTTGGTGTGTGTCAATTTTGTAGGTTTCCGCCTGCAAAAAGAATGCCAGGGTTGCTTTAAAATATTGCGTGAAATTTTCAGGAAGATGCTCACTTGAGGCAGTAGTGAGGAGCATGAATCATAGTATCATAGAACTGTAGAGTTGGGACTTGGGAGGTACCTAAAGTCCAACCTCCTGCAGTGAAGCAGTGAGAGGCCACAAGCAAGGCAGCTTGGTGAAGTCACTGGAGAGAAGCAAAGGTTGCTCACTCTTGAAATGAAAGCAAACAGAAGAAGATCTGATAGCTGGTGTCAGGGACAGGACTGAGGAGGAATGGTGGGGACTGCCCCACCTCCTGAACCTTCCCAAGAAGAGGAGGACAGTATAGATTTAGAACAGTGGTTTGCAGAGGGGAGAAGCTGGGAAGTACTGGGAGAGGAGCAGCAGGAAGAAGCACCACCAGGGGAGAGACGGCTGACAGACTCAGTGTCTCCAGAAAGCATTCCTGACCCACCCCAGGACTTGGTGGGCATTGAGAGTAAGAGAACAGAAAGCTCAGAGGCAGAAAGCACAGATCAGCCAATGCAGAGATGACGTAGAACAGGAGAGATAGAAGGGATGGGACTGTACTTGGAGCAATGCCATTATCTGAAAGTCGATATAATTCATCTCTCTGTGTGAATTAAGAAGTAAGAACTTCTTGTTTCCCCATTTCTGGCTGCAGGTCGTAAGGTGGGGGGGGGGTCGGATTCCCTGAAGCCTGTCAGCTGGACAGAGTCCTGCTATGTTTTGGGGGCAGAGGCAGGGTGTGAGGGGATCCTGGTGGACACGGACCATCTCTGTGCAGCTCTTTGACTGGTCTGACACACACACACACACACACACACACACACACAAGACATGTCAGGACCAGACGTAGAGATGGACATGGACGATGTACCTTGGAAAGGCACTGAAAGCGGTCAGCAGGAATGGCAAATGTTGGTGTGCCTGGCACCAGTCCTAATGTGAAGGGAAAGGAGGGGAAGGAAGAAGCAGAGGAGAAGCACAGTGACTACAAGGAAGACAACAGGATGTAGAGGAGAGGGAGGAAAGAGACGTGGAGGGAGAAGACTGAGGAGGTATAAGGAAAGGAGTGAGCGGCAGATTGATGTGCAGAATGGCCGGAAAGAAGAAGAGAGCAGAAGAATATATGAGATTGTTAAACCTGGTGATGAGCTAGGAAGACAAATAATAAATGTTGGAAATGTAAAGAAAAAGAAGGAACATTTTATCATATGTGGTGGGAATGTAAGAAAGTAAAGAACTTCTGGGAAATGATATATAATGAGATGAAAAAGATGTTGAAATATACATTTTTTTAAAAAAAACCCAAAAGCATTTTTACTTCGTATTATAGGTCAGGACATTAAAAGGCAAGATGTTAAATTGTTTTTATATGCAACAACTGCGGCAAGAGTATTGTTAGCCCAGAAATGGAAACAAGAAGAAATTCCGACAAAAGAAGAATGGCAGACAAAAATAATGGACTATGCAGAATTGGACAAAATGACAGGAAGGATTTGAAACCTGTGGGACCAGAGATTTACAGAAGATTGGAAGAACTATATGAACTATTTGAAAAGCAATTGTAACCAGCAAATTATGCTAGTAGGACTACAAGAAGTTTTGTAAGGAGGAATATATGAAGTGCTACAAAGTAGTTAAAGAATAGAGATATTGGTTATGAGTTTTAAATGTAACAGGGAAAATAAGAAATGTATATTAAGAGATTAGACTGGAAAATTTTCAGACAGGACTGATGGAAGTCAAAAATATTGAAGAAGATGTAAAAATATGTTTAATTACTGTTGAAAATGGTATGCTAAAAAAAACACTAATTTTTTTTTATTTTTTATTTTTTTTTAAGGAAGAGGAGAAGAAGATTGGCAGAAGCCTGTGACCAGGTGGCAGGTGTGCCTGCTGAACCTGCCATCCAGGTACAGTGGTACCTCGGGTTAAGTACTTAATTTGTTCCGGAGGTCCATTCTTAACCTGAAACTGTTCTTAACCTGAGGTACCACTTTAGCTAATGGTGCCTCCTGCTGCCACTGCGCCGCAGGAGCACGATTTCTGTTTTCATCCTGAAGCAAAGTTCTTAACCCGAGGTACTATTTCTGGGTTAGTGGAGTCTGTAACCTGAAGCGTATGTAGCCTGAAGCGTATGTAACCCAAGGTACCACTGTACAGCTAACCGATGGCAGGCAACGTCAAGGCCTCTGCTATCCCTTCTTAGCGTTTTCCATTGTGGAAACTTCTCCTCAAAAGAAGGAATCCTTCAAAATGAGGGCTGTCCTCTGGAAAACACAATGCACAACTACTCTACTGTCGCATCTGGCCCAAGGGTCCCTCCAATCCCAAAGCCAGTGCTGCCATCAGGCATTTTGACAATATACCTGCAAAGCTACCTACCTGTCGGTTTTATACACCATGCAGCGTGTAAGCAAAACAGCTGAGCACTTGCTGTAGACAAGCCGGTTTCAACCCTGCGCATTAAATGTTGGCTCCAGTTGATCCTGCCTTCCCCTAAGTGAAGCAGCTAGCATTCGGCCTGTTTTGCAGATGACTCAGCAGCCGCTGCTACAGCTGTGCCAGTTTGGCATGCAGGTTTTTAATTTCGTCCTTGGTCGTAGGCCAACAGAAACCAGATTTGTAGCTTTTCCCGGGGTCAGGTGGAAATGACCAACTGTTGTTGTACAGACTGTAAACAGGTAAAGAACAATCAATAACCTTTGTAAATTAAAGCCCTTTGGACAATAACTGCTGATCCAAACACATCCAGCACACACAGCCTTCTGAATCCCCTATCTCTCACTAATGTTCAGCTTCCTGAACAAAGTGGAAAAATATATTATGGGAGGAAAAAGGGAGCAGAAAGATTGGAAGTATCACTCAACTTGATTCTTATTTTAAATGCAGCTGATCTTGGTCTTTTACCAGCTGGTTCTCTCTCTCTACAATGGTGGAAAGTCAGTGTAGACCTGAAGGAATGGGTTTCTGTGAAGTCAGTTTAAAACTGATTCAACCCCCCCCCCCTTTTCTTCTTAGCATTTCTAAAATGCTTTAACTTGAGCTGTTGAGCAAATGCATAACAAGAACACAGCTGCATAAACAAAGCTCTCTCCTTTATCAATCACGGCAAGGGATGACTCTGTACTTTACCAGTAGAACAGAGAAGACACGTCTGTGCCTTATCTTATGTCCTGACCACAAAAGACGCACAGACCCATTCTGGGAACAGCACCAGAGTGTGTTCTCGGAGATGATGACTTCTTCCTCCAAGATAAGAGTAGGAAGAGGAAGATCCTTTTATGGTCAGAAGTACAGGAAGGAATACCCTTTTATGGTTAAGAATACCAGAGCAAGAACATATGTGATGTCAACCTGCATACATAGGCTGCCGTGGTTAGATTCCTGGGGAAGGAGGGAGAGGGTGTCTGGAGGATATATATACTGCATGAAACTTCTCATTTCTTTGGACTTGCTGTGGACTCACTACGCAAGTGCCTTCTGCTATCCGGAGAGCAGAATAAACTCTTTCTTGGAATCAACCTCGGTGTCATTTGACTTTCTTCCTCCTGTCCCGGAGCAATGCAGACCCAATTGGTGAACTCCAATAAGGCTACAGACCAAGGTTTCCCAAACTTGGGTCTCCAGCTGTTCTTGAACTACAACTCCCACCATCCCTAGCTAGAAGGACCAGTGGTCAGGGATGATGGGAACTGTAGTCTAAAAACAGCAGGATACCCGCTTTTGGGAAACACTGGTGTAGACAATACCAAGCAAGAGGGCCTCACGCTCTGATGTGGTGTAAGGCAGCTTCTCCTGTTCCTATGATTACCCCAATTCCTTTTTTTTTTTTAATGATATTTATTAGAAGTTTAAAGATTACAGGAAAAAGAGAAGAGGAAAATAATAAAAAAATTAACAGAACATACATTACAATAGATAAAAAGAGAGACATAAAAAAACAATACAACAATACAGCAAAAAAACAACAACACTAAAACACATCCAATATTCCATATCTTTACCTTTCATTTACTTGTTTCATCGACCTCCTCACACCTCCCTTTTTTGTATTCTAGTTCAATTCACTATTTCAGCAAATTCTTTCCATCTTTCTCAATTTTTGTTCTATGATTTATCTTAACGGTCTAACCTTAAACTTTTTCATTTTAGCCCATTATCAATCAGCTTTTACTTAATTCTTTATTACATTTCTGCTAAAACCATATAGCTTCATTCCAGCATCCTTCTAACATTCATTAATTTTGCAATATTTTTGTAAATATACTTTAAATTTTTTCCAATCTTCTTCCACCAACTCTTCTCCCTGGTCTCGTATTCTGCCAGCCATTTCCGCCAGTTCCATGTAGTCCATCAGCTTCATCTGCCATTCTTCCCTGGTAGGTAGATCTTGTGTCTTCCAATATGATTACCCCAATTCCATCCATTTCTTGGTTCATGGGTTTCTTCCCCATTATGTCCTACTGCTCCTGAATGCTTGGAGAATTTCTAAGATTAATTTTGGAATTGGAATGTGTGCAGTTTGCTGTAGTATCACTTATTCTCTGGTCATGGGCATCTCCCTCCACCAGGCTGAGGGCCAAAGGAGATGTTCTGTTGGAGATTAATGATGATTTCTTGATTTCTGCTTCTTTTCTTTAAAAAGCTGTGTGGGACCCTGATTTGGTTCAGAACCACAGCACCAAAGGACAGGGGTCTAATCCTTACCTCCCACATCATGTTCTTGTTATGAATCATCCCTACCAGAGCAATTAGCTATGGAGAAGAAAAATCCAGGCACTTGTATTTTACCTGTATGTTTTCCTCCCAGTAGCTAATAGCAGCTGTGTGGGAGTGAATCACAGCTGTAGCCGGGAGGATAATGCTTATCTTCTTCCCGCAGCAAGACAGCTCGGATCAAAATCAGAGGCCCAGAGTGATTTTAGGAAAAATAAAAAGATTTTAATAGGTTAGAACCACAGATCTGCCACAGCATATATTGTCCCTCAGACAGCTAAAGGTGCTTGATAAATTTCATCTGTTGCTGTTTCTGCAAATTCTGATATGAACTGATCTGATCTGCACCTTACATGTTATTCTCTAGCTCAGAATGTAGTTATCCTGGGTGTAGTTTTTAGTAGGGAGGAGCACTGGCTACATAATTCAGTTCCCAACCTGATTCCATACTTTGGAATACAGCCAATCTTGGCCCAAGGCACACTAGGATGCCTAATTGGTGTCTAATTTGATATACCCAAATCAGTACTGGAATTTTATTTTTTTTAAAGCTTTAACTTCCTCAGCCCATTTTGGCAGAAATGCAGAAAATTTGCAGGCATAGTAGCTCTTTCAGAGAACATAATTCGTGTCAAACTGTAGGCAAAAAAAACCCTCTAGGGGCCTTTGTGCTGGTCACATTTAAAATTTGACTTAAAAAAAAACCCCAAATAATGTTTAATTTGGGCGGCAAAATGGAATGACATTTTGGCTCCCATTTTCAAGGAAGATCACCCACTCTGAAGGTATGCAGCCTTCCAATGGTCAAATGAATAAGACCATTGTTCAGTCTAGTTCAGCATTGTCAACACTGGCAGTGTTACTTCAGACAGGGATCTCTCCCAGCCCTATCAGAAAATGCCAAGGACTGAACCTCCTCCATGCATATCAGATGTTCTACCACAGAGCTACAGCCTTCCCCTATCAGCAGTGGTTTCCCCACAAGGCCAGCTGTTGCAGTATTAGTACAGTGGTACAGTGGTACTTCGGGTTACATACACTTCAGGTTACATACGCTTCAGGTTACACACTCCACTAAGCCAGAAATAATGCTTCAGGTTAAGAACTTTGCTTCAGGATAAGAACAGAAATCGGGCTCTGGGGGCGCGGAGGCAGCAGGAGGCCCCATTAGCTAAAGTGGTGCTTCAGTTTAAGAACAGTTTCAGGTTAAGTACGGACCTCCGGAATGAATTAAGTACTTAACCCAAGGTACCACTGTACCTCTAGTTATGAACTTAATTCATTCCGGAGGTCTGTTCTTAACCGGAAACTGTTAACTGTTAACCTGAAACTTAACCTGAAATTAGAGGCGTGCTTTCACTAATGGGGCCTCTTGCTGCCGCTGCGCCGCCGGCAAACAATTTCTGTTCTCATCCTGGGGCAAAGTTCTCAACTCTTCCAGGTTAGCGGAGTTTGTAACCAGAGGCGTTTGTAATTCGAGGTACCACTGTATGGGCAAAAAGAGAATCGCTTAATCTTTCCTGGTGTTTGCTGACATGAGAAATGTGCCCTTGAGAAATAAGCCTGCTGAACAGCAGACGCATAGGTCTTAGGGGTTTGGCTAGGCACCTTTAAATTTAATTTTCTGGTGAGAAGGGGGGGGGGGAGCCATTTGCTTTCTGAGTAAAGTCTTTCCTCTCTGATTATAAGCTTGACCTGTCACTCACCACAGAGTTCCTCATTTGCTCCATCCCCACTCTCACATTTGCTTTCCATTCCTCACCCTAACATTACAATATTATGGTAAACTCAGAGACATTACTGTAACTTTCGGCACATGCTTCTCTTCAACGTTTTTTAAATGTCAGGATTGCTGAGGTGCTCCTGGGGTCTACCTTACTCATCTCTGATGGCAACACCTGCAACGAATCTGGAAAATCCCTCCCAAACCCAACTTTGGATGGTGTGATGGCCTGGGACTCGGGCTCGGACTCAGAACCATAGGAGTCTCAGTCCGCACTAGATCCTCTGCCTCAGGTGGCACCTGAACCGGGTCTGGGGCCTGATCCTGAAGAGTCCCAGTCTGCACAGGTTCCTCTGCAACAAGCACCAGCTGGGCCGAGTCAGGGCCTGAGCCTGCCCTGGCTCCAGATGCGGGGATTACCTCGTTGCCTCCAGCTGGGCAATCACATTCAGCTGCTCCACTACCTGTTGGGTCAGGAGAGGCTGAGGTGGCCTCTGGGTCTAGTAACCCACCGACATCTCCCGAGCTGCAGAGACTGAGGTCTGAGAGAAGGAGAGACCTGAGTACTCGCAGGAGGAGTGCTCGCCTTCGGGCGAGACAGGGAGGTGAGTCACCGGGGGATCAGGACCGGCCGTTACCCCGACGGAGATAAAAGGCTGCCGGACCCCGCCCCAGGTTGTGGGAGTAACGTTGCCGTTTGCCAGAACCTGCCTGAGACCCTGTGCCTGACCTTGCCTGGTTTCCTGCCTTGGTCCTGTCGGACTGACTCCTCGTGGAATCCTTGGATTTGGGACTGGACCTGGACCGCATTGCTCGGGTTAACCCCTGGGCCCAGCGCAAGTGGATTCTTAAAGGAAGTTTAAAGTTTTTAAAAGATTAGCAAAAGGGGGAGGGGAGGAGAGTGTTCTTGTGCTCGAATCCTGCTTGCAAGTTTCCCACAGCCATCTGGTTGGCCACTGTGAGAACACAGGCCTGATCCAGCAGGCTTCTCTTATGACCTTCTTGCTCTGAATGCAGTTTGATTGGAACCAAGTTCGGCAAACTTCACCAGGCAGGTCTGTATAACTTAACACTTCCTTGCGATCATTCGGAATGTGCACAATTTAGTTCAACCATTCCTAATTTAGATTAGAACCCTTGATTGCTTGTACTGCATGAAGATGTGCCCCGTTCCCTCCTATCTGAGTTAATCTTGAATGCTTCATTGATCTCCGAGGCATAATCATTATTGTGCCTTATAAAATAGTCCATTTCAATGTTCATTTGAATTTATGATTATAAGATGAAAGACTACGTGGTGGCAGAATTCCCAGAACAGGCCGTCCCGGGTAATGGGATTCCTCAATATATGTGTGCGGCATTGATGAATTTGCTGTGTCTGTATAAATATTAATAAGGATATTGTTTATTTACATCATCATGCACTGTACACACACTGTATATTGCCATATTTATTTATTTTTTGCAGGACTTTGGAATGAATCAAGGTGGTGGGAAATGTTTGTGAAAAGCTTATTATTGGCCGGAGTGTGGCCAACATCCACATCCTTTGTTTCGATGGAACTGCAGAAGGAAGACATTTTGATCTATATTCCAGACAATTTACAGACTTCTGCTAAAGTGTATGCAATCATTTCATTAAGTGACAAATTGCCAGACGGTGATTAAAAAAAAATTAAGGGTGACAATCCACTTGACTAGCCCAACAGAATGACTTGTTCACACGGTTGCAGATGGACCTGTTGTGTGGCAATGCTTTCAAATGTATCAGCCTATAATGTGCAATCTGCAAGGAGATTGGCAGCTAAAAGTGCTTTCACAAGACTCCTCTGAATTTCTCCCCAGATTTCTGAGCCCTTTTAGGAACTCTGTCCTATTGTACACTGCTTATATTTTTGTATCCGTTTTTCAATTTATGTTGCTAATTAATTAATTAATTAATTAATAATAATACAGTACAAAACAGTATAAACTACAGTCGTACCTTTGTTTTTGAACAGCTTAGTTCTCAAAAGTTTTGGCTCCCAAACGTCGCATACCTGGAAGTGAGTGTCCCGGTTTGCAAACTATTTTTGGAAGCCGAACGTCTAACAGGGCTTCCTCAGCTTCCAGTTTTAGCTGCAGGGGCTTCCTACAGCCAATCAGAAGCTGCGCTTTGGTTTCTGAACGTTTTGGAAGTCAAATGGACTTCCGGAATGGATTCCGTTCGACTTCCAAGGTACGACTGTGGTACAAAAATGAATCGTTATGTGATTCTAGGTATAGTTATACCAGTTCTTTTAATGCAGTGTTTTAACAAAGCGCACATGTCTGCCAGAATCCTGAACAAAAGCGCACATGTCTGCCAGAATCCTGATGCAGTCTTATGTAGGATCTCATCAAAAATGCTTTTTGCTTTGTTTTATTCATGCACACATGCCCATTGCTAAAGCGAAGGGTTGGAATGAACCAAAGGCTCTGAAAGCTCTGTGTGAGTTAATTTGAGAGATTCTCCTAATTAACCAGAATTCAAGGGAGAGTGGAAATTTGCTCATCCTTACACAATGTAATATACCCAAGGAAATGTTTCAAGACATCTACGCAACAGACCTACCAGTAGCCTGAGAGTTGTCCTAACTATATTAAAGACTCTCCCATCAGTTCATTATAGCATTAGGTAGAGAGGTGAGCATCTGTCGATCAACGCAGCTTGCCTTTTCAGTGTGAAAGATCCTCTGCATTTCTTCCACATTACCCTGTTTCTTGTTTGGATTATAGAATCTCTCACTTTGCTAGGTGTTCATTTGGAAGACGTAGAGATATTTGTTATATATTACACAGTTCAGAAATGGTCTAAATAATTAAATAACTAAGTATTTGTCTATTGTGCTTTACAAGTCTGCATAGAGAAGCTAAGAATAGTCTGCTGGATTAGGTCAAAAAAGGTTCAACAAAAAAGGTAAATGGCAAAGGACCCCTGGACGGTTAAGTCCAGTCAAAGGCGACTATGGGGTTGCAGTGCTCATCTCTGCTTTCAGGCCAAGGGAGCTGGTGTTTGTCCAGAGACAGATTTCCGGGCCATGTGGCCAGCATGACTAAACAGCTTCTGGCTCAACAGAACACTGTGACGGAAGCCAAAGCGCACAGAAATGCTGTTTACCTTCCCACCACACTGGTACCTATTTATCTACTTGCACTGGTGTGCTTTCGAACTGCTAGGTTGGCAGGAGCTGGGACAGAGCAACGGGAGCTCACCTCGTCATGGGGATTCGAACCGCCGACCTTCTGACTGGCAAGCCCAAGAGGTTCAGTGGTTTAAACCACAATGCCATCCTGTTGTCACCAAGGCCACCCTGATGTCTGTGGGGAAACCCACAAGGAGGTCCTGAGCACAAGAGTCTTCTCCTCTCCTGTGGTTTCCAGCAACTGGTGCTCAGAAACATTGCTGCCCCAATTGTGAATCAGCATGCGCACATTGGCCACACATGACAAAGGTGCATGCGAACTGAAGGAAATGAAAGCAGCCACAGCATGCTCTCCATGCTCCAGTTCCTGAAATAATTTAGGAATTCTTCCAGCTAATCAAGCACCAGGCATCAGAAACAAGGAACAATGGAGAACAAGGCAGATTTGAACCAGAGGACCAATAAAGGAAGGAAGGGGAGCAGAATTCTCTCATACCTGATTCGAATTAAATCCAACAAATGCAATCTTGCGTCTTCATCCACGAATTTCTGTCGCTATGCCCCTTTAAGACTACATAACTCTTCTCCCCCTGCTTGAAACACTTTATAAATCTTTGGACGTTACGGCCCATCAGTCTGAAGAGGATAACTACTACGGACACTCAACAATCACCCCAAAGTAGCATGCTCTAACAAAGAAAATAAAAGAATATCTATGGCTATCATTTCAGCCATTTCAAACCCTGCAAATTAGGAGCAATGGTGGGGGCTGCAAAGTATTCTTTGCTTTTCACCTCCCTGGGTGCAGGTGCACAATGCAATTTCCTCTTACCTGGCATCTCTCCGCTGCAGAATTGCCTTCTGGGACAGTACTCAAGTCTTTCTTGCTCACCACCCAAATAGCTTTGCTGAAAAGAGGCTCTCAAAGCATTGTCACTGCCAAAGGTGGCTGTTTGCTAATGGGCCCCATCATCTTTTCATTGGCACTAATTGGGTCGTTGACACTGAGGGACAGCGGAATAAGGACTGTGGGATGAATATTCCCCTATCATTTTCAGAGCTGACGTCATCTTTCACAACATGGCAGAAATGAGTACTCTGTGAAGTTACATATCAGCGATCAGACAAAGTTCCAGGTCCACCTAGCATTGCCAGCTCTCAAGTTTTGATTCTAAGACCCAGGTTATTCTAACCTAAGCTAGTTCAGACCTTCCAAGTGTCCCTATTTGCCAGGGACCATCCGGGATTTACAGAAGCTGTCCCAGTTTCTGATTTGATTCTGGAATGTCCTGCTTTTCCTTAGGATGTTCCTATATTCGTCAGAGAAATGTTGGAGGGTATGGAGTTATGCGGCCCCAAGCCCAAAAGATAAGTAACTATACAACCTTTAGAAGACATCTGCAGGCAGCCCTGTATAGGGAAGTTTTTTTAAAAAAATGTTTTATTATGTTTTTATGTATGTTGGAAGCTGCCCAGAATGGCTGGAGCAATCCAGTCGGATGGGCAGGGTATACGTTGTTGTTGTTGTTGTTGTTTAATGGTAAAGGTAAAGGGACCCCTGACCATTAGGTCCAGTCGCAGACGACTCTAGGGTTGTGGTGCTCATCTCGCTTTATTGGCCGAGGGAGCTGGCGTACATCTTCCGGGTCATGTGGCCAGCATGACTCACCCGCTTCTGGAGAGCCAGAGCAGAGCACAGAAACACAGTTTACCTTCCCGCCGGAGCGGTACCTATTTATCTACTTGCACTTTGACATGCTTTCGAACTGCTAGGTTGGCAGGAGCAGGGATCGAACAATAGGAACTCACCCCATTACGGGGATTCGAACCTCTGACCTTCTGATCGGCAAGCCCAAGGCTCTGTGGTTTAACCCACAGCGCCACCCGCGTCCCCTCATATATATATGAGCAATGCACATGAGCAACAGAGTTCCTAGCCTTATTGCTGATAATTTGTTGGATAGAGAAGCACTAGCAGCTAAGGGCAGTGCTTGGAAAAGGTCTTTCGCTCAGAATTCACAAAACATTTTCCATTATCTCAAGTGCCCCTTAAAAAACACCCTCCTATTCTTCCAAATTTTCAACATTCTTTTCCAGCTCTTCACAGTCATAGATCCATCCATTTGCCACTGGGCTCCATCTCTTTTTTCGACAGGGCCATATTCCCAGACCCAAGCCAATCTGATTTTTGACTCTCAAGGGCTGACTGCCATATGATGTCACTCACCGGCTACCCCCTCATTACATTACCAAGCCCCGCCTTGTGACATCACCAAGCCCTGTCACTTGAGCTGGAGTGCTGGAGACCTGGCAAAGCAATTTCGCTTCACACAATGCATTACTGAATGTTGTTTGCAGTAAGATAGACATTTTAAAATGCACCCTTTACCCTAGAATACACATTACTTGGCTGCAGAACTGCAATGCAAAATGTGGAGAAGTGTAGATTTCGAAGGAGAGGTGTGTTGTGGTGTTTTGGAAAACTATGTAGGTTTGCCTTTAAATGTGAACTGAATCAAATTTCTTCTCCATCCCTTGTTTGGAGAAGGGCTCATCTCTTCTGGTTTGTAAGTAACTGAAGTCTCACCATTTAAAAAATGTATGCTAAACCCCCACCAAAAACTGTTGCTTGAACATTTTATCTCAGAAATCAAGCCAAACCTTAAAGCTTTCCTTCCCAGTTAATGCTCTCACCTCTCTCGTGTTCAAACAAAAACATACAGATGCAATTCTTGAAACATTCACCCCTTCTTTTCACTTTGCCCTATGGAAGCATTTTTCATTTCTCAGCCCCCGCCCCTCAAAAAATGGCTATAAGTCAGTCCAGAGTCTGCAAAGTCATCTAGCTTCCTTCACATTGAAATTTATGCAGTCTTTCATTTCTGGAGAGAAGACACCGCCATTTTGACAATCTCTCCACAGCTTTTTGTTGTTGCTGTCGAAGGAAGGTTTGCCTTGTACTGCCTGTATCCTGGAAGGAGATGTTCTCAAAAAGGATTTACCACATCTAGCAACTGCAAAGCCATTTTCTCAAAATGTAAAAGCTTCCATTTGAAGTTCCTTCTTCTTTTTTTCAAAGAGGGAGTGGGTAAGATGGCATGACCTGTGTCATTTTCTCAGCTGCAAATATTTTTGACTGAAGAAGTTTCAAGTCCCAGACCAAGATTCACCCATAGGATTTAAGTGAATATTTTTTTTTTTAAAAAAAACTTTTTTAAAAAAATCCACCTCAGCTCAGATGAGAGTGATGAAAATGTTCAGATTATTATTCCACCATGAACAAGTGCTTTTCTCATTTTAGTTATTGCAATTAATACACCTGTCCACCCAGTCAAGTTCTCTGAAAAGTTTTCATAAACAATAAAATAAAAGCTTACAGCTCGAAATAAAAAAATAACCCTTTTTAAAAATCACAAAAATATCAACATAAACCCCTTTAAAATTATTTGCACTTTGTTATTTTAACCTGTGTGTAATTGTATGCATTCTCCTCTGAGGACAGTTTGGAAACTTCAGCTAGTGCAGAATTCAACAGCCAGGTTGCTCAATGGGGCAAGACGGTTTGAGCATATTACATTGTTCCTGGTCCAACTGCATTGGCTATCATTAGTTTCCGGGCCCAATTCAAAGTGCTGGTTTTGACGTCTAAAGCCTTAAACAGTTCAGGATCGCAGTACTTCAAGGACTGTTGTAAACAAAAGTTGTCCTTTTCCCTTATGGGGTATCCAAGAGCCCATATAGAGTCCTTACATGGGTTCCCTATTGGTAGGTGAAAATAACAGAGGCCAACCAGAGAATATTGAGAAGCAAAGCAACTAGTAAGCCTAATCTTTATTGATCTGTTGCAACAGGGTCCTAACTCTGGGAGGAGGAACCCAGAACAATGGCGCGCAAGACCTTATATGGACTTTTGAAATTGCCACCCTGTAGATCAAGACCACCCCCAGAAACATCATACCTACATCACAGAAAAGGCGGTCTGAAACAGAAATTTGAAGGTTATTTTTCTCCTGTTGTTGTTTATCTCCTGTCTGGCAGGTTACTTGATTGGATTGCCTGGGGGTCCTGGCCAGTCTTTTGTAATGATAAATACTTAGTTCCTGGGCCATGTCACAGGCTCACACCCTATTCAAACACAGACATACCCTTAAGACAGTATTTGTGAAGGAAAAGACAATGGGGAGTCTTTTTCATTTTCCTTTGATCTTGCAGAGAAAACATTTGGTCAGTTTGGGACAGTTTGGGAATCAAAAATGGTTCCAGGTCAGTCTTCGTGTGCTGATAATAATAATAATAATAATAATAATAATAATAATAATAATAATTTATTATTTGTACCCCGCCCATCTGGCTGGGTTTCCCCAGCCACTCTGGGCGGCTTCCATAGAAACCAAAAAACACTAAAATATCACACATTAAAAACTTCCCTGAACAGGGCTGCCTTCAGATGTCTTCTGAATGTCAGGTAGTTGTTTATCACTTTGACATCTGATGGGAGGGCGTTCCACAGGGCGGGCGCCACTACCGAGAAGGCCCTCTGCCTGGTTCCCTGTAGCTTTGCTTCTTGCAATGAGGGAACTGCCAGAAGGCCCTCGGCGCTGGACCTCAGCGTCCGGGCAGAATGATGGGGGGGAGACGCTCCTTCAGGTAAACTGGGCCGAGGCCGTTTAGGGCTTTAAAGGTCAACACCAGCACTTTGAATTGTGCTCGGTGGTACACTCAGTGGTTGGTACACTTATGAACATTTAACATATAACTAAGACCTCAAAATTCCTATCACAGGACCTCCTCTCTCCATGTGAACTGACTTGGACCTTGCAATCAACACCTTGTGTGCCTCCCCTGTGAGAGGTCTGGAGGATGGCAACACAAGAACGGGCCTTTTCTGCAGTTTGTGGTTTGGCTGGCACCTCCATTATACATCTTTGGGTGCCAGGCAAAACCAATGCTCTTTAGCCAGGCCTTTGGCTGACTAACATCCAATGCCCTTTTAAATGTGTTGTGGATTGCCTTTGTTCTTATTTTGTACTTTGGTTTAAGGTGCCATGTATATGTGTGTGGGGGATGTTATTAGGGTTTATAGTAAAGGTAAAGGGACCCCTGACCATTAGGTCCAGTCGTGGACGACTCTGGGGTTGCGGCGCTCATCTCGTTTTAGTGGCCGAGGGAGCTGGTGTTTGTCCACAGACAGCTTCTGGGTCATGACTAAGCCGCTTCTGGCGAACCAGAGCAGCGCATGGAAATGTCATTTACCTTCCCTCTGGAGGGGTACCTATTTATCTACTTGCACTTTGACATGTTTTCGAACTGCTAGGTTGGCAGGAGCAGGGACTGAGCAACAGGAGCTCACCCCGTCATGGGGACTTGAACCGCCAACCTTCTAATCGGCAAGTCCTAGGCTCTATGGTTTACCCCACAGCACCACCTGCGTCCCTAGGGTTTATAGAGAAAAGTACAAAACTTCCTCTTTTTTTGTCCAAACTAAAACTTCTCTAAATGCAATAAAAATAAAGAGGAGCAGGAGAAAGGAGTAAAGAAAAATATTTAATTTAAAAAAAAAAAGATTAAGAGGGGGGAAATAAAATTCAGAAGGGACTCCCGATCCTTCTATATGCTATATGTAAACAATATTCACTTCTTCCACTCCAATATCACACCCAACAATTAGCTTATATGTTTGAGTTTCTAACACTGCCCCCGGATGTTTGACGATTCCACGTTCCGTCATCCATGCTGACTGGGAGTCCAACCATGTTTGGGTGGCAAAATATTGTAATTTTATGTTGTGAATCACCCTGAGATCTACGGGTATAGGGAGGTATACACTTTTAATACATCACCTTGCCAACAAAGGTTCGTATAGTTAAAGCTATGGTTTTCCCAGTAGTGATGTATGGAAGTGAGAGCTGGACCATAAAGAAGGCTGATTGCTGAAGAATTGATGCTTTTGAATTATGGTGCTGGAGGAGACTCTTGAGAGTCCCATGGACTGCAAGATGATCAAACCTATCCATTCTTAAGGAAATCAGCCCTGAGTGCTCACTGGAAGGACAGATCGTGAAGCTGAGGCTCCAATACTTTGGCCACCTCATGAGAAGAGAAGACTCCCTGGAAAAGACCCTGATGTTGGGAAAGATGGAGGGCACAAGGAGAAGGGGACGACAGAGGACGAGATGGTTGGACAGTGTTCTCGAAGCTACCAGCATGAGTTTGACCAAACTGTAGGAGTCAGTGGAAGACAGGAG
Organism: Podarcis pityusensis; assembly: GCF_964106645.2. Classification (NCBI taxonomy): domain Eukaryota; kingdom Metazoa; phylum Chordata; class Lepidosauria; order Squamata; family Lacertidae; genus Podarcis; species Podarcis pityusensis. The sequence continues at coordinate 42,053,028 of NC_138039.1, read as the reverse complement.
TGCCTGGCATGCTCTGGTCCATGGGGTCATGAATAGTCGGACTCGACTAAACGACTAAACAACAACAACAACAACAACACTTTTAATAAGTAATAATAATAAAATTTCCAGTGTTGCAAGGAACACCTGGGCTCCCTGCCTGCAGCCTTTACTGGCTAGACAGGAAGAGGGGATATTCTCTCAGTTCTAATTTTGGGATGCGGGATTGGAGCAGTCCTCCCATCTTAATTATTGAACATGAATGACACCAGCAGTTTAGGGGCAGCTCTGCTTCAGAAAAAGCTGCCATGCCTTTGTCTGAGCCAAAGCTGACTCAGACATTGCTGAAGGTTATAAACTCTTGCAAAATGAAGCAACATTGCACATTGTTTGTCTTTTTCTTCCTGACCTGGTCTTTATTAAGTGGCTCCCCCCCTCCCTAGTCTCAATAAATTACAATCACAGGGCTCTTATCTGCTACAACCAGGTTCTACCAAGATGAGCTTTGCCATCTTGCTCCCCCTGCTTTTGAAACCTCAGAGGAACCCAGAGGACCCTCTCTCCTATAAATCCATTCAGACGGCAACTTGTTTCAGGAGCTATTAATGCCACTCTGTATGTTAAGCAGAAGCAATAAGTGTATTTTCGGCATGGATGAAAATCTTTCTCTGTATGAACCCAGCATCTCAAGCAAAGGAGTTGTTTGTATGAAAGAGAAGGAGGGAGGAAGTAGACCCATTGAAATCAGTGGACCTAAATTAGTCATATCAATTACCGTATTTTTTCGCTCTGTAAGACGCACCAGACCACAAGAGGCACCTAGTTTTTGGAGGAGGAAAACAAGAAAAAAAAATATTCTGAATCTCAGAAGCCAGAACAGCAAGAGGGATCGCTGCGCAGTGAAAGCAGCAATCCCTCTTGCTGTTCTGGCTTCTGTGATAGCTGCACAGCCTGCATTTGCTCTATAAGACGCACACACATTTCCCCTTACTTTTTAGGAGGGAAAAAGTGAGTCTTACAGAGCAAAAAATACGGTAATTTCAAGGGGTCTGAAGTGTAGGTGGGTTCAGGCATGACTCAAGACCGAGATTCAGCTCAAAAAGGATTTAAAGGATTTAAGAGGAAATGCCAACAAGAGTGGCAAATGAAACTGATAGACTATGCTGAGCTGGCGAGACTAACAGGGAAAGTTCGAAAGCAGAGGGCCAGATTTTCCTAAAGGACTGGAAGAAATTTACGCTGCATTTGAAAGACAACTGTAATTACCTAACATCGCTTGTAGGGTTACAAGAAGTTTTGTAAGGAGGACTTGAAAAGGACTAAGATTAGCTGATGTAAGGCTGGATTTATAGCAATAAGCAATGTAATAAAATGCAAAATTAGAAAGAAATTTAGAAAACCATTAGAAGGGGTTGAAGGAAGTCTTGGGATGTGACAGCCAAAGATTGTTATGTTGTTTTGGAGTTGTTATGTTGGAAAATTTGTGCAAAAATCAAATATATATATATATATATATATATATATATATGGATTTAATGGAATATCAGGAGCAGGAAGAACAAGAATGACAAACAGGGGCACTTGGCCCAGTATATATACCTTAAGCCGGCCCCGGCAAAATACACACATCGCCTGTGATAGGTCGCCTTAATGGTGCAATTAGCGAATCACAACACTGGCCCTATCTCAGCAGGGATTGGCTGCCTGCCAGCTACTAACAATGCCTTTGGAGGATTTTAGAATTCTCTCTGTCTTTTGTGATGCAGATGAAGCTCCTGAGCTCCAGGAGGCCTGAAGACCTAGACCTGCATTGCAAGCTTTCAGCCTGGCTTCGGTCTACAATGCCTGCATACATAACAGGGTCTACTCTGAGGATGATCAGTTTTGCACACATGTCTAGAGAACCCGTTTGAAGTAGTGGTTACATTGTTAGGCTAGACCCTGGGAGACCAGAGTTAAATAATATTTTTTTTCTTGATTTCCCCCTCTAAAAACTAGGTGCACTTTATGGTCAGGTGCGCCTTATGGGGCAAAAAATACGGTAAGTCTTGATTTTTTAATAAAAAGTATCAGACCTCCTTCAATGTCCTTTTAGAGAAGAAACCATAAATATGGATGAAGTCTCATTTATATGGTTTTTAACATCTTACAGCCTACTGGCTTCCTGTGTCTTGACCACGTCAGCCACCGTTTCCACATGAATTTGTTTGCAATCTGGTGGCATTCCTTGTTTTCTTCGCAGGCTTATGTGTGCTTTGCTATTTTTCACGCTCTATTGCTGGTTAATACCCCCGATACTGGGGGGGTTATTAATGGGAAGCCAGTTTATAGCAAGCTGTTGTCTCATTTCTGATGAATCACACTGGATCTCTCCCAGCAGAACATTTCAGCAAGCTTTCTTTTAGCTTCCCGTGTCTAACTGCCAGGGAATAAAGCAGCAAAAGGATAATGCTAAACTACAAGTAGCAAGACTTTTAAACTACTGTATTTTCATTGGGGGGTGGGGAGGAAGGACAGTGGAACATTAATTAACTTTGCAACCCAAATTCTTAAAATAGAAGCTTACGCAGTATTGTAATACACCCAAGAATGATTGAGAATGAGCGACATTTTCTCTCTTTTCTTTTTAAGTTAAAAGGCTCTCTGGGTGGGTGTGGGGGGGGGGGAAATCCCTGGTTTTAGATCTTCCTCAAATATGGTAGGCCTAATCCCTTTTGGAGAAGCTCCTTTGACTGCAACTTTCGTAAAGTGAAAGCGAGGGAAGTTATAGCCATTTATAGATTCCCCATTATAGTCAACGGGGGCTAAGAAGAATCTTAGTACAACTCCATCCCAATAGGCTTTAATCTGAAGAAATAATGGTTCAAGTGCCTGGGGAATTATCTTCAGTTAGTGCTGTGTTGGTTGGTTACCATTAGGACTGATAGGACGGTAGTGTAGGAGTTCAACAGCAGGTGGTGCCAGAGTCACTGAGAGGCAGAAGCAATGAATTCTACTTTTGTTTCCATGAGTTCTACAAAGGCAGCACTGAGACTGAAGAGGAGGAACCTTGCAAGCAGTGCCACCCCTTGGACTGGATGTAAGAAAGCAGTCAGATGGGGGCTGGCTGAGGGCAGAATGAGATCAGTGGGGCAGTGCCCCATTTGCCCCAATGCAGTGGACACTCGGGTTTCAGATGTGATCCGTGCGGGATGCACATTTGCAATCCGCAGCATCTGCAACCTGCAGCAGTGCATCTGCGTATGCGCGGGTTGCGATTCGGCGCTTCTGTGCATGCGCAAAGCACGATTTAGCGCTTCTGCACATGCGCAACCGCCAAAACCCGGAAGTAACCCATTCTGGTACTTCCGGGTTTTGGCGGTCCGCAACCCAAAAAAATGCAACCTGAAGCGTCTGTAACCCAAGGTATGACTGTATACATCAAGTTCTACTGAGTTCATGTTGTTTATGAGACCTTAAATATCTTTGTCTGGTGAATATGATAATTGTGATTGTCTCCTTCTGTTATTATTCCTATGTCAGCATTGATAATTCATTTTTATTTTTCATTTCTCTAAATAAATTTATTTATTTGGTTTTTCAAATTAAAATTTTGCAGAGATATATCAAACATAAATCATAAAAACAAGATTCCAAGGAATCTCCTGGACTTCCATTCTCCCCTTTGTGGGGCCTATTATTAATCATTTCCTCCCACATCTTTTATGATAGTCCAAATTATTTACCTCTTCCATTATGTCCAGAATTCACCTTAAACTACAAGTGATATTCCAATCCTACTAACAATTTTAGCTATTTACAATGGTCTTTAAGATAAGTCATAAATCTCCCCCTTTCCTTCTTAAAATTTTGGTCTTCCTGATTTCTAACTTCCAGTCATTTGAGTCATTTTGGCATAGTCCATCAACTGCAGCTGCCATTCTTCTCTGGTAGGGACTTTATCTTCTTTCCATCTCTAGGCCAATAACATCCAGGCAGCCGTGGTCACATGCATAAATAGCCTTTTCTGCTCCCTTTGGATTTTGGTTCCTAGAATTCCTAAAAGGAAGGCTTCAAGCTTTTTTTAAACAAAGCTTATTTTAAACATATTTTTTTCAACTCATTATATATCATTTCCCCAAATCCGTTTACTATCTTACAATCCCACCACATATGATAAAAGGTTCCTTCTTTTTCCTTATATTTCCCAGCATTGGAAATTCCTGCTGAGGTTTAAGGAGTGAAGACTCAGCTCATGCTTGAGGATCTTTCCATGAAAATTCACATGGGTTTTCAATTCCAATTGACGTTGCACTTAGAGAAAAACAGATGATGGACCTTGTAATCTAACATGATATTTCCTACGTGTGATTCTCCAGAGAGAGCATTCCAGAAGTACAGTGGTACCTTGGGTTACATACGCTTCAGGTTACAGACTCCGCTAACCCAGAAATATTACCTCAGGTTAAGAACTTTGCTTCAGGATGAGAACAGAAATCATGCTCCGGCGGTGCAGCAGCAGCAGGAGGCCCCATTAGCTAAAGTGGTGCTTCAGGTTAAGAACAGTTTCAGGTTAACAACGGACCTCCAGAATGAATTAAGTACTTAACCTCAGGTATCACTGTATTCCCATACTGGAGAATTTTGCTTAGGGAAAGAACCTTAGTTATTCATCTCTGTTCATTACCAGAATTCATTCGGTGTCCTCCCTTTAGTTTGAAGTCAGCATAATTCCACTGAATAAGAATTGTGTGTATATAGCAAGTGTGTATAGACTTTAGATGGTTGGTGTTCCCTGCAGGCCATCCAGGTAAATAATGCTGGAAAAATTGTGATGGTTTTCTTACCTGCTGCTTTTCTCATTTTAGAGGTGCAACTTTCTCTCTCTAGTGGCTGAATCCTAATTATTTCTTTCTAGGGTTTTGACTTTAGAAATAGAGGAAGTTGCTTTATGATGAGTCAAACCATCGATCCATCTAGCTCAGTATTGTGTGCACTGACTGGCAGCGATTCTCCTGGATTTCAGACATGGAGGCTCTCCCAGGCCTACCTAGAGATGCTGGAGATTCAACTCAGGACCTTCTGCACATGAAGCAGGTGCCATACCCTTCAACTGCCCTGGAAAAAAATGGAAGATTGCCTTTTTTCTTGTGAGAGGACAGTGACCAAAATGGCCGCCAGGATCTCGTACAATTTTGGGACTCGCTCTAACCTCGAAAAAGTGCTTCTTCAGGGGCAGCAATTTCACACACACACACCCAAACAAGACTCATGCGGGAATGCGGCTCCAAAAGATGTCCTATTTTGGGGTCGCTTTGTATTTGAGGGAATAATAATTAATAATAATAATTTTATTATTTATACCCCGCCCATCTGGCTGAGTTTCTCCAGCCACTCTGGGCGGCTCGCAATCGAGTGTTAAAAACAATACAGTATTAAATGTTAAAAACTTCCCTAAAGAGGGCTGCCTTCAGATGTCTTCTAAAAGTCAGATAGTTGTTTATTTCCTTGACATCTGATGGGAGGGCGTTCCACAGGGTGGGTGCCACTACTGAGAAGGCTGGTTCCCTGTAACCTCACTTCTCACAATGAGGGAACCGCCAGAAGGCCCTCGGCGCTGTTTCTCAGTGTCCGGGCTGAACGATGGGGGTGGAGACGCTCCTTCAGGTATACAGGACCAAGGCCGTTTAGGGTATGAGATCTTCTACCTCTGTGATATGGCCCGTCCTATTCACTGAACAGAACGCTGTGGTCTGAACTACTGAGCCTCTTGGGCCTGCCGATCAGAAGGTCAGCGGTTCGAATCCCCACAACGAAGTGAGCTCCCGTTGCTCTGTCCCAGCTCCTGCCAACCCAGCAGTTCAAAAGCATACCAGCGCAAGTAGATAAATAGGTATTGCTGTGGCAGGAAGGTAAATGGTGTTTCTGTGTGCTCTGGCTTCCGTCACAGTGTCCCGTTGTGCCAGAAGCAGTTTAGTCATGCTGCCCACATGAGCTGGAAAGCTGTCTGTGGACAAATGCTGGCTCCCTCAGCCTGAAAGCGAGTTGAGTGCCACAACCCCATAGGCACCTTTGACTGGACTTAACCATCCGGGGTCCTTTACCTTTACCTTTTTACCTTATTCACTGAATAGCTCTTCCATATGTATTCCCCACTTTTTAAAGGTCCTTTCCCACAGAACCTCTTGCTGATTACATCATCCATGTGACTGGTGTCCACCGTAGCGGTGAGAATTCCTCATTAGGATCTCCAGATGTCTGCTGTTGTGTCCCAAATTTAGGATCTTGGCCCTTTTGAACTGGTTTTAAAGACTTTTGTTGTTTCTTCCGATTTGCTTGTTTTATATATCTCTATCTTCCACCTTTGGGGACCAAACAGGATCTCCAATGTGGCAATCAAGAAGCCAGAACTAAAACCAAACAATGGAAATGTAATATAAGAACAAGTAAATCAATCAATAACACAGCAGCAGAAGCTCAACTAAAATGGCAGGGGCTATACATATATCATTGTTACTATGCAGTTTAACAAAACAACGTTTTAATCCAAAGCAGCCACAGAGGATTCTGATTTTGATTGGCATGTCAACAAACCCCAATAGCCAGTAACACAACACAGGTACCTGGGGTGGGCTTGTTTGTTTGTTTGTTTTTGCACTGTAGGGCTAATAGCAGTTTCAGGGGGTTGATTCAGATCAGGTAAGTGGAGCAGAAGGACAAGTTAAACGCTCATTCCTGTCAGTATTGTTGATCTGATCAAAAGCAGGGTCTTCTGCAGCTGCTTCAGTGTTTAAGAATCAAAACAAAGCACCACTGAAAGATCTAATAATTGATCTTTTCATCATGTGTGTCTTGGTCCTGAGGGATATTACAATATATACCCAGGAGAGCTGTGATGCTTAGTACTTCTGAAGACCTCACCAGGACTCCAAGATCATTAGCATTCTGTTTCTTTACAATAGAGAGCGGCTGGTCATAAATTATGCTGGTGGAGCTTTAATAGAACTTTATGAGCTGAATTCAATTGAGGTCTTGAAAAATCTCATGGCTAGACTTGTAAACAAGGGTATCAGAACTAATTAGGAAAGGTGTCACCAATGCACACTGTGAGTCTCTTATGAGATTGGTCCAGTTGATGCAGCTAGATTTCCCCCTGAAGGCAACCCAAATTGCTTTTTTACTTCATTCTTCATACTTAGGGATGAGGAAGAAATTAGATTTGTTAGCATTTTAATGGAAGCCTACCTATTTTGCACTTCCGGAACCAGTACGTGAATTGAATTGCACTGTCCTTCAAGATGTGCACTTCTCTGGATTTTCTGATGCTGTTCTACAATCAAAAATGTGTACCAGTAAAAGCAAGCTTACATAAAAAAACCCGTGCATATTAATGAAAACAAGAATTCATTATGTTAGGCAAAACTGTTTCCCCACCACCAATGTATATAATATCAATGCTAAGATTCTGGATTATAATATTAATCATTGCTATTTAAAGTTGACTCATAATCTTATGCAAGCTGTGTAATTACTGCTTAGTTGTTTTCTTTTCAGTATTTGTTCTTTCAATGTACGGATGTGTGCATATCTATATAAACATAAATAAACGGAACTCAGTGCTTTTTTCAGCCACCTATCAGGTGGGTGACATTGCGGACCACCACTTCCCCCACCCATTTCTTGCCTTTATGTACTGCTGAGAAGCCCCAAACAAACATTTCAAGTCAAAATGGAAGCTGGCCAGCATGTACGAGTCTATCCCTTTTTTAAGATCTATGACTCCACCTAGCTCCTAGCTGCTCCTAGCCGCGATTCGTCAAGTTATGAGGTAAAGCCAAATAATATTTCCTTTTCTTCAATCCATTTCCCATGTTGCAGTGATGGGCTTTGAGGTTTCCAGCCAGGCCTGTACTGTAAGATTACCAGATTCTTTTTCAAAGAATCTGGGGACACTTTTATTTTGAAAAGAGAAAAAAAAAAGTTATTTTTTAAAAGTTTTTTTTTAAAAAAGAAAGAAGTAGTATCTTCTCTTCTGTGGTGTCCTCTGTCACGTGGCCTTCCTCTGGGTCCCAGCCTGCTCTCTTGGAGTGCTAGCCAGTCGTGGAGTAGGCTCAGGTTGGGTGTGGGCTCGGCCACGTGTCCTTGCTTTCGTACCTTTCCTTCTCAGCCGCGGCGGCAGCGGTGCTGCAAGGTCGGGGGTCCCCTCTTTTTTCTCCTTCCTCTTTCTCTCTCTTCCTTCTCCTTCTCCTCTCCTCCTTCTCCCTGCATCGGCTCCGGGGTTTTCCTGGCCCCAGAGCGCTGCTGCGCCGTCAGCCGGGTGCTCTTGCTCCCAGCTCAATTGGGGGGGGTCAGTGGTTCCCCCAGTTGATGCGCTGGGCATCCCCAGTTCCCCCTCGGCAGTGGCGGCGGCAGTCTAAACAGCCCAGAACCAGCCTGGTAGTGCACGCAGTTGGCTCTGGCTGGCCTCAGGAGCTGCTCGCCGCTGTGGCGCCTGCCATTTACCTCACCGGAAGTCTCCATATGATGTATCTTGTGCCGTTGAACCAATCACGCAACATTCATTCCCTACTAATAAATCTATAACACTTAAAATATAAATCCGGGGACATTAAATGAAATCCAGGGACATTCCAGGGATGGATTTTGTCTGGGGGAAGATTTGTAAATCTGGGGACTGTCCCCGGGAAATGGGGACATCTGGTAACCATACTGTACTGTGACTAACTGTAACAACTTCATGGTGAGTTCCGGCACCTGCGACACAAAGAACCCACAAACTGATACTGCAGTGGGGGGAACTGAGTTGAAGAAGTGGGGGGTGAAAACCTCAAGAGTTTGAGCTGGAGCATATCCCAGATTACTTATTAATTTATTTTAAATCAAGACCCCTTACACATTTCAAACCAAACCGGATAGTTCTAGATATTTTAAGCAATCTCTTCAAAAGCTCAAATTAGACAAAGCAACAGATCTGTTTTCAGCGAGATTCAATCACAAACTGGAGGATTTAGGCTGCACAATTAAAGCTGGTTTGGAGCTCTGTCTTTTCGTAAGAAGGAAAGTGAAAATGCAGTGGAAATTGTGGGATAAGACTTGCTTGATGCACCATCATCTAATCTCCTCACAAGCAAATCAGGCTGAATGTTCATTAAGCAAGTCAACTGGAAGCGGCATCTATCTTTTATATTAGCTTATAGCAGAAGGGATGTATGACTGCAATCTGCTTTTCGTCTAGCATTTCAAAAGTCCCTAAAGGGTTGACATTCTTCTTCCAATTTGTTTGTTATATATCTTCCTAGTTTTAACCCTGTAATCTTGTTCAGTACTGCTAAACCCTGTAATTTACCTTTACACAGGACTGGCCCACCCATGAGACAAGGTGTGGTGACCGCCTCAGGTTGCAGGATCCACAGGGGCAGCAGATCCTGATGTAGATATTTATGCCTCCCTTGTTCCTGATGTGTATCGTCACTCATCCCTTCTTCCCTTCAGGGGAGGGAGGCACCATTTTGTGGTTGGCTTCAGGTGCTGAAATGTCTTGGGCTGGCTCTGCCCTTGTTGTCGTTGTTTAGTCGTGTCTAACTGTTAGTGACCCCATGGACCAGACCACGCCAGGCACTCCTGTCTTTCATTGCTTCCCACAGTTTGGTCAAACACATGCTTGTAGCTTCGAGAACACTGTCCAACCATCTCATCCTCTGTCGTCCCCTTCTCCTTGTGCCCTCCATCTTCCCCAACATCAGGGTCTTTTCCAGGGAGTCTTCTCTTCTCATGAGGTGGCCAAAGTATTGGAGCCTCAGCTTCAGGATCTGTCCTTCCAGTGAGCACTCAGGGCTGATTTCCTTCAGAATGGATCTTCTTGCAGTCCATGGGACTCTCAAGAGTCTCCTCCAGCACCATAATTCAAAAGCATCAATTCTTCGGCAATCAGCCTTGTTTATGGTCCAGCTCTCACTTCCATACATTACTACTGGGAAAACCATAGCTTTAACTATACAGGCCTTTGTTGGCAAGGTGATGTCTCTGTTTTTTAAGATGCTGTCTAGGTTTGCCATCGCCTTTCTCCCAAGGAGCAGGTGTCTTTTAATTTCATGACTGCTGTCACCATCTGCAGTGATCATGTAACCCAAGAAAGTAAAATCTCTCACTGCCTCCTTACAGGAACACAAGTCCATAGGCAGCAGTCTTATACCAAATGAGGCCACTGGTCCACCCAGCTCAATATTGTCTACACTGACTGGCAGCAGCTCTCCAGGATTTCAGGCTTGAGTCTTTTCCCTGCCCAACCGGCAGATGCTGGAGAATTGGACCTGGGACATTCTGCATGCAATGCAGATGTCCTATCGCTGAGCTATGACACTCCCCTCATTCCTGCCTTCATTTAGGAAATTCATTTACGTTTCCTTTATTAGTGAGTGGGATACTTGCATCTGTAATCATAAGAAAGAGTCTAATTTCTCTTTGCCCCTAGGCACTGCTTCTAATTGAGATATTCTTTTGTCTGTGAAACCTCTTTCCCAATACAGATGCCAATGAAAGTCATATTCTTAGACCTGGATTACATACTCTGGTGGTTATCTGCTTATCTCTAATTCAAGGTATTGTGATGCCGGGACGCGAGTGGTGCTGTGGATTAAACCACAGAGTCTAGGACTTGCCGATCAGAAGGTCAGCGGTTCGAATCCCCGCGACGGGGTGAGCCCCCATTGCTCGGTCCCTGCTCCTGCCAACCTAGCAGTTTGAAAGCATGTCAAAGTGCAAGTAGATAAATAGGTACTGCTCCGGCGGGAAGGTAAACGGTGTTTCCGTGCGCTGCTCTGGTTCACCAGAAGCGGCTCAGTCATGCCGGCCACATGACCTGGAAGCTGTACGCCGGTTCCCTTGGCCAATAAAGCAAGATGAGCGCCGCAACCCCAGAGTCGGCCACGACTGGACCTAATGGTCAGGGGTCCCTTTACCTTACCTTTACCGTGATGCCACCTCAGATTTTAATCAGCTTACTCAACTTCGTCCTCTTCCTTTTTCTCTTTCCAACCCACCAAAGCGTCATCTCCCTTACCTCTGCTGTTGCACAAGTAACCTGTTCCAGAGTGCTGAGGAATCTCTGCTGAGCAACATTGGAGATTTTCTGGAGAGGGCGAAGGATCTAATAGGGCGGCTTTGCGCTGACAGTCAAATGCAACTCGTTGAAATATGCACCATGCATGCAAATCGCTTTCATGCCTCTGCATCCCACAATACAGCTGGGTGTCGCCTGTTTCCTGGCAAACACCTGTTCCTATTCTAAAATGGCTCTCTGCTTTTAAATTAGACCATGGAATTTGCTCCCACCAGATGTCATGATTGATCAGACAAATTCACGAAGGATACAACTACCAGTGCCTACCAGACCTAATGGCCATGCTCTCCTTTATAATGCTGGAAGCAGCATTCCTCTGAATACTGTTTGTGGGGTTTCCAAGGCATCTAGTTGACATTTTGAGAAGATGATGCTGGATGACACAGGCACTTGGCCAAATTTTTGTTGTTGCTAAAGTTTTCAGCATATAATATGATAAAAACCAAACTGGTCTAAAGAGAAATAATGAACAAGACAATTTCTCCTCCTCTTCCTCTTCCTCTTCCTCGTCCTCTTCCTCCTCTTCTTCCTCCACTTCCACTTCCTCTTCCTCTTCTTCCTCTTCCTCTTCTCCTCTTCTCCTCTCCTCCTCCTCTTCTTTTCTTCTTCTCTCCTCCTCCTCCTCCTCCTCTTCTTCTCTTCTTCTTCTTCTCTTCTTCTCTTCTTCTTCTCCTTCTCCTTCTCTTCTTCTCCTTCTTCTTCTTCCTCTTTGCCCAACTGGCTGAGTTGCCCCAGCTACTCTGGGCGGCTTCCAACACATATAAAAACATAATCACACCTTTAAACTTCCTGATACAGGGCTGCCTTCAGATGTCTTCTAAACGTTGTGTCGTCATTTAGTTCCTTGACATCTGACAGGAGGGCCTTCCACAGGGAGGGTGCCACTGCCGAGAAGGCCCTCTGCCTGGCTCCTTGTAACTTCACTTCTTGCAGTGAGGGAACTGCCAGAAGAAGGCACTTGTCCAAATTCAGAGGGTTCTTCTTCCGTTCTTGCATCTCTTGAATGAGCAAATGAATGAAAAAGATGCACTCGGAGCATTTACGCAAAGCGACACGTTGGCGGTACAATTTCCTACCAAGTTAGTTTGTCGAGCAAACTTATCATTTAAATTGAGGAGTGTAGGATGTAGGCCAATGTGTGGATTTGGAAAGGAACCATAATGCACGCCAGTTCAGTTAGAAGCCACCGGGATACAGGGAAGTGATCCCCCTCTTCCCCGGATGATTAGTGTCTTTTTTTTATTGATGTTGCTTGGATTCCCACTCAGTATACTTTATTACAGGGCTAGAAAGTGCCTCGCAGCAGCTGAGTTGTAGAGTTGTAAAATCAAGCTTTTTGAAAGCTGGAGAAAATTGAAATGTCACTCTCTACAAGGAGTTTTAGGAGAGAAACTAAACATTTATACCCCCTCATATTCCCCCCTCCCCTCCAGCCCATGCAATCTAGGGTTCAACGCAGAAACTTTGAAAACTAATTTAAAAACCTTTCCTCCGTGACCTTCACATCCTTTCATTACATATTTTAAAGATGGTATCGCCAGGACCATGCTGGAGTGGGTGAGGGGGGGATATCTATGTCAATACCTGTGGCACGAACTGTGGCTTTTTAGGGTAAGTTAAGGAGTACTGCTGCTTTCTGTGATTCCAAACACCATAGGAGCCAACTCCTAAGGACCAAAGCCCCTTCAGCCCCTCCCCAATAAAATATTTGAGGGGGCTGCCCCCTCCCAAAGCTGATGGTCATTGCCATTCAAGTGTTGTGTGTGCCGCATCTTGTGATTGGTTTTTTTGGAGTGGGGCTTTCCTACCTCCCACAATAATTTATTTTCAAGTTGGCACCTTTGCCAAACACATTGTGTTGCTGGCGCTGAGCATAGGGCTGAGGGGCAGGGAGCTAAGGATTGTGCAGGTGAACAATGAAGCAAAGATCATCAGTGTTCATAGAATCATAGAATCATAGAATCATAGAGTTGGAAGAGACCACAAGGGCCATCGAGTCCAACCCCCTGCCAAGCAGGAAACACCATCAGAGCACTCCTGACATATGGTTGTCAAGCCTCTGCTTAAAGACCTCCAAAGAAGGAGACTCCACCACACTCCTTGGCAGCAAATTCCACTGTCGAACAGCTCTTACTGTCAGGAAGTTCTTCCTAATGTTTAGGTGGAATCTTCTTTCTTGTAGTTTGGATCCATTGTTCCGTGTCCGCTTCTCTGGAGCAGCAGAAAACAACCTTTCTCCCTCCTCTATGTGACATCCTTTTATATATTTGAACATGGTTATCATATCACCCCTTAACCTCCTCTTCTCCAGGCTAAACATGCCCAGCTCCCTTAGCCGTTCCTCACAAGGCATCGTTTCCAGGCCTTTGACCATTTTGGTTGCCCTCCTCTGGACACGTTCCAGTTTGTCAGTGTCCTTCTTGAACTGTGGTGCCCAGGACTGGACACAGTACTCCAGGTGAGGTCTGACCAGAGCAGAATACAGTGGCACTATTACTTCCCTTGATCTAGATGCTATACTCCTATTGATGCAGCCCAGAATTGCATTGGCTTTTTTAGCTGCCGCGTCACACTGTTGGCTCATCTGATGTTGATTCTTCAACATCAACTTCGTTGGACTGGTCATGTTGTGCGGATGCCTGATCATCGTCTTCCAAAGCAACTACTCTATTCCGAACTTAAAAATGGAAAGCATAATGCTGGTGGTCAACAAAAGAGGTTTAAAGACTGTCTCAAGGCAAAAACCAAAAAGTACTATAAACACCAACAACTGGGAAACACGGGCCTGCAAGCGCTCCAGTTGGAGAACAGCCTTTACCAAAGGTGTCATGGACTTTGAAGGCACTTGAACTCAGAACGCAAGGGAGAAACGTGCTAAGACGAAGGCACGCTTGGCAAATCCACACCGTGATCAACTCCTGCCCAGGAATCAATGTCCCCACTGTGGAAGGATGTGTGGGTCCAGAATTGGCTCCACAATTACTTATGGACTCACTGTTAAAACCATGTTTATGGAAGACAGTCTTGCTCAGCTACGAGTGATCTCCAAAGAAGAAAAGAAGAAGAATGGTGAGAGCAACGGATTGGCTGAATTTCTTCCCCTCCCTAGTTATGCCACACCTGAGCTAGGAAGTAGCTCAGGTCTAAGGTCTGGCTAGTAAACGCGATTTGCGATTTGAAAATTTGCAATTTGCGCGATTTGCAAACAATTTGGTGCAATCCTGTAACTGTACACACAGAAGTAGTCCATGTTCAGTGGGGCTTACCTCCATCTCTCATAATTGTGTTTAGGACTGCGGCCTTAAATATACTGTCTGGCATTAAGTAGGAACCATTTTAAATATATTTGCTGAAGTATAATTAACTATGAGGAGCAGGGGTTTTTTTGTCTGCTTGTTTTCGTTTGGTTGTTTGTTTTACTTCCCTTCCATAAGTGGTTTAAAAGTGAAGTAGTGAGGACCATAAGTAGGGCTCCAGGTTCAGTGGTGTTTGTGTGTTTTTAGATTGTCATAATATTGACACAAGGGTACATGCCACATCCCAGGCAGAAACTAAGTTAGATGTGTGTGTGTGTGTGTGTGTGTGTGTGCGCGCGCGTGTCTGTCTGTCTGTCTCTCTCTCTGTGTGTGTGTGTATGTGTGTGTGTGTGTCTGATTTGCTAAAGATCCATTAGACCTCTGTTGGATAGATGCTCCTTCCGTTGCGGTCTTGCTGGACCAAACTAGATTTATGTGGACTGGCCGCTCAGCCACCAGCTTGCGTTAATTAGCAACCGCAATTATAGAACAGTACCAGCTCCAGGAAAGAGGAAGTGGTGGGCCCTAGCTTAGTGGATCTGTAGTGGAAATCAAGTTCAGAGAAATCACATTATGCTGGTGGGGAGTCTGGTTTTCCCCCTGAACCCAGGCCTGAAGGCCTTTTACCCAGAAGATATTTCATTACTGTACAGTTAACAAGTGCATAATTCCATTTCACTTTTTCCCTTTCTCTCTCATGCACAAACACACACCACCTCCAACATTGCGACAAGGCCGTTAGCCGCCATTACACTAAATTCATTTGTTCCACATTCCCCCCCACCCCACTCAACTGTCGTGGTCTATATAATTCACCTGAGATTACTCTGTCACTAAAGTGTGGGCATCTGGGCAATTTCAATGGCGGCTCTGCAGATTTTATTTGGCTTTCTTCTATTGCAATACTACTAATGAGACACGCAGGAAGACAAATGTTCCTAAATACTTATAACCTTGTCATGCTCTGGGCATTGTTTGCCACCGCTACTGATTCTTTCCCCCCACCTTACTGGGGAAGAAACACCCTGCACCATCCATTAATTCGCCAACCTTATAATCTTCGTGTAATTCAGATAGGCTGAATGAAAACAATAAGCTATGGAGAGCTTAAAGCAATATTATTTTATTACGATGTTCGGGGAATGAATAAAGAGGGAATTTGGAAACATGCATATAGATTTGCCGTATAAAATGATACTCTTTTCCAAAAGGAAAGGAGAGAGAGAAAGAGTGTGTGTATGTATTGGTCCCTGCTGTACCTTAGCAAACACAGGGTCATTAAATTGAGTGTGATGGGTGAGTCTTGACATTTAAGCTGCATACTTAACTAGGCTTTGGAACCACTATGTTCCAAGAGGGAAAAGAGAATAATTTGCTTTTCAAACCCAGGCCATCATTGTTTTAAATATTAAAGGTAATGTGATTTATTTTTTCCCTCCAACATGTAACCACATTAGCCCCCAAATTTTCCCAAAGGGACAAATCCTTAAGCATTAAATATTTCACCTAGCTAAATTTTAATTAAGCACGACTGAGCATTAATCCTCCCTCTTTGCTACGGTCCATTTTCATTGTCTGAGAAATCTTATAGCAAAGACTCCATTTTATGCTCAACAATTAACAGTGTAATTAAAGATTCCAGCAAACCAGCCTGATCTGTCGAGCATCCGGCACGTGCAGACTGCACTGTGAACAAAATATATCCTTCAGAAAAACACTCTGTTGAGAAAATTACATGTATATTTTAGCGTTTCCCCCACCTCTGATGTATTATGCTGCTGATCTGAAATTGGGCTTATTTTTTGTGCACTGGCTAATCACCATTTTCATTTTTAATCTGAAAGAAAAGAGCCATTTTAGAATGGGAACAGGTGTTTGCCAACGAACAGGCTACATCCACCTGTATTTTGCCATGCAGAGTCCTGAATGTGCTTGTTTGTGTGGTGCATATTTTAATTTAACAAGGTGCATTTGATTGGTGTACACAAGTACATATTCTTTCCCACTGTATAGGTTTTATCCCAATGGGGGGGGCAGTGGGGCCTGGCTGTTGGGAGTATAGTGGAACAGAGGTGGGCAAATGTTCATGTCCCAATTTTCCTCCCCCATGGATTGGGGTAAGGTAAAAAGAAAAGGTAAAGGACCCCTGTACGGTTAAGTTTAGTCAAAGGTGACTATGGGGTTGCGGTGCTCTTCATGCTTTCAGGCCGAGTTTGTCCACAGACAGCTTTTCAGGTCATGTGGCCAGCATGACTAAACCACTTCTGGTGCAGCGGGACACCGTGATGGAAACCAGAGCGCACGGAAACGCTGTTTACCTTCCCGCCGCAGCAGTGCCTATTTATCTACTTGCACTGGCGTGCTTTTGAACTGCTAGGTTGGCAGAAGCTGGGAATGAACAACGGGAGCTCACCCCGTTGTGTGGATTCGAACCACCAACCTTCTGATCAGCAAGCCCAAGAGGCTCAGTGGTTTAGACCACAGCGCCACCCACATCTCTTTTGAATATATAAGGAGCAATGCCTGAACCAGGCTTCTATCTATGCAACATCTCCATTTTGAGTGAAATTCTAGTCATGATATGTAACAGAGCCCTAAAGACAGATTATACAGTCACAATGATGAAAATTGATTGCCTAAGCAGTCTCTGAGTCATCTGCTTCAGGAAGTAACTACTTCAATCTATTAGTTGATATCCTGATGGGTCAAGCAGGACATGGAAGAGAATTTGCATTAAATTGATCTGAGTGTTTCCCTCCCTGAAATAAGATCACTCAATCACGGGGAACATTCAGACAGAGCTAGGCAGAGGCCTGGATTTGTTGTGGAAAGGAAGAGCGGCGAAAGAAAAATGGAATAATTCAGCTTAAACATATATATTTATAAACAGGGTTTTGAGCGCCATAAATCTAGGACGATGTGATCAAAACCTAGAGTTGCTTCTGCAATGTAGATTGGGTTACACCTTCAAAGAATTCTTCAGTGCAAACACCAAATAAACTCAGAGCCAACTGACATATACTGCAGAATCACACAATGCAGCCCAAACGGGACCATCTCAAATTGCAGGAAGGGGAGGGGGGCTTGTTTATTTGAGTGTGCCTAGTCCAGGGTGGAACATTTCCTCCAAGTGGCCTATGAAGCACCTTAACAAAACATAAACCACAGTAAAAGAAAGAAAAGAAAAACACTTTTTAAAAGTGCCATTGGTAAAAAATAATAACAGATAAAAGCAGCAAATTTAATTCAGCAGTTTCCTTGATAAAGGAAAATGGGGAGAGCAAAATGAAGCCAAGCAAAACAGTGTTATAAATTACATTAAATTAACCCACTGAAAAGGATTACTGAACTCCAGAATATGTAAGGAAGACTTTGATAGCACCTAAAGGATAGAAACGAAGGCTTTGAGGAGATGTTCATTAGAAGTATGTTTCATAACTGGAGTGCAACCACAGAGGCGAAAAAATACCATGTGCAGTAAGCACTCTCATTAACTCTACAGGTGATGGAGATGGGCTAAGGATGACTTCAACTGCCAGCCAGCTTTACTTGAATGAATAATCACATAAGAGAAGCCCTTCTGGATCAGTTCAAAGGCCCATCTAGTCTAGCATCCTCATAGTGGCCAATCAGTTGCCACTATCCATAAAGGTAAAGGGACCACTGACCATTAAGTCCAGTCGTGAACGACTCTGGGGTTGCGGTGCTCATCCCGCTTTATTGGCCGAGGGAGCCGGCGTACAGCTTCCGGGTCATGTGGCCAGCATGACTAAGCCGCTTCTGGCGAACCCAAGCAGCGCACGGAAATGCCGTTTACCTTCCCACCGGAGCAGTACCTATTTATCTACTTGCACTTTGACGTGCTTTTGAACTGCTAGGTTGGCAGGAGCAGGGACCGAGCAACAGGAGCTCACCCCGTTGCGGGGATTCGAACCGCCAACCTTCCGATCAGCAAGTCCTAGGCACTGTGGTTTAACCCACAGCGCCACCCACGTCCCACACTACTATCCATATTGTGGCTAATAAACATCGAGAAGCCTTATCCTTCATGATTTTGTCTAATCGATTTTTAAAGCCACCCAAATTGGTGGCTGTCACGACATCTTTGGGAAATGAGCTTCATTGTTCAGCTATGCATTGTGAGGAGAAGTGCTTCTGAATTCTCCAACATTCAGCTTCGTTGGATGCCCATGAATTCTGTCCTAGTATTATGAGGGGGGAGGCTTCCCCATCCATTTCTCTGCATCAGTTCATAAATTTATATGCCTCTCTCATGTCTCCTGCTTCGCAGTCACACAACCAGAGTCCCAAGCAGATGTGGGAGGCTGTGGCGTTTGCCTCCTAGGTGGGTCATAAGGAAAGGGTTAAATGTGTGTGATGTGATTGGCCAGAGAGAAACTGAAAGGAGGAGTTAGAGTGAGAATTGGAGCTGTGTGAAAGTCAGTTGAGAGCTGGGAGGTGAAGAAGGAAGAGGGAGGTTAAGTCTGTGGGTTGGTCGAGTTGTGTGGTGAGAGAGTGAGAGGAATTGTTAGGTGTAGTCAGATAGATAGTTGGAATAATCAGTTTGAAGTTGTTAGGAACGCATAGGACAGTTAAGGAACTAAGATTAAGAAACTGCCAAGGAAAATTAACTGAAACCATAAGCTTGTTCATGCCTATAAATAAACTTGATTATTAGTTAATGTTAACAGCTGTAAAGACTCCGTATGTACCCGTAAGAAATGGGTTGGTGGCAGTGAAGAAGGCAATCACAGTGGTGGCACAGGGTCAATAGACCGTCAAACGTCCGGGGACCCTGTGTGATCGCCACAGAGGCTTTGGATGAATTTTGGGGCTCATCAGAGGCAAAGAGATCTGACTAATTTGGAACCTCTCTCCTCTCATTGGATGACATTTTTAAAATTTCCTTCCCAGGCTGAAATTGTGAGCAAATGTTTTACCATACTTCGAGAATTCACGTCTGCCCTTGAATTTCAGCAAGGGAAATCAGAGCAGACAGAAACGTTATTCTCAGGCTGAACTTGAGATGGATCAGAGACATTGATCAGTTCCTACAATAATATGTCTAAGAATCTTGAAATGTCTTGGACTTCAAATGTTATCCCTATAAAGCTTCTTAATCCGAGAGGTAATATGAGCTCAGAATGAATTTTTAGGACAGAGGGTAAAGGACTGAATGCCAAGAAGGTTTCCAAACTGGAAGGGGAGGTGACTGCTACCTCTTTACATAGATGTAAAGGCCATGTGAGGTACATGGAACTTGTATGCAGTTGTGCAGCCTGCCCTGCAGACTTTTCAGAAAAGCATATTGATATTTAGGGATCAATTTACACCAGTATAAGAAGCTTTAAGTTGAGCTTTAAGGATAGGCTTCGGGTCCTCAGGTCTTGCTTGCAGATTTCCCATAGGTATCTGCTTGTCCATTGTGAGAACAGGTTCCTGGGCTAGAAGACCACTGGCCTGATCCTGCAGGACTTTGAATGTGAAACCCAGCATGCCCCAGGGGAGATTATACTGTTCAATATCTTTTATTCATAGGAGGCTATCCAAGCTGTCGAGATAGCCAGGTGCTTATATCATTATTCATTATAAGGGTACATCAACCTGTTGATGGTGGGGTGTATATACAACAGATATGGAAAAATGAGTTACGAAAGCTAAGGAGGTAGACATTATGGAAACATTACAGAAAGTATGCACAGTATGAACTGAAAGAAGTTATAGGCATGCAAGTTATGGCTGATTTTGTTGAAGAAAGTTCTCATTGCTGATATTGTAGTGAAGTTTGGTGCATGCATTTCGCCATCCGTCACAATGACACGACAACCTGTTCAGCCCTACAAACTTGAGATGAAAGGCAATGCTGCAAAAAAGAGTCATTTGCATTTCCATGGGTCAAGATCGCTCAGTTACAGGGATCAGCTTGAGAAATAAGGGAATAGAGCAAAAAAGAGACCAACTTATTTTTAAGAGTGCTGGCATTAAGGCATTCCAGTCATAATATTCTATTGAATGAAGGGGTTGTGGGCAGAACTCCGGCAGACTTAGGTTCGATTCAGAGGAACGTGCTTGTGGTTTCATAATGAAAAATTGCAAAGCAGCATGTTATATAACCAGCATTGGATGTGAGTTTGCACAAGGATGTCTTGTTGGAGATGATAAATCTCTAGGATGTCTTTTAAGACTAGAGATTTGTGGCCATGCACAGTCCATGTGAATACGAAGACTGCCACAAAGTACAGTGGTACCTCGGGTTAAGTACTTAATTCGTTCCGGAGGTCCGTTCTTAACGTGAAACTGTTCTTAACCTGAAGCACCACTTTAGCTAATGGGGCCTCCTGCTGCTGCCGCGCTGCCGGAGCACAATTTCTGTTCGCATCCTGAAGCAAAGTTCTTAACCCAAGGTAATATTTCTGGCTTAGCGGAGTCTGTAACCTGAAGCATATGTAACCTGAAGTGTATGTAACCCCAGGTACCACTGTACACTTATTTGGGTGAGTTCTCGAAGCATGGTTAACATAGATTGTTGTGTGCATGCATCTGTGATTTGGTGTATATCTGTCTATCTGAATGGACTGTTTTACAAGTGCCACATATTGTTCATTCCACACTTGAGAGAAATTGATATTTTATTGTGGCAGCACCTATGTCCTATGTCCTGGAACCCCCTACATACAGATATCAGGCAGAGACCTTCATTGAACTGTTTTTGGATCCTTCTAAAACATTTTCGCTTTGCCAAGCCTACCCAGACATGTAATTTTATTATGCATATCTATTTTTAAAATTGCTTGATCATACTTCTATATATTGGTAATTATGTTTACCATTTTCAAGTTTGTTGATTGTGATTTTTAATGAACATTTTATACCACTTTATGTAAACCACTTAGATATACTTTTCTGATGAAGTGGCATAGAAATTTTGTTAGACAACATAAAATAAAACATATTTTTTTAAAAAAATAAATGCATTAAAATACACTAAGCCTGGTGAGGGAATTCCACAAATGGGGCACCACCCCAGAGTAGGGATGAATGGATCTGTCCATTTCAGTTCTTTCAGTTTCCTATTTTTCCAGTCCTAAATTCAGTTCTCTACAATTTCTGTTGTTCTTTTCTAAATCCCAATGAAAGTTCTTCAGTGTTTGAGTGCAAATTCTCCCCAATGACACATTTTTATTTGCAATGATGCCAACTTAAATATGTTTTTGTGAAGCAAATTTCCTTAATAGATCTCCCTTAATAAATGCACTTTCATGCACACTTTACACTGGCATGTGCATCTTTGTACACATTCCTCAACTACAGAAGTGCATTGTGAAATCAGGGGCCCAATGAGTTTTGAAGGATGACTGTGCTTTGGTTTGCAAATTTGGCAGGTTGGCATTGAAATGTGAACTTAATCCAATTTCTTTACATTTCCCTTACCTCAGATGGTGGTGGGACCTGGAAGAGCTGTACGGAATATGTCATCAGTAGACTTAGATGAGGATGGAGGCTCAATGATTGATAAATGGGCTCTGGGGCTTGGGCAGAGGCAGAGGCAGAGGCAGAGGCAGAGGCCATTCTTGATTTGTTGAGGGGTATTTAGGTCTAGCAGAGCAAGACTGAAAGACTTGCAAGCATCCGTCTTTGTCTCAAACAAGTTGTCCTAAAAACACATTAATTTATCGAGGATCTGGAGCCTAGCGGGTTGTCATTTGTCTGTGCACTCAGCATTTTGAGCCTGAGCCAAAGTATTTAATCAAGGATGACATATAATAAATAATTGAAACCAACCTCTCCACTTGGTATATGGCTGAGAAGAGCATGCTACCTCAACCAAGAAACCCAGCTGAGGATAAAACAGACCTCAATCTGCCACTCGGCAGTTAGTCCAAAATCACTCGGCCACAACAATGGAAGACTAGAGGGAGAGAGAATTAAAAAGCCGGGGCAAGTGGAACTCGAGAAGCCCAGGACTAAATAATACATCTAAATAATCCAAGCAATTGGAAACAGAAGCCCAGCATCCAAGACGCAAAACAACGATGGAAGAAATGAAACAAGCATTCACCAGAGCGGAAAGCACTGAGGCAAAACTGATGGTATTAAAAATATCCCAAAGGAAAAACGTCTGTTCCAGAATAAAGGCAACCATAAGTCAAGCAAACAAACAAAATTACGGGGGGGGGGGATCCTTTCTAGTATAAATACAGGAATGGGAAGATAGCCTCAAAGCCTTCCTAAATTTTGGGTTCATTTATTCATTGTTATTTATTTAAACCATCTCTTTACTGCTCAATATATAAAAATATCTCTAGGTAGCATACCAAAAACTAAAGCAACAAAAATACACAGTAAAACCATTGATGCAAAAAACTAATAAATATCTGCTCACATCAGTTCCTTCTCTTTTTACGCACCGCCCCAGTCAGCATCTCTCAGATGTCTGGCTCTCACCAATCCACCCCAACTCTCATGCAGAGCCCAAACAAACCCACAGATCACACAAACACCCCAATCTCACAACAAAGAGGGTAGCAGCCCAGATTGGCTTTTGCTCTCAGAACCTGTTGACCCCACCCAAGTCCCTTACTCCAGGCTGGTTTTTATGGCCAGGCACCAAGACGGATGGGGCTTATCTGATGTGACTGCAACATTGTTTTAATATAAAGAAATATATATGGTCATTCTGGTCAAACCAAGCCTACCTGCCCTACACCTGGTTTCATAGATGATGAAATCTGAACTAAAATATTCATGAATTGCCATAAGGATGTGAAACACACACACACGGAAATGTGGATAACTGAACTTAACTGGGAGAGAAACCAAAAATGACAGATTCACCCATCCCTAGATGTGGGCTAAGTGAAGATTTATATGACTCCAAAAGCAGTTTGTGGCACCTGCCAAAGCTCTGTGCATATCACCCTGTGTGGCTTTTCGTAAATCCCAATAATCACCTGATCATTTGGTGCTTGCCGAGAGCAGTGCAAGGTGCTTTGATGGCCCGGTGATCCGCTGATGGTCAGGTATTTGAAACTCTGTATGCCACAAAGGACAAAAACAGGTCACCTGCCTGCAGTTGGGTAGCCCTGCTTAACTGTCAGACAGACTTGTCTCATGGGACGGGGGCAGGGAAATAAGGATCCATTCTGCATTCCTGTTCTAAATGAGGAGACATGGCTGCGCAGTGCGAGTAAATGCAATTTGTTTCAGCAGAACTTGCAAACAAAACAAAACAAAACCAGACCATCCATTACTCCTACTATAGCCACTAATATAATGTAAGGTTTTGGCCTGTGAAGCTGAAACCACAGGAATATGTTCAGGCATAACCATCATGTTGAAGTATAATATATTGCCTACAAAGCACAAAAATAGCCTCACTTGTCTACATCTTCCGTGTCAAGAGCAGCTCAGAGATCTTTATCTAAAGTCCAGCCTTTGCCAAGACTAGACATCATTGCTCAAAGTCAGTTTTACAGACAATTAAATTACTTCCACTTTGGTTCCCTCTAATTGGCAGAGCTACATGCTCATGGCATTTTTATCAAATACAAGTCAGTTCCATTCAGGTCCTGGGATCCAAATGATGATGCTTCCTCACACAGCCTCCAAATTTTCCCAAGTTTGAGAACCAAGTCAAGCCTCTGGGGGAAAAAAACCCCTAAGGTATGGTTACCAGACGTCCCTGTTTCCTGGGGACAGTCCCTGTATTTACAAATCTGTCCCCGGACAAAATCTGTCCCCGGAATGTCCCCGGATTTCATTTAATATCCCCGGATTTATATTTTAAGTGTTGTAGATTTATTAGTAGGGAATGAATGTTGCATGATTGGCTCAACGGCACAAGACATATCATATGGGGACTTCCAGTGAGGCAAAATGGTGGGCGCCATGGTAGCGAGCAGCTCCTGAAGCCAGCCAGAGCCAACCACGCTACCAGGCTGGCTCCAGGCTGCTGAGACTGCTGCTGTCGCTGCCGCCACCACTGCCAAGGGGGAACCAGGGATGCCTGGTGGGAAATCAGGGGTGCCCGGTGCGTCAACTGGGGGAACCGCTCACCCCCCCATGACCCAATTTGAGCTGGGAGCGAGAGCGCCCAGCCGACTGCCCAGTGGTGCTCTGGGGCCAGGAAAACCCTAGAGCCAATGCAGGGAGAAGGAGGAGAGGAAGGAGAAGGAAGAGAGAGAAAGAGGAAGGAGAAAAAAGAGGGGAGCACCGACCTTTCGTGCCGCTGCTGCCAGTGCCACAGAGGAGGAGAGGTAGGAGAGCACCGGGAGGGCAAAGAAACGTGTCCGAGCCCAGGCCCGACCTGAGCCTACTCCACGGCGGCTAGCGCTCGAAGAGAGCAGGCTGGGTCCCAGAAGAAGGCCACACAACAGAGGAGACCACAGAAGAGAAGATATTACTTTAAAAAAAAAAAAACTTTTTTAAAAAATAACTTTTCTCTCTCTCTCTCTATCTCTTCTTTTTAAGTGTCGTCGGATTCTTTGAAAAAAATCTGGTAACCTTACCCTAAGGACCTTTTCCTATCCCCATATAAGAGAAAATTATGCATCAAAATTACTCATAAAATGCAGGGCTAAGGTGAAACAAGTGTGTGTTTGTGTAAAAATTAACCCTGTGAAATGTACCCCCTCTATTTCAGTGTTAGTTCTGTGAAGTGGGGGCGGGATCTGTCTTTCCCAGTGAGTGAGGGAAGGAAGCATTTGCCTCAGTCTGACATGGCTGCGACGTGGATATGGAGCAGTTTGCATGCTTCTTCCAGCGTGGTGACATCAGGAGAGCTCCTCTGGTTTCTTGTTTGTTTGTTTTGGTACAAGAGGCTGGGCCAGGAGGGGCATGGCCTCTTCCACAATATTCGAAGTCCAATCTCTGAATACCACATGATGGCAATCACAAGCAGGAAAAGCACGGGTGCCTTGTTTCTCCTATTTGGAGACGGGTCAACTTTCAAAAATTTAATTGAAAATTCAGGGAGAAATCTGGAATTTTCTTGCGGGACCCTTCAAGGGGCTACATGGTCCTGTGTGCTTTCTATTTTAACTTGGAACAAGAAAGTGTGACTCTGTTACCAGAAGGTTAGGGCTGAAGCACTCTTTACTTATAAGATTGCTGACTAATTGAAAATATCAGTGCTGAAATTAAGAGCTACTCGCCAGCACTCTACAAAGGGATTTTCCTTTTTACCGAGAGAGATAAAAATTAGAAGGTTCCCTGAAATGGCATCTCTCTGCAAAATTCCAATGCACACTTGCTAGGACAAGAACATGCTAATAGCTTTATTCATCTCGCCACCACTCACAAGCCCTCCGGCTATTCTTGGGAATATCCACAATGGACCCAAGCTGTTAAATTCTATGTGTCTCCAATCATCTTAATAGGTGTGGACTTAACTATTAACCAGCCTAGCCTGAATGATGAGAGTGAATTTGACAATCTCATAAGTTAGATGAGAGAAAGCTCAGCCAAGGACACTGTACCTAGGGGGTGCGTGCTCTGTTCGCAAGATTCGGTTTAGAACGGCATCTGCAGCTTCCAAGTCAATCTGTGAGCCGTCCAATTTGACTTAGGGTTAAAAAGGAAGCTCTGTTTCCCATCACTCACTATTACAGAGAATCCAACAATGGCTGTAACTGTTTTCTCCTTTTGGATGAGATCCGTCGACATAGGAGCCCAGTCCAGTGGATTGACCATTCCAAATTACACAGGCATATGTTTTCAGTATGGAAGTGAGAGCTGGACCATAAAGAAGGCTGATCGCTGAAGAATTGATGCTTTTGAATTATGGTGCTGGAGGAGACTCTTGAGAGTCCCATGGACTGCAAGAAGATCAAACCTATCCATTCTTAAGGAAATCAGCCCTGAGTGCTCATTGGAAGGACAGATCGTGAAGCTGAGGCTCCAATACTTTGGCCACCTCATGAGAAGAGAAGACTCCCTGGAAAAGACCCTGATGTTGAGAAAGATGGAGGGCACAAGGAGAAGGGGACGACAGAGGATGAGATGGTTGGACAGTGTTCTCGAAGCTACAAGCATGAGTCTGACCAAACTGCAGGAGGCAGTGGAAGACAGGAGTGCCTGGCGTTCTCTGGTCCATGGGGTCACGAAGAGTCGGACACGACTAAACGACTAAACAACAACAAATGTTTTCAACGTATGTGTGCATGAGGGGCACTTAAAATTTTGTTTTCTTTGAAAGGAAAAGTATGTGTGTGTGCTGCAAACAATGAGTGTATATGTAGACTGATACTAGAGAGCCAGTGTGGCATAGTGGTTAGAGTGTTGGGTAGCACCCGGGAGATCAGGGTTCAAATCCCCACTTGGCCATGAAGTTCACTGGGTTGGGCTGGTCATTGCCTCTCAGCCTAAACAGGTTTCTTGTGGGGATTAAATGAGGATGGGGAGAAGCACGTACTCTACCTAGAGTTTCTTGGAGAAAAAGATTGGATAAAAAGGTAATCAGTAAATAAATAAAATAGTTTTCTGAGCACAGTTCAGAATGTTGGTGCTGACCTTGAAAGCCCTAAACAGTCTTGGCCCAGCATACCTGAAGGAGCCCTTCCACCCCCATCATTCTGCCTGGACACTGAGGTCCAGCGCCGAGGGCCTCCTGGCAGTTCCCTCGTTGTGAGAACCAGGCAGAGGGCCTTCTTGGTAGTGGCAGCCACCCTGTGGAACACCCTCCCACCAGATGTCAAGGAAATAAACAACTATCTGATTTTTAGAAGACATCTGAAGGCAGCCCCTGTATTGGGAAATTTTTAATGTCTGATGTTTTACATTTACAGTGGTACCTGAGGTTACAGACACTTCAGGTTACAGATGTTTCAGGTTACAGACTCCGCTAACCCAGAAATAGTACCTCGGGTTAAGAACATTGCTTCAGGATGAGAACAGAAATCGTGTGGTGGCGGCACGGAGGCAGCAGGAGGCCCCATTAGCTAAAGTGGTACCTCAGGTTAAGAACAGTTTCAGGTTAAGAACAGACCTCCAGAACGAATAAAGTTCTTAACCCAAGGTACCACTGTATATGTATATATGCTGTAAGCCACCCAGAGTAACTGAAGAAACCCATCCAGATGAGTGGGGTATAAATAATAAAATTATTGGTATTATTGTTATTATTACTATTCACTTTGGCAGACAAAAATAAAGTCACACGCCCAACTGAGGGTTAGCTTGAGTGTCTGTGAAGCAAGATTAGAAACTGTGATCGATATATTTTAGATTAATAATAAATTAATAAATAAAATACAAATGGGCTAGAAGGCTCAAATTAAGCAATTCACTTTCCAAAACAAAACATTGCAAAAATGAAGGAAGCCAAAGCTCCTGTAAAAGAAACGATGTAGTTGTCTTAAAAAATATAAAGCAGCTAGGTGCAACAAAAGAGATGATGAAGTTTGGAAATCCCTTCTATGCAAACTTACTTTTACAGTACCACCTTTGGCTCATCACAGGAACAAATGTACAATGTACTTAAAAGCAAATTGAGAGAGATATGCTCGTACATTGTGATGCAGATGAGTCTTCGTATTTTTTAGGTAGGGAACAGCCAAGCAATTTGACATTTTGTTCCCCGCGTTCTTCATGGCAAACAGAGCCACTCTATCCATATTTTAAAAGATGTTACCTTTAGACTTATTTCCTCCTTTCTTCCCCGTATTCCTTCTGTGTTTCAATTCAGTACTCTGCTGTGAGTCACATCGGACTTTGTTCCAGCTTGATTCATATATGCAAGGAGAACTTTATTCACGACACTCTAATAAGCCCATTTATCTTTTGCACTCTCGTCCTTCTGAAGAAGGAGCTTCTATGCACACTCCATGTTCCAGTACAGTGGACGCTCGGGATGCAAACGTGATCCATGTGGGAGGCACATTCGCAACCCGCAGCGTTCGCAACCCACAGCGCCACATCTGCGCACGCACGGGTCGCGATTCGGCGCTTCTGCGCATGCACAAAGCATGATTTAGCACTTCTGCAAGCACCGAAACCCAGAACTAACCCATTCCAGTACTTCTGGGTTTGGCACGGTGTGCAACCCAAAATTGCGCAACCTGAAGCGTCCGTAAACCGAGGGATGACTGTATTTCAGTTCCCACATGGGTGCATATAACTGTGCCCCCCTAGTTCTTCCCATGCCATCCTTCTTCACATAGCACATTGTTGGATCGTGAAATTCACTCCCACAAGAGGCCATTATAGCCATCAATTTGTATGGCTTTAAAAGAGGATTAGACAGATTTATGGAAGGGAAGGCTTTCAATTAGGAACCCTGGTCTACCTGTATTGTCTGCTTCTGAATACCAGTTGTTGGGAATTGCAGGACAGCAGAGTACAGTTGCCCTCAGCTCCTGTTTTTGTGCTTCCCATAAGCATCTGGTTGGCCACTATGAGGAAAAGATGCTGGATTAAATGGGCCACTGGCCTGGTCCAGTATGGCTCGTATTAGGTAAAGGTAAAGGGAACCCTGACCATTAGGTCCAGTCGTAACTGACTCTGGGGTTGCAGCGCTCATCTCGCTCTATTGGCCGAGGGAGCTGGCGTACAGCTTCTGGGTCATGTGGCCAGCATGACTAAGCCACTTCTGGCGAACCAGAGCAGCGCACGGAAATGCCGTTTACCTTCCCGCCAGAGCGGTACCTATTTATCTGCTTGCACTTTGACGTGCTTTCGAACTGCTAGGTTGGCAGGAGCTGGGACCGAACAACAGGAGCTCACCCCATCACGGGGATTCGAACCGCCGACCTTCTGATCGGCAAGTCTTAGGCTCTGTGGTTTAACCCACAGTGCCACCCGCGTCCCATGGCTCGTATTAAGTTTCTATAATTCCCACTATATTTATGCTCTCCTTGAAGACCAAGGTGGGTTTTCAGCTTTGCAACTCTAATTTGTTTTCCCCCTAATTTGAATAGACACCCCTTTCTTTTCTTTTCTTTTGAAAAACTGTTTTCAGGTTTTATGCAATGTTTTCTGAAAAACAACTGTGTAATCAAAATAAAATTGTTTTTCAATTTCCAACAAATTAAATCTAGAGCGGGAACAACACTTTTTCTTCGGGAAAATGCAAAGGCCACTTAGCCTAGTCACTATGCTGATTTCCTCCACATAAGCAAACCAATATTCCTTCTTCTTTATTATGGGGCTAACAGGTGTTTACAACAAAAGTACATTCATAACAAATTTTCTCTCTCTTAATTTTTTTGTTTTCAAACACCTGACATGTATGGAAACACTCCGGTTGTCTCCTGAAATTGGCTTGGCTGATGCTCCCTTCACAGATTATAGTGGTATCTTGGGTTACAATTGGCTTCTGGTTACATACACTTCAGGTTACAGACTCCGCTAACCCAGAAATAGTGCTTCAGGTTAAGAACTTTGCTTCAGGATAAGAACAGAAATTGGGCTCCAGAGGCACGGCGGCAGCAGGAGGCCCCATTAGCTAAAGTGGTGCAGGTTAAGAACAGCTTCAGGTTAAGAACGGACCTCCAGAACGAATTAAGTACTTAACCCGAGGTACCACTGTTCTCACATGAAGGGCTTCCCACATGATCAAGAGGCAGTGAGGCTACACCACTGACCTCGCCCCTAAGGTGACACACTTACTTTTGCCTCTGATGTTCATACATTTAAGCATGGACATCTGCTAGGGGACATCCCATGTACATAGATCTCCACTCACGTAGGATTGTCAGCCTTCGGGGAATCGACTTCCTCCCCCATGGCATTAAATAAGCAGATCAAATGAAAGGAAAGTCTTACCAGTTAGTTTCTTTAATAAACACAGTGAGAGTCAAAAGAAAGCAACCCACAAGCAGGATTCAACCACAAGTATCCTTGTTGTTGTTGTTTAGTCGTTTAGTTGTGTCCGACTCTTTGTGACCCCATGGACCAGAGCATGCCAGGCATTTATGTCTTCCACTGCCTCCTGCAGTTTGGTCAGACTCATGCTGGTAGCTTCGAGAACACTGTCCAACCATCTCATCCTCTGTCGTCCCCTTCTCCTTGTGCCCTCCATCTTTCCCAGCATCAGGGTCTTTTCCAGGGAGTCTTCTCTACTCATGAGGTGGCCAAAGTATTGGAGCCTCAGCTTCACGATCTGTCCTTCCAGTGAGCACTCAGGGCTGATTTCCTTCAGAATGGATAGGTTTGATCTTCTTGCAGTCCATGGGACTCTCAAGAGTCTCCTCCAGCACCATAATTCAAAAGCACCAATTCTTCGGCAACCAGCCTTCTTTATGGTCCAGCTCTCACTTCCATACATCACTACTGGGAAAACCATAGCTTTAACTATACGGACCTTTGTTGGCAAGGTACAAGGAGCAGGGCACAAGTATTCTTAGGTTCATTAATTTCAGTGGGTCTACTCTGAGTAGGACTTTATTGAATACATTCCTTAGTTTGTGAGCTCCCTGGGGCTTGCACTCTGTAAAACAGGGGTGGAGAACCTATGACCATCCAGATGTTGTTGGACTATAAGTGCTACCATCCCTGATCATTGGCCATGTTGGGGCTGATGGGAGCTTAACACCACCTTTTCAGTTTTATTTAAAACCTATTGTCTCCTTGTGGTGTCACTGAAATGTGGGCTCCAAGCTGTGCCCAGGACTCTTCCTGCAAGGGCACTATAGAGATGACTTCAGAATTAAACCAGCATTCTTAGTAAGCATCTTTTCAAGAAAACTATTTTAAGAATGAGTTACTGGGTGATAATTAGATACTGAAATGCACCTAGTTTCACATATCAGTGCTCCTTTCCAATTAGAATGGCATTAGAGCGAAAGTGTAGCTATATAATTGTATGAAGAATAGATCTAATTTTCTCAATGTCACTGCAATATCACCTTTTGGCAGTGACAGCACTGAATGATTACGCATATCATTTAGCAATTGTGTTTTCGTCGTTTCACACGGAACTCTTCTTTTTAGAAAAAGAAAAAGAAAAATCAAGGAAAGAAATGCGGGCATGTGATTAGATTATAAATGAGCACATCAGAGAGAGAAAGAGAGAGGCCGAAATATATCAATATGTCATTGTTAATGCTGTCGTGCCTTAAATCTGCTGTGAATAACAGGTGGCGTTGTATTTGTTAACATCGGATAATTATTGTAGTCTTCGGGAAGGGCTATAGCTCAGTTGCAGAGCTTGCAGAAGTGGGATCATCTTTTGAATGGTCCTGGTTGTGGGCAGGCCCTCAGCTTGGTTCCTCCCCCCCACTCTGGCGTGGGCGGAGTAACGTTTTCATGCCAGGGTGGCACATAGCTGTCAACTTTCAGATTTGAAAATAAGGAATCAGCAGCCTCACCTGTCCCGGGGACAGTCTACAGGATATCTAACCATCTGGGATAGCAGCGGGAAGCAGCGGGAAACGGCGCTGGAATAAGGGAATTTCCCGCAAAAAAAGGGTAGGTTGACAGCTATGGGGTGGCATCACGATCACCTCAGGCCTATTGGCCAATCATTTTGAGCGGGGGGATCGTGGGGGATTAAAAGTGGCAGCACGATGTGGGCTGTCACCTGCTTCACGCTGCCGAACACCAGCCCACCTCCCTGTAATTTATGTGTTCTCTGGCCTTGCTTTGGACCTTGGTTGGTCACCTGTCTTGGGACAGGGGCCAGGTAGGAATTTTTCCATTTGGCAAATTGGCATGGGTCACTTAGTTTTCACCTACCTCTTAGCAATCGTCACAACTTTGTTAGGTTTGGCGGTTAGGCATTGGCTCACTGATTTGTGGGGGAGGGGAGGTCAGCCATCGCCTGCCTCTCCATTGACCAAGGGTATTCCGTTAAAGGAATCCAGGCCTGGTTCCTGTCCGAAGTCCGCTTGAGGGGCTAGGGCCATGCCAGGCCTCTGGGAACACCGAGGAAAGCTACAGGCAGGTTCCCCCGAGAGCCAGTGTGGTGTAGTGGTTAAGAGTGGTGGACTCGTAATCTGGGGAACCGGGTTCGCGTCTCCGCTCCTCCACATGCAGCTGCTGGGTGACCTTGGGCTAGTCACACTTCTTTGAAGTCTCTCAGCCCCACTCACCTCACAGAGTGTTTGTTGTGGGGGAGGAAGGGAAAGGAGAATGTTAGCTGCTTTGAGACTCCTTCGGGTAGTGATAAAGCGCGATATCAAATCCAAACACCACTTCTTCTTCTTCTTCTTCTTCTTCTTCTTCTTCTTCTGGTGGTTTACCCTTATTGACTACCTGCAAAGCCAATATAGTCTATGCCAATGCCTACCCGATATAGTCTATGCCAATGCCTAAGCCAATACTGCTCACATTTCTGTAATTCAATAAAGTTGTGGGCTAAACTTTTGCCAATAACCTTAAACTAAATATTCTGTGTCCGTGTGAATTTATTTTAACAAGGGGCTGGTCTGGGGGCCTTGCCACGAAGTGCCCTAGGTAAAATCTCAAGGAAGGCTCCTGTCCGAAACTCTGCAGTTGCACCGCTAGGCAGTGTAGGATACACTAAGTTAGACATACAAATGGTTCAACTTGGAATGGTTCTTATGTCCCCCGGTTGTTAACTCTTCCTTTGTGAGACTTTATGGGGCAAAAATGAGGCATTAGAAACCTTCTGATTCCGTCATTTAAGGGGAACACCTGAAACAAGTGTCTCATGATTTGTTTCATGCATTTAGTAGGGAATGGGGGAAGATATTGATTCTCATAGCATCATAGAATTGTAGAGTTGGAAGGGACCCAAATGGCCACTTAGTCCAACCCCCTGCAGTGTTTGCCTTTTCATGAGAAACTGCTTAATTTGCACAAAAACAAGGTGTACAGAATTGAGTATATTAGAGGAGAGTGTGCATTAAAAATACATTATAGCAGTGAAAATAAAATACAAAAAATACATAATACACAAAATACATAATGACATAGCCAAAACTATGTACAAAAGTGTGTGTCTTGGGAGAATCTCACACTGAAATGATGGAAACTTTTCATAAGTATTTTTTTTAATTGCAAACTGATATGGAAATGTGGAGAACTGAATTTATGATTGGAAACTGATGTGAAACTGAAATACAGTGGTACCTTGGGTTACATACGCTTCAGGTTACAGACTCCGCTAACCCAGAAATAGTGCTTCAGGTTAAGAACTTTGCTTCAGGATGAGAACAGAAATCGTGCTCTGGCGGCGCGGCGGCAGCAGGAGGCCCCATTAGCTTAAGTGGTGCTTCAGGTTAAGAACAGTTTCAGGTTAAGAACGGACCTCCGGAACAAATTAAGTACTTAACCCGAGGTACCACTGAAATGGACAGTCTGTAGTGCTTCAAAACCAAGATCAAGTTTAAACACATCCGTTAGTCTCCCAGATTCGTCAGCAAGGTATATTCGCTGAGTCAAAATCTTTCAAGATAACATCACCTCTAGGTTGCAGGAGACTAAAGGAAGATATAAAACAGATAAGCATCGTGAAAGAGGCATCGCTATGAAATTCCAATATGCCATAATCCAAGTTTACATAAAATAGGTCTTAAGGGTTTAATGTGGGGATTTATAGAGTGATTTATTCTCAAATGGCAGCCGAGAGGAGCAATATGCAATGAAACAGATTAACTGTTGTTAAAGAAAAGGTAAACAATGACATGATGGAGGTCTCCAGATAGATGCTGAACTTTTCAGAATGCAAGTGCTTAAAATTTCTGCAAAAAGAGTAGAAAGTCATAACCTGTAACTGTATGACTGGAACCCTGAACAGGAGCACTTCTTATAAGCTACACTGCAAGTGAAAATCATGTCCAATGTAAGATTATGGGTATCGAAACCATTTGGGCTGTATCCTAGGACTTCATTCCATGTTTTCTAAGCATGGGTCCGAGAAGTTTTGCTATTGTCCTGCTGCTTTCCCTGGGAAAATCCACTGTTTATCGCTGAATAATAATAATAATAATAATAATAATAATAATTTATTATTTATACCCCGCCCATCTGGCTGGGCTTCCCCAGCCACTCTGGGCGGCTTCCAAAAAATATTTAAATACTGTGATACATCAAACAGGGCTGCCTTCAGATGTCTTCTAAAAGTCTGGTAGTTGTTGTTCTCTTTGACATCTGGTGGGAGGGCGTTCCACAGGGAGGGCGCCACTACTGAGAAGGCCCTCGGCCTGGTTTCCTGTAACTTGGCTTCTCGCAGGGAGGGAACCGCCAGAAGGCCCTCGGTGCTGGACCTCAGTGTCCGGGTAGAACGATGGGGGTGGAGACGCTCCTTCAAATATACTGAATCAGAATGAATAACGATCAAGTTTGCTGCGGATTGACTTTTCCCCCCAACTCAGCAGTAAACAGCGGGTTCTCTCAGGGACAAAAGAAGACATCTCTCGGAAACGTGCCTAGAAATCATGGATCAGGCAGAAGTGGGGGTGAACCCTCAGTTAAAGTCGCTTGGTTGTTTACTTGTCCCGCTGGTAGAATGTTTCTCCCCGGCAAAACCTTGTGGTGCAAGGGGATGCATAATCAGGTTCCTGGCAATTTAGTTGCACAATCTGTTGTGCAATGAATCTCCACTAGTGCAACTGCTATGCTGGATTCCTCCACTGTGCAAAATTAAAACTCGCCCATCTGCTAGTGCAAGAGCCTATCAGTTGCAGCCTTTGATTTTCTGAAAAGAAATAGTATTACACAGTAAAATCCAATTTTGAGCATTTTCTTTTATACATTGGGAACAAAACAAAATATCAGTGTACCTGCTGGATCCAGATAGCATCTGCTGGTATTTTAGGTAAATAATATGTCTGGATATATATAGCTATACCTATAGTACCTGTTTATTGAAAAATCTAAATACTTGCAGTGGGAAATTACTCATAGCCTTAGGGCAATAAGCGCATGGAGATTAGAAAAGCAAGAAAAGAAGCAGAACATTTAGTTGATGAGAGCAACTGCTTATGTTGCATACAAAGTTAGATCACTGAAACAAACCCTTTTGCTTCACTCCTCCAAAGGCAATCTGCATGAAGAAACAGTTGTCTGTACAGGGATTTGCTTTAGTGGGTGCCGAAAAGCCTGATGTGAACATGAATAGGACAGTTTACACGCAGTATCATAGCTTAGTAGTTCAGTAGCCCAGGCCATGTATTGTCTAGATAATAATGGGATTGCATCCTAGAGGGTGAGGAGGACTCCTAGGGACTGTGCCCAACATTAGCCCCACTCAGAGCAGTTCTGTTGAAATGAATGGGCACAACTAGCTTAGGTCCAGTCATTTCAGTGGATGCAATGGCCTATGTCTCGTCAGGTTTCAGGGAATCCTATCCCACCCACAGTGGCAGCCAAGAAGCAGATAAACAAGAAGAGTTCTTACCAATTCTTTTATTCAATATTCACAGAGATAGAATGCGTAGAAATACCATCTCTCTTAGATAATGGCGTTGCTCTGAGTAAAGTCCCACCCCCTCCGTCTTTCCTATTCTATGTCATCCCTGCATCGGATGATCTGTGCTTTCTGTCTCTGAGCTTTCTGTTCTCCTACTCTCAATGCACACCTGGTCCTGGGAGAGGGGGGTCAGGAATGCTTTCCAAAGACACTGAGTCTGTCTGGTATCTCTCCCCTGGTATTTCTTCTTCCGACTGCTCTCCCAATATTTCCCAGCTTCTCCCCTCTGCAGCCTCTGAACTATGACCTTCTGCAAACCACCATTGTAAATCTGTACTGTCCTCTTCTCGGGAAAGTTCAGCAAGGGGGGGGCAGTCCCCACCATTCCTCCCCAGTCCAGTCTCTGACAGGGCTACAAGCAATAAAAGTTTGTTGCCTTGTAGCGATTGCAATGGCTCTGCCCCGAGAAGGCCCTCGCTTGATGCAACCCCAGGTCTCCATGTGCTGCGCAGCACACCTTGTTTCTCAGTTGGGACGGAGAGATTATTTCCGTCTGCTTTGTCAACGCCATCACCACCTTTCTTCCATTTCTCTCCCCCTCCCCACCGGTTCCCTCCTCGCCACCGCCCTGCTCCGATGGACCCCAGCCAAGGCGCTTTACCTTAATGCATTCCGAACATCTGCACGCCGGTAATTTATTCATAGGCTGAAATCTCAGATCCCGGTTTGGGGTGGAGAAATGTTTACTCGGTCACTTACACCCTGTTAATGCGGGGTGGCGACAGGCAGGCAGGTCGCCAGGCAGCTGCCCGTGGCTTCTGCGGTGTCCGGAACAATGGGCCCTTATTTATTTATTTTAAGGAAGGGCAACCGGGAGGAGGGGATCAGAGAGCCAGGAGCCTGTGTTGGATGTATCAAGAACCAACTAATGGACAGAAAGTGCCTGCTCGCTGACACATTAATTCCCTTCCCTGTCAGCTTGCATCACGGAAGAGTGTGCATGATGGGAAGCTGCGTCCCATCACGCAATGGCACCTGCTGCTTTTCCATCTGCCAAACGAAATCGCTTCTTTGATTGCCCATTTTTCAGCCTAATGACTTTATTCTTACCCCCCCTCCTCTTTGCAATTTTTTTTTTTAAATTCACATTGTTTTAATAGAGGCCTCCCCTCCCCACCATCTCCCTTCCCCAAGGAGTGTTCCATATAGATATATATACATAAAGGAAGGAGGCAAACCTGTGACCAAATTCAAATTGCCCCCCATAGCTCTGGTTCACAATTGTGCCTGATAAAGTTGTCATGGTGATAGCAATCTCCGAAGAGCAGAAGTGGCATTTGCCTGGTTGATTACTGGAAATAGCTCCGCCGATTCACAAACTGTTGAGCCCACGGGCAGGAATATTTGCCATATTTCATCTTCGGGTTGGTTTCCTTTAGTCTGTGTGATTTTTGCATATTGGGTCACTTTCATTATCAAAAGCACATGAGAAATTCTGTGTTCCTCTTTACAGGCAGAGACCCATCCTACTTCCTGGGGGAATGGGCAGGGAAGGAGCCAACAAACCGCCAGAAATGGCCTTTGAATCTGGTCCAAGGCTGTTGATTTGGCTGGGATTCATCAAAGCAGTGAACCATTATTGCCTATCGGACATCTGTCAATAATAGAACTTGCAATTAACAGGCAGATAGCATCAGTAATTTGCTGCTTCACACTTTCTATGTGGGAGGAAGAATCTTTGCAAATTCAGGCAAACGCTGACTCCACTCGTCACAAATTTAAAGATAAAAGCTGCAGGGCCTTCAGTTGCGTTCCTTTTCTTTCCTCCTTCTCTTTAATTCTTTTTTTTTCTTACAGCAAAAATGGAACAAAAACGCCTCCCCTATTTTAGGCACAGATCGAGTTACAATCAGAGTGTGAATTGGCACAGAATCCTGAAGGAGGAAATAAGTCTTTGCGAGAATGTATTAGGGTTGCAAACTGCAAAGCTCAGACATGTGAAAATGGCATAGGAACTGTTTAGCTATGCATATGGAGTTATTTACATCTCAGCCTGCACACGGATATTCAACTGGACTCTTTATTACAGCCCAAGCAATAGCATCAAATTCTGTCACCTCAGTAAAAACCATTACGCCACCTTGAGGGAGGGAGGGCCAGTGTGACAGTCACATCTCTATTTTTCTGTGCTGCTACTGGAATGGTCTTAGATTGGTCACAAGCTCTCGGCATAGGCTCCCTCACAGGAAATCTGGTGAGAATAAAATTTATTTATTTTTATCGCCTTCCCTCCAAAGAGCTCAAGGTAGTGTCCATGGTTCTCACCTTCCCCATTGTGTCCGCATAACAACCCTGTGAGCTGAGAGAGATGGATTGGTCCAGTGAGCTTCATGGCAGAGTGAGGACTAGACCCCTGGCCTCTCAGGGTCAACACCCAAATCACCACACCACCTTGATATAACCCTGCATGTGTCACAGATATGGTTAATCCTAAATCAACGATAATAACTTTGATCACCTCCAGAATGTCAGTATGTGAGTAGATGTCAGGCAGCAGAGGATGCAACCCCCATGGCAGGTGTGGTGATCACACAGGATCCCCGGACGTTTCACCATCTATTGACCCCTGTGCCACCACTTTATTTCTCCCTGCCACCACCCAGGCCCTACCTGGTACAATACTGAGTCCAGTCAGGGTTAAATTGGAACATAAACTTCTGTTTATTTATTGCAGTTTAACAAGCGTGTGGTTTCATAAACGGTATCGGTCAATTACAATCATGGGGTGCCTATCCAGACCTATAACTTCCACTACCTGCTCTCACTCACTAAATCACCTCTCGGATATTTACTTGTCTTTCTAGCTCCTAACTGTTCCTGACTCAGCTTATTTCTCTACACTAACAACCTACCCACAGACTCTATCCCAATTCACTCCCACTCCAACTAACCACCCAACTCCCAACAAACTCCTCCCTTCGCCTCTCCCAGAGCTG
Source organism: Podarcis pityusensis (assembly GCF_964106645.2). Lineage (NCBI taxonomy): Eukaryota > Metazoa > Chordata > Lepidosauria > Squamata > Lacertidae > Podarcis > Podarcis pityusensis. The sequence continues at coordinate 42,014,346 of NC_138039.1, read as the reverse complement.
GTTTTATAGGCCCTCTGACTCCACCCCCTAGGTTCTGATTGGGTAACCTGTTTAACTATTTCACCTCCAGCACTTTCATATGTTAACGTCACAGCAGGTTGCCAGGAACGAATACGACAAGGAAAAGTTCTTACCAACTGCTTGTTATTCAATATTCACAGAGAGAAGCTTAGAAATGCAGCCTCTTGGAATAATGGCGTTGTCCTGAGTAAATCTCCACACACCCCTTTTCTCCCACTTCCTCTTTCTTCACCAGTACTACCACCCCTTATGGTTGCTGCTTAAGGTCCTCTGTCTCTGAGCACTTTGCTCTCCTACCTTTAAGTCCAGTATACCTGAAGGAGTGCCTCCACCTCCATTGTTCTGCCCGAACACTGAGGTCCAGCGCCGAGGGCCTTCTGGTGGTTTCCCTTGCTGCGAGAAGCCAAGTTACAGGAAACCAGGCAGAGGGCCTTCTCAGTAGTGGCACCCGCCCTGTGGAACGCCCTCCCACCAGATGTCAAAGAGAAAAATAACTACCAAACTTTTAGAAGACATCTGAAGGCAGCCCTGTTTAGGGAAGCTTTTAATGTTTAATAGGTTATTGTATTTTAGTGTTGTGTTGGAAACCACCCAGAGTGGTTGGGGAAACCCAGCCAGATGGGCGGGGTATAAATAATAAATTATTATTATTATTATTATTAAGGCTTGCCAAGTTCTGGGAGGTGGTGGTTATGGAATGCTTTCTAGTGACAACGTGTCAGCCAGCTGCCCATTCTTTCCCAACTTTCCCCCTCATCTTCCTCTGACCTGTGACCTTCCTCAAACCCTTCTTGTAATTCGGAACTGTCTTCTTCTTCTCTGGAAGGGTCAGGCTGGGGAGGCGGTCTCCACCATTCCTCCTCTGCCCAGTCCCTGACAGTTACCCATCAAGATAGATTGCTTCCTTGTCCCTATGGCCCCTAGCTTGACTTGGGCGTGTAGTTACCTGTGCTAAGATTCCTAATGTTTGTCCTTGGCACAAAAAAGAAAGAAGAGGAGGGATGAAACTGAGCTCTAGCACCACACTGGGTGGTGGTAATGCAAGATGTCAAGTTGTTATTAAAAATAACTGTGCAACTTATTCCAGAGGGTAGAGCCTTCAGTCCTTTTAGCGCATCTCCATTTCTTACAGCAACAAGCGGTATATTTAGTTTCCTGCCAAGGTTATATGTTGCACCTAGGGGGAAGGGGCGGGGGTGCTGGTGGAGGGGGGGGTGAGAAGGAGAGTTGTGGGTGAGATACAGAGAGCTGGAAAATAAGAGCAGCAGACAAAGCCTGGAATTATTTCTAATGGGTGAAAGACAGCTGTGACCCTTTGCTCAGTAAAGTGATCGAGGACCTCTGCTTTGACAGCTCTCTTTCTGTTCTTTCAGATACAATGAGACAGATGGAAGGAGAATGTCTTGATTTCACTCTGAGCTCTTTAAGAAACATTGCTGCAGAGAGCCTTTCAGATTTACCTCATGTTGGAAAGAAGCTATATTATTATTATTCCTTTAATATTTACAAATATGATGATAATAATAATAATAATAATAATAATAATAATAATAATAATACTGCTCTCTTCACTCCTGATCCCAAGCAACTTGAATTATAATAATATATTTGTACCCTGCCCATCTGACTGGGTTGCCCCAGCCACTCTGGGCGACTTCCAGCATATATAAAAACACAGAAAAACGTTAAACCTTAGAAAGCTTCCCTATACAGGGCTGCCTTCAGATGTTTCCTAGATGTTGTATAATTACTCATCTGATGGGAGGACATTCCATAGGGTGGGCATCACTACTGAAAAGCCCCTCTGCCTGGTTTCCTGTAGGGTTGGCATATTTCGAAAGGTGAAAATCAGGACACAAAAGTTGTTGAACATTATGAGGGCTGTTTTTTTTTGGGGGGGGAGGGGTGGCCAAATCGTTTTTTGCAAAATTTCACTTATCACAGGGTGGGACCTGCCAGAAGGCTCTCATTGCTGGATCTCGATGGATGTGGAAATTTCAGGTATTGAATATGTATAGGATGATAAACTCCAACCACCTTCAATGCATGAATCACACCTAATCATATTATATTTTCCATTTGAACACATGTCAGCTTAACAAAAAGGGAGCTAAAAAGAGCCCCCAGCATAAGCACTACAACAAATGCCTTCACCTACCTCTTTCTTCTGGGTAACAGTCCAAAGCAGGCTCCACACGCTGAACTTCAACTCCCATCATCCCTGGCCATTGGCCATGCTAGCCAGGATGGATGGGAGTTGTAGTCCAAAGACAACTTTGGGGAAAAGGGCCCTAATAATAATAATAATAATAATAATAATAATAATAATTTTTATTTATACCCTGCCCTTCCCAGTTCAAAAACCAGGCTCAGGGAGGCTAACAACAAATTAAAAACACTTTAAAACACTTAATTATAAAAGCAGCATAAAATACAGTATAAAAACATGAATAACAATAAAAATCAAAAATCAATTAGATAATCCCCAGGGCTAGCTGGCTGAATTGGTCCTACTTGGACCAGTGAGGAGAATTGGACCAGGGGACCAGGGGAGAATTAACTGTGGGGTCTCAGAGTGGGTGATCTTCATGAAAGGGGAGGGGAGGGAAGAGAAGGGAATTCAGGCTGAATTCAAATTAAAGGCCAGGTGGAATAGCTCTGTCTTACAGGCCCGACAGAAGGAGGTTAAATCCTGAGGGCCCTGGTCTTATGGGACAGAGCATTCCACCAGGTCGGAGCCAAAGCCCCTAAGAGTTGGCTCCTATGATCATCAGTGATCTGCCAGCAATCTACTGTCCAGCCCTGCCCTTTGGGGTGCAGTCCTTGGCCACGATGCAACAGCACTGATCTTTGTGCCTCCCCCAAGTTATGGACCAGAACTCTACCCCCTGTCTGTAACCCTGTCTCCAGATTTATTGCTGTGAAACCCACACATTAAATAGAATGAATTATGCTGATCGCTTCAGGGCTGAACCAAAACATCGTTGAAGAGAGTTTTGGTGCCTGAGTCCTTAGCATTAAGCATCCTTCACGTTAATTTGGAATAGTGTAATGAGATGGTTTGATTTTTATTCTATTACTGTAATCTGCAACTCATTTTTTTAAAATAGCATGGTGCATGTTCCTTCATGCAATGTACTGGTAAGGCAATCTGCTGAACATAGCGCAATGATCTCTTCCCTGAAATGTGATGCTATTATTGATCAGTAATACTCACAACATGTCCGTTGGCTTTCTTGTCGTCATGTACTTGTACCAACATGACATGAATCATATTGGTGCTATTACTTTCAGCAGTGAGGTTAGAGAGTCAGACTAGGATTTGGCAGACACGGGTTCAAATCCTCCCACTCAGCCATAGAACTTGCGGAGTGACCTCCAACCAGCCACCGCCTCTCTGCTCAGCCTACCTCACAAGGGTTGCTGTGAGGATAAAATAGAGGACAGCCATGCATGTCACCTTGAGCTCTTTGGAGAAGAGGTGGGATGGCTCAGTCACTATGGCATGAGACTCTTAATCTCAAGGCTGTGGGTTTGGGCAAAAGATTTCTGCATAGATCACCTTCATGGTACCTTCCAACTCTGCAATTTTATCCTTCTATGAATCAGACCCGAGCCTGGTGTTTCTTAAGGGTCCTTGTGACTCAACCCCCCCCCCCCCATATGTTCTTTCAAAAGAGAGCACTCTAAAATGCGTAAAACTTGAGCTGTTGAGCAAAAAGCATAACAAGGACACAGCTGCGTAAACAAGCTCTCTCCTTTATCAGTCACGGCAAGGGATGACCCTGGCTCTCTAGGGGAACAGAGAAAACAGGTCAGTACCTTATCTTATGTGCTGACCACAAAATACGCGCAGACCGATGTCCGGGGAAAATGCCAGAAGCGTGTTCCCGGAGATGATGACCTCTTCCTCCCAGATAAGAGTAGGAAGGAAGATCCTTTTATGGTTGAGAATACCAGAGCAGGAACATATGTGATGTCAACCTACGTACATAGGCCCACGTGGTTGGGTTCCTAGGGGAGGAGGGAGAGGGTGCCTGGAGGATATATATATTGCATGAAACTTCTCATTTCTTTGGATTTGCTGTGGACTTGATCACGCAAGTGCCTTCTGCTATCCGGAGAGCAGAATAAACTCTTTCTTGGAATCAACCTCGGTGTCATTTGACTTCCTTCCTCCTGTCCCGGAGCAACGCAGACCCAATTGGTGAACTCCAATAAGGCTACACCAAGAGAAGGCCAACCTCAGATAAAATTATTTGATTTGGGCTGATACAGCAAAGCTCTTCTTATGCTCTTATGTTCAATATGGCATTGGAGGCAAGAGTTATAATGAACATGGGCCTGGGGTTCAACTTACAGTCTTTCCCAATTTCTTCTCTTGCTGTAAGGAGTTTCATAGACCTCCCGCCAAGTACCTTTTTGTCCTAGGTTGTCAGCCAACAGAAGCCAGCGAAAAGGTCCAGCTCCTTTTAACTCCCATAATCCAAGAATTGCCTGGGAGGGACAATCACATTTGAAAGCACCTCCTTCCTGACCCAGACATGGCCCCTTAAACCCAGTCCTTCAGTGTCAGAACTTGCATTGAGCATCTGTCAGAAAGAATCTGTGCACGTGCAGAGATCCAGAGATGTGCTTGCATCCTTCACAAGAAAGCCGTTCCACTTCCCTCTGAGAAGATTAAACTTCGATATTTCGGTTTCCTATTCCTACCTCCCCCCACGCTCTTACAATTTCACATCTCAGCACATAGAAAGCTTAGCCTCAGGGCATGACACACCCGCCAATCAGGTGCTGGGTTTTGAAACAGCTCGGCATATAGAATGGGGTTCGTCTTGAGTGATTCTTTCCATGTCAATAACTCCCTTTGCTCTATTTGCCTCTTGCCCTGGGATTCTTAGAAATAGACTCATCGGGGTTGTCAGTGGCTTTTTCTCCAGCTTTGTCCAATCCTCCCTCCTTTCCCCGCTTAATTAGCATAACAATGTGCTTCTCATCCCCATCCATGGAGATGCACCGAAGTGTGTGATCGTGAGCAAACATCTTAAGGTTTTGTGGCAAAGCAACAACAACATGAGACCATGAAGTTACTCTGCTTTTGATTAACGCAATCAGCTGAACCTTTCACCATCTTTGATGCTTGCTTCATTGAACACTATTCACATTGTTCAGCATGCTCAAGATGGCATTTTTGCTCTCTTGCTGAATGAACTAAGCTTAAAATTAAGACAAAATGCTTGGGCAGCAAATCGATTCATGTCTCTTGTTCAGGGGCACTGTTCCCCCATGCTCAAATTAGTGTGTGTGAGGGGGAGAGGCAGGAATCCTTATTGAAACTCACAAGACCCACCCCTTCATCCCTAGCAACTTTCACCAAATCGTGCCTCTTCTAAAAACAGAAAGGCTGTTGCAAAAGGTAGGGTCTTCACCCATCTTGCAAACTACACCTTCCATAATCTCTCTGGGTTTTGTGCACTCCTTATCATGCTTCATCAGGCTGGTGGAGAAAGAAAACGAGGGAAGTGGGGGGAATCTCCCTCCTTTCATCTCCCCTTATGGAATGGTTTTGTCAACTGGGGATGCTTTTAGTTTAGAGAAAAGGCAAGTCAGAGGAGACATGATAGTTGTTGTCAGTAGCATCTGTCTGTCTCGAGAGACAAGGAAGTGCATCTTTGGAAGTGAAATCAAAACCCTGGGACGCAAGCCTGGGCAGTGTGAATGGAGGTCCTGAGCTGCCCACATGACAAGAGCCCCCCATCAGCCTCACTGACAGGGCTGGATTTAGGTTGGATGAGGCCCTGAGCTACTGAAGGTAATTGGGCCCTTTATATGTCCAGCTGTCCTTTGTCAACAACAAATGTCAAATAGCTCAACCAAAGGCCTAGTTAAAAAGGAACGTTTTTGCCTGGCGCCTAAAGTGTGTAATGAAGGCGCCAGCTGAACTTCCCTGAGGAGAGCATTCCACAGACAGGGAGCCACTGCAGAGAAGGCCCCGTTCTTATGTTGCCACCCTCCAAATCTCTCAAGGAGGCACACGAAGAAGGGCCTCAGAAGGTGATCTCAGGGTCTGGGTAGGTTCATGTGGAAAGAAGCGGTCCTTAAGGTATTGTGGTCCTGAGCCATTTAAGACTTCAGAGGTCAAAACCAGCAGTTTGAATTGGGCTGGGAAACTAATTGGTAGCCAGAGCAGTTGGACCAGGATCGGTGTAAGATGCTCAAACCGTCTTGCTCCGATGAGCAACCTGGCCGCTGAATTCTGCACAGGACAGATGGAATAAAGTAGTTCTTCACACAGTGCAAACTTAAACCATGGAATTCTTTCCCACAAGAAACAGCGATGGCCACCAATGTGGAGGATTTAGAAGAGGGTTGGACAATGCATGGAGGAAAAGGCTGTCAATGGCTACTTGTCATGGTGGCTATGCTCTGTCTCTATGGTTGGAGACAATATGCTTCTGAATACCAGTTGGTGGAAACCTCAGGAGGAAGGGAGTGCTGTTGTGGTCAGGTCCTGGTTGCAGGTTTCTCACCAGCAATGGGTTCCTTCTTAGGGAATGTTTTTCTTTTCCTGGATGCCGGACTAGATGGGTCCCTGGCTTGATCCTGTCGGGCTGTTCTTATGTGCTTAAGTGCATCTTCCACTTGCAAAGTAGGTGAAAGGAAATGGGGAAGTATATTTTGGTGATAGGAAATTATCCAGAACTGCTTAGGAGAAAATTATGGGCTTCTGTAGATGGAAGGGGGTTCTTTTTCCATAGCCTCAGATTCTCCCTCCCTCTCTCTTTGTAATAATATTTTGTTATTTTTTTTCCATGCAGAAAGTTACATTTGTTACTCAACAATTACATTCGGATTCAACAAAACTAGTTACTTCCTGCTCACCCAATATCAATGTTTATGAATCAAATTACACACAATTGTGTTTTAAGGTCCTGTCTTATCTAATTTCATTGCCTATAACATGTTTCTTAATATATTCTGCTGTTTTCTTACTCTTCAAACCCAACTGTGGTCTTCACATGTGGGAAATAACTTTTTAAATATAGACTAGAAGTGGTTTTCGGTCTTCTTTAGAAGATTTTAAATTTTGTATCTTTTATCAGTGCCGCCAATTTTGCCATCTCTGCACATTCCAAGACTGTCATCAACCAATCTTACTTTGACGGTGTTTTCACCTCCTTCCATTTCCAAACTTAGAGAATCCTTGCCTTTGTAGTCACATACATAAATACCGTTGAGACTTTGGGATTTTGCTGTCTTGTATCCCCAGCAGGAAGGATATTCTCTCTCTCTCTCTCTCTCTCTCTCTCTCTCTCTCTCTCTCTCTCTCTCTGTTGTTGTTTAGTTAATTAGTCATGTCAGACTCTTCGTGACCCCATGGACCAGAGCACGCCAGGAACTCCTTCCACTGCCTCCCGCAGTTTGGTCAGACTCATGTTTGTAGCTTCGAGAACACTGTCCAACCATCCCGTCCTCTGTCATCCCCTTCTTCTTGTGCCCTCCATCTTTCCCAACATCAGGGTCTTTTCCAGGGAGTCTTCTCTTCTCATGAGGTGGCCAAAGTATTGGAGCCTCAGCTTCACGATCTGTCCTTCCAGTGAGGACTCAGGGCTGATTTCCTTCAGAATGGAGAGGTTTGGTCTTCTTGCAGTCCATGGGACTCTCAAGAATCTCCTCCAGCACCATAATTCAAAAGCATCACTTCTTTGGCGATCAGCCTTCTTTATGGTCCAGCTCTCACTTCCATACATCACTACTGGGAAAACCATAGCTTTAACTATACGGACCTTTGTTGGCAAGGTGATGTCTCTGCTTTCTAAGATGCTGTCTAGGTTTATCATCACTTTTCTCCTAAGAAGCAGGAGTCTTTTAATTTTGTGACTGCTGTCTCCATCTGCAGTGATCATGGAGCCCAAGAAAGTAAAATCTCTCACTGCCTCCATTTCTTCCCCTTCTATTTGCCAAGAAGTGATGGGACCAGTGGCCATGATCTTAGTTTTTTTGATGTTGAGCTTCAGACCATATTTTGCACTCTCCTCTTTCACCCTCATTAAGAGGTTCTTTAATTCCTCCTCACTTTCTGCCATCAAAGTTGTGTCATCTGCATATCTGAGGTTGTTGATATTTCTTCCGGCAATCTTAATTCCGGCTTGGGATTCATCCAGTCCAGCCTTTCACATGATGAATCCTGTGTATAAGTTAAATAAGCAGGGAGACAATATACAGCCTTGTCGTACTCCTTTACCAATTTTGAACCAATCAGTTGTTCCATATCCAGTTCTAACTGTAGCTTCTTGTCCCACATAGAAATTTCTCAGGGGACAGTTTACATAAAATTATGCACATTAACTAACCATTCCAAAACATAAAGATAAAAAAGGTTCTTTTGAACCTTTGGACCTCCTTCCCTCTCTCCATGCATTCCAGTTCTAAAGATTTTATCTTTTTTCTTTTTCATGCATCTTTTACCGTTATCCATCTATTATATAATCATAGTAACTAAAGTTCATTTCACTTTACAAGTGTCCTTCTATCCCTGCTAATGATTTTAACTGTCTACAGTGGTCTTTAAAGTATATTAAGAAGTTATTCCAGTCCTTTAAAAATACTTGGTCTTCCTGGTTTCTGATCTTTCCCATCAGTCTTGCCATTTCTGCATATTCCAACAGCTTGGTCTGCCATTCTTCTCTGGTCAGTACTTCTCCTTCTTTCCATCTCTGGGCTAGAAGCATTTTTGCTGCCATCGTTACATACATAAACAGTCTTCTACAGTGGTACCTCTGGTTAAAAACTTAATTCGTTCCGGAGGTCCGTTCTTAACCTGAAACTGTTCTTAACCTGAGGTACCACATTAGCTAATGGGGCCTCCAGCTGCTGCCGCTGTGCCGCCACCGCACAATTTCTGTTCTCATCCTGAAGCAAAGTTCTTAACCCGAGGTACTATTTCTGGGTTAGCAGAGTCTGTAACCTGAAGCGTCTGTAACCTGAAGCGTCTGTAACCCAAGGTACCACTGTATTTTATTTTGGTAGCTCTTCACCTATTATACCTCACCAAAAAGCCTCTGGTTTTTTAAACAAAAGTTTTCTTAAACATTTTCTTTAACTCATTGTATATCATTTCCCAGAAAGCTTTTACCACTCCACAGGACCACCAAATATGATAAAAGGTACCCTCTTTCCTTTTACATTTCCAACACAAGTTTGAGCTGGTTCTATAGATTTTCGCAATTTTACTCATTGTTAGATACCAACGGCACATCATTTTCATATAACTTTTTTTTCAACGAACGGCAACCAGCAGGAAGGATTCTGGTCACTTGGGAAAAGTCACTTTGATTTTTTTTCTTAATATACCCTCAGATTCTCTAAGAAAACTATATAAGTTTCCCCCACTCCCCTTCTCTCTGTTTTTGTGTGTGTAGGGTTTTGTTTTTATCGGATTTCTAAATTAATCCATGAAGAGCTTTGGAAAAAATACTCCCCTCCGCAATCAAATACTAACTGCTACTGCATGTCACCAGTCAAATCATGTTAAATTTTTCACTGATGCACAGGACATACTGGCAAATTCTGATATTTGCTACCAGCTAGCTGTCAAACCTGGATCACCTCTGCAGAGTCTTGGGCTGCTGAACACTGTTGCTGATAATCAAAGATTCATCACAATTCAGCATTTGAGGGGTTTGCTTCAATGTTTTGACACTGCAGCGAAGCAGAGAAACATTATCGAGTTGATGTTCCTGCAGGATCTTCTTAGAAAGGATCCAAAATTTACAACTAGCTCCTCATTGACATCCACAGAACTTGATTTGCAGAAAGGGGGGGAAAGATGGAATTAACTGTCCTAAAAGATTAATTTGCATTTACCATCCACAATAGATTGAATAAATGGAAAGCAATTATGAATGAGATAAAAGTGAAATAATATATAATCTCAGCAAAGTGTTATGGTGATATACCTTAATGCAAATCTAATTAATGCAAGAAGCCAAATTATTATTCATTTATGACTAAGTAAAATGAATCACACAATGGGAAAATAGGACATGGGAAAGAAAACTCCTCTTTCAGAGGGCTGTCAGCCCTGTGATATAGGAGGGAAACTTAAGAAGGTGTTTAAATAATAACCAATGTTTGGGTTGTGCTTTCTTCATTCAAAGCATTTCACATGCATGGATATTAGGAAAGGCACTATTTGCAGAGCAGCAGAGAGTCCCAAAGGATGTGCTTAAGCAGAGGGTGGGCACTTTTGCACCACCAAATTGAGGACAAAAAGAACACAGGTTTGCATGCAACAGGTAATGCTTGTGTCTCTGTATGTAGATAGAGATATAGACAAAATTTGATTGATTGATTGATTGATTGATTGATTACATGATTTGTATTCAATTCTTCAGCCCCAAAAGACTCCCAGAGTGACTCACAATCAGAACAAGACTGTCCCTACCAGCAGGTTTATAATCTAATAAACATCAAAGAGGAATGGAAGAAATTTAAAGATTATTTAGTTAAATATGTTAAGGTAACCTAAATAGAAATACTCGTGAGTAACAGATTGGCCTAGGATCTAAATATGTGAAAGTGTATAATATTAAGGCTAGAAGTCAATATGAAAAGAATGAAAGATGTTAATTGACTAAGTAAATTTTATGTGAAAATAGTTTTGGAAAACTGCTACAATGATTGATATGGAAACTCAGTCGGGGGGATTCAAGGAAGTCGTTTTACAATGTCAACAAAAGTGGAATTATTAAGATAAATGTTTGTTTGTTTGTTTGTATTTGATGTTTTTGTTTTAGTTGTTTGTTATAAATTTGGAAAACCAATTTTTTTTAATATATATATATATATATATATATATATATATATATAATCTAATAAACATGACACACAAGGGGAAAGGGACAAGGAGAAAAGAGGAAAAGCGAAATCGAAACTCGGGCACCAATTTCTAAACAACTGTTGGCAGGGCAGTCTTAAGCATATCCGGTGCCGTGGTGCAAAGATCCCTCCGGCGTCCCCCCAGCAACTCCAAAACAAGGGGGCGGGCGGTAGAAAATGTCCTCTGCTTCCCCCACCGCCCTGATCCTCGGCATGGTGGCGGCGATCAAGCAGGAAAATGTGCTGGCAGACATGCTCTCTGGCGTTGGAGTGCCCAAGAAGGCACCCAGGAAGGCTGCGTGCCACCTTTCGCCAGGAAGCAGGAGGAGGACAACGACTGGGAGCAGGGCTGTCTTTAGCAGATGCAGAGGCTCAGGAGGCAAGCTGCTCTATCCTCCCGCGGGAGGCTTGGAAAGAAAGCTGCACGCCTGCCAGCCATATAGTTGGCGGGGCGCAGCTGGCGGGCGTGCAGGGAAAGGGGAGGCTGTGGGCAAAGCCACACAGCTCTCCCACTCGCTAGGGTGCCTCTGAGAGGCCAGCGCCCTGGCGCAATGAACCACTAACACCAGTGGGAGAGTCGGCTCTGACTGTTGTGTGTGTGAAATGGGTTAGAAAAAGATTCAGACAAATCCCCAATCAAGAACCAAAGTGTAGTCATTCTGGACAATTTGGGGAGTTTATCCAAGCCTAAGAGATTTCTACATGGCCCAGAAGCAAAATGGAGACTTCCATAAGCCAGTGTGGAGCCAGTGTGGTGTAGTGTTAAGAGCGGTAGTCTCGTAATCTGGTGAACCGGGTTTGCGTCTCTGCTCCTCCACATACAGCTGCTGGGTTACCTTGGGCTAGTCACACTTCTCTTAAGTCTCTCAGCCTCACTCACCTCACAGAGTGTTTGTTGTGGGGGAGGAAGGGAAAGGAGAATGTTAGCCACTTTGAGACTCCTTCGGGTAGTGATAAAGCGGGATATCAAATCCAAACTCTTCTTCTTCTTCTTCAAAATGCCTCAGAGATTTGGATGCTTAAAACGATGCTGCAGGGTGTGTGTCTGCACTGTGGAGACGTTCTTCCTCAAGCTTTGCAGGTAAGGAATATGCCAGGTGAGAGATTAGAAAGCCATAAGGTTTTCTAGTGTCTGATTTGTTGCTATTTTGCACCAACTGTAAAATAAAGCTGTACGAAGTCTTTCCTTGGCTTGTATCCCACGGACCTTTGGCTGTTTCAAAATCAACCCCTGCAGGAGTTCAGAGCAGGATCTGGCATGAATGATATATTGCAATAAGGCACCAAGTCCTAACATTCCCTTGTTAGTGGTTTCTTTCTAAAGTACTAATCCCGTATTCAAATCCAACATCTGAGCAGAATCTAATGCTCTCCCCACTATTCCAGAAGTTTGTTGGTGTTTAAAGTTAATTTTAGCGCAGAAGTGTATTTGATTTGAGGGATGTTTAATGCATTAACATCTACCTTCATCTCTCTGCTTTGAACTGGAATTTTGAAGAGGTTCCTCAATCTCGTGTTTAAAAATGGCTACCATCTAGAGATCCCCCCTCCCCACTTTGTTCTCTCAAGTAGGCAGCTTATTTTCTTTTAATCACTGTAAAAGCTCTCCCTAATTAGGAAAAGGCTATCTTGTTTGATCTATGATCACACATTTAGCTGCAAATGCTCACAAGTTGCGTTATGTAAAAGAAGTCAAATGGTGTGCAGAACTCATACCTTTCTGGTTCGAGGAAATGCAACATTTGACAGAGCATTCAAATGAAGCATATTTTTTTAAAAAAGTTTTTTATGAACCACCCTAGTAGGGCAGTAATTGTTCCTTGATAATTTGTCACCCCCCTCCATGATGGCACCTGGGGCGGACCTCCCCGTCCTCCCGTTTCCTACGCCCCTGCCTCAGGTTAAGAACTTAATTCGTTCTGGATGTCTGTTCTTAACCTGAAACTGTTCTTAACCTGAGACATCACTTTAGCTAATGGGGCCTCCCGCTGCTGCTGTGCTGCCGCCGCACGATTTCTGTTCTCATCCTGAAGCAAAGTTCTTAACCCGAGGTACTATTTCTGGGTTAGTGGAGTCTGTAACCTGAAGCGTCTGTAACCCGAGGTACCACTGTATAGGGGAGCTTTTAACGTTCAATGTTTTATTATGTTTTATATATGTTGGAAGTCTCCCAGAGTGGATGGCGCAACCCAGCCAGATGGGCAGGTAATAATAATAATAATAATAATAATAATAATAATAATATTATAATAATAATAATAATAATAATAATAATAATAATAATAATAGATATCCCTATTTTCACCGGAGACATGTTGAGGGCATGGGTTTCCAGCAACTGGTTTCAGAAGGTTGGAGGCTGAACATCCTCACTCATTGCCATTGATAGTCTTCTCCTCCATGAATTTGTTCAATCCTCTTGGAAAGCATCACAGCCCCCCATGAGAATGAGCTCCATAGTTTAACTTTTATCTTTCCTGAGCCATCCAGCATTCATCTTCATTGGATGTCTGTGAGTTCTGGCATTATGAACACATCTCTATCCATGTTCTCCATGCCAGGCGTAATTTTATTAGCGTCTATCATGTCTGTTTACAAGTGAATACTATTTCCACCTGCTGGAAAAAAAATCACTGGACAGAGAAGGCATTTATTGGCAGTCAGAAAAAGACCACCCCAAACCTGTGAGTGGCTTAGCCATCTTTGTTACCACAAGACAAGGAGAGAGAGAGAGGTGGGGCAGGGGATCAGCTGTACATTTCCACATAAGCGAATTGTGATCATTTTTCTTCCTCCTTTCCATGTCGTATCAGCTTACATTTCCTTCTCACCTCTCCTCTCCTTCTTAAAATATCCTCATTAATCCCAGTAGCTGCAAGACTTGTTGTGGCTGCTAATTTAATTTCTCACCATGTACCCGAGCCTCGCATTGCCTCCACAGTCCTTGTGCCCTCTGACTCCTTGCCATATGCCTTATCAGTCCCTATCTCCCTAGGCCTGCATCTCCATGATCATATGTACGCCTGTTTGGCACAGGCCTTCAAAAACAACCTGTGTGACTGTCCAGGCTGCAATAGCATCTCCCACCACCTTTGAGTCTACCGCTCTTTCTTCCTACAGTTCGTCTTATCAACCTCCAGGCTCTCCAGCAGTTATTTCTTTTCTCTTTTTTCCCCTCCCCTGCTTTACGAGATTTTGTTGTTGCCAGCGTTGCTTGTCAGCATATAATTCATTAGTAGCAACCCATGCTGGGAGTAGTTACTGCCTTGTCTGGTATCATCTTACAATCTGTCACATTTTTTTATGGTTTTGTTTCCCCCTCCTTGTGAAAAAGCAGTCAGACTCCTCCATCTTCCTTCTTAGAGGTGATTAAACGTCCCTGCTTCTTACATAGCTGTGCAGTGTTGAGGAAAAGAAGACAAGCACACCCATGTTCCCCACCCTCCCCTTCCTCTAGACTTCTTGTAGCTCTTTCCTCTCCCCACCTCCTGCCTCTGTGGTCTTCTGCCCTAGCGGGCAAGGACCTTGGGATCAGGTCAGATCCAAGGGACCGTGAATGAAATGAGAATAAGAGTTCATGTAGTGCTACAATAACAGGTTGATTTGATAGCTTGGGGCTGCAGCTCAGTGACAGAGTGTCTGTTTTCACAGAATCAGAGAAGTGCAGAGTTGGAAAAGAACCTAAAACTCATCTAGTCTAACCCCCTACAATAGAGGAATCTTTGCTAGGTCATATGTGGCAGATCTTAAAAAGCAGAGACATCACCTTGCAGACAAAGGTCTGTATAGTTAAAGCTATGGTTTTCCCAGTAGTGATGTATGGAAGTGAGAGCTGGACCATAAAGAAGGCTGATCGCCAAAGAATTGATGCTTTTGAATTATGGTGCTGGAGGAGACTCTTGAGAGTCCCATGGACTGCAAGAAGATCAAACCTATCCATTCTGAAGGAAATTAGCCCTGAGTGCTCACTGGAAGGACAGATCGTGAAGCAGAGGCTCCAATACTTTGGCCATCTCATGAGAAGAGAAGACTCCCTGGAAAAGACCCAGATGTTGGGAAAGATGGAGGGCACAAGGAGAAGGGGATGACAGAGGACGAGATGGTTGGACAGTGTTCTCAAAGCTACCAGCATGAGTTTGACCAAGCTGCAGGAGGCAGTGGAAGACAGGAGTGCCTGGCGTGCTCTGGTCCATGGGGTCACGAAGAGTCGGACACGACTAAACGACTAAACAACAACAACAAATGTGGCAGATCGTATCTCCGGGTAGAGCTGGGAGAGAACCCTTGTGTGAAACCTTCAAGATGGCCTACTAGCCAGGGCAGGTGATACCAAGCTAGATGGAACAATGGGTCTGATTCTGTATAGGGCAGCTTCCTCTTTGGAATGGAATATTAGAATGATAAGAGCATCTGCTTTGCACGCAGGAAGTCCCAGGTTCTCTCTCTGGCATCTCTAGGTAGGGCCGGGAGAGAATCCAGCCTAATGCCATGGAAAGCTGCTTTCCCTCAGTGTAGAAAACTGGAGCTAGCTGGTCCCTCTCCATTTAAGGCAATTTCCTATGTTCCATTTGCAAAAGTGGAAGAACATACATTGAAATTAGTTCCAGAAGACACTGTTTGGTTGTTGTAGTAAGGTTTAAATAGGCCTCCCATGGGCACAACAACAAAGCAGCTGCCAAAAATGGCAGTGAAATAATATTATTAATAATAATTTATTATTTATACCTCACCCTTCTGGCTGGGTTTCCCCAGCCATGCTGGGTGGCTCCCAACAGAACACTAAAAACATGACAAAACATCAAACATTAAAAACTTCCCTAAACAGGGCTGCCTTCAGATGTCTTCTAAAAGATAGTTGTTTATCTCCTTGACATCTGATGGGAGGGCATTCCACAGGGTGGGTGCCACTACCAAGAAGGCCCTCTGCCTGGTTCCCTGTAGCTTCACTTCTTGTAGTGAGGGAACCACCAGAAGGCCCTCAGCACTGGACCTCAGTGTCTGGGCTGAACGATGGGGGTGGAGACGCTCCTTCAGGTATACTGAGCCAAGGCCGTTTAGGGCTTTAAAAGTCAGCACCAGCACTTTGTATTGTGCTCGGAAACGTACTGGGAGGCAATGTAGGTCTTTCAGGACCGGTGTTATATGGTCTCGGTGGCCACTCCCAGTCACCAGTCTTGCTGCTGCATTCTCGATTAATTGTAGTTTCTGGGTCACCTTCAAAAGCAGCCCCACATAGAGCGCATTACAGTAGTCCAAGTGGGAGATAACCAGAGCATGCACCACTCTGGTGAGACAGTCTGCGGGCAAGTAGGGTCTCAGCCTGCGTACCAGATGGAGCTGGTAGACAGCCACAGAATGAAATGGTAGTGAAACAGTGCAAAAACACATTTTCAGGAAGTTGACTTGACTTTTAGAGACCATTTTGTTCACTCCCAAGCTCTGAACTTCATGCATTGAAAATGTTCATCCCTGAAAATTCAGAACCAAAAGGTGGACATGCTTTAGCAACTGGGCCTGTTTTCTCGCTAGTCTCCAACCTGCTGTGGCAGCGTGGCAGTTGCCCTGACTGTCAAGTGCAGAAGGCAACAGAGGGCTTTTTGAACCCTGGGGGGAAGCAGCTGAGCAAACAGTGTTAATTTTGTTATCTCTCCTGGGCCAAAGTATGCTTAAAATTAGATGCGACCAAAAAACAAACAAACCTTGCTGTAATCTTAGATGTTGCTAACTAGTTTTTATACCCCCACGTGACGTGGGCTACAGTCCTATGTACTTGCTTAAGTTCCACTGAGGTCAATGGGATTTAAAGAGCTTGACTGGAAACAGGATTGTAGACATTGGCTTTGGGGTGGACAGCTCACCACCTTCAGAATCTAATCTGCCCCTGTTCTCTCCACCGTAATATTCCAGTCCTTGCACCAGCTCCACCAGATGAAACGGATTACTGGACGTGATGTGCATGAGATATATCATCTGCATCTGTTTTGTTTGTGTGATATTTTTAATAACTTATTTACCAGGAGAAGGAAGTGTGCCTTAAAAATAGCCAGCCACGGGGCCTTTAGCATTAAGTGCACCTGTTTGTGCCTTAAACTCAATTATTTTTCATGTTTGCTCTCTAATCCTTCATTATTTGAAGATGACAAGAAAAGAATGCATTGGGATCGGAAAGGAAAAACAAATGAACTGTTAGCCCATATATTTATATATGACAACCATCTTCTCAAACTATATATATAGAATATTTTTGACATTACACTAGATGTGAGGGGAGAAGGATCTTTATTAACTGTGGATTTTCTTTTCTTTTCTTCAGCTGAAATGGGAGCTGATATTTCAGTATCCATCTTGAACGTTTTCAACATGTTTTGAAGTTTCTCTTTATAGAAGGTGTGGGGAGGCTTTGACTGAACTACAACTCCCATCAGCCCTAGTGAGTATGGCCAATGGGCAGGGAAGATGGGAATTGTAGTTCAGCAACATCTGGAAGTCAAAGGTGCCCCAGCACCATGCCTTACAGAGACGACATTACCAGCTTCACCTTCTTGGATCATGCTGTTCCCCACACCCAGTCAGACATAAAGGCATCCAATCTGGTGGCATACATGGTGTGTGGGCATTCTGGAAAGCTACTTGAATGGGCAGATTTCATACTCTTTGGACATGGTTGTTACTGACATACTGCAGGCAGGTTTTTGGTATGGTGGAAGTTGCCCACATCAATGATGGACGATCAAGCAGTGGAAACCGAGGGGAGAAGCATTCAAGTTGTACCCTAGATAGTCCACACTACAGGCTCTGCTGTGTTGGTTGCCTGGACTTCTGACTGGCTTTGTAGACCTATCTCATTTATCTGAGGAGGTGTATAGCATAGGAGCTGGCCTTCACTAGGTCAGGTTCTCTGACCATCTAGTTCAGTGGTTCTCAACCTGTGGGTCCCCAGATGTTGTTGGACTACAACTCCCATCATCCCTGAGCTCTGGCCTTACTAGCTAGGGGTGATGGGAGTTGTAGTTCAACAACATCTGGGGACCCACAGGTTGAGAAAGGCTGATCTAGTTCACCATTACCCAACCCAATGCATTGCTTTGAGCTCAACTCCCAACAGCCCCAGTTAGCCTGTCCAGTAGTGAGGGATAGTGGGTTTGTAGCCAAAAACATCTGGAAGGAACCGAGTTGGGAAAGGCTGATCTCACCCATCAGGACTGGCTGAAATGATGCCCTTGCCATTGTCAAGCTACATATAGTATCCAAAGGCAATCAGGTTTGGGGGCACCTGAAGCAGAAAATCCCCAAAGGCAGCTCTCTCTTGCTCCGTGGCAGTAGACATACAACAACAATTAATTAAGTAACTAACTAACTATCCATTTGCTGCCAACCAAATCCAGCAGCTTGAGATAGCTGCTTCACTCTGCCTAACGGATGCTATCTGATCCTTCTAACCTGAAATGACATGCATGGGAACCAGGCTGTTCAGCATCCATAGAATATAGAAATCATAGAATTGTAGAGTTTGGAGGGATCCAAAGAGTGAACTACTCCAGCCCCATGCAATGTAGGAATCACAGCTAAGGAATCCCTGAAAGAAACCAAGCAAAGTACTCTACCTAGGGATGTAGGGGGAGAGAGACATTCAGTTGGCATTTAAAACTACCTAATTCACACTTTCTGAAACCATATGCAGACTGAAACACAGCCATCCCTTGAAATTCGGAAGATAGGGTATTAGTAACAACTCTGCCTCTTTGGTATGTTAGACTGAGCAGTAAACATCATGGCTGTGTCAGGATTTGAGTTCAAAACCTCTGCAGTCCTCGTCTGATACTTTATCCCCTACATCATACTGCTTCTTCTGCTGGCCTTCCTGTCTGTGGCCTTTCCTTCAAATTGCGCCTTGAATTTTACCTGAAACACAAGTGAAATTGGGTGGTGACTCCATGATGGTCAAAAAGGAACAGGGGAAGGAAGGAAGGAAGAAAAAGTCATCAGGGAGTTCTTACCATATTTCATTCTTTCCATCCTGCTCTCTCTTTTTCTCCCTCTTGGCCAAGCATTAATGTTGAGATAAATCTATTGAAATATGGGCTGACAGTCTGAATCTATTACAAGGTGGGAAGCTACTGGGCCCTTTCGAATTAATATTTGAAGCCAGGATTTATCTCTGTCACCTTAATGGTCCAAAGTCCTTTTGTCTGCATTGGGCTGCCATTTGGCTGCTGTTGCTCCTCAGAGCACGGACTTTCAGCATTTGATGTATTCTTAACGGAGGGAAGGTATGACTCTGAGCTTCACTGAGTCAGAATTTTCATGACATGTTTTGGCAACAGCCAAGAAGCAACCTGCGGACATTTGTACAGACGACTCTTGACACCCAGTACACACATTTGCCCCTTCAAATGGCATAAATCTAAAGGCCATTTCCGTTCCTCTCACTTTAGATTTGCTGTTTATAATATATGTTAAATAGATGACATGGATCCTGCTGGATTAATAACATTTTATGACTATGTAGATTAAATCAACACTGGAGGGCTTTAGGGGTGCCATAACAGGGAACTTATTTATCACAGAAAGTTGTACTATGATTGTGGCATGTCATTTTGGGAGGCTAGTGGCACAATCATTTTGCTAGAACCCAGGGCCATGCAATGAAGCTGAAAGTTGGAAGAATTGGGGAGAGAAAAGGAAGCACTTCTTCATACAGCACTTAGGTAAAGGTAAAGGGACCCCTGACCATTAGGTCCAGCCGTGACCGACTCTGGGGTTGCAGTGCTCATCTCACTTTATTGGCCGAGGGAGCCAGCGTACAGCTTCCGGGTCATTTGGCCAGCATGACTAAGCTGCTTCTGGTGACCCAGATCAGCGCACGGAAACGCCGTTTACCTTCCCTCCGGAGTGGTAACTATTTATCTACTTGCACTTTGAGGTGCTTTCGAACTGCTAGGTTGGCAGGAGCAGGGACCGAGCAACGGGAGCTCACCCCGTCGCGGGGATTCGAACCGCCGACCTTCTGATCGGCAAGTCCTAGGCTCTGTGGTTTAACCCACAGCGCCACCCGCGTAGCACTTAGCTAAGCTATAAATTTGGCTCCCACAATATGCAGTGATGGTCTTTAAAAGGGACGCGGGTGGCACTGTGGTCTAAACCATTGTGCCTCTTGGGCTTGCCAATCAGAAGGTCGGTTGTTCGAATCCACATGATGGGGTGAACTCCCGTTGCTTAGTCCCAGCTTCTGCCAACCTAGCAGTTCAAAAACATTACCAGTGCAAATAGATAAATAGATAAAGAGATAATGCTGTAGTGTTTCCATGCTCTCTGGCACTTGTCAGTTTTTTGTGCCCCAGTAGCTGTTAAGTCCTGCTTGCCACATAACCCAGAAAGCTGTCTGTGGACAAATGCCAGCTCCCTCGGCCTGAAAGCGAGATGAGCTCTGCACCCCATAGTTGCCTTTGACTGTCCAGCGATCCTTTACCTTTTTACCTTACCTTTAAAAGAGGGGCATGATTGGTGCCAACCATGAGCCCCACTTTGTTTTCTTGCAGGCGCCATTGGGATTCAAACTGTACCTGCAAGCAGATATATTACTTCTGCAGAGCAACAAAGCTGTCCGCAAAGTCAACCCACAGAGGAAAATGTCTATCTGCCATTATGGCTTGAATCCAACCCACACCTGTGTACAGACAACTTCAGAGGGGCTTGCTGTCAGCATTGTTCAGCTGATTGGCACTGCCAGCAAACCTACTTGCCAAGGAACAATCAGCTCCTGATGGTTCATTTGCAGTTGTGTCTTTTTACTTGATGTCATGTATGGGCATGACTTGGCAAAAATGTA
Source organism: Podarcis pityusensis (assembly GCF_964106645.2). Lineage (NCBI taxonomy): Eukaryota > Metazoa > Chordata > Lepidosauria > Squamata > Lacertidae > Podarcis > Podarcis pityusensis. The sequence goes on along the minus strand of NC_138039.1, from coordinate 41,993,615 downwards.
CGGTACTCATGGGCCAAATTAGGATCCCCGCCAGGCCTAAGTGGACCTGTGAGGTAGAGATTCCCCTGCATCAAATATTACTGGCAGACACAGGGCCAGATTTAGGTTTGGTGAGGCCCTAAGCTACTGAAGGTAATGGGGCCCTTTATATGTCCAGCTGTCCTTTTGTCGACAACAAATTGTCACTGTTTTTTGTGATGAATATATACTATATCATCATTTATGGACCTAATAGGTATCTAAAGCCATTTACACATGCAGAATGTAGGCACCCTATATATAGAAATGAGCAAACCAGTGATATTTTAGGGAGCAGGCTAGCAGGCGAGGCCCATTATTTACATCATAGGAGCCTACACAACACAAAACATTGTTGCTGTATGTAGGTTTTATTTTATTCATTTTTTATCTTATGTTTTGGAAATGTACATCCAGTTATTGTTTTTTCCTTTAAATTTTTGGAGGGTCCCCAAGAGAGTGGGGCTCTAAGCTATAGCTTGTTTAGCTTATATGTAAATCTGGCACTAGACACACAGCAATGGGTTCTCCGATGACAGCCCAACTGAAACGAACCAGAACCACCAGAAAGCACACGGAGAACTTGCTACTGAATTGTGCTGCCAGGTTATGTGCTGATTAACTGTGTTTGGACAGAGGTGTTTGCTTGTGCTTTCCAGGGTGTTTGGACAGGGATGTTACTTGTACTATTAAAGGGTATGTGTCTAAAGATAGCCAGGCAGGAGTAAAATCTTTGCTTGTGGGGAAGAGTAATGCTTACACAGCCTTCAGTGTGTAAGGACAACATCCCCCAGCATGTAGCATGGCTACAAATGACACATAAAGGCTTTCCTACAGCTCTGCACTGAGGAGAACACCGTTTTAAAAAGTCCACAGTCCCGGCCTGATTGTACCACATGCTTTTTCTGAGGCATAAACAATGTATTATGTTAAATTAATTGATGGCTGCTGCCCACTGGGATTGGTAGGGGAGAAGGCAATAGGGGGAGCCATATTAGCCAATGACAGGCAAAGCACCCCAAGTTTGAGAGAAGATTGAGGCAAACGAAGCACAGTGCTCCGTTCACCCCAGTGGACCAGACTCTACTGCTAGAAGTCTTGAATGGGTCCCCCCAATCAAGCGCAGGACCATACTGTGTGGGTGACAAAGGAGCAAAGTCCTCAGGGTCGCGGTCCCTTCACCCCCCAATAACATATCTGCCCCCCCCCCAAGTTAATGGGCACTGCTAGTTATACGGTGCACGTGATTGATTATGTGGGGCAGGGCTTATCTGCCCCCCCCCATTTTTTATTCAAGTTGGCACCCTTGATGGGTGAGCCTAGGGAATATAAACTTCCCACCTCCACTGCCATGATTCTGTTGAAACTCTACACATACAGAGCTCTTTGCTTTCATGCTGCCAGTGGAAGCCTTCCTCCCAATGCTAGTAGTAGCTTGTGGGGAGGAAACTCGCAGGATCTCAGCAGGGAAATCTCAGCCATGTTGTCAGTCAGGCTTCCCCATGATTGCTATCTTTGCTTTTCAAACCCAGTCACTTTAAGCACATTTTAACACCGCATGTAGTTGTGCAGAGCAGACTTTTGAATGGTGTTGTCATTTTTCTGCCCAGGCTCCCACAAGTCACCCCACAACTTGTAGCCCATGTTGACGCCAGTTTACTGCTAGTCTGGCATCCTCCCAAGTTAAATTTCGTTGCTTGGCAATCCTGCCACGACTCCTCTCCCACTCTTTTCACCCTCTCCCCTTTATGAGTTATTTGTGTATAATAGATACAGATGATAATAATAAACCATAAAATTGCAATCCATCTCTCTGATGCCATAAAAATCATAATCCGCACAGCCTGGCGTCCCAGTGATGGATTATTACTTGTCTAATGCTGCAGTTATGAAGAGTTCAGAAGGTTGTTTTTTAAAGGATTAATGGAGATTAAAATATTTTCACAGCAAAAGGGCAGGACAGCTTGAGGCACAAGGAGGCAAAGGCATACACATCATGGAATGTTCCACATCATGTGAGTAACTGAAAGAATCCACACACTGTCGCCAGTTTGGATGACACTGGGTGAATTGGCATCACGGGCATGTGGCAGTGTGGGATTTTGACTGGGCTTCTTTTGAATTTATTTATTTTTAATTGGCTTTTAAATGGGAAAAGGGATTCGTGAATGCCACGATCTAATCCACCTATGATCTAATAAACTGGCTGATATTTGAAAACAAGCTGCTGGGTAGGTGTGACTGCGTGGGGAGTTTATGCCAGCACTGACAGGGTTGGTACTATCATCATGCAGAAAAGTCACCTCCAATGGTGTAGTGGTAAATTTCAAAATTCAGGAGCTCATCATCCTCTCCCCAAGGAAAGCCAATGGGCCATGCCCCCAGAGAGAGTCCAAAACTTCAGGCAAAAGTTTGGAGAGAGACCAGAAACTGCAGCTATTGCAGGATTCAGTAGCCTGCATTTTCACCTGTGAACTGCAACATAAGAGCATACGGAGAGCCTGCTGGTTTAAGCCAATGTCCCATCTAGTCCAGCTTGCTGTTCTCACAGTGGCTAACCAGATGCCTTCAGGAGGCCCACAAGCAGGATTTGTGCACAAGAGCACAGTCTCTTTCTGTGGTTTCCAGCAACTGGCATTCAGAGACAAAGCAAAATAAAAAAAATTCCTTCCAGTAGCACCTTTGTTGTTGTTTAGTCATTTAGTCGTGTCCGACTCTTCATGACCCCATGGACCAGAGCACGCCAGGCACTCCTGTCTTCCACTGCCTCCCGCAGTTTGGTCAAACTCATGCTGGTAGCTTCAAGAACACTATCCAACCATCTCGTCCTCTGTCGTCCCCTTCTCCTTGGGCCCTCCATCTTTCTCAACATCAGGGTCTTTTCCAGGGAGTCTTCTCTTCTCATGAGGTGGCCAAAGTATTGGAGCCTCAGCTTCACAATCTGTCCTTCCAGTGAGCACTCCGGGCTGATTTCCTTCAGAATGGATAGGTTTGATCTTCTTGCAGTCCATGGGACTCTCAAGAGTCTCCTCCAGCACCATAATTCAAAAGCATCAATTCTTTGGCGGTCAGCCTTCTTTATGGTCCAGCTCTCACTTCCATACATCACCACTGGGAAAACCATAGCTTTAACTATACGGACCTTAGAGCACCTTAGAGACTAACAAAGTTTGTTATTGGTATGATCTTTCTTGTGCATGCACACTTCTTCAGATACACTGAAACAGAAGTCACCAGACCCTATATATAGTGAGAGGGTGGGGAGGTGTATTACTTAGAAGTGTGGTGGGAATGGGTGATTGGCTGATAGGTGTGGTAAACCTGTTGATGACTGTTAATGACTGCAATTGGTCTTACAGGAAAAAGCAAGGGATGAGATGGCCAAAAATAGCTTTATCATGTATAATGAGATAAGAATCCAGTGGGTTCAGTGGGACCCACTCCTAAGCCCTTTGGCCCTCCAGATGTTTGCTGGACTAGAACCCCACACCCCCATGCCTGACCATTGGCTATGCTAGCTAGGACTTCTAGGAGCTGAGAGTCTGAAAATATTTGGAAGGCCCTTGTTTCCCCTAAGTAAATTAAGCACAGAACTGGAGATAGGGTTTATCACAAAGTATCTGTGCAAGTGACGATTTGTGCACTGTATACTATCCATCTACCTGGCACTTACAATATACTGCACACAATGCTCTAAGATTCTAGCAATTTATTTTTTTAAAAAAACAACTTCTTTTTTTAAAAAAAAGGTGGCAGCATTAATTTTCATGTTCGCCTTTAGTATGACATACAGACTTTGTCTTCATTATACTGAAATACAGTCTGGAGAAAAATAACCCTTGAATCCATTTATGTTTCCAATTTGCTTTGAGCTGTTTTTCAACAACTTAGGTCAGGACCTAATTTCTGAAGCAATCTTCGTGGTATTTTATTGTTCACCAGTGAATTGTGCATGATCAAAGAATCTATCAGGAAAATTCTCTTCTCCCCGCCCTGCATTCTTCTTCTTCTTTCCTGTAACATCACTTACCCCTAATATCTCATTGTGGTTATCAATGTTGTAAGTTGAATACAATTTTAGGACCAAGAGCTTGACTGTACTTTTAAAAAGTGTGGTTTAAATTCACCCATCACCCTGGTTTATGATAGCTGGTGCCTCAAAATCACCCAAATGAACTAAGGCAGTCAAACAACTGCAATCAAGTCTTTAGCAGAAGTTTGGCAGGCTCTGTTCTTTGCTTTTAAGGGGGAAAGTATTGGGCAAAATGGCTGCTTTTGCTGTGCATCTTTTCTACCCGCCTCTTGGACTGAAGGATCACAAGTTGAATTATTTTGTTAAAAGTCAGAACATGCAGTAAAATGTTAGTGGGCAGAGGGCTTTGGAGCCACTAGTCTGGAGTTGAGCCAGACATCAGAGGATGCAAAGGAAAAAACCAGGGTCAGAGAAGACCTTGTTGATCAGGCAAACTCGGCTTTTATAACCTTTCCTGTCTCTTACTTAATTTATTTCATATCCTGCTTCTCTCCCAGTGTAGAGTCCAAGGTGTCTCACTGTCAGGCTTCGGGGAATTGGCTTCCTCCCCCATGGCAGTAAATAAGAAGATAAAATGAAAGGAACGTCTTACCAGTTAGATTGTTTAATAATCACAGTGTGAGAGAGAAAGAACACATCTCCCTAGAAATGGCAGCGCTCCCAATTAAGGCTCACTCCCCCCACCGTCCCTATTAATCTACGTCACTCCTACGTCTTGTAATCTGAGCTTGTACCCTCTGCACTTTCTGTTCTAACACTTTCTGAGCTCCCCGTGTCTTTGGGGAAGGGAGGGGTGAATGCTATCCAGACACTGTGAATCTGTTAACTCTCTCTCTCTCCCAGTGTTTCTTCTCCTAGCTGTTCCCCATCCAGTATTTCCCAGCTTCTGCCTTCTGAACTATGCCCCTCTGCAAACCACTGTTCCAAATCTATACTGTCCTCCTGCTCCTGGGAAGATTCAGGATCAGGGGAAGGGGGTGGCTCCTACCATTCTTCCTCAGTACAGACCTCCTCAGCATGGTCCGTGACACTCACACCATGAATTAAAACAAACACAACTACAAACAGTACGCACACGCACACACACCCTAATAAAAACAACACTGAAAAATGTAAAAAGCATACACACAAAAGAGAATGTGCCACACCCTCCCTCAGCAGACCTTGCCATAAAAGCCAATTAGCAGCCAAAGGCCTGCTAGAACAAAAAAGTGTCTTTGTCTGTCAGTGAAGGCAGCAGAGAGGGGACTAGCTTAGCCTCCCATGGAAGGGCGTTCTACAATCTGGGAGTAACCACCGAGAAGGCCCTCTCTTGTGTCCTCACCAACTATACTTGTGAAGGTGATGGGAAAGAAAGACCTGCCCTGAAGATGGCAAGGCCTGGACAGGCTCATGTAGGAAGATGCAGTTCTTCAGATAGCCTGGATCCAAATCATTTAGGGCTTTGTGGGTCGTAATCAGCACTTTGAAGTGCGTTAAGAAACAGACCCACAGTCCGTGGAGAGGTTTTGACAAGGAGTTTCTGTTCTCCTTGTAATCAGCTTCCGTTAGCCATCTGACCACAGCAACTTGGACCAGTTGAAGTTTCTGAACACTTTCCAAAGACAGCCCCGTGGAGAGCATGTGGCAGTAATCCCAACAGAAGACAACTAACTTCATTGTGGCCATATCAGACATCTTCAGGGACAGGTGCAGCTAGCGTAGTAGTTTTAAATGTGCAAATGCCCTCCCAGCCACTGCCAAAACCTGGGCACCCAGGTTCAGGGATGAATCCAGGAGTATACCCAAGCTATTAGAGTGCAAAGATTAGCTTGGGTGGGTGGGGCCAAACCAGAGCATCACGGCCTGGAAGATCTACAGTCTGCAGTTCTGATAACTCACCACAGGGGGAGCCACAGACAGGCTAAATGTTCCCAATCCTGGTCTCAGCTGGGTCTGATGCTGTGAATCAGATCCCTAAGCTCAGAAATAAGTGCCACACTTTTAACATCTGGGGGAAAAGGTGCCAGTACTGTGTATCCTTGAGTACCCCCAGAAAAAAAGCACTGGCAGCAGTAATAGTAGTGTGAGGGGGGAAATCTAGAAGAAACTTTGTAAAGCTTTGGGAAGGTTGGAGTCTTCTAGATTTATTTTTTTGTAATGGGCATAATTTTCTCCATTCTTTGCTACTGATTTTATGAATAAAGGCTTAGCACACATAGCTATTATATGATAATATTTGACCTATCCATTAACCATGAATGTGTGTGTCTTCTTTCCCATATGACGCAATAATCCTCCGAAATCATCATCCCCACAGCCTTTCTTTGCCAAGGGTAATCTTTAAAGCCTTCCCTTGGTTTACATACAAGGGTTTACTGAGGCTGTTTACCAAGATGATGAGTAATTACATTCCTTGTGGCACTGGAAAAGTAGAAAAGGAAAAGCCACACGGCTCTTTGCTTATCAACTGCCCTTCCTCTCTCCTGTTCTCTGTCTCCGACTCACCCCTCTCCACAGCATCTCACCTTGAAATGTCTCTGAGCACAGTCAATGTGACCTCAATTACTCCTTCCTCTTTTCCTCTGCCTGGGCTCCTCCCTCCTTGCTCAGCTGAAACCTTTTCTACCCATTTACATTATGACTGAAAAGAATTGACCTGCCTGACCTTCGAGCGGCTCGATACACGCAAATCCCAAAACTGTGAAGTTTCTCTCTCTCTCTCTCTCTCTCTCTCTCTCTCTCTCTCTCTTTCTTTCTTTTGACACAGTCGAACTGAGCATGATGACTGCAAATATTTAGATAAGCAGCAGCTTTAGGGCTTAATGGGAAAGGTAGAGGTGGCCTTTTAAATAAGATGCACTTCCCAAAGCACTAGGGATTTGGCAAATTCTGCCATTGCTGAAAGCTTATCCCCCAGTTTAATTAATGCCATTAAAGGACCCCAATAAAACAGGGGTCAAGTCCCATTCAGGTGGTTGGACCGCTGGTGTCCTCTCACGGCATCAGGCTGGTCTCGTCCACCTCCCACCGAGCACGGCCTGCACCCGAATCCTGCTCCCTGTGCAGTGAAATGTGAAATTGTATTCGTCAGCCAGAAGAGCACAGCAGCACAAACTAATACGTGTAGCAGCCCATGTAATAGGGAGGACTATGAGAGGGACGCTTGATTCAAATCACCCCTGTGCATGAGGCATGGGATAAGGTCATTGCCAACGGCTGCCTACACCAGAGTTCCCATTTCAGATAGATTATGGGAAACATTAAAGTCATCTCATGGGTGAAACTGGTGCCTGTCCATTCTCGTTGAATCTTTGGGAGGGAAGATAAAGGGGAGGGCAGTGAAAGGGGAAGGTATAAGTGGGGGTAACAGGGAATGGGTTTCAACCTGCACTGGTGGAGGAGGCTGATGGAGATAGATTAATCTGTAAATTAAAATTTCAACCTCCTATCCTACACGTGTGGGAAGAATATGAGAGTAAAGAGGCTATGAAGGCCTTTTAGAAGAGTGAAAACGCTTATGTGCTTTTGCAGGTGACTGGAAGCTTGGAATGAGGCAATTACAGGTATTATCCTGGTTTATTTGTGTTCTGTTAGCATTCCCTTCTCTGTCCCCATTGAATCACACGTTTTAGTAAAAACAGAAATGTTTACTTACATTTCAGTGCAGGCAGCAAATAAATCAAAGTGGTATGCAGGTAAAGACACTTCTTAGTTACAAAATGCAAAATTAGTTTCCAAAATGGAATCTAGGCTCTGAGCACAGTTGAGGCATGTACATCTGCTCACATTGCTGGCTTGAAAGGAAGAGAGAGACAGAGGCAAGAAGGAAGGAGTGAAAAAGTAAGATCCTTTGTCCTATTTCTGCCACAGGAAGTAAGGGGCTATGATATCACACAGACCTGTCTTCTCTAGGCATACAGAAACTATGTGAGTCGTAGCCCCTTCATACGCTTATTTAGCAGACATAAGTGTCATTTTGACAACAGATTTTCCCACAGAGGCGACATTGCCACCACACCCACAAGATTTATGGAAGAAAGGTTATATTTATTGAAATGAAATGTTTTAAGACTCTGCAAAATCAGTAAACCAAATTAGCCATATAAAACCTTCCTTCCTTGCTCTGAGCACCATAGATATAACAAGGGCATTGTCATAACCCTACAGTATTGAGTAGGCCAATAAAGAGAGTACCCCAAATTATGGGCTGACTGAAAAATCCCTGCCCATAGTGTACAGGGAGGGAGGGCACTACAAGGAGAAGAAGGAAGCATTTGGGGTCCCAACAAGCTACCTGACCGCTCCCAAATCCTCCCCTGGGCTGAGTTTCTTTTGAAGGGGAATTGGGGTGCATCAGATTCACCTCCACACTAACAGGTAGGAATGGCTTGCATCTTGCAAACAGGATGAAGATGTCTGATTAGACAGCTGTTTATCAAAACACATGGCCACCTTGCAGATCATTTGCTCTTCTCCCCTCCCTTCAACCCAGAAGTGTCCTCAGTCACACACGGTCCATAAGTGCAGAAACGGATCCAGTCACACATGATGAGTGTTGTCTTCAGCTGGGCTCCACATCCTGGTTCCTGAGCTATGGGCTGAATGATTGAGACAGAGGCGGCAGCAAGCATCAGCATAATGAAGCCAAGAGACACCAGATGCAGACATACCTCTCTTTCATGCCTTATCCCATTTGATAAACAGCTGCCAGCATACATTATGACACAGAAGTCCCACAAGGAGACTTGGCTTTTCCTTGGTTGATTCCCCTATATGGGCTCTTTCCATGGTTCAAAGAAGTGACACTAGAGGAACCATATGCCATAAACAAGAGAGGAGAAATGCAAAACATCTAGGGCAGGGGTCAGCAAACTTTTTCAGCAGGGGGCCAGTCCACTGTCCCTCAAATCTTGTGGGGGGCCAGACTATATTTTGAAAAATAATAATGAATGAATTCCTATGCCCCACAAATAACCCAGAGATGCATTTTAAATAAAAGGGCACATTCTACTCATGTAAAAACACGCTGATTCCCGGACTGTCTGCAGGCCAGATTTAGAAGGCGTTTGGGCCGGATCTGCAACCTCAGAGTCGTCTGTGACTGGACCTAATGGTCAGGGGTCCCTTTACCTTTACCTTTACCTTTACCTATGTATATTGGAAGCTGCCCAGAGTGGCTGGGGCAACCCAGTCAGAAGGGCAGGATAGAAATAATAAAATCTGTTGTTGTTGTTGAATAGGACCTCCCTATTTTCATTGGAGAAATGTTGGAGGGTATGACATCTGGATAACCATAGGTCTCCCATCTCTGAATTTGACGCCCATAATTCTTTTATTTCCTTTTGCAGCTTCCATTACTCCATTTGTATTATTTCCTCTTGCAATGGTAAGCACGTATTTAGACTCAGTGAATAGACGCGACATGAAAAAGTAAATCCTGCTTGTTGTTTCCATGTATGCTGATATAACTATATACACACAAGCCATGCTCAGGTGCACACCAGCACAATGCTCTCGGCTCTGCCTTTTGAAAATGGGATTTCGTTGTAATATCTTGCCTCAGGCTAGGAGTTTGGTATTCATATTCCTCACAGAGGTCTCTTATTCTAGAGGAAATACAACACAACCAGGCGGGTTGGGGTAGAGAAAATAATTCCTTCCTCAAACAAGCAACTCTCCTTGAGAAGCAAATTCTGTCCCAAATTGTAAGTCTTTTAAGCTGGATATTATTTTGCCCTCATAGTGGCAGCGCACAAAAAATAATTATTATTTGGATTTCAAGTTATAATTGTGAAACACCACAGAATGTAGACATACTCTTCTGAGATATGGTAATTCCTTCTGTCATCTTCATTTCTTATTGTTTTGATTTCCCCCACTTCATATTTCCACTCAAGTTATGTCCATAAGTGTAAGTGAGAGTGTGTGTGACATCGCAAGATGGGCAAAAAAACAACGTTTTATTACAAAATAAAATACTGAAGCGTGAACAGGGAAGCATAATGACAGAGAGAGGCAAAGGCTTGTTTATATATTATTTATTTTTAAAATGGATGGGAAAGGTAGAGATTCGCATTTAAGATTGGAAAAAATGAGAAGCTAAGAGACACTGGGCGCCACAATTTAAGAAGGATATTGACAAGCTGGGATGTGTGGAGAGGGGGGCAGCCAAGATGATCTAAAGTCTGGAAACCAAGTGTGGCAATTGCCCTCCTAGGTGTGTGACATCACACTGGGTTCATAAGGAAAGGGTTAACTAATTGTAAAATGACTAACCAATGGGAACCCAAGGGGCAGAGTTAACTGTGTATAAGGTTTAAGCACAGAGGGTTTTTTTGAGAGAGAGTTAGAGTTAGGGTGGTTGAGAAGACAGTCTGGAGTTAGAAGAGACAGAGAGGATAAGTCTGTGGGTTGGGCTAGTCTGGTGTGAGAGAGTGAGAGAATTTGTTAAGAGGAGTCAGTCAAACAGTTGAGATAATCAGTCAGAAGGTATTAGGAAGGTATAGGCTGGTAAAGAAACTAAAGTTAAGATACTGACAGGAATATTATCTGAGAAACCATAAACTTGTTAATGTTTGTAAAATAAACTTGGTTTTTTTTTGTTCGCTTTTAACAACTGTCTGGACTCAGTGTTTTACCAGAGAGTAACGGGTTGGTGGCAGCGGGGAAGCGAGCACAGTGGTGGCACAGGGATCAGGGATCAATAGACCATTCAATGTCTGGGGACCCTGTGTGATCGCCACACCAAGTCTTATGAGAAACAGTAGAGGGACTTGCCTGGGAAAGAGGAGGCTGAGAGGATACTGTATATGATAGGTAAAGGTAAAGGGACCCCTGACCATTAGGTCCAGTCATGGCCGACTCTGGGGTTGCAGAGCTCATCTCGCTTTACTGGCCGAGGGAGCCGGCATACAGCTTCTGGGTCATGTGGCCAGCATGACTAAGCCGCTTCTGGTGAACCAGAGCAGCACACGGAAACGCCGTTTACCTTCCCACTGGAGCAGTACCTGTTTATCTATTTGCACTTTGACGTGCTTTCGAACCGCTAGGTGGGCAGGAGCTGGGACCGAACAACGGGAGCTCACCCCGTTGCGGGGATTTGAACTGCCGACCTTCCGATAGGCAAGCTCTAGGCTCTATGGTTTAACCCACAGCGCCACCCGTGTCCCTTGTATATGATAGCCATCTTCTGTATATGATAGGCATCTTCAAATATCTAAAGGGCTATCAAATGGAATGTGGAGCAAGCCTGTTTTCTCCTGCTCTGGAGGGTAGAAGCCAAACCAATGGATCCAAGTTACAAGAAAGGAGATTCCCATTAAACATCAGGAAGAACTTTCTGACCGCAAGAGCTGTTTCACATTGGAACGGACTCCCTTGGAAGGTGGTGGACTCTGCTTCCTTGGAAGTTCTTAAGCAGAGGTTGGATGGTCATCTGTTATGGATGTTTTAGTTGAGATTCCTGCATGGGCAGGAGGCTGGACTAGATGATCCTCAGGATCCCTTCCAACTCTGCAGTTCTATGATTCTATATGCAGCAAGAGCCACTAACTTTCACCTAAAGAGGATGTCATAAAGGCCACCCAAGAAATGCAAATACATTTAAAGGTGAAGTCCTTCCAGGTCCCACTAAAGCATTGCATGGCAGAAAACAAGGGTTGCTATACTGAGGGTCCTATGCTATCCTATGGGGAAAGGAGAGAGAATTTTGATTTTCCCTTTCTCAAGAAGAGAACTTGGTTCCCCCAGTGCAATGACATGGCATTGGCATTACAGTGGACTCTCCGGATACGAACTTAATTCGTTCTGGGTGTCCATTCGCACCCCAGAAATAACCCAAACAGAGGTGCATTTCTGCACATGCGCATGGTGTGATTGAGTGTTTATGCGCATGCGTGCAGTGTGATTGAGTGTTTTTGCATATGTGCAAGGCGCACAGTGCGCTTCTGCGCATGTGCGCATGGTGAACCTGGAAGTATACACTTCCGGGTTTGCTGTGGTCATAACCCAAAGTTTCCATATCCAGAGGGATACATAAGTAGAGGTACGACTGTATGGGGATCAGCTGCAAGGAAATGCCAAACAGAAAGGACTTGTGCCGTGTGGCAAGTCATGCCTGACAGTTTCCAGAGTGTGTTCAGTTCAGTTGTTCTAAGTTAGGATGTAAACATGTGGTCCTTCAAATGGGACTCCACCTCCCACCAACCCCAGCTATCACCCAATATGTTCAAGTGGTAAAGGTAAATGGTAAAGGACCCCTGGACAGTTAAGTCCAGTCAAAGGCGACTATGGGGTTGCGGCGCTCATCTCGCTTTCAGGTTGAGGGAGCCAGCGTTTGTCCACAGACAGCTTTCTGGGTCATCTGGCCAGCATGACAAAACCACTTCTGGCGCAAAGGGACACTGTGACGAGCGCCAGAGCACATGGAAATGCCGTTTACCTTCCTGACACAGTGGTACCTATTTATCTACTTGCGCTGGTGTGCTTTCGAACTCCTACGTTGGCAGAAACTGGGACAGAGCAACAGGAGTTCACCCCACTGCGCAAATTTGAACCTCTGACCTTCCGATCGGCAAGCCCAAGAGACTCAGTGGTTTAGACTGCAGCATCACCCGCGCCCCTTTTAAGTAGACTTGAGCCTGGGTAAGCATAGATAAGATTGTTGCTTTGTAGCACAAGCCCAACCTAGTGAAATATTCTGCACTAAATTCCATTGACCTCAATGGGTCTTATTCTCTAACATATATTTATGTTTGCACTCCACAAATGTCTACGTTCTTTTCTCTTTCTAGTGAGCTCAAAAGCTGGCTTTAGTTAGAACATCATATTGGTTTGGTTTTTTAAACAAACCAAAATGAAACAAAAAACAGCAGCAGCACAGTCTTGATAACTAGGTAGATCCAGTATTCCAAGTCATGGCTCATATTTCACCGCAGTTTACTTAGAATTCAATCTTAATTGAAAGGATCATTTGTCATCATGGGGCGTTATTGACCATTCCGTCAAAGAAATGTGTGTGCTACAGAACTTCAAGTGTGCAATTGCTCACCAGCGCAGTCTTGGTGGTCATATCCTCAGCCAGGAAGGTGAGCTTGACACATTAATCAGGTCCTCCGAGAGTGACAATAACAATAATAATTCTTTTCTAACACACCAATATAACTCTCAATTGTTTCATATTAAGGCTTGAGAAAAGCGATGAGTTAGGAGAGACTCCACATTTTAATAGAAGCAATAATTCTGCTTGAAGGGCTGTCGGAGCACTTTGGATGGAAAATGAAGCCAATAGATCCAATTTTACAGAACAAAAAGTCGAGGGAAGAGGAGGTCAGTCTGCCCAATCCTAATTCTCTTAAATGTCTCTTAAAGGCTGGCAGTAATGTGTTTGCAGTAATCAGATTTAAGCAGCTGTATATTCAGCAATTGCCACATTACTGAAAATGACTGTGATATTTTTATTGCCAAGATCAGACTCCCAAAGAAGAGAAGCAGATTCGGTGGCTGTGCATTCATTTGCTTTGATTGGGACCTCCCACTCTGCTCTCCCCCCAAAAAAGGGGGGGAATGGGTAACTCTGTGAAAAGGCATACAAAAAGATGGATCTCTGTTTTGGTGATTCCGTTTCTGGCTGTGAAGCTAAGGAGATCTAATATGAAGAAGCATCCATTGAGAATAATGGAACCTCCGTCCAAAGAAATGTGATAAGAAAATTGGATGGATGTGGAAATGGGAGAAAGGAAGGGAAGACAGATTAACAGAATGGTAATCTATGTCTAGGGATGGCCAGATTTCTCTGGGCCACACCATGGCTGCATGTTTTTAACCATAATTCCACACTGTCGTGTTACTTCCATGTTATTGGAAACCCTCAACATGCATTTTCAAACATATATTTATTTAAATGCTTATTTTATCTCTAATATGCATGTTTTGATACACCAAGAACTGTAGAGCCTTTGTTGAGACATGGTTGCACTGTTGAGGACTAGTGTGGTGTGGAGTGCTGGACTAGAACATAGGAGACCAGGATCCATATCACTACTTGGCCTTGAAGCTCACCAGGTGACCTTGGGTCAGACACAGTCCTTCAGCTAAACCTATCTCACAAGGTTGTTGTGAGGATAAAATTGGGAGGAAGCTCCTTAGAGGAAAGTTGGGATATATTTGTAACAGAGAAATAAGTAAAAACATCTGGAGAAATTCAAAATCTGGTGGGGGTGGGGCATGTTCTGGATTTGCTCATTAGTTTCTGAAGTCAGGGTCAGGTCATTTCATCATACGTGAAAGTCTTCATCCCTATATACATCCATGCCAAACCCCATAAATCACTGGTCCCCTCTCCTGGGTCGCTCTCACAGCCCCCCAGCCTCCAGTGTTCTGCCAGTCCCAGACATCCATCCACAAAACCAGGAAAGCACCACTGGCAGGAATAGGAGTGGAATACATGAAGAAACTCCCGGAGCTTGAAAGAAGGTTTGTTTTGTTTTGGGGGATTTTTTAGCCAACGCACATCTCAGCCCTCATTTTGAACAGCTGTTCGCATTGAGTGCTCCACTATAATAACTCCTGTTGAGTCTAGTATCCAGCCCAATCCTTAATTTTGCTCCAGGGGGAGCTTTCCATGGTCCTGAACCTGAGCTGGCTGACTTGCCCTTTGTCAAACTTTGCCCAGACGTCTGCAGAAGCCCCACTGAACTGAACAGGAGATGTTAAAGATCACAAGAAACAAATGAGTAGGCCATTAATGCACAATGAGTAGTCCATTAATGCACAATGGAATCAATGAGTGTGTTACCAAAGAGCTTCCCAGATTCCTGGCCACATGCTTTTGCATGCAACAAGACATTCAGGAGTCAAGTCCTTGGAGTGACATGAGCTGGGTCATCACCGTGCTTTGTCCCTCCTGTGTGGCCTGTGGGACTTATGGACAACCCATAATTCCTTGTGTCTGCTTTGCAAACATTCAGACATTAAGTGAGTGGTATTTTGTGTTTCCTTATACTGAGCCTGACTACTGCTCCATCCATTTCAGTACAATTTATTCTAATAGGCAGCAGCTCTTGAGGGTCTCAAGTAAAGGAATTTCCCAACCCTGCTGTCTGACAACTTTCAACTGGAGACGTCTGGGATTGAACCTGAGGCCTTATATATAAGAAGCACTGGCTCCACCACTGATTGCTCCAAGCTGTGTCCAATCCCCTGGGTAAGCATGATTTGGTATTCACAACTGTCGAGGAAATTGAATTAAGGTCCCTGTTGACTCAGACCAAATGGTTATATATGTATATGTCACCGCAAAGCACATAAAATGCCATTTCTGTCCACCTGCAAAAGATTCTAATCTCTATTAACTATTTAACACGAGTCAATTTGAACCATAGATGGATGACATCAGGATGGATTTGGGAAGTGTCCAGTTGGCAGTGTCATTAGCAATAATGGGGAATCATAGGCTCACGCTGTACAGCTTTGTTCATTCCCATCTCTTGTAGCGACATGGTATACAGGCTAATCTGAGCCTGGCCTCAGGCGATGACGCCAAGCAAGACAAATTGACCGACCTGGTACTGCAATAGCAGGTTCCTCCAGGGAATTCCTTTCCTGTGCTCACTCTGAAGTCCTGCCACTGCCTGACGACATGTTTTCATCCCTCTGTGCTGCCTCGCCTGATACGTTTTAGCGTGCCCACAATTTCAATCTTGCTTTCTCACTCTATAGAGCACCACCGTCCATACTGACTTCACATGCATTTTGTGAAGATTATCAGTGAGTAAATGTATATGAAGGCCTTGCCAAGGAGCATATGAGAGGGTCGAGGGTGCAAAAGGGGCACTGCCAACCTGCAGAACAGGTGGGCCTAAGAAGCAAAGGCAGTGGGAGTTTTCAGGAGAAGGTGGGATCTAAAACTTGCCGATGGTGAAGAACTGGGTTGGTATTCAAGCATATCCTTCACACACATAGCACACACCACACAATCACACATGGGAAGAATGGGTAGCTCATTGATACAGCACCTGCTTCACATGCAGAAGGTCCCAGGGTCAATCCTTGACTTCTCTAGGTAGGTTGGGGAATGCCCTCTTCTTGAAATCCTGAAGAGCCACTGAAGAGACCGGAGGCATAAGTTTAGTTTAATTGTGTTGATTAAATTTGCCAAATTGCTTCCTATGGCTGATGGAAGTCCCAAAGCTCTGCGCAGAACAGAAAAATAAAAATACAAAATACAAAAAAAAAATCAATTAATGATTAAAACAATACAGAACAAATATACTGTGGAGTTCATTAAAAGGGGGGATATAAATGCAAGGTGTAGGGGTAGGGTCTGGATGACTGTAGACTATACCACCCAACCATTTTCCGTCCCTCTTACAGGTACGTGGTGACCAAGTGATTGAGTCATTTCCCTGGCTCTTAACATATCTTCAAAGTAAGCTAGTGACAGTGTCAGAGAGGAGAAGGTAAAAGGCATAAAAAATACACATACATACAACACAAGAACGAATATCCACCAGCCACTCAAATCCACCAATGTGGTCCAAATGTCTGGGGAAATTAAATATGTATTTACCTGGTATGGAAAAGATGGCAATGTCAGTACCAGGAGAGAACCCCTGCAAATATCATTCTGTAGTTAGGGAGCTACCACAGAAGAGGCCTAATCTCTTGTTGCCACCAGCCAGATATATCTGTAGCTGCTGACATCTGAAGGGCATTGGCTTCCCAGGTGCTACCTGGAGCAATAGATGCCAAGAAAGTCAGAGTTATACCTCAAAAGAAAATTATATGAAAATGATGCGTCATTGGCATTTAATCCCTAGTAAATTAGCTAAAATGTGTAAGTCAAGATCAAATGCATGGTGGAAATGTAAAGAGAAAGAAGGCACCTTTTATCACATGTGGTGGATGTGTAAAATCGTAAAAACTTTCTGGGAGATGATATACAATGAGTTGAAAAAACTTAACTTTTCCTTAAAAACCTGAAGCTTTTCTTTTAGGGATTTTAGGTGCAGGGATCTCAAACAACCAGAAGAGATTATTCATGTATGCGACTATAGCTGCCCAGACTTTGTTAGCTCACAGATGGAAAGAAAATACAGTCCCTACCAAGGAAGAATGACAGATTAAACTGATGGACTACGCTGAAATGGCAAAACTTACTGGAAGAATTAGAAACCAGGAAGAATCAAATTTTAATAAGGAATGGGTAGAGTATATAATGTATTTGAAAAATTATTGTAAACAATTTAAGTCATTAGCAGGACTGACATAAAACTTGTAGTTAAAAGTTGAATTATGAAGTGTTACAATATTTGTTAAAATTGGAGTAAAAGAGGAGGTGCGGGGGGGGGGGAGTTGGTATAAGGATCCACAAAAGGGGGTGAGGGAAGTCAAAGGGGATATATTGATTCTATTTTAACTGTGGGGGGTTTTTTGGTCGTGATTTGTAAGCCTAAAAATTCAAAAATAAACTTATTTTAAAAACTTATTTTTTACACAAATGAAAAGAAACGAAAAGAAAAGAAAAATCAGAGTTATAGGCTGAATACAAAAAAAAATAAAATAAAAAATACAGCTTTCCCAGGATGGATGTGCTAACTGCAGGATCCTTATATGGAATATGAACAATGACTGAGTCACCAGCACATATTCCTTATACAAATGGGGCACCAAGTTTATACATTCTCATTCTGAACAGAGTGCATTTTCATGCAAGAGTAAACAGAAGCCCAAATTTCTCCCAGCCAGTTTAGTGAGCATTTAATAAGAATAAGGCACATGCCAAAACCAATTAAAATTTATTAGACTGGTAATAGAGAAAAGTAAAGTAAGCAATGTGATCTTCGTATTGCTTACAGGTGCTCAGCGGGGAGTCAGTTCAATATCAGTCAGCCCAGTCCTTCACAGTTCCTTGGTGCCAGTCATGTGAAGGGAAGCTGAAGACCAGACGCTTGATGAGAGAGAAGGGAAACCCCAAATCGATTGCAACAAAAGGCATGTGAAAACACAAGGAGGAAAATAACACTTACATTTATGTCCCAGAGTGGGAAATCCTATGGTTTTTTCTAGATCAGCTTACAGCGTTTCTCCTAAAATCAGAAGTCCTTGATATACGGGGCACAGGAAAGTGTCTATGACCATTTGTCCATCAACCTCACTATTGTGGTTCGAGGACCCGACCCCCGCTTGGTGGAATAAAGACGCGTTGACACAGAATATAAGGTTAATGGGCAAGAAAAGGCCTCAACTTTATTGATTACAGCAAGTGAGAAGGTATTGGCTTAGGCATTGGACCACGGAATATTTGATTCCACCCACTTGAAGAGGGGTGAGTCTGAAGAGGGGGTTAACCACCAGTAGGGGGAGCCTGTTGATGCTAATACAACTATAAGCTCTCCCCTGATGTCACCGAGGGTCGGGCCATGGCCCCCCGCCACACAGGCATCAGACAGGATTCACGACCGCCGGATTCCTTTAACGGAATACCCAAATTTGAAGGGGTAGGCGATGGCCACACCTTGCCCTTCCACACACCAACAACACATTCCAATGCCTAACCGCCCAATACCAAGAAAGTTGTGACGATTGCTACGAGGTAGGCAAAAAAACAAAAAAGGCCTAATGCCAGTTGGAAAAATTCCTACCAGGCCCCCTGGGCAACCTGGGCGACCAACCATAGGTCCATAGCAAGGTCAAGAGAAAAGCTAAGCCCTAAGCCCTAAGCCCTAAGCCCTAAGCCCTAAGCCCTAAGCCCTAAGCCCTAAGCCCTAAGCCCTAAACCCTAAACCCTAAACCCTAAGCCCTAAGGGAGTGGTGGGTGGGTGACTCGCGACGAGAAGGTGAGCAAATGGGCTGAATGGCTGGCACGGCTGCATCTTGAGCAGCAAACCACGCCCCCACCAAGCTGCCCGATTGGGTGCTCAGCCAGGAGGCGTGACGCGCCAGCCATGTGGATGGGGCAGGGGCATAAAGCCCCCTGCGTGATGCGGGAGTCGTCTCCCGCCCACAACACCTCCCCTCCGGAAGGAGGAGAGGCCTTGCCACTGGCAGTGGCTTCTCACAGGGTTCAGACAGAAGTCTATTCCAGCTCCACCTGGAAGATTGAACTCTGAAACTTTCTGCAAAATAAAATAAAATAAAATGCAGGTTCCCTTCCCCTTCTTCAGTTGGGCTGAAAGGTAGTGAGGGGATGACCACATCATCAGTGTCAGGACGGTTAAAAGAAAGTTCTTCTTCATGCAGTGGATAGTTAGACTATGGAATTTGTTGCCACAGGAATTTGGCCCCCAACATTGATGACTTTGAAAGATGTTAAATGGAACTGTTTGTGTGGCTTCTAGAAAAACTATGAGATCCTCTCATCCTCTAGAACCATTGTGATCCACTCCAGTCTTTTTCTCCATTTAATTTTAATTTGGATTCTACCGAGCCCGCTCAGCCTGGTTTTTGAAAAGAAATCTCTTCCCTTTAGACCAGAGTTTCCCAAACTTGGATCTCCAGCTGTTGTTGGACTACAGCTCCCATCATCCCTGACCACAGGTCCTGCTAGCTAGCGAGGATGGGAGTTGTTGTCCAGCAATAGCCAGACACTCAAGTTTCGGAAGCCCTGCTTTAGAAAGACACCGAGGGGTACCTTTCTGCAAAGCAGTCCCAATTAAGCTGAAAGTAAACGACAACCATGGTTCGGAGGCAAGGGAAATGGCTTTTCACAAAGGTCTGTGTGGGACATGTGTGTCATTACATAATAAAAGAGACAGGCAATGAGTTTTCCTGTACCTGCCTGAGTAGCACCAACGAAGGGTCATGACCCAGTCACAAGGCTATTTTCCCAAAGTCACAAGGCTATTTGAATCAGGTAATCTCAGCCCTACTGAAAGAGGCTAAACTTGGACTTCTTGGGAAATACAAAAAGCAAAGGCACTTGTTTTGTTCTGGGTAGGATATCCTTGCAAGAGATGATTAATGGCTGAATTATAGGCATTGCTTGCATTAGATATGGGTTTGGGGGAGCGATCTGGCACATTCAACCTCCTGCTCATAGCTGGCATTTCCTTTGGTGGGCACTCTAGGGGCCTTCCCCAGTCAGCTGCAATGACACACTCATTACTCAGAGTAAAGCCGAATCAGTCTTGTGCATATACAAGGTTCCTGCTGAACCAAGCTGTTCAGTAACAACTGGATAATGGTTTTTTTCTTCTTTAATTGATCACAGAAGAGTGGAGGAAGACTTGCAAGATTTTGAGGAGGGATGGAATGCAACAGAAGTAAAGTATAAGCTGTAGTATGGGCTCATGCAGGGCTTTTTTTCAGCAGGAACTCACTGGAACAGAGTTCCAGCACCTCTCAGGTGGGAGCCATTGCCATTATTAAGAGAACAAGGGAGCTGTTCATGGTGAGTTCTGGCACCTCTTTTCCTAGAATAATAGCATTGAGCTCATGTAATAGTAATGGCCTACACAACATCTTAAAAAGAAGAGACATCATCTTGCCAACAAAGGTCCGTATAGTAAAAGCCATGGTTTTCCCAGTAGTGATGTATGGAAGTGAGAGCTGGACCATAAAGAAGGCTGATCGCCAAAGAATTGATGCTTTTGAATTATGGTGCTGGAGGAGACTCTTGAGAGTCCCATGGACTGCAAGAAGATCAAACCTATCCATTCTGAAGGAAATCAGCCCTGAGTCCTCACTGGAAGGACAGATCGTGAAGCTGAGGCTCCAATACTTTGGCCACCTCATGAGAAGAGAAGACTCCCTGGAAAAGACCCTGATGTTGGGAAAGATGGAGGGCACAAGAAGAAGGGGATGACAGAGGACGGGATGGTTGGACAGTGTTCTCGAAGCTACAAACATGAGTCTGACCAAACTGCAGGAGGCAGTGGAAGACAGGAGTGCCTGGCGTGCTCTGGTCCACGGGGTCACAAAGAGTCGGACATGACTAAATGACTAAACAACAACAATAGTAATGGCATGTGTGTGCAAAAGAAGTACTTTAAATTCTATTCTAAATACTAAGGCCTTTGGCCAGGGTACAGCCTGACCCCCTCCTTTGGCAGTCCTCACAGAACTCTAGCCCAATGGTTGCCATTAATTTGATTTAAATTGATTTTATAATGAAATGATTTTAGAATGTTGTATTATTTTACTGTTGTTAGCCGCTCTGATCCCAGCTTTGGCTGGGGAGTGCGGGATATAAATAAAATTTTATTATTATTCTTATTAAGCACAATGACAACTAGTTGCTTAGATCTCTAGCACTGGCAGAGAACCAGCCAACTCTGAGTTTTTCTTTTTCTTTTTCTTTTTTTTTTGGGGGGGGGGGGAACCAACCCAGAAACTTTTCAATCTCCCATTCATTCAAGTGAGAATTGAGAATACGGTTAGGCACCAGAATATGGATGTTCTGAAGCTAAGTGGAACTTTCAGTGGAACAATGCACAGCGTCATTATCTGAGTGCACCATCTGTTGAAATGAAAGAAAAATAATACTGTGCATGTATTCTCCCCCTCCCCAGCTCCAAAACGCTACTTTCTTTCCCACCCACAAACCTCCGGCTGTCCTATATCAGCTGTGTTTGCAGTTTATAAGATTTACAGCCCCATCTGGGTTTCATTCTCCCTGCCCCCTCCCAACACGTTTTGGAAATGCTTTCAGTGTTTGGAAATAGTGGATGACTCAGACATGACCAATTAGCAGTCTCTGGATAATTTGCAGGGTATCCAGTGTTGATACTGACACTCGGAAGCCGATCCGAGCTCCCATCTTTTTTGCAGCTATTGCCGCTCTCTCGGTGGGTTGACTGACAAACACAGAGGCAGGATGATGGATGAACATTAACTGTACAACACAGCAAACACTAAACGCTGACAACTCTTGAAGAGAGTCGCCAATTCCCTGCCTAACTCCTACATTTCTGCCTGACAAAGTCCCTATTTGCATACACAGGAAAAAACAAGTTCAGAATTCCTGCAGACTTCAGAGCCTCTGGAATCGTATTGTTTTGTTTGGAAACGGGAAGTGTGCCACACAGCACAAGGTAGTAGAAAGCAAAGAGAGGTTTCTGGAGCAAAAGCTTCTTGTAATACTGACCCAGATATTGGCTACTGAGACAGTAGCCTCAGAATTGTAATGACTCAGAACTGTACTGTGATCTTTCTGAGGATTGCAAGTCTTTACAGAGGATTCCAGTACAGTGGACACTCGGGTTGCGAATGTGATCTGTGCGGAAGGCACGTTCGCAACCCGCAGCATTTGCAACCCTCGACCCGCACATCTGTGCCCGCGTGGGTCACGATTCAGCGCTTTTGTGCATGCGCAAGCGCCAAAACCTGGAAGTAACCTGTTCTGGTACTTCTGGGTTTGGTGCGATGCGCAACCCAAAATCGCACAACCAGAAGCATCTGTAACCCGAGGTATGACTGTACAGTGCTACCTCGGGTTACATACACTTCAGGTTACAGATGCTTCAGGTTACAGACTCCGCTAACCCAGAAATAGTGCCTTGGGTTAAGAACTTTGCTTCAGGATGAGAACAGAAATCGCGCAGTGGCAGCACAGCGGCAGCGGGAGGCCCCATTAGCTAAAGTGGTGCTTCAAGTTAAGAACAGTTTCAGGTTAAGAATGGACCTCCAGAATGAATTAAGTACTTAACCCGAGGTACCACTGTATTTTACAAATTTAAAAGAGGATTAGAGAAATTCACAGAGTGACTACCAGCCATGATGGCTATGCACTGCTTTCTGTCAGGTAGCAGAGGAACCAACCCCCACAGCAGGTTGCCAGGAAAGGTTATGACAAGAAAAAGTCCTTTTTATTCAATATTCACAGAGAGAGGCTTGGAAATGCAACCTCTTGGAATAATCACATTGCCCCAAGTGAGTCTCCATCCCCTCCCTCTCTCCCTTCATGCGTCATCACTACGGGTGCTGAGAAGTGCCCTCTGCCTCTGAGCTCTTTGCTCTCCTACTTTTAAGGCTCGCCAGGTTCTGGGAGATGGTGGGTCTGGAATGCTTTCTAGTGATAACGTGTCAGCCAGCTGCCCATTATTTCCCAAATTTCCCCCTCATCTGCCTCTGAGCTGTGATCTCCCTCAAACCCCTGTTGTAATTCTGAACTGTCTTCTTCTTCTCTAGAAGGGTCAGGCTGGGGAGGCAGTCTCCACCATTCTTCCTCTGCCCAGTCCCTGACACCTTCCCAGTTGGAGGCAATATGCTTCTGAATACCAGTTGCTGGAAACTGCAGGAGATGAAAGTGCTGTTGCATCCATGTCCTGTTAGTAGGATTCCCATGAGCATCTGATTGACCGTTGTGGGTGCTGGACTCAGGCCACTGACCTGATCCTGCAGGGCTCTTATGTTTTCCTAAGTGCTGTGGGTTAAACCACAGAGCCTAGGACTTGCCATTCAGAAGGTTGGCAGTTCGAATCCCTGCGACGGGGTGAGCTCCTGTTGCTCAGTCCCTGCTCCTGCCAACCTAGCAGTTTGAAAGCACGTCAAAGTGCAAGTAGATAAATAGGTACCGCTCCAGCGGGAAGGTAAACGGCATTTCTGTGCGCTGCTCTGGTTCGCCAGAAGCGGCTTGGTCATGCTGGCCACATGACCCGGAAGCTGTACGCCGGCTCCCTCGGCCAATAAAGCGAGATGAGCACCGCAACCCCAGAGTTGTCCGTGACTGGACCTAATGGTCAGGGGTCCCTTTACCTTTAAGCATCAGCACTGAAGGCCTGCTTATTCTGCGCTCTGAAAAATCTGAACTCACTTGACGAAAATAACAAGGCGTCCCTATATATGAACATTTGATAAATACAAATTTAAGGGCCTTGAACATGAGAAATGTGTCCTATATAAAATTCATCAGCTCCAAAATTCCTCAGCCCAATTTCCACAGTAGAGTGTCATAAAGCTAAATTATGAAATAATGAGTTATACTTCTTCTCATGGCAGCACGACTTGTGGTTCAATGCTATGAGTGGAATAATTGGGCATTGTGTATTAAAATGCTATTTATTTATTTATTACTCATGTATTTTTAAGCTTCATATCCTGATTTGTGTGTGTGTGTGTGTGTGTGTGTGTGGACACCATCTCCAAAATGCCTCACAACATTTATAAAATACAATTCCTTTTTCTTAAAAAAACAAAACAAAAACAACCCTACAATTTAAAGTTTGAAACCATAAATGAATATGTTTGTTTGTGCAGAGGGCCTTCTTGGTAGCGGCACCTGCCCTGTGGAATGCCCTCCCATCAGATGTCAAGGAAATAAACAACTACCTGACTTTTAGAAAACATCTGAAGGCAGCCCTGTTTAGGGATGTTTTTAATGTTTGATGTTTTATCGTGTTTTCAGTATTCTGTTGGGAGCCGCCCAGAGTGGCTGGGGAAACCCAGCCAGATGGGAGGGGTATAAATAAATTATTAGTATTAATTGTCCATTGTGAGCTATAAAATGGTGTTTTTCCCCAGAGCATTTTCAGAGTGTTTTATATATGTGTGTGTGTGTGTGTGTGTGTGTGTGTGTGTAGACGCAGCCTGGGTTGAGAATGACTCCCTTCCTTCCTCCAGCAGACACCAGACGGATCCTTTTCACCAAATGGGTTCAGTCTGGCTGGTCAAGAAGCAGTCATGAATGACCTCTCTTCCTGCCCACTAACAACGGCTGATATTTAATGTGCTCTGCATAGCATCCATTTGCTTATACAAGAGAGCTCCCCCTTGAATTGTGCCAGTGGCTATGACAAGAGCTGCCGTTTAACTCTTTTTGGTGGATAGAGGATGGTTTTTCTGTCTTCTCACTGAGGGCAAAGCATTCAGCACTGCTTGTGCTAAAAGCTTTCCTGAGGATCCAACTAGCGTTCAGCTTCAAAATCAGATTTTAGCCTCTTGAAGAGCTAATCTCCACTGCTGGAGGCCTGCCTTCAAATTGCAGGAAACTGCTGCCGCTGCTGTCTTAATGCTGTCATCCGTTTGGACCTGGGAACTAATTGGAAATCAGAAAGAAGCTTTTCTCTGTGTCAGAAAGAGAGGATGTCACTTAGCAACCAAGCCCCCCAAGATCTTGGTTTGAGATGCCTGCACTTGTGTCTCGTTCTCACTCTGGGGGTGAACATCTGCCTGAGCTGAGCTTAGGGAGGGAGGAGAAATTGGTTCAGCTCACAGCTTAATGTGGATCTAGCTCATTCACACTATCTAAGCCAATATGTGAATTGAAATGCAGTTCTCAGTGCCCAGCCATGCTGCCATCCAGATGCCATCCAGACTAAAATCCAATTTTGCATATTGTCGCATGGCATGCCACCGCAATTTCTGGGTGGTTGGTGCAAGACTCCAGGGCTTCCAGATGTTCATGCTGGCTTGGAATGAGGGACAGCAGAGACTGTGTTGTCCTTGTCATGTGACAAAGGTATTTGAGAGCAGAAGCAGTAAAGGGAAGCAGTAAAGCAGTCTAGAAAGGTTGAGAAATGCTGTAAAGCTGCACAATCACTCTGTATGCTGAATCACTGTGACTCATCCTGAGGATGACTCATTCTTTGTATAAATGTATCTGTTTGCAGACAGAGCCAGTCAGACAGTTTGGAGCCAGTTTTCATCTTTGCCAAGCTAAGCAGTTGGCTCCTTACCTCTCTCTCCCTGACCTAGCCACTGTGATCCACGCGATGGTCAGCTCCAGACTGGATTATTGTAACTCACTCTACGTGGGGCTGCCCTTGAGACTGACCCAGAAACTCCAGCGGGTGCAGAATGCTGCAGCGAGGCTCCTTACAAGGTCCTTGCTGCGGGATCATATTCACCCGGTGCTATACCAGCTGCACTGGCTCCCGGTGGAGTAGCCTAGGACCCTCGTACCTACAGGACCGCCTCTCCTGGTATGTCCCACGGAGGACCTTACGGTCTTCAAATAAAAACATCTTGGAGATCCCAAGCCACAGGGAGGTTAGGCTGGCCTCAACCAGAGCCAGGGCTTTTTTGGCCTTGGCCCCGATCTGGTGGAACGCTCTGTTACAAGAGACTAGGGCCCTGCGGGACTTGACATCTTTCTGCAGGGCCTGCAAGACAGAGCTGTTCCACCAGGCCTTTGGCCAAGGCACAGTCTGACCTCCTCCTTCTGTAATCCTCATAGAACTCTAGCCCAGTGGTTACCATTAATTTGATTGATTTTAGAATGTATTTCAATTAATTGATTGTGATTTTATGTAATCGGCTTCGGCTGGGGAGGGCAGGATATAAATAAATGTATTATTATTATTATTATTATTATTATTATGAGTTAGGGTGGAGTCAGTGTGTGTGTGTGTGTATGGAGCCTAACTCAGAAGTGAAGCCTGCACTCTGTGTATGCTCTGAAGCTAGTTTAAATCATCTGTTCACTATGCTGTTTATTTGCAAACAAGTTTTAACTCAGTAAAGCTTTTATTCTTTTACTGAAGAAGACTGCATTATAAATTTATTGCTGCGCATCAATCCTAATGTAAAGAAAAAGAAGGCACCTTTTTCCATATGTGGTGGCTGTGTAAGGTAAAACAGTGGTACCTCTGGTTATATACTTAATTCATTCTGGAGGTCCGTTCTTAACCTGAAACTGTTCTTAACCTGAAGCACCACTTTAGCTAATGGGGCCTCCCACTGCTGCTGCACTGCTGAAGCACAATTTCTGTTCTCATCCTGAAATAAAGTTCTTAACCTGAGGTACTATTTCTGGGTTAGCGGAGTCTGTAACCTGAAGCATCTGTAACCCGAGGTACCACTGTAAAAACATTCTGGGAAATGATATATAATGAATTGGAAAAAAATATGTTTAAAATAACTTTTTTTAAAAAAAACACCAGAAGCTTTTTTTATTAGGAATTGTAGATACTGAGTTTCCAAAGGAGCAGGTATACTTTTCAGGTATGCATCAACAGCCGCATGGATGTTACTAACCCAGAGATTGAAAGAAGGCAAAGTCTCTACAAGAGAAGAATGGCAAATTAAGCTGGTGGACTATGGTGAAATGGCAAAACTGACCAGAAAGCTCAGGAATCAAGAAGACCAAAACTTCAATAAAGAATTGGATAAATTAGACCACTGTAAGCAGATGAAAACATTAGCAGGATTGCAATAACACTTGTAATCCAGAAAATACTATGGATAAAATGGAGAGAGATAAAATTTCTATGCTGGAATAATATGCAGTTGAAAAGGTTCATAATACCTGCCGTCATTGCATATAAAAATAACTTACAATCCTGTCTATTAATATCATCTATTAATATCATGACGGCAGCAAGAATATTATTGGCACAAAAATGGAAGCAGGTGGAAAAATCAAAATTAGAAACAGAACTCTTAGAACCCAAAACTAAGATTTTGTCAAAGATGTATAACTTGCTGTTGAAATGGAATACACAGGATGAAACGGTGAAATCTGCTATGATTAAATGGGCACAAGATGTTGGACATAACATAATGATGGCTGACTGGGAACAGTTATGGACCACAGGTATGAAGTTCACGGCATGTAATGCCTTAAGAGAGAATATTATGAAAATGATATACAGGTGGTACATGACACCAGTCAAGCTTGCAAAAACCTATCATTTGCCCGATAATAAATGTTGGAAATGTAAAGAAACTGAAGGTACATTCTTTCACCTTTGGTGGACGTGCCCAAGGATTAAGGCTTTCTGAGAGATGATTTATAATGAAATGAAAAGGGTATTTAAATATAGCTTCCTGAAGAAACCAGAGGCCTTTCTCCTGGGCATGGTCGGCCAATTGGTGCCAAAGAAGGACAGAACTTTCTTTATGTATGCTACAACAGCAGCAAGAATACTTATTGTGAAGTATTGGAAGACACAAGATCTACCCACTCTGGAAGAATGGCAGATGAAGGTGATGGACTACATGGAATTGGCGGAAATGACTGGCAGAATCCGAGACCAGGGTGAAGAGTCGGTGGAAGAAGATTGGAAGAAATTTAAAGACTATTTACAGAAATATTGTAAAATTAATGAATGTTAGAATGATGTCAGAATGAAATTAAGTGGTTCTAGCAGCAATGTCATAAAGGTGTATGAAAAAATGGCTGGTTAATAGGTGAGAATTTAAAGCTATAATATATTAAGTTAAAGGACTAAGACAAAAACAAAGAGGGAAAGGAATTGCTGAATTAACCAATTGAACCGGAATACAAAAAAGGGAGGTGAGAGGAGGTCAGGAAAGCAAGGAAATGAAATGTAAGATACGGAAGGATAAATTTGTTTTTAAGTGTTTTTTCTAAAAAAAAAAATTCTATACTTTGCATTTTGTATGTTTTTTCTCTTTTTTCTATATTTTTCATTGTCTTTTATGTAATTTTTTGTTTCTGAAATCTTAATAAATATCATTAAAAAAAAAATGGAAGCAAGAAGAATTACCGACGAAAGAAGAATGGTGGATGAAATTGATGGACTATGCAGAACTGTACAAATTAACAGGAAAGATTCGAAACCTGCAGGACCAGAGATTCTTAGAACACTGGAGTAAATATACGAACTATTTGAAAAGTAATTGTA
The DNA here is from genome assembly GCF_964106645.2 of Podarcis pityusensis. Taxonomy (NCBI): domain Eukaryota; kingdom Metazoa; phylum Chordata; class Lepidosauria; order Squamata; family Lacertidae; genus Podarcis; species Podarcis pityusensis. The sequence continues at coordinate 41,965,055 of NC_138039.1, read as the reverse complement.
ATGAACAGATTACACTAGTAGGGTTGCAATAAGTTTTGTAAGGATGACTATTTGAAATTTTGCAAGAAAGACTATTAGGAGAACTATTAGTTAATGATAATTAAGAGTAATAGAGAAATTAAGAAACACAGAATAAGTGATAAAGAATGGAAAATCATCAGAGGTGTTGACGGAAGTCTAAAATATTGTATAAGATAAGAAGTTATGTTATATGATTGTTGGAAATGATATGTTAAAAAAACCCTAATAAAAAGGTATATATAAAAAAGAAGAAGAAAAGGTTCAGAGATTCAGAGAAATCTCTAAATATGGATATGTATTTTGTATTGTTAAAACTCCACACTTGTAAAATCAAATAAAAATAAAATAAAAATAAAAATAAAAATAGAGACTGTGTTGTCCTTAGGATATATGGCTTATTTACACCATAAGCCTACAATGGAGAGTCAGAAGGAGAGTTGGAAGGGACTTCAAGGGTCAACTAGTCCAACCACCTGCAATGGAGGAATCACAGGGTGTGACGTTGGAAAAAACATCCTTCTTGATCACAGGGTCCATCTGTTTAAGGTACATCAGCCTTAACTTCAAATTTCCCTGAGATAGCCTTAGCGATGATCTTCAACTGTCTAGCTTTTTTTCAATCATAGATCACACATACACAACCTTAATTGGATTTGTACAATTCCAACAACAACAACAACAACAAACAAACATTGTCATGAAATGTTGTTCTACGGATCTATTGTATACCGAAATGTGTTCTATTGGCTATTTCGGTAAAAGTTGACATCCCTTCCTTGGCTAGGTTGTGGCATTTATTTCAAGATTTATAAGGAAAGGTTTATACACACGGGGAAATTTGTTAGGTTTTAAATGGGCCTTAAGGAAGGATTGAAATCTACTGGGAGAAGGGAATCCAAAACTATTTTTTTCTATTTCTACAAATGACTTTTTTATATATATACCTAGTGAATCCCAAGAGGGTTTTCCCCCCTCCCAGAGTAGTATATTTTCAGCATTAGTATTATGCTCTGTAGTCATGAGGAATAGCAAAAAAAATACCCTATTATCTTCAGTAGATAATGTATTGAAACTCAAACTAGAATTGCAGCAGTGGCACAGATAAGCAAACTGAAAGCAAAATATATATTTTCTTTAAGAAAACAACAACCACACAATTTGTTCAATGCAAGACACACATTATATAACTTCCAGGGTCAGTTTCAATCACTTGCAATTAGCACCCTAGTGCCTGATTATATCATCTGCCACAGTGATAGATAGAATAGATAGATAATCCTTTCTTACTTAAATAGGCCATTACTGCAGCATAAGATTAAAATCTATCACTGAAAGTCCCCAGGTAGTTATCTCAGAAAGTTATGTGTAGGAGGCAGCAGCAAGTGAAGGCAACTTTGCATTCCCAGAATGCCCCAGGGAACTACGGTTTCATTTCTCAGGAATCAGAGGGAGTGAAAGTAAGATGGGACTGAGATACACAACTGCAAATAAAATGATTTAAATGTGTAGTGCAATACACAAATGTGACACCAGATGACGACAGTGAGCTATGCCAAACTCAATGTCTTTTTCAAAACATTTTTTAAAGAAAAGCATTTTTGCAGCGTTTTTTATGTGTGTAGATTTCAGCATGGGGACCCTGTTCTGTGAAGAGGCAAAGAGAAGGCAGGCAAGGGACTCAGGTAGAGCTGCTGCCTAAAGCTAGACTAAAGGCAGCTTCCTGATTGTCAAAAGTGATCACAGTGGATGACAATAAACACAAATAGTATACTCACCTTATGGTTATTGATGGCAGAGTGCCCATGTCAGTGATAGCCAAGATACCTACAGATGTTGGTGAACTACAGAGGAGGTGGGAAACTTTGAGGTGTAAGGCTAAATTTGGACCACGAGGCTGTTTTCCCATCTCTCCCACCCGTGGTGTTGTATGGGATAGGAGCAGACATGGTTGCAAATGAACAATTGGGAGACTTACGTTCCTGACTGTTCCTTTGGTGAAGTAAGATACTCCCATTGCCCACCCCACCCCAACAAGGACTATTTGTGCCTCCAGCCCCACATGTTTAAAACACTACCATGCCACAGCCATGGCTTTCCCCAAGGAATCCTGGGAAATGTAATTTGCTGTAGGTGCTGAGAGTTGTCAGAAGACCCCTGTTCCCCTCACAGAGATACCATTCCCAGAGTGCCTTGGGAAGAGGGATTGGTGGTTTAACCACTCTGGAAATTGTAGCTCTCTGAGGAGAATTGGGGTCTCCTACCAACTCCCATAAAGAAGGCAGATCGCCGAAGAATTGATGCTTTTGAATTCTGGTGCTGGAGGTGACTCTTGAGAGTCCCATGGACTGCAAGAAGATCAAACCTATCCATTCTGAAGGAAATCAGCCCTGAGTGCTCACTGGAAGAATAGAACCTGAAACTGAGGCTCCAATACTTTGGCCACCTCATGAGAAGAGAAGACTCCCTGGAAAAGACCCTGATGTTGGGAAAGATGGAGGGCACAAGGAGAAGGGGACGACGAGATGGTTGGACAGTGTTCTCAAAGCTACCAGCATGAGTTTGACCAAACTGCGGGAGGCAGTGGAAGACAGAAGTGCCTGGCATGCTCTGGTCCATGGGGTCACGAAGAGTCGGACACGACTAAACGACTAAACAACAACAACTCCCAGCGCTCTTCACAAACTATTCAATTATTCAATAAAACTATTACACTCACAGAGAGAGACTCAGCCTCTTGGAATAATGGTGTTGCTCCCAGTGAAGTTCCACCCCCTCTGTCTCTCTCACTTCCTCGTGAGTCATTGCTATGGGTGAAAAGTGCCCTCTGCCTTTGAGCCCTTTGCTCTCCTACTTTCAAGGCCCGCCTTGTTCTGGAATGCTTTCTAAAGACACTGAGTCTGTCAGCTATCACTCCCCTGGTGCTTCCTCCTCCTCTCCCATTATTTCCCAGCTTTCCCCCTCATCTTCCTCTGAGCTGTGACCTCCCTCAAACCCCTTTTGTAATTCTGAAGTGTCTCCTTCTTCTCTGGAAGAGTCAGGCTGGGGAGGCAGTCTCCACCATTCCTCCTCTGCCCAGTCCCTGACAACCTTTGGCGTTCTGCACCTGTAACCTGACCTGTACCACTGCTAGTCTTGAATAAAGTTTTCTTCCTACTCACAAATAAGAGTCTCGGTTAGGGAGAGTTATGGTGCTGCTTTAAATGCACAGTGCAGATGGCACCTTAATCTGTGTAGAGATTAATGTGTGCAGGGAAAAGAATGGATAGCAAAACGTATTTAAGCAAACTGACCTAATTCACACCTCGCTAACACGTGGAATGGAAGATAATTACCTTTGAATTTGCACTTCTCCAAATATTGTGATACAGCTAGCTTATAAATACCAAAATGTGTAAATATTTCTGCATATTTGAGATACACTGTGTTTAGAAATACATGCCGTATTAATTTAAATCTATATTGTGTGGGGAAAGTATTTAAATTGTATTTTCACCAGGGGGAGGGAACCTCAGGCCCGTGAACTCTCCCCAGACCACAACCTTGTTCCAGAAAATGTCTCTTGATGGCCTGGCTGGAGAATACAGATGGGTGGGTAGAAACTAGTCCACAGTACAAAATTAAAAATTGCACTCCTGGTTCCAATTGCTTTTGCCTCTGGCCCCACCAGAGGAGACCGCTTGGACCCATGGCTAGAAGGAATGGGACAAGTGGGAAACCAGTCTGAGCCACGCTTTCTAAGCAGGGGTCAAGCAGATGTGTGGACGACCCCAACAACTTTAACAGCATGAAAAGAAGAAAAGGCTAAGGAGTAAACCCCCCACAAATCCGGAGTCCCTAAGACAGTTGGATAGTTCCATCAATAATAATAATAATAATAAATTTTATTTATACCCCGCCCTCCCCAGCCAAGACCAGGCTCAGGGCAGCTAACACCAGGTATAAAAATAATTGATTAAAATACAACTTAAAAACAAGATGAAAATACAACATTGAAATGCAGCCTCATTCAGTAAAAACTCAAATCAAAAACTTTTGGGGGATGAAAATGTCAAATCTTCACCAAAGCCAACTATCCAGACTGGTCCTACATGGGCCAGAAAAAAGCCAGGGAAGTCCCCAAAAAGGAGTTCCATCACAGAAGGAGAAAGTTCCATTACAGAAGGAGAAAGGAAAGAGGGGGAGGGGATCAAGTTGAATCCAAGCCAAAGGCCAGGCAGAACAACTCTGTCTTACAGGTCCTGCAGAAAGAAATCAGATCCTTTTCATAGAATCATAGAATCATAGAGTTGGAAGAGACCACAAGGGCCATCGAGTCCAACCCCCTCCCAAGCAGGAAACACCATTTTTGTCTCCTTTCAGCCTAGGTAAAGGTAAAGGGACCCCTGACAATTAAGTCCAGTCGCGAACGACTCTGGGGTTGCAGCACTCATCTCACTTTACAGGCCGAGGGAGCCAGAGTTTGTCCTCTCCGCAGACAGTTTTTCTGGGTCATGTGGCCAGCATGACTAAGCCGCTTCTGGCGAAACCAGAGCAGCGCACGGAAGCACCGTTTACCTTCTTGCCGCAGTGGTACCTATTTATCTACTTGCATTGTGTGCTTGCAAACTGCTAGATTGGCAGGAGCTGGGACAGAGCAAAGGGAGCTCATTCCATTGCGGGGTTCGAACTGCCAACCTTTCGATCAGCAAGCTCAAGCAGCACAGTGGTTTAACCCACAGTGCCAAATGTATTGCTCTGCTTTCCTTTGGCCCACAACGAGGCTGAGAATAAGGTCTTGCCCTCTGGGCAGCCAAGGAACTCCATACATACTGCCCAGACTTGCACCTCAGGGAGGTCACTTTGGTGCGACTAACACAGTGGTTTAACTTCACCCATGGAGGCACACTCCATTGTCTCTCAAGACTGACGGATGCCAACAAAATACACACACACACACACACTTCACAAACATAAACATTTGAATGCACATTTCTCCTTAACATCTGCATTTGTGCACACATTTTTGGGTTGTGGGGTTGTATTTAAAAATTCAGAAAATGCTCCCTTAATTCTAGCTGGATGAAGAAGCTCCCTGAAATGATAAGGAATTACTTGACCATATTTCAGCTGCTTCATTTACTCACACACAAACAAGTGCTCAAACTTTCCATTCTTTTTGCCCAGGACAGCCTTACCATATTGTGGCATTGGCAGGTAAAGCATAATTTATTTTTATTTTTGCCATGTGTAAGCTGTGACTACAATTGGAACAGAAAGTTGTTAATTAAGAGGGTTGTTTCGAAAGCTACCGCTCAAGCAACCTTAAATCAATTAGCAAATGTTTGCAAAGCACTTTGAAGATGGGAAGTACTGTGCTATATAGCTGTTAAGTATTGTTGTTTTTAGTTTAGGGTCTCTTTAATTAACTTTTGCAAAAAGCTGACATAATCATAGATGCCAGGAAGGATGGGAGCATCTTATTAGCACATTTTCTGTGCTTGATAACTCTCTGCAACAATAGCAATTGTTGGAGTGTCAGTCCTAGAAGAAACACATTTTGCCTAAATAACACTGGTCAACAACAAATTTGTTGTCTGCGTTTTTTCAGCTGATTTAGGATAAATCTGATGCGCTGAATCCAAAAATCACATTGGTTTTGCTCAATCAGGTCAAGTTTTTGAGCTATAGCCACATGTCTTTTTTACGTTTTTGTTCACATGTACGCTTGTGTGGAGCATTTTAGAAGAAGTTGGTGGGGGTAAAATGCCTTGTCAAATAACTGTTTTGATTGGAAATGATTATTTTAATGACAAGAAGTATTCAGGTCCGATAGTTCTGGGTGATTATGTCGAAAAGGGATCAGTTTGAAGTCATAAAACCTCGAAATCTTCCATAAATTGGTCCAGCAAAGCATAAAGTTGGGGGATCAAAACTAAGTTAATGGGGCAGCCGCCCCACGAAGTATCCTAATCTTCAATCAGCACGTCGTCCTGTAGCTCATTGTGATGAAATTCCAGTGCCTATCTTCGGAGAACTTCCTGACATTAGTGACGAAGATGCCTCCAGTGTTGAAGGACATGAAGAAGAAGAAGTGGTTCTTGAAGATGATGCTCCACATCCATTTTCCCAAAAGGTGTTGAATGATCTAGTTCGCGACCTCAGCTTGTCAAAGGACTATGCCGAACTGTTGCCATCCAGATTGAAGGGAAAAACCTCCTCTCTGACAGTGCTCGCATCAGCTGCTTGCGCAACAGGCATCAAGAGTACCTCTGTTTTTTCTTGGAAGAGAAGGACTTGGTGTACTGTGCAGATATTGTGCAGCTTCGGCTCAAGCTTGGAGTGCCACAGTACGAACCCAAAGATTGGAGACTGTTCATTGACAGCAGCAAGCGATCACTAAAATGTGTTCTGCTACACAACGGCAACCAGTTTGCCTCTATACCCCTGGCTCACTCGAGTACACTGAAGGAGAACTATGAAGCGGTGAAGTATGTGCTGGAGAAAATTGGTTATGATCAGCATAAGTGGTTTATTTGTGTTGACCTGAAGATGGTGAACTTTTTGTTGGGACACAGTCTGGCTTCACCAAGTACCCATGTTTTCTGTGCATGTGGGATAGTAGAGACCGTGCTCAGCATTACACGAAGAAGGACTGGCCTGTGCGGGAGGAATTGGTGCCTTGCAAAGAAAGGAACGTCATCAATGACCCTCTGGTGGACAGAGACAGAATACTCTTCCCACTGCTGCACATCAAGTTCGGCTTAATCAAGCAGTTCACCAAGGCTCTGGACAAGGATGGTGACTGCTTCATTTACTTGTGCCAGGCTTTTCCAGGATTGACCATGGAGAAGTTGAAAGCTGGCATCTTTGACGGTCCTCAGATCCGTCAGCTCATCAGAGATCCAGAGTTCGGAAACTCAATGAACGAAGTGGAACTGGAAGCGTGGAAGGCATTTGTTCTGGTAGTGAAGAACTTTCTTGGCAACAATAAGGCCAGAAACTACGCAGAACTTGTCAACAACATGCTGACTGCTTTCAGAAACTTGGGCTGCAACATGAGCGTCAAGATGCACTACCTATTTTCACATATGGACCGGTTTCCTGAGAACCTGGGTTCAATCAGTGACGAGCAGGGGGAGAGATTCCATCAGGACATGAAAGAGATGGAGACCAGGTATCAGGGTCGCTGGGACGCAGTCATGATGGCTGACTACTGTTGGACTCTGAAGAGAGACCTCCATGCTGCTGAGCATTCCAGGAGTTCCAAGAAACAGAAGTTCAAGCCCTGAAGTTTGAAAAATGGTGAAGCAACATGCAATTTACGTGTACATACCTTTATCAATGCCCACCATTCAGTTTACAGAAAACCTGACCTGATGGAGAGAAACAGATGCCATTTCCTGATTCAGCAGTGCAAAAATACCCTAAATCAGTTGTAGAAATCTAGACAACATTCAAAAAGTAAAAAATTGTTGCCCAGTGTAATTTAATACTGTGTTTAGCAGGGTGGTATGGTTGTTTGGGGCTGCAGAGGGGAGCAGAATCTCAGCTTTCATTTCTGATTATGAAAAGCAAGTTCCTGGTCCTTTTCCACTCCCCCACCCTACCCCAGCACCGAGGAAGAGGGAAATAATACATTTTATTCTTCACCGAATGATTGGCGAAAATTAAATAATCGCATTTCCAAAACTCCCTTCCTCCCAGTTCAGTGATGGTGGGAAATTCTGCCTGAAGAAAAGACAGAGGGAATTTCCTCTTGAATCTCATTGCTGAGTGCTGTAGCTCTGAGATCTCAAGATAAAACCTTCTGTCTGTACTGATTTCTCCCACAGACTGGAAGATTAAGCTACAGGGGCTAGAAGACTATTTGCCCCAGCATGCTGGTGGCGCTGTGGTCTAAACCACTGAGCCTCTTGAGCTTGCCGATTGGAAGTTCGAATCCCCACAACGGAGTGAGTTCCCATTGCTCTGTCCCAGCTCCTGCCAACCTAGCAGTTCAAAAGCACACCAGCGCAAGTAGATAAATAGGTACCACTGCGGCAGGAAGGTAAATGGCGTCTCCATGCGCTGCTCTGGTTTCCATCACAGTGTCCCGTTGCGCCAGAAGTGGTTTAGTCATGCTGGCCACATGACCCAGAAAGCTGTCTGTGGACCAACACCACATTTAGTTGTTTGCACCTGTTTTAGATCTGCACACTGTCCCTAATCCAACAAGGGAATCCTTCCAAGGATCTACTTTGCTGGAATATAGCAAAATGATGTGTTCTACCTTCAAGCATGATTGTTACCCCCAGCTCCCCCCCCCACCCCACCCCCACATCAAAATGACTTTCATCACAGTTTCAGTTTTCATCTGAAGACTGGACAAAAAGAATAAGCTGTTTCTTTTAGAGCAGGAATTGAGTTGTCATTTTCTTGTTCATGCCTGGTGCTCAATGAACGGAAGAGTTTCTCTGAAGCATCTCCAAGGCTTTGTGTTCCTAATAAGGTTGTTCCTGACTTTTGATTTAAAAACAAAACAAAGAAAAACCAAAACATGTTTCTTTCTGGATATATTTCCCCCCTACCTCCAGGTTTACACCAATTTTTTTTAAAAAAATCCATAATTGGAAATAATTAAGGAAGAAAACCTCTCTCGACAATTTCTCCCCCTCCTTTTTTTCAGCCTCCGTAATTTGTTCATTGGTGGTAGCTTACTGTGTATAATCAGCAGCTCTGTTTCTCCATATAATCAACTCATTTCCTCCTCTGAAACAAGCTACCCAGCCACACGACAAACAGCATAATGAACAAAAACTGGGCCAGGAAGTGCAGCACTCTTGCAAGGCACTGTGAGATAACGAACTTTGCCATGCTGAAGTCATCTTTAGGAGAGTCTGAAGAATGGGCTGCCTTCAGAGAAATGTGTCCAATTCTGTGTGTGTGCTTATGGGTGTACTGGGGATGAATGCACCTGTCAGTTTCACTTTTTCATTTTCTCCATTCTTAAATTCAGCTCCCCACATCTATGAATCAATCTGCAATTATTCCCCCCCCCCCTTTTTAAGTCCTCATGAAAATTGTCAGCATTTTAAAATAAATTTTACCCAATACATGTTACGTTCTTTCAGGATACGTCCCGCGGCGACCCGGAAGTACCAGAAAGGGTTACTTCCGGGTTTCGCCGCTTGCACATGCGCAGACGTGCAAAATGACGTCACGCGCATGCGCAGACTCGGGTTGCGTTCTGCTCATGTTGCGAACGGGGCTCCGGAACGGATCCCGTTCGCAACCAGAGGTACCACTGTACTTCCGGAAGCATTTACTTCCAGAAAACTCCATATGGAAGCCGTGTGGCACGTTCAACTTCTGAAAAGCATTAAAAAACCGAAGCGGTTACTTCCGGGTTTTCGGCATTCGAAAACCGAAGCGTTCGACTTCTGAGATGTTCGAAAACCGAGATACCACTATATGTCTTAAGGGAAGAGGCTTTCCCCCCTTGTTTTTGGTGCATATAGAATACTTTTTATTTCCCTATTTATTTCCCCTTCTCTGTTCTCCCATATACTTTGTGTGTGTGTGCACCCCCCTAGCCAGAACTGCAGGATTTGTTTGTCCTTTACCTAGCCATGCAACATCAGCTGGAGTTGCAGCCAGGATGTGGGAAGGGGTGATGAAGAAGCCAGAGCAAAATGACTTCATCCCTTTGGGGATTTTATCCCCACCCCCTACCCCTCAAGGTTAAGACCATGCATAGGGTTTCCATTGCTGCAGTCTTACAGCCCCAACCAGGGTGGCTCAGCAAGTAAAGCTCCTTGGGTTCTGCCATGATTGCACTTACTTCCAAGTAAATGCACCTTGATAGGATCATCAGAACTTTACAGCCTGTTCCTTTCTGTTTTTGTTTTTTTTCTAGGGGAGTAAGTCTTCCTGGGTTCACCTGCTTACACACATCTCCCCATCCTTGCTCCCAGCAAGCAAGAGACATCGCTACAGTTAAAGGATACATTCTGGTCCAAGAAAAGCTCTCTTGGAGGGCCAATTGAGGGGTGTATCTGTATTCAGATGAGGGGTGATGATGATGATGATGATGATGATGATAATAATAATAATAATAATAATAATAATAATAATAATAATAAATTTATTTGTATCCCAGCCTCCCCGGGAGCGGCTAACGAGTAAAAATAGCACAGTGTATATAAAATCACACAATTAATTAAAATGCATTCTAAAATCAATTCAGAATCAAATTAATGGCAACCATTGGGTTAGAGTTCTATGAGGATGACCGAAGGAGAGAGGAGGTCAGACTGTGCTTTGGCCAAAGGCTTGGCGGAACAGCTCCATCTTGCAGGCCCTGTGGAAAGATGTCAAGTCCTGCAGGGCCCTAGTCTCTTGTGACAGAGCATTCCATCAGATCGGGTCCACGGCTGAAAAAGCCCTGGCTCTGGTCAAGGCCAGCCTAACCTCCCTGTGGCCCAGGATCCTCCAAGATGTTTTTATTTGAAGACCGTAAGGTCCTCCGTGGGACATACCAGGAGAGGCGGTCCCGTAGGTACAAGGGTCCTAGGCCGTATAGGGCGTTAAAGGTTAAAACCAGCACCTTAAACCTGATCCTGTACTCCACCGGGAGCCAGTGCCGCTGGTATAGCACTGGGTGAGTGTGATCCCGTGGCAAGGACCCCGCAAGCAGTCTCGCCACGGCATTCTGCACCTGCTGCACCTGCTTATTGTGTTAGTGCTTCTGCCCCTAGAAAATGTAGTGACAGAGGCATTTTGCACAGCTAAATAGTTTATTTTTCCATTGATGTATATATTAAAGACATGAATCTCCCCTTGACCTTTCACTCCATCAATAGATTCCAACCATTTGCATTATTTGTTGAGCTGTTTACTAACCTTGTTTTCTCATGGCTCACCATTGCAAAAATGCCCATGTCCCACAGACGGATGAAAGTTTCATTTGGACGCTGTTTATAATAACCTCCTCAAAGTGCATCATTTTATTTTCCGCTTCAAATGAAATGCTGATGCTCTTGCTTTGCCTTTTGCAGAAACACAGTTTTGATTTTTTTTTGCCCCCCCCCCTCCTCCTCCCCATCTTGCTGAAAATAGAACTGTTGGGAAATCAGCTTTTTAAAATGGTTGTCTAATAGTCTCTGCCTTTTGAATTTATTTTGTTTCTGGTGATCAAGTTTACGTTTTAGTGTTGCCTGAAGTGTTTCATTCATAAAGAGTGATTGAGAAAATAATTATAACAGGCTGCCTCTTTGACAGTGTTGGAAAACACGGTGACTGTGCTTAGAATGATCAGAATTACAGTGACGGTGTAGAAATTGTTGCTTGATACTTGGGGCGGAAGGGAGGGGAGTGCACATGGATTGAGGAGGCAGTCAGGAACTGAATTTATCTCCCCAGGAGCTGATAATGTGAGGGGTGCTGGGACCCTGTGGCAGAACGGGGTGGGTGCCTGGGGCTCAGAGACAGCAACTGTGCAAATACCAGCAAAGGTGGTATTTACTCTGATATTGCAGCTTTATTGTGTATTGTGCATTTTATGTGGGTGAGGTGCTGCCCTAACCTCCTGGCCTAGATGTTGCTGGCAGCTCTCCTCCTGATCAGTGTGTGTATATTTGCACATGTGTGGAACAAATGCTATCAGGAAGGGATTTCCATTTATTTATTTATTTATTTATTTATTTATAATAATTTTTATTAATTTTAACATATAAATTATAATACATACCACAAAACTTCACCACTTATACAATCTTTTTTTGGGGGGGGAGGTCTTCCATCAGCACCTCTGATGATCCACTTTTTTATCACTTCTTATGCATTTATTAAATTCATATTGCCTTTAATTATCCCAACTAACCATCCTCCCCTTTATCCATTTTTGCAATAGTTCCAATAATTCACCTCACAAAACTTCTTGCAAACCTACAAACGTAATCTGATCATCACAATTACTTTTCAAATAGTCTGTAAATTTACACCAGTCTTCTGTGAATTTCTGGCCCCGCAGATTTCGAATCCTTCCTGTTAGTTTGTCTAGTTCTGCATAGTCCATTAATTTCATCCTCCATTCTTCTTTCGTTGGTAATTCTTCTTGCTTCCATTTTTGTGCCAATAATATTCATCAGGAAGGGATTTCCGTTGGACAACACATCCAGAACGGCTGGTTGATGTGCCAGTTCTAGCTTGTGCTTAAGCTCGCTTCCCTCTCCTCCCTCCCCATCATTTTTCCTCATGTGCTGTGCAATTTTTAGATTGCGAGCCTGAGACCAGGGCCTTATTTTAGGACTGATTTTTGTAAGCTGCCCTAACAGCCTTTTTGGCTAAACCAGCACTGCAAAATGTGACAACAGAACCAGGTCTTTCCTGATTCTTGCCCATCCTAGATGTAAGATAGGCATAATTCAGGGGAGGAGAACCTTTTTGGCCTGCGGTCCACATTCCCTTCTGGGCAAGCTGCTCAGGGCCACATGTTAGCAGTGAGGGGGGCCAGAGGCAAAAGTTACCAACACTATTAATTTCAAAACACCCCTCTCTCCTCCACCCAGGCAAGCGAAATACATTATCACAGTTGAAGGTCACATCCACTCAGGCAAAAACACTTAGGTGTGAAGCAGTTTCTGTTGAAGTCAGAGTAGCGAAACCACAGCTAAGGTGCTCAAATCATATATATGACTGACACACTTCTTTGGAAATTAAACCAATGTCCAGACTTCAGTCTTCAAAAACTTTACTTGCAGAAACTTATAGATGAATTAAAACATATTTACAGTCACATGCTCATCCAAGTATGGGTTTACAGTCTCTTCTTCTAACTTCCATGCGACGGTCACCTCCAGGCTTGACTACTGTAATTCGCTCTACGCGGGGCTGCCCTTGAAGCTGTCCCAGAAACTCCAGCGGGTGCAGAATGCTGCAGCGAGGCTCCTCACGGGGTTTCTGCAATGGGAGCATATTCAACCAGTGCTTTTCCAGCTGCACTGGCTCCCAGTGGGGTACAGGGTCAGATTTAAGGTGCTAGTTTTGACCTTTAAAGCCCTTCACGGCCTAGGACCCTTGTACCTACGGGACCGCCTCTCCTGGTATGCCCCACGGAGAGCCTCAAGGTCCATAAATAGCAACACCCTAGAGGTCCCGGGCCCTAAGGAAGTTAGATTAGCCTCAACCAGAGCCAGGGCCTTTTCAACACTGGCTCCGGCCTGGTGGAACGCTCTGTCTCATGAGACCAGGGCCCTGTGGGATCTGACTTCTTTCCACAGGGCCTGTAAGACAGAGTTGCTCCACCTGGCCTTTGGCTTAGAATCAGTTTGAGTCCCTCCCCCTCTTTATTTTTTCCTTTCTCCTCTTGTGAAGAGGCTGCATCCTAATGTTTTAATGTTGTATTTTAATCTTTTTTTAAAAATTGTATTTTAATCAACTTGTTTTTATTATTGGTTGTTAGCCGCCCTGAGCCTGGTCTTGGCTGGGGAGGGTGGGTTATAAATAAAAAATTATTATTATTATTATTATTATTATTATTATTCCAAACAACAGTATTTTCCCCTCTTTCTAGAGCTCAGCCCTCAGTTTCTATATCTCAGTTAGGCCATGCCTTGCAGGTGCTATGAGAGACTTCCATTTTTACCTTCTCCTGCAACCTTGCTCTCTTTATTTCAAACAGAGATGAAGCACTCCAACACTCTATTCAACTTAGCAGTGTTCACAGTGGATTATAAAACACAGTCATCTTGCTTCACATAAAACAGGGTCTCTCCTTCACTAAATACCTCCCATGGGACCAATGGTAGCCAATCACATGAGAACTACCAGAGAACTCTCTAGAATTCAGTTACCAACCCGTTAAATTAAAACACATCATAATGCATACAAGCATTTACAATTTCAGTGAATTAAATTACTTTACTTAACAGTGCCAATGTGGGGTGGTGCCTGGGGAGGCTTCCAAGGGCCAGGTAGTGAGGTCTTGAGAGCCACATTCAACTACCAAGGCTGAGGTTCCCCATCCCTGATATATAAATAAATTAGAAGAGGAATCCTCATTAGCATAAATTCCTTGTTTGCATGAGACAATGAATAGCCTTTGTTTCCTCTGCCTGAATGCATTATCAGTGTTAGGAAGCATGTACCCCTTTTTTGTAACAGTTTTCCAATTCATGTAGTTTGGAGAATGTTAAGCAGTCGAGTCTGATGCTGCTCAGATGGAATCTGCTTCCATGATTTCCTTAGGACCTTTGCCAATGTGTTGATTAATATGTCAAACAAAATATTCTGAATGAAATGGTGCCTCTCGGAGTGTGAAATACATCAGTGCAAATGGCAAAGAGCAGCAGAAGTTGCAGAGGAATGTCCATATTACTTATTTGTTGCAACGGATAGCTCCATGCAAGCGCTGCGATTCTGAGCCAGTGTTCAGCAATCTATGGAGCAGGAAACTCCTGAACTGAACAGGCTATGAGACAGGTCAGGCACTGCCTGTATACCTGGTCCCTCCCTATCTTTGATTCTGCACATTTGATGCCTCACTGTCGGAGGCAGGAGCAGATTCCACTGGCAAAGGGTTGTGTCCAGGGTGACATCAGGTGACTTTATTCATTACATTGATATGTGGTTTTCCAGCTAAAGTGACATGGAGTGGTTCTTTTTTCTTTTGCAGCAAAAGGAAGAGAGAAAGAGTCTTGTGGCTTCTTAACGTTGTGATTTTTAAATGGATTGTGCAACTTGCGCTATCTTGCACTACAAATCCACTTCCGGGCTAGGGAGGAGGTGGGGTTGCGGGCTTCACACCCCTCCCCACACTCGCGGGGGGCTGGCTCCAGCCCCACGCGATAGCAGGGAATCCTCGGCCATGTCATACCCCATCCCAGCCAATCGGCGGGCGCGGGGGACGTGGCCTCGCCTATTTAGGTCTGGCGCAGCTGAGGACCACCCTCTTTCCCGCACCACAGCTGACCCGGTTTTCCCTCCCCTCCCACCCTTTAGGCTAGGTTCTCTGACATTGCTATGAACCTCGGTTGGTCGCTGTCAAGGGGCCTGGTAGGAATTTTTCCAACTGGTAGATTGGCTCCAGCCATTTGGTTTTCACCTACCTCATAGCACACCGTCACAACTCCATGGTATGGGTGGTAGGCATTGGTGGGGGTACAGTCTATTGTTATGCAGATGAAGGGGGAGAAGGAGCGCCATCACCTTCTCCCAAATAAAGGGTAGTCCGGTAAATGATTCCGGGGGGCGTGGCCCTGTCCTAAGCCTATGGAGGTGTGGGCCCGCGGCACGCCCCCACGCAGTGACCCCGGGGAGGTCCTAGTTGATGTGCCTCAGCAGGACTCCTCCCACTGGTGGTTAACCCTCACTGACCAGGCCGGTTAGTAGTAGGACCAATGCCTAAGCCAATACTGCTCAATTCCTATAATCAATAAAGTTGTGGCCTAATTTGACCCATTAACTCGAATTCTTGTTTCCTATGTCTTTATTCTATGGGGGAGGCGGGAACTCGCCACGCAACAAAAGCAGAACCCCCAAAAAAGAATCCTCCCAGAGCACTTATGTTCAGGAAAGCTGCAGAATTATAGCAGGAAGCTATGGGATATGGACTGGCAGAAAACGAAGCGCTATGTCTGCCCTCAAAGCTCTGCAGGCTCAAGCAGTATTGAACGCAGAATTGCATACGACCGACTCAACACCACCAGGAGCACAAATCATCTTGAATGCACAATAAAAATGCATCTGGAGGGGCTCGTAATGTAACCTGCCCTGGGACTGCATGGTGAAGGGCTGGCTATAAATGCATGTAGAACAAATAAATCCATCAACACAGAAGTCTCAGGTTTCTATTCCATGTTCCTGACCTCGGCCACACACACACCTCCATTAAGGCAACCCAGAGACTTGATCACAGTTCAGTGACATATTCCAGCCCAGGCAAAAGCACTTCGGAAGGGCACAGAGCAGGCAGGTAAGGGGTGTGGCTTGTGGGTAGACCAAGGGCCAGATAGTGAAGCATTGAGGGCCACACTGCTGAAGAGTCCAGAGGTCATCTTGGCTGTGAGTTCTGGAAGACCTTTCAGGCTTTTTTCCCACCTGGCCAGGAAGGGCAGGACCCTAGTTACAAAAGCTGAGGCTGCTAAACAGACTCTAGAGCTGAGGTATGAGGTTTTCAGGGGGGTAATGTTGCTGTCTTGATATTAATTTTTTGTATTTTTATTTTAGATCTTCTTGTGATCTATGTGGAAATAGTCTAATTTGGTTGTGTACCTTTTGTTGCTGTTATTGTTGTTGTTTTGAATACTTCTGTTATGTTACAGTTATGCACCATATTTTTCGCTCTATAAGACGCACATTTTTCCCTCCAAAAATTAAGGGGAAATGTGTTTGCCTCTCATGGAGCGAATGCAGACTCCTTGGCTTCAGCGATAGCAACACAAAGCCTCCGAAGTGCAGTGGGAGCGCTCCCGCCGCGCTCCGGAGGCTTTGGGTTGCCTTCACTGAAGCCTGGAAGTGTGCACCGACCCCTCTCACTCTCCAGGCTTCAAAGATAGCCGTCTGAAGCCTCTGGAGGCTTTGGGTTCCTTTCGCTGAAGGGTAGGTGCCCCTTCAGCTAAGCGGGAGGAGAAATGGAAGGGGCTCTGTTTCTCCTGCTGCTTCTCTGAAGGGGTGCTGTGCAGAGAGGGGGAGAATTTTTTTTCTTGTTCTCCCCCTCCAAAACAAGGTGCTTCCTATGGTCGGGTGTGTCCTATAGAGCGAAAAATACGGTATTTTTTCATGCTGTAAGCCACCTTGAGCATGGTTTGAACTATGGAACGGTGGCATACAAATAAAATGATGTATGTATGCATGGAAATGCCAACTCAGGTCACTAAAACCAGCCTGTATCCAGCTGTCTTACTCAGTCTTTCTTGTATCTTGAGGAACAATCTGATCCTCTCCCAAGTAAACGTGCCCAGCACTGCGGCAGAGCTGTGCAGCATTAGCTGGCATGCCCCATTCTCATTATTTAAATCCGAAAGGCAGCTTGGATTTGATCATGATTGCAGCTCTCACATTTGAGCGTCCCATTGCTCAAGCTTAGCTTGTGCAAACGTAATTGAAAAACTAACCTTGCATCCAAAAACATACACACTTGCCAGCAGCCGATCTCGAATTCTATACGTGATTTGAAATAACAACCAACATTTGGATTCTGCACTGTAAAGAATGAATGTGTGCAGTCAAGAAGGAATTAATTTCAGATATTGCTGAGGAATACAAAGGGGAGTGGGGTGGGCTCAGTGCATTTTGCCAAAGCAAGAACACACAGCACTTGACCACCTCTTAATTATTTTAAGACAAGTAAGGGAGAAATCACCACCCCACTCCTTGCCCTTTGTAAGGGGTTGTGTAGGAAAGTGAATCCCCTTTACTTCCCCCTAGAACTATTTGTCTGCAATTTGGCGACTTGATCCATCCTGGAGGGGCTCCTTTGTCTGCTAATTTCATCCACTTTGGCCAAAAGGAAAAATCTTATAGCCATGTTTACACACACACACCCCATTATACTGAATTGGAAACACAGTTTCATTTCAGAATACAAATACACAAATCAAAGTGAAGAGAGCACAGAGCAACTCGGAAACAGACCAGGTTTTTAAAAACACACTTATACAGACCAACGATTAAACTGGGGTCCTATGCATACTGTCAGGGGACTGCCATCAGTGCCGGAGGGAGAGAGCAAAATCCAGAGGGATTCCGGAGAGCGTCCCGGGATTTGGAGAGGCAGCCCATCTTCTGGGGAAGAGAATCAGCGTAGCACCAGTGGAGAAGGGGGGCAGATGGGGGAAGCGGCGAGGCGGTCCCATGACTCCTTGCCGGGGACCAGCGGGGAGAGTAGAACTCCTCCGCTGCCTACGCCCTCCTTGCGCAGAAGGCTTTCACGCAGAGAAAGTAGGAGGAGACTAGGCGTCAAAGAGCTTCTTTGCTGGAAGAAGTTTAAGAAACGCCCACTGATGGATTCTGCCAGCGATTGAGACAGCCACGGGTGAGTGGCTGTCCGGACAGAAAAGGTTCACTCAGGCAATCCAGCCAGGTGTTTGCACCGGCTTACGCACGAGCAACCCCTAGAACCATTACACATACCCTTAGCATATTCCCTTTTCATCTAAGAATATAAGAAATGTCTTGCTGGATCAGGTCCAATGGCCAACCAAATGTCAGCTCGAAGCCAAAATGCAGGATCTGAGCGCAACAGCACTCTCCCCACTTGTGATTCCCAGCACCTGGTGCTCAGGGCCAGAGGTAGAACATACCCCTTCCTCTCGGAAGCAAGAAGAATTACCAACGATGGAAGAATGGAGGGTGAAATTAATGGACTATGCAGAACTCGACAAATTAACAGGAAGGATCCGAAACCGGCGGGACCAGAAGTTTACCGAAGACTGGAGTAAATTTACTGACTATCTGAAGAGTATTTGTGATGACCAGACGACGTTTGTAGGTTTGCAAGAAGTTCTGTGAGGAGTATTAATAGAAATATTGTTAAAATGGAAAAGGAGAGAAGATAGGTTACGAGAAATAAAGGCAGTATTAAGTTAGGAAATGCATAAGAAGTTATGTAAGACGGAGGATTATCAGAGGTGCTAATAAGATTGTATCTGTGATAATTTTGTGTGGTATATTTTATAATTTTGTATGTCAAAAACTAATTATATATATATATATATATATATATATATATATATATATATATATATATAAAGAACATACCCCTTCCTCTCAGAATTAGACCAAGGAATTTTGTTTGATGCAGAACAACATCAGTGCATGGGAGATGAAAGCCTAGAATGGTTAGATGTTGTTAGCTTCTCCCTGTTTTTGCAGGGAGACAGTTTTGCACAGAAATGTAACGTTCCCTCTTCACCGTTGCATCCGGCTGCCAGGCCAGTAGCATCTGGTGTGTGAAAGAGTTGCTAAGAAAATGTACTAATGCCAGTTATGTTGCTTTGCAGCAGCCTTTCCAGCACTCAGATCACTGCTAAGGACCCGCGCTTGCCATTCCCTTCCGAAATATTACTGTGCATAGATATATAACAATTTCTGCAAAGAAACAGTAGCCCAAGTCTTGGGTGCCAGGCAATTATCTTTGCAGCTTAGTACAACTTGCTACTGTCCAGAAACATGTCACAGGCTGAGCTATTCCCTCACTAATAGAAAAGCCGTTAAAAATGTCCTTTGGACAGCTGAAAGAGAAAAAACAGCTGGGAAATACAGACAACTGGTCTCTTGGTTTCTGAAATTGAATTTAAACCGATGCCTTCAGATGCATACAGCTATAGTAATGTGGCTATGTAAAGCTCAACAAGAACGTGCATTTTAGTGCATGCTATCTGAGCCACTAACTGTTCCCATGCTCCAAAAATATTGGCACATAAACAGTCAAAGGGCTGTGATGTGCAACCTGGTCCATCCATCTATACTGAAGATCTGTTCATGAAATAAGCTCCAAACATGCATTGCATTAGAGAAACGAGCTGCTAAAACTACACACAGAAATGCGTTTATTGGGGGGGGGGGGGAATCATGTTAAAATGCTGATGGATCTTTATGACTTCTTTAAATCCACAAATTCCTGCAAAATGTAGAGAACTGAATTGAAGACTGGGGAAATGAGAAATTCAGAGAATTGAAATGGACAGATCCTTCCATCCCTAGATGCTACAATGATGTGAATTTCAGAGCAAAAGGCCTATCCCACCCCAATAATAATAATAATAATAATAATAATAATAATAATAATAATAATAACAGACAGGAAACACTGCCAAGAGACCTCTGAAAAGCCAAATAGTCAATAGACCAAGTTCTCTGAATGTGAGTGGATCATCTGTATATTACAACTACTTTATTAATGACTTGGTTTTAGTAGTGCTAAGTCATGAATCACAGAGGGAGCCTCTTTAGTGAGCATATATAACAATTCTTGAGGAGTCCAAAAACTACGATTCTGGGTATATTAGAAACAGAAACAGAAAATGTAGACATACAATTAATGGCCAGTTTACTAACAGGAGGAATGTGTCATCCAAAGCTGGAAAGAAAAAAGAATTCTCTCTTTAAAAGAATGGCTGCAGAAGATAAGGGAAATTGCTGTAATGACTAAGTTAGCATACCAGAGATGAACATTAAGCAGCCAGCATGAAGATATATTTACAGAAATATGGGCTTTCTTTATTAACTTCTGGGGTAATAAAATTAGTGACAATATAACCCCACTTAATTCCTGCCTACCCATATAGCTTTGGGTTCCATCTATTCATCATCTTCAAAACTTATTTTTCTCTTCCATTGATAAAGGCATGTTCTGCAATGTATTTATCTTTGATAGAATCTCAGTTTATAATGAAAATAGTAGTGTTAGCCCTTTATTACTTTTTTTTTATAGAGGAGGGGTAAAAATAATGTCTGTGGTGAAGCAATGCAATATCTGAATCTGCACATGTGGAAAACCAGAAGCTATTTCTGAGCCTAAGAAGGAAGAAAATGAAACTTTTCTTCATTCTGATAGGACCAGAGTTAGGATGGGTAAATCTGCATATTTCAGTTTCTCTCATTTTCTATTTTTTCCATCCTTAAGCTCAGTTCTCTAAATTTTAATATTGGTTTGCATTTTTTTTTTAAAAAATCCCCAAGAAAATTCAACAGTCTTTTAATTTGTATTTCCCTAATACAGTACACACATTTTTAAATGCAATTTATACTAATGTGCAAATTTTTACAAAGCACTTTCCCCTAATGTAATGCATTTTGTATTTTATTTTCACTAATATTATCATTTGTAGGCACGCTTTACCCTTGTACCCTAGGGATGCGGGTGGCGCTGTGGGTTAAACCACAGAGCCTAGGAGTTGCCAATCAGAAGGTTGGTGGTTTGAATCCCCGAGACAGGGTGAGCTCCCATTGCTCGGTCCCTGCTCCTGCCCACCTGGCAGTTCGAAAGCACGTCAAAGTACAAGTAGATAAATAGGTACTGCTCCGACAGGAAGGTAAACGGCATTTCCATGCGCTGCTTTGATTCACCAGAAGCGGCTTAGTCATGCTGGCCACATGACCCGGAAGCTGTACGCCGGCTCCCTTGGCCAATAAAGCGAGATGAGCGCCGCAACCCCAGAGTTGGCCATGACTGGACCTAATGGTCAGGGATCCCTTTACCTTTACCTTTTTACCCTTGTATATTATTTTTTGTAAATATATTACCTGGCTGGAGAACTATATTGCAAAATAAAGCAAAGGGTCCATTTTGAAGGTTGGCTATATTTCAGTTCACCTGCTGTTTTGGAAAGTCTGGATAAGGTAAATTTGCCTTGCAATGTGAATTGAATCAAATTTAAGAGAACTGAATTTAAGATTGGGGAAAATGCAAACCCAAGAGAAACCTAAATTGACCAATTGACCAATTGGTCAAAAATGGTCAAAGGCCTGGAAACGATGCCTTATGAGGAACGGCTAAGGGAGCTGGGCATGTTTAGCCTGGAGAAGAGGAGGTTAAGGGGTGATATGATAGCCATGTTCAAATATATAAAAGGATGTCACATAGAGGAGGGAGAAAGGTTGTTTTCTGCTGCTCCAGAGAAGTGGACACGGAGCAATGGATCCAAACTACAAGAAAGAAGATTCCACCTAAACATTAGGAAGAACTTCCTGACAGTAAGAGCTGTTCGACAGTGGAATTTGCTGCCAAGGAGTGTGGTGGAGTCTCCTTCTTTGGAGGTCTTTAAGCAGAGGCTTGACAACCATATGTCAGGAGTGCTCTGATGGTGTTTCCTGCTTGGCAGGGGGTTGGACTCGATGGCCCTTGTGGTCTCTTCCAACTCTATGATTCTATGATTCTAATTCTGTGCACATAGCCCAGTGCTGTCTGCCCTGATTTGGCAGTGTCTTTGAACCCTGACCCCCAAGATCGTTTTGGTTGGAGATATTAGAGACTGAACCTCTCCAAAAGTTCATGCCATCTATTACTGAACTTTGTGCACTATTCCACCTCCTGTTTGGGAAATGAAAAGAGAAATTAATCTCAACCGTTGAGATATTTGTCACTCATCACCATCAGTAACATCAATGTAACTGTTTACAAGGCTTTCCGTCTCAACACCTGCTGCCTTCTGGAATGTTTGCTTCATGTCGTCCCTGAGCAACCTTCATGCAAATCAACACACGGAGAGTTTGCTTCCCCTTCGTGGTGTGCAGTGATAATTCACTTATGCAAAGCAAGTTGGAAGGAACCAAAGCATTTTTACGGGAGCAGATATTCAAAGGTAGAAGGTAGAATCTCCTTTTCAAACTTGCCTGGCTCCTTTGCTTGAGTTTGATTATTGTACCAGGCGAAGATGTTTTGCTCCCTGCAGCACTCTGCAGTACTGAGCCAAGTCATTCCATTGCAGTAGGTAGAAAATCCCATTGGCATATCTCCCCTTCCCTGACAGAAAAAAATAATAATACAGTATTTTGCAGCCCTTCCAAGCCACCCAGAATTGGCTGTTTGAAATGGTGCCCTCACTCAGCCTTAATAGTAGAGCCACCCCATCTGTTACCTTGGCTTGGCCCAGATCCTTCTAAAATTGAAAGGCATTTCAAGTCCTCCTCCCCACAAAGTGTGTTCTCCATAAGAGAGAGCACGTGTTGCGGTTGGGGATACAAGCCACCCCATTGTTGCTGGGCAGATTTTGGAGAAGAACCCAGGCAGCGAAATGGTTAAATTGGGTCGCTGGGGAGAATTGAATGTTGCCAAATTTAGAGGTGGGGTCAGAGGTTTTAAATGTTGGACGCCCAACTTTGGGCGTCCTCTTGGCTGTTTGCACCGGATCACCCGCCCACCCTCCCTGTAAAGGGGGGGGGGTTGTTTTGCTTGACCTTGCTATGCCTGTCATGGGGTCGTCTGCCTTAGTGCAGGGGCCTGGTAGGAATTTTGCCATTTGGCTGATTGGCTGGTGCCATTTGGTTTTTGCCTACTGCGTAGCAAATCGTCACAACTTGTAAAGTTGGCGGTTAGGCATTGGTTAAAATTGGTTGGTGGAGGGGTAAGTGCCTACCCCTCCAATGGTGGTGCGGAAAGGGAATTCCATTAAAGGAATCTAGGGGCTTGCCATTCTTCTCATCCTTGTCCCTGGCATCGGACTTGGGCCGTGCAAGCCCCACAGGAACATGCGGGTGAGAAGTGAGGGACTGATGCCCAGCTTCATTTCTCACCCAATAATTGTTTCCCACGCTGGCTTCCGCTGGAATCCGGAAGTCAGTTCTGTCCCTGGGGCAAGGACAGATAGTCATAACCAATGCCTAAGCAACCACTCACATTTTTGTATTTGAATAAAGTTGTGGCCAAAATTATGCCAAAAACCTTAAACAAAAATCGATGTGTGATGTGTGAATTATTTTGGGGGGTGGCATGGGAACCTCAACACGCAACACTTTATGTCATGGAAATTCTGCTCCATATTGATCCAGAGTAGATAATAATAATAATAATAATAATAATAATAATAATAATAATAATAATTTATTTGTACCCCACCCATCTGGCTGGGTTTCCCCAGCCACTTTGGGCAGCTTCCAACAAAGATTAAAAATACATTAAAATTAAAATGTATAGTGTAATGGTTCTAGGGGTTGCTCGTGCGTAAATCGGCACCACACCTGGCTGGGTTGCCTGAGTGAACCTTTTCTGTCCGGACAGCCACTCGCCCGTGGCTGTCTCAATCGCTGGCACAATCCGTCAGTGGGCGTTTCTTAAACTTCTTCCAGCAAAGAAGTTATTTGACGCCTAGTCTCCGCCTACTATCCCTGCGTGGAAGCCTTCTGCGCAGGGAGGGTGTGGGCAGCGGAGGACCCGTGCTCTCCCCGCTGGTCCCCGGCGAGGAGTCATGGAGCCACCTCGCCGATTCCCCCATCTGCCCCCCTTCTCCACTGGTGCTACGCTGATTTCCTTCCCCAGAAGATGTGCTGCTTCTCTCCCTCCCAGGACGCTCTCCGGAATCCCTCTGGAGCCCTCCCTCTCCCCCTGGCTCCGATGGCAGTTCCCTGACATATAGTTAGCAGAGTAAAAACTTAAGCACGTTGCAGGATTCCCCCCAAAATAGACCAGATGCAATTGTATTTCATCCAGCAGAGCGTTACTGCTACTGAAGGCAAATGAGCATGATGGTCACAAATCTAATACATTCAGGATTGACACTGTCCATAAGAAATCCAGTTGCAGCAGACTTAACTTAAACTTACAATAACTTATAACCAGACTAAACCTTAACACGAAGCATACCATGTACAGAACACCACACCAGAAGGAAGAGAGATAGAAAGAGAAAGTGAAACCTAGGCTCCTTCTGGCCTTATTATTATTGTCAACATGACTTTGACAGAAGAGATAACAGAACCAGTTTAAGCCAGCTGTACTCAGCTTCTCTGAAGGTAGAACCCAAACATCATGAACCTTCTGCTTGCTTCTTGCACACGGAGAAACTTCCAGAACCCTCTTGAATGAATTAGAATAGGAAAAATCTCTACGAATCAGATCAATACTTTCTGCACCAGAAATGCAGAAATACAAACTGACACTTTATGCCCCTTCCATAAACATCCCTTGAGAGCTCCACGGCAGCTCTAGCAAAAGAACGGAAAGTCTGTTGCCCCAGGTGGGTGCCATTCAGCTTTCTGGGAACCACATGCCAGTGGAACAAAAGTGAGGGGAACAAAAAATGTAAATTTTACCTGTACACAGCTATTTTCTACACATAAAGTGTTTTATCCTCCATCCAGGCAAGCATAGGGCATTGCCACGGTTCTAAGACATATTCCATCCTGTAGAAAAACATGCAAGGAGGTTGCAAACCTAACAAGAATGTGGGAAGAGTCCCAAGACCATTGGAGAGTCACATTTGGACTCAGACCCCAGCCCTGCATTGAGGGCAAGCCAAGCTGTGCTTTGCTCCTCCACAGTGTCCTTCAATTTAATCAGCCTTGTTGAGAAGACCTTCCAAGTACATCTGAAGGCAGCCCTGTTTGGGGAAGCTTTTAATATTTAATAAACTATTGTATTTTAATATTCTGTTGGGAGCTGCCCAGAGTAGCTGGAGAAAGCCAGCCAGATGGGCGGGGTATAAATAAAATTATTATTATTATCATCATCATCATCATCATCATCATCATCATCACGTCCCACATAAATTGATGGGCTCTGACTTGTGGATAGCCTGACTTTGAC
Organism: Podarcis pityusensis; assembly: GCF_964106645.2. Classification (NCBI taxonomy): domain Eukaryota; kingdom Metazoa; phylum Chordata; class Lepidosauria; order Squamata; family Lacertidae; genus Podarcis; species Podarcis pityusensis. The sequence goes on along the minus strand of NC_138039.1, from coordinate 41,939,833 downwards.
ACACTGAAGTTTCTTAGGCTAGCCTTACTTGCACTAGGCCCCATCCACTTAAGGCAGTATCATACCACTTTAAACAGTCATGGATTCCCCCAGTGAATCCTGGGAAGTGTAGTTTGTTAAGGGTGCTGAGAGATGTCAGGAGACCCCTATTACCCTCTTGGAGCTTCAGTTCTCAGAGTAGCTTATCAATCAAACTTCCTTCCCAGGGAACTCTGGGAAATAGAGCTCCGTGAGCGGTACAATACTGCTTCAAATATATACTGCCTTACTTTTGATTATGGAAGTTTGTTTAACATGTCCTCATGCTGACTAGTGTTGCTAAGCAACACTGAGAGTAACATATGTGCTGGCTGGAGTCTCCTTTGCTAGTTTACAGGGGCTGCTTTTCGCTCCCGAACTTTTGCCAGCTAGATGAAAGGTTCCTACAGGATATTGATGTGTCGTCAAGGTGTGCATTGCAAATGGCACTCAGATCAGAGGCTCAACTGAACGAGCCCCGGGACTACAATGCATGCTAAATCATAAGTTGGGACTTTAATGCTACTCCTAATCTGAGGCTGTGGAACTGTTTGGTTCTACATCCATTTCCTCTCTGTCACAACTGCAGGGGTGTTTACTTCAGTGCCAGCCAGACTGAAAACCTATTTAAAGACATCAAAGAAGGAAGAGTAGCATCTTGGCTAAAAAAAATGTCCTCTGCGTTATGAATGACATGTCACCTAAATAGGCTACAAAACATCTTCTCTCTCTCTCTCTCTCTCTCTCTCTCTCTCTCTCTCTCTCACACACACACACACACACACACACTTCACTCTTTTAGTGTTGGTGCACAACTCAGTGACCAGCAACAATGAAAAACTAAGGGTTGGGTAGTAGGCCATATCTGAGTTTCTTTCCAAAGCCCTGAACATCTCAGGGCGAGGTTACCTGAAGGTCTACCCTAGGAGCCAACTCCTAGGGGCTGAGGTCCCTTTGCCCCCCCCCAATAAATGGGCAGTGCCATTCAAATGGTGTGTGTTTGACATGTCTTGTGATTGATTATGTGGTGCGGGGCTTAACTGGGTCCCACCAAGATTTTATTCAAGTTGGCACCCGTGCTGCCTGCCCCAGTATAGACACCTATAGTTACTTAGATCATCTCATGGTACTGCACCCTACAGAATATCATAGGGTGGTGACTGTGGCGATCACACAGGGTCCCCGGACGTTTCACTGTCTATTGATCCCTGTGCCACCACTTTATTTCTCACTGCCACCACCCAGGCCCTACCTGGTACAATACTGAGTCCAGTCAGAGTTAAATTGGAACATAAACTTCTGTTTATTTATTGCAGTTCAACAAGCGTGTGGTTTCATAAACGGTATCGGTCAATTACAATCATGGGGTGCCTATCCAGACCTATAACTTCCACTACCTGCTCTCACTCACTAAATCACCTCTCGGATATTTACTTGTCTTTCTAGCTCCTAACTGTTCCTGACTCAGCTTATTTCTCTACACTAACTCAATCTCCCCACAGACTCTATCCCAATTCACTTCCACTCCAACCAACCACCCAGCTCCCAACGAACTCCTTCCTTTGCCACTCCCATAGCTGGTTTTATAGTCCCTCTGACTCCACCCCCCTGGGTTCTGATTGGGTAACTTGTTTCACCTCCAGAACTCTCATATGTTAACGTCACAGTGACCTCCAAAAAGGACATTTTCTGCAACTGCCTCTGTACTGTGGAATGCCGTTTTCTCTGCCATACATGAAGCAGCAATGATCAGTTGCACCAAACACCTTGTAAAGAAATATATTTTTGCAAGGCTTTCCCTGACCAATAAGATTGAACCCAGTTTTTGTACCTTTGCATCCCCTGAAATCCTGTTTTCATATGATCTTTTACCATTATTTCACTGGTTTTATTTTTTTAATCTTACAATTTATTTTTGTTTAGTGGTACAGCCCTTAAGAGATTTTTAAAAGACCAAGTGCTTTGAAATACGAATAAATAAAGTAGGGCTGTAGGGTTTTCGTCAGATTAAACTCATTAAAATGAATGGATATGACTAAGGTGCATTAATTTCAGAGGGTCTACTCTGAGTACAACATAATTGGATGTGATCCATGGTCTTACATCCCTGATCATTTCAAATCAGGAAGCAGTGAGGCCTGGAGGCATTCAGCAAGGTCAGGTCCAAAAGTGACAAACGAGTCTGAAGGACCAAAAACTTCCAAGATGGACAAGAAGCAGAGAGACCAGAGGCAGATAATGTGGTCCAATACAGGCAGAAGGATAGCTTCCTAGAGATGGCATCTATATAGCTATACAAAGTGGGGCAGCCAACTCTAGGGCACTTCTTATATAGGGCCAGCTATTGGCTCCTCAGATCACCTGATAGATTTGGACTGGCCAACTTTAGTCTTTCCTTCTGCCACTTTCAGGGTGCTGCTGTGGACCACCGAAGGCCCAACCAGACAGGACAAGTGGTACAGGGAAGATGGGGACCAAGTGCAGTTAGACCTACAGCAGCAGCAACTGAAGCTTCCAGGAAGAGGTTCTCGCCCATTATTGCCTTCCCCAGCATTTCCCCCTTTGCTGCTGTTAGTCTCTCCTGGAGTAGAGAAGAGGAGCTGGTTGTAAGCTATCTATCCTGGTGAGAAGACCCTCTTTCCCCACAAACTGTGTTTTTAAGCCAGACTTCCAAGCCTCTTTGGAGTGCAATATGAGCTGAACCAGCAGATGGGACTTTATAGTCTGTTAACTCTCTTTATGATTTGTACTTATGTATTTAAGTCGAGATTCTTTCCTTTTCGTAATGTCAAATTTGCTCTATTTTGTATTGGCTAAACCATTGATCTTTTCGGTCTTGATTTTATACCGGGCACAATCTTGACAGGCTTTGGGCTTCTAATAACCATACAAATGGTTTCTTTTCCTTTGTTTTGTTAAGCAGAGAGCCTGTTGGTTGGCATCAGTAGCAGCTAGTGGGATGGCGTGACCGGAGGATCAGTGGCGTAGCGTGGGGGTGCAGGGGGGGCCGGCCGCACTGGGCGCAACATCTGGGGGGGCGCGCTCACACTTGCAGCTCTCTGCCCCTACCTGGCTCACTCACTCTCTCTCACTGCAGTGCTGGCTGTGTGAATCCGATCCGAGCCGCTGGGTCGCCGCCCACTGTGGAGGGGGTGGGTGCCAGGCGTGCGGTGCGGAGAGAGGGACTATCTGGGGGAGGGACAGTGCAGCGGCCGCCCAGCGCAGCGCTGAGCGCGGGAGAGAACCACACCAGACCAGACCAGGCAGCAGCAAGAAGAAGCTGGCAGTGGCGGCAGGTTAGGGGTTAGGGGGCGCAAATTACTTGCCTTGCCCCGGGTGCTGACAACCCACGCTACGCCGCTGTGGAGGATCATGGCTCTTATGCCTCCCCCCCACAGCCATTCGCTGGCACTTAACGGGGGAAGAGGAGAAGGGTGACAAAGTGGGAAGCTTGACTTGGTGTGGCAGGTGGCAAAGCGTGTTCTCCGTGAAATGAGAGCACATGTTGCGGTGGGGTCCACCGAGCCATCCCTCTGTTGCCAGGCAGGGTTGAATATGCTGACCTGGGGCAATGATTGGATGGCTGGGTTGCTGGAGCAAATTGCATGTTGCAATGTGGTGGGTGGGATCGAAGGTTTTAAATAATGGGGCACTCAGCTTATTGCTTTCTCTTTCACTGAGTGCATCGGATCACCCGCCCGCCCTGAGTTCAGGGTGTTTTGGTTGACCTTGCTATGCCTGTCATGGGGTCGTGTGCCATTGGGGCAGGGGCCTGGTAGGAATTTTGTCCATATGGCTGATTGGCTGAGCCATTTGGTTTTGCCTACTGCGTAGCAAATCATCACAACTTGTAAGATTGCGGTTAGGCATTGGTTATAAATTGGTTGGAGGAGGGGTAAGGATGGGCTGGGCCTGCCCCTCCAATGCTGGTGCGGAAGGGAATTCCGTTAAAGGAATCCAAGGGCTTGCCATGATTTCGTCCAAATCCCTGAAATGGGGCTAGGGCTGGCAAGCCCTAGGGAGCATGTGGGTGAGTGGTGAGGGCCTGTGACTCAGCTCCATTGCTCCCCCATATTGTTTTCCCTTCACTGGCTTCCGAGGGAGTTCTGTCCCAGGCAGGGGAACAGATAGTCTTAACCAATGCCTATGCAACCACTCACAGGTATGTATTTTAATAAAGTTGTGGCCAAAATTATGCCAAAAACCTTAAACAAAAATTATGTGTGAGTTGTGAGTTATTTTGAGGGGTGGCTTGGGGACCTCAACACGCAAGAGAGCCAGTCCAACACACCCACCACAATATGCTGTACCAGGCCAAGCTCCCCATGTCACAACCCACCTCTCTCCCTCTCAGCTAGCACCAGTGACGCACCGTGTTGGGAAACTGGGAGAGCAACAGTGCCCCACCCGGTGCTACCCCACCGACTGCTACTGGTTGCAAGAAGGGGAGTGGGTGGCACTGTGGTCTAAACCACTAAGCCTCTTGGGTTCGCTGATCAGAAGGTCACAAAGTACAGAATTAAAAACCCACTTAAAGGTAAAGGTAAAGGGTAAAGGGACCCCTGACCATTAGGTCCAGTTGTGACCGACTCTGGTGTTGCGGCGCTTATCTCACTTTATTGGCCGAGGGAGCCGGCGTACAGCTTCCGGGTCATGTGGCTGACATGACTAAGCCGCTTCTGGTGAACCAAAGCAGTGCACGGAAACGCCGTTTACCTTCCCACTGGAGCGGTACCTATTTTTCTATTTGCACTTTGATGTGCTTTTGAACTGCTAGGTTGGCAGGAGATGGGACCGAACAACGGGAGCTCACCCCGTTGCGGGGTTTCGAACCACCGACCTTCTGATCGGCAAGCCCTAGGCTCTGTGGTTTAACCCACAGCGCCACCCGCATCCCTAAAAACCCACATACATTACTGGAAGTGGCATGAACAAATGGGACTGGGGACAATTCTTTTGCAAGCATGTGTACATTAGCCAAATTGCATAGAAAACTATATTAGGAAAAAAATAGCTTTAAAATGCAGATGACTTTTGAGGAAGACTTTAAAAAGAAATCACGATGTGGAAGTGTTGAGAACTGAACTTAAGAAACTGGGAGAAACAGAAAGTGTCAGATTTGCCAATTCATGCAGGTAACATCCCTTCGCTTTTGAAGTATTTTAATTTACTTGTTTCAGCATTGAGAGTGATTTGTGAGTCAATTGCAATCCAGGTGGATGGATCATTTGGAGGGGGGGGGCTAAAATTTCCTCACAGTTCCTACAGATGTTTGACCCCAGCAAGACCGTATAAATTTACTTTAGCTGAAATTCAGTGGCAACTCGACAGATGTGTAAAAACCCCTGGGAAATGTCACTGGCTTTACAGCTTGGCTTACCTGAGTAAAAATCCTCCAAATTCTCAAATTTTGCTTTAGAAGATGAGTGCTGTAGAAGGGCACTAAGGTCTCGCTTGTCTCCAATTCATTTGCAAGGGGGTTTACACTGTTGACATTTACGATGGGTCATGTACCAACGACACATACAGGATTTATAGAGGTAATAATTAGGTTAACTAATTTGCAGCTGCAGTGCTGAAGATTCATTATAACTGTTTTGTTCAATTTGTCAAGTTCTAAAAATAATAAGGAGTGAAAGCTTATCTCATGGGAAGTTTCAAGGTTAAATTTACAGGCACAGACCTTACAGTGCATGCAAATGATGCTTAAGGATTCGGCGGGGGGGGGGGATACACTTCCATTTCACTGCCCATATGCACATGGAAAAAGAAAATAAAGACATGCTCCATCCATGAAACCACATCTAGCCATCAGGTGGAAGACCTCTTGCAAGGACTTCTGCCCAGGCCTGATCTTTATTATGTGGTTGCAGACATGAACCTAGACTTCTTCTGACCCTAGAGATGCTGCTTTGCTGTGAGCTTTGCTGTGCACATATTCCCAGTGGAGAAAGCATCCAAACCGGTGAGAGGTCTTGAGTTTGGGTCTGCAAGCAATGCCAATGTAGGCACCAATGCAGCCTGATCCAACCTCTGCTTGCTATATTTGCATCCTTGGAACTATCTCAGGGTGATACAGATGGTGGTTGACTCATTTTATCTTCAAATCAACCTGATGAGGACATCTGATTCAGAGACAAAGCTCTTCTGGAAAGGCCAGAGTTGTTTCTCTAGAGGGTTCTGGTTTTTGCATCTCCCTGTGACAATTCAGCACACTAGGACAACATTCTCCAAACTTTGGGTACCCAAGTATCATTAACATTGATTCCCATTAGTCCCAGTGTGCATGTAAAACTCTTCCCAATATTCACTTTCTCCTCAATGTGTATAATTTTTTAATCAACTTTGTAATGCTTGTTATAATTCCTGCTCCGTGACTGCAGTCATAGGATTGTTGTCTATCACATAACGGTGTATGTTTTGACTCCACAGAGTGGGAAGTGACGGAGACAGGATGTTTGTGTTACTGTGTTCCGTGAAGTGGGACTATTGTCCTTTGTTTTCTCTCTCTGCTGTCTGATGCTAGAGAGAGAGGGAGCCATATTGCAGTGCTCTGTGTATGTTTATATGTAAATAAAGTAGATTAGCCAAAATGCTGAGTTGCTGAGGTCTGTTACACAAGCTGCAAAGATTATGTGGATCCCTAAGTGTGCCGATGTCTGTTGGCATCAGTCGCTGTGATGTTCGGGCAGAAGAAAGCTTTTGAAGCTCCCGAATGATTGATCAGGAGTGAGGGAACATGCCAGTCAGGCATGTGTCTCTGCCAGGGTCCTACTGAAGAGTAGGGTGAGCTCCTGACAACGCCTCCCCCCAACTGTCTTAAAAAACAACACCTACAACTTTCCAAATACTGTAGCCTCAAAGGTCGGTGCTTCAACTCCTTGAACATGTTGGCTGTCTTTTTGTTTAATATGCTGCTTCTGCTGCTTACGGCACAGTACATAAAGCACAATTACTGCTTCCTCCCAACTTTTTTTTTTATGTAAATAAATTAGAACCGCACTTGTTAGCTGCACTAAAATAAAGGATCTGTCAGTGTTTCAAATTACAAACCTCTTTTCTGGGACTTATATCCAGTTGTTAAAAGTCTCCTCAGAATACAAGGCACAAATTAAGTTGGCAAACATGATCTTTTCACATTTATTTACATGTCGTATTTTTGTTGTTTTTAAATGATCTTGGGAAGCACAATTAATTAATGCTTGCAAATTAATCTCCCCATGAGATCGTTCTTTGACAGATGTAGCGGAGCTACTAAACGTGTTCATTATTTTTGTACCATTAAGACTAATTTACACTAGATGGACACAGCTTGTGACCATGACCACTGACTTTTTCAGAAGTCAGTGGAGGTTGTGGCAACTGTGGTGTAGTGGTTAGAGGTTTGAACTAGAACTAGCGAGTCCTGGGTTCAAATCACTCAGCCATGCTCTGTAGAAAGCAGCAAAATGGAAGCCGTTGACTGATTTAATTTGGGCTAAGATGTTGTCGTGCATGTTTCGTGGCTTGCTTTTGTCACAGTAATTCATGGGTTTTGTAGGGTTGAAGCCATATGAACACTTTATTATTTCAAAATATTTTGCCCAGCTTTTGTCCCAGCAGGTAACACTTGTGCTCCAACCTTACTAATGTTCTCTGTCTCCTGTATTCTCCCAGTTTGGATCTAACTAATCTGCTTTCACGAGACAGGAGAACTCTGAAGAGGAGAAAGAGGGATTTACCTCTTCACCACTTACACCAAGCTGTGGGGGCTGGTGGACCACTACCCTTGACTTGCTGGGGCAGCGCTGGTTCATGGTTAGCCACGCCTGTTTCAAACGATGAATGTGCATGCCTCCACTCCAATCACAACTTCAGATCAGCCCAGACCCAACTCAAACTGATCTGGGCTACCCTGACCTGGTCCGGTGGCCCAAATCAATTCAGGGGCCACTCCTAAATAGAGACAGGAAGGAAGAAAGAGTTGCTATAACTCCTTCCTCCTATCTCAACTACATCACAGCAGGATTGAACTTCCCAGTCTCCAGCTGTGGGGAATGTTTTTTGGCCAACAACCCCATGCTGTTCTTTGTATTGGCTGCCGGCCAGTCCTGTATTGGCTGCTCTGCCTTTCACAGCCCCAGATTATTCTGGGTGGGCTGACCCGATCCAGGGCTGTCCCAACCTGATTCTGCTGAAGCCCATATCCCCTCAAATCAGCCTGTTTCAGTTTGGAGTTTGGCCCAATCGGGTGCACAGCCCTAGTTCAAACCTATTTCCAAAGTGGAGTTTTCAAACTGTAAAAAGTGGGTGAAAATTGTATTCCTGGAGGTTGCTTTAAATTTTGCTTTGCATTAGTCACATTGGGCTTTGAACAATCTCACCAGCCGAACTGAAGGCAAAATTAGTCTCGCTTTAGCTAAGATTGTTTCATTATCTCGGAGATCCGGTATAATTTGATGTAGCTGCACGAACCCCTCATTAACAGAACAAGAAACACTTGAAATAGCTTAATCGTGCCACTGTCTTCTCATTTTTGACTTTTGCTCCTGCCTGATAAAACACAGATAATTTTAACTCTCTCTTGCATTTTTTTTGCACCTCAATTTTACAAAAAGTGGGGCAGAAAAACTGTGAAGCACTGAAGGTTTTCTGCTCCAGTCTCAATTGCCACAGACTGTAGACCATATCACACACACACTGCTGTCCTCTGTATGCAGAAACAACCCCAAAAGCTCTCCGAATTTCACTGCAGTGACCTGGGAATCTCAGGCTAGGACCCTCATATCACAATTCTGTGCTTCTTTATTCCAAAGCAGGCCCCTTTAAATTCATTAGAATTTATTTTCAGGTAGCTGAGCCCTATATGGCTAAGCCATTTTTTAAACATTTCTTCAATGTCTTCTTTTTTTAATGAAGGCATATTACAGTAGATTAAAAATTAAAAACTTTAAAGAAGACAATGATACAAAACACTAAAAACCACCCCATACCATCAGATTCATGAAAGCAGAGGAATGTTTTCAGTTGGTGCTGAAAGGATGTCAAAATTGGTACCAGTCGGGCCTCACTGAGGAGAGCATTCCATGGAAGATACAGCTGTTTACATCACTTTTTAGCTACCTCTGTTTTCTTAGTGCTTTTATATATTTGTTCACTATTGATTGATTTGCCTTTTTGCTTTTTTAAGATATTGTCAGTGATGAAGGGCAGGCAATAATTATTTCAAATAAATAATCAGTAAAATAAAAGGGGTTATGATATCACTATCCAGGACCTTGGAGAGCTCATAGCAGAGAGCATGAGATCTAGAATAACCAGGAGAATTTCTCTGAGGCCATGCTAGGCTTCAACTTACCTGCCCTATGGACAGTGACACAGGGGTGATATCATTGTTGTGGGAATGTTCAGGGATGCAGTGGAGGATATATTGTCTGATTATATCCTTATCCAACTTTTGTTAACAAGTTCCACAATTTCAGCAGAGTAACATTCCCCTTATTTTAAACTTTGCAACGGATGTGTTTGCTCAGGCTCGCTAAAACCTCTATAATAACTGTTCTGGTATTTTCCCCTTATTCCCTCATAAAATATAAGAGATGACACAGTCTTTTACAAAAGTATAAAAAGAGTTTACTCACATTCTGTTCACAATCAGATCCCAGAAGGCAGACTTAGCTTAATGAAGTAACATACACTTGGAATCTATCTCATAAGAAGACAGTCCCTTTGTCCTCTCTTGGCTGGAATCTTTGGCTTAGTAGATGTTGTGTCTTTGATGCATGTGGTGAAAGAGAGAGAGATGGCTGCCCTGCCCTGTGCTTTTGTCATTACCTGCACAGGTGAGGCCACACCCACCTCCAGTCACATGCAGAGGAAGTCTGTCCCAGCTCAGAGGGAAACAGGAAGTTTACCTGCTGGCTGGACAAAACATTCCTCCCCATGTGCAAACATGTTCACTCTAGGAATGTTGTACTTGACTGCTCTTGTGTTTCACATCCTACAATTGTACCTAAAGAAGCCCAAAGAGGCTAGCTCTGAGACCAGCTAATTCAGAAGTCTAACTAGTCTGTGAAGCAATGCTTCAGGAACTGGAAAGCACCAGGAAGTGAAGCAGAAACGGTTAGAAATCATGTGCTATAGACTGCAGCACTTATTGCAAAAAAAAAAAAAAGTCAAAGACACAGGCCTTCCATTCTCAGCTCAGGCTTTCAGTCTCGCCCCAAGCCACTTTATTGGAAGGGAGAGAAAAAAACAGCAAAAAGAACAGAAGCACGTGTTCTGGAGAGGATGAAAGCAGCAAAAGCCCCTTCTCCCTGAATTAATCTGTAGCCAAAAACCACTTTACACATTTAAAGCACTTTAAGATGTTATAAAGTCAAATAAACCACCAGATGAGGAAGAGAGAGGGAGAGAGGGAGAAAGAAGATCATTTATCTTCCTGCAAATGTTTGGCTTTTTAGGTAAGTATAATCTGTTCTGTGTCATTGATCAATGCGAAAACACTATGTCCCACTTGCCCTAATTTAAAACAGGACAGAATAATAACTTATGGTTAAACCTGCTGGTTGCAGCACAACTCTTATTGAAGGTGACCTTTACAGATATCCAAGCAAACTGGGTTATACGGAGCCTGCATTTCACCACTCCCTCAACCTCTGCAAAAACCGAGCTGGAAATCCAAGCTCCTTTTGAAAAGGATATGGCAATCTCTCACCTCCATTTCTTAGTGTTCTTCAATTTCTTTTGGGGAGGGGGAGCAAATGCTTGGGAATGCTACAACTGATCTTACATTGTGACTACACAGGTGCTCCTTCCTGGTTCTATCCCCTGTGCGCTACTGCACATCTGTCACTGCTTACCTTGGCATGCAGATAAGCCACAAAGAGTTCCCAAAGGCCAACCTATGCTTTATTCAGCGACGGAACCAGCCCTTTCATTAGGCAAACTGAAGCAACTGCCATAGGCTTGGAGGAGTGACAAACTGGGGCCGCAGATCAAAATGCAGTTAATCCAACTGCATTTCTCTGAATTTTGTGGTGTAGTTTTTGTTGAAAAACGCATACAAAAATAGGGGCAGAATGCATATTTCAGGGAAATGTATGCAAAATGCATAATTTGGAGATAAAAGACATTAAAAATGTGTACAGAAAGCGTTTTAGGGGTAGCATGCCTACAATTTAGATGCTAAAATTTTGTGTGTGTTTAAAAACAAATCCACAGAAAAGAGGTTGGATTAAACATATGCTCTAATGACCCATTCGTTCCTAGATTCAGGTAGGTAGCCGAGTTGGTCTGATGCAGTTGAAATAGATAGATAGATAGATAGATAGATAGATAGATAGATAGATGATAGATAGATAGATAGATGATACATAGATATAGATAGATGATAGATAGATAGATAGATAGATAGATAGATAGATAGAGATAGATAGATAGATGATAGATGATAGATGATAGATGATAGATGATAGATGATAGATGATAGATGATAGATGATAGATGATAGATAGATAGATAGATGATAGATAGATAGATGATAGATAGATAGATGATAGATAGATAGATAGATAGATAGATAGATAGATAGATAGATAGATAGATATAGGTAGATATAGTCCAGTAGCACCTTAGAGACCAACTAAGTTTGTTCTGGGTATAAGCTTGAAGAAGTGTGCATGCACATGAAAGTTTATACCCAGAACAAACTTAGCTGGTCTCTAAGGTGCTATTGGACAATTTTTTATCATATTTCCATTCATTCCTAGTTAGGTCTGACATTCAGCCTGTTCTTTCACTGGGATTGATCGGTGGTAGAACACTATGCATATTGGGCTATATCTGTTGCATAAAAGGGTTGGGGGAGATTGTTGCCATCTTTCCATTAATGTAGCTTGAGAATAGCTGATGCCTTGCTGAAGCAATATAGGTTTCCGCAGTCTTTTAAAAACCCTAAATTGATTTTTCCCATTTCCACAACATCTAATATTTCTAGTGCCACAAATGAACTGGATACATCTGTTTGCAAATTACATTGCAAATTACTTAATACAAAAGTACAAAAGTGTGTATAGAATTCCTGTTACGAACGCTATCATAGTAGGGTTGAATTCATCTACATGTGTAGCTGGGATCATTGGAACCAGCAAGCATATGCATCGGCTAATTGGATAATCCATTTTGCATGACTTTATTGTTGACACGTGCAGACTTAGGAGATTCTAGCGAATCAAAGAGGCACTTCCATATGATTAAATCTCCCTGTTGCCAATGACTTAATCAACATTTCCCTTCCAGTGGACAAACAAATGGCCATTTATCAAATAATCAAACTGCATTTGTTATTAGAGATATTCTTTGGATTCAAACATCTTGTGAATAAGGGGTGATGAACCTTCTTGCAGTCCGAAGGCCACAGCCTCTTGTGCTCTATTAATTTTGAGGGATCTGCTCTGGGTAAAACTTAGTTGAATACCAATAAAACTTTCCTTAATGGCGTGGCTCCACAAATGATCTTGAAAAATAATATTATTTAGACATGTAATCTTATAACATACGTACGTGTGTGTGTTTAAAAAGTTGATTTTAACAGTATTTTGATGATATTATTTTGTTGTTAAGAAATATTTTATACAATTTTTGGTAAACCGGGATTTTGGTTTCTTTTATTATTAAGTGAGAGTCCCATGGACTGCAAGAAGATCAAACCTATCCATTTTTCAGGAATGCTCACTGGAAGGACAGATCCTGAAGCTGAGACTCCAATATTTTGGCCACCTCACGAGAAGAGAAGACTCCCTGGAAAAGACCCTGATGTTGGGAAAGATGGAGGGCACAAGGAGAAGGGGATGAAAGAGGACGAGATGGTTGGATAGTGTTCTCGAAGCTACCAGCATGAGTTTGACCAAACTGCGGGAGGCAGTGGAAGACAGGAGTGCCTGGCGTGCTCTGGTCCATGGGGTCACAAAGAGTCGGACATGACTAAATGACTAAACAACAACAACAACATTATTAAGTGTTATATATGGTAAATCTTGCTAAAATAATTAACTAAATGGCTACTTCTGTAGAGATGTGTTCACCCTCCTGTTTTCTGTGCACTCGTTGCATTTTCAGCACTGGGATTTAAAATCTGTGCTTACACAACATTATCTAAAATGCATATGTATCCTGTAATTTGTTATAAGTGACTACTGTTTGATTCATTGTTTCTCATAACAGTTTCACACCAATTGGAGGAGCCCTTAAGCCATCCTTAATTTGTCTCTAGCCGAAGTATGAACACCTTTGCATTTGTGTCATGGGCTGGCTGGATGCAGAGCAATGGTGGGAGGCACCCGCTGGGGAATCCCCAGGGGAAGAAGGATCAGAGAGGAGGGAGGCCAAGAGGCAGAGATGAGTCAGGCTGGTGAAGAAGCCAGGCTTACACCCCTTTCTGTTGCAACAAACTCCCTCCAGCCTGGCCTCCCAGGACCAGGAGAGGTATGAAGAGGGAGGAACAAAGGCAGGTGTGCCAGTGTGGCCTCAGATTTCTTGGGAAGGACCCAGGAGAAGAGGAGCATTAGGCAGCTGTGAGAAGGCAGGGACCATCGGTCTCCTAGGGGCACGACCTACTAAGAAGAGTTGCTGTGCTCATTAGGCCTGGCACTCATGAGCAGACCTCTTCTAAAGGTAAAGGCATCCCTGACCATTAGGTCCAGTTGTGGCCAACTCTGGGGTTGCGGCGCTCATCTCACTTAATTGGCCAAGGAAGCCGGCGTACAGCTTCTGGGTCATGTGGCCAGCATGACTAAGCCGCTTCTGGCAAACCAGAGCAGCACACGGAAACGCCGTTTACCTTCCCTCTGGAGCAGTACCTATTTATCTACTTGCATTTTGATGTGCTTTCGAACTGCTAGGTTGGCAGGAGCAGGGACCGATGAACGGGAGCTCACCCCGTCGCTGGGATTCAAACCTCTTCTAATAAAGAGCTAACTTCACTTACTCTGTGTGATTTATTGCTGGCCTGTTCTTGACAATAGGGCAGACAGAGACATTCCCATGCCATTAACGACACCTGGTGTGTACACAGGCAGAAACAAATCTGACACCAATGAAGCCGTGCTGATTTGGACAGTTGAGGAGAAAGAGCTGTGAGACACACAGAAAGGAAGGATAACTTCACTGCGTTCTAAGGCAGTCATGTGAGCACACCCTAAGTTTAGATTCTCTGCTGGTGTGCTCCTGAATTGCTCTCCCCTGTGCTTTGGTTCCTATTATCATTACACCCTAAACCTGTGTTCACTCTACAAGTCTAACTACTAGGGTTTCCAGAGCTCCAGGTCTGACCTGAAATCTCCAAGTTTGCCTGGTCCCCTCCAAGGGGCAGATGGAGGGCTTGAAACTCCTGGTGTGTGAGAGTGCCGATAATAATTAAGAAGACTGTGAATGCAGCTTGCAAGCTGGCTTCAACTTACAGCATAAACACTCGGGGGTTGTGTGTGTCTGCCCACCTCTGCACCATTCTCACAATTAACCTCCATCTCCAGGGTCCAACCCTGTGAAATCACCAATGGCCACTCCTAGATCTCAGGTTTGGACCCTGATATCTCAATATCTGGGATGTTTCTGACTTGGCAACCCTATAAGTGGCATCTAAGGGAAGTGCTTTTCTGCTACTTACTGTCCATCAGACTTTTCTGTCTGCCACGCTTGCTGACTCCAGCACTGAATCGTCTAGGTCTGAGAGTAGTTTCTTGTAATATATTATTTTATTTCACTGTTAATTCCACTTGTCTCATCTTTCCCTTAACTGCTTAACTTCTGTGTTAGGAGAGCACTGGTGCTAAGAAAAAGAGGTTAGGAAGGTTTTTACGTCTACATGAAGGCCAACCGTCTGCTTTGTAATTTTGCATACATTTCTCTTTGCCTTCTGCATATTAATTGTCCTGCGGCATTGCTCTCCTGAGTGGTCCCTGCAAACCATCACATTTTTATTTGCCAGTGATGACTTTAAAGCTGACTCAAAGGTTAATTGTAGTTCAGACATTAGGCTTGTTATTTTAAAAAGGGTTTTTTTAAAAAAATAAAATTCCACTAATTTCACTAGCCTAGCCTTTCCCTTAACTGCTTAACATCTGTGTCAGGGTAACACCATAATTACAGCTTTGCAAAAGTTTCCTAATTTCTGTCACAAATTCCTATCTTCTCTCTCCAGACTTTCTTAATCATGCATTACATTGAAATCATTTTTACTGGGTACTTGGTGAAAAGTTACGAGTCTTTCTTCTGCAGATTTACTGATGCTCAGTTCTGATGACCCTCCAAACCCTGGTTTGAAGGTGTGTGAATGAGCAAGCCATTGTTTCCCGTGTTAAAAGAGCCCTGCTGGGTCAGACCAAAGGCCAGTCGTGGTTGGCAGGCAGCAGAAGTGGAGCAAAGTTGTTCACCTGCTTTCCAAATGCTAAGCATTGCTGCCACTTACCAAGAAGGAGAGGTGGCAGAGAAGTCAGTGTGGTGTAGGCATGTTGGAAGCCAGGACCGGTCCTACCATAAGGCAGAGTGAGGCGGCTGCCTCAGGTAGCAGGTGCTAGGGAGTGCAATGTCTTGGAGCACAGGGCTGTGTGTATCTCATGCAGCCTGCCCTGCATGCCCCGGGTGCAATGCCATCCTCATCCTCATCTTATCTGTATGCCACCTTTCCATAGTTAAAGCCATACTCAAGGTGGCTTACAACGTGAAACAAATTACATACCGTATTTTTCGCTCTGTAAGACACACCAGACCACAAGACGCACCTAGTTTTTGGAGGAGGAAAACAAGAAAATAATATTCTGAATCTCAGAAGCCAGAACAGCAAGAGGGATCGCTGCGCAGTGAAAGCAGGAATCCCTCTTGCTGTTCTGGCTTCTGTGATAGCTGTGCAGCCTGCATTTGCTCTATAAGACGCACACACATTTCCCCTTACTTTTTAGGAGGGAAAAAGTGAGTCTTATAGAGCAAAAAATACGGTAATTAGAAACGTCAAAAAAGTAGACATAATCAGTGCTTTTTTCTAAAAAGAAAATAACGTTTACGGGTACTCTCATTTTGACTCAACAATGCCAATAAAGGTTTGATTGTGATTTTGACTCAAGAAAATCACCATTTTATAGTTCAGATCGGGAAGAATAAATACAGTAAATGGACAAAAGTACAAAGATTCACAAAATGTTTAAGGGTATGCGTACTCCTGTGTCCCCCCAGAAAAAAGCACTGGTCATAATAAATAAAACACACCAAAAAGTACACAACCAAATTGACCTTATAAATCATGAGATATAGAAACAAAGGTACAATCAATAACAGCAACAAAAATCCCTTAACCATACCCCAGCCCAAAAGTCTGTTCAGCAGCCTCAGATTTTGTAGCTGGAGTCTGTCAGGGCTCTGCCCCCCCAGGCGAGGTGGGAAAAGGTCTACAAGGCAAGGAGCAGCTTGCCCAGGACTCAAGGCTAAGATGGTCTCTGTTCTGTTACAAGTAAGTTTCAGCTGCCAGTCTATTTGGCTTCTGTATATGGAAGGAGGGGAGACCTTCTTGTCCTTTGCTCCAGGCAGCGAAATGTCTTGGGTCGGTCCTGGTGGGATCATCAGACTGGCTTCATTGTTGTTCTCGCATGGTGCTGAGCTCTCTGCTGCCTCATAACTCCTTCCCTCAGTAACACTTGGGAAGCCAGGCCAGCTGCCAATACCAAAGGCTCATCTCATTCAACATTCTAGTGCCCAGTTAAATGCCTTTGCAAAACCCACGAGAATATGGCGTATTTATGGCATATTTACTCTCTTGTGGCTTCCCGCTCCACAACATACAAGTGCTCTCAGAGCTAAGGTTGTACAGGGGGCATACAAGCATAATAAACAATCATCTAAAGAAATATTTCTTTCATAAATCAGGGTCTTCTTAGTGTCTGCACCGAGATTGTGAAACACCTCACCTAATGAAGTCCAACTGGCCTCTGACTCACAGTTTTTCATCAGTTTCTAGTGATTGGTTGTTGTTGTTTTTCTGGCTGAGTTGCCCTGTATCTGATGGGTTGTTTTTGTAATATTTTTTTTAAGCTGATCCTGTTTCCTTGGTGGATGGGATTTCCATAAATTAAATTGTAATTTTAAATGTCATAAGTGGTGCACCAAAAGGGCAGGGTATAAATGTTTTAATAAAATAAATATGAATAAATGGGAGAAAAGTTTGCCTTGAGCTATAGTGAGTTGCCCAAGAGAACTGCCAAGCCTGATCAATATGTTCATATAACGAAATAACAGATGAAGTAATTTATGAAAGCTGCACTAAATGTTTTATATCATAATGACATTAGAGAGGGACTGAAATGTTTCCTCAGAACCCTCTTTTGACCCAACCCCCTTAAAAAACTTACCTTTCTCACACTATTACTTCTGATCAGCTACTTCAACATTATTATTATTATTATTATTCCACCCTTCATCACAAGATCTTGTTGGAACCGGAGGGTGAAAAGCCAGCTGGCTCAGCCCCAGATGAAGCGTCTCTCCTCTCAGCCTTGCCACTGTGGAGATCCATCTGTCATCCTCCCTGACGTGCGTCTGTGACTTAAGCTGCAGTGCAGTCTTGAACACACATTACTCAGCAGTGTAAACTGCACAACAGATGATGCTTGAGGCGTGGACACGATACTAAACTACACATGTATTATACATAAATCAGGACAAAGAAAACATGGCTTCTCTCCTTGCCGTCTTCTTGGAGAGAGACCAAAAAACAAAAGCAATACAGAGTGGAAGTTCTGCTCACGCCAGCAATCTGTGCTGGAATGTAAACAGACATGTGACATGTAACAATCCACATATCTGCAGCCAAGGGTGGAATGAAATTTCCAACGGATCTCAGGGTGGTTCACGGGATAAAATTCAAGAGAAATACCCAAATAAATGGTTAAAACTACAGTGGTACCTCGGGTTAAGTACTTAATTCATTCCAGAGGTCTGTACTTAACCTGAAACTGTTCTTAACCTGAAGCACCACTTTAGCTAATGGGGCCTCCTGCTGCCGCCGTGCCGCCAGAGCACAATTTCTGTTCTCAACCTGAAGCAAAGTTCTTAACCTGAAGCACTATTTGTGGGTTAGCAGAGTCTGTAACCTGAAGCATATGTAACCCGAGGTACCAATGTAAAACATTAAAACAATAACCACCTCTTCCGGCAAACACATTTAAAAGGCTATAGAATATTAATCAGTCAAAGGCCTGGGTGAAGTACAGAGTACATTTTTTTAAAGTGGAAGGTTACAAAGTTTCATGGGCCAAGTGATTCAGCCAATGAGGGATGATGTAGCTATGGTGATGATGTCATCATAATCAGAGTTAGCTACGCAATTATGCAACTAAGTCAGTTGAAGACAGGAAGCAGTGTCGTCAGTCTTTATCACCTTCCTGGAGATTCAAATGCCTTCGCTCTTTATAAGCTTCCTTGTGAATGCAGCAGATTTAGCTCTGTGATGACATCATGAAAGCCTACTCAGAGTGAGGGTGGTGGTATCCTGCCATTTTCAATTTAGATGCTCTCAATTCAGTCACCAAAATGGGTGTGCATTATTTGTGTGATGTTGGAGGTTTTGACCAACCCTTATTTCTCACAGTGCTGGCATTCAACCCTAAATATAGCCAGCAGTATTAGAATACCAATACCGATATCTATGAAAGAGATTAAAAATACATTTAAAAAATCCTTGTGCCTGTGTTTTCAGGTGCTCCTCAATTTCATATCTTGGCGCTATGAGAAAAAAAGGTATTGATTCCAAGTGTTCCAAAGCATATCCTGGGCATGAAAGAAATAAAAAGTTATTCCATTTTTATTTTATTTTCATGCTGTTCTGAAGCCCATTGCTGAAGATGAATTTTCTGGCTCTTAAAGCATGCAACACTTTAAAGCAATAGGCACTGGATCAATAAGAGACATTATTCTGTATCACATATATAGCTACAAATAATGTAATACAATACGGTTACAAACATCATGGTCATTATATGAAATCCAAGCCCCTAAATAATGTCATATTTTGCAGCTTTCTGCAGGTCTTGTGTTCTTTCCTTTTTCAAAGCTGAAATAAAAAGCTACTTGTCACCTCTTATTTTATGGAGGTGTCTCTGTTAACAGCAGGCAGAAAGTTCTTACATTTTTGAAAGCTTCCAAACATCTGCTAGCTAAAAGAACAACTAAAACCTGTGCATCCTAAAAGTTGTAACTAAGACCTCATCTGCACAAGACATTTAAAGCAGTATCATACCACTTTAAACAGCCATGGCCTCCCACAAAGAAGCCTGGGAAGTGTAGTTTGTTAAGACTTGTTCGGACACCCCCTATTCCCCTCACAGAGTTCCCTGGGAAGAGGAAATGATTGTTAGAGCACTCTGGAAATTGTAGCTCTGTGAGGGGAATATGGGTCGCCTAGCAATTCTAAGCACCATTAACAGACCACAGTTCCCAGAGGTCTTTGAAAGCTCTGTAAGACACTCCTGTGAGATTTCTTGCCTAGATTGGAGCTAAGCTACACATTACATATGGTGTTCCCTAACTGGCAATATCAACATTTCTTCTTTCTCCTCTAAAAGTAATATCTCCACCTCCATCGTTCAGTTTGGACACTGAGGTCCAGCGCTGAGGGCCTTCTGGCGGTTCCCTCCCTGTGAGAAGCGAAGTTACAGGGAACCAGGCAGAGGGTCTTTTCGGTAGTGGCGCCCGTTCTGTGGAATGCCCTCCCCTCAGATGTCAAGGAAATAAACAACTATCTGACTTTTAGAAGACATCTGAAGACAGCCCTATTTCAGGAAGTTTTTAATGTTTGAAGTTTTATTCTGTTTTTAATGCTCTGTTGACAGCCGCCCTGAGTGGCTGGGGAAAACCCAGCCAGATGGGTGAGGTATAAATAATAATAATATATTATTATTATTATTATTATTATTATTATTATTATTAATTATGTTAGAACAGTAAATCATACAGATTCAGCAGGCAACTGCTCCTGAAGCTGTGGGCTCACTTGTGACTTTAATCTGCAAGATAATTTATTTTTCATAGCATACTAGCAGGTATCCCCAGTTTGGGTGTCTAAGGGATGCTAAACATCCACCCATGAACCAACCATGAGATAAAATGTTTGTGCTTTAATATGCATGATGTTTGGTCAAAACAATCTTCTCCTCCACAAAAATATAAAGGGCAGGGATATGGACGGCTGGAAACACCCACTCACACAGTCTAATTATCTTCAAGAGTGAAGGTCAGAAGGAGATTTCCAACCCATATTAATTACTTTGCAAAGATTGAACATGATGGAGATATTGAAAGGGAAATTGGGCAAGTAGGTTGTTTTTGTTCCCCAAGAATAAAACAGAAAGCAAAGCAATGGAGAGGCAACAAGGTCGTCATCGTCATCACCCAGTAATTTCCATCTCTCTGGGCACAGTTACAGACCTCAGAGTTACTGTTCTTCAGAAGGTCAGATCATGTGGACTCACAGAATGCGGGATAGCTGAATAGGAATTTATACCAAAGTTTGTCAGTATTAACTTGGGGCTTAATAGAGATTATGGTTTTTTTGAACATTATAAAATCCTGTGCTATTACCATCCTAATAATGTCTTTGCTTGCTTCCAACTTAGCATCTGAAGAAGGATTGGGTACCGGTACCCAACCTTCATTCCATTCTGAAGAGAGAAGAAATGTGAAAAGCTGTCTGTGAGTGAGCTGAAAAAGCTGTCTCCTCCTTCAGCATCCTATGGGGCAGATGTGGGGGGCATGTCTGCATTCCCCCCCCCCCGATCCTATTGACTTTTGAATGTGGCAGCCATTTCTGTTATGCCAGAGGGTTTCAATAGCTGAAACCTTCCTTTTTCCTTTTTTAGCTTTGGGGATAATTTTTCAGAATATTTGACCTTGCTGGCATTCTCCCTCTCAAGAAAATGTGTGTAAAATATACAGAACCATTCCTATTTGCCTGTAATTGCCAGTATAATAATATTAGTGTTTCCCCGGATATCTAAAAAGCAAGTCATCTTTACTTTTTAGACGGAAAAGCCCTCTAGGCTCCTATAACATCTTTAGCTATGGCGCGCGCGCGCGTGTCTTTATTTTATACTTTGCAACCTTTCAGCTTGACATCTCTTTGTCAGGGAGAGTCCACAGTATGCTAGCAAGCTTAATAACTTTCAAATACCCCCTCACAACTCATCATACTGCTGGAGCTGTGGGAACAATTCTCTCGAAGGCTTAATGCCAAGTCTTTCAGTTCTGTTATCCGCCTATGAAATTCTGGGTAGTTCAGCACTAGGCTCCACTAAAAGCCTCATCCTAAGTACTTAAGAATCTTTTTATAAAAAAAATAATATCAAAGGACGTAGAGGTAGAAGAAGAACTGGAGCAAATGCATTTTGAAAAGCAGCCCTCTCTGATTGGATAAGCATTCAGAGAGATCTGAAAGCTTACCTAGTCTTGACAGACTAGGTAGCACACAAATTACATGAAAACACAGGACTTGAGCATCTCCTCTCAACAGACACACACGTAAGTCCAACAGCAGCAGAAATATTCTTCTGCACATATTTAGTTTCGAACAGGAGCTTTACACAGGATGGGCAATTTGAGAATGGGAAGGCTACCCAAACTGCACATACAATCCAGCCAAAGATACTTAAATCACATCCAAACCATAAATTACAGCTCATTGAAGGCACATGTTTTCCTCCAAATAATCCTGGGAACTATAGTTTGTTAAAGATGCTGGGAATTGTAGCTCAGTGGGGAGTAAATGACAATTCCCAGGATTCTTGGGGTGGGAACCATGTGTTTTAAATGTATGGTATGGATGTGAAAGGGACGCGGGTGGCGCTGTGGGTTAAACCACAGAGCCTAGGACTTGCTGATCAGAAGGTCGGCGGTTTGAATCCCCGTGAAGGGGTGAGCTCCCGTTGCTCGGTCCCTGCTCCTGCCAACCTAGCAGTTCGAAACCACGTCAAAGTACAAGTAGATAAATAGATACGGCTCTGACGGGAAGGTAAACGGCATTTCCGTGCTCTGCTCTGGTTCGCCAGAAGCGGCTTAGTCATGCTGGCCACATGACCCGGAAGCTGTATGCCGGCTCCCTCGGCCAGTAAAGCGAGATGAGTGCCACAACCCCAGAGTCGGCCACGACTGGACCTAACAGTCAGGGGTCCCTTTACCTTTACTATGGATGTGAAATTATTTATTTTTAAATATTTGTAACCAAACTTTCCATGAAACGATCCTCACAGCTGCATGCAGCAGGAAGGTACCTTCAAACCACCATGTTAACCTAGTGAATCCCAATAAACATTTATGAGTGCAGAATAACAAGAAAGATTTCTGTGCTTTCTCCTAGACCAGGAGAGGAAGCAGCCATTCAGGGAATGGAGGGAGGGCACTGACATCTGCAGTAGGGCGTTTCTTGTATCCTGCCCTGGTCACTGCATTGATGAAGGGTGGGTTGCCAATATTTTCAATAAAGAAATATCTACTCAGAAATAGATAGGTAGCCGTGTTGGTCTGCCATAGTCAAAATAAAAAAAAAAATCCTTCCAGTAGCACCTTTAAGACCAACTAAGTTAGTTCTTGGTATGAGCTTTCGTGTGCAAGCACACTTCTTCAGATACACATCTGTGTATCTGAAGAAGTGTGCTTGCACACGAAAGCTCATACCAAGAACTAACTTAGTTGGTCTTAAAGGTGCTACTGGAAGGATTTTTTTTTATTTCTACTCAGAAATAAGTCTTGATGAGTTCAAGGGGACTCGCTCCCAGGAAACTCTGTATAAGATCACAGCCTAAAGCCAGGAAGTAAAAGCAAGAGCACTGGATATATTAAAGATGGCGGAATCTATCACTTTAATATGCTCTCTCTCTTTCCATCTTAATTTCAGTTCTCTACATTTATGCAGAAGTTTGTTTTAAAAAAAGGATACCTCATGAAAATTCATCAGCATTTTCCTGCCAATCTCTCTTAATATAAACATTTTTGTACACAGTTTTGTCTAATTATATACACATATATCTGTGCCACTGATGGAAGCTGGAGTCCAGACTGATGGGCGTTATAGTCCAACAACATCTAGAAGGGAATCTCACTCAAACAATCCAATAATATTAAGCAAACCATCCCACACTTTCAGCTAACCATTGCAGCCCTAGTTTCGCCCTGTCTTGACTCCAGGCTTGGTTCCGAATATAGCTGTGGCCCAACTGAAACTTGCCAATTGACTATGACTTTTCACTCCCCTTCAAACTCATTAAATCATCTGCAGTGGTGACCTTTGACCTCCTGACTCCGAGAGCTCATCGTGGGTGACATTTCAAATAGCTGGGGAAATGTTCAAAGTTCTTAAATATGAATCATCAGTTCTTAGCAGCTCTGGCACAAACAATTATGTTCTATCTATCCTCACACAACCCCCGCTGCTGCCCTCACATCTAGATCTGAGATAGTCTCCAAGGTCCTGAGAACTCTCAAGCATAACTTTCTGCTGAAAACGCTGGCCATTGGAATAACATGGGGCAAATGCTGCGCCGATATTTTTGGCAGTTTCCCCTTGTGCTGTAATGATATATTTTGTAATTTACTGGCACTCCCTTAGGACTTGGAAATTTGAGGACTTGCCCTAAATCACACAATCTGGGAAGTTCCATAGGCCTGAAGCTTCAGTTATAGCAGAGTATCTTAGAGGCTCCTCTGAGTAATGCTCATCTTATAAAACTGCTCCCCATTTTTTTTATTGGGCCCAGAAACATTACAAACACCAATCATTCGCATGGATGAGCAATGAAAAGAAATTGCACATGGAAAACAAGTCAGGTATGAGAATGTGGATAAAATAGTTGACCTGAAGGTAAAAAGGAGTATCATAAACTCTCATGAGTGTGCGTGCCTTAAAAAAAAAGTTCTACAATACAACATGTAGCATTAGCAACAGTGTCAACAACCTGTATCCAGTGGGTCTTTTCTGAGTAGAACTTGGGATACAACCCAATCAATTTTATTGTACGGCCCCAAGTTTTGGTATTACTAATAGGGATGAAGGAGGAATAGAGTGTGTCCAACATCCTCTGTCAAAGAACTCAAGGGCTCATGCGCCAGTGGATGGGTGAGATTTAATGCTACAGAGGAATCCAACACAACAACACAACACTAATTGTGTTACAGACAACACAGTCTATTGTCAGGGTTTGGAATCAAGAGGGTGAGATGGAGGAGGAATGGTGGAGATCACACACCCCCCTTCTCCCGATGCTGCAGGAAGAAGAAGAAGAAGAAGAAGAAGAAGAAGAAGAAGAAGAAGAAGAAGAAGAAGAAGAATAGTTTGTATTTTATATCCTGCTTTATCACTACCCTAAGGAGTCTCAAAGCGGCTAACATTCTCCTTTCCCTTCCTCCCCCACAACAAACACTCTGTGAGGTGAGTGGGGCTGAGAGACTTCAGAGAAGTGTGACTAGCCCAAGGTCACCCAGCAGCTGCATGTGGAGGAGCGGGGAAGCAAACCCAGTTCACCAGATTACGAGTCCACCACTCTTAACCACTACACCATGCTAGGACATCCCTATTTTCATCAGATAAATGTTGGAGGGTATGGTAGGGCGTCCCTATTTTCATCAGAGAAATGGGATGGTATGGAGTTATGTGACCCCTGAGCCAAGAAAATTAAGTAACTATACAACCTTTAGAAGACATTTGAAGGCATCCCTGTATAGGGAAGTTTTTTTAATGTTTAATGTTTTATTATGTTTTTATATATCTTGGAAGCTGCCCAAAGCTGGGCTGAGGCAACCCAGTCAGATGGGTGAGGTATTATTATTATTATTATTATTATTATTATTATTATTATTATTTTATAGGACGTCCCTATTTTCATCTGAGAAATGTTGGAGGGACCAGGGTTCAAATCTCCACTTGGCCATGTAGCTTACTAGGTGACTTTGGGCCAGGTCTCAGACTGTCTCTCAGCCCAGACTACCTCACAGGTTTGTTGTAGGGAATAAATGAGGAGGAGGGCAGCAAACGCCATCTTGAGCTCCTTGGGGGAAAAGTGGGATATAAAAGAAATAAATAAATGGCATTTCACCAGCAGAATAAATCCACCACTAAGTGAATTTAACTCACCGCTACATTGGATACATCATCATCATCGTACGGGAGAGAAAACATGATTTGACCACTTTATTTTTTTTAAAAAAGGTGAGAGAAAGAAGTGAGATTTCCTTACACACCACCTGTGAATATTTCATCAAAGTGCCAGAAAAATAAAACCTGTTTTCACAGGGAGAACTGGATAGTTTGAGGAAAGGGATGAGCACTATGTGGGACACTCAGAACAGGTCCCTTGTGGCAGGAGCTGTTTTGGAGTGAGAATTTCCTTTTTAATATTCTGTGCGTAGCCAAGACTGGTAGGCATTCTACCATAATCCTGTAAAGCAGAAAGGTCTTTTGATATTTCTGTCACTGCAGAATGCAATTGGTTCAAAGGAGAACATATTTCATGCCCCTGGGGTGATCTGCGCTACCTGTACAAGGTTTGGTGAAGAAAACCCTGCATTCAAGGGTTTGAGGTTGACCCATCTTTAATCAGTAGGTGCTTACGCAGGCTTTAAAAATAGACCAGCTGAAAAGAATATGGATAAGACAGAGTGCCTGTCAACTTCAGGGAATAATCCAGCAGCAGTAGAAGCAGCCAGACAGAGTCAATCTGCTCGTGATTGGTTACATAGATCTAGCCGCAAGCTTAAAGCCATTCAATTTACAGGAAAAAATGTGGAGTTTGGGAAAAACAGAGGCATTGGTACGGTCTGCCACACAGAATTTAATCTGAAACTACCTTTTTGTGCATTAGGTGTAGAGGTGAAGGGGGGGGGATCGATTTAGTTCACATTTAAATGTGAATCTACCAAATGTACATTTTTTGAAACATTATGCGAACCGAAACACAGCCAGCCTTCAAAATTCGCACTTCTTTGAATTTTGCAAGGCAGTTTTGCAGCCAAGAGGTGTGCACAGAAAAATGCATATACTAGGGGAAAGTGTGCATAAAAATGCACATATATGGGGAAATAGCATACAAAATTGAATCATATTAGAGGGGAACTGCCTGCAAAAATACGTGCATACAAAAATAGGTGCATTAGGAGAAATTTGCACAGAAATGCTGGCGAATGTTCATGAGGATTTCTTTTTTTTAAGAAAAGAAGTGGAAATGTGTAGAACTGAATTTAAGATGGTAAAAAAGAGAAACTCTGCGAAGTGAAATTGACAGATGTGTCCACTCTTATTTTGGGGTATGGGAGAAATGTGTTTGCTTTGCTTTAGCTGTGCGGGGAACTATCCTATCCTAGTTCCTAGGATTCTTTGGGTGAGGTAATGTACTTTAAAATGCATGGTGTATTTGCAGCCCAAGTTTCAGCATAAGTTCTTCAGCTGAGGACATTGAAATCCATCTCCCTTCATTCTCATCATTATTACCGTTATAGCAAAGACAAGTGGAATATGTTTGACACATTAACTTTCACAACAAATGTTGGAAGACTGCCTTTGTGCCTTTGGTTCACTCAGCTGCTAGTATAAGCAGAAACTGGATCTTGGTTCCATGGTGCAGAATTTTGTAATTACCATAAGAAAAAGAACAAGGCAGACACGCAAAGGCCTCATCAATTTAAATTACTAAAGATGCTGTTGCAGTCCAAGCAAAAATGCCGAAAGCCACAAGCTTGTCCCCCCCCCCTTCTCTCCTTTCTAAAATTCAATACATTCATTAAGTACCAATCCTGATTACAAATTCCATCTATTGCTTTACTCAATCACACCCTTTCAGAGAATCGGAAAATAATCATAAAGCATGTATCAAGATGATGTTAAATCACTTTCTTTTACTTTTTTTTTTTTGTCTCTGTTGGATGAAGTGTTTGTGTTCAATTTAGAAATGCTAAAGGAGGTGACTGAATGATGAAACATGAGAACGCATTTATTCATTAAGATATTTCAAGACCAGCTTTCAGGACACATTCCGTTCACAAGGCGGCATACAGAAAACTCATTAAAAGACTTAATAGCATATTACTTAAAATCGTTAAATCAAAACCCACACTACAACCCCTTAAAATGAGCAGAAATGAAAAAAATGGTGTATTGAGATAAAAAGATATTATGAGTTCATGTAAAAGGAAGTAATGGTAGTGGACTTAAAAAGGTAAGAAACATCCTTCTTCGTTAGAGTGGAGAATATCTATCCCTAATAATAATAATAATAATAATTTACTTATACCCCGCCCATCTGGCTGAGCCACTCTGGGCAGCTTTCAACAGGATATTAAAAACATGATAAATACATCAAACATTAAAAACCTCCCCAAACTGGGCTGCCTTCAGATGTCTTCTAAAAGTCAGATAGTTGTTTATCTCCTTGACATCTGATGGGAGGGTGTTCCACAGGGTGGGCACCACCACCGAGAAGACCCTCTGCCTGGTTCCCTGTAACCTCACAATGAGGGAACCACCAGAAGGCCCTTGGAGCTGGACCTCAGTGTCTGGGTTGAATGCTGGGGGTGGAGATGCTCCTTCAGGTATACTGGGCTGAGGCCGTTGAGGGCTTTCAAGGTCAGCACCAGCGCTTTGAATTGTGCTTGGAAATGTACTGGGACCCAATATAGGTCTTTCAGGACTGGTGTTATATGGTCTCAGTGGCCACTCCCAATCACTAGTCTAGCTGCTGTGTTCTGGATTAGTTGTAGTTTCCAGGTCACTCAGAGTCTCAGAGAAAGCCAAATTTTTAGAAGAAGGTAAAATCTTAACTCCACCTGAAATGGAAACAAATGCTTCCTCCAGTTCAGACTGCCCAGTCTCCATTCCTACCCTACGCCCCAGGCCAGGCATGCACAAGAACTCATAAGCTCCTCCTCCTCTTGAGCCCAGCCTGGTTATTTTTTCTTCCTCTGCACTTCCTCCCAGCACCTAAGCCTGCAGGAGGAGAGGAGAAACTCCCTGGAGAGTCTGCGCAATCATTTGCAGAAACTGAGGCTAATTGGAAGAGGGGAAGAGGGCAGACCACCCGCTGAGAGGCTGTGCAATAATTTGCAGCTGGCTCCTGACAAGCTGAAGGTTGCAAGATGCACGCAGTGCACAGACTTCCGAATAATCATGATTAAATGCTTTAAAGGTGCTTTTGCCTGCCTGGAGATTCAAGCCAAGGAGATACCTATGGGAAGCTCACAAGCAGGACCTGAGTGCAACAGCACTCTTCCCTCCTGGTTTCCAGCAACTGGTATTTAGATGCATTTTGCCTCTGATCATGGAAACAGAGCACTGTCATCATGGTTAGTAGCTAACAACAACAACAGTGTCTGGAGGCGGTTGGAGGATGGATGGCAGCTAACAGATTGAGGTTGAATCCTGACAAGACAGAAGTACTGTTTTGGGGGGACAGGAGGAGGGCGGGTGTGGAGGATTTCCTGGTCCTGAATGGGGTAACTGTGCCCCTGAAGGACCAGGTGCACAGCCTGAGAGTCATTTTGGACTCACAGCTGTCCATGGAGGCACAGGTCAAATCTGTATCCAGGGCAGCTGTCTACCAGCTCCATCTGGTGCGCAGGCTGAGACTGTATCTGCCTGTGGACTGTCTCGCCATAGTGATGCATGCTCTGGTTATCTTTCGCTTGGACTACTGCAATGCGCTCTACATAGGGCTACCTTTGAAGGTGACCTGGAAACTACAACTAATCCAGAATGCGGCAGCTAGACTGGTGTCTGGGAGCGGGCGCTGAGACCATATAACACCAGTCTTGAAAAACCTACACTGGTTCCCAGTACGTTTACGAGCACAATTCAAAGTGTTGGTGCTGATCTTTAAAGCCCTAAATGGCCTCAGTCCAGTATACCTGAAGGAGCGTCTCCACCTCCATTGTTCTGCCCGGACACTGAGGTCCAGTGCTGAGGGCCTTCTGGCAGTTCCCTCACTGCGAGAATCCAAGTTACAGGGAACCAGGCAGAGGGCCTTCTCGATAGTGGCACCTTACCTGTGGAACGCCCTCCCAGCAGATGTCAAAGAGAAAAACAACTACCAGACTTTTAGAAGACTTCTGAAGGCAGCCCTGTTTAGGGAAGCTTTTAATGTTTAATAAGTTATTGTATTTTCGAGTTCTGTTGGAAGCCACCCTGAGTGGCTGGGGAAACCCAGCCAGATGTGCAGGGTATAAATTATTGTTGTTGTTGTTGTTGTTGTTGTTGTTGTTATATAACAATAACTTCTTTATATGCTACTGATCTGACTGGGTTCCCCTAGCCACTCAGGGTCACTCCCAACAAAAAATAGTAAAAACACAATACAGCAACACTGAAAACTTCCCTAAACAGGGCTGCCTTCAGATGTCTTTTAAAAATCTCATAACTGTTTATTGGCTTGACATCTGCTGGGAGGGCGTTCCATAGGGAAGGCACGAAAAGACCCTCTGCCTGGTTTCCTGTAACCTTATCTCTCTCAATGAGGGAACCACCAGAAGGCCCTCTGGGCTGAACAATAGGGGTGGAGGAGACGCTCCATCAGGTATACAGAGCCAAAGGCATTTAGGGCTTTAAAGGTCAGACTTCTCATTCTTGAATTGTCCTTACAGTGGTACCTCAGGTTACAGATGCTTCAGGTTACAGACGCTTCAGGTTATAGACGCCGCTAACCCAGAAGTAGTACCTTGGGTTAAGAACTTTGCTTCAGGATGAGAACAGAAATCGTGCGGCGGCGGTGTGGCAGCAGCAGGAGGCCCCATTAGCTAAAGTGGTACCTCAGGTTAAGAACAGTTTCAGGTTAAGAATGGACCTCCAGAATGAATTAAGTTCTTAACTGGAGATACCACTGTATTCTCTTTTAAAGCCATCCAAGTTGATGGCCATTACTGCCATCAGTTTAACTGTGCTGTGTGAATAAGTATGTTCCTTTATCTGCCCTGCTTGGCCAACTCACACAGGGATATGCAAGTTTTCCCAACATTGGAGGCAGGGGAGTATGAAGGGGGGCAGGGGGCCTGGGTGCCACCTGGGGGGGTGACAAGATGACCCGCTGCCTCCCCTCCCAGCTGTAGAGCGGCCAAGGGCGCACGCGAGGTGTCCATATGGGTACGGGTGCCGCGCGGGCGCGCCCCACCCTGAGTGCCAGAAAGGCTTCCTCTGCCACTGATTGGAGGAACAGACCTAGCAGGCGGCTGCTTTCAAATGAGAAGCGGAAGTGTTAAGTGTTTTTCTTGGCAATTTATCTCTGGATCTGATTCGTTGTGACTTAAAGTTGTTACTATTGGCAGGCTGCTGAGTGGCCTAAATGAAATGAGGCTGGTGGTCCCCGTCACTTTCCCTGTAGACAACTTCCCCCATCACGGCTGACATATCTTACAAGCACACTCAGCAAAAAAAGCAAAAAGCAAAGAGTTTAGCAGACCATAGAAAATTAACACTCTAGGTGAGGGCGCATTGGCATAAATGCAGAGCATTGCTCTGCGTGGTGCTTGCATTGTGGTGCCCATACAAATAAAATTTTCACCCAGTGTCATTTACGAATACCAGCACGTTCTTAAAAAACAACACACACAAAAAACAACAGAGTAAGCCTTGAAGTCCTGAAAATTTGCAAAGACCAAACCACACAGACCTAAGCTGACTTAAGCTTTCTCAAAGTGCACAGGAATATATATTTTTTTTTCCAGCAAGAAAACACCGAAGAAACACTCATCAAACAATCAATTGTAAAGAATTCTCAGTACCAGGGCTTCCCCCCCCAGCCAGAACTTGCTACATAAACAATGGTCCCCACTGCCTGAACACAGTCAAGGTGTCTGGTGCCTACCTTGACTGGAAGAATAGGAGGCAAGTGGTGATGGAGGCAGAACTGATTATAGACAGAGCTGCTACCAATAACAGGCAAAGTTAACTACAGTGGTACCTCTAGATACGAACGGGATCTGTTCCGGAGCCCCGTTCGCACCTAGAGGTAAACGTATCTAGCGACGGCACGTCTGCGCACGTACACATTGCTTTTCATCGCGTCTGCACATGCACGTGACATCATTTTGAGCGTCTGCGCATGCGCAAGCGGCGAAACCTGGAAGTAACACGCTCCGTTACTTCCGGGTTGCCACAGAGCGCAATTCGAACGTGCTCAACTTGAAGCGTATTTAACCCGAGGTATGACTGTACTTGTAGTTTTGCCCTATTCTTCCACTGAATTCTACAAAGGTAGCACAAAGCCCACATTCATGCTATACATTTAAAGCACTATTATGTATACCCTTTTAGGCAGCTATGGCTTCCCCCAAAGAAGTCTGGGCGCTGTTGTTTGCTAAGGGTGCTGTGAGGAGCCCCTCTTCCCCTCAGAGAGCTACAATTCCCAGAGCTCCCTGTGAAGAGGAGATTGACTGCTAGTGCACACTGAGAATTTTAGTTCTGTGAGGGGAAGAGGGACCTCCTAACGACTCTCAGCACCCTGTGTCCGTGTGGGGTAGGTGTGTAAGTATGTTGATATGTACAATATAGGTAGGTTTTATATAGAGTAATGTAGGTATGTTTTATGTTATGAAAATAAGGTAGTGTGTTGTGTACGTGTATTGTGTAAATGGTTAAACCACAGAGCCTAGGCCTTGCCGATCAGAAGGTTGGCGGTTCGAATCCCCGCGACGGGGTGAGCTCCCGTTGCTCGGTCCCTGCTCCTGCCAACCTAGCAGTTCGAAAGCACATCAAAGTGCAAGTAGATAAATAGGTACCACTCCGGCGGGAAGGTAAATGGCATTTCCGTGTGCTGCTCTGGTTCGCTAGAAGCGGCTTAGTCATGCTGGCCACATGACCCGGAAGCTGTACGCTGGCTCCCTTGGCCAATAAAGCGAGATGAGCGCCGCAACCCCAGAGTCGGTCATGACTGGACCTAATGGTCAGGGGTCCCTTTACCTTTACCTTTTTATGTGTTTTATATGTTAATAAAATTTAAATTAAAAAACAAACAAACAACTCTCAGCATCCTCAGCAAACTGCAGCTCCCAGAATTCTTCGGTGGAAACCATGACAATTTAAAGTGATATCACAGTGCTTTAAATGTATGCTGTGAATGTGGTCTGAGACTAAGGAGGAATTACCTGACAGCCAGTGGGACCCTCTGGGTGGAGCCATGGCTGAGAGAAGACTAAGGTTGGTGGGGTTAGGCCCCATTCACCTTAATGGACCAGTCTCTACTGCCTGAATGTCAGAAGCAGCAGGCATGATGATGATATAATATTGCTGCATAGCTCTCTCTGTTCCTCTCACATTTTATATCAAATTCCAGCAGGAGAAAGTAATTAGTCTTTTCTAAAAGATCCACCTCCCACTCCCAGGGCCCTTGTTTAATGGAACATGAGTGATTTACTGCAGTAATTTTCACTTCTTTGAATTTCCAAACGTCCTAGTATTCAGAATAAAGTCTATTATAATATGCATAAATTATGCACTATAATGTCTGCATTCCGTGCTGCTGAATTTTATATTTTATCCCATGTATTATCGAGGACAAGTTGAAACCTGCAAAAAAAGAAGAAGAAGAAAAGAGTATGGACAGATTAATATTGTGAGAGCCAATACTTGAGAGAATCTTTTCTACACCCTCTTGTCTCCAGAGGAAGTCTGCTATGGAACTCTGAAACAGAGAGGATTCTGGGACACATCAAGCAGTTTGTGGCTAAGACTTTTGGGCTACGCTGTTGCCCAGTGTAGTGGAGATGACCATGTAAACATGCCTAGTTCTGTTTAGAGTGTTGGGCTCAGGACCCCAGTACCTTGGGGACCGCCTCTCCCCACATGAACTGAGCCCCTGTAATATTGAGGCAATCGGATCAGTGCTCTGTCTGCCTGAGTAAAGGCAACTTCCTAACTTCTGATTAAGATTCTTGCAAAGCTAGAAACAAAATGTGTATGGCTATTGTAGCAAAGAAGGTAAGGGAATGGTGAGCTTAAGCTTAATCATCCTTTTCTTGCTAAGGAAAATGTCTTCTGAGTACAGCCATCCTGTAAAATCAAGTCCTTTGCTGCAATTTGCTACAATAATACGTTGCAGAAGGCTGCTATAAGAAGACATAAAAGAGGACGCTGAGAAATAGTTTCTGTTCACAGGAGGATGCAATTAACTTTATGACTTCGGTCTCTTGAAGAAGAACAGAAAAGAGCGAAAGCAACAGACCCCCAGGAGTTATGCATAGTTAGAAGATGATCCTTTTAAAAACAAGATATATTTTTCTATCTCCTTGCCTCCATCCCATCCAACTGTTTCACTATCTTTCCCATAATAAAACAATTGCATATATCCTGAGGACACAGCAAACTATGGGTTTTTTGTTTTTGTTTTTTTTTTTGCTAATAGGAAACACATTTTGGACACATACACCAGCAATGTACAACAGTGTTCCTTTGACCTGCAGAAATGCTACAAGCACCTGGGAAGGAAATAAAATTTCGTTTTGGAGCATTATAGCTAAAGATTTCTGGGGAATGGCACAACACCCTTACTGGGGTATGCCATAGGTCTTCCAATGGGCATTGTAGCCCTTCTCTAACTATAGATGGTGCAAGAGACTCAGAAGAAATAGAGAGCAGAACTGTATGGGTTATGTGTGAACAGGCTCAGAGGGAGGGATCAAAGCGGGTGGTGCCCATCATCATTGCTGCAAAGTAGTTACTTGCTGAGCAAAGAAGTTGCCGCACATTCTTTTGATTGAGCACCTCAATTACACCGCAGAGATCAGCTCCACCTCTTTCTCAGAAGTAACAGGTCTATTTATGGCAAAAGGAGCGCTGCACTAGTATATCTGAATACCCAGCCAGTGAAGATCTGTGACTTCTGTAATCAACGGCTGAGTGTTCACTTCTTTCCTGGTTGGGAACCGAGTTTGTGCGCAAGCCATCATTGGCCGACCCCCAAGTATGAACTCAGCCTGTGCCAAAGGGACCAACTCCTAGGAGCCTTGGGGGCTTCAGCCCCAACAATAAAATATTTGAGGGGTCCAGGCCCCTACAAAGTTTATGGGCATTCCCATTCAAATGGTGTATTGACACTGCATCGTGTGATCAGTTATGTGGGGTGGGGCTTACTTGGGCACCCATAATATTTTATTCAAGTTGGCACCCCTGGCCTGTGCCAATAGGTCTTTCCACCATTATGCCAGAGACATTGGCTTCATCGAGTTGAATTAAACACCTATTTATGGAGACGACTTCAGACAGAGAAGCTTTGGCCCAATGAGCTTCTCTTCCCATACATGCTTAGGGATGGATGAATCTATGGATTTTGGTTTCTCTCCATCTCCCATTTTCCCAATCTTAAGCTCAGTTCTTCAAATTTCCACATAGGTTTGTGAATTGCATTCTCTTAAACAAACAAACAAAATTCTTCGTGAAAATCAACCAGCCATTTAGCGAACTTTTCTCCTACCTTTTGTTTGCAATTTTGCCTAATGTAAAGCAATTTCTCCTCTTATAATGCCATGGGGAGATGCTATGTCAGGGGCACTGTGGTGACATATACTACCTCTATCAAAGATGTGCTTTTTGAGAACCTGGAATCAGTTTTCCTGCCAAACCGCATTTCTATGACTAATGTTCTAAGGGAATATTTGGGAAATGGAGAGAGGCATCACAGCTGGAAAAATAAGCCAGATGAATTTAGCATGCTCATTGCTTCTCCCTTAGCAATTCTCACATCTTTGCTACGGCACACGGAGACTCTTAACAATAACCATCACTGCAGGCTTCCGTGTGGAAGAGATTCATTCTAGCAGCTATGTACACATCTGTGTGAAGCATCTGCACTGAAGGGGCTGTGCACAACTTGAGGCCTTACGTAAAGTGTGCTACAAATCTACTCTACGGGATTAAAGAAAAGCGATCTGCAGACTAATAGAGCAGAACGTAACAATCCTTATGGCAAAGGAGGGAGAGAGAGAGGGAGGAGAGAGAGAATAATCTTAAGAACCTCCATTCTTTTCCAGTCTACTGCAAATGAGCAATTTAGGACAAATTTTGGAGCATGCTTTGGCGTGTTTGTTGGATTACAGGAGGTTTAGGTATATAATGTATAAAGGCAAACACATCATGGAGCCACACATGCATGGTATTTTTCAAAATGCAAAAGGATCTTAACACATGGAGTGTACAATCTAAAATTTGACACAGAGAGAAGGGAGGGAAATGGAGGCTAAAGATGGTGAATAAATAAGATTCTGTTCACGTTTAAAGGTGAACCTATCTAATTCTCACTTTCCCAAACAACCAGAGAGCTGAAACACAGCCAGCTTACAAAGTTTCCCACTCTTCTGAATGTTGCAGTGTAGTTCTGTAGCCAAGTAATGCGCACAAAAATTGCTTTACCAGGGGAATGTGTAGATAAACACACATTCCTGAAAATAACTCACAAAAATGAATCATGGGGAATTGCTTTGCACGGATAGGGCGCGTTAGGAGAATTTTGTGCTAAAATTCTGACAGATTTCCATGAGGATTTTTGTTTGTTTGCTTTTAATGCGAACTGCCGTGGGGATGTAGAGGACAGAATTGGTGACTGGAAAAATGAGAAACTGAAAGAAACCGAAATGGATAGATTCGCCTATCTCAAATGGAGGCAGGGATAAATGGGAAGAATAAGCAAATTGGCAAATGTTGTTCCCATATTCAAAAAGGGGATGAAAAAGAAGACCCAGGTAACTACCAACCAGTCAGCTTGCTGTCAAGACCAGGACAGGTGTTACAACAGATAATTAAACAGTCAGTCTGAGAGCACTTAGAAAAGGATGCTGTGATTACTGAGACCCAGCATGGGTTTCTCAAAAACAAGTCATGCCAGATAAATCTCAATTCTTTTTTTAAATAGAGGCACATGGTTGGTGGATCAGTGGAATGCTGTGGGTGTCCTGCATCTTGAGTTCAGTAAGGCTTTTGACAAAGTCCCCCCATGATTAAATGGTTAAATGGGGGCTGGATGGGGTAACTGTTAGAAGGATTTGTAGCTGGTTGACTAACTGAGTCCAACGGTGTTCACTAATGGTTCGTCATCATCCTGGGAAAAAAGTGACAAGCGGGGTGCCACATGTGATTTGTCTTGGGCCCATTGTTGTTCAGCATCTTGATAAATGACTTGGACAAATGAATTGAGGGGATGCTCATCCCATCTGCAGATTCTAAGCATCCATTTCAGCTGTGCATAAGCCTCTTGAGTCAGTCTCCGGTGCAAGGATGGTCGCAGAGGGGAGATGAATGTCCCCACTAGCTTCCACCACTACCATGGGTTATATCCACTGCAGCACTAAGTTAAAGTCACTTAGTGGCCATGCTGTTTTTTCTAGTAACAGAGGTGCCAGAACTCACCAGGAACACCACCCTTGTTTTCTTATAATGGCAATGGTGCCTACCTGAGAGGTGCCAGGACTGAGTTCTGGTGAGTTCCAGCTGGAAAAAAAGTCCTGCTTAGTGGAATACTTGTTCTAACTGGCAGAGGAAGGGGTGTGTGTTGGTTGTGGTCCCCCCCAGATGTAATCCTTGAAGAGGGTGACTGTTAGAATTCCTGCTCCATGATTGCAGTCATGGGATTGCTGTCTATCACATGACGGTGTATGTTTTGACTCCACAGAGTGGGAAGTGACGGAGACAGGATGTTTGTGTTACTGTGTCCCGTGAAGTGGGACTATTGTCCTTTGTTTTTTCTCTCTGCTGTCTGATGCTAGGGAGAGAGGGAGCCATGTTGCAGTGCTCCGTGTATGTTTATATGTAAATAAAGTAGATTAGCCAAAATGCTGAGTTGCTGAGGTCTGTTACGCAAGCCGCGAAGACTCTGCAGATCCCTAAGTGCACTAGTGTCTGTTGGCATCAGTCACTGTGATGTTTGGGCAGAAGAAAGCTTTTGAAGCTCCCGAACAAACGACCAGGAGGGAGGGAACATGCCAGTTGGGCATGTGTCTCCTGACAGTGACATCACCATGCCCCCCCAGGATGCTCGCCATGGGTGGTGCCCCCCTGGGATGCTCACCCCCCCACAGGCAGCTAGCCCTGCCCCCGGGTGCACAGCATGTGCCAGAGCAGCTAGCTCCACCTCTGCTTGTTCTGCTGGTGAAATATTTTGCTCCGACAGAACATTGCTACACAAAAGGTTGCTGGTAACTCTGTCATGCAATGTAACTCTGTCATGCAATGAGTTGTGCAATCTGAGGAATTTCCACCAGTACGACTTGTGTTGGATTCCTATTTTGCACAACAATAAAACTCACCCATCCCGCTAACATAAGAGCCCTTGTATGAGCAGACAGAGAATGCTGGTTGGAGCCCCATTATTTTTTTTTGTGGCAGTGTGAAAAGCTTCCGTATATGTACAGAAATATGTGGGGAGGGCCTCCCGTTGCACCCAGATCCTGCTTGCAGGCTTCCCATAGGTAATGGGCAACTGTGAGAATGGGGTGCTGGAGTAGAAGTTTCTTTTGTTTCTGTGGGGCAGGGAGGAAAGAGACTGATTGAACAAAACGTGAAGTTTCACAGCGGAGTAGGCATTGAGTTTAATTAAAGAAAAGTAAGGGAAACATCAACGGAATATAGAACCTTCACACACAAATAATCTTTCAGTGGGCAAGAGAAAGAAAGAAAAACCCCAACTAATAGAACAGAAAACGGGTCATAAAGTGCATGGAAAGATACACTCTGAAATCTTCCCGGAAAGGTTCAGAGTATTTTCATCTAAATTGTCTTCAGGCTGGCTGGCTCTCTCCCTGTAAACAGCCTCTAATGCCACAAGGCAGAAGGCTGGAGCCATCAGTGGCCTGACAGTTTAGTTTTCTTACATCGATCCTGAAAATATACACTGGGTCATTTGCACCATCTGCCGCACACAGGTGTCATTCTCGGGAATTGCGATGGAAACCTGGGAATGGCAGTTATGAAAGGCTGTTGGAGGATCTCCAGTAGCCACAGAAAAAGAGAAGGCAAAAGCAGAGTTAATCAGAGAACCCAAAAGAGCAGCAGCAGCTACCAAACAGTGCTGTGGAAAGAACAGAGGAGTGGGCAGTGCAGAGCAATGATTTGCTGTCTTTGGGGAATAAGAACAAAGTACTTTCCCAGTATCTTACCTAGAAAGAGGGATTGGAGAATCTGACCATATTGGTTTATCCCATTTTCTCATTTGTCCAATCTGAAATTCACTTCTCCACATTTTGAAATCAGTTTTTGCAATTAAAATATTGTTATTTTAAAAATGTTATTGTGAAAATTCATCCATATTTGGGTGCAATGTACTATTTGGGAGGCTTTTTATTGCTGTGTTTTAATATAAATAATGGCCATTGATTTTCCATTATTAGTAGAACACCAAATCTAAGAATCTCTTGAATACATTTCTCTTTTGGGACTGTAATAGAAATTATTAACTAATTTGGCCTATGAAGAGTTGTTCTTGCTATCTGATCTCTTATTGATATATATTCCAAATAAATATGCATTTGTTTCTAATCAGCCCCTGACAGTACAAAATGTTTCCTGTAAAACACTGACCACTCCAATATCTCTCTGAGATTCAGCGTCCCACTCATAACTCCCCTTGGTGTAGCCAGAGCACCAGGCAGCCTAGCTGTTTCATGCTTTGAGGCTGTCAGCATTGTGAGATG
The DNA here is from genome assembly GCF_964106645.2 of Podarcis pityusensis. NCBI lineage: Eukaryota > Metazoa > Chordata > Lepidosauria > Squamata > Lacertidae > Podarcis > Podarcis pityusensis. Next base: position 41,901,154 of record NC_138039.1, on the reverse strand, counting down.
TGTGACAGACAACTACTTTGATTAGCATAAGACAAAGGCACTCCAGGGTAACCACTGCAAAGGAGAAACTGCAATGGAATGCATTGTGTTCAAATGGATTGTGAGGTGGTCCCCACAGGACTCTGTTGCCCTTTCCAATACCTTTGCAACATGAGGTTTTATCAGGTGATAGACAGCTCACCTCTGCACTTTGCCAATCATGTGAATTTCCCCAGACACATCCTGCACATGAGAATGAAACATTGATAGTACACCGTCCACGTGGATGACTTATCACTGAAGTACTACAAAGATCTTGATTATTTGTCTTTGCCTTACTCTCTTCTGCCTATTGCACTGCTCCTGTCAAAGGATGCGCCAGGAATTTGTTCTGTCCAGATTTTCTTTTATGTGAACCAGCCTGATTCATATTTCTCAGACTAATATGGTGTCTCTGGAAATTTTGACACATCACTAGGGAAACTGACAAACTAATGCCAGTGTACTGGAAGAAGCAAAGTTCACCAGTGTCGAAGCAATGTGTCAGGGGTTCAGGAGCAGAGGCACAGGAAAGGGAGGAAATAGAGAGCGAGGGGGAGGAGTCCGAAGGTAATGTTAGCGATGACAGCGGTCCGAGGTCTCTGAGTCTTTCCAGCGAATCGGAAAATTCACAGAAAGGGGCTCCCATGGTCAGAGCAAGGGGGGTGCCGAGGGGGACACCCCAGGAAGAAGGGGCCAGAGGGGACTCAGAGAGAAGCAGTTGGAAATCAGGACCAGCGTCCACACCAGAGTGCAGTAGGGGGGAGGAGTCCCAGGCATCGGGATCAGGCGGCGCACTGCCAGTGGGAGGACATGAGTCAGGATTGGCCACGCCTCCATCGGGGAGCGAGGAAACGGTCGAGAGGAAGGTTGAAGGCTGGGCGCGCGCGCCAAGTTCAAATGTACAGGAGGGCGGTGCAGTTGGCAGCCCGGATAGGGAGCCAGGTCCCAAAGCCCGCCGAAAAGACGGGGAGGAGTCAGGGGGGTCAACGTCAGCGTCAGAAGAATCCAGGAAGGAAGGGACCCCGGGGGGTAGCAGGACCCAGAGGAGAAAGGAGAGACGGAAGAGGTGGAGTAAGGCTAGAATCTTAAACTGGTGTACAGGGGGCGGAGACTCAGATGGAGCTTCGCCGATCTAACCATGAGACGTAGAGTTGCACGCAGCAGCTTGAGAATGGAAACTGTAACTCAATAAAGACTTTTGTTTAATGATCGCTGGCTAGCGTGATCCTCTGTGAGCTAGGATCTGGAAGCAGCTCTGACACAATGATTCTTCAACATCAACTTCGTTGGAATGGTCATGTTGTGCGGATGCCTGATGATCGTCTTCCATAGCAACTACTCTATTCCAAACTTAAAAATGGAAAGTGTAATGCTGGTGGCCTCCACAGTCACTTACAGACTCACTGTTAAGACCATGTTCATGGAGATAATCTTACTCGGCTACGAGTGATCGCCAAAGAAGGAAGAAGAAATTTCCCAGTCTAATACAGAAATCAGAAAGCAGTGATGTTTTAATTTCAACACATCTTCAGATTTTGCAAAATATTTTTAGTTCAAAAAACAAACCATATATATATATGTGTGTGTGTGTGTGTGTGTGTGTGTGTGTGCATGTGCACCAACCACAAGATTGGGTTCAGACCCTGATTCTTTGTGAAACAGCCTGCCTTGGTTGGGGGCAATTCAGGTGTTTTCTGATTTTGCATGTGGTCTGAGTCCACTTAGGACAAAGGTGTCTACATCTCTCCCCATCTGCTGCTGGGAAATATAAATTAGTGCCCCCGGTTTGGTAGAAATTGATTAAATTTAAAGGCACAGCAGCCCCTCCAGAATGGATTAAGGGATCAACCACACTTTTGCTTGACCCTGATTTTGATCATATTGTGTACCAATTATTTCCCCTGGGTCTGGGAGCTTTTCTCATTGTTCCACTGCTGTGCCTCATAAAAATCTGCACCCACTGAATCAGATCTTGTCAGATGTGCAGAAAATCTTGGTGGACTTGCTTTACTGAGCTTCAATTCAGTAGGAAAGATCAGAATTTCACAAGGCACAGCCACTGAACATGAAAAGCTCTTGGGCCCAAGGGAATAAATTGGTACACAATACTATCAAAATAAGGGTCAAATAGATCCAGCTGCTGTTCCTGTGCTTGCACCTGTCTTCTGCTGCCTGTAGATTTGATGTTTTCCTTCCAAATCTTTCAGCATTTGCAGACATTCTGCTAGACCTCCAGGGCACCGGGCAAAATGGCATACAAAATTGTGTATATCGGGAGAAATTTGCACCAAAATACTGGCATATTTTGCATTACAATCTGGCGCAAAAGTGTTGCAAACTGAACAATTAAAAACCAAGAAAAAGTGACATTGAAAGATTCATCCATCCCTAGTAGGGAGAAATATTCCTGCAGGTAATAGTCCCCAACATTTCAGGGATTTATATGTCAGAACCAGATCCTCAAGAGCAGATTGGTAGCCAGTGCAATTATTTAAGAGCTGTTGTTACACAGCCGCATGATTTTAAACCCAGGAAGCACCTAGCATCTAGATATTACTTCTGTTTAGCCTGTGGAAAATTAAAGGAAGGCTTCCCATCAATCTTTGCTGTATTCTTTGTATTTGGTTGTGTTTACATCACTCCACACATAACAAGAAGGTGCAATTAAACTGTCTGGGCTTTGGATAGCTTGAAAGTTCACACATAGGCTGATATGATCAGTTGTTTCTTTTTCTATTCAGCAGATTTTGAATGTCTTTTCTTTCCCAGACAGCTGTGCCTGCTTTGACTCCTGCAGAGTTTGGGCAATCCAGTGCTAAGAGAGTTTTCCAGGAAACATATTGCAGTGACAACTGAAAGCATCAGATTTGAGAGAACGGTTCCTTTGTGCAGAGAGTTACCAAGGGGGCCACCATGTTAACTGACTCAGCATGCAATGAAGAGTATCATAGGAAGTGACCTCTGCGCCTTTGCTCTTCTAAATGATGGAGCGTAGTTCTCAGAAAGCTTGTTAGCAAAAGCCGCTTATAACCCTGAGCAAGTCCAGAATGAACGTTTACCCTTGTCACTTCCCCTGTCAAGATCTATAGCTATCAGCTCTCTGCCATTCCTTACGCGGTGGGGCAGGGGGAGAGAGCAGGAGAAGCAATTTCAAATAAAGGTTCAGTCAAAGCCCCTGAAACTGTGACTGCTGTGGCAGCATGGCAAGCAAGGTCGCCGTTGGGTCAGCAGGCATCAGGCACCTGCTGAGCTACTCATAGAAGGTCAGCTCAAAGAACCCTGACCCTGATCCTCTTCCTTGCTGTTACTTCACTGACTATATATTTCAAGCACCATGATACTGCTTCAACAGTCTCTGCTTCCTCTAAAGAATTCTGTCACGGAGCTACAGAAATCAGTATTCCCTGGGAAGAAGGACTGACTGTGACAGCACTCTGTTAATTGAAGTTAACTGGAGTGGCTGCCGGGACCACATAACATTGGCTCCCAGTACGTTTGTGAGCACAATTCAAAGTGTTGGTGCTGACCTTTAAAGCCCTAAACAGCCTTGGTCCTGGATACCTGAAGGAGCGTCTCCAGCCCCATCATTCAGCCTGAGGTCCTTCTGGCGGTTCCCTCACTGCAATAAGTGAGGTTACAGGGAACCAGGCAGAGGGCCTTCTCGGTAGTGGCACGCCCTCCCATCCGATGTCAAGGAGATGAGTAACTATATGACCTTTAGAAGACATCTGAAGGCAGCCCTGTATAAGGAAGCTTTTTAATGTGTCATGTTTTATTATGCTTTTATATATGTTGGAAGCTACCCAGAAGTGGCCTGGGCAACCCAGTCAGGTGGATGGGGTACAATAATACTGTCAGTTTGCATTTCTTAGTGCAGAAAGTATTCATCTGATGTGTAGAGATCTTTCCTATTCTAATTAATTCAAGAGGGTTCTGGAAGCTTCTCTGTGTGCAAGAAACAAGCAGAAGGTTCATGATGTTTGGGTTATTCCTTCAGAGAAGCTGAGTACAGCTGGCTTAAACTGGTTCTCTTATCTCTTTCTATCAAGGTCATGCTGACTATAATAAGAGGCCAGAAGGCGCCCGGGTTTCACTTTCTCTTTCTATCTCTTTTCCTTCTGGTGTGGGGTTCTGTGTATAGTGTTAAGGTATAGAATTATTATAAGTCATTGTAAGTTTAAGTTAAGTCTGCTGCAACTGGATTTCTTATGGACAATGCCAATCCTGAATGTATTGGATTTGCGACCATGATACTCATCTGCCTTCAGTAGCAGTAAAGCTCTGCTGGATGATATACAATTGCCTCTGGTCCGTTTTTTGGGAATCCTGGAACATGTTTAAGTTTTTACTCCTGCTAACTATACATCAGAATCTGCTCCGGATCAATATTGAGTAGAATTCCATGACAAATACAACTATTATTATTATTATTATTATTGGATTAGGGGTATCTCAGCCCCCTTAGCAAACTACATTTACCAAGATTCTTTGGGGACAGCCATGACTATTAAAGTGGTATTACAAGGTTTCAATGAATGTTAATTCAACTCAAGGTAGGCCCATTGGAATTAATGGACATAAATAACCGAGATCCATTTGTTTCAGTGAGCCTGCTCTGAGTAAAACCTAGATGGAGATATCCCACTGTGTGGACGTGGCTTTCCTGTGGACTTGCCCTTCTCTAAGGTGTGATTCCTGGCATTGCAGCGGGTTGGACTACATGACTCTTGGGGTCCCTTCCATCTCTACAATTCTATGATTCTAAGCATGCAAGCAAGCATTGACAAGAGCAAGGAGGACAGCAGCAACTTTCACCTCCACTGATTTTCCAGGGTCAGCCCCAAACATTTTGCAGTCTGATAAAGCTTGGAATTCCTCCCTCCATTCCATGAGTTTGGCATTAGCAGGAACACCCTCTCTGCAAATATAACCCTGCCCAGTGGCAGAGCTTCATGGTCTGGTAGCGGGGCGGGGCGGGGGGAGGGCAGAGAGCATCAGCATAATAATAATTTATTATTTATACCCCGCCCATCTGGCTGGGTTTCCCCAGCCACTCTGGGTGGCTTTCAACAGAATATTAAAATACAATAGTCTATTAAACATTAAAAGCTTCCCTAAACAGGGCTGCCTTCAGATGTCTTCTAAAAGTCTTGTAGTTGTTGTTTTCTTTGACATCTGGTGGGAGGGCATTCCACAGGGCGGGTGCCACTACCGAGAAGGCCCTCTGCCTGGTTCCCTGTAACTTGGCTTCTCGCAGGGAGGGAACCACCAGAAGGCCCTCGGCGCTGGACCTCAGTGTCTGGGCTGAATGATGGGGGTGGAGACGCTCCTTCAGGTATTCTGGGTTGAGGCCATTTAGGGCTTTAAAGGTCAGCACCAACACTTTGAATTGTGCTCGAAAACGTATTGGGAGCCAAAGTGGGTCTTTTATATGGTCTCGGCGGCCGCTCCCAGTCACCAGTCTAGCTGCCGCATTCTGGATTAGTTGTAGTTTCCGGGTCACCTTCAAAGGTAGCCCCATGAAGAGCGCATTGCAGTACTTTAAGCAGGACGTAACCAGAGCATGCACCACTCTGGTGAGAGCAGGCAGGGGCATGGCTGGCATGTGTCCTGCAGGGGCGTGGTGCCCACGCAGGGGGCCCAGCTGAGATGGCACCCCACCAGGATCATGGTGCCAGGGGTGGTGCGCTCCCCCTGCCCCCCTCTTCCTCCACCAGTGACCCTGCCCCCCGCACAATGAGAATGTTAGAGGAGGAGGTATGTTACATTCCCTTTCTAACAAACTCCCAAAGCGTGGCAGGTGGCCACCAGGTCAGCATGTGAAGTGTGTGGCCAATCAGAGCTTTCCCACTATGCCATTCTGCACTGATGGGCACACAAGGACGTTCCTTTGAACACTCCCATGGTGTGCAAGGAGTCTGTCCTGAACTGAATGCCAGAGGACTAAACCCAGCTCTGTCCACCCGAGATCTAGGTCTATGAATCTGCATCATCACACGCCACCCACACCTTAGTCATTGTTTTCTGTGACAAAGTCACGGAAACATTCCCTCCACATGTCTTAAGAAACATACAAAAGAAAAAAGTCTTTGCGGTGTTTGAAACAGGAGGGAGGAAGAGACATACTGGGGATGGACAATTAGAATACAAGCACAGAGAGAGGATAAAGTGTACTATCATTAAGTGCGCTGATCAGACATTGAATGCATTTTGCTTCTTACCTTTTCAAGGTTGTCTTGATATATATATATATATATATATATATATATATATATATATATTCTCTCCCCACGAAGATATTCATTTTTTGCTCACATGACTTGTTAACTACTTGCTGTGCATAATTCCAGTTGCTTAAAAGATTTCCTTTCCCGTTCTCCAAGTTTTGGATGCTCATCTGTGTGGTTTTGTAATTTTTGTGTATTGTTTTTCTCTGATTATTTTCATTACTTTGCTCCCTGCTCTGGGATTCAAAACGTTCAATGAACAGCAGGCTTCAAATACTAATACAGTAGACACTTGGATTGCAAACGTGATCCGTGTGGGATGCACGTTTGCAACCTGCAGCGTTCACAACCCGCAGCTGCACGTCTGTGCATGTGCAGGTTGCGATCCAGCACTTCTGCGCATGCGCAGCTGCCAAAACCCGGAAGTAACCCGTTCCGGTACTTCCAGGTTTCAGCGGTCCGTAACCCAAAAAAAACGCAACCTGAAGCATCTGTAACCCGAGGTATGACTGTACTAATACTGATGATGATGATGATGATGATGATGATAATCACGCCTAGCCCGAAACATTTTGGCACCTGAGTTGAACCACAAAATCTCACTCCCACTCCTGCCATGGAAGAAGCAGTGAGTGAATATCTACACCAGGAACAAGGCAGGAATAAAGCTCTACATCGGGAGCAAGGATGGGATATCAAATCAACCTTACCTGATGGTTGGAGTGGAAATCAAAGGCTGAGAGCCAGTGTGGTGTAGTGGTTAAGAGCGGTGGACTCGTAATCTGGTGAACCGGGTTCGCTTCCCCACTCCTCCACATGCAGCTGCTGGGTGACCTTGGGCTAGTCACACTTCTCTGAAGTCTCTCAGCCCCACTCACCTCACAGAGAGTTTGTTGTGGGGGAGGAAGGGAAAGGAGAATGTTAGCCGCTTTGAGACTCCTTCGGGTAGTGATAAAGCGGGATATCAAATCCAAACTCTTCTTCTTCTTCTTCTTCTTCTTCTTCTTCTTCTTCTTCTTCTTCTTGTGGGGCAGAAAGGTGCCTGCTTTGAATCATGCCGTGTGACAGCTGCGCTCTGTTTCCTAGGTCAGAACCAGCGATGCTTCTGGAAACCAGTTTCTGGAAACCACAGGAGAGGAAAGTGCCCGTGTGCTCAGTTCCTGCTCAAATCTTGCTTGCCATCTGGTTGGCTACGGTGAGAACCAGATGCTGGTCTAGATGGGCCTTTGACCTGATCCAGCCGGTTCTTCTTGTCTTCATATGTTCTCATGAAGTTGTTGAATGGATGACTGAATGAAGTCAATTAACTGTTGCTAGTTGAATAGCAGTTCCTGCCACAGAGTCCACTTTTCTTTGATCTCTCTCATCATTCTGCTTCAATCCTTTCTAGGAAATATAGAAATATTGCTATATCCCTAAAGTCATTTAGATTGGTGGCCATCATTACTTTCTCTGTGTGTGAGAAAGTAAATACCTTCTTTTATCTGTTCTGAAACTTTCATTGTTCAGTTTATGGGATATCAATGAGTTTAAGATTTTACATGCTGTCTTTTTGCCCCTTTCCCCTCAAGTTATGACTCCCTGCCCCCCCTCCACACCCCCAACCTCCCCCATAAATTTTCTACTCAATGTTATTCTCGTTAGTGCCAAATTAGGGCAAGGACCTTGATGCTGTGAATATAAGGTATAGACCAGTATTGCTAATGAACTCAAGTCTTGCAATGGTGAGGGTTTGGAAGAAGGTTACTGAATAGAGATGAGGCAGGTATTCCACAGGGGCAAGCTATTAGACTCTGGGCAATCGGTAAGTAGCCAGCATTATGGATTGACAAGCTTCTGCAATTAGCACTGACAAGGTGTTTTTTTCCAGGACTGAATACCCATGCGTGCTCAGAGCTGCGGTGTGAAAAGGAAGGCCAGCTTCCTAAGGCTGAACTTTCCTGTCTATCATCAAATCTTTCCCCAAGGAAGCTCAAATGGTAAAAAATCATATTACATACCCTCCAACATTTCTCAGATGAAAATAAAAAAGGTAAAGAACCCCGGACAGTTAAGTCCAGTCACAAACGACTCTGGGGTTGCGGCGTTCATCTCGCTTTCCTGGCCAAGGGAGCCGGTGTTTGTCGGCAGACAGTTTTTCTGGGTCATGTGGCAAACTAGAGCAACACATGGAAACGCCATTTACCTTCCCGCCAGAGCGGTACCTATTTATCTACTTGCATTTTGACGTGCTGTTGAACTGCTAGGCTGGCAGGAGCTGGGACCAAGCAATAGGAGCTCACCCCGTCACAGGGATTCGAACCGGCGACCTTCTGATCGGCAAGCCCAGAGGCTCAGTGGTTTAGACCACAGCGCCACCCGTGTCCCCAGATAAAAATAGGGACATCCTATAAATTAATAATAATGATAATAATACCTCACCCATCTGACTGGGTTGCCTCAGCCACTTTGGGCAGCTTCCAAGATATATAAAAACATAATAAAACATTAAACATTAAAACACTTCGCCATACAGGGATGCCTTCAGATGTCTTCTAAAGGTTGTATAGTTACTTAATTTTCTTGGCTCATGGGTCACATAACTCCATACCCTCCCATTCCTCTGATGAAAATAGGGACATCCTACCATACCCTCCAACATTTATATGATGAAAATAGGGATGTCCTAGCATGGTGTAGTGGTTAAGAGCGGTGGACTCGTAATCTGGTGAACTGGGTTCACTTCCCCACTCCTCCACATGCAGCTGCTGGGTGACCTTGGGCTAGTCACACTTCTTTGAAGTCTCTCAGTCTCTCTCACCTCACAGAGTGTTTGTTGTGGGGGAGGAAGGGAAAGGAGAATGTTAGCCGCTTTGAGACTCCTTAAGGGGAGTGAAAGACCAAATTCAAGTCCAAATTCCTCCTCCTCCTCCTCCTCCTCCTCCTCCTCCTCCTCCTCCTCCTCTTCTTCTTCTGAAAAGTGAGACATTCTGGGATCAAATCAGAAAGCGGGACGGTTTCTGTAAATTCAGGACTGTCCCTGGAAAACTAGGGACACTTGGAGGGTCTGATATTATATTATACTTATATATTACCTGCATTTTTGCTCTCAAGTGCATCAGTGCAACTGACACAGTAAAAACAAAATAACAAAGCCTGCATTCAGACAGGACTTTATTTCGTGTTCTCGATGTTTTTTCACCTGACATTTTATGTGGTCTTTCACATGATGTAAAAGACAGTTCTGGAAATCGAGCAGGAGATACTGAAGTTTAATGCTCATTTCCATATTAATTGCTTCCAGGGGGGGGGGGATCCATTCACAAGCCTGTCATCCCAGAAAAATTCAGGATTTTTGCACTGTAATTTAGCTGTGGTTTTCATGGTGCACATCACAGAATGAAATTTGCAGTTGCATTCTGATGTAGTTCTTTCCAGCTATCTTCACGGATGAATCATGGGGGCACAGAAGCACCTATGTGCATAAAAGGTGGCAATATGTCCAATTACATTCACTGCTGTGTCACATCACGCCATTGCTGTGAAGAAAATTTAGCGTGACATGGCAGCATATTGATCAGAAAGCCACAGTGCAATGAGCAATGCAGTGTGAAAGGTGTGTTAGAAATTGGGTCAGAAATCATAACTAGGCAAACGAATGCAATAAAACCCACGTCTGAACACACCCAAAGACAATAACTCAAATATTCACCCAACGAAACAATAACTTAAATGCTAACTACTTCGCCTCTTTTGTTCTGCAACTTTCAGACAGATTGCCCATAAAACATCAAGAAAGATTACCTTTTTATCCACCCCAAAACTTCTTGAAAACCATTGCAGCCACCTTTCTGAAATGTAATAGGATTCATGTCCTCAGTAAGGGAGTCGTTGTCTGAAAAGTCCATCAAGAGCACCTCTCATCTCTCTCTCTCTCTCTCTCTCTCTCTGTCTCTCTCTCTCTCTCTTTCATTAAAGGGTACCCAATCACAAAGCCCCTTTACCCATTTGCCTGTATTCCGGAGAGAGTAGTAGGCCTGCAAATTTCATCCACTTCTGTTAAAAGAGGGGAGTTAGTCTTTCTTTGCTATCCCAGTAGTTAATGGGAGTAGAATGACACAGGCTCAGACAGACCCCCGGCAGAATTACGAAGCCTATGAAGCAGTGCAGACCCAGATGGGCTGTATTCTGAAGCACCACATTGGGGTCTAAACCAAATCTTCTGGTCAGTGTGTACCCCTAAGTTCCTGGCCAGTGGCCTCACGCCAAAGGAGAGAGATCTGAATTTTCTTCACATAGGCTGTATGAGATCTCAATTTTAATCCTGCACTGTCTTTGTAACAACAATTTACCACTCATTTTCCAGGCTCATTTGGTTTAAACACCATACATAGCTGTTTAAGCAATATTTGCTTAGGATAAAGGCCTCTGTTTCCAGACTTTAATTGTTAAGCTGCCAAGTTTAATTAGCTTTCAAGACTTGCCTTCCAGATTTTAGAGACTATACTTGTGGCGAGATTATGAAATGTTTGTTTCCTTAAAAAAAAACACCAAAAAACTTCAAGGGATTCTTAATGAGCTCAGCATGCTTCTTTTATGTTAGAAATTCCATAGCTAACTGCCTCCTTTCCCATCCTAACAGTGCCTTGAGCACAGTCAACATATGTTAGGAAGTTTATATTTTCCATCTCTAATCATACAGCAATTTGCAATGCAGGTGTGTAGAACGTGATTCTAAATTACAACTGAGCTGCTTTTCCATCCGTGAAGAAGATTCATAGAATCGTAGAGTTGGAAGGGACCCCGAGGGTCATCTAGTCTAACCCCCAGCAATGAAGGAATCCTGCCCACATTTGTCCCTGGTTGGGTTCAAACCACCCATTGCTCCACACTGTGGATTCCTTGTGAAAGCCATTGTCAAAAGCCACAATCTGACTGAAACCAGTGACCTTGTTGGGAGAAGGGAAAGATTTAAGCTGTGAACACATCATGTGGGACGCAGGTGGCGCTGTGGTCTAAACCACAGAGCCTGGGGCTTGCCGATCAGAAGGTCAGCAGTTCAAATCCCCGTGACGGGGTGAGCTCCCGTTGCTTGGTCCCCACTCCTGCCCACCTAGCAGTTTGAAAGCACATCAAAGTGCAAGTAGATAAATAGGTACCGCTCTGGCGGGAAGGTAAATGGCGTTTCCGTGCGCTGCTCTGGTTCGCCAGAAGCGGCTTACTCATGCTGGCCACATGACCCAGAAGCTGTACACCGGCTCCTTCGGCCAATAAAGCGAGACGAGCGCCGCAACCCCAGAGTCGTCCGTGACTGGATCTAACAGTCAGGTGTCCCTTTACCTTTACCCTTTACCTTTACATTTACACATCATGTATTTACACATCATGTATTTAAAGCACATTCCCTTCCCCAGAATCCCAAGAAGTGTAGTTTACCCCTCACAGAACTACAACTCCCAACACACAAACTTCAATTCCCTTAACACTTAGGGGGAGGGTGTTTTGAATGCATGTATACAATGTTAATCTGTAGACCACAACAAGTAAGGAAGGAAACTTTAAAAAACCGGGCCAGATCTGCACGTTAAGATATCTTCCACAATAGGTCACTGGTAAGCATACTTGAGGGATTTGTTGTTTGTGAATTGATGTTTTTTTCACACTGATTTGATCCACATCACTCGACTGAGTGTGCAGATCAAAGGCTGAGCTACTATCCTCACACAAATTATCTTGGAGTAATTGTGGCAAACTCCCTCACTAAGATGAGAGTGAGGTGAGGTGACCAGGTCTGGGTGATTCAAAATCAGGGACTCCCTGTCAGCAACAACTATGAAGTTAGAGATCCTGAGGTGGCAGTGTCTCTTGTTGTCATGCGGACCCTGTGACAGTTTATTTCTTCAATTTTGTGCCTCAGAAGCAACCTGCATCTCAGGTAACAGTGCTGGATCAATTTGTCCCTCCAGACTGGGCACCAGATTAGAATTTTACAATCACATATCCAACATACAGGAACGCGGGTGGCGCTGTGGGTTAAACCACAGAGCTAGGACTTGCCAATCAGAAGGTCGGTGGTTTGAATCCCCGCAACAGGGTGAGCTCCCATTACTCGGTCCCTGCTCCTGCCAACCTAGCGGTTTGAAAGCATGTCAAAGTGCAAGTAGATAAATAGGTACTGCTCTGTGTGTGGCTCTGCTTGGCAAGAAGTGGCTTAGTCATGCTGGCCACATGACCCGGAAGCTGTATGCCGGCTCCCTCAGTCAATAAAGCGAGATGAGCGCCGCAACTCCAGAGTTGGTCACGACTGGACCTAATGGTCAGGGGTCCCTTTACCTTTATCCAACATACAACATAAAAACAAGATTCCAAGGAATCTCCTGGACTCCCCTCCTCCCCTTTGTGGCTTCTGTTGTTAATCAGTGCTGGATTTACATGTAAGCTAAACAAGCTATAGCTTAGGGCACCACTCTCTTGCCCCCCCCCCCAGAGAAAGGAAAAACAAACAAACACCGGGATGTACATTTCCAAAATATAAGATAAAAAAACAAATAAAATAAAACCTACATACAGCAACAATGTTTTTGTGTTGTGTAGGCTCCTATGATGTAAGTAATGGGCCCTGCCTGCTAGCCTACTCCCTAAAATATCACATATAAAGGGCCCTATTACCTTCAGTAGCTTAGGGCCTCATCAAATCTAAATCCGGCCCTGAGTTTAATGGTGAATTTTGGACATAATGGAGAGGTAAAAGATTTGGATTATCATAAAAGATGCTGGAGGAAATGATTAAACTACAAGAGTTATTTCAATCCTACCAATGATTTTAACTGTTTACAATGGTTTTTAATATAAATTATAAATTTCCCCCATTCCTTATTAAATTTCGGTCTTCTTGATTTCTGATTCTTCTGGTCATTTCAACTTGATTTGCCATTCTTCTCTGGTAGGAACTTTATCTTTCCATCTCTGGGACAATAACATCTGTACAGCCATGGTCACATACATAAATAGCCTTTTCTGTTCCCTTGGGATTTCAGCACCTAGAATTCCTAAAAGAAAGGCTTCAGAGTTTTTAGAAAAAGTTCTTTTAAACACCCCCCCAACTCATTATATATCATTTCCCAGTCTTTTACTGCTTCAAGGCTGGAACTAGTCCAGCGTCCAGGCAGTCTGACATGACTCCTGTGACAATGACAATGACAATGACAGCAGCAGCAGCAGCAGCAACAACAACAACAACATAATATTTGTTTGTTTGCTTGTTTGTCACCCATCTGACTGGGTTACCCAATCCACTCTATGCAGCTTCCAACAAATTAAAATACAATACGACATCAAACCATCAAAACTTTCCTGAACAGGGCTGCCTTCAGATGTCTTCTAAATGTCAGATAGGTCCACTCACATTTTCCAGTGGGCGGCATTGCGGCCAGGCAGCTGGGACCTAACAGTGATCTGTCCTGGGTGGGGGCAGAGAGTTGACACCCCCCTTTCATGTCACCTGGCCGCATCACTGGCGCTCAGCAAGGCCATGCCCAGTGTAGACCCACTGACCAATCAGCACCAGGAGGGGGCGTGGTCGAGGGAGATTTAACTGCAGTGTTGTTTATTTCCTTGACATCTAATGGGATGGTGTTTGACCAGGCAGGCATGACTACTGAGAAGGCCCTCTGCCTGGTTCCCTGTAGCCTCAATTCTCTCAGTGAGGGAACCGCCAGAAGGCCCTTGGAGCTGGATCTCAGTGTCCGGGCTGAATGATGGGGGTGGAGACACTCCTTCAGTTATACAGGGCCAAAGCTGTTTTGGGTTTTAAAGGTCCGCATCAACACATTGAATTGTGCTCAGAAGCATACTGGGAGCCAATGTAGATCCTTTAAGACTGGTGCTATATGGTCCTGGCAGCCACTCCCAGTCACTAGTCTGGCAGCTGCGTTCTTGATTAGCTGTAGTTTCTGAGTCCCCTTCAAATGTAGCCCCACATGGAAAATAATAGCGTGTTAAATTGCCAGGAGTGGCCAGTGAGGTAGAGTGGCCCGTGGGGCAGTGTTGCTCACCTGGCATCTTCTCAGCACACGTTGCTGCCAATAACTGAGGACAGGGGGAAGGTGGTGGTGAGGTCAGCATGGTGCATTTGGATCAAATGGTTTCTCCACCACCTCTTCACCATGCTGTAAGTTTGCTATAGTCAGGGAAGCCCATGGCTATATCTGTTGGATAGCTCCATGGAGTCTTTTAAAGGCAAAGGCATGGCGTGGAACTTTTCAGAGATGATGGCTTAGCCAACAAGCATGCAAATGAAGATGGAAAAAAGAAGCAGCAGCCCTTCTAGAATCTGTCTCTGAAATTTAATTTGCACTCCATTTCTGAGAAGGAAATGTCTGTAAAGCCTAATCTGAAATGCTATTTTTGCTCTGACAAAGAGTTCTGTAAAGTTACAAGGTGAAAGAGATTTCGTGTTTTGAATGGCATATGCTGTTAATTTTCTCCTTCTTTGCATGCCAATATGAAGCAACGGAGAAAAGAGGCTGCCTTATCAAGTGGACTTCTTTCCTCTCTTTTTCTGAGCGCGACTGGCAAGGCTTGAGGGAACCAGTTCAGATATGATATAATAATCCTTTGCCTACAAATGCCAGCTTTCAATCAAAATTTTCTACTTCTTCACTGGTGAATGCAATTTTTTTTAAAAAAAAAAACAAAACCAAAACCAAAAAACCCCACGTACTTCCCAGACTCTCCTTACCTATAAAAATCAGGATTTTTAGTCTGCTGCGAGATAACATTGAAAATGGCAGAACCAAAGACCTGAAGTTATAGGCCGTACTACTTCAGGCTGCAGGTGTGGGGGGAGGGGTCATATATTTGAATGCTGCCCTGCATATATTTGATTTCATTTTTTTAGAAAAATGATCTAGCACATCAGGAAACAAGGCTTTAGCCAGTGCAACTCTTGAAGTGCTATATTTTTAACTTGGCAGAAGGTGTGTGTGTTTTCACAAGAGGAGGGATTCAAAAGGGCACCTCTGTGCATACACAATCTGAAGAGGTACAGTCAATAATTGTTCCCCCACCCAATATATATGAAAAGCCAGGACTTCTGGAAGAGTCTTATGAGGAGGACTGAACAATTGCAACCACCACCACTGCAAGCATGTGGGTCAAAGATTAGGGGCTTCTAAGTCAAAGATACAAATTCCAGGCCGCTATGAAGGGGTTACTGTGCCTCAAGCAGGCCAAGGGGTAATATTCCTGAGGATTTAGCAAGTTTAGTAAGTTTTACATAGTTTGCAAGTGGCGCTGTGGGTTAAACCACAAGAGCCTAGGACTTGCCGATCAGAAGGTCAGCGGTTCGAATCCCCGCTTTATTGGCTCCCTTGGCCAATAAAGCGAGATGAGCACCGCAACCCCAAAGTCGGCCACGACTGGACCTAATGGTCAGGGGTCCCTTTACCTTTACCTTTACCTTTGCATAGTTCCAGACACAGTTCACACAAAATATTAGCGTTTGATAAGATCAGGATGCCCATCAGACATCCCTCAATGCAGAGCATCTGGGCAAACAATGGCATTTAATGTAAAGGAGCTTCATAGATATAGAGAGGAATCCCTTCAGGAACTTCCCCTGATTGCTCTCTGCCTACTTGTTCTCAGGCAAGGGAGATTAAGGAGTCAGAGGAAATATTGAGAGTCTTTAGGGGAGCCAAGATGGCTTTTGGATTGCTGCCCTGTACTATTTGAGACATGTGGTCAGGGCCGTCTTAAGTATATCCAGCGCCGTGGTGCAAAGATCCCTCCGGCGCCCCCCCCCATTTCCCAGAGTTGCTGACATTTTTATGGCACTGCACACAGCTTTGTGGGGCTGGAGGAGGCAGGCAGTGGCTGGAGGGCGGCTCCTCTGGCAGGGAAGAGGCGGAGGCTCCGGGCGCGGCGCCGCTTTAGCAAGGCAGGCGAGGGCGGCGAGCTGATGCCGGGAGGTGCCGCGCCCAGCCTCCACCTCTTCCCTGGTGCCCTCCAGAACTTGGCACCCCATGCCACTTGCCTCTATGGGCAAGACAGCCCTGCATATGTATGTGTGTTTAGGTAAAGGGACCCCTGACCATTAGGTCTACTCGTGGCCAACTCTGGGGTTGCGGCGCTCATCTAGCTTTAATGGCCGAGGGAGCCGGCGTACAGCTTCTAGGTCATGTAGTCAGCATGACTAAGCCACTTCTGGCGAACCAGAGCAGCGCACAGAAACGCTGTTTACCTTCCCACCAGAGAGGTACCTATTTATCTACTTGCACTTTGACGTGCTTTCAAACTGCTAGGTTGGCAGGAGCAGGGACCGAGCAACGGGAGCTCACCCCGTCACGGGGATTCGAACCGCCGACCTTCTGATCGGCATGTCCTAGGCTCTGTGGTTTAACCCACAGCGCCACCCGCGTTTACCTTGTGCAATTATCAACATTTATTCCATATTTGAGACCTTAGAATTCCTATAACACCTTTCTGCCAACAGCACCCAGAGCACAGGGGAACAGCTATCTGGCGCCATTAGGCTCTGGTCCTCAAACTGTGGAGCGAGGAACAAGCTGCATTGATGAGGCACCAGACGAGGCAAGCGAGCCTGAGAGGCACTGGGGTTTGCTCACCACATAGGGCTCCCTTAAGGTCGGAAGAAGCACCCAAGATACATTGTGATATATCAGCATATTGAAGCATTTAGCTGTCGATATATCACAATGTTGAAAAACAGGTATCGCCCAGCCCCAGGCCTGTGTTTTAAAGCTCTGTGTCTGAGGGCTTTTTTTTTTTTGCCCCAGGAAAACCTGCTCTTTAATGCTGAATCTAAACAAATGGTAATTCAGGTTTTCTGTGAATTGTTTTTTGCTCAAATTTAGCAGTAAAGAACGGGTGTTCACAGGGAAAGCGCTGGAGGGGATGAAGTGCTTAGATGCAAAGCTTTAAAGCGCAAAGTTGTCCCTAGAAATGTGGCACAAAATGAGGACTCGATGAGCCCTTAGGTCAGCTTGGGCGGGGGTTGGTCATTGCTCATTAACAGTTCAGAGCTCTGTCCAATTTCTCATCAAATGCATATTTCTTGCATTTGTTCCGCCAGTCATATGCAAAGCCAGCCAAACATGAAATGGCAGTGATAGAGAGAGAGAGAACATTCAATAATTAGCCATGCGCTTCGTCAAAGGCTTTGCATATATGCCAAAGGCTTTCATGCCTTGAGTAGGTCAGGCTGCTTGTTTTGGAAGTCCCAAGTCGCTTGGTGGCTAAGATGCCTTTATATTTCAAAACTGTCATGATGTCAGGTTTGCAGTGCTGGTGCCTTGACGTGACCTCACTAAAGAGCACTGTAAGTCTGGCATTTCTTTCCTTGAGATGATGCCTTCTCATTCAAACACATTCTCTTGGCCTGCCTCTTTCTCCCTGCTTCTTCCTTCTCCTTTCCAGACAACAACCAGTCACAGTTGCAGTAAACTTTATCTCATTTTCCTCCCTTAAATGCATTATCTCGGTTCTTGCCACTCCAGGTAGAATGCAGCTCCAAAGCCACTTTTTAACCTGGTCCAAATTTTAATCAAACATTTGCTCATAATCTGGGCTTGTTTGGAGGGTAGGGGATGTTTCTAAGTCAAAACAAAAAGAAAACATGTCACACTTTGATCTCAACATTGTAAATTTAGACTTGGTTGTGTGCCTCCTCCATGTTTGGTTCGGAGGGTGGTGACACGAGAATGGGGCCTTCTCTGTAGTGGCTCCCCATTTATGGAATGCGCTCCCCAGGGAGGTTCACCTGGTGCCTTCATCATATATTTTTAGGCACCAGGCGAAAATGTTCCTCTTCCACCAGGCCTTGGGCTGATGAATATTCTACAGCCTTTTAAATGTGTCTATGGGAAGAGGGGGTATTGTTTTGCTGCTTTGTTTTTAATTATTTGTTGTTGTTGTTTAGCCATTTAATCATGTCCGACTCTTCGTGACCCCATGGACCAGAGCACGCCAGGCACTCCTGTCTTCCACTGCCTCCTGCAGTTTGGTCAAACTCATGCTGGCAGCTTTGAGAACACTGTCCAACCATCTCGTCCTCTGTCGTCCCCTTCTCCTTGGGCCCTCCATCTTTCTCAACATCAGGGTCTTTTCCAGGGAGTCTTCTCTTCTCATGAGGTGGCCAAAGTATTGGAGCCTCAGCTTCACGATCTGTCCTTCCAGTGAGCACTCAGGGCTGATTTCCTTCAGAATGGAGAGGTTTGATCTTCTTGCAGTCCATGGCACTCTCAAGAGTCTCCTCCAGCACCATAATTCAAAATTATTTAATTATTTACTTGTGTTTTATTCACTGGGTGGTATATAAAGCTAATAAATAATAAAACAAAACAAAACAAAACAAAACAAAACAAAACAAAACAAAACAAAACAAAACAAAACAAAACAAAACAAAATAAAATAAATAAAATAAAATAAAATAAAATAAAATAAAATAAAATAAAATAAAATAAAATAAAATAAAATAAAATAAAATAAAATAAAACAGCACACCAGTTACCCAGCCCTACCCCTGCACGACTGCTTCAGCTTGTTCAGGCTCCCTACGTGACTTCTGGGCCTGATGATCCACTTCAGCATATTGGGCACTGCCCCCCAGAAAAAAACACCTTGATCTGCCCTCAACCAGCACCCACATCCATTCCTTCTTACTTATAACCCTTTCAGAAGCTAACCCTGGCTGTCAGCTTCCTGCTCAGTGTCACCACCATGTGTTTTACATTTATTTATTGCATTTTACACACCACCTTTTCCTCCAAGGAGCTCCAGGTGGCATACCTGGTTGTCCTCAGTTAATCCCCACAACAGCTCTGTGAGGTGGGTTAGGCTGAGAGGCAGTGACAGGCCCAAGGTCACCAATTGAGCTTCATTCATGGTCAAGTGGGGATTATATAATGAAGCAAGAGAAAGATTTTTAGCACCTATAATGACAAGGTCCCCTGCCCAGAACCCCTCTGACATGATTTTATATCTCCTCACAGACACAGATAAGTATGTGACCTGGCGTGTAGCACTCTTTGCAACTGCTGCTAGGAAAATTAGAGCAAATTATATAGCCAAGGTAGCCACCAACTGTAAAGGAAATGAATTTATTTGACCCTAACTACATCAACTTATATTCTATCTTTATCACCAAACTCCAAATATAATTGCACATTGTACTGATTAACTTTTTTTTTTTAATATATGAGTGGCCATGTGGCAATTTTAGCTTATAAATTTTATTGTTTAATGTCTTAACTTGTATATTAAGGTACTTTTATAGCTCTGTTTAGAGTAGGTAATGTCTTGATAATATAAATGTTTTAAGTTTTTTGTATCAATCCAGTATATTTTCTTTTAATTGTTGAATGATTCTGTGTACATTGCAGCAGCCTTTGGCTATGTGCAATAAAACTGAATGACTGACAAATGGGTATTTGAACCCTGGTCTCCCAGGTCTCCCAGGTCCTAGTCCAGGACTCTAACCACTCCAGTACATTGGCTCATTAGTGTAGAACTCAGCAGGTAGGAGGATGAGGACAAACTAGAATTAGTTCTGCTATTGGCTCTGGCTCTTGCTACTGTTGGCCTCTCTATCTCCCCAACACCTCCACCACCACCACCAATGTTTCATGTCCTCCTGGATTGGTTGCTTTTAGGGATGGTAAGTGTTAGGTTGTGGGTGAACATATCAGACGACACAGCGATTCTCCAAACAGCTCTTGTTTATTCACAGGTCAGAACAGAACTGAACTGAAGGGTTCAGCCAGCCTGCTTATATGGAGCTCCAGTACAACGTAACTGTAACAACTTTCTGTAACTATCCAATCACTGAACGTCACTTTCGATCCCTTATTTGCATATGTGGACCTGAACTATCTACAGTATCCCCCTGCTGGCCCAGGGTGAGAACTTCAGTACATAACAGTAAGAAGGCATCGTTTATCCTTCCACCCTGTCTTGGTCAAGTGCTGCCCTGTTTCCATTCCACTGCTGTTCATCTTCTGCCCAAAACTACGCTATTCATCTCGCTGTCGGCTGTGAATCCGCCCCATTCATTTCAATGCAAATGGTCTGGAGGGACAGAATCATTTATGGTTAACCACTGTGGGAAATATGTTCTTTGTTGTGTATTGAGTCAAAGGATTTTATATCTGTATTATTATTGTCTGTATTTGCATTAGGGTAAAGTAACTGCCTTTTGGTTCCAGAGGGCACAGCTACTATTGGTTCATTTAAGCTGCTGTATTTGGATCCTCTGTCTTATTGGTTCCCTCCAAAAGGCAGGACTGTGATTGCCTGATATTGTTCCCTCCAAAATGTATCCTTTCTTGCTAGTTCCCTGTCCCTATAAATGTAGCTTTCCTCTCCCCAGTCTTCAGTCTTGTGCTTTAATAAAGAAGTGTTACTAGAGAACTGTCTCCAGCATGTTATATCAGGAGAGCTGAAATCACAAACCCCACGTCACAACAACTGGCGACGAAGGTGGGATCCGGAATGCTGAGGAGCGGTTAAACGCAGCCCTGCCTCAGAGTCCGGATTGCAGCTAAGAACAAGACTCACTGACCAGCTGAGAAGACGACCCTGCCACAGGACAATGGAGAGTCCAAGGGTATTGGAGCCCTTCCAGCCATCAGAGCCCGACACGTGGGAAGACTACGTCGAACGCTTCGAGTTCTTCGCAGAGGCTCAAGGGATCACCGATGCCAGCAAAAGAAGGGCCACATTCCTGAGCTACTGTGGGCCTGAGACCTTCAAGCTGGCCAAGGCATTGCTTGCTCCAGCGAAGCTAAGTGAGACATCTCTCAAAGATATTCTTGCCTGCCTAACAAGCCACTTGGCGCCTACTGAGACCAAGATGGCTCAGCGGATGGAGTTTCATAAGAGGCAGCAGCATGCTGGGGAGTCTGTATCTGCATTTCTGGCTGAACTGTGGAAGCTCGCTCAGCACTGCGACTTCCAAAATCTGGAAGAGACTCTCCTGGATCGGTTTATCGGTGGTCTGAGCAGCAAGAAGGCCAGAAGACGCATCGTGGCTAAAGAAGAGGTTACCCTTGCTTCAGCCTTGAAGGAGGCCACCGCCACGGAGAATTATGAAAGAGAGGAGCTTGATGCCAGTCGCAAGGCCCCTAAGCTACAGATAGAAGTTGCGCATGCCATGGACGAGCTAGAGGCTACTCCGAGCCAGAGCCCAGTCCGTGGGGTCGAGTCAGTGAGTCAGGCCTGCACAGTGCACAAAGATCACCGAGGCAGGTGCCCAGGTTGTGGCGGAAACCATGAGCGGAAGAGTTGTCATTTCCGGGATGCTATGTGCCGGACGTGCGGGAAGACAGGTCACATCGCCAGAGTCTGTAGATCGGCAGCGTTGGGAGCGACAGGAGCACCTAGACCGGAGCATCGCAGACCGCCCGCAGCAACCCATTTTCTAAAGGACTGCCACTACGTTACGGAGATCAACGGGAGGGTCGTGCAGTTCCCAGCGCAAGGCAAGGCACACGTCAAGGTGAAGATTGAGGGTCAGCAGTGCGACATGGAGGTGGACTCCGGATCTGGGTTCACTATCGTGTCGGACCAGACCGCGAGGACATTCTTCCCCAGGGGTAAATTGCCCCCTCTGGAACCCTTCCCGGCAACCTTGCAGTCATACTCAGCGGGCCGCATCCATGTTATGGGAATGTGTGCCGTGAGAGTACAGTTCCGGGACAAACAGGCTGTACTCAAACTGGTGATTGCGAAGGGCAGTCGCCCCAGTCTCCTGGGCACTGACTGGTTCCCCGCCCTGGGACTGAGTATATCAGGGCTTAATTCAATCCAAACCTGCCCTGAGATGAGCGAGGCATTATGCAAAGAATTTGCTGGTCTCTTTAATGGAAAACTGGGTTGTTATAAAGGGCCCCCAGTTGACTTCGAGTTGGACCCTGGGGTGGCCCCAATCCGACTCAAACCAAGGCGAGTGCCATTTGCACTGCAACCCAAGATCGAAGCAGAGCTGGATAAATTGGTCAAGCAGGGAGTTCTCTCACCCGTGGACTCTGCTAAGTGGGAGACTCCAATCGTCACGCCCCTTAAAGCAAATGGGGAAGTCAGGATCTGTGCAGATTACAAATGTACTATCAATAAGGCACTCAGGGGAAACTCATACCCCATTCCAGTCGTATCACATCTGTTGGCTAAACTGGCTGGGGGCAAGGTGTTCGCCAAAATTGACCTGGCACAAGCTTACCAACAACTGCCAGTAACCCCACAATCAGCGGAAGCACAGACTATTGTCACACATAAAGGGGCGTTCAGAGTTAACAGATTACAATTTGGAGTTTGTGTGGCCCCAGGGATTTTTCAAGGGCTCATGGAACACCTGTTAAGAGGTCTGCCGGGGGTCTTGCCATTTTTTGATGACGTTTTGATTGCTGGAAAAGACCCACAGGAACTGGTTGCGCGTGTTCGTGCAGTGTTGCTCAAGTTCAAGGAGGTGGGGTTGCAACTGAAAAAGGAAAAATGCAGTTTTGGGGTGCCAACTGTGGATTTCTTGGGGTTTAAAATTGATGCATCAGGCATCCACCCCACAGATGCTAAGATTAAGGCCATCATCGAGGCGCCACGACCACAGAACAAGACGGAGTTGCAGTCATTCCTGGGACTTATTAACTTTTATCATTCGTTCTTACCCCAGAAAGCTTCGGTAGCTGAACCATTACATAGACTGTTGCAGAAAAAGACTGTGTGGCGATGGGGGCAGGGGCAGCAGAAGGCTTTTGACTCCTTGCGAGGAATGCTGAGTAGCAGGAGTGTCCTTGCTCATTATGACGAGTCAAAGCCTCTGGTCCTGGCATGTGATGCCTCTCAATACGGCCTGGGGGCGGTGCTAAGTCATAGGGAACCGGATGGGTCGGAAGAGCCCATCTCTTTCTATTCCCGTACGTTGTCGCCCACGGAGCGCAACTATGCTCAAATTGACAAAGAGGCGCTTGCAATTGTGGCAGGAATCAAAAAGTTCCATAATTATGTGTACGGTCGCCATTTCTACATTGAAACGGACCACAAGCCACTGTTAGGGTTGTTCAACCCGAACAAACAAACGCCACAAATTCTCTCCCCCAGAATGTTACGTTGGTCTATATTCCTGAACGGGTTCCAGTACACCTTGACCCATGTGCCGGGGAAACGGTTGTGCCACGCGGATGCGCTGAGTCGATTGCCCCTTCCTGGCGGGAGCACTGAGGATCCTGCTCCAGCGGAGCACATAATGATGCTGGAAACACTTCCGGGGGCTCCTGTAACGGCTACTGATATAGCTGAGAAAACGAGGAAAGATGCTGTTCTCTCCCGTGTGCTCACTTGGGTGGGGAGGGGGTGGCCAGGTGGTCCGCATGAAGACAAATTCAGGCCTTATGCGACTAGGCAGCACGAGTTGTCCATGCATAAGGGTTGTCTCCTGTGGGGAGATAGGGTCATCATTCCAGCACCACTGAGAAACAGGGTTCTTGAGACGCTTCACATGGGACACCGGGAATGGTCAGGATGAAGTCGCTAGCCCGATGTTATGTGTGGTGGCCTGGAATGGACCAGAACATAGAACAATGGGTACGAACATGCAAGGCATGCCAAGAGGTGCGGCCAGAAGTGGCCAGAGCACCAGTCCACTGGTGGGAGCAGTCCAGATCTCCCTGGAGCCGGCTGCACTTAGATTTTGCTGGGCCATTCCAAGGAAAGGTCTTTTTGGTTATCGTTGATGCATATTCCAAATGGTTAGAAGTGGCGATGGTCCCTAGCATGGCATCAGCTGCCGTCATCAAGGTGTTGAGGCAGCTGTTTGCAACCCACGGGTTACCTGAGACCATTGTATCTGATAATGGGGCAGCTTTTGTATCCCAAGAATTCAGGGCATTCTTGGCTGATAACTTCATAAGAGGGGTAACATCCGCGCCCTTTCACCCATCCTCCAATGGGCAGGCTGAGCGCATGGTAAGAACAGCCAAAGAATCCATTGCGCGCTTAATGGAGGGTAACTGGTCAGCTCGCATCGCGCGAATGTTATTTTTGCAGCATGCGACGCCGTGTACCGCAACGGGCAAGTCGCCAGCTGAGCTGCTCTTGGGTAGGAGACTGGTAACGGTGCTGGATTATGTCCACACGGATAAAATGCCAAACCATAATTCAAGAGCAAACCCCCAGGCTGAGACTGACACAACAAGGTATCTCGCCCCTGAAGATCTGGTCTGGGTGAGGAACTATTCATGAGGTTCGCGGTGGGTGGCTGGTGTGGCCACCCGGGCTAGTGGACCTGTGTCCTATTATGTGACCTTGGAAAATGGGCAAGTGTGGAAGAGACATATAGATCAGCTGAGGCGCCGGGCGCTCAGCAGGGAGGAGCCAGATAATTCATCCCAGGCTAACGACGCAGAGCCGCAAGACCAGAGTGAAAATGGCCCAAAGGTGCAATCACCAGGGGCTTTAACAAATGAACCAGGGTCTGCTAGTCCTCACGATGACGAGGTACAGATAGGGGACCCTGAGATGTCGGGGACTCCATCTGTTCCTGACGAAACCCCTAGAGCAGCCCCTCTACCACAGGTAACACCCAATCCAGAACCTGCAACACCTGTTGTCAGGAGATCAAGTAGAAGTTGTAGGCCCCCACAGTACCTGAGAGATTACGTCTGCTGTGCTCACTAGGGGGGAAGGGGTGTTGTGTATTGAGTCAAAGGATTTTATATCTGTATTATTATTGTCTGTATTTGCATTAGGGTAAAGTAACTGCCTTTTGGTTCCAGAGGGCACAGCTACTATTGGTTCATTTAAGCTGCTGTATTTGGATCCTCTGTCTTATTGGTTCCCTCCAAAAGGCAGGACTGTGATTGCCTGATATTGTTCCCTCCAAAATGTATCCTTTCTTGCTAGTTCCCTGTCCCTATAAATGTAGCTTTCCTCTCCCCAGTCTTCAGTCTTGTGCTTTAATAAAGAAGTGTTACTAGAGAACTGTCTCCAGCATGTTATATCAGGAGAGCTGAAATCACAAACCCCACGTCACAACATTCTTAGCCAGTGCAAATGGCACTGCCAACATAAGAGATGTCCCTAGCACATCCCCACAGTGAACACACAGTTTTTGCATCAGCAAGTGGGAGCCACCACTGCTTACAGTATCCCCAAGGTGATTCCTTATTTATAACCCTAGCCCAGGGGTCAGCAACGTGTGGCCCATGAGCCGGATGTGGCCCATGAAGACCATTTTACCAGCCCACAAACAGCCCCCGAACCAAGCCGCCCACTCGGCGAGTCCCCCACGCGCTGTGCTAAACCAGCGCAGTGCAGCGCGGGGACTCGCTGAGCGGTGCCGGAAATCATGTCTGTGCATGCACAGATACCGGAAATTGCGTCTGCGCATGTCCAGACGCTGAAAACGCTTCTGCGCAGGAACAATTTTCGGCATCTAGGCATGTGTGGAAGCGATTGCCGGTGCCGCAGACATGCGCAGACGCGATTTCCGGCATTGCGCTGCACCGTTCCAGCCCACGGATAATCTCTGTGGGAGTGATCTGGCCCCTGTCCTAGCCCATTCAAAATTTATATCCATTATTGTATAAGGGATTATTATTATGACTGGAATGTAATGGAAATTAATAAGATTTTGCAAGGCAGAAATAAAGCAAATAATCAAGTCATCAATTATAGCACATGGGGGGGAGCTTCTTATCTAAATTATATAATTTGGTATTTGAACTATTGGTATTAATAATTGTATTATAAATTGGTCATTGTTATAATGAGGTTATTATTGGATTGTATTTGAAAACTAATAAAAAATTATCATCACACACACACACACAAAATTATATCTGTTATTTATCACAACCATTTCCCAGCTGATGTTTCTCTTTATGGTTGGGATACATAAAACATTGCAAAGCGATATTGAGAAGCTTTGTTTGATGTAATATATCTAATTTTCAGATATGCAACAATATGTGAACTTTTGACAAGCGGAACGTAAACCTTCGAAACTTCCTGCCTATTGACATCAAGGAGTCCACTTTACCACATTTTTCCTGGCACCTGCTTAAAATATTTTAGGCAAGCTTGTCCAAACATGTTGACGTTGATGTGTTTTAATCTCTTTCACTTTTTTTGTTTTTAATTTGTAACCTTAATATTTGTTGTAAACTGCTTAGAGATTTGACTACTATCAAGTGGTATATACATTTTGTCAAATACAATATAATAGATTTTAACAAAAAATGCTTGGCTATTTCCAGACAGAAACAATGATGTGTATCTTTTAACGACTAAGGGAAATCTTAGACATTACTGAAATGGAAGAGAAGTTGTCTGAAATTACACACAGGCAAAACGAATTAATTAAGCAGTTAGATAAAAGTACTTATATCTCACATTTCCATTTCAGTGCAAATCTCAAAGCCCAGCTTACAAAAAAAAGCTCATCCCATAATAAAATATAAGATGACATCCAATAAAACAATTGAACACGATAATAACATAGTAAACACCCGCTACAAGATTTCAGTGGGAATGTGTAATCCATCACACAATGACTGCAACACATTTGATAGAGGAATACCAACAGAACGATTATTTGTTATTTCTTAAATCCATTCTATATATGCCTTTTTTTGGCAACTTTCAAAATAATAAAACTATACATGGCTTTGTGAATAATTCACTATATCTACTTAGCAAACCATTTCTATCCTGTTTATTTAGGAGTATAGAAAGAAGTTTTAATATATTTCCTTTCAGACTATTCCACTTCTTCTGGCAGAAATGGGCAATCTGACGGGGGGAGGGGTGTTCCAAAACTCTTGGCTCAGTTTGACAGGCTTTCTTGACGCATCATAGGTAGTGTGGCAGAAGTTCTGTGATTGGGTTTTGGGGGATTTCCCCCCACGTTTGCTGTGTGCATGAAAAGCCTTGTGAGTGGAAACTGGTACCTGATATATTTTCACACTTTTGGAGTAAAACTGAACCAAAATAGGGGACACCTTTTTGCAGCGGCGTAGCGTGGGTTGTCAGCACCCGGGGCAAGGCAAGTAATTTGCGCCCCCTAACCCGGGGCAAGGCAAGTAATTTGCGCCCCCTAACCCCTAACCTGCCGCCGCTGCCAGCTTCTTCTTGCTGCTGCCTGGTCTGGTCTGGTGTGGTTCTCTCCCGTGCTCAGCACTGCGCTGGGCGGCCGCTGCACTGTCCCTCCCCCAGATAGTCCCTCACTCTCTCTCCGCACCGCACGCCTGGCACCCACCCCCTCCACAGTGGGTGGTGACCTAGTGGCTCGGATCGGATTCGCACAGCCAGCACTGCAGTGAGAGAGAGTGAGTGAGCCAGGTAGGGGCAGAGAGCTGCGAGTGCGAGCGCGCCCCCCCCCAGATGTTGCGGCCGGTGCGGCCGGCCCCCCCTGCACCCCCCATGCTACGCCACTGCCTTTTTGCAAACTCTTTTGCCACCTGTGAAAAGGCTCAGTTTTGGTGATCTTTTGCAAACCACCTGCTTTCCTGGGTAATGATCCCAGAGCAGGGCAGAGAGGCTGGCAGTGACTGGGAGGGGGTTGCCTGTGGGTCTCCAGTGGACTTGGGCCCTTGATTTCCTGCTGCTCACCAAGTGTGTTTCCTCTCCTCTGTCCCCTACCTTCTTTCCTTCTTTATCTCCTTCCCCCCAGTTTGGCCTGGGTGCAAATGATGAGGTCCGGCAGTCCATCACCAAATTCTGCCTGCAACAGTCCAGGGCCCTGGAGTTCCTTCGAACGAAGCAGCAGAGGGATGCTTGGTTTCGGCACATCATCCAGGCATGCTGCGTGTCCCTCCCATTCTGGGGGGCAAGAGGCCTGTCCTCTTCTCCCTGCTGCTCACTCCCTGGGCAAATGCAAGAGTGCAGGAGAACCAGCCAGATGGTGTAGGTTAGGTGGTAACCTCTAGTCGCACACCAAGGATCCCTTTGCCTTCTGCATCTGGGCTGCTGCTGCTCATCTGCCTTTCAGACCTGTTTGCTTTTAAATGCAGCCTTGTTCCTAGTTTGTGCTGGGAGCTGCTTTGGGTTTCAAAGTAATAAAATGAAACCAACTTTGCAGGCAGCCTATCAGAAGCACTCCCTCGTCACCCCCTCTCTCTGCACCTTCCTCGCTCAGAGTCAACTTGGGAGCACCAGTATCTCTGCCTGGCACGCGATGAGTGCAAGGAGATCCTTGAGGGCATCCAGGAGGAGTTGAGGCAGGCAGAGAATCACGGGTGGCTGGATGCCTCCCCAAAGTGCCTGGATGCCAGATCTCTGCGGAAGAGCAGCCACCAACTGGCCAGGCAGTTCCAGGTAGGGCCTCCCCTTCGCCCTCCCTCCAATCCCTGGCCTTGTCCTGCTCTTCCCCTCTGTGAAATGCTGCCTTTTTCTGCCCCTGCTGTGCAAAACCTTGATCTCAAAGAGCTCCATCTCATCCAGGAAGGGCCTCTGCAGCTACGCAATCAACAAGAAGAGGACTGTGGGTATGTGGAAGAAACAACCTCTCCTGCCAAAACACACCCATGTGGCAGGTCCTCCAACCAGGTGTCAAGGAAATAAACAACTATCTGATTTTTAGAAGTCATATGAAGGCAGGCCTGTTTAGGGAAGTTTTTAATGACTGATGTTTTATCATGTGTTTAATATTCTGTTGGGAGCCACCCAGAGTGCCTGTGGAAACCCAGCCAGATGGGCGGGGTATAAACAATAAATAATAATAATAATAATAATAATAATAATAATAATAATAATTATTATTATTATTATTATTATTGCCCCCCACAAAAGTGCACCTTTCACCACAAAAATATCCAAGTGTAACAATTTGGTGCAGCCCAATGCTTAAAAAAAAACCCTGTTTCACCGGGTTCTAATTTAAACAGTACCAGGTGGCAGATACATCATTATGTTAAAATGCATCATTGTCCTCCAAATAATTTAAGGGAATGAGCAAAACAAGGTATGTTTCCCTTCCTGGCTTTCCCCACCACACAGAAAAAAATGCTGAATTCGTTATAATTAGTTTTGTTCTCCACAGATACCTTCATTTAGCAATACCACTATTAAACAAGCAAAAATACAAATTGCATGTGACATTTATGTGATCATAATCATTCCTCCTTTGCCTGCCAGAATTTTTTTTCTCCTCAGAGATGAACCTATATTTTTTACAGATGGCACAGGAAGAAGGAGAGAGAGGGGGAGAGAAAGAAGAGTGAGGTCTGCGGAACTCGCCATTATTCCTGCGAGGGCCCGAGTTCATTAGTTGAAGCTGACGCGTCTCGTCGAGGTGCAACTGATCGGCAAATGGGAAATGAGCCGGGGTGTAAATTCCCAGCAAACAAAATCATTAACATTTGCCGCCTGCATCCGGAAAACCTGGTAAATCAAAAGCGGTGTGACGTATCGAGGCAAAATATCATTGCTAATTGGGATTAATTTGCTCCAGAGGGATTGCTGACCTTTGCAGGAGGAAAAGAAAGATGCTTGTTAACTTTTGTTTCTTAATTGCTCTGGGAATGAAGATGGGGGTGGGAAGGAATGGAGCATTTGGAAGGAGGCGACACGTTGGTGGCAAACCAACCTTTCTCGAGCAATGGATGGCTCCAACATGATTCCTTGTGAATTAAAATAGGAGGAACATTACCTTCTTGCAAAAAAAAGGGGGGCGTTTCAGGCACTGGGCTTCAACATCTGTCTGCCTCAGGAGACAATGGAAGACTTTACCCTTTGGAGGGAAAAGTCAAATCATTGGAGAGTTACAGTGCATGTTGTGGCTTTAGAAACCAAATACATGTATAGGTACCAAGTTTATGGGCCCCAGTCCCTTCACCCATCATAAAATATTTAGCAGGGCCATTCGGCCCCCAATATTTTTTGCAAGTTGGCACCTCCATCCCTCCCTCCCTTGGCCTGCCACCTCCCCACCAGAAGGGCACCACGTTTTTTTCACGACCTGCCTCCCAGCACCATTTCTGAGTGCATCTGAGCAGGGCCGTCTTTAGCATAAGGGTGGCGCTGTGGGTTAAACCACAGATCCTAGGACTTGCTGATCAGAAGGTCAGAGGTTCGATTCCCCCCGATGGCGTGAGCTCCCGTTGCTCGGTCCCTGCTCCTGCCAACCTAGCAGTTCGAAAGCACCTCAAAGTGCAAGTAGACAAATAGGTACTGCTCTGGCGGGAAGGTAAAAGGCGTTTCTGTGCGCTGCTCTGGTTCGCCAGAAGCAGCTTAGTCATGCTGGCCACATGACTCGGAAGCTGTACGCCGGCTCCCTCGGCCAGTAAAGTGAGATGAGTGCTGCAACCCCAGAGTCGGCCACGACTGGACCTAATGGTCAGGGGTCCCTTTACCTTTACCTTACTTTATTTACATGGAAACACACACAGAGCACTGCAACATGGCTCCCTCTCTCTACAGCATCAGACAGCAAAGAGAAAAGGAACAAAAGACAGTAGTCCCACATCACGGAACACAGTAACACAAACATCCTGTCTCCGTCACTTCCCACTCTGTGGAGTCAAAACATACACCGTCGTGTGATAGACCAAAATCCCATGACTGCAATCATAGAACAGGAATTCTAACATTCCTTCCTCAAGGAACTCAAAGTGGGTTACATGATTGTGCCCTGCCTCATTTAACCCCGCAACAACCTCGTGAGGTAGGTTAGGCTGGGAGGCAGTAGCTGGCCCACAGTCACTGAGTGAGTTTCATGGCTAAGTGGGGCTTAGAATCCTGGTCTCCCAGGACCTGGTCTGACAATCTAACTAACACCAGAGGGCTGGGAGAGTTTTGTGCCCTGCTGTCTCTGCTCAGACCCCTCGGTCTGACCGTGCGATCTTGCATTAGCTGGGATCTATTTGCAAACAGGGAATAATACTTTGCATTGGCAGAAGCAGAGGGACCTCCTATCGATTCGAGTTTACCTTGGCTGGCCTCGGGGTTATATTGGGCTGTGTGACAAAAGCTCCTGGTGTCAGGCAAGCATCTTGGCAACCCAGCAATTGACCTTGAACAATCAGTTTGTGCTTCGGTGTTCCTGAAACTGTAATGGAAGCTTATCTCTCGGTGCTAAAAATAAGTGAATAAGTGACTTTTTCTTAATTATTTATAGGCCATTGTGCTGCTTCCTTTTTTTCCAGCAAGAAGCTAGTGCCAGTATAACTATTCAAATTATATAGTATCATCACTGTTTCAGGACCAAGAACTGCCAAGAAGCTACTATTTGCATGTCGAGTTGGGGGAGGGATGAGAAACTAGTATAATGTGAGGCAGGGAAGGGAATGCATGGGGAGCAGCCGATTCAACACATCGTTACTACAATATATGGCTTTTTTCTTCTGCTGAAACAATAAGCAGGTATAAGGTTGCAACGCTGCATAGTGTGGTGTTTGAAGGGTCAGACAAGGACCTCAGAGACCAGGGTTCAAATTCCCACTTGGCCGTGAAGCTCACTGAGTGGGGATCCACAGCCTCTCAGGCTAACCAACCACACAGAATGGCTGGGGAAACCAAGCCAGAATAAGAACTTCTTCTTTCTTTAAATATGTTCTTGGGCTACATCATCTCTGTTATCAGATCATAAAGTCCTTTTTCCTTTTTTAAAAATATTTTTTATTAAGTTTTCCATTTTAACAATCCAATCAGATCACATTAAATATTCCAAATTATACAAATACATATCATATAGTCCAAATATTTTGCCAAATGATAAATTTTTGTTGGGGCTTCCCATGCTTCAAGTTCAGTGGGGTCCAATCATCTTATGTTTCTACTGCTTTGAGTTCCCAATAGTTCCTTCTTTAAATCTTCCTGTTGTTATCCTTCCTTCTTTCATGGCCTCTGAGTTGATACTCTGGTTTCACCTCAGATCGTATAAATCTTTCGCCTTTTACATAAAGTCCTTTTTCCAATCATTTACAGTCGATATGAGACTTTGACGCTGTATACAATATAAGGTTGGGGGACGTGGGTGGTGCTGTGGTCTAAACCACTGAGCCTCTTGGGCTTGCCAATCGGAAGGTCAGCGGTTCGAATCCCAAAGCCACGCCAGGGGTGAAGGCATCCTCTGTTATTTGTCCCTGTGTCAGTTTCAGCCTTTTGGTTATCTTCACTAGTAAGGCTGTTTCCAATACAGTTTGGTACCTGTAGTCCATGCTCACTCCTAAGAAGGTCCTTCCAGTGTTTACCTATGATGCTCCTAACTGCTGAGAGTAAGTGGGTTAGAAGCTCTTTGTAGTGTGAGTGTGCGTTATTGTCTTGGAAAATATTCAGTAGGGCTAGTAGGGCTTCTAATACCTGTTTTGTTATTTTGCATATTTCTTGTAGGACTGATATTTCTAATCAACTTCGACAAATTTATTGGTGCCTAACTGTTCACTGTTTCTGTGCCATTTCTCCACTAACAAGAAACTCAGTGCTCAGTAGACATTGATAATAATATCAACAACAATAATAATATCAATAATAATAATAATAATAATTTTATACCCGGCCCATCTGGCTGGGTTTCCCCAGCCACTCTCGGCAGCTCCCAACAGAATATTAAAAACACAATAAAACATCAAACATTAAAAACTTCCCTAAGCAGGGCTACCTTCAGATGTCTTCTAAAAGTCAGATAGTTGTTTATTTCCTTAACATCTGATGGGAGGGCGTTCCACAGGGCGTGTGCCACCACCAAGAAGGCCCTCTGCCTGGTTCCCTGTATCCTCACAGGGAGGGAACCGCCAGAAGGCCCTCGGAGCTGGACCTCAGTGTCCAGGCTGAACGATGGGGGCAGAGACACTCCTTCAGGTATGGTATACTGGGCCGAGGCCGTTGAGGGCTTTCAAGGTCAGCACCAACACTTTGAATTGTGCTCAGAAACGTACTGGGAGCCAATGTAGGTCTTTCAGGACCCGCAGTCACCCCACAAACTTTTGCCAAAGTCACAAAGCCAGTGAAAGCCAAATGAATTGCACGCATCGCCCAGTATCCTCCGAGTGCTCGAAGAGAAAACAGTGTTAACGATACTATGATTAACTTTTAATGATGATGCCACTGCTTAGACAGGGTTCGTGCCGCTGGAGTTTGTGCGCTGTCAGGAATTCACTCTGATGCCTTACCATCTTCTGCAGTCGCAAAGATACTTTTTCACAACAAAGGAATTGCCAAGATGACTGTGAAGAGGTGATAATGGAGCCAATTATTATGCCACAAAACAACAACAGATGTTGCGTGCTTTTCGTGATATGTCACCCATCTTTCATGAAATTTCCAGTGGACATATTGCAAAAGGGGGAGGATAAATAGTTACCTGATATGTTGATGGAATGCTGGAGTAGCCAAACACTTCATAAAACTTTTCTTAGAACGCGTAAGAGATAACAGTAATCACTACTGAGTGATGTGTATTTGGAAGACATCTTATCAAGCTTAGCCTCCCCATCTCTCCAAGAAATTGTTTTATTTTGTTTTTATCTGTGATGTTCAGCCCTTGAATAAGAGAATTAATAACAAAAAAAGTATTACTGAGCATGTCCGGAGTCTCGTTCTTCCCAAAACTTGAGCAATCACTGAGTTGGCAAAAGGGCTATCGCTCAGTGATAGTGCTAACCTACTTGGTGTGCAGAAGTTCCCAGGGCACAGAGCATCGTCCTTGCATGAAGAAAGTCATGCATTCACTTCTCAGCGTCTCCAGAGACTCCCGTGAGAAACCCTGGAGAGCCATTGCCTGTCAGCGTAGACAGTTCTGGGCTAGATGGGCCAGTGGGGGTAGGGCTTCAACATTGTGGTTTTCAACATCATGATATATCATCAGTAATACCAATATATTACAATGCCTGAAATAAGGTTGCAACTATGTAGAGGAGAACGGGTTAATGTCCTGGCAACTGCTACTACTTAGGGCAGCCTTTCTCAACCTGTGGGTACCCAGATGTTGTTGAACTACAACTCCCATCACCCCTAGCTAGCAAGGCCAGAGCTCAGGGATGATGGGAGTTGTAGTCCAACAACATCTGGGGACTCACAGGCTGAGAACCGCTGACTTAGGGGGTCTAAAACTGACACCTTATACTTACCTTTAACATATTGTTGCAACTGTTATTTTATAGTACAGAGCAACGGAGGCAACAAGAGTCATAAGAGAAGTGATGACCAACTTCATGGTTCCCCCCCATATCACTTTTTTTTTTTAAACATAGCACACACATTGTGATTTGTGATATATTGCCATGTCAAATATTATGAAACTGTTATCACAATGAAGACTTCGAATTGATTTTGGTTGATGTAGCAATACACCGCCCAGCCCTAGCTGTGGGGCAGGGCGGTGGTTAGCCTATATGATGCCTGAGTCCCTTCTCATTTCTGGACCTAGCAAAGGTTAATATCTAACAGAGGATCCCATTGTTGAATAAGCGAGGCAAGGGCCATAATGGCCCCTAAGTATAAGAAAGGAAGCTGCTTTGTGCCAGAGGGCAAATGGGTGGGGTCCTCTCTCTCATCTGGCTATTAGTGAGAAGGACAATAGCCAGAAGTGTATTTGTGAGCTGGGCTAGAAGCAGACAGCCATGCTTGATTTCTACTGGAATCCAAGGCTGTGACTATGGGAGAAGCAAGACCTTCTGGGGCATTAATGCTCGCGGAGCCTTTCCACCGCAGGCTCAGGTTGTATATATGTGTAAATAAACCATATATCCTAAAGGCACCACAGTCTCTGCTGCCCATAATTCCAAGGAAACCGAACCCGGGGTAAGCACCTCAAACCCCTGGGATCTTGCACCGCTCAGAGATTGGGGTGGTGTTCAAAACTATGTTCCTACATTCCCGATCCTTGGACTGTTAGGAAAGATCCTGGTTTGAAACCCTGGAAAGCCGGTCATTGAAGGCCAAATATTGTTGGACCAATTTCCATCACCCCCAGTCATTGGCCATGTTGCCTGGGGTCATAGGGGCTGGAGTCCAAGAACAGTGGGAGGCTGGAGAGCAGCATGTTGGCTGCTGTAACCAATACTGAACCAAATGGATCTATGGTCTGACTCTGTATAAGGCAGCTTCCTATGTTCTAGAACACAACTAGGCCATACACTTTAAGGACTAATAATTCAGGGAAGGATTTTTTGATAAAACTGCTAGGTGGCCTTGAGCCCTCCCATTGTCTTGGTTTGCATAGTTATGCTCAGCTACCATAAATGCCACCCCCCCATGTTTACTTTCAGTATGGGTCAGCCAGAGTCCTTTCAGATCAATAAAACAGATCCACAGATCACCACTATGATACATTTATATGCCTCTCAGCCCTTCCTGCCTACTAATAGCCCCATTGTGCCCCAATAAGGGGTCAATCCATGGTTAATTTCCAGAGGCAGTTCTGCATATGACAAACGTGTATCAGCTGTATGCCTCACTTTAAACGTTATGGCTTCCCCCAAAGGATCCTGGAAACTGTGGTTTGTTGAGAGTGCTGGGAATTCTGTTAGTGAAACGTAGCAACACAGAATGCCTCTTCCAAGGAACCACTGGAAAGGCTAAATCATTGTTCAGCTACTCTTGGCATTATAGTTTCAAAACACCCCTAAAATGAAAACAGATATTGGGGCTATAATGACTTGCTGAAGGGAGAAAGCAATTCATTCACACATTGCAGAATATGTAGACTATCTGTCCATCTAGTTAAGTTTTGTATACTCTGACTGCCAGGAGCTCACAATGGCTTCAGGCAAAGGATCTCTATGGATCCGCTGTCCAAGGTATTTGCTATTACCTTTCAACTGATCCTCTGAAGTCCAGGGACCAAACCTGGAACCTTCTGCATTCAAAGCATGGACTCTAGACAACAGGTTGTCCCACGCAAAGTCATGGCCTCTGTTGTATAACGTCTTCGCATTTTCATTTCCCCATCTGGCCGCCTCCTTGACAATTTCATAACTCAGCATAGCGTATCTATCAACCGAGACATGTTTTTTTTTAATTTGTGCTTCTGTAATTCCTGCATGCAGTCAACACGATTGTGAAATAATTCCAGGCTTGGCACTCGAAATTTACACCTCTTTGAAAATATTTAAGGAACATAAAGACCACTGCCTCCTCCAAACAGACATTTGAAAACCCAAACGTTCAAGGAAGGAGATTAACGAAAGTCCCCCCTTTTTTTATTGCAAATAAAAGGAACTTTTCTGCCTCTTCAAAAAAGACACCTACGTGTGTGTTTTTTTTAAATCTAGCTTATTAATGCTGGCTTTTGATAATAGCTTACAATTCACTGGAGCACCTTGGTTTTCCTTTTTCTTTTTAGGGGGAAAATGCAGCCGTCATTTGCTGTTTAAATCTGCTTCTTCAAGAAGCACAAGAATGGGACAGTGTGGGAGTTAACGAGCATGGAAATTGTACCAATCAAATCATTCTTTTAAAATATATTCACAAAACACTTTGATTATTTTTTTTTAAGGACTTGGGGTTCCAAACAAAAATAAATCATTGAAACACACAAATACCTGACAGTTAATAAATGTTTCCTTGTTGCTACACTTGGTATGTGTGTTTTTCCCCTTTCAGAAGCAGTGCTGTACCCAAACTGGAGAAGCATTCCTTATAAACATTGTGAAATGTAAATCTGGCATCCATGAGAATTTTATATCGGCTTTTCCCCTCATTCTCTTCTATTCATGATTTCTCCAAAAGGCAGTGTCTGATGCATTATGTTGTATCACATTCAGTGGAAGCTGGTCCACTGGGGCACTGTCCAACAACCATAGCTTGCCTCCAGTCCTCCCTCTGCTCCCAGCTGCTTGTTCTCCTATATACAGTCAGTCTGGGCGTGGCAATGCCTGCCAACTTCCTTCTTCTTAGTCTCAGTGTTGCCCTTGTAGAGATTCAACAGGGAGGGTATAGGAGGATGGGCCCCAAAGCTATAGCCAGTTTTGTTTCTGCCAGTCATTGGCTCTGGCGCCACCTACTGTTGGCCTCCCTTCTTCCTGCCCCACCAATCTCGTTGGGCACCAGCTACCAGTGAGTGTTGTTGTTTAGTTGTTTAGTCGTGACCGACTCTTCGTGACCCCACGGACCAGAGCACGCCAGGCACTCCTGTCTTCCACTGCCTCCCCAAGTTTCATCAAATTCATGCTGGTAGCTTCAAGAACACTGTCCAACCATCTCGTCCTCTGCACTCTTAACAAACTGCAGGTCCCAGGATTCTTCATGGAAAGGAATGGCAGTTCAAAGCGCTATGATACTGCTTCAAATATATAGTGCAGAGGCGGCCCAGGTTATTTACCTTTAGAAGCTCTGAATTTTCTGTTGGGCAGATGTGCACCCAATGAGGGGATATAGGCAGGAACCTCAACATTTAATTGGGGTTAAAACATTTGAAGAATAGGCCAGACTGGACAGCTGGCCTGGAGAGAATTCCAAGGGCAAAGAGAGAGGTCTAGGGCCCCTCATCTGGCTCTGGGGTCTGATGTCCCCCACGATTGATATAGGGGAAGATCTCCAAGCTTTTCAGCTTAAAGATTCTGAATCACATTTTTTAAAAAAATAAAAATAAAATAGAGATTTTTTTATTACAAAATAGTTTGTATGGTTTCCATTTATTTACAAATACTGACTTTTTATCTGATGCATGTGCAAGTTTGTTTCCAGTTTTGCTATTTCTTCCTCGTGTACCCTGATCCTTCTTTCTCTTTACCAAGGCCTCACTTCACTATCTGCTTCTTTGTTTTTTGGTTTGTTTGATTGTTTTGCCAGAACTTTAAAAATCATATGTATTCCTGATTTCTCATCTGCATTAATTTGCTATTCATTTTGTAATCCATGGCACATGCGCCAATCAACATGTTCATTTGGATTCTTGGGGGGGGGCATGAATATGGGCTCCCCTCATTGTTATCATTATTAAGATGCAACAGGTCATCTTCATAAATGCACTTACTGCTTTCAGACCTGAAAGTCCATCATTTCACTTCTTCTCACGCTCTCTGCGTATTCATTTCTCCTCAAGCCTCTACACACCAAACAGTAATATGTGTCAATGAGTTCTTTGATTTCCCCAGAGACTCACAGCTTCTCTCTCTCTCTCACACACACCCAGAAAATTACTTTTCACCTACTAATTCAGGAGCAATTTTAATGTGCGTGTATGGAGGGGGGAGTGGAATTATAATGTCTGCTGGTTACGTTTTTTTAAAAAGCAAGAAAGACTAGATGGGTAAGAAAAGGAAATCTGAGAGTCTTCCATATTAGATAAACTGATTATACAGAAAAAGCAAATTGCCCATAATCCAGCTGAGCCAAGCACAAATGGGTACTGTGATGGACAATGTCACCCATACAATGCTATGCACAACATCAGCACATCATTCCGCACATGGCTGTATAACATATTGCAGAGAGATTGCATGCACATCCTCCACAGCTACCCTCGTCGGTTCATTTGTCCCAAAGGTGAGCCGTAAATGAGAAATGTGGCAACCTGGAACCAGACGGTGTCCCGCCTCACGCTGGGGGAGACCCTGGCCATGTCAGGATGCCAGGTGGCCAATCACCTTGCTTGGGGGTGTGGCCGGGGACGATTTAAGCCTCAGTGCGACTCTGAGGCTTCCTCTTTCAGCCTCGCGCCGCAGATCTCCCACCCTCCCACTTTTTTTCTCTCTTCCGGTTGCGTCATTGGCTTTGCTATGGACTTTGGGTGGTTGTTGTTGAAGGGCCTGGTAGGACTTTTTCCACTTGGCAAACCAGCCGCTTGGTTTTTGCCTACCTCATAGCAATTGTCACAACTTTGTAAGGTTTGGCAGTTAGGCACTGGAATAGCGATGTGTGGGGGGGAGGGGAGGTGCAACCATCACCTGCCCCTCCATGCATAAGGATATTCCGTTAAAGGAATTCAGGGGTGTGGATCTTGTCCGAAGCCCAGGGAGGGGCTAGGGCCATGCCACAACCCCATCGGGAACCCAGGGATTGCTCAGGGATTGCTCAATCCACATCAGTGGGGCTCCCCCTACTGGAGGTTTACCCTTACCCTTACCTTACTCCCTGCAAGGCGGGCAGGAGTCAGATATAGTCTGTTGGTGCCAATGCCTAAGCCAATTCCGCTCACATTCTGTAACCAATAAAGTTGTGGCCTAAATTTTGCAAATTAACATTTAACCTAAAATTCTGTGTCCTTGTGCCTTTATTCTCCTGGGAGTGGCTTGGGGGCCTTGGCACACAACCTCAAGTCAGGTTGTGTGTGTCAAACATGGCCAAGGCTCTCTCTCTCTCTGACTCTCTGGAATCCCCGCAAAAAAAAAAAAAAAAGGTAAAGGAATCCCCACGACGGGGTGAGCTCCTGTTGCTCGGTCCCAGCTCCTGCCAACCTAGCAGTTCAAAAGCACGTCAAAGTGCAAGTAGATAAATAGGTACTGCTCCGGCGGGAAGGTGAACTGCATTTCCGTGTGCTGCTCTGGTTTCACCAGAAGCAGCTTAGTCATGCTAGTCACATGACCCAGAAAAACTGCGACTGGATTCAAACCGCCAACCTTCCAATCAGTGGTTTACACCACAGCGCCACCCACATCTCAAGAATCCCTGTAGGTGGACTTATCTTTGTGGGAGATGGCAAGCCTTCAGCTATCCTACAGATCATAGAATTGTCAAGCTGGAAGAGACCACAAGGGTCATCAAATCCAATCCCTGGAAATGCAGGAATCTTTTGCCCAATGTGAGACTCAAACCCACAAGCCTGAGCTTAAGAGTCTTAGGTTCTACCAACTGAGCTATTTGTTGTTGTTTAGTCGTTTAGTCGTGTCCAACTCTTCGTGACCTCATGGACCAACCAAGTGAGCTATGACAGTTAATATTTCACAAGCGACTGGGTCACAGCTCTGGAAAAAGCTTCTTACACAAAAACATTCAGTAGTCATCTTAACATCATGACACTGGGTACCTGTCTAATTTCAGCTGGTAACTGATTCCAGAGGGTTGGATCTGCAACACTAAAAGCCCAGTTTCTACTAGAAATTTAGCACACCTCTGGAGCATGCAGTACTTTCAGCAATCCCCATTCTGAGGAGTGCAGTTGCTGGCCAAGGATATATGGGACAAGAAAGTTCCTTATGTAGCCTGTAAGAGCTTTGATAGGAGATAGCACTAGTCACAAACACCGTTTCAATATTTTTAAATAGCCAATCAGTTCAAGTGTTTGAATAGTGGGGTTGTTTTTTCTCCTATAAACATGGTTATTCCTTAGTCTCGACAGGCTTTCCATCACAGTTTCATCTCTTTCAGTTCCTATTATTCGGATAACAGATGATGTAAAAGTTCAAATTACAGTCATGGCCCCCAAATGGGGCATAATGTGATATATCATGGCAAACATTACACGACAATTTTCTCTGCATTTTGAGAGATAGCTGATATTTTCACCTAGTGTAGATCATTTAAGGTACAAATTGCTTTTACAAATAGACTTTTAACATTGCACAATATAAGTAAAATTATGCCTGTAATATTCATTTATGAGCCATAGATAGAGGATTTCATCAACTCATTAAATATACATGCTCACATTTGGTAAAGGGCGGAATCGAAGATAGAAACAGTGCAATTTTTTTGTCACAGTATCTTAGTTGCCGGGTAGAAAAACCAAAACTCTCCCTTAGATTTATGTTAGTCCATGGAATGCTTGAAAGCAAATGGTGCCTAATATCTTGAATTTTGGATTGGCTTACCTTTCTCTGTGTTGAGTATAAACTCAAGTACAGACCAATGTCAACCTGTCAAGCACTGGTCATGTTGGTCCAATCTCTGTTAATAGGCATCACCAATGTACTAATTAGCTACATACCTGCCAGGTGGAGATTATAGAAGGGCAGGAAGGATGATACCACTGAGCCATAATTCTCAAGCGTGGTGTAACAATTGCTCCTTCTTGCCAGGGAACTCTAAGAACAGCAGCTCCGTGAGGGGATTTGGGGCCTCCTAACAACTCTCAGGCGGGACGCAGGTGGCGCTGTGGTCTAAATTACTGAGCCTCTTGGGCTTGCCGATCGGAAGGTTGGTGGTTCGAATCCCCGCGACGGGGTGAGCTCCCGTTGCTCTGTCCCAGCTGCTGCCAACCTAAAAGTCCGAAAACACGTCTAAGTGCAAGTAGATAAATAGGTAGGTACCGCTCTGGCAGGAAGGTAAACAGTGTTTCTGTGCACTGATCTGGTTTTGAAAGAAGCGGCTCAGTCATGCTGGCCACATGACCCAAAAAACTGTCTGTGGACAAATGTAGGCTCCCTTGGCCAGTAAAACGAGATGAGCGCCGCAATCCCAGAGTCATTCGCAACTGGACTTAACTGTCAGGGATCCTTTACCTTTTTAAAAAAAAAAAAAAAAAAAACACCTCTCAGTGCTCATAACAAACACAACACCCAGAATTATTTGGGGGAAGCCATTACTGTTCAAAGTCCTAGCATAGTACTTTAAATATATAGCATGAATGTGGCTATTCCCCTCACAGAGCTACAATTCTCAGAGTTCCCTGGGAAGAACAGACCCTCCAATGGTCCTTATTTTCAGGCACAGTCCCACATTTACAGACAGCGCCTTGGTTTTTGATCCTAGAATGTCACACTTTTCCTTTGGATGTCCCAATTTTCATTGGATAAATGTTGGAGGGTTTGGAGTTATGCGACCCTATAAGAGATAAGTAACTTTACCACCTTTCGAAGACATCTGAAAACAGCCCCTGCATAGGGAAGTTTTTGAATGTTTAATGTTTTATTTTGCTTTTATAGATGTTGGAAGCTGTCCAGAATGGCTCGGGCAACCCAGTCAGTTGGGCGAGGTATAAGAACAGCAGCAGCAGCAGCAGCAGCAGCAGCAGAGGACATCCATATTTTCATTGGAGAAACATTGGAAGGTATGGAGAGGGATTGGATGTGAAACCACTTTGAGTGTTGTAGTTCCGTGAGGGGTCTCTTAACAACTTTCAGTACCCTTAACAAACTACAGTTCCCAGGATTCTTTGGGAGAATCCACAGTTGTTTAAAGTGCTTTAAATGTATAGTGCAGGTAGGGCCTTAGCTAGCATGCAATGATTTGCGTGTGGAGGTCCCCAAGCCACCCCTCAAAATAATTCACAAATCACACATAATGTTTGTTTAAGGTTTTTGGCATAATTTTGGCCACAACTTTGTTAAAATACATAATCTGTGAGTGGTTGCTTAGGCATTGGTTATGACTATCTGTCCCCCCGCCTGGGACAGAACTGACTTTCCAAACTCCCTTGGAAGCCAGTGAAGGGAAAACAATATTGGGGATCATTTGAGCTGAGTGACAGTCCCTCACCGCTCACCCAATCTGCTCCCCAAGGCTTGCCGGCCCTGGTCCCATTTCAGGGATTGGACGAAATCGTGGCAAGCCCCAGGATTCCTTTAATGGAATTCCCTTCCACACCACCATTGGAGGGGCAGGCCCAGCCTATCCTTACCCCTCCTCCACCAATTTTTATAACCAATGCCTAACTGCAACCTTACAAGTTGTGACGAATTGCTAAGCAGTAGGCAAAAACCAAATGGCACCAGCCAATCAGCCAAATGGACAAAATTGCTACTAGGCCCCTGCCCCAACGGCAGACGACCCCATGACAGGCATAGCAAGGTCAACCGGAACTCAGGGTGGGTGGGCGGGTGATCAGATGCACTCAGCAAAAGAGAAAGCAAAAGCTGAGTGCCCCCATATTTAAAGCCTTTGGTCCCACCCACCCAAATTGCAACATGCAATTTGCCCCAGCAACCCGGCCATCCAATCGTTGCCCCAGGCCATCACCATTTTACCTGCCTGGCAACAGAGGGTTGGCCTGGCAGACCCCACCGCAACACATGCTCTCATTTCAGGGAGAACATGCTTTGCTAGTACAGTGGAACCTCGGTTTTCGAACGTAATTCATTCTGGAACACCGTACGACTTCTGAAACTTTCAAAAACCGAGGATCAATGGGTGGTTGGCAAAATCCATTTAAAAAAATGGAGACGCACGCCTCAGAAGCTGTTTGATTTCCGAGGTGCGTTCGGGTTCCAAATCATTCAGCTTCTGGGACACTCAAAAACCGAGGTTCCACTGTACTGCATTGGTTGAATTAAAAGGCTCCAGGAAGCCTAAGATATGGAGCAGGGAATTGAGGAGGAACTGGGAAGGATGCAGCTCTGAGACCCACTTGGAAGAGGCCCAAGGCCCACAGGTGGGTCCAAACCCACTGTTTGAAAAACATTGCACTAGAGCACATGGACTCCTTCACAGTTTACATGCTTCCCTGCCCTTGCTGTACCAGCACATAAGATATGTGCCATGCTCTGATGCTGCCTTCCCCAACCTAGTGCCAGGGCCAGATTAAGTCCTTAAGAGGCCCTAAGCACTTAAAAGATTTGTTGCCCTCATATATATATAATTCAAAATATAAACTATGATAAGCTGTAAAATAAAATTTCATTTTTCGAAATGAAACGAAACTGACAGTAAGATGGAAAAATAATGTTTCTTTTTCTATAGTTCCACTTCACTTATATTGGGGGGGGGGGTTTCTCCTACTGTTTCTAACTGCAAAGTCTTTGATCTGATCCTCAAAACCAATATCATGTAACACATCTGCTTCTATACTTAGTAGAGATAAAGTATCCAGCTTGCCTTGTTGCATAGTTGTTCTGTTGGGATTTTTAATATACTTCAAATGAGAAAATGAATGCTCAGCTGAGCAATTTGTGATAATTAATGTTAAAAATAT
Source organism: Podarcis pityusensis (assembly GCF_964106645.2). Taxonomy (NCBI): domain Eukaryota; kingdom Metazoa; phylum Chordata; class Lepidosauria; order Squamata; family Lacertidae; genus Podarcis; species Podarcis pityusensis. The sequence goes on along the minus strand of NC_138039.1, from coordinate 41,857,189 downwards.
ACGAAAGTAAATATCCACATTTGGAAAGGCACACTCAATACTGTTTTCTACAATTATTTTACATAGTTCAGCATTTCTGAATCTTGCTTTATAACTTTTTGTGGAACCTGGTTCAGCTGTACCATATGATCCATGGTAAATCTGGAAAAATTCTATGGTGCCCCCCTTTCCTTTATGCCCTAAGAATGTGCTTATTTTGCTTAATTGTTAATCCAGTCCCACCTGTTGGGCTACAACTCCCAACATCCTTGGCTACTGGCCATACTGGTTTATTAGAGGTAAAGACAATCACCTTCTAAAAGGCACCGGGTTGAGGAAGGATGCTTTGGTTTGTCTGAACTCAAGAATGGTGGCTTGGTATGATGATTTGCTTTTGCGAGCAAAGCCACATTGTTATTTTCCCCAAGAAGCAAAACATTGCCTTAAAAGAACAAAACGAGCAAAGCCACAACAGCAATCCCTCAAATTTGGCTTAATCAAACCCCGGGGTGCTTTCAGATCATGTTACCCCAGCCTGGCTTCAAATGATCAGGCCCCCAGTCGAGTGAAGCCCCTGTGCGTGCGAAAGCATAGATTCTCCCTTGTTATGGTATGGAGATAAGCTGCATTTGCTCGCGGAGTTCTAAAACTGCTGGTGCTAAATTTATTAAGACTTCACAAAACCATTCATCATCTGCCTCTGCCTTCCGTTTACATCTTGTTTTCCAAAACGCCTTCAGGTTTCGGAAAGATTATACAGTTAGAATGGCAAGGGTAAATAGCAGAATTATGGGCACTCAAACCTTCCACAGATGACTGTAAGAAAACATCGCAGATTACCTGTAATCCTACCATTTTACTAAGCACTGCTTTATTCAAAGCCATTGCGGCAAATTGCTAATAGGCCTTTGCGTAGGATAAGAAGAAAGGGGGGGGAGCCCACAACTTGGTTGTCATCACCCTTTGGTTGGGATATAATGCATTAATTCGTCAAGAACAACATTGCCATTTCTCTTTAGAAAACTGGTGACTTCTATGGGACACAACAGAGCCGTCCTGGCGGCCAGGAACCCCTCCTTGTGATAGCTGCCCCAGCTTTGGGGGCACCTCACAAGGCCGCTTGGTCCTGGAGCTTTCAGGCTCAGGCGAGGAGGTTTGTGCAGTGGCACAAGCAGGGTGTGGGGAGGCCGCACTGCACTTCTTACTCAGCCTGCCCCACAACTTGGCAGCAAGGCCTGGGCTAGCATGGCAGGCTCCATTCACACACTACGCCCCAGGCGTGCCCTGCCTCTCCCAATGCACTCACGTGTGCCTGCCCTAAGCACCAGCAACCCCCGCTACACTACTGCCCCTTTCTCATTATTTCCCTTTCCCACTCCCCCACTTTAATGATTTCTCTCTCATCCCTTGCCCTTTGCAGCCTTTAGCAATGTTGGAGCTCCAAGCAATGACATGAGCAAGGCTAGAGGTTCCACCATTGTGTCCATGGTGACAAGGTGGAGTCTCCATCTTCAAGCATCAGTTTCTCTCTGCCTTAAGGGGAAGAAATGTGTTAAATACTAAGGCCTTGGGACACCCTCCCAAGGACTGGAGGATCACAGGCTTAACCTTTCCCCCACTGGTTGATTTATTTCCATCCCTGTTTCCCCATCAAAACATTCAGCACAATGCACCCCAAACCATTTCCTATTAAAACATGCCAGTAGCTCTCAGACCCTCCAAGTGTCCCTATCTTCCAGGGACATCCCTGATTTAGAGAAACCATCGTGGTTTCTGATTTGATCCCAGGATGTCCCACTTTCCTTAGGATGTCCCTGTTTTCATTGGAGAAACACTGGAGGGTATGGAGTTATCCGACCCCTGACCCGTTTGAAGGCGATCCTGTATAGGGAAGTTTTTTAAATGTTTAATGTTTTATTATGTTTTTATATACATTGGAAGCGGCCCAGAATGGCTGGAGCAACCCAGTAAGATGGATGGAGTATGAATAATAAAGTTATTGTTATTATGATGATGGAATAAAGGTAAAGGTAAAGGACCCCTGACAGTTAAGTCCACTCGCAGACAACTCTGGATTTGAGGCGCTCATCTCGCTTTACAGGCCAAGGGAGCCAGCGTTTGTCCACAGACAGTTTTTCCGGGTCATGTGGTCAGCATGACTAAGCCGCTTCTGGCAAAACCAGAGCACGGAAATGCTGTTTACCTTCCCGACAGAGTGGTACCTATTGATCTACTTGCACTTTGACGTGCTTTCGAACTGGTAGGTTGGCAGGAGCTGGGACAGAGCAATGGGAGCTCACCCCGTCAAGGGGATTCGAACCACCAACTTCCGATTGGCAAGCCCTAGGCTCATTGGTTTAGACCACAGCACCACCCGCATCCCATTGATGATGGAATAGGATGTCCCTATTTTCAACAGAGAAATATTGGAGGGTATGGACACCCCCCCACACACACATTTGTGTGCACACACACACACACACACACACACAGAGAGAGGGGGGGCTGGGACCCTCTGGAGTCAGATGGGTGGGGTACAAATTAATTATTATTAATACTATCATTATGGAATGGGATGTCCCTATTTTTATGGGAGAAATGTTGGAGGGTATGAACTCTTTGGAACTTTTCTGATCTGAAAGGATTCCAAGTATCTATGTGTATGTATATGTTTGTGTGTGTGAATATATCTGAACATAACAACTCACAGATACGTATACTTTAAGATTTGCTCTGAACATTCTTTAAAAAAAATCTTATTTCCTGTGATTTCTTTTGATGTTTTAATTTCTTCATTAGCACAGTGTCTCCAACTTGCCTGAATCAAAGGTGTTGTCTCTTTCCGTTTCCTCTTCTAATGAAACTCATGCTGTTACTAAAATTGTGCTATTAAAGATTTAAGTTCTCCAAAGGCCACATCAGTAATTGCAAGACTTGTAAAATCATCACTAACAGGTTTGCGGCGAGAGTGACTATAGCATCCAGCTGTTAAAAACAGAGATATTGCTAGACATGTTCAACCTGCTATTTATGTTTTGAAGAAAGCGAACTGTCCTAGCCACCTACTCTAAAATGCTTGTAGTTTTGCAATAAAATACAATTTTTGTGGTTTAACTCAAAGAACCTTGAAAACAAGCACATTGCTGAAACTTCTGATTAAACTGACTTTTCTTACTGTTGGAGGTTTTGTGCTTTCAATGTCAGCTGTGCAAATGTGTTATTGTTCCATTACTGGATAGGGTTAAGGTTAGGCAGGGTCGGGGTGTTGGGTAGAATTGTGCTAAAATTTTTTTTTATTATTTTTTGAAAGTACAAAATTAGTACTCTCAGGGGCAGAAATGTTTCACAGGGTAAAATCTAGAATGGGAAATGAACTTTTTCTATTCTATTTACTGTCACTATTTCTTTGATCTGCTGCTGCTTCAGGTCCACTTTATTCCTCCTTGGAAATATTGTGTCTTATCCTTCCTAAGTATAACCACCTGGGCAATCCCAGTCATCAGGGTTCATAATCATAACAATATTTTAATGCCACCGAGAGCAAATGAAGTCACTTTGGAGTGAAACAGTGCTTCTCAAATAGGTGAAGACATTTTGAGGCAATGATCAAAACAAGAACCACCCAAAGGAATGAAAATCGCAACAAGTGCTCACTAGAACCTAGAAAGTTGCCTTATACTGAATCAAAACATTAGTCCATCTAGCTCCATATTGTCTACCCTGGTGAAGAACAGAGAGCAATTTCATCTTAGTCCCTATACATACCCCCCTCCAATATACTGAGCCCCCAGATTGGGATGCACATCTTCCCAGAACCCAAAAGACGTGTTTTTTTCAGAATTGTGGTGCAAAATTGCACAAGATCGCAGTGCCCCAAATGGCCACCGTGCTCTCATGCAAACAAACAAACAAACCAACCCCAGGATGTCCAGATTTTACTGGGACACTTGCCTCTATTAAAAAATCATATTTATTTCTTATTTACAGTTTCTACTACAGTGGAACCTCGGGTTAAGAACTTAATTCATTCCGGAGGTCCGTTCTTAACCTGAAACTGTTCTTAACCTGAAGCACCACTTTAGCTAATGGGGCCTACCACTGCTGCCGCGCTGCCGGAGCACGATTTCTGTTCTCATCCTGAAGCAAAGTTCTTAACCCGAGGTACTATTTCTGGGTTAGCGGAGTCTGTAACCTGAAGCGTCTGTAACCCGAGGTACCACTGCATATATTTTGGAAATTTGTTTCTCTCTTTGTTCTGTGTGCCTTTGTGACACATCTTAAGATATCACAGCCAACTTTTCTGTGATGGTTCATGAGAACAAGGTGTTGGCGTATGTTTGGCTGTGATGGGATGCCATTTTGAATCAAGATGGCAGACAGAAGCCTTCAAAACTGCACTGTTTTTAACCGCTGAGTTGGAAACAGCGCTGATTTTAATTCCTTTATTTATTTTGGTTTCTTAGTGTTCCCAAGGGTAGCTGGGCACTTCCCACTTAGCAATCTATATTCCATTACACTTCTGGTAATAAACCCTCTGGCACCAATTGACTGAGCTCATAGAACAGCACAAAGCGTTCATGGACATACCAGCTCCTCAGGAATGAAACTTTAGCATCTGTGACAGGAAGACTTCACAATGCTTAAGATCAAAAGGAGGTTGTCTGTAACTGTGGGAGATGGGAAGTAAGAGGCGTGCTCAGGAAGGGAGGGGTGGGGCGGGTGGGCGGGTCATCCTAGGTGCCTTTACTGAGGGGGGTGACTTTTGGCGCCCGCCCATCCGCAACTCCCAAGCCTACCCTGAGCCATCAGGGTAAGGGGGGAGCTGTGCTGCTTTGCCAGCGGTGTTCCCCCCTACCCTCTTCATTTTGACAGCTTGGGGGAGGCTTGGGAGTCACGGGCCTGCAGTGGACCGAATGTCTGCCATGGGCAGCTTGCTCCACCACCAGCTGCAGAGCACACACGCTGCTCCAGGCAGCTGAGCGGCTATCCTGCGCCTGGGAGGGCACTCTCCACACCACACACCCCTCAGGAACATGCCCATCCTGGGCAATGCGGGCATATGCTTTGCCACTGAACGTGCTAAAGTAACTAGCCTGGATATGGGATAGGAAGTGGTCTGGTAAACAGAAAATGGATGATGGAGATGTGGAGCTGGGACAGCCAGCCAAGGAGAAAGCAGGACATGGATGAGAACTAGGAACAGAAGAGATTCCACAACGAAGGGAGGGAGGAAGGTTTAGAGCAGTAGCATTCAACGTTTTGAGATCTAGGACCCACCTTTAACCCAAACATGCATTGAGGGACCCATTTCTTAATTATTATTTATTACCATGTATTTTTGCAAGATGGTAGCACTGAGGCTGTGACCGACCTTAGATCAGATCATGACCTGGGTAAGTGGGTCCTGACTCACCAGTTGGAGACCAATGATTTAGAGGGCTGGGGATTCCTGCTAAGACACCAAGGGGCATAGCTTTGCATACCTTACAGACTTGCAGAGAAGTAGAATTCTGCCACTGCTCTCACTAGAATGTCATGACCTGGTGGCCTGAGGGTGAGAACAGTGCCAAGAAGTGTGTGGGAGAGTCTGAGGGGGAGCTGCATGTCACATATTGATTTAAACTAGCCAGCCAATCCTTTTCCTGATTGCTCCCAGTCTTAAGGATTGCTTAGACCATGACAGCACAAACCATCATCATCAATATTTATTGTGGCTATAGAATTTATCTGAAGTGGGCCATAACCCACAACAATGAAATAATAGCAAAAGATAAATTATGTGACAGTACGAAGCCACCAGGTTACACAAAACAGCAAAGCATGGAAGACAGAATGTCTAAATGTATAGAATATGCCCAATGGGGAAGAAAGGAAAAATTGCATTGGCTCCAAGGCGCAATATTTATTGCCCTAGTCCTAAGCAATAGCAACAAGCACTGATAGAAACAGATACACAGGCAGATCAAAATTTGTGATCCAAAACAATTCTTTAGCTCTTCCACTGGGCAGCAGCATGGGAGCACCCCATGTAGGATTTCAGTTCTCTTTGGACAGCCATGTGCACACTGTGTGTGTGTGTGTGTGTGTGTGAGAGAGAGAGAGAGAGAGAGAGAGAGACTTTTTCAAATTATGATTTATTGCATTGCATGTATATACTGCCTTTCTGCCAGGGCACTCAGACAGTTTACAATTTTAAAATACAAAATCAAATAAAGGCTATAAAACATAGAGTGACAGAGTCCTACTGATGCGGGTAGCACAAGCTCCCTGGGCGAGTCTCTCCTGCTTCTGACTTCCCTCAGGCCACATGGGTCTCCCTTCAGCAGCCTGAGGGAAGGTGGGGAAGGAGCCTTTGCCCTCAGGCTGTTGGTTGTTCTAATCAGAAGGCAATGGTCTGTGCTTCTTGACTTGGGCTCCCTTGCTTCTGCCCTCTCTCAGGGCAGCCTGGTCTTAAAATATCCCTTCTTGTTAAGCAGAATGGAGTTGAGCCTGATATCTGAGAAAGTATTTGGTTTCTCATCATATCTTGTTCTTACTTTTGTTCTACTTCATGGTTGGGGAGCCCATGACACACACACCCAACCCATCAGCCCCAGTTGGAAAGGGCCAATGTTCAGAGGATCCTGGGAACAGTAGATTTTTTTAAAGGGTGCTGAGAGTCAGGGCTGGCCCACCCATTGTCAGGATGCTGTCAGCAGCTCCTGCCTGGTTGCCCAGGAAAGTATGAAGACAAGGAAAGGTTTCTTACTTCCCAAAGTCAATAGCCCATAGTTTTATGGTTCATCTCAGGTGCCAAATTGACTTTGGCCACAGAGACATAGCATGGGTGGGGCTGGGGTGCAGTTTTTTGAGGGGGCACATTCCTCACGATGCCCTGCCAGCTGTTGTGTCCTTCTCATGTTGCCCTCCAGCTGGAGGGTGGGTGAGAAGGATGCAACAGGGCAGGGCGCCCTGCCAGCCCCACACTGCTTTTGTGAACCTCACTGTGAGCCCCTTCAAAGCAGTCTGATCAGACTGACTTGAAGGGAACATTCATGTCACAGCCACTGCCCTCCAGCTCCATGCCAATTTGCAAGGCTGTAAGGTGGCGTCGGCCACATTGGCTGACCAGGCAGGCAGCACAGTGCAGCCCCACTTGGCTCCAATGGCACATGCACCAGCAAGAAAAGCTCTGCCACTGTTGGGCCAGCCTTGCTGAGAGTTGTTTTTGTTGGTGTTTAGTCATGTCCGACTCTTCGTGACCCCATGGACCAGAGCACGCCAGGCACTCCTGTCTTCCACTGCCTCCCGCAGTTTGGTCAAACTCATGCTGGTAGCTTCGAGAACACTGTCCAACCATCTCGTCCTCTGTCATCCCCTTCTCCTTGTGCCCTCCATCTTTCCCAACATCAGGGTCTTTTCCAGGGAGTCTTCTCTTCTCATGAGGTGGCCAAAGTATTGGAGCCTCAGCTTCAGGATCTGTCCTTCCATTGAGCACTCAGCGCTGATTTCCTTCAGAATGGATAGGTTTGATCTTCTGGAAGTCCATGGGACTCTCAAGAGTCTCCTCCAGCACCATAATTCATGGAGTTGTTATAAGAGACCTCTATTTCCCCCGCAAAACCACCGTTCCAACAGTTCCCTGGAAAGAGGCATTGGTTCTGAGAATTGTAGCTCTGCTCAGAGGGGAGTAAAGGTCTCCTAAGCACTCTTGGCACCTTTAACAAACTACAGTTCCCAGGACTTTGACAGTTTAGAGTGGTATGGTATAAATGCGTTGTGCAAATGGGGCCTGGCAGTTTATACGTTATTGCTACTTGTCCTGAATCATAGCACAACTTATTTCTCCCAGGCTTCACAATGGGCTCCTATTTGCCAGGCTAGGGCAAACAACTGGTCAAAATATGTGGTAGTTGCATCCCTGTAGACACAACAGAAGAGATCTTCTCTAAATGTTTATCAGGAAGACAGTTAGTGATTTTTGCAACCCAGAGTTAACATTTGTAGCTGCATGAATGACAAAGAGGGAAATTGCAGCTCTAGCTGTAAAGATTTGTTCTTCAATCCCCCCAATCTCAAGTTTTCTAATGAAGTCACAATTAATAGAAGTTTAATTCCTAAACGCAAAACACAGTTCATAACTGTTTACATTCACTTTATGGTCTGTTGATTGGCTAAGGCTGAATTAATTGAAGTCATTATGAATAGACAATTTGCAAACTGTGAAAAAGAAAATCAGAGTTAAAGAAGAACCTCCATGGTGCAATTTAGCAGGTTGCATGATTGAAGCCATAAAACTACATTATAAATATAATTCCTGTGAAAATTGTGCTCTGCTGTCTGCTGATGTTTGGGCTGGGGGAAGAGACAGGTGTGAGTATTTAAATCCTACAGGATTCTTTCTGCCACTTAGATTTTCCAGGGTCAAATGTCTGCTTATTAAATTAAGTTTAACTAAAGATGTGTCTCCTACTCCCGCCCCCCTCCACTGCCCAAATCACTGAACAGGTGAGGCAAATCCCCCTGTGGGGGGGGGGGGACAACAGTTCCAACAATGGAGGTTAATATTTAAGGTTTTGTGTTAAGATTGTGATGGTTTTCGGATATACACTTTGACAAAGTGCTGTGGAGTATTCAGAGATGATTCTCTGATTATATGTAGTTATTATATCTATCATCTATCTATCTATCATCTATCTATCTATCTATCTATCTATCTATCTATCTATCTATCGGTAAAGGGACCCCTGACCATTAGGTCCCGTCATGGCTGACTTTGGGGTTGTGGTGCTCATCTCACTTTATATTGGCTGAGGGAGCCAGCGTACAGCTTCTGGGTCATGTGGCCAGCATGACTAAGCTGCTTCTGGCGAACCAGAGCAACTCACGGAAACGCCGTTTACCTTCCCACCTCTTTATCTACTTGCACTTTGCCGTACTTTTGAACTGCTAGGTTGGCAGGAATCTATCTATCTATCTATCTATCATCATCTATCTATATATCCATCCATCCATCCCTCTATCTATCATGGCCATTTATCCCAGTGGGTCTACTCTGAGTAAATACTGGCTGAATCCAACCCGGTGCTTCCAGCAACCTCAGGCTGGAGTGAATACTCAGGCCCCAGTGAATATTCAACTTCAGCATTCACAGATGGTAATCTGAGAATGTTGGGAAGGCATTTAGTTTCAGTTCCAGCGTGATGGCTGTTCTGAGAGATTTAAGCCCCCTGGGAACTATTTATCATCATCTTCATCATCTTCATCTTTTTTGCCATTTACCTTTCATTGTTTCTCCACCACTTCCAAACTGAAAAATGATTGCAGATTTGAGCGATTTGTACTCCCCATTTTTAACATCCCTCAAGCAGCCGCTATTATACATGGACTCTCACCTTCATTGCATTCCTCTATGAATGATGCTGATCGCTCCAAAATGTCTGTTTAATTTCTGTTCTTGTGCTTCCTGAGCAACATTCAGACAAATGGTCTACCGGGTACTATTTATTACACTCCCAAGTAATATATCTTCACAGATCAAACTAATTCAGGTGCAATTTATTAGACCAACAAGTAATCTCTCTTCACCGATCAAACTAATTCAAGTCATGCGGATTCAAGATAAGTATTCCAGTCCTCTGGTAGTCCCAAAGGAACATTTATTTTTCCATATTTGTCATTAACAACAATATTTGGTGACAACATCTGAGAACTGATGCAAAATAAGGTAAAGTTAATGTGCAAAGCAAGACTCTGCCCTGGAAGGCAGATGTCTTGGTAACTTGGGGCCCTTGAGATATTTTTGGACTCCCAAATCCCATCAGGCCCAACAAACATGGCCAGTGAACAAGAAAGATGGGAGCTGTGGTCCATGTTAACCATTCACCACGAATTTTGTCAGTCACAGAAAGCACAGAAATTTTTGAGGCCAGTTTTGCTGAGCCCTAGTATAGTGGTACCTCGGTTTACGAACTTAATCCGTCTGGAAGTCCGTTCTTAAACCGAAACCGTTCTTAAACCGAGGCGCACTTTCCCTAATGAGGCCTCCCACTGCCGGTCGGATTCTGTTCTTAGACCCAGGTAAAGTTCACAAACAGGGACACTACTTCTGGTTTCGTGGAGTTCGTAAACCAAATACAGTGGTACCTCGGGTTACATACGCTTCAGGTTACATACGCTTCAGGTTACAGACTCCGCTAACCCAGAAATAGTACCTCGGGTTAAGAACTTTGCTTCAGGATGGGAACAATAACCGTGCTCCAGCGGCGCGGCAGCAGCGGGAGGCCCCATTAGCTAAAGTGGTGCTTCAGGTTAAGAACAGTTTCAGGTTAAGAATGGACCTCCAGAATGAATTAAGTACTTAACCCGAGGTACCACTGTAGTTCGTAAACAGGGCTGTTCTTAAACTGAGGTACTACTGTATTTCTCATTTTAAAATTACGTATGGAGTTGGGGAGGGAGAGGCTCTGATCAAGAAAGCTAAGAGCTGCTTTTGCAGAAAGTATGGAGGGAAAGAATGTTCAGAACTAATAGACCTAAGCTGTGTGACCCAGCCTTAGGCCGAATCTGCACTATTCAGTTAAAGCACTATTATACTGTTTTAAACAGCCACATCTTTCTTTCCCCCAAATAATATTGGGAAGGGCAGTTCCTTGAGGGTGCTGAGAGTTGTTAGGATACCCCTATTCCCCTCACAGAACTACCATTCACTGAGTTCCTTGGGAAGAGGTATTGAACATTAAGCCTCTCTGAGAACATCCAAACGAGCGGAACAAGCACCATAATAGAAATCAAGCCTTATGGAACTGTCATGCGTCCAATTTCCCAGCTTGATAACACAGTAAGCATCGTTAATTAAAAAGGAGGATTTATTGCAAAAACAGATAGCTCCGGACGGCTGTAACATAGCCTCCGGCATCATCAGTCAAGATGACCCTTCTGAAGATTGTTTCCGGGTTCTACAGAAAATATTGAATTTTCGAACATGTCGTGTCTTGCTTTGTTTCTGGTCTAACAGCCTGCCCCTTAGCCGACTCTTAGGAGAGATTAGATCAGCTCCAACCTCTTCCCAGTCTGACAGATTACTTCCATCTCTCTTCCCGCCTGAATTAACTTCCTGAGAGCTTTGGCTGAGTTCCAGCCCACTCACAGTCGTTCCCTTATCAGCCTGCATTCCAAGGGGTGGGTGAGTTAGCTCTCTCTGCTGTTCATTCTGTATGAAAGTTAACCCTCTCTGTTCCTGGCTGCTTTCTTCAGCTGGCTGCAAACCTTCACTGGGATCTGGCTGCAAATCTTCACTGGGAGCTGGTTCATTCCTGACAGAAACATTGCATATATGGCTGTATAGTAGTTTAAAGAACAAAACAAAGGGGGGGGGGACAAAGCTCAAACCCCATAGATTATTCAATACTAATAAACTTGTTCTCCAAGTGTTGTTCCTTACAAGGGATGTTGGTGAAATTTAATTCTTTTTGCATTGAAAGACAAATCTATATAATTTGCACTTTCTGAAACAATATGAACTGAAACAGGGCCATCCTTTGAAATTCACACTTCTCTGGATTTTGTAATGCAATTAATGTGTGCAGAAATGCATACATTAGGGCAAAGTGTGTTTCCAAATTCATAGATTTTTGAAAATACCATAAACATGCATTGTATTAGGGAAAATTGCTTTGCAAAAGGGCATATATTGGGTTGAAGTACAAGCATGTGCATTAAGAAAAATTCACACTAATGTGTTGATGAAAATTTGTGAGGACTTCTTAAAAAAATGTAAACTGATGTGATGAACTGAGCTTATTATTGGAAAAATGAGGAAATGAAATGGACAAAACTGTATGAAGCCAAGAGAGCAGCACACAGACAATTGGGGGAGGTATCAGTCAACTCAGAGCAACACCAAGGTTTCTAGAAGCACAAAAAAACTTTAGCAAAAGTCCTAAAGGGAGGAAGGAACCCCAAAACAACGCCATGAGAATTGAGCATGCTCAAAGCAGTCAAAGGACATTGAGTGTCTGTGAAAGAGCTGGTAAGGGGGGGGCAGAGAAAATGAAATGGAGTGTCTTAGTACATTTCTGAGCAAAATTCAAAGTGTTGGTACTGACTTTTAAGGCCCTAAATGGCTTCAGCCCAGTATACCTGAAGGAGCATCTCCACCTCCATCATTCAGCCCAGACACTGAAGTCCAGCTCCCAGGGCTTTCTGGTGGTTCCCTCATTGTGAGAAATGAAGTTACAGGGAACCAGGCAGAGGGCCTTCTTGGTAGTGGCATTTACCCTGTGGAATGCCCTCCCATCAGATATCAAAGAGATAACCAATTATATGAACCTCTGTAAGATATCTGAAGGCAGCCCTGTATCAGGGAGCTTTTAATGTTTGATGTATCATGTGCTCTTTTATATTCTGTTGGAAGCTGCCCAGAGTGGCTGGGGTAACCTAGTCAGACAGGCAGGTTGCTGCTATTATAGATAGATAGATAGATAGATAGATAGATAGATAGATAGATGATAGATAGATGATAGATAGATAGATAGATAGATAGATAGATAGATAGATAGATAATTTATTACGGTCGGAGACCAGCTTATAAAACACACTTGGGGGTACAATCCCAGAAGGAAAACAAACATTTAAAACAACGTACAACAATAAATTTAAAATTTATAAATGTGATAAGCGTATAGACACTTAAAACTTTAAGATAAGCTACTGCAGAGAGATGACCCAAAGTCACCAATGGAACCAAGTCTGTGGATTTTCTTAACGAACTAGTTGGGGATGGTCTGCGTCTACACAGAATCTGGTGACCATCCAGGTCGTCTTATGATCTTTGCCTAACAGGAAAAGGTCAAATTTTTGCTTTTCCGGGAGGTCAGCGAGCCTCACCAGCAGGGGATCAATGGTCTCACTACGTGCCTCTTCATAAAAATGACGTCTAAAGAACAAGTGCTCTGGGCTTCCTATATCCCCCAATGGACAGGCGCAAAGTCTCTGAGCATACGGGACATTTTTTTTAAAGGATCCTTCCAGGACCTGTGAGGGCAGAGCCGAGCTTCTGGAGAGTGTAAAAGCCCTTCTTGCATTTTGGATATGAGAAAGAAGAGATATGCTGCCAGTGCAGCTATATTATTATTATTATTATTATTATTATTATTATTATTATTGGCTGGGTATCACCCTGAACAGAAGCTCTCCACAGTGCAACATTTTCTGGCTAGTCCCTCACATAAGCTGTCTTTTAAATTTGTTTTTCCATAAAAGCAAGAGCAGTCCCCACGTCTCTGAAGCTGCACGCAAAGTTGTTCGACCGCTGGGAGGGACGACAACAAAGAAAAAACAACTAACAATTCCCTGATTTACAGGTTACCTGACAAATGCAGCCATTTTAAAAGGTCAGAGCTTCTGCTTCGCTTGATTGAAGACTGCCAGACTCTGCTTGCCTACTGCTCAATAGGGAGGTGATAGCACGACTCTTCAAATGGCTTCCTAGCGTAGAGACCTTCTGTTGTCAGGTTTCCAGAGAGGGTCATTGCTGGCCAATCTCAGTGGTATTCCAAAGGATGTTTCATGCCTACAGGGGTCTCTTGCCTTCTTATCTCCTTCCAGCATCCTACAGTGCCATTTTGAATAACACTGCACATCTTTTACATTTCTTTTGAGAGGGTTTTTTGTTTTTTTTTTAAAGTCATTTAAGAGACACAACAGCATTTGCTTACATGCAACAAAAGTAGTCTCTGGGGCAATTCTTCTTGATTTAGAAACGCCACCCCCCTTGCTCACTACCCACATAGTTATTCTTGGAACATTTCTCCAATTTAAATACCGTATTTTTCGCCCTATAGGGCGCACCGGACCATAGGGTGCACCTAGTTTTTTGGGGGGGAAATAAAGAAAAAAAATTATTCCCCCTCCCCCCAGCCCCAAAGAGCAAAGAAGCCAAGACAGCTTCTTTGCTCTTTGGGAGCTTGCCGGGCTGGGGGCGGGGGAAGCCTGAGCTTTCCCCTACCCCAGCCCCCAGAACGGGTCCGGGAGCGAAGGCGAGGTTGCGCGCAACCTCGCCTTCGCTCCGGGAGCTTACTGCTATCCGCAAGCCTTCTGAGCCCGGCAGGAACTCCCGCTGCGCTCCAAAGGGTTGTGGATAGCTTCCTGAAGCCTGCATTCGCTCCATAGGGCGCACACACATTTCCCCTTCATTTTTGTAGGGGGAAAAGTGCGTCCTATAGAGCAAAAAATACAGTGATTATTTATATGCCTGTATTACTTAAGGTAAAGGTAAAGGGACCCCTGACCATTAGGTCCAGTCGTGACCGACTCTGGGGTTGTGGCGCTCATCTCGCTTTATTGGCCAAGGGAGCCGGCGTACAGCTTCTGGGTCATGTGGCCAGCATGACTAAACCACTTCTGGCGAACAAGAGCAGTGCATGGAAACGCCGTTTACCTTCCCGCCGGAGCGGTACCTATTTATCTACTTGCACTTTGACGTGCTTTTGAACTGCTAGGTTGGCAGGAGCAGGGACCAAGCAATGGGAGCTCACCCCATCACGGGGATTCGAACCACTGACCTTCTGATCGGCAAGTCCTAGGCTCTGTGGTTTAACCCACAGCGCCACCCGTGTCCCATGCCTTTATTACTTATAGTGCAACAAAGGCAAATTCGAATGGGACAGCTCCCCACCATTGGCTTTTACAATCTGTATTGATGATCAACAACTGGGTTTGCGAAACACTCAGTTGGCTTCAGTGATCATACCCCTCCAATCCCTGTTGTCGCCTAATCTAAGGACATTGAGAAATATCACATGGTCTTAATTTTGATAGGTCGCATGGCACAAGGACTGGGCGATATATGGTTTTCAACATCATGATATATAGCCAGCTAAACATCACAATATGCTGACATATCACATTGTCTGAAATGAGGATGGAGGCATTGTTTGGCTTCACGGTTCTTCCGGCATTGTGACTTTTGCATAGCACACACATACATCATGATTCGTGATATATTGCCATGTCAAAAATTATGAAACCGATTAGACAATATGGACTTCAATCGGTTTTATAGACAAAATATTGCCCAGCCCTAACACACATCATGATTCACAATATGTTGCTAGGTCAAAAATTATGAAAGTGATATCACAATATGGACTTCAAACTAGTTTTGGACGCTATATTGATATATTGCCCAGCCCTACAGGGCACACCCATTCCTCTGGTATCGTGTTATTTTTGTGCCTGCAGATTTCTGTCTTTAGCAAGCTCCGTCTGGAAGACATTTCACACAGAATGTTTTTAAATGAACACTTCAGATGTGCTAAGCATACATTTTTGAAGTGTGAGTGTCCCAAGCAAGCATTTAATAACACCCTTGGTATTCAGGTGGTACCTGAGTCAGGCTGGCATGGGCTACAGCTCCCTGTGAAGTGATGGCAAACCTAGACATGCTGGTACCTAATTTTAGAACAGGGGTCAGCAACCTTTTTCAGCCATGGGCTGATCCACTGTCCCTCAGACCATGTGGGGGGCTGCACTATATTTCTTTTGGGGTGGGGAAATGAACGAATTCCTGTGCCCCACAATTAACCCAGAGATGCATTTTAAATAAAAGCACACATTCTACTCATGTAAAAACACCAGGCAGGCCCCACAAATAACCCAGAGGTACATTTTAAATACAGTGGTACCTTGGGTTAAGTACTTAATTCGTTCCGGAGGTCGGTTCTTAACTTGAAACGGTTCTTAACCTGAAGCACCACTTTAGCTAATGGGGCCTCCCAATGCCGCCGCACCGCTGCTGCATGATTTCTGTTCTCATCCTGAAGCAAAGTTCTTAACCCGAGGTACTATTTCTGGCTTAGTGGAGTGTGTAACCTGAAGCATATGTAACCTGAAGTGTATGTACGGTAACCCGAAGTACCACTGTAAAAGGACACATTCTACTCATGTAAAAACACACTGATTCCCAGACCGTCCGTGGGCCGGATTGAGAAGGCTATTGGGCCGCATCCGGCCGCTGGGCCTTAGGTTGCCTACCCCTGTTTTAGAAGATGTTGGAGTCTTGCTTTCACAAATCTGTTCTTCCTTGTAGCTTCCTCAGTGCATAACCCCTTCTTCTAGTCAAGGCTATCCTCTTGCTCCTTTACCTGTCTTGCTACTGGGGGTGGCAATATGCAACATATCTCTATTATCAGAGGAGGTCAGAGATGCTGCGAGGAATATTTAATCCTCTCTCCACTGTTTTCCGCACAGAGCTACAGTTTTTCAGAGTGGTTTAACACCCGATCCCTCTTCCCATGGACCTCTGAGAACTGTAGCCCTGAAAGGGGAATAGGGATTTCCTAACAACTCTCAGAACCTCTAACAAACTGCAGTTCCCAGGATTTCTTGGGGGGAACCATGACTACTTAAAATGGGTTTAAAATGTTTAGTGCAGACTGGGCCTGAGGGTGCTTCCCTTCCAGAAAGATAAAGCTGCAGTCATGATAGCTCACCGCATGGGGCAGCCACACACAGAACAGACACTTCTTAGGACTAGCAACATCAGCTCCTGAAACAGAGTGCCGAAGTGTCACTCAGTGGCCTCTAATTAAAGTGATAGCAGGCCTGAAACCTGATAGAAAATAACTGCCTTTTTTGTATATTTAATTGACCAGAAGTCTCCATTAACCTCTGCCAATAGACCCTTGACCCTTTGTTATTAAGACATTCCAAATTTTCAGCACGTCAGTGCCTGCATTTCTAAGAAACAGCTGTTATCATCCTTTTGTCCTGTGTGATGGGCAATTTAGCTATCTGTAAAACACGGTGTGGTAAAACAGCTTTCTTGGCAATAATGCACTTGACCCTCTTAACTCAGCATTTCCTTCTAGTTCATAATTCGAGCCTTAACGTTAAAAGAACCCTCCGCTCAATTTTTAACAACACCCGTAACATATTAGATGATGGATGCTTCCAACCCTCCTAATTGCAGTTTCTTCAAATTAGCATTTCAATTAGTACATGTTTGTTATTAATGTCTTCCTGAAACTTAAATGAACTTCTAATGCAGTGTGTAGACGAATGTGACAGAGGAGAGAAGCATTTTGTGAGAGGGGGTGGTCCCCGCCTGCGTGAAGGAGCAGTGGCAGAGGAGGGGGCGGGGTGGTTAGCCCCAGGTGCCATCTCTGAGGGGGGTGACAAGAAGGCACCCCGCGAAGGGCTCACCCCACCGCAGCCGTGTGAGGAGGATCCCTCCACTGTCGCTGCAGCCGCAAGCAGAGAATCCCTCCGCTGTCCATACAGCGCATGCACAGTGCTGCTGTACGTAGCAGCACTGGGCATGTGCCTCCGGGCGGTTTGCCCCACCCCTGTGGGTGGTTCGCCCCACTCCTCGACACCCCGCACCGGGTGCCGGGGAGCTTTCTTTTGCCCCTGTGAACGAGTCGGTGGTAAAACCACTCTTCAAGAAGCCCTTCCTGGATTCAGACAATCGAAATAACTACCATTCAGTTGTTAATCTCCCCTTCTTGGGCAAGGTTCTTGAGCAGGTGGCCATGGACCAGATCCAGGTGCTCTTGGAAGAAACTGATTTTCTAGATCCATTTCAATCGGGGTTTAGAAACTGCTTTGGTTGCCCTGCATGATGACCACTGTGAGGAGAGAGACAGGGGAAATATGTTCCTATTAATTCTCCTAGATTCCTCTGTGACTTTTGAAATGTTTGACCATGGTATCCTTCCGGAGTGCCTGTCCAGCTTAGGGGTGGGTGGAACAGCAGGGTGCTAGGAGTTGTTAGGAGACCCGCAAACCCTTCACAGTCCACAACTCCCAGATTGGTTTAAAAATCAGTCCCTCTTCCCAGGGAACTCTGGGAATTGTAGCTCTGTAAAGGTACATGGGATTCCCATGATTCTTTGGGGAAAGGCATGACCCTAGCTCAGTTGTCTACTCTGATTGGCAACAGCTCTACAGGGTTTCGCACCCTACCTGGAGTTGAACTTGGGATCTTCTGCGTGTACGGCTGATGTTCTACCACTAACCTACACACACACACACACACACACAGAGAGAGAGAGAGAGAGAGAGAGAGAGAGAGAGAGCACTCAACTTATACGCTTAATGTACATAAAATGCTGTGTTTGAATGCATTGCATTTAAAATGCTGTAATGGGATGTTTACCATATGCAAAATGGTTCCACTCTGGCGAAAGCATCAGAGAAGGCTGGTATTTTTCCATTAGAGTGAGATAAGCTACCTGAGGACTCATCTCCGGAAACATGAGGGGCAGAGCTCTCAAATCAGGAAGATGAAACTTGAGTAGCCTGTGCATGTGCTTGTTGGAGATGGACAGAAGCAGCAGTGGCATTTTTCCCCCCCAATGATGAACAATATTAGGAGCTCTCTCTGGGACCAGAGAGAGGAATGTTTACTGAACTGCATAAAGGACTGAACTTCATTGCTTGTTTGCAATGCATTACTTTATTTTGTAACATTCATCTTATTGTAGCTAGTATTGAAGACTGTTCTGCAGTAAAGCTTTGAAGTACAGTCGTACTTCGAAGCTCCTGCAGCCAATCAGAAGTCTCAGAAGCCACATCAGACATTTGGGTTCCAAAGAACATTCACAAACTGAAACACTCAATTCTGGGTTTGCGGCGTTCGGGAGCCAAAACGTTCGAGTCGCAAGGCATTCGTCAACTAAGGTATGACTGTACATTCTTGTGGTGGAGAGAATTCATTGCTACACGAGATCCAGATCAGGGATTTCACTGAACAACACAAACACACGCAAACAAAGTGCACCAGTTTGAAAAGAGAAGGGAGATCCAGTCACATATCTCCATAATCTCATCAGGATGAGCCTTCAGATGTGCAGCAATAATAAAATGTATTTGTAAATATTTCACTTTAAAATTCTGCCCTGAAGGTGACAGACACAGAAAGTTCATGGTGACGGTGGGGATTGGTGGGATGGTATTCTAGAAAACCATTTTGTCTGGAAAATGATTTGAATTTTTATTTTGTTTCCCCTCCCCCTTTGGCAGAAATGGGGTCACTTTCACATTACAAACCTATGGGTCAGGTCATAAATCTGTAATGCCTCCTTATAAATCATTCACCAACTATGCGCCGTGATTCATGCCTCTCCTTGCAGAGCACATTATGAGAGAATATGAAATAAATGCATTTTAAAGGCACCTAATAGCAGGAGAACTTTCTCCCTGCCACAAAGGAGAAGCGCCACAATAAACCTCAGCTTCCCGTCAGCTAATTAAAGTGGTCTGCCTCCTTCCTCCTCTCAACATCCCTTCCACTGGCTAGACTAATAATTGGCCGCTGTGAAGTTAATAATGAAGGTGAACGCCAGCGTGGGCAAGAGATGAAGAGCAAGGTATACGTAACTTGCAGCTCTATGCTGGTCATATAGGTATGCATCTCTGTGCCTTTGTTTACTTTAAAGATTTCCACCCCGCCTTTCAATCAAATCACCACCACAGCAGCAGACAACAGGCTAATACACAGCAGTTAAGACAAGTGATGGGAGAAGCTGAACAATATCAAGAATGAGCAGCACAATTATATACAGTGGTACCTTGGGTTACAGACGCTTCAGGTTACAGACTCCGCTATCCCAGAAATTGTACCTCGGGTTAAGAACTTTGCTTCAGGATGAGTGTGCTGGTCCCGTGGGTTTCCGTGAGGCATGGTCTGAGTCCAGTCCAAGGTCAAGGGCGCTGTATTGAAGCTGTCCATCAAAGCTGTAGCTGGGTCCAAGGCAGGGAGTCAGGTGAGTTCAGGAAATCCGGCAGGGCAGGGTGCAGGAAGGAACTGGCTACCAGCAACATTGCTCCTGCAACTTGGGACTGGGGCTGACTGGCTTTTATCTGCCCCGAGGCATAGGGTGGCCCCAGTCCACAGGTGACTCGCCTCTCCTGGCCTGGAGGCAAGCACTCCTCCTACGGGAACTTAGTTCCTTCCACCTCTCTGCCCTGAGCCTCAGGAGAGGCTGGAGGGTTACCGGACCCAGAGGCAACCTCAGCCTTTCCTGATGGGGCTGAGAGTGGAGCACCTGCAGGCAATGGGTCCTCCATCCCCTCAGGAGCCAGAGCAGACTCAGCTGGTGCCTGCACCTGAGGACCCAGCACAGGTGAGGACCCTTCAGGCTCATGCCCCAGCCCCGGCTCAGCTGGTTCTGGAGGCGGGGAATCGTGTGCAGGCTGGGATTCCTCAGGTTCAGCCTCCGAGTCTGAATCCCAGGCCATCACAATGAGAACAGAAATTGTGCTCCGGCGGTGTGGCAGCAGCAGGAGGCCCCATTAGCTAAAGTGGTGCTTCAGGTTAAGAACAGTTTCAGGTTAAAAACGGACCTCCAGAACGAATTAAGTTCTTAACCCGAGGTACCACTGCATCCTATTCAAATATTGCTCAAAAGCACATAATGTTCTTTTCCCCACTGTAAGGAACTGATTTTTTTGTCTAACAGCTGCTACACTCAGGAGCCCCCACTGGCATTCGAGAGGTGCCTTCTCTGTATTCTTCTGTCCCAGGGGCACCAAGTAGGGGAGGCCAGGGGGCAGCTCCCCTGAATATTTTAAATGAAGGGGCTGGGTGCTTTCAAAATTCTGTGGCGGCCATATGCACACACTGTGGGATGTGCTTGAGTCATGCGCACAGCTGTGTGGTGCCCACATGAGACATCTGCATGCCTCGCGGCATGTGCATGACATCATTCGTGCATGCCACGCATTCGGGTGTGCTGATGTCACACACATGTGCCACAGAGCATGCTGATATGTGGGGCACGCATGTACTGTGTGCTGATGTTCCACAGCCCCACTCAATCGTGGGGGGAAGGTGGCGCACATGTCTGCCATCATCGGTGTTTGCTGCTCCCTCCTTCCCTCCCTCCAGGAAAAGTCAAGGCGCTTCTTCCTCAGAGAAAATCTGTTTGCGTTATGATTGTTATTTGTGGTAGCGGCTAAAAATGATGCCTAAAATCAGGTTGAGGGTGGAGAATTTAAAGTTACAGCAACTTCAAACTCCCCTCCCCTAATTTAAGTCATAATTTCAAGATGCTGTAGCAAAGAAAAATAATAGCACAGGCAGACTCATGGCTTAGCTCAGGCTTCCTCAACCTCGGCCCTTCAGATGTTTTGAGACTACAATTCCCATCATCCCTGACTACTGGTCCTGCTAGCTAGGGATCATGGGAGTTATAGGCTAAAAAAATCTGGAGGGCCAAGGTTGAGGAAGCCTGGCTTAGCTCTTGCATGGGATGGAGGGCCTCACTTGGCATCCAGGTAGCAACTGAAGGGGTCAGGTCGGTGGAAGAAAGCAGCAGGCCTAGGGGGAACCAATTTACTAACCATCCATGCCTAAGGCAATTTGCTAAGTTTGTCTAATGTTGGGGCCGACCCTGGTTTCTGGATACCATTGACTCTGAGGGTGTGGAGCTCAACATTCAGCTGCTGTTGTCCCCCACCCACTGACCCGTAAGACATTTTGTTCAGTGGCATGCTCATGTTTCTTTAAGTGGTTGCATTGCTTAAACAGCGGACTTGTTAAATCTGGCTGTGTTCTTGCTATTTTACTGCAGACTTTTATTGTGAGTGAGCTTTTCCTGCTGTTTTGTAAGCCACTTTGGGTGCACTGGGCACAAACATAATTAGCAGAAAAATCCTCCACATGCCTACTCCGCGAGGAAGTCCCACTGAGTTCAACAGGACTTACTTCCAGAGAAGCATGTGTAGGATTGCAGCCTAAATAAATAATAGGCTAGTCTCATATGTCCAATAGAAATGAATCAAATCTGGGTCGCAGCAGCTCCTAGAGGACAGCAGTCAACATCAGCAATAATGTGGTATAACAAAAATAAAAACCAATAATTGTCTCCCTATTTGGAATTCTTCCTGGTTTTTCTTTAGGACTGTGCCAAAAGATGGAATGCATCAGTGTTTCCCAAACTTCGGTCTCCAATTGTTTTTGAACAACAGTTCCCCTACCAGGTATGTCCAAAGTCTGTTTTGGGGGCCTAATTCGGCCCGCCAGTCAATTTAATCTGGTCCTCGTTATAGTATATGTCCTGGGGTAAAATCCTTAGCAACTTCAATCCTTTAAAAAGCACAACAACTTTGGGGTAAAATAAAAAAAGCAACTTTGGTCG
This sequence comes from Podarcis pityusensis, assembly GCF_964106645.2. Taxonomy (NCBI): domain Eukaryota; kingdom Metazoa; phylum Chordata; class Lepidosauria; order Squamata; family Lacertidae; genus Podarcis; species Podarcis pityusensis. Next base: position 41,835,086 of record NC_138039.1, on the reverse strand, counting down.
GCCTTCACGCATGTTCACTTCATCAAATCTGGCCCTCTTTGCAAAAGGTTTGGGCACCCCTACATCCTGACTACTGGTCCTGCTAGCTCAGGATGGTGGGAGTTGTAGTCCCAAAACAGCTGGAGACCCAAGTTTGGGAAACACTGGAATACATCTTTGCGAACATTTTCCAGTGTCATAAAGCGACTGCCACCTCTTGAAATTCCCCCCACCCAACTTTAATGGAGTGGTAGACAAAAATGTTTGAATACAGGGGTACCTCGCAAGACGAATGCCTCGCAAGACAAAAAACTCGCTAGATGAAAGGGTTTTTTGTTTTTTGAGCTGCTTCGCAAGACGATTTTCCCTATGGGCTTGCTTCGCAAGACAGAAACGTCTTGCAAGTTTGTTTCCTTTTTCTTAACACCGTTAATACAGTTGCGACTTGACTTCGAGGAGCAACTCATAGAACGCGGTGTGGTAGCCTTTTTGGAGGTTTTTAAAGACTTTGGTGATTTTTGAAGCTTTTCCAAAACTTTCCCGACACCGTGCTTCGCAAGACGAAAAAAATTGCAAGACGACAAAACTCGTGGAACGAATTAATTTCGTCTTGCGAGGCACCACTGTACATAGAATTGGCGAAATTGACTTATAAGATTCGGAACCCAAAACAAGCAAAGTTTGAAAAGGATTGGAGTAAATTTGTTGAATATATAAGGAGTAATTGTAAGAATTTTGAAAACTGTAGCAGGATTAATGTAAATCTTGTGATGTGGATATAGTGTAAATAAGAAACTGTAAGAAAAGATCTGAGATATGAAAACCGTTGAAGGGATGGAAGGAAATCCGGGCGCAATAAGGCGCAGGGTAAATAAGAAGACATACAATTTTTTGAAGGTAAGAGTATTTGTTTTATTTGTTGTTGTTACAAAAAAGCAATAAAAAGTATTGGGGGGGAGAAATTCCCCCCACCCTGGCATTTGCTTTTGTTGTTGTTGTTGTTGTTTAGTCGTTTAGTCGTGTCCGACTCTTCGTGACCCCATGGACCAGAGCACGCCAGGCACTCCTGTCTTCCACTGCCTCCCGCAGTTTAGTCAAACTCATGCTGGTAGCTTCGAGAACACTATCCAACGATCTCGTCCTCTGCCGTCCCCTTCTCCTTGTGCCCTCCATCTTTCCCAACATCAGGGTCTTTTCCAGGGAGTCTTCTTTTCTCATGAGGTGGCCAAAGTATTGGAGCCTCAGCTTCACGATTTGTCCTTCCAGTGAGCACTCAGGGCTGATTTCCTTAGGAATGGATAGGTTTGATCTTCTTGCAGTCCATGGGACTCTCAAGAGTCTCCTCCAGCACCATAATTCAAAAGCATCAATTCTTCGGCGATCAGCCTTCTTTATGGTCCAGCTCTCACTTCCATACATCACTACTGGGAAAACCATAGCTTTAACTATACGGACCTTTGTTGGCAAGGTGATGTAGGGGACAAAAATATTTGCCTGATCCGAGTGAGGGAAATACATCCTCAGTTGGCTTCCTCTGCCCTCAGAGCTGTTGGCATGCTGCCAAAAATGACTGGTTGCAAAAAACAAAAACAAAACCCAAACAGCTCCACCATGTTATCCCTGGGATAACCTTTGTGACCAGTTGAGGAACCATTGTCTTCGCTCTCAGCTTCATTTGCCACAGAGTCAATTCCAGCTGGCTATACAGTGAACTGATATCATCCAACTCACCAGAGCTGGAAAGAAGACATGCTAATTAAAAGAAAACAATGATGCCCAAAAGGAAAGGATGGCCATGAACAGGGTCACCAGAAACAAGAACTCAAAATGGGAGGATGTTCAGCACAGATGCATTTTTCTTCTCTTTTGAGCTTTCTTTAGCAAGAAAAAACAAGCGTTCATTGGCAGAATCCTGCCTTTTATTAGCATATTTTCATTATTCCCAAATGGAGCCTGTGTCACCTAATCAAACTGCTGACCTTAATTTCACACTAATTTATATTTCCATCCTGGCTTCTTTTTAGCATGTTGATTGTTGCACTGTTAAGGCAAAGAGCCTTTGACCCCCCTCAGTCTTCAGAATCATTGGATCTGCCTGAGCATAATATAACTTGCATGTTACTTGCTGTGTGATTTAATTAGATGGAAATGTCTAAAAATAAATGCCACTTTAGAGGTGGTGAATCTTCAAAATGAGAACTTCCATTAAGTCTTGTGGAGCTGTAATGTTCTGTAGCTGGCCTGTACAGCTTCTGGGCCACCAACCTAAATGCAAGTGACAGCTATATGTGATGGTCCACTCCTGGCTCCATAAACCTCCAGCCTTGACTATTCATTTATTTCCATCTATGGATAATAATAATAAATTATTCTTTATACCCCGCCCACCTGGCTGGGTTTCCCCAGCCACTCTGGGCAGCTTCCAACAAAAGATTAAAAACACCATAGAACATCAAACATTAAAAACTTCCCCAAACAGGGCTGCCTTCAGATGTCTTCTAAAAGTCAGATAATTGTTTATTTCTTTGACATCTGGAAGGAGGGCATTCCACAGGGCGGGCGCCACTACTGAGAAGGCCCTCTGCCTGGTTCCCTGTAACCTCACTTCTCGCAGTGAGGGAACCACCAGAAGGCCGTCAGAGCTGGACCTCAGTGTTGGGGCAGAACGATGGGGGTGGAGATGCTCCTTCAGGTATACTGGGCTGAGGCCATTTAGGGCTTTCAACGTCAGTACCAACACTTTGAATTGTGCTCAGAAACATACTGGGAGCCATTGTAGGTCTTCCAAGACCGGTGTTATGTTGTCTCGGCGGCCGCTCCCAGTCACCAGTCTAGCTGCCGCATTCTGGACTGTTTACTATCTGCAGATCCCTCAGTGGACATCTTCAAGAACTATAGAAACACTTTCCCCAACCATCGCCTACATCGCTGAGGGACAGCATTTAGTGTGTTGAGTCAGAACATCTACAGACCTGCTCCAAATAAATGACAGTCTATTGGGACAGGAGGTACCCTTCTAAATGAAGGCTGGTCTGTAACGAAAGGATATGGTCGGGGAGCTTAGGAGGAAGAGCTGAGGTGCACCACCACCTCCTAGCAAATGCCACTTGAGGCAGTGACCTTACTTTGCCTAATGGTAGGACTGGCCCTGGGATTAGCTAGTCACCTGTTTGAGAATGAGCAGAAATTTGGGGGATGTAGAGTTGCTGCGAATGCACCTTTTCTCACCTACTCCATATTGCTCATCCACTGGGAATGAGGAACCATTTTATTCTAGATCAGGCATGTCCAACGGGTAGATTGTGATCTACGGGTAGATCACTGGACATCTGCGGTAGATCACTGGTAGATTATTGGCACCCCCCTAAGAACAACTGTCGCTCCCCTAAAAAAAGCTCAACATTTTACCTCCTCCCTGAAAAAGCTCAAGAACTTTGACCCGAACGCCCTCTGGTAAGCACTCAAGAACACCACCATGAAGAGGCGCCAGTTTCTCCAGAGGATTGGTGGGGTCTCCTTGTGTGTTCCACAGGCAGATGGAGATTTAACCTTCTGAATGCTGGACAGTGGGGACAGGTGATGCCCCATCATCTTGGATGCCCCATCACCTTTTATTTAAGGTGAGCATGCCAGGAAGGGCACAGATTTTCCAATTTAGTGCCTGGAGCTGGAGTGGTATCACCCAGGTGGAGGTGTGTGAGACATCTTTTTAGCACTGCCACTAAATAGGGGTGTGTGTTTGTTGCGTTAATTCCTTGCAGATCCTCAAAGCTTTTGGTAGCTTTAAACTTCATTTGCATTGCATTCCAGGCGGTGGGGGTGAAAGAGAGATCTATGTCCACCACTCTGAGCTTCTTGGAGGAACAGAAGAATGAAAATGTAATGAACAAATAAATAACAGAGGGTGAAAGATCATAATCTAGAGGATAAGCCCATAGAAACCTAAGCAATCTCCCATTTTTTAAATGGCGGAATAAAGTGTGTTTTTACTAGAGATTGTTTGCAATTCATAATTATGCTACCGCTCTGGGAACTATATTGGGTACTAAAATTAAATGGCTTTTGGACATTCAGTGTCCTTTTGGTCCTCTCTGTGTTTTTTAACAGAATGTCAGATCGTCTTGGGTTTTTTGTTCTTCACATTCCCATGTTTTAATATTCCAGATGATCACAAAGTAGGGAGAAAAGGGGTCACCAGCCCTCCTGTCCCCAGCTTCAGCACATTGGAGCCTGGGATTTTTATTTTATCCTTTGCATCAAATATAAAAAACAAAGACCATGACACTAGGACCAACAGTGTCTCGACCCAGCGTGGCCCAGTGCAATTAATAACCAAGATCAAATGGGCTATAAAATACCTAGCCAAAAAAAAGAAAGAAAGAAAGAAAGATGATTAGCATGCAACAGAAAGACTGCTGCAAGAATAATTGCTTTTTGTTTAATGTGGCCACGCACACGCAAAAAAAGACTGTGGTTCAATATCTCTTGTGTTGTATGTTTTCTGTTTTTAAAATTAATGTGACATAAGGCATTCTTTATGCTAATGTTATAGCTCCTTGGTCGGGTTTAACGCCATTATCTTCTTTAATGAATAATTCATTCCCCATTGAAAACTTAACTATATCATTTTTACAGTGTGTAAATGAAACTTTGAAGTGCAATTTAACTTTAAAGAACTTCAGATTGTAGAGAATTCTCATAAAGCACCCCAAAAGTGCCTTGTTGGCACTCTTGCCTCCCACTAAAATTTAATCACCTTATAGGAACTGTGTTAGAGATTCTTTTTTTAAAAAAACACACACCTGTTTCTCATTGGGGGTGGGGAATAAAGTGCTGGCGAGACTTTATCCTCACAGCTGCCCTTTACTTAAAAAAATAAATTTTAAAAAATCGATTGTTTTCCATTTCTTTGTTGAATCAAGGACTTATAAAACAGGGTTAGGGAAGCAGAGGCCCAGGGAGAAAAAAGGGACATTATTGTCCCTCTGGCCCTCAAAACTCTCCCCAGACCACACCTTTTGACAAGACGTGGTCTTTGGTCTTATCCAAAGATCAAAGGAAAAGACCATAGCTCATGCCCAGAATGGAAAAGAACCAAGGATCAATCTTTACGGCGGGGGTGGTAATTATTTGGGGAGTTACTGTACTGTTACCAGCCACCCCAACCCCTGTTGAGCCATGCACAGGATTCCAGGGGTCTTGGCCCTCAAACAAGGTCTCTGTTCCTTTGGAGAATTGAAGACTCGGTGGAGGCAGTTGTAGCTATAAGAAATATGATTTATTCAGATATTTAAACCTGCATTTAGATGGAGGGAGTCCAGATCTTACAGCATGGTCATCTTAAGAGGGTCTTGCTCTGCACAGCAGCGCAGATCTGGAGTCCAGGCAGGCAGCCAAGACCATTCTGCCCTTTTCTCAGCTATCTGCCCGATTCCCTGTAACCTCGCAGTGACGGAACTGCCAGAAGGCTCTCGGAGCTGGACCTCAGTGTCCATGCAGAATGATGGAGGGTGGAGATGCTCCTTCAGGAATACTGGGCTGAGGCTGTTTAGGGCTTTCAAAGTCAGCACCAACACTTTGAATTTTGCTCAGAAACATACTGGGAGCCAATGTAGGTCTTTCAGGACCGGGGTTATATGGTCTGGTGGCCACTCCCAGTCACCAGTCTAGCTGCCACATTCTGGATTAATTGTAGTTTCCGGGTCACCTTCAAAAGTAGCCCCACGTAGAGCGCATTGCAGTAGTCCAGGTGGGAGATAACTAGAGCGTGCACCACTCTGGCGAGACAGTCTGCGGGCAGGTACGGTCTCAGCCTGCGTACCAGATGGAGCTGGTAGACAGCTACCCTGGACACAGAATTGATTTGCGTAATGTCAGTATTCAACCTCAATCTGTTAGCCACCATCCATCCTCCAGACACTCACACAGGACATTCACCGCCTTCACTGGTTTGAGTCAAGCAGTCTGGATGACAAACCTCACAGAGATGCTATAGCAGCAGATTTCTTGCATTGTCATAAGGTGTAACTTCTGTTTAGCCAATGAAACAATGATGCACGCAAGAATTCTGTCTGCCCAATAATTGGCAATTCAGCAACTTCCTCTGATTAATGGATGTGTTTCTTTCAAATCTGGTAGGCATCAATGGCTCAAAATGTCCCAGCTGCATGGCAGCAACTTCCTATACAAAAGGGAATGGTTGGTCTTGGGGTTTTTTATATTAAAAAAAAACTTTTTCTATCACAGCATAAAAGCTTCAGGAATCAAATACTGATAATAGGAGCCGTCTCCATGTTTGTTTCTAATGAGCCAGCCTTATGCAGTAATCAGGGCTAATCATTTCCCTCAGTACAAAAAAAATGCTATTCAGTTGCCTCCTTTGTCTGTATTTCTCTTTGTTTTTACAACCGCAAATCTTTTGAAATCAAACACACTACCCTCCAAAAAAGAAAGGGGAGAATAGAAAAGAAGAAGTAAAAACCCATTTTTACTTTAATGCGGTCGGTGATCATCATCCACTATTGTTACAGGAGATTAGTTTTGTCATTATGGAGACATAATCCCCACATTTCTCTTGTTGATCAGGTAGTATGCACAATGAGTAGAACTCATGCGATGCATTGCGAAGCCTTGACAATTGTGAAATCCAATTAAACACAGAAATCCATTGTTTGGGAAGAGGTAGGTGGGGGAGCCCTTGGAAACTGCAATACAATTTCTATAGGTGGCCCTTTCAAAATATTTACCCTATTGTTACGCATATGTTGTCCTCCATCTAATCATCGAAGAGTTCTCTTCATTTATCTGTTTTGATCTGATATATCCGGTGCATCCCAAAGGCTGATTAATTCCCCTGACATATTGCCATTGGATTGCATTGACAGGTGTGAGTTACCAGCAGTGAGTAGACATTGGGTCAGTGCCATGACAGGGTCTGTCACTGATGGGATCTCCTTAAAAAGAAAAATTCTCCAGATGGCTGGTCCCTCTAGTTCCTTACTAACCACAGCGACATTCAGATGCTCTCAAGGTTTTCAGACAGAAGTCTTTCCCACCACTTAAAGTGGTATGATACTGCCTTAAATACATAGCGTGAATGTGGTCCTAGTGTACCATCCTGATTTTCTAAACAGATACCTCCAAGGAGCCCACAAACAGAATTTTTTCCCCAAGCAGGGCTAGGCATCTGTATAATGCCCACATGAAAGTGAGGGAGATTTCTGGCTGCTTTCAGGAGGGGGGTGAGCAGGTCCGCTCACCTTTTGCGGTGGGCGATGTTGCGTCCGGGCATCCGGGTCTTTGCAACAATCCGGCTTGGGGTGGGAAGCTGATGCCCCCCTCATGCTGACCTTTGGCTGGAGAGAGAGAGTGAGAGAGAGAGAATTTATTAAGTTTTCATTTTGCAACATTTAAACATTTCTTCATTTTTCACATTATTTTTGCTCTTACGAGCTAGTCAACTTCCCACCTTCCCGTCTCACAGTTACTTTAATTTTTTGTTTTATCATCGCACTCGTACTTCTTCCTGATTACGTTTCATCCTTTCCAATTACAAATTTTTAAAGAATATGTAAAAAGGTAGAATTTTCATCATTACAAGTCTTATTGAATCAGTCCTACCAGCGTTGTTAATTGCTTACAATCGTCCTTCAAATATTGTATAAATTAACCCCAGTCATTTTGGAAAGCTTGATCACGCTGGTTACAGATTTTCCCAGTCAGCTTTGCCAGCTCTGCATATTCCATCACCTTCCTCTGGCTGCATATTTGTGCCCATGTGATTATCAATCACTAGGGAACTGTGGGGCATGGAGCCTTTGCACGCAAGTTATAGTTTCCAAAATGTTCCTGGGGAAGAGTGCCGTCTAAACAAATTCATGTCTAGACAAATTCTAATTTGTTGATTAGACAAATTAATGAAAGATAAGACCACCAACGGACCTTCCAATTGTTTCTATTTTCCAGGGACAGTCCTGCATTTACAGAAGCCGCCCCAATTTTTGATTTGAACCTGGACTGTCCCAGATTTCCTTAGGACATCCTTTTTTGCTCCAGAGAAATGTTGGTGGGTATGGTAGGATGTCCCTATTTTCACTGCAGAAATGTTGGACGATATGGAGTTATGCAACCCATGAGCCAAGGAGATAAGTAACTATACAGCCGTTAGAAGACATATGAAGGTAGCCCTGTATAGGGAAGCTTCTAAAACGGGAAGTCTAGTAAAGTTAACTAAGGGGGAAATACCAGAAAGTTAACCCACCCCACAGCCTTCTGGGACATTTACTTTTCATTCCCTTTGAACTGCTGAGTAAAGTTGGTCTGAAAAATCTCGGGCCCAGCTCAATTATATACAGCATGTTGATTGGACCCGAACAGCAGGCGAAGGTAGCAGCTATCAGTTTTGTCCTAAATGAGTACTGCGGCCGTCAGGAGGAGTTCCAAGGGAGTTTGTGCCAGCCAAAAGGCAAAAGCAGAACTAAATCATCATAGAAAATCACAGCAAACCTAATTAAGCTGGGGCTGGTGAAGGAGGAGGTTGCTTTAATCAGATTGGAACACCGATTATCTTCTGTTGCTAAATATGTTCACAGCCCAGAATCCGAACTAGCAAATGATGCAACTCCTAAGCTGCGAAGTCTATAAGGGCCTTTCAGTCACAGTCCTCCATATGGTCTGAGGCATTTAATATTGTCCTTGAGGCAGCGAGAGTTGACATCGTTTGAAAAATGCACACATATGCTCCTGGTGGGGACCAATATGGCTGCAGAGGATTTGTGCGTGGGGCGGATGACACGGCAAGCTGCTCTTGCAAGCGGCAGTTGTTCCACAACGTGGAAGAAACCGAAGAAATGTTTCCTGAGGAAAATGCTAAATATTATTCCTAATAAAGCAGGGTCTGCAGCCAGACGAAAAGGCACATATAATGATCATTAACCTTATTCTTTATAATAAAGGAAAGCGAAGCAATGCCCAACAGCACCTGATTCATAATCGCTTTACCGAACTAGCTGACACTGGTGTGGGAGATGGGATTAATCCAAGGAGAGGTTGAGGTAGCGGCAATTAATGCAAGGAGTTTTATTGCCGGAGCTTTAGATTGCCTAATCAGTTTTCTAACAGATTTATCTAAGGACTTTGCATTTTGCAGTAAGCAGGGGGCAAGTATCCTGCATAACACAGTACAATGTAATAAGAAATCCACATTTATACTAAATTCGTACCACTTTAACCATCATGTAGTTTGTTAACAGCGACACGGGTGGCGCTGCGAGTTAAACCACAGAGCCTAGAACTTGCCGATCAGAACGTCAGCAGTTCGAATCCCCGTGACAGGGTGAGTTCCCGTTGCTCGGTCCCAGCTCCTGCCAACCTAGCAGTTTGAAAGCATATCTAAGTGCAAGTAGATAAATAGGTACCGCTTCGGTGGGAAGGTAAACGGCATTTCCGTGCGCTGCTCTGGTTCACCAGAAGTGGCTTAGTCATGCTGGCCACATAACCCGGAAGCTGTACGCCGGCTCCCTCGGCAAATAAAGCGAGATGAGCGCCACAACCCCAGAGTCGGTCACGACTGGACCTAATGGTCAGGGGTCCCTTTACCTTTATTAGTTTGTTAACAGTCATAGGTTTTCCCCCAAAAGGAATCCTGGCAACTGTAGTTTCTTAATGCTGCTGGGAGACTCCCATCTCACTTCCATAATTGCAATTCCCAGAATTCCCTGGAAAGGGGAATTGAGGATTAAACCAGTTTAAGTCTGTGGCATGGATGTGCCCAAATTCTCAATATAGCATTCTGCGCATTGCTATGTTTTTCTGAACGAACATTTCTTTGTTAGACCCAGAACCAGAACCATATATTTTGTTGCTTGAGGAACAAGACAAGATGGCCTCCCCACTCATTCCCTGTAAACATGGACCAGCAGCTCAGTCTGACAGGCAGTGGGATAATGTCCTCCATCGCAGCTCTTGTCAGCAGGGTAGCTTCAGCAGGGCGTGTTTTAGGGAGAGGTAGGGGAGAAATTTTATTCAGTTTACATTTAAAGGCGAACCTACCTAATTTGCACGTTCCAAAACAATACATGAACCAAAGCACAGCCTTCCTTCAAAAACAGCAGTCCTCCAGATTTTTCAGTGCAATTCTCCAGTCAAGTAATGTGTGCAAAGATGCCTATACACAAAACTTTTGTGAAAGTAGCAACAGCAACAAATTAATTACATTTCTCTGCATTATACTTGCAAAAAATGTGTTATAGTTCTTTTTAAAACTGTGTACATTAGGCAAAATGGCATACATTTTTTCTCATGTTTCCTGTCTTAAATTCCGTTCTTCACATTTTCATATTAGTTTCTGATTTAATTTGATTTTTTTAAAGAAAGTCCTCAGCAAAATTTATGCATGTTTTAGTGTCAATTGCTCCTAATATACCATTTTCCCCATGCAATTTTGCCTAATATACACAGTTTCACAAAGCAATTTCCCCTAATATAATGCGTTTTCACTAATATAGGCATGCTTTAGTATATGCATTCTTGTAAACATGATTTGGCTGCAAAATTCGGGGAAGTGAGTGCAAATTCTGAAAGATGTTTGCGTTCGGTTTTCACATTGCTTCAGAAAGTACCGGATCGGAAACCTAACCTTTCAATATGAACCAAATCAAATTTCTCCCCAGTCTCTACTCCCTAGCAGTCAGCACTGAAAGGCAAACTGGCTTTGAAACTTGGCGGAGGCAGATTACCATTAAGGCTTGATCATTAATATCTCTACAGCAGACTCTATGCATGACACTTTCCATGTACAAACCATACATATTAAGCAGACAGGATAAAGTCTGTGGGCTTTTATTAATATTTAAAAATGGGGTTGTCATCTGACTTTTTTTAAAAAAAGTTCAGTTGCTTATCTACCCTTTCATGATTGATTAAATGTAAATAAATTTGCATATTTTGTAGCCTCAGTTCAGGGCCCTTTTGAAATATTGAAGGCAGCCTAAGATAACTTACAATTTAATAAACAAAAGCCACTATACCAAAGACAGGTCATCTTTAATATTTTCTTTCTCATTCTGCAATACAGGAATGAAATCAACACCACCAGGAAAAAGAAATGAGTGTCCTCTTAATTCTCCGCTCCACCTATTATTTGGCGAGGACCAGATTCAGACAACAACCGCCTCTCCTTCAATTACTTTCCAATTAACCAGCTAAACATTTGCAGCCCCATAAAATAAAGCAGAGGTGGAAAATGCATTTGTTTTCAAATATCACTCTCATTTACAGAGTAATCCGTTATGTCTACATAAAAGCAATTCTGAGTTAGGTGAGACTATGTCCCAGGTATGTGTGGATAGGATTGCTGCTTTATTCTCTAGCTGCTTACTCAGAACTAAGCCCTACTGAGTGCAATGGGACTTGATCCCGGGTAAATGTACAGTGGTACCTCGGGTTACATACACCTCAGGTTACATATGCTTCAGGTTACAGACTCCGCTAACCCAGAAATAGTACCTCGGGTTAATAACTTTGCTTCAGGATGAGAACAGATATCGTGCTCTGGCAGCGCAGCAGCAGCAGGAGGCCCCATTAGCTAAAACGGTGCTTCAGGTTAAGAACAGTTTCAGGTTACGAACGGACCTCTGGAACGAATTAAGTACCTAACCTGAGGTACCACTGTATACATTTGGAATGTGCTCACTCCCGAACATTATGGATGATGCCCGTTAGACGACTTCTGTGGGGCAGGGTGACCAAGCTCTGAAAATGATCAAATGCTGTAAGCCAATAACTTAAATTGTGGACAATATTCACCCTCTATATTTGACACTTATAATTTTAAAGGATGTTTAAAAGCGTCATATATATAATTCTTACTCCCCCACCCACAGAATTTGATTTTCTATTAAAAAAAGAAATCATGCGTGTGAATTATCTGGGAGCGCTTGCCTATTTCTTTTTTTTTTTTAATTATTCATTTTACAATACGAAAATATGAAAACACATAACAAATTTTTTTCACAAATGCATTTTTTTTGGACTTCCCTCAGCTCTTCTGCAAATCCTCCGTTTTAATCCTTCTTCCGCATTTCTTAATTTAATATTGCCTTTTATTAAAAACCTCCTCCCTCTAATTCCCTTTTTTACAGTTTTTCTAATATTTTTTTTTCACAGAGCCTCTTGCAAACCTACAAACATTATTTGTTCATCGCATATACTTTTCAAATAGTCTACAAATTTACTCCAGTCTTCAGTGAACCTGTGGTCTCGTAGGCTGCGGATCTTTCCTGTTAATTTATCAAGTTCTGCGTATTCCATTAACTCCATTCTCCATTCTTCCATTGACGGTAATTCTTCTTGTTTCCATTTTGGGCTAGAAGTATTCTTGCCGCTGTTACTGCGTATAAAAAAAGCTTATAATATTTTCTGTTTATTTCATTTCCTACCATTCCTAACAAAAATGCCTCTGGTTTCTTAACAAATGTATATTTCAACATTTTTTTCAGTTCATTATATATCATTTCCCAGAAGCCTTTCACCTTCTTACATTCCCACCACTGGTTTCACCTCAGATCGTATAAATATTTCGCGCTTGCCTGTTTCTGATAGTTTAACACCCACACCCCATACTGAGCTGGGCAGACATTGTTCAACCTAATCTTTCTCAGATTTCTTCCTGGTCTTTTGATTTGATTCCCCCCACTCGTGATATATTTCTAGAAAAAGAGGTGCTGGAACTCACCATGAACACTATCTTGACCCTCCTCCACAAAAATAGCTGTTTACTTGGCCGTTTTCCTATGTTGTGAACGCTGAAATTTCAATTCCGTGGATCAGGGTCAAGATATTAACTGATATGCGTGAAATTTCAGATATAGCTACATAATCCCTATTGCAGCAAGATTAGACCTTTGGAGCAGGCTTTTTTAAAAAAAGTTTTTTATGAACCACCCTAATTAACACATCCCTTGTCAACTCATAATGGCAATGGCACCCACCTGAGAAGACGAAGAAGAGAAGAGTTTGGATTTGATATGCCGCTTTATCACTACCCGAAGGAGTCTCAAAGTAGCTAACATTCTCTTTTCCCTTCCTCCTCCACAGCAAACACTCTGTGAGGTGAGTGAGGCTGAGAGACTTCAAAGAAGTGTGACTAGCCCATGGTCACCCAGCAGCCGCAAGTGGAGGAGCGGAGACGCGAACCCGGTTCCCCAGATTACGAGATTAACCACTACACCACACTGGCACACTGAGAGGAGCCTGAACTGAGTTCCAGTGAGTTCCAGCTGAAAAAAGCCCACTCCTGACTGTTTCAAGACAGTAGGGGGGTTGGACTTTTTCTGACAGTGTCACATTCAAATCCGGTCAACCTTCCAGGGGTCACATGACGATGGTGGGCAGGGTCAAAGGCAAAAGTCAGCAGAGCAATAAATGTAAACTTTACCTTTCTTCAACAAACTAGTTTCTACGCATGCTCTCAAACACCTTTTCCTATCCCCTTCCAGGCAAGTCAGTGGCCCTATTAGGGTCAGGTCAGGCAAAACCGCAAAAGGAGGGTGCAGTGCAGGCCCAGTGAGCAACATGGCCTGGGGAGAGTGCCAATGGCTAGACAGAGAGGGAAAGAGGCCCACAACTTGCCTCCAGAGCAGAAGTTCCCCACTCCTGTTTTAAGATGATTCATGTGAGCACGGCTGGCCCAAGACATTTTGCCGCTTGAGGCAAGACAGAAAATGGCGCACACACCTGCCACCTCCATTGCCTAAAATTTAATTCTGCTTTTTTCTCTGTGTGTTTTTGAATTGGTATTAGTATTTTGTACCTTTGTTGTTAGACATTATTATGAATTTTATTGTACAGTGGTACCTCGGGTTACATACGCTTCAGGTTACATACGCTTCAGGTTACAGTCTCCGCTAACCCAGAAATAGTACCTCGGGTTAAGAACTTTGCTTCAGGATGAGAACAGAAATCGTGCTCTGGCAGCGTGGCAGCAGCGGGAGGCCCCATTAGCTAAAGTGGTGCTTCAGGTTATGAACAGTTTCAGGTTACGAACAGACCTCCAGAATGAATTAAGTACTTAACCTGAGGTACCACTGTATACTAATTGATTTGCTTTCATTTATTCCTTATGACTACAGTGGACCCTCTGGATACGAATTTAATTAGTTCCAGGGGTCCATGCACACTCTGAAAAATCTGTATCCAGAGGCGCCGCTTCTGCGCATGTGCACGGCGCAATAGAGCGCTTCTGCGTATGCGCGAGCAGTGAAACCTGGAAAAATACTTTCTGGTTTGCCACTTTCGCAACCCGAAGTTTATGTTACTCAAGAGTAACGTAGCCCGAGGCTCTACTGTGCTTAACTTTTGGTATATATTTTTGTAATTCTGTTGTAAGCTGCTTTGAGCTTGGTTGAACTATGAAAAGCTTGGCATGCCAGTGGTTGGATGACAGTGATTGACAACTCCAAGGCCCCTCCTGCTCTCCATTCTTACATTTTCTTTATTTTTAAATCAGACTTGGGCCAGGCAACCCTTCAAACGGAGGACTATCCTCTGTGAATTAGGATGCACGTCCATCTTAACTGATGAGTTGACTCAGAACAGATCAGCTTCATAATTTCAACTACTCCAATGTCTCTCTCGGCTCCGAACGTCGAGTGTAGCATTTTCTTCTGCTAAAAAGAAAAAAGGATTCAACATGGAGGAGAAGCAGAGGCTGCTTCTCAGCCTTATTTAATCTCACTTGTTCCACAAATGTTTGAGCATTTGTAATATTGTTCAATCCCAAGGTGCGGAACGTGAACTCCTGAGGTTGAGCAGAAACAGGCACTTGTCTCGGCACGAATTCGAAGCGGCGATGAAGCATAAATCCATCCCTCCCTTTCCCTCTGCAATATAGTAGCCATGAATCACAATGTCACGCTGAGTCGATCATAATCTAACACTTCATGCCTCAACCAACAACTTGATTTGTCAAGAGAACGGGTCTGTGAACCGCCAATAGCGTTGATTCCCATCAGGGAAGAAAAGGATAATTAAGCCCTCAGTGAGCTAATTTCATATATCTTTTTTTTAAAAAAAAGAAAAAGAAAGAAACAACTTTTTGAATAACATTTGCTTTCATCTTCCAAGTAAACACAAATGAAGAAATATTGCATATGCATAAGATCATGAAAGGACCTGCTTTCCATAATACATACGATTTTTCATCGCGACACCACCTGACGCCAACGTAAACCAGGAACATTCTGAGCTTTTTGCTGCAAACTCTTCTGCAGTATTACATCTCAATTAGGCACACGGGAGCTGAAGATGTGCTGCAGTCCATGTGTTATTAAACTAGAGAAGAGAAACTTTCCTTCCAGTGGTAGAGTGCGTGCTTTGCATTGAAAGGGTCTCCCATCCAATCCTCAGCAGGTAGGGCTGGAAAAAGACCCCTGCCTGAAACTCTGGACAGCCGCTGCCAATCAGATTGGACAATACTGAGCATGGTGGACCAATGGACTTACCCCATTTAAGGCAGCTTCCTATACTGCTGCTGCTGCTTCTTCTTTTTATAATAATTTTTATTGGGGGGGGGGGTTCAAATATTTTCCATTGTAATATCCATTTTGTATGCAGTGGTATCTCAGGTTAAGAACTTATTTCGTTCCGGAGGTCCGTTCTTAACCTGAAACTGTTCTTAACCTGAAGCACCACTTTAGCTAATGGGGCCTCCCGCTGCTGCTGCTGTGCCGCGGCGGCATGATTTCTGTTCTCATCCTGAAGCAAAGTTCTTAACCCGAGGTACTATTTCTGGGTTAGTGGAGTCTGTAACCTGAAGCGTCTGTAACCTGAGGTACCACTGTACAATAATTCACCATGCTAGAGAAGAATTTTAAATTATTAGTTTCTTCTCCCATTAGATTCACAAAATGTTTAGGGGTATGCATACCCCTGTGTCCCCCCCAGAAAAAAGCACTGTCTTTAAGAGAGGATTAGACAAATTCATAGAGGAGAAGGATATCAATTGTTCCTAGCCATGATCTTATACTCTGCCTCCACTGTCAGACACAGTATGCCTCTGAATTCTGGTACAGTAAAGGTAAAGGGACCCCTGACCATTAGGTCCAGTCGTGGCCAACTCTGAGGTTGCGGCGCTCATCTCACTTTACTGGCCGAGGGGGCCGGCGTACAGCTTCCGGGTCATGTGGCCAACATGACTAAGCCACTTCTGGCGAACCAGAGCAGCGCACGGAAACGCCGTTTACCTTCCCGCCGGAGCGGTACCTATTTATCTACTTGCACTTTGATGTGCTTTTGAACTGGTAGGTTGGCAGGAGCAGGGACTGAGCAATGGGAGCTCACCCCATCACGGGGATTCAAACCGCCAACCTTCTGATCAGCAAGTCCTAGGCTCTGTGGTTTAACCCACAGCACCATCCATGTCCCTCCTCTGGTACATTAGTTGTGAATCAAAACTGGAGAGAGTGTTGTTGCGCTCAGATCCTGCTTATAGGCTTCCCATGGGCATATGCTTGGCTACTTTGGGAACAGATCACTGGAACAGATGGGACTTTAGCCTGACCCATCTTCCTATTTTCCGAAATGTATTTGCTTAGCTCCTGGTGGCTTCCAATGCATCCTTCTCAGGAGGGGCTGGGCACTGAGGTAGGAGAAGGCCCACAATTGACAGGTTCACTTAGCAGCAGATGATGGCAGACACATGAGATGACTGGGACAGGAAGACTCATTCCAGATCACCATGTGCTATACTGATTTCAGCTGCTCTGTTCGTAAACTTAGCCAGTAAACAACTCTAGCATATCTCTTAAGGGCATTCCCCATACAAATAAATGTCATGCTGTTCTAATAAATGTCAAACTATTGACATCCCAAATGGAAGATGATAGAGAGCGAGTGGCCTAATTTTCCATACAAACCTTCCCACCTCTAAATCTCTGTCATTCCTGGAGATGCTGGTATTTCCCTTTGTCTTCTAAATACTCCATCTTTTCTTACCTTCTTGACAAGTCCCCATACATCTGCCTTTTCAACACTTCCTTCTTTATCCACAGCATCCTATATCCACTGCTTTCTTTCTTTCATTATTTTTTTTAGAAAAAGAAAAAGAAATAAAGTTTTGCTGTCACTCAACACAGCGGCGGACACAATGAGCATCCCGGCAGCATACAGGAAGGGTCATAGCTCAGTGGTAGAACATCTGCTTTGCATGCAGAAGGTCTCAGGTTCAATGGCCGGCATCTCTAAGTAAGGCTGAGAATGTCCCCTGTCTGAAATTCTGGCAAGCCGCTGCCCGTCAACGTAGACAATACAGAACTAAATGGATCAGTGGTCTGACTCAGTATAAAATCTTCCTATATTCCCATTCCAGTGTCCCATCACCGTGCGGCATCACTCCCATTGGGACATTGTAGTTAAGGGAAGGAACAGCGTTGGCTGGTGGACCCTGGGCTTGGCAGGGCTACTTGGCAGCCAACAAGATTGCATGGGCAGGGCAAGTTGCTCTTGTTTTCTCCCCTCCTTCTCTCTGGAAGAGAAACAGGGGACACCTAATGTCAGGCTTCGGCAAATCGGCTTCCTCCCCCCCTTGACGACAGATAAGAAGATCAAACGAAAGGAACCTCTTACCAGTTAGAATCTTTAATAACCACAGTGAGAGAACAAAGAACACATCTCCTAGAAATGGTGGTGCTCTGGACACAGGAGGACCACAGATTCTTTTGGGAATCTCAGGTGAGATACCCATGCATTGGAAGTTGCTCCCAGTAACAGTCATGGAAGCAGAGAAAAGTTCAGATAGTTTACTATTGCAGTAGATAAGGCTCAGTAAAACAGTTCTGGATGTAGATACATAAAGCTTGTTGGCTTTTGCAGATACAGATATATACAGATACATACAAGTACAAAGTCAAAGTATCTCAATACAAGATGTAACATTGGATAGGTAACACCAAATGGCTAACCGACTAATAGATTGATAGACTAACTGTAAACCCACAGACACTACTGAGCTGACATGCATTAATCACTAAAATAGGCAGGGCCATGGGCATATCCAGGATTTTTGTTAGGGGGGCAGAACCTAAGATTTGTATTGATTTGTACTGATTTAGGTGGGACAACTGCCCCCTGCCCACCCTGACTATGCCAAGGAGTGGGGCACTGGGCCATTACCATAACAACTGTCTTGGCTGACCTTGCACTTACAATTATCTTATCCATGGGGTAAATTATGCTCCTGAAGGAAATTAACCCCTTCTTAAGTCCAGTTACTCCAACACAGTCCCCATCTCTAATGTTTAGTTTGTGATTGTTGAGATGCTATCTAATGCAGCCCTATGGAAAGTAGTTTGGAGTGTTATGTCAACTTAATTCAACTTCTATTTAATTCCAAGCATTTGCATGGAGCATGTTTTCAAAATATTTTGAATCTTCACCAATGTCCACTTCCCACTGTACACTCCAAAGTGGCTTTTAATAGAAATGTATATCTATATGTCTATTAGCATTCAGAAACTTTCAACTTGTAGGCTAATGCTGTTCAAAACTGCACTGCACTCCAGTCCTGCTTATCAAGGAAAATGTCTTTTGGTGGAAATTTATTTTGACATCTGTTTAATTTTCTCCTATTTTGCCTGCAGTTAGATGTGTTTTAAAATTCTACCTGTCAAAGAAATGTTTCAGTATTTAAACTGCCAATAAGAAAAATGCAAGAATTCTAATATGACTGGAGAACTATTACCAAAGTGTGTCGATTATGGTTTTGCAAGCTGGGGGGGGGGGGGACGGACATACTGTGTCAAATCCACCTGAAATGTCTCCTGTGTAAAGGTATTCTAACACAAAAAAATTCATTCAGTTACGTGGGGTTGTTTGTTGCAAAGTTTCAGTAGGACTGCAGTTTATTGCAAAGTTTCAGATTGACTGCAGTTTGCATCTCAGGGATGGGGTGCACATTTTTATTATTATTTTTATTATTTATTTATTCCTATTACAGTGGTACCTTGGGTTATATATGCTTCAGGTTACGTACGCTTCAGGTTACAGACTCCGCTAACCCAGAAATAGTACTTCGAATTAAGAACTTTGCTTCAGGATGAGAACAGAAATAGGGCTCCAGCGGCACGGTGGCAGCAGGAGGCCCCATTAGCTAAAGTGGTGCTTCAGGTTAAGAACAGTTTCAGGTTAAGAACGGACCTCCGGAACGAATTAAGTACTTAACCCGAGGTTGTTGTTATTGTTTAGTCGTTTAGTCGTGTCCGACTCTTCGTGACCCCATGGACCAGAGCACTGCCACCGCGCCGCTGGAGCACGATTTCTGTTCTCATCCTGAAGCAAAGTTCTTAACCCGAGGTACCACTGTATTATTACTTCGTCAAAAAAAAAACAACCAACAACAACCAGCAGTAAGTTGCATTATACCCACTACAATTTTAACATCTGCGAAGATCTGCATGGGAGGCGTTGCTTGTGTTTTTATGTGTGCGTTATCACCAGAAGCGAGACAAAATTACTCACCTTTCCAGCAATGCCACTTACCTAACTTTGTGCTTGCTGTTTCTTCAACACTTCTAGCAAAAAAAAAAAAATAAAAAAAAATTGCAGATTCATTGACGTTACCATCAGTTACCCTCATTTGCCAATGCCCTCACTTGCTTTCAGTGGCCGATGTGCATAATCAAATCTGGTTGCTTTCACAGCATTGTAGCAAAACCCCATTCAGTGTTTTATTCTTGACTGAGAGGAGTTGCCCATGAATAAGAAAGCAGCAGCAGCTAGAGGGGAAACACAGCACCAAGGAAACTGAGCAAGACTAGAATATTCATCTAATCTAAGTGTTTTTGGGGGAGTGGTGAGTTTCCAGCAATTTTACTAACAAAAAAAGAAAAAGAAATTCAAAGCTGGGGGTGTCTGGTGCTGCTCTAGTTATCACTGGGAGACCATACTTATGCATTTCATCACACAAAAAAGTTTTTCTTCTGGGTTACACACAAAATTCTATTTCTTGGTTTTTCATCTTCAATCAAAATCTTCCATGGCACACTCATCATGTCAATAAACCAATTGCTCATAAAGGAACACACGTAATTCCTCCTCCCCGCCTTATATTTTCAGTATTAATCTTTTCTGTGCAAACAAAGGCAATAGAAATCCAATTTTGTTAATGTCTTGGCAGATCTAGATATTGACATAAAATCCTGGAGCAAACATCATTTTGACTCAGGTGATGATTTATTATTGCATGCTATTTTTACAACAATCATTTACAAATGATAGGCTAAACAATTGTATTCTCAACGCACTGCCAGTTGGAATAAATTCCCAACCGAAAAACAATAGCAGCTGCCTTTCTTTTATGCACCAAAAATCAAGAAACGTGTGACAGTACACATTCTAGCGAAGCTACGGAACGTTTCTGAAAGATGTCATGTTTGTGAAAGGAATTTCTTCAGAGGGAGGTTAATCAATAGCTTTCCCTATCTATACAGTAACTGCGTACACAAGGCATTCCTCACCCAGAGAGTTTTGCATCACTCTGATTTAGTTTTGGAGAGAGTCAGATGCTTCCAAGAGACTAATCCAAATATTTTTCTTCTAGGACATGCTGCTAGCATGCCAAGCTATGGAAGAGGGCTCCTTCCTTCCCTTTCCCTAAGGCTGTAGCAAGATTCCTTCCTTGCGTCCACCACATCCCATGTCCTCCAAGACATGTTTGTGGTTCTGTTTTGAGGACTAGTCAGAGCCCTCTGCAGATTGCTCTCTCTCTCTCTCTCTCTCTCTCTCTCTCTCTCTCCTTTTCTCAATCTTGGGTCCCCAGAAGTGGCAGGACTAAAAGGTAAAGGTAAAGCAACCCCTGACCATGAGGTCCAGTCGTGGCCGACTCTAGGGTTTCGGCGCTCATCTCGCTTTATTGGCCGAGGGAGCCGGCGTACAGCTTACAGATCATGTGGCCAGCATGACTAAGCCGCTTCTGGTGAACCAGAGCAGCGCACTGAAACGCTGTTTATCTTCCAGCCGGAGCGGTACCTATTTATCTACTTGCACTTTGACGTGCTTTCAAACTGCTAGGTTGGCAGGAGCAGGGACTCAGCAATGGGAGCTCACCCCGTCGCAGGGATTCGAACTACCGACCTTCTGATCGGCAAGTCCTAGGCTCTGTGGTTTAACACACAGTGCTACCCACGTGACACGCTTATTTTCATCAGAGAAATGTTGGAAGTTACCCAAAGTGGCTGGGGCAAACCACTCAGATGGGTGGGGTGTGAATAATAAAATTGTTGTTGTTGTTGTTGTTGTTGTTGTTGTTATTTAAGATGCTCCTATTTTCATCGGAGAAATGTGAGTGGGTATGTAAATTACCTTGCAGGGTTATTGTGAAGGTAAGATGGAGGGGGGTGGGAAAGAAGGTGATATGCCACCCTGAAGCTCCTTGGAAGAAAAGTAGGATAGACATGTAATAAAGAAATACATTGCTGTATTGTTTCAAAATTTGTACCATCTGCATGCATCCTGGCCTAGGGCGGGGCCTGATGGGCTCTATAAAGGACTGCTGCCGCTGCTGGTGGTGGTCAGAGAGGCCTCCATTTTGTTTTGTTTTTGTTTAAATTGCTGTTATTTTTTACCTATGTCATTTTAGACTGTGATATTAATGCTGCATTCTTATTTTTAGATTTTGATTTATGTGGAAATGGTTTCCCATTTGGTTGTGCATTTTTTTGATGTGGTTTATATATTGTTTATGATTTTTGTAATTATGTAAACCTTGTTATGCTGAAAGCCGCCTTCAGCATTGGTTTTTTAACTGTGGAAAGGCGGCATACAAATAAAAAATGATGGGGATGATGATCCTGGCAGTTGTTCCTTTTCTGAGAAAAACTGTCCACATTTTAACACAAAAACCTATCAGCAATTAACGTATGAAGAAATGCTTGTAGGACAAACAGAAGTGCGTCCCATCCATATAAATCCTAGCTCCCTGCCCTTTAATCAACCCTGGAGTTTAGCTGGAGGAAGCTTTCTCAGCAGAAAATAGGCATATGATATCCCACACCTCCAAGAAGTTAGTCAGCATTTTGTCACTTAGACCTAGAACATCATGGGCTTCTGTAAGACAAAGAAGTAACACATGACACCCAAAATGGCACACAATATCAACTCCCTTGACGTATATTTGTGGTATTACACATTTCTACCCATATCTCCAAACAACTCCCATTTTTAGCTCATATAAAACCCTCAATTGAAATTGAAATACTTCATTGTCACTTGTACAATTTGTATACAGTGAGATTACACGAGCACCCCCCACTCAACTCTCTTAGTCTTAATTCCCCTTGTTTACTGACGCACACCCACCAAACCCAAAAGTCAGTTGCCCTGTTGTTATCTTTTCATTCAGAAGCCTAACAGGCCACGGATAGAAGCTGTTCTTTACCCTGTTGGTGTGGCTAATCATGCTTCTATATCTTCTGCCTGAGGGCAGGACATCAAGAAAGTGCCGGCCAGGGTGTGAATCATCCCTGAGAATTTTCCTCACTCTCCTGAGGCAACGTTCTTCCGCCATGTCATCCAGAGGATTCACGGGACAGCCCATAATATCTTGTCCTGTATTCACCACCCTCTGTAGGCACTTCCTATCAGGTGATGTCAAACCAGCGTACCACACCGTGATGCAGTATGAAAGGACACTTTCTATTGTGGACCGGTAGCAGAAGATAATCAAATGTTGATTGATATCGTTCTTCCGCAATACTCTGAGGAGATGGAGTCTCTGTTGGGCTTTCTTAACCACCTGGGTTGTATTCATTTTCCAAGTAAGGTCTTCACTGAGATAAACTCCTAGGAATTTAAAGGAAGAGACTCTCTCCACACAGCCCTCCCTGATGTACAGAAGGCTAGTTCTTCTCTCTTCCTCTGAAAGTCCAACACCATCTCCTTTGTCTTGCTGATATTAAGGTGCAAGTTGTTCCCCAGGCATCATGTAGATATTTTTTGGACCTCCACTCTATACGTTGATTAGTATGCAGCAATAATGGCAACAAAGCTGAAGAAACTAAATCTGACAAACAACCGCCCTCCAGTCTGTAGTATCCTGAGCTAATTCATATCTGGAAAGCGTTGTCCTGGGTTCCCCAATCATTCTCAGGATTTGCTCAAGATTCTTATGGAGCAGGTGAAGAAATTCAAACAGTTCTGATGTAGTGGGTGGAGGGTTGCCATCCATTGAGTGGCTTCCCCACAGCTGAGAATCTCAGACCAGCCACAGATAGATGGGGCAGAAGCCTAGAGCTGCCAGTCAGAATCAAGGGGAAAGGTCCCAGCCCACTTAACGTGGGGGGGGGGCACTAGTCTTGTATCTGAAGAAAGCAGACCCTCCAAGTGTCCCTATTTTCCAGGGATAGTCCCGGATTTACAGAAGCTGTCCTGGTTTCTGGTTTGATCCCGAAACGTCTGCTTTCCCTTAGGACGTCCCTATTCTCATCGGAGAAATGTTGGAGGGTATGGAGTTATGTTGGAAGCTGCCCAGAGTGCCTGGGGCAACCCAGTCAGATGAGTGGGGAGGAAAGGAAAGGAAAGGGACATCCCTATTGCCATTGGAGAAATGTTGGAGGATATGAGAAAGGTGCCACTGTTTATTTGGATGATAATTTCACTAAGCATTTTTAAATACCATTCTAGGAGGATAGGTGGTTGTGCTTTGTAAGAATCTGAAGTTACTAGTGAGGCTAGATGAATTAGCTAGGGACAAAACTGATAAGGAAGGAAAGATGGAGTCACCAGACCTTTTCAAAGCTTCCTGATGCCAATCTTACAAGTTTCCCCATTATTTAGAGTGCCTAAAAAAAGGCTCCTGTGGAGTTTAGATTAGTTCATCATTTGTCATAGCCTATGCGGGATTCAGTTAATGATGCTATTCCTGAGCATCTCTCTACAGTTCACTATGCTTCCTTCAACAGTGCCGCTTGTATAGCACTGTGCTAAGGGGGCTTTGATGGGTAAGGATGACACCAAATCAGTTTCGTGCCTCCTTCCAGTTCATCCAGATTATTTTGACTTATTGGATTGTTTCTTTCAAGGGAATTACTGTGTGGAAATCACTTCACCCATGGAATGCTCTGCATCGTGTATGGCTTCTGTTCTTTTCTGCAGTGGGCTCCGAGGAAGCAGATGGATTGGGTGTACTCAGTTCATTATTTACATGATTTTGTTTGTTTGTAAAGAGAATGTACTACAGGCCAGTGCATGTGAGAGACTAATGAACAAATTCATTAGGAGGCCGCTATTCCCCTCACAGAGCTACAATTCTCAGAGTGGTTTAACAATCAATCCCTCTACACAGGGAACCTTCAGTCCTTGCAGCTGCCTCATTGGGGCAAGACCTACTGGGAACAGTTACTGGTTTCTTTGAATAAAGAGTTAACTTCACTGACGCAATGTTGTTTTTTTATCGCTGACCTACACCTGCCTGCAGCTCCTGACAGGGATGATCTATGGACATGTGGTGAAGCAATCAGCTGACTGTTCTGCCATCTTGATGCGATGAGTCACTGCTCACCATGAGCCCAGTAACCCACGTGGAAATTCTCTCTTAAAAGGGGGGGGGGGAGAGAAAAGTGGTGTAAAGTCAATCTTTGGTCTTGTTTATATTGAAAATAAATTCATCAGGGCTTCTCTGTTTACCCCAGATTCGTTCTGCCTTCCCCTAACAAGATGAGCTCAGCATCTAGCTGAGCAAAACAAAAGATGCGCCATTGTCTGACTTGATTGCACTTCCTCCTGCTTTACCTGAAAGAGTTTTAATTGGGGAATACGACTTTAGAGGAATCCTTTAGTGAGCCGACAAGCTCTACCTGAGATAATTAAAGTATTCTTCTGAAGAATCCAGCTCTGATTGCGCTGGATTGCTATATTTAAAACAGACACACAGCCCTGAAGACCAGCATTTCGGTTGTTACCAATTAGAGGGTTGACCTTGAAATGTTCCCTCGTACGAGGTACGCTCACGCGGTATTAGTTTAAATCAATGGAATTAGCTGTAAGGCAATTCTGTAATTCTCTCACTTTGCTGATGAAACCGTCCCAGGTGGATGGAAGAAATTTACATTCCCATTTCCACTGGTGTGCTGGTTCCTTTTTGACATCATTCACATCACGGGGCCGAAAATGCATCTCATATATCTTCTAGCAAGCCCAGCAACAGAGGTTTGCACCACTGGGTAGAACTAGGCTTTTCAGAGGGCCCATCGCTTCCCCTGAGGCTGGCAGGCACAGAAGCATAAGAATATGAGACAAGCCTGCTGGATCAAGATCAATGGTCCATCTTTCTGTTCTCCCAGTGACCAACCAGATGTTTATAGGAAGCCACTGTAAGCAGAAACTAAACAGGAAAAGAGACAGTCTCTCAGATATTGAGGATTTTTGGTAGGTTTGTAGAACAGCCACAAGAAGCACTGACAGGGATAGTGGCATGCATGGGTGTCACTCTTACAACTCCTGCTATATATCATTACTAAATGAGACTTTTTGCCAGTTTAGGCTGGCCGGTGGTTAAACTGAACATATTTTTTGTCCTGCAGACCTCTCTAGCATACCAAAAAGTGCTTGATCACTGCTCTTTGCCTTTTAACACCTAATGAGCTCCACCTAAACGCTGGAGGTGGGGACAACTCTGCAGGGAGGCAGATGAGATGGCTTCCAAGGTCTCGGATTATTAGCTACGATCCTATGCAATGCTCCCTGTTATAGTGGGTTCTTTGTACACACAAGAGAATGGTCCTTCCCTCTTTCAAAGAAAAAAAGCAAACCACCACCTTTGTGAGCATAGATAGCCCGCAGTATAGAAAACTCGAAGCAGTTATCGTTGACATAAATCTAGCATGGTGATTTAAAGGCCGAGTTCAAAATCTTCAAGTTCCTCTCTCCACTTTTCGATGGCACTGCCATCTATTAAAGTGAGGCAATATGATTTAAAGTTGATCCTGCCACGTTAGCGATCCATCACCTGATTTAGAGCAGGTCCTTTGGGTTATAGTGCTATTGATGTCGCACTTTAGTTTCTAATATTGTCTAATCCAATGGAAAGTATCCACCTACCCCTAATTTTTATGCGGGGGCTGCAACCCATCCAGGGTCTGATCCTTGCAAGAAACGCAGGGGCCTGCAGCGGTGTTTTAAATTGAACGCTTGCTCCCAGCTTGCAGGAAGAGAAATTACTGCAGAGGGGCATGAGGAATTTCGATAGTGCATTACTCCAGTGCAAATCTAGACTAGCACTACTAAAACGAGTAGATTTATAAGAACGGAGGCCAGACTTTGTCCTAGGGCAAAGCACATTTGGTATTTCTGTTTGAATTATTCAAAAGTGGGTGCAGAAAAAGTCAGCTATCCATATTGCACCTTTTCCAAAGGGTTATGGTGGGGACTATATGATAAGTATTTATGAAGGCTAGAAGGTTTAGAAACACAGCACAAGGACTTTTCTTTTTCTAGAAAAATAGCACTGGGAATAGCAGACTTTGTCACTGTTCAGATGCTGGGCACCATTTTGAATCAAGATGGCAGATTGGAACACCACTGTGGTATGACCTTTTTTGGCACAGATTTAGCCACCTCTTGAGATACCATTGCCAATCGTGGCATGAGGGAGTCTTCATTGACATTTGAATGTCAGGTGCCATTTTGATTCAGGATGGCTGATCCAAACATGAATTTGGTATGACTTTGCTCACTTCTTGGCATGACAGGTCCAGACTAAGAAATTGCACTATCCATATAATCACAATATACTTTGGTTTCTACAAATTTCTGGGCAGCACCTGACACTCCCCACTAGTATACACATTTGTGACCCAACTGCCTACAAAGAAAATGCACAAATGAGAAGAAAGTGGCACAAAAATGTGTACAGAATTTTTTAAAAAATGACAAACCAGTGCAGCAACAGGATGCACTCAATAATGCAAAAATGAGAAACTGAGAGCAAATGCAACTGAGAGATCCATCCTTCACTCTCAAATTTGTTCCCAAATGGGCAAAGGGAAATGGAAGGCCTATAGCATTCAGCACTTCTCATGGGAACAGAAAGGGAGGCAAGATTTCAGAGTGACTCACAGAACAAATCTCTTGAGGTTATTAACAGCAAGCTGCAGGTTGATTAAGGAAGGAAATAATGAATTATGCCCAGGCCAAGAGTGGAGGAGAGAGTGTGAAAGCAAAAAAGCACCTGAATGCAGCCAAAATGACATACACAAGACCTCTCCGGTCAACAAGGCTATGGGCATTATCTATTTATTTATTTTTATACACCCCCTCCCATCTTTTTTTGAAATAACTCCTTACAAGGAGCCTTACAGAGAAGTAAGTGCTTCAGACAATGCAGATATTTATCTTATCTGTTTATAAAAAATATTTCTATACTGCTACATCATAAAACACCAGGACTGTTCACAATAATGCAACACCACAGAAAGCAATAGAAGTAATCACTCAAGCACAATTCAAAGTGTTGGTGCTGACCTTTAAAGCCCTAAACGGCCTCGGCCCAGTATACCTGAAGGAGGGTCTCCACCCCGCCGAGGGCCTTCTGGCAATTCGCTCACTGTGAGGTTACAGGGAACCAGGCAGAGGGCCTTCTCAGTAGTGGCGCCCGCCCTGTGGAATGCCCTCCCATCAGATGTCAAAGAAATAAACAACTACCTGATGTTTAGAAGACCTCTGAAGGTAGCCCTGATTAGGGAAATTTTTAATGACTGATGTTTTAATGTATTTTTAATCTTTTGTTGGAAGCCACCCAGAGTGGCTGGGGAAACCCAGCCAGATGGGTGGGGTATAAATAAATTATTATTATTATTATTATTGGAATGCCTTCCACATTTAACAGCTACAAAGGCCAGCTGGCATAAAAGGGTCTTTGAGAAACTCAAAGGTGAGGATGCCTGCCACATCTGTGATGGAAGAGCGTTCCACAGGATAGGACTAGGGACACTAAACGCTTGACTTTTGCTTTGAGGCCACTCAGGACTCTACAACACAGGGGACTTCTGGGTAACATCAGTGATCAAGCTGGGATATAATAGTGAGGTAGGAGAGCTGAGGGGGAAAAACTACATCTAGCAACCAATGCACCTCTTTGGTTTCAGATAGTACATGGGTAATGGTAAAGGTAAAGGGACCCCTGACCATTAGGTCCAGTCGTGGCCAACTCTGGGGTTGCGGCGCTCATCTCGCTTTATTGGCCGAGGGAGCCGGCGTACAGCTTCCGGGTCATGTGGCCAGCATGACTAAGCCACTTCTGGCGAACCAGAGCAGCACACAGAAACGCCGTTTACCTTCCCGCCAGAGCGGTACCTATTTATCTACTTGCACTTTGACGTGTTTTCGAACTGCTAGGTTGGCAGGAGCAGGGACCGAGCAATGGGAGCTCACCCCGTTGCGGGGATTCGAACCGCCGATCTTCTGATCTGCAAGTCCTAGGCTCCGTGGTTTAACCCACAGCACCACCCGTGTCCCAGTACATGGGTAGGTGAGTCTAAAAAGCCCAAGACACAAATTTTCATGGCCCTCTAGTCGCTATGGTAGTTCATTCACCAGAAGTAATGTATTTAATGTTACCTCTGGAAGTGTATACTTGTTTCTGACCAAACTAAGCCTCGTGATGTATATTGTGTGCCCTCCCCCCCCCTCTCTCTCCATCACTCTCTCTCTATAGTTAAATAAGTAATTTGCTTGCAATGACTTTAACCCTTGCCTATGTATCACTCAGATGTACACATTGAAGATTCTGACAGAAAGAGAAACCTCAATTTGTGGTTTCCATCTGGCAGTGAGGGCCAGGACACCTGTGAACACCTGAAGAAAGCTGCTGCATCTCCTCTGAACCTTCTCTTCTCCAGATTTATCATACAAGGTGCCAATGGTCTCCCTATTTCCTCTCTCCTGTGGAATCATCTGCCATATTTGACTTCCAGCTTCCTACTTCCAGGGGGTGAATTCTCCTGTAAAGTTAACTTAATGGTGCTTTGATTGTTAAATAGGGAATAGCTGATACAGCTCCAGATATCACTTTCTTCGTACTTCTTGGCCTTTGTCTTCCCCTGTTCTCTTGTATAAAAGTGGTACTATCACCTCTTTTAAATGTTTGGCTTCTGCAGCTCTAAACTTCTTTGGCAATGCCTCGGATTCTTTCCCTTTCTTGAGATGCATTTTGGGAGCTGTAGCAAGAGGCTTTGTGTGAACCATTCCTGCCAAAACCATCTCCAAGTTTAGCCTCCCTGTGTGCCTCTGAGTCTTGCTGTCTCTTTCTTCTTTCCCCATTGTTAACGGCTGCCCGGTTGATGGAGAGAGGACAATGCAACTCTTCTTCCGTGTCTTTCATCCTAAACATCCAGGTTGGCTCTGTGCAATGATTACTTGATTTTATTTATTTCTTTATTTTTTAAAATAATAAAAAAACACCCTCTTTCTGTAGGCTCTGCTGCAGTAGATCATTTTCAGTAGCCATTTTTAGAACACTCCTGTCTCCTGTTGCTGCTGCTTCAGTTGTGCCAGATCCAAAAAAGAATGGGGGGGAAAAACACCCTTATTACTCTACTTGCATCAAATGAGTTGAAGATTTCAGTACTTCAACACCGGTAACAGTCTGAGAACAGGGAATTCAGATGCATTGCTTAATTCTTTTTTCATATCATTTTTATTTAAAAGCATTTATCATTTTATACCATTTTTTATAATACAAAGTTTCTTCTTGACTTCCCACCTCTCCCTAACTGATGGGTTTTTTTTACTCCTTTTTATTGGCTGTTTTATAACACACATATTTTTATTGCTAAATCCTACTACCATTAAATCTTTCAGTAATCCACTGCTTATATTTCAAATCCTGCCAGTGACTTCATCTATTGGTGATAATTTGATAGGTAATCCAACAGTGGACTCCATTCTTCCTTAAACACTTTATCATTATTTTCTCTTAAGCTGGCAGTTAATTTCGCCATTTCGGCATAGTCTATCAGTTTTATAAGCTTTTCCTCCTTAGCTGGTAATCCTTTTTCCTTCCACTTATGTGCATATAAAGTTCTAGCTGCTGTTGTCACATACATAAGTAAACTAGATTGAGGTGTGTAGCCGTGTTGGTCTGATGCAGTCGAAATTAATAAATAAATTGTCCACCAACACCTTAAAGGTAAAGGGACCCCTGACCATTAGGTCCAGTTGTGGACGACTCTGGGGTTGCAGTGCTCATCTCGCTTTATTGGCCAAGGGAGCCAGCGTACAGCTTCTGGGTCATGTGGCCAGCATGACTAAGCCGCTTCTGGTGAAACCAGAGCAGTGCACACAGAAACGCTGTTTACCTTCCCGCCAGAGTGGTACCTATTTATCTACTTGCACTTTGACGTGCAGGGACCGAGCAACGGGAGCTCACCCCATCGTGGGAATTCGAACCGCTGACCTTCTGATTGGCAAGCCCTAGGCTCTGTGGTTTAGACCACAGCACCATCCGAGTCCCTCCACTAGCACCTTAGAGACCAACTAAGTTTGTTCTGTGTACAGTGGTACCTCTGTTTACATACTTAATTCATTCCGGAGGTCTGTTCTTAACCTGAAACTGTTCTTAACCTGAAGCACCACTTTAGCTAATGGGGCCTCCCTCTGCTGCTGCGCTGCTGGAGCATGATTTCTGTTCTCATTCTGAAGCAAAGTTCTTAACCCGAGGTACTATTTCTGGGTTAGTGGAGTCTGTAACCTGAAGTGTACGTAACCTGAAGCGTATGTAACACGAGGTACCACGGTATAAGCTTTCGTATGCATGCACACGTCTTCAGATACACTGAAACAGAAGTCACCAGACCCTTTTATATAGTGGGAGGGTGGGGTGGGTTTTTCTCAGGAGGGTAGTAGGAGATGGGTGATTGACTCAATGGATATGATAAACCTGTTGACGACTGTTAACTACTGCAATTAGTCCTACAGGAAAAAGCAAGGGATAGAAAAACCCTACCCCATGTCTGCGCACATGCGGATTGCAATTCAGCACTTCTGCGCATGCGCAAAGCACAATTTAGCACTTCTGCGCATGTGCGACTGCCGAAACCTGGAAGTAACTCGTTCCGGTACTTCCAGGTTTCAGCAGGTCTGTAACCCGAAAAAACGCAACCTGAAGCATCTGTAACCCGAGGTATGACTGTAATGGGAGAGGAGGAAGAGGCAGAGCTGGAGCAGCTGGCTGACACATTATCACTAGAAAGCATTCCAGACCCACCATCTCCAAGAACCCGGTGAGCCTTGAAAGTAGTAGAGCAAAGGGCTCAGAAGCAAAGGGCCCTTGGCAACACCCGTAGAAGGGATGACGAATAAGGAAGTGGGAGAGAAGGGGAGGGGAGATTTACTCTGAGCAATGCCATTATTCCAAGGCCGCATTCCCAAGCCTCTCTCTGTGAATATTGAATAAAAGCAGATGGCAAGGACTCCAGTATATCTGAAGGAGCATCTCCACCTCCATCGTTCTATCCAGACACTGAGGTCCAGCGCCGAGGGCCTTCTGGCAGTTCCCTGACTGCGAGAAGCCAAGTTACAGGGAACCAGGCAGAGGGCCTTCTTGGTAGTGGCGCCCGCCCTGTGGAACACCCTCCCACCAGATGTCAAAGAGAACAACAACTACCAAACTTTTAGAAGACATCTGAAGGCAGCCCTCTTTAGGGAAGCTTTTAATGTTTGATGTATTACAGTATTTTAATATATGGTTGTAAGCTGCCCCGAGTGGCTGGGGAGGCCCAGCCAGATGGGCGGGGTATAAATAAATTATTATTATTATTATTATTATTATTTCCCTTGGCTTGTCCATTCCTGGCAACCTGCTGTGGGGGTTGGTTCCTCTGCTGCCTGACAGAAGCATGATCACAGTTCAAAGACACATTCCAGACAGGCATAAGGGATTGAGGGGAATGTGGAGTAGTGCCAGCAAAGGGTGTAGCCCAGATTTTGAGAGAGAAGCTACATTCAGCCCTCAGCCCTGGTTTAGATGTTCAAAAACAACAACCCCAAAACCCACCAGTAACATTGTGGGCTTCTTTCATGATGACAGTGTGTGATCATAAATGTTCCTACTAACCCAGGAACATAGGACCATTGGTCCACATAGCTCAGTATTGTCCGCATTGACTTGAAGCGGCTATCCGGGATTTCAGCCTACCTGGAGAGTCAAGCAAAGCAGATGCTATACCCCTGAGCTACAGCCTTATGCCATAAAGGCCTTATCCTATTCTAGACAGCAAGCCCCGATGGGCATACTTATGTGTAAACATGTATACCACGATTGGGCAGTAAGGCTGCTATAAAAAAACAGGCTTGGTAGGGAGTAAGTCATATCGACCTCAGCTTATTTAGGGTTTCATGGCAAGAGTCATGATTGTCTCCAGGAAAACAAATGTTATCGGGGGTACAGAAAAAACTATTTCAAGAAGCAAAGGACAAGAGGAATGAAAACAGTTGTTTGCCAGGATCAAAACGAATGTATTCATCTATATTTAATAAGAGTGATTTCGAAGTAAGGCTGTTTGATTTGGCTCATCTGTACAGGGAAGTGTACCTGTTGCCTTAAAAGAGAGAATGACAAACAAAATCAAATGAGGACATGAAAGTAAATATCATAAACTTTCTATAGCGATTGACACTTCTGAGTATGACTACACTGTGAACTGGCTTGATAAATGTTCTGTTTCCTTAGGAAACCAGAGGGAACTGCATACTTGCCAACGTTCTTACCTATGGATCCGGGACATCAAAATGCCAGGGGCAGAAGGCTCTTGCTGCAACCGGAGGAGGAATGGCTTTCCCGAAGCCTTGGCAGAGCCCTGACACAGCTCCACTCCCAGATCAGGCCCAGGAGAGGAGGCGCAATGGCAGCATTGCCGTGCCTCTCCTCCACTGTGCTGGCCCTGAGATGCCAGGCCACAGCTCCACTTTTGAGGCAGGCCTGACCTGGGGACACAGAAGCAGCTGAGTGGTGGCAGCACCATCACCACACCTCTCCTCTGCTGGGTTCCAGCATGCAAGGGAGGTGAGGACAGCCCCTGAGGGGAGATCATCCTCACAGTGCCAGCCATGCCAGTGGCTCCTGCAGTGGGAGGGCTGGAGGTGCTGGTTCCAGCATATCACTGGGGCTGGGCTTCGGCGGTCGCAGCCTTCCCTCTTCCAACCGCTCTCCAGCAGATGCTATGAGCTGCAGAAGGCCTGCAGCAGAGGCCATGGAAAGGCTCTGTTGGCTCATCCTCATCTCCAAGCTTGGTGACAGTTCGGGAGGGGAAAGTAAGACTTTTCTGGATCCAAATGGAAGCCAGGAATGCTTCTCTGAATCTGGGATGCCCTGGTAAAATCAGGGTGGTTGGAGGGTCTGGGACTATAAGAAAGACCAGAGCTCTCTAACGGGGACTGAACTACCACCAAACTCCTATACCAAGACACTTTGAGGGGAAGATATGATAGTTGCAAATATTATTATTACTATTATTATTATTATTATTATTATTATTTTATTTAAACCCCACCCTCCCCAGCCAAAACCGGGCTCAGAGCAGCTAACATCAAATATATGACACATTACCATAAAATCAAGCAATCAATTAAAATATATCTTAAAATCAAGTCAGAATCAAAGTGAAATCCAATCAGATGACAACCCGCAAAGTAGGAATGAGGACCTTAAATGCTCACCAGGCCTAACTGTTTATACTGATCTTATATATTATACTATACACACACACACACACTGATATTACATTTACTGATATATATATATATATATTCCTAGTAGTCTGGTACACAGTGTTTCTTAGGAATTCTAAGGCACCCCAAATTTGGCGCAGTTTTGAAACCAGTGGTTAAAATACATGACGTTTTGAAAGGTTCAGTCTGCCATTTTGATTCAAAATGGTGTCCACTTGCATCCAAACATGGGTGTAAACCTGCTGGTTTGACTCAGCAACCAACATGTGACATTTGGTTACGATATCTTAAGAGGTGCCCAGATGCATAGCAAACAGACAAGCAACTTTGCAAAATATATGTGTTCTGCTTTCTAACGACTGTGCTGCATTAAACATGGGGTTGCCTTTGAAGACTGCTCAGAAACTGCTGTAACGTTGACATAACTGATAGGATGCTAAGTAGAGCCTATTAACTAGCAAAACACCATGCTAGGGCTTCAACAGCTGCATCCAAAGTGTTGGTGCTTATATTTAAATGAGATGTGAGTACCTGAAGGATTGTATATTTCGGATTTAGCCTGCCTGTGCACTGGGGGTTGGGAAATCTGTCAGTTACATATCCTCTCTTTTTTCCAATCATTAGCTCGCTTCTCCCTATTTGCACATCAGTTGGTAAATTTTATTTATTAAAACGATCATATGAAAATTCACCATTATTTTAGTGTGAATTTCCCCAAATACAGTATATGCATTTGTATGCAATTCCACTTAAGATGCACATTCTCACACAGCAATTCCCCCTAATATGCGCATATTTGTATGTGTCCAGAAAGACATGCATTTAAATGCATGCTTTACCCCAGTATATGCATTTATGTTACACATTGCTTGACCAGGGAACTGCATTGCGTGGACAAGCGGAGTCCCCCAGATCCCGAGCGCCCCCCCCCCGTCATGTGGAATAACAACTCATGACAATGTGCTATGGGATTAAATTGGCCACAACTTTATTAAATTTCAAATGTGGGTAGACCTTGGCTCAGGCATTGGGCGTTCTCCCTCCCCAGTCCCCAGCCGGGGACCTAGGGAGTATCAGGGTTATCCAGTGTGTGGGGGGGGGATGGGCCGGCTCTGGAGAACATATGTTCAAGCAGAGATAGCTGCCCCTGTTGCAGAAATGACTGGCAGAATCCGAGACCAGGGAGAAGAGTCGGTGAAAGAAGACTGGAAGAAATTTAAAGACTATTTACAGAAATATTGTAAAATTAAGGAATCTTAGAAGGATGTTGGATAGAAACTAAGTGGTTTCCAGCTGTAATGCTTTAAGAGATACGAAAAAAAAGGTTTACAAATGGGTAAAAGCATAATGGTAAGGATTTGCTGAACTAACAAACTGAACTGGAATACAAAAAAGGGAGGTACGAGGAGGTCCGGGGAAATAAGTGTAAGGAAGATATGCTTTGGAAAATTAACGTGTTTTTAACTGTTTCTATTTTGTATGTTTCTTTTTATTTTTCATTTTTTTGTTATCTCTTAAAAACTTTATTCTTTTTTCTGTATTTTGTATTTTCTTGCATTTTTATTTTTTGTTTTTGTGTAATTCTTGTACTCTTTGAAACTTTAATAAATATCATTTAAAAAAAAAAAGAGATAGCTGCCCCTGTTATGCCGCTGCCGCAGGGGAGAGCAATGACGACCTTTTGGCGTACGGTCAAAGCCTCCCTTCAGAAACCCCTTTAATGGGGAACCCTGGTATCGCCGCTGCAAAGAGGAAGATAGACTAAAGGATTCCGCTCAAGGCCTGATACCGCCAAAGTTGTGACTTTTTTGCTATGGGAAAGGCGAAACCTGCCAATGCAGGGAAATTCCTTTCTGGCCCTTTAACAGCGACCTTGACATAGCAGCGCCCGCATACCTGTGAAGAAAAGTTAACCTGCAAAACAAGACATTAACTGAGGGTGGGTAGGGTGGGAGAAGCTCTGGAGCCAAGTGAGGATTCCCAGGTAAGATCCTCCCTCTATTGTGTGGGCAGGCAGTCCCTCCCCTACCTGGCCTGGTCTCCTTGACAACGCTTCCCCCAGGTGGGATTGGACAGCTGACTGAGGTAGGCGGAGACCTCTAGGTATCCCACCTGAGGGGAGGCGAAGCCAAGCCTATGCTGATGGAGCTGCTCCAGATCCAGGGGCTGCGCGCGTCCATGCAAAGGCCGCCCCCCATTTTTATGCGGGGAGCGGTCATTGGAAAATGTGGAGAATTCTGAATTTTGAAAAATGGCTGTGTTCTTGGTTCTTGTAATTGTTTCAGAAAGTGCAGTTGAGGCAGGTTTGCCTTTAAACGTGAAACTGAACTGAATTCCTTCCCTGCTGTGCTCTTATTATTTGCAAAGTGACTTGAATAACTAGGTATTGTAGTAAAGAGATACAGTTCTGCCAAATGGCCGTACAATCTAAATTAGACAGTAAAGTACCAGAAATTGAACTAAAACACAAAAAGGGCCTAAGAACTTAAAGATAAGGGTGTGAAGGCTAAAAACAATTACACTTCGGCTAGCTAAAATAAATGAGTCTTAAGGGGTTTGCTTTAAGAAAAAATGAACCAAATGAACAAAATTGATATTATCTGATAAAGAAGAGCTTCGTAGCGTAGTAATGGGGGGGGGGGAGAGATGAGCTAAAGAGAAACCAAAACATGGAGCTAACAAGCAACAAGGTGGCACAGGGGAAAGAGAAATCCAAGCTGCAGTCACACCATGCAATTAAATCACATGACTTCCCCCAATGTATGCTGGGAACTGTAGTTTGTTAAGGATGCTGATGCCCTCCAGATGTCTTCTACCACCCTAGCCAGCATGGTCTCAATGGTCAAGGGTAAGGGGAGTTGTAATCCAAAACATCTGGAACATGCCAGACTGGGGGAGACTGCTCTACAGGTTTAATGAGCAGCAAGCTGGTTCCATCCATCTTTTCCCCACAGCAATTGTGTGGAAGCAAATTTGTGAGCAACCAAATTAATAGTCATGAAGGTAAGTCTCTCTTGAGCCTGGAATACATATGCATTTTTATCATACCCCATATTTGTATTCATCATTTCCCTTTTAATATTAATGCCTTCCAACTGTTTATTGAGTATTACTTGCTAGGTTGCTGAGCTGGGTTTCCCCCCTCCCCCCCCCCAAGACTAAATAAAATCTATTAATAAAATTCATTGATTAACATGTTAAATATTAAAGTCATCTTTCATCGGCATAAAAGGAAAGCAGTGATGCCAAAGCTTTATTATGCTAAAGGAAATGTTTTCATGGTGATGTGCACCCTAAGGAACAATGTCTATTTAATTACTAAAGAATAATCTCCATCTGGTAGGCTTCATCTTCCCCAGTTTCTACTCAAATAAGTCTCCAGATAATCTTTGAAATAGTCTCCTTAACCACGTTGGGGTTTCCAAGGTTATTAGTTGTAATTGTGTTGCATGATCAAGGGAGTTTTGTTTAGTGAGTTGTAGGAAGCAATGCCATTATTAGCTGATAATTGTGAACAATCTCTGACAATGTATTGCAGCAACTATGGCTCCAGCCCATGACATTTCATTCTTCTTATTGCAGGTTTGATCTGCAACATTAAGAGGAGAGAAGGGGAGGGAAGATCAAATGAATCAACTAGCTACATATTTCATACGTTTCCCAGAACAATCAGAGGCAATGACATATATTTAGACATAATTAGCACCTTTCTTTTCACTAGATAGGAAGACAAAGTTTATATTAAGTGACAAATTCAGGTCCCCTTAAATTAATTAGTGCAACAATGAAGCAGATATTGATTAAAGCTACTGGGCCAAGTATGTGGGAAACTATTTAGTGAGATTTGGCGGTTTTGGGGCAAGAAAGAGGCCAAAAAGAGAGATGTGTCACACTGTGTGGACCCCTAGTTTCAGCTCACATTCATAGATTTACCTTTCAACAAGGCCTCAGGAGGAATGACGAAAGCCACTACAGGCAATCATGTCCGGGAACAGTTTGCTTGGTGGAGTATAGCCACTGCAATAGCATCCCAGTGGCAGGAGAAAACAAGCTTGTTCCATCCTCCTTGTGACAGAGACATCCTTAAGATTAGAAAAATGAGAAACTAAAAATGATGGATCTCTTCATCCATACACACAACATCCAGGTTTGGAGAACTGACCATCCAGATTTTGCCAGACTACAACCCCCATCTTCCCTGGTCATTGCCCTTTCTTGCTGGAGCTGATGGGAGTTGTAGTTCAGCCATATCTGGGGGGGGGGGGGCAAAGGTTCCCCACAATTGCACTAAATTCTTAGAAGGTGCAGAGCCAGAGAAACAGTTACTGCCTGATATTTTCCAAATGCTTAAATTAGCTCTTTATTTCCTTCTCTGATGACATTTGCAGACCTGGAATATTATGAGGGTGAATTAGATCAGGGCACTAAAACTATTATTATTATTGTTCTTTATTTGATTTATATCCCACTCTTCCTCCCAAATTACTCTTTAAATAATGCCATGTATTATCACAGGCAATTATTGTTCTTCCCAGGCGGTAATTTGGACTTTGGTGTTGTTACAGTATAACATTGCTGGAAGAGTGTAATCATTCCTCATTAGCCTCACTCTTTAAATGTCATGCATGGATTTAGAAGTAGTGAGAGAAGGCAAAACAAAGATTGTTTTGGTCCAAACACACAATCAAATCAGTTCAGGAGCAGTCAGCTGATGTCAGTGGCAGGGAGAGTTTTCGGAGCAGAGGAAACCAAATAAATGTACACTTGAAAAATCACAGTGGTGAGGAGCCATCATTGACAGTGCTCAGTCTTGCTTGACACTGTGCTGCAACTTTCACCCCTTCTTAAAAATGGGGGGTGGGGGTGGAGTCAAGCTATGTGGTTAAAAAATCCCCCCAGTGAACATCTGGGCAATTAACTTGACCAACATTATATTGCTGGAACCTAACACCATATTAGACAGCATCTTAAAAAGCAGAGATATCACCTTGCCAACAAAGGTCTGTATAGTTAAAGCTATGGTATTCCAAGTAGTGATGTATGGAAGTGAGAGCTGGACCATAAAGAAGGCTGATCGCCGAAGAATTGATGCTTTTGAATTATGGTGCTGGAGGAGACTCTTGAGAGTCCCATGGACTGCAAGAAGATCAAACCTATCCATTCTGAAGGAAATCAGCCCTGAGTGCTCACTGGAAGGACAGATCCTGAAGCTGAGGCTCCAATACTTTGGCCACCTCATGAGAAGAGAAGACTCCCTGGAAAAGACCCTGATGTTGGGAAAGATTGAGGGCACAAGGAGAAGGGGAAGACAGAGGACGAGATGGTTGGACAGTGTTCTCAAAGCTACCAGCATGAGTTTGACCAAACTGCAGGAGGCAGTGGAAGACAGGAGTGCCTGGCGTGCTCTGGTCCATGGGGGTCATGAAGAGTCGGACACGACTAAACGACTAAACAAAAACAACAGCACCATATTGGATACAGACTAGTTGATTCACAGCATGTAATTTCATTCTGTATCAGTAATAGTCATCCAAAGTTTCTCCATCCTTTACTCTGTTCACAACTTACATTCAATGAGCGTACAGTCTGTGTACACTGAACAGTACAAATCAACAAGTGATTTTTCACACCAAAACTTGTACACGTGACAGCTCACACTGAATGCTGGACTTCAGCTACCCTGACCTTTGGCCATGCTGGCTAGGCATGACACAAGTTGGAGTTCAACAGCATCTGGAAAGTCTCAATGGAAGTGGATTTGGGTCAGTGTGACTGGCTCTGCTGCACTGGGAGCCAACACCAGAGGGCGCTGCAGTGTTTTGTAACAATAACATTATGAATTGAGCAGAACAGAAGGCAGGAGGTGTTGGATTTTGGCCTCACATAGGATACCGCTGAAATTCTAAAAACTAAAGTCTACTCCTGGTCTCACAGTCCTCCTCCCTAAGCTAATGACATTCCTTCCTTCCCAGCAGACTAGCTATAAAGTCCATAAATGGCCCGACACTTAAAAAGTGTTTCTTTAGCTTCCATTGTTAAGAAAACAGAGCTTGAGGTAAGGTCAATTCATTTGATTGTGAACTTGACCCAAGCTAAAAAAGGTAAAAAGGTAAAGGACCCCTGGATGGTTAAGTCCAGTCAAAGGTGACTATGGGATTGCGGTGTTCATCTCGCATCAGGCCGAGGGATGCAGCGTTTGTCCACAGACAGCTTTCCTGGTCATGTGGCCAGCAGGACTAAACTGCTTCTGGTGCAATGGAACACCATGACAGAAACCAGAGCACATGGAAATGCAATTTACCTTCCTGCCACAGCACTACCTATTTATCTACTTGCACTGGTGCGCTTTCAAAGTGCTAAGTTGGCAGGAGCTGGGACAGAGCAACAGGAGCTCACCCCGTTGTGGGGATTCAAACCACCAACCTTCTGATCGGCAAGCCTAAGAGGCTCAGTGGTTTCGATCACAGCGCCACCTGCGTCCCAACCATACTCTGACAGGCCTGCGTTGTCTCAAGCCCCAAATGAGTTTGTCCTCCATTCTACCTGTGGAGATTGCTTCTAGCAGTTTAAGGTAGAGCTGGGAAAGTAAGTGTGTGGGTGTGTAAATCCTCTTCATCTACAATCCTAGCACCTTTCAGATATTTTGAACCATAAACTCCAGTCAGCACGTTCAGTGATATAAGGAATGTTTGGGGCAATTACTGAAAAACATCTGTAAGCTACATGGGTGTTAAAAGCTGGGCTAGAGAGGTTGTTGTATCATATGATTCCCTGCATTTTTTTGTTTGGGAACTCTATGGGGCAATAAATCTCCATCTTGATTTTTTTAAAAAAACTACTGTGATCAGCAAAGGGTCTTTCAGAACCACATAAGATTAAGAGATCCTGACTAGTTTAACACAAACTGAGATGGCAAAGGGAAACAGCTAAGACATCTTTTTGCTATTTTTAGAAATGTTCTTTCTTTTTCTACTTTGAAATGGCATGTAAATTCTGATTTTCCTGTATTAAACTCTGCATCATTTTCAGAGCCGTATATAACAAGGCATTTTTCAAGTCTCAACATCGTTTTTAGTTTCTTTGTTTAAAAAGTTTTTTTTAGTCTTAACTCAAGGATATACAGGTGGTGGGTAATTTTGACTTCTATGAGAATGGATTGCTTACAAAAGACGAACAGCTTTTATAAATATCTATGATGCGCTGGGGAGGGGGGTATAATCTGTTTTTAGAGAGTTTTACCTAAAGCCCCACCTGCACTATGCGTTTAAAGCAATATAATAGCACTTCAAACAATCACGGCTTCTGACAAAGAATGCAGGGATCTTCAGTTTGTTAAGGGTGCTGAGAGCTGGTAGGACATTTTGCAAGGCATTCCTATTTATTCTACTGCTTTGTTGAAGAAACAATGAATCAAAAGAATGAATTAATCAATGTGAGTGGGGTGGGGACTCAAATTGAGCCAGCCGTACTGTGAGAATGACATTTACATGTAGATGCTGTAAACAGACTTTGCACTGGATCCAGACTGAGTTAGTCATGATTTAATTTAAGCCTTGTTGATTTCAGCGGGAACTAAGTGCAACTAAGTACGTCTCCGAGCACAATTCAAAGTGTTAGTGCTGACCTTTAAAGCCCTAAATGGCCTCGGTCCAGTATACCTGAAGGAGCATCTCCACCTCCATCGTTCTGCCCGGACACTGAGGTCCAGCGCCGAGGGCCTTCTGGTGGTTCCCTCATTATGAGAAGTGAGGTTACAGGGAACCAGGCAGAGGGCCTTCTTGGTAGTGGCACCTGCCCTGTGGAACACCCTCCCACCAGATGTCAAAGAGAAAAATAACTACCAAACTTTTAAAAGACATCTGAAGGCAGCCCTGTTTAAGGAAGCTTTTAATGTTTAATAGGTTATTGTATTTTAGTGTTTTGTTGGAAGCCGCCCAGAGTGTGTGGGGAAACCCAGCCAGTTGGGAGTGGTATAAATAATAAATTATTAGTAGTAGTAGTAGTATAACTAATGGCCGGAGCAATCCAAAACCCCAGGCATTGAATTGGTTAGAGATGTCCCTCTGCCCTGCCAGTCTCCCATTATCTGCAAACGTGGGTGGGTGGAAATGTAACCAGCAAAATGCCGTGAAATGGGGC
The DNA here is from genome assembly GCF_964106645.2 of Podarcis pityusensis. Lineage (NCBI taxonomy): Eukaryota > Metazoa > Chordata > Lepidosauria > Squamata > Lacertidae > Podarcis > Podarcis pityusensis. The sequence continues at coordinate 41,793,254 of NC_138039.1, read as the reverse complement.
TTCCTGGTGGCGAGGATGAGGTGATATGCACCAGATTCCATGACAACACTGGGTCAAATCCTGGCCCTATCACTGGACCAGACTTGTGCAGCGATCTGCCTGTTCTCCATCTTTCACCCCAGCAGGGGTGGAGATGAAGCTGTTGCCCTGCTGGTCCATGAAGCCCTGCTGGGGAGATTAGGATTGCTTCCTTAGAAAAGGGAAGCAATCCTAGGAAGGGAGGCCCACTGAGGGTGCTACCACTGAAGAGGCCCTTCTCGGAGCGCTGGAGCAGCAAAACAACAACAACAACAAACACACACAGTGAAAATACCAAAAAAAGAGAGGCAGCGCAAGCCAGATGCTGAAGTGAGGAAAGTATGATTAGGATCTCCCATGGTTTAACTTTTGCTAATTAGGGAGTGGTGTTTAACTCTTTCCTCGAATCCCTAGTGTAAATCACCTGCTGAAGGCTGCTATTTGTGCCACAGGGAAACAGCTTCTGTACCTTTTGAACAGAGAAAACTGTGCCCTTGATCTTCAAAGCAGCCCCTAACGGGGCTGCTAATTAGCAAAACCAAAACCGCGGGAGCTCCCCAATCACATCTCTGTTGGGTCACATATGACTTGGATCTCAGATTGGTACTTGAAAAATCACAACGTATTGTTACTTGAAGAGTGTCTGGTGTGTGTATTCCCAGTAAGAAGGTATTGAAATAAACCGCATATACTGTACAACATTAGAGGCACTTTCTCATCCAACACCCTACCCCCACATTGCAGAAGACCCTGGAGCATTTTTTCTGAGCCAGACCAAGACCTTCCAGGAAAGCCATTTCCGAACTGGAGAGGAGAGGGGGTTGCGGGCTACCCCCTCCCACACACATGGGGGATGGCCTTTTTGCCCCCTTGAGAACAAGGGAATCCCTGGGCATGCCTGCAACCCTGCCCGCCAATCGGCGGGCTAGGGAGGCGTGGCCTGGCCCATTTAAGGCCAGGCACGACCGGGGACCGCCCTCTTTGCCCCGTTCCAGCCTTTTCTGCATTTCCTCCCGAGCAACTTTCAAGGGGCCTCATCCGATAGTGTGCATGGCCAGAAACAAAGCCCTTTCTTAATTCACGCGGATGGATCGCTCTTGACCAGACACCAGTTTACACGGGTGATGCGCATGGCTTTGGCAGCATGCGGGCTGCACGCGGCGGAATTTGCGGCTCACTCCTTTCAGATTGGGGCAGCTACCACCCCAGTACACCTCGGGCTCTCGGCCAAGAGGATAAAGGACTTGGGGCGGTGGAAATCTAATGCGTACAAAGCTTATGTGAGAAAGAATCTATGACTTGCGGTTGAGCTCCTGACCTTGGTTTTTCTGTCTATTTGCTTTTCAGAATACACGAGGGTGCACATTTGGTTGGTGGGCCACAGCATTGTGCATTGGGCCAAGAATCGAGCCATGAGGACCGGGTTGGGGCAAAACTTGAACTTACCTGAAAATGTTGAGCTGGCATGGATAGCGCGAAGGGGGATGCGCTGGAGCGAATTCAAGCCAGCCGTGATGGCGAGAGCCACCGCTGAGGGCCCACCTGATGACCTGGTCATCCAGCTAGGGGAAAACAACCTAGCGTACCGCAAAGCTATTGACTTGAGATGGAACATTTTTGACGATTTTGCTGATCTGATGGCGGCTTATCCAAACATTACCATATTGTGGTCCTCGTTGCTTGAGAGGAGGATATGGAGGGATAGTGTGAGCCCGGTTGGAATCAATAAAGCAAGAAAGGTCTTGGAGCGGGCTGTGGCACGTAGAGTGGCGGCTCTGGGCGGGTGCATCATAGGCCACCCAGGCATCCAGTACAGCAACGAGGCCCTCTACAGACGGGATGGCGTGCATCTGTCAGATGCTGGAAACGATATTTGGTTGGGGGACATCATAGCAGGGATTAGGAATTGGTTACAGGTTTGAAGGTATTGGCGGCGAGCTTTGCTCGATTGGCGGTTAGGCATTGGCAGGGGTAATTGTTATGCAAATGAAGGGGGAGGAAGTGCCATCACCTTCCCCCAATGAAAAGGGTAGTCCGGTAGAGGACTCCGGGGGGCGTTGCCTTGTCCGAAACCTAGGGAGGTAAGGGCCTCCGGCACGCCCCCGAGCGGTGACACCCGTGGGATCCTAGTTGGCGTACTTCAACAGGACCCCCACGGCTTGTGGATAACCCTTCCCGGTCTCCATGCCAGGTAGTCAATAGGAGCCAATGCCTAAGGCCAATACCTTCCTATTCCTGTAATCAATAAAGTTGTGGCCTTTTTATGCCCATTAACCTTAAATAATGTGTCCTGTGTCTTCATTTCACATGGGGGAGGGGACTTGCCACGCAAAAGATGCCCAGTCCCCCAACCAAAAAAAATCCTCCTTGCCAGCCCCAAACCTCCAAACACTGTGGGTGCCCAGCGCACTACGCCCAGCGCTGCAACCTCATGACGTCACACAGCAATGTCATGACGGTGTAGCACAGTCCCCTGGAGATGGCGACAGTGGACCCTACAGTCCCTGAGCTGAGAAGCTGGGCAGCTTATACAGGGGCACCATTGTCAACTTTGGGCTCCCAAGGTGTCCAATGTGGCCGATTACTTCATCTGTACGGTGACCAGGGAGAGAAAGAGGTGGACATCACAGGTTCTCCAAAACATTCTCCAAGCATATTTAACGTAAGCATGCATCAGTGAGGCAATTGCTCAGCCTCTGCAATGGTGACAGAGCGTCTCAGTCCCATTTGAAACTTCTGCTCAACAGAGAAACAGCTAACGCCCAGAGCATATGGAATCTGGAGCAAAACAGATCTGATTCAAGCAGATGTAATTTTAAAAATAAGTGCCCACCAATGGTAAACAACATGGATGGAAGGAAATGAACTGCATTATAGTGGGGGTGGAGGGGGCTTGAAAAAGCCCAGATGGGAGAAGCAGAATGATACATAACTTAATTTAAACAACACTAAATGAAAACATTTGAACTCTCTCGGGAAATTCTAGATCTGAATTTTTACCGGGCCTGCACAAAGAAAGGGCTGCGTTGTTGTTTTTTCCCCCACTGAGTAAAGCCCATTTCTGTTCCAAAAGGTCAGATCTCCTATCCTAGGAATGATGCGGCTGCAGAGACACTTTGTCTGGGTCTGCCTGAGGACGCAAAGCTGACACACGACTAGGCTGTGTCCTCAGTGGAGGAGACTCTGGTCTGTCAAAAGATGGAAGGGACTGAATTCATTTTTGCCACTCAGGGGAGAAACTTGAGACGCAACTTGGGAGCGATTTTCTGAGAAGCAAAAATAGCATACAGTGAGACTCCCAGCTAATTGTATCCGACTGTTTGTGGCCGGTTTTAAAACCAGGAAGGGGGGATTGAGACTAGGAGAAGTAGGAAATCTTCAAGGTGCAAGCCTAACCTTAATGGTATGACTTTATCCTGCAATTTTCTGAGGGAAATGCCAATGGATTGGGCGACTCAAAGGTATAATTTCAGGGGTGGGGGACCTTTTCCACATTTCCTCCTGGGCAACTTTCAAGGGGCCTCATCCGATAGTGTGCATGGCCAGAAACAAAGAGGGGTGGAGCAATGAATGTAAATCTGAAGTTTGTACAATCGGCTAGTCTTTTTGTTTTGTTTTAACACACACTCACACAACCTTCTGTATCCTCCACCCAGGCAAGCAATTCCCCATGAATGCTCATGAATCAGGATCATGAGGATTATAACAAAGTTGTAATCACATACCCTCCAACATTTCTCTGATGAAAATAGGGACATCCAAGAATAAGAATAGGAGTAAGAATAAGAATAAGAATAAGAATAAGAATAAGAAATAATTTATTTGTACCCTGCCCATCTTACTGGGTTGCCCCAGCCACTCTGGGCAGCTTCCAACATATATAAAAACATAATAAAACATTAAATATTTTTTTAAAAAACTTCCCAAACAGGGCTGCGTTCAGATGTCTTCTAAAGGCTGGAAAGTTACTTATCTCCTTGGCACGGGAGTCACATAACTCCCCGCCCTCCAACATTTATGAAAACAGGGGTGTCCTAGGGAAAAGTGGGACATTCCAGGATCAAATCAGAAACTGAGATGGCTTCTGTGAATCTGGGACTGTCCCTGGAAAATAGGGACATTGGAGGGTCTGCAATCGGTTCTTAGCGAGGGCAGAAAAGCTTTCCAAGAATCTATTTTCTGTGCCTAATGGGATGAGTGAGAGCACCCTCTCTCCACCCAAGATACACTGCACAGGTTCCAAGGAACTGTAGGCAAGCACAGAACACAGTTATGTACTGTTAAAAGCCTACGCACACACACAAAAGGCAAATGCATTCCCATCACTCCTAATATTTAATTTCCTTTATGCCCAGGACTAGACAAAGATGCAGGAATCTAAGCATCCCTATACCTTCAAAAAGTATAAAATCTGTAGGGGTGGGGAGAAGAGACATCAAATCTTTGTCCAAGGTTGGCATCTAACAAATAAAAATAAAAATATCAAACTGGCTTAGGAATTTGAAATATATTTTTCCTGCACCGTTCCATCATATTTAATAGCATTTAAACACATGCACTTACAAGAAGCATTCTCAAGGTTCAGGGACTTATTCCAGCCAGGCCAAAACACTCAAAGCAGGGCTGGGAAGAGGTGTGGCCTGGGAAGAGTTCCAAGGGCCAAACAAAAAGGCCTGAAGGGCCACTCTTGAAGCCAAGGCCTGAGTTGCCCCATCTTTGTTATATGGATTACTCAGACTCTTTTATAAAAAAGAGGATCTGCTCACAATGAAGCTACATTAGAGGGGTTCAGAGGACCACCCTTCCCCATGAAAGAATGAGTTCTGGGGGAACCAGCCAGTGAAGGTGTTTATGGACAGATGTAGAGCTTCTTCACCCAGAATCAATCAATGCACACAGACACACACACACACACACACACAATGTTCAGGTGCTTTCTGCACATTAAGTTCACACGCTGGCCAGATGTGCAGATGGTGCACTTTGTGGCCACTCTGCAAGCTAGGGGTGAACCTGCAGGGTCTCCAAACCCTTAGAGCATTAGCTGATTCATTTAGCTCAGGACTGTCTATGCTGACTAGCAACGACTCTCAGGATTTCAGGCAGGGAACAATCCCAGCCCTTCCTGGATTGAACCTGGGACTTTCTGTAGGCAAAGCAGATGGAATTAGGAGACTTCTCCAAATATGCAAGGTAGGAGGCTGCAGCTTGAGGAGATGGAGTGAAACAAGCATATAGGGCCCTGTACCTCCCTCCATAGCATCTTAAAGAGCAGAAACATCACTTTGCCAACAAAGGTCCGTATAGTTAAAGCTATGGTTTTCCCAGTAGTGATGTATGGAAGTGAGAGCTGGACCATAAAGAAGGCTGATCACCAAAGAATGGATGCTTTTGAATTATGGTGCTAGAGGAGACTCTTGAGAGTCCCATGGACTGCAAGAAGATCAAACCTATCCATTCTGAAGGAAATCAGCCCGGAGTGCTCACTGGAAGGACAGATCCTCAAGCTGAGGCTCCAATACTTTGGCCACCTCAAGAGAAGAGAAGACTCCCTGGAAAAGACCTTGATGTTGGGAAAGATTGAGGGCACAAGGAGAAGGGGACGACAGAGGATGAGATGGTTGGACAGTGTTCTCGAAGCTACCAGCATGAGTTTGACCAAACTGCGGGAGGCAGTGGAAGACAGGAGTGCCTGGCGTGCTCTGGTCCATGGGGTCACGAAGAGTCGGACACAACTAAATGACTAAACAACAACAACAACCTCCCTCCATACACTCTGAGAATAAGTGAAGTCAGCATCTGGGGTGAGGTGGGAGGAAAGTCTATACTCCCTTCAGCTCTCCTGAAGCGGAATCTCTTCTTTTATTTCATTACAGAGAAGTAGAACAAAAGCACATTCCTGCTACCCCAAAGAAGTGCTATTTAAACCAGTTGACCTGCTCCAGAGTAAAGGCACATGGAGACTTGAGACCCATGGATGCACTGCTCTGATATAATACTTTGTCAACTGACGCTTTTGATGTGATAATCCTTTAACTTCATGAACTAAATTAAAAAATTGATTCCTGCTGAATGGCAAATACATTTCCCCCTGATCATTTGTGCTAAACTTCTGAGCATTGAAGTAAAGCAGATGGAGGCGCAAAAGAAGATTTCACACACACTCCAAGAAGTGTGTGGGCACTTTAAATTAGTTTCAAAGTGGTGAGGTGGGAGGGATATATGAAATCCTATCAGCAAATAATGAGATTTGCAGGCCTACTGTACTTGTAAAGGAAAAATACTTCTTTTTCTATTTATATCTCCCTAGTAATCTCTGAATCTTTCTTCCTTCACTTCTGGGGAATGGCTATCCTGTTTACTGTTCTTATTTTTGAATGCACAGCCTTGGCTTACAAACATGACAAACAGATATGTTTATTCTGGTGTTATGTCTTGCTGTTTTTAAAAAGCTCTACAACTGAAGCAAACTTCCTTCCTTTGCAAATGTTGATGCCGGAATATCGGTCAAGTGGAAGACATTCAATATTTGGTGTCAGCATTCAACATTCACTGGTGCTTGATATTTGACAGTATTTGGCATTTGACAGGCAATTTGCAATTTCATTGTTTGCGTTTGCTAGTTTAAATAGTCTTGAAATAGCAGGCTGAGTTATACAGTGGAGAATTCCCACCTAGCTCTTTCTACAGTAGACCCTTTGAATCTCACTGTACCACAAACACAGAACACTACTGAGGGTAGGAATGGGGAATCTGGGACCTTCCCTATGTTGCTGGACTACAACTCGCATCATCCTAGGCCCTTGACCAAGCTGGCTATGGTTCATGGGAACCCAACAACAACTAGAGGGCCACAGGCGAGGATTCCTGGTGAGGACCAGAGAACTCTCTGAAGCAGCATATGATACAGTCCAGGAGCTACAGCCTGGAGGGACTCCCTCAAATGAGCAGAAATACCTTCCACTCTCACAAAGAGCTCTACCTAAGAACAGCTGCCTGTGCTAGGAGACTTGCTTCTGTTGTTGTTTAGTCATTTAGTCGTGTCTGACTCTTTGTGACCCCATGGACCAGAGCACGCCAGGCACTCCTATCTTCCATTGCCTCCCACAGTTTAGTCAAACTCATGCTGGTAGCTTCGAAAACACTGTCCAACCATCTTGTCCTCTGTTGTCCCCTTCTCCTTGTGCCCTCCATCTTTCCCAACATCAGGGTCTTTTCCAGGGAGTCTTCTCTTCTCGTGAGCTGGCCAAAGTATTGGAGCCTCAGCTTCACGATTTGTCCTTCCAGTGAGCACTCCGGGCTGATTTCCTTCAGAATGGATAGGTTTGATCTTCTTGCAGTCCATGGGACTCTCAAGAGTCTCCTCCAGCACCAGAATTCAAAAGCATCAATTCTTCTACGATCAGCCTTCTTTATGGTGCAGCTCTCACTTCCATACATCACTACTGGGAAAACCAGAGGTACTACCCCTCCCCTAACATCTCATGCACCCCTGTATCTGTACTGGATCTGAAATTATATCTGAAATTGGTTTATATAGGTTTTCATTGCTGATGTTTCACAGGCAGTGATTCATAAATGGAAATAAACAGGAAGTGATTTGCCATAAAAAAATGATTGATATAGATGTATGTGGGCACCCATACCAGTAATAATATTACCATGGATTTCTTTTGCAAAGGCATTCCAACGATATGCATTGTTTTCTGCCGAGAAGCACGTCTGCCTGTACCTAGCCACAAACGGTCTTTGCTGAAATGAGCAAGCCCCATCAGTCAGCCTCCATCAGGCTTTCCGGTGCTGCTCCTTTCATTAATAAGTACTGACATTTCACATTTTAGCTGTAACATACCTAACACAGCTATTTGTTGCACATACGGAATGGCAAATGTAGCGTTCTCTGCCTCCTGCTCTGCCACGCACACATTCCCGACAACGAAACATTTTATTACGCTTTCCAAACATGATTGTGCTGAATCCCCCAAGCATGGCAATGGCAAGGCAGGCTTTATTAGTATGTGGCATTAAAGTCACAGGAGGCATCAGCAGCTGTCATGATCAGGAAAGTGTGATCAGCATTTGACCTTTTGCCTGGCCTGCTAAATTTGATTAAGTAAGTAGCATACGGATTAGTAAAATGTCTGTTTGTGCAGCACATGCAAATGCTCACTGACACATCTTCCCTTTCAGGACACATCTTGGCTCTCTAATTATTATTTACTTGCATTCCAATATTTTTTCTCCCTCCCCCCATTTTTGGGGGGGAAATTATTGCAAGCCACTGTAGTGGGAACAGAGATTGAACAGCAGTAGCAGCTCAGGGGTAGAGAACATGCTTTCTCTGCTCCAGAAGGTCTCAGGTTCCATTCATTCTGTCTCCGAGAAATTAGCTGGGAAAGGCTACCCCAGCTCCTCTCCCATGGAGTCTCAGTTGGTTGGGTTCAGGGGAGAAATTTGTGCCTGGCATGTAGCTCATTTGAGGCAGTCGGATGGAGAACATGACCAATGAAGCCTGCTGTACCCAAATGCTTCAGTCTGCTCCTCGCAGTGCCCTCCCTCCCTCCCTCCCTCCTTCCCTATGCCATTGGAGCTTTGCTAGTGGCCTGTTAGGGGGCTGAGTATGAATTTATTTGTTGAGCCCATTATTTGATGCAGGACTCTCATTTTTTGCCTACTTCATACTGTTGGGAGTTTTGTGTTGGAGTGGCATCATTTTGATTGGTTTAATTGGCTGTTGGTCTGGGCAGGAAAGTCAGTTTAAGAGTTATGGGGTAATCCAAGGACGTAGTATTGGGTTAAGGGCACTCCTTGTTGCCCTGCCTGACTTTGCTTGGGGTTATTGGGGGTGCCACACACACTGGGAGAATGACAAGCTGGTGCGGCCACAGTGCACTTGTCAAAGCCATACCCGAGGGGCTCAGAGAAAAGAGGGAGGATTTCTTCCAATCCGTGTTTCTGGGATTGCAAGCAATTTCTTTAAACAGGCTTCTCTTCCTGGACTTTATTTTGCTTTGGTTAATTTGATTTTTTATTTTTTTGCAGAGCCCTAGAGTTGTTACATTTTAATGAATATAACCTTTTCCCCATACATTTGTGTCCCGAGTCTTCTTAAAAGTGTGATGGCAAAGCCAGGTCTTCATCAATGGGGAAAATTTGGTTTGGACAATTCTATTAGTATGCAAATCAGAGAAAAAAGTCAGGACACTAAGTAGTCTGGGATTCAGCAATGAAGAATGGTTTGCTGGGCATAATGGTTTATTTGGGGGGGGGGGGGGTCAGGCTTCATAAATACTGTACCACATCAATAGCAGGTGAATCAATTGATCCAGAAATTAGCTGTCATGTACGGCAACCTAGCTTTTATTGCTTTTCCAATATTGCTTGTCTACACAGTCTTCATTACTATTAAATAATACTTGTAGAGGAGAAGTCCTGTTCTAACACTTTATCAGGTTAGAAAGTGGGTTTTATTGGATAGACTTTTAACACAAGTTCTACAATCTCTCTCATCTCTCTCTCTATTTTTTTAATTAAAAGTTAGAAAAAGTTTATTGGATTTTGTGGTAAAATTCTTTGGATGAACAGCTGCAGAGTGGGCTTGCTTGAGTCCTGGGCTATAATGGCAAGCTCATAACATGATTTGTGGAAGGGGTAACCCTATAATAAAAGTCCTGCAGTCCATCAGCACCATCATTCCTTATTTAGTTGGAAAGGAAAGACTCCAGTGCAATGTTTATTTGCGGGAGCTAAAATTGCCTCTGAATTTCACTGAAAGTGAAATTTCAAGGTGAATGCCTAGGAGGAACGCCAAGAAACAGCAGAAGAGTTTTGACAATAGTTTTGGGTAGGGCTTCTTCAGTGCTGACATTCATCTTGTGGAAAGCTCTTGTGGGTGAGATCTGGCACGGCAACACTGTATGCATCTTTAAAGCAAAAAGTAGCTGTGTTTGTCCATAAGGAAAATTTCTGCAATCTACCATTGGGCAATATGTTTATTAAGGTAAAGGGTAAAGGGACCCCTGACAATTAGGTCCAGTCGTGACCGATTCTGGGGTTGCGGCGCTCATCTCACTTTATTGGCCAAGGGAGCCGGCATACAGCTTCCGGGTCATGTGGCCAGCATGACTAAGCCACTTCTGGCGAACCAGAGCAGCGCACGGAAACGCCATTTACCTTCCCGCCGGAGTGGTACCTATTTATCTACTTGCACTTTGATGTGCTTTCGAACTGCTAGGTTGGCAGGAGCAGGGACCGAGCAACGGGAGCTCACCCCGTCGTAGGGATTCGAACCGCCGACCTTCTGATCGGCAAGTCCTAGGCTCTGTGGTTTAACCCATAGCGCCACCCGCGTCCCTATAATACATTTATTAGGACCAGCTAAAATGCCACAAAATCGTGGCAAGCTTTTGAGTCCATGCAGGGAGTTTAAGGGGTTAGGGGGTCAGGGTTAGGGTTAGTAGCCATGCAGTCATTTTGTAGACTTAGGCCCCATCTGCATTTTACATTTAAATCAGTATATCATTATAGGCAGCCATGAGTTCCCCAGGGAAGCCCAAAGGGTGCTGAGAATTGTTAGGAGACCTCTGCATCCTCACAGAGCTAAACTTTTTAGAGTTTCTGGGAAGAAGGATTGACTTTAAAACCACTCTGAGAATTGCAACTGTGTCAAGGGAATAACTGCCAACAAAGGTCCGTATAGTTAAAGCCATGGTTTTCCCAGTAGTGATGTATGGAAGTGAGAGCTGGACCATCAAGAAGGCTGATCGCCGAAGAATTGATGCTTTTGAATTATGGTGCTGGAGGAGACTCTTGAGAGTCCCATGGACTGCAAGAAGATCAAACGTATCCATTCTTAAGGAAATCAGCCCTGAGTGCTCACTGGAAGGACAAATCGTGAAGCTGAGGCTCCAATACTTTGGCCACCTCATGAGAAGAGAAGACTCCCTGGAAAAAAACCCTGATGTTGGGAAAGATGGAGGGCACAAGGAGAAGGGGACGAGAGGACGAGATGGTTGGACAGTGTTCTCCAAGCTACCAGCATGAGTTTGACCAAACTGCGGGAGGCAGTGGAAGACAGAGGACGAGATGGTTGGACAGTGTTCTCGAAGCTACAAACATGAGTCTGACCAAACTGCGGGAGGCAATGGAAGACAGGAGTGCCTGGCGTGCTCTGGTCCATGGGGTCACAAAGAGTCGGACATGACTAAACAACTAAACAACAACAAAGGGAATAACAACTCTTGGCACCCCTAACGAACTACACCTCCCATAATTCTTTGGGGGAAAGCCATGACTCTCAGCTCTGTGAGGGGAATGGGGTTGTGTGTTTCCTAACAACTCTCGGCACCCTAAACAAACTAGAGTGCCCACGGTTCTTTGGGGGAAGCCACTGCTGTTTATAAAGTGATATTACCCTGCTTTAAATATATAATGCAGATGGGGTGAAAGACCCATCTTCAGGCCAGGGGATTCACCCCTTCAGATTCTGAATTTCTCTATAAGCAGGCAGAGCCTGGAGGAAGTAATCTGGTGACAGAGGCTTAAAAGGTCTCTGTCTGCTCTCAACCTTCTTTGGACCAAGTTCCTCACTTGGAGCTCTCCATCGGCTGGCAGCCTTTGACCAGCCTTGCAGCTTTGTCTATGGGATCCAGCATCTGGCTAGAACATCACATATGAACCTTGTATCATCTTAGAGTGCCGCCATATTTCCACTAGTCCTGTGCCTAGAACGTATGGTTCGAGAGGTTTTGCAATTGATCCTCACTTTCTAGGCAGGGGTATGAGCAGTTTTCCCTTGTCCCGTTCTTCAGTACTAAATCGAGAAAACATCGTAAGGCCTTAGAAGGAGCCTTGTTTCTGTATTCTAGAGGATACACACACAGTGACATTCAAATCATGTTGAATATTGTAGCACCATCAATTCTGAACCCTTAGCCCAAAATGTTAGCATCCACTCCAAAGCCATTGTGCATAAATGTGTGTTAATATCTTTATGCATTCTCTGGATATCTGCATTATTTAAAATAGGTGTATTTCTTTGAATCAAATCCTCTGTTTTGTGATATTTTGGTCCTCTCACATCAAACCACCGGCATTTAGTGAGTCTTTTTATGCAGCCTTAAGGCTTCAAAATCTGTGATGTGTCATGAGTGCACAAAAATGTACGTGTGCGTAAAAAGGGCCCTTAAGTGGAAAAGTGACGCTGCCGGAGCAATAGAAGTAAAGAAGCAACACCAGAGAACTGCCTGAAATTTGGACGAGCAGATGGATTTTTCCACAGAGTTCTTTGGCCCAGGCTGTGAAAGAAAACAGAGCTGAAAATGGCTTCACACATGCCTGCTCCAAAGTGCTGAGTGGGCCTTTTGCACAAAATCACCTCAAGCGAAGTGTAAATGCTCCAAGACTATTGCATATATATTTTACTGCAGCTAATTTTTTTAAAAAACCAAAAACTTTCCAAGGAGCATTAAAGTGAGTTAACTCATACTCTCTTCTAGTAGTTTGTAATATTTCTTCAATGACTTGGGAAGAATCTGGATCTATGAAATATAGCAGGCCTAGGCAAACTCGGCCCTCCAGATGTTTTGGGACTACAACTCCCATCATCCCTAGCTAACAGAACCAGTGGTCAGGGAAGATGGGAGTTGTAGTCCCCAAACATCTGGAGGGCCGAGTTTGCCTATGCCTGAAGTATAGCATACCCTCCAACATTTCTCCAATGAAAATAGGGATGTTGTTGTTGTTGTTGTTGTTGATATAATTACACCCCAGCTGCTCTGGGCACCTATTAACATCTATAAAAACATAATAAAACATTGAAATTTTTTTAAAAAAACCTTCCCCATACACGGCTGCTTTCAGATGTCTTCTAAAGGTTGAATAGTTACTTATCACCTTGGCTCGCGAGTTGCATAACTCCACACCCTCCAACATTTCTCCAGTGGAAACAGGGACATCCTAAGGAAAAGCAGGACATTCCAGGATCAAACCAGAAATCAAGATGGCTTCTGTAAATCTGGGGATGTCCTTGGAAAATAGGGACACTTGGAGGGTCTCATATAAGCCCCATCTGCTTTCCCAGCGTGCTTTATCAATCCATCCTTCTTTTAAGGGAATTCTGGGAATTGTAGTCTGGTGATGGCAATAAGAGTCTCTTACAACTGGGCTGGATGAATCCCAAGCCGGAATTAAGATCGCCGGAAGAAATATCAACAACCTCAGATATGCAGATGACACAACCTTGATGGCAGAAAGTGAGGAGGAATTAAAGAACCTTTTAATGAGGGTGAAAGAGGAGAGTGCAAAATATGGTCTGAAGCTCAACATCAAAAAAACGAAGATCATGGCCACTGGTCCCATCACCTCCTGGCAAATACAAGGGGAAGAAATGGAGGCAGTGAGAGATTTTACTTTCTTGGGCTCCATGATCACTGCAGATGGTGACAGCAGTCACGAAATTAAATGACGCCTGCTCCTTGGGAGAAAGGCAATGGCAAACCTAGACAACATCTTAAAAAGCAGAGACATCACCTTACCAACAAAGGTCCGTATAGTTAAAGCCATGGTCTTCCCAGTAGTGATGTATGGAAGTGAGAGCTGGACCATAAAGAAGACTGATCGCCGAAGAATTGATGCTTTTGAGTTATGGTGCTGGAGGAGACTCTTGAGAGTCCCATGGACTGCAAGAAGATCAAACGTATCCATTCTGAAGGAAATCAGCCCTGAGTGCTCACTGGAAGGACAAATTGTGAAGCTGAGGCTCCAATACTTTGGCCATTTCATGAGAAGAGAAGACTCCCTGGAAAAGACCCTGATGCTGGGAAAAATGGAGGGCACAAGGAGAAGGGGACGACAGAGGACGAGATGGTTGGACAGTGTTCTCGAAGCTACAAACATGAGTCTGACCAAACTGAGGGAGGCAGTGGAAGACAGGAGTGCCTGGCGTGCTCTGGTCCATGGGGTCACGAAGAGTCGGACACGACTAAACGACTAAACAACAACAACAACTGTCAGCATCCTTGGCATACTATACTTCCTGGGGTTCTTTGGGGGAAGCTATGCATGTTTAAAGTTTAAAGTGGTAGTACTGCTTTGAATGTACAGTTCCGATGGGGCCATGCATAATGGATGCATAATGCCTTCGCTTTTTTAGAGGTCAAGTTTTTACTTACATAGGAACATAAGAAACTTCCCTACATTGAGTCAGACAATTGATCCATCTATCTCAGTACACTGATTGGCAACAGCTCTTAGAGGATTTGAGGCGCACATTGGTGGGATTCTGGACCTTCCCACTTTCAGAACAAGGTTGCCTCTGAAAGAGGTCTTCTCAGAGTAGACCCAGTGAAATAAATGAACTTGTGTTTATTGATTTGAATGCATCTGCTCTGAGCAGAACTAACATTTCTGTTCTATCTTGAGCTGCTTTGAGCATATTTGTAATGGGAATGCAAGATGCATTTAATATTAATTAATTAATACAACGTCCATCTTCCATAAGGATTTTTTTAAAAATGCAGGGAAGTATGTGAATGGTGGTGCACATTATCCGCCATATGGATCTTTGATCAAACCTATTCAATAACTAATAATAATAATAATAACTTTTATTTATACCCCGCCCTCCCCTGCCAAGACTGGGCTCAGGGAGGCTAACAACCAATAATAAAAACAAGTTGATTAAAATACAATTTAACAAACAATATTAAAATACAACATTAAAACATTAGGATTATTAATGTAAAACACTAAAGTATTGCAAAAGAAGTAAGATTCATTATTCACCTCCATGAAGACACCAAGTGCCTAGATTTGAATATGATACTTCATGGAGGATAGAATGTAGAGAAACATTTCTGTACACATGCTTATTAGGAGAAGTGTGAACTAAAATGCTGATTAATTTTCATGAGAACTTAATAAGAAACTGATGTGGAAATGTGGAGAGCTTGGCCAACTTAAGACGAGAAAAATGGAAAACTAAAAGTGGCAACCACTCGTTCCAGTTGTAGACTAAGTTCACTGTCCCTGTAGCCCTGGGGGGCTACAAATATCTAGAATAAATACTAACCAAGAGACAATAAATAAAATAAAAAATAGAATAAAATGTCATTATTATTATTATCATCATCCACCTTTTTCCCTGACAGGGACTCCATGTGACTTACAGCTATAATAGAAATAGCTTTTGTAAAAGAAATATATGCGTTAATAGAATGTGTGTGTGTCTGTGTGCTATTAAAACATACAGATCATTACACTAAATAGTATGTCAGTTTTTGCAAAAACATATCAATGCTTCTCTTCAGAATTGACAGTGGAGAGCCTAAAGATGGTAAAAATATAGACTTTTCAAGGTAAAAGCAGCAAATCATTATGGAGACAGTTTGCCTATCTCTGTGCTATCAGTTCCTTGTGTTCCAAAGCAACTCATGAAATGCTTTAGTTAATTACTCTCTAATTATAACGTTGTTGAATGTCTACACTGTGGCAGCCATATAATTACAAAGCATAAAATAGTAAAGCAGGTATGAGCTGGAGCATATTGACCAGCTGTGATAAATCTTCTGCTAATGTTGGCATTTGTCATTCCTAATCAATCTATGTTTAGGACTTGAAAGCTAGGGGCTGGGTTCTGACGTAAGTAAATCACTCCACCTAGACCGTTTGCACTAGGGTGTTGAAAAATGGCAAAGCATGTTGCCTATTTGGACATATGGATGGCTTATCTTAATGTTTATTGATATAACTGCAAGAAGTGAGGTTACAGGGAACCAGGCAGAGGGTCTTCTCAGCAGTGGCGCCCGCCCTGTGGAACGCCCTCCCATCAGGTGTCAAGGAAATAAACAACTATCTGACTTTTAGAAGACATTTGAAGGCAGCCCGGTATTGGGAAATTTTTAATGTTTGATGTTTTATCGTGTTTTTAATATTCTGTTGGGAGCCGCCCAGGGTGGCTAGGAAAATCCAGCCAGATGTGCGGGTATAAATAATAAAATGGTTGTTGTTGTTTTTAAAAATTAGGCTTGGCGGATTATTATCTTTTTTGATGAGTTGGTGGATTACTTTTATTGCTAATGGGAACTGACCCCCCCCCCAATTTTGTTATATTTGCAATGAAAAATAAAAAAGGAATGCTGTATGAAAAGTTCCTCACACAAATTATTTGCTGTATGATGCAGCTGGGTAAAAATTGAGTTGGCAGCCACCCTTATACGTATTTGCACATGTGAATTTGGCTCAGGACTTCAATACAAAAAAGTGAAGAAACCCCTATGAACGAAATACATATTGTCAGATGTTAACTGGGGGAGAGGGGAAACAGTTGTTCAAAATTGTATATTTTAAAATTCTCTAACAGTTGCTTAAAATTGTATATTTTGATTTTTTATTTAGTTCAATGTTTTTGTCTTATCATTTGTGTTTGTCTATGTTTGTACTTTAGACACAAATTGCAGTGGTTGGTGCTTTAAAATTTAGTTTGGTCATTGTTTATGCTTGCATTTTTGTACACAAGTTGCAACGGCTGGTTGATGGTGCAAATAAATATCTATTATCTATCTCAAACTAAGGTGATCTGGGTTGTAATAGTGCTTGTTGTTGTTGCTGTTAAGAGAGGGGTGGAGATGTCCATACTCATATCTTGATTCGCCTTAGTCAAACCACAGGAACTTTGATCGCTGTACCACTGGGAGGGATATAGGGACCTCCTAACAACTTTCAGCAACCTCGACAAAGGACAGCTCCCAGAATACTTGGCAGGGAGTGGAGACCCTACAGTGCCAAACCACAGCCATATAACTTGGATGTGATCTTTGCCAGGGAGATGGGGCTAAAACCAGCTACTTCCCTACTTCCACTGGCTTTTTGGCCAGTCCTGGAGCAACACCCTGGGCTCATCCATTCTTACCTTTTGCCCCATGCTTTCAAGGCTCAGATCCGCATTTTAAAACTCTGTGCCCAAGCCTAGAAACACAGCACAAAAGGAAGTCTGGATGAGTCCTCAAAGTTGTCTCGCTTGCTCACCCTTCATATCCCATCCAGCTCCACTGTGCTCTATCCAGGGTCCTGAAGCCTAGCCTTGCCTGCAGCCCCAGGTTCCCAATTTGGATAGCATGCTTTTTTAAATCCTTTGACCAAACTTGGCCTCAGCCCAGATCTCCACAGCCTAGAAGCAGCCAGCAGCAACTCCGTAAGCCTCAGTTTGAAAAAGGAAATGCTCCCTCTCTGTACCTTTTTTCTCACCGCCACAACAAATATACAGATATTGAAGACTTCCAACAACAAAAGGGGGCTTTGTGTTTTGCTTGTTATTGTCATTCATGCGCATTCCCACCCAGAGTGAGCGTTCTGTGCATGTGTGCGCGTGTGTTAAGGATCCCGACAGCTGCTGAACAAATACGTTAATTCATCAGAACGCGGTGTAAATCTCGGCGCTCACATCCTCGCCGCAAATAGTTCCCCGCTTTGTTCTCAAAACGGAATGCTAAAGCAGGAAATGTCTGATCAAAGAGTTTTCAAGTTTCATTTTTAGGAAGGTGACTCATTCACCGCCGATGCTGCAATGGGCTCTTTATTCAGCAACAAAGCCACCTGCAGCAGTGAGAGACGTGCTCTGAAGAGGACTTAATGGCAGTCAAGCTCGGAATAGCTAAGCGCGTTAGAGCAATCTTTCGATTCACTCCATGTTCTTGAAGATCTTCCCCAGCTGATAGGCCTCTTCTTAAAGATGAGGAAAGAAAAGCCACTGCCAAGTGCCTTTCCAATAAAAGGAGGCTGATGGTCTGAAGGACTGCACTGCCTCTCTAGAGCAGACAAAAACCGTTGCAGAGGTTGATGAGAGAGGCCCAGGCCATCTGTATGTGCAGTGATGATAAGAAGGCTGAAGACAGAGTGAGATTTCTGCTTGCACAGTTGTTAGCCAGGATGGGGCGTAGCTCTGGGGGGAAGTATCTGTCCTTCATACAGAAAGTCCCAGATTCAATCCTCTGCCATCTCCAAGCAGGGCTGGGAAGAATGCTCTGTTTGAAAACCCTGCAAAGCTGCTACACATCAGTATACACTACACTGAGTTAGGTGGGCCAGTTTAGGCTGACTCAGCTTTCTATGTTCAAGCCCATGTTTATCAGGAAATTCTCAATAACAGATTAAGTGGTGGGCTTTTTTGGTGGGGTATGGCTTGGGCAAATTGTCTTTAGGGGAAGGCAAGGGGTCTTCTCTCAGTATGACCACCTCCTCCTCATCACTGTCAATGCTGCTACTGCCCTCTCCCTATAGGGCAGCGGTTCTCAACCTGTGGGTCCCCAGATGTTGTTGGACTACAACTCCCATCATCCCTGAGCTCTGGCCTTGCTAGCTGGGGGTGATGGGAGTTGTAGTTCAACAACATCTGGAGACCTACAGGTTGAGAAAGGCTGCCCTAGGGCTACCCAAGTAGAGAGAGATCACAAGGCAACGGGATGATATCACTTCATGGCCTCTTTGTTCTTGCTGTCTACTTTCTATGGGAAGGCAGGTAAATGGACCACAGGAGCTGGAGACTGCAGGTGTTTGAAGGGGGTGTTTGCAGGAGGAGGGATTTTGGTAGGTGCAAAACAATGCTGGCTCTTGACACTGGCCCTGAAGTCTCTTCAAGTCAACTTGGATGACTGTAAAGGAAGAAGAGGAGTTTGGATTTGATATCCCGCTTTTATCACTACTGTAAGGAGTCTCAAAGCGGCTAACATTCTCCTTTCCCTTCCTCCCCCACAACAAGCACTCTGTGAAGTGAGTGGGGCTGAGAGAATTCAGAGAAGTGTGACTATCCCAAGATCACCCAGCAGCTGCATGTGGAGGAGCGGGGAAGCGAACCTGGTTCACCAGATTACGAGTCCACCGCTCTTAACCACCAAACCACACTGGCTCTCTGGAAGAGGAGACACGTTCATAAAAAATATGGCATTTGGTTGTCCACTGTGAGAACACAATACTTGACTAGATGGGCCTTTCACCTGGTCCAGCAGGAGTAACATTCTTATGATTACGGTAATTGTTTAATGGTCACATAGTAAGTGAGCAGATAAAATGAAATGAAAGGCAGAAAACATCCACACCAAGCAGGATTGCTTTCCCTTCACATCAGCTGATCTGATGTGTAGAGATCTTTCCTATTCTAATTAATTCAAGAGGGTTATGGAAGCTTCTCTGTGTGCAAGAAACAAGCAGAAATTTCATGATGTTTGGGTTATTCCTTCAGAGAAGCTGAGTACAGCTGGCTTAAACTGGTTCTGTTATCTCTTTCTATCAAGGTCATGCTGACTATAATAAGAGGCCAGAAGGCGCCTGGGTTTCCCTTTCTCTTTCTATCTCTTTTCCTTCTGGTGTGGGGTTCTGTGTATAGTGTTAAGGTATAGATTTATTATAAGTCATTGTAAGTTTAAGTTAAGTCTGCTGCAACTGGATTTCTTATGGACAGTGCCAATCCTGAATGTATTGGATTTGTGACCATCATGTTCATTTGCCTTCAGTAGCAGTAAAGCTCTGCTGGATGAAATACAATTGCATCTGGTCTATTTTTGGGGGAATCCTGCAACGTGTTCAAGTTTTTACTCTGCTCTGCTCTGGATCAATATTGAGTAGAATTCAATGACAGATCCACCTTAGCACTGGGTCCCTTCTGCTTTGCAGAGAGCTTCAAGGGCTACTGGCAAGCAGCTAATAGCAATGAATGTAACTTTCTTGAACCAGTTGTCTAGCATATAGTGTGAAGCAACCTCCCAGCCCCTTCTTACACTTTTCAAGCGTACGACCTGCATTACCTTTATTATAAATAGACAAAATATATAGTTTAGGGTCCAGGGCTACATTTTTACCTATAGGTGTACTGATTTCTGTGAGTGACTGTGGCGTTTGCCCTCCTAGGTGACATCATGCTGGGTCATAAGGAAAGGGTTAAATAAGTGTGAAGTGATTGGCAAGTGGGAACCCAAGGGGAGGAGTTAGAGTTAGAGTTAGATTGTTAAGGAGTCAGTCGGGTGTTAGCGAAGAGAGAGGGGGGATAAGTCTGTGGGTTGGGATAGTTTGATGTGAGAGAGTGAGAGACTCTGTTAAGAGGAGTCAGATAGACAGTTGGGATAATCAGTTAGAAGTTATTAGGAAGCTATAGACCGGTAAAGAAACTAAGATTAAGAAACTGACGAGAAAAATTATCTGAAACCATAAACTTGTTTATTTGGTTTAATGTTAACAACTGTCTGGACTCCACGTGTACCCGGGAGAAATGGGTTGGTGGCAGCGGGGAAGCAATCACAGAGGTGGCACAAGGATCAATAGACCGTCAAACATCCGGGGACCCTGTGTGATCGCCACAGTGACCCTTCGCAGCAACAGTAGGTAACAAAATAATGGACTTGGTAATGCTGAGTTCATGAGCACCTATAACAGGACATGAAACAATTGTCTCTATTCAGGCCCAAATGAATGATAAAATATGGATGCTGTAAATCAAAAATATTGATTTTTTTATTTGTTTGTTGGTGGAGCAGGGAACTGTGGCCATGAGGAGGAGGTGGCTGAGACAGGCCAACATTTCCATCAAGGCATCCTTTTATGCTACAAAATGGCAATTCCGGGGAGATTATTTTTAAAGCAGCAGAAGACCTCATCTCAAACCGCTTTAGACACAGTGATGTAAAGGGGGGCGGGTTCAGAAAAAGGGAAGAGATAGGTGCTCTTACAACAGGCATGGTTGGTGTGGGGAAACATAATAGATGACTGGTCCGTCTCCTTTCATTTTTTGACCTTTAATTGAAAGATTGGAGATAAGTAGTTCCTGGGAGAAAGCAAAAGGCTGATTCACTTTACTCTGTAACTCCAAAATGAAAAAGCTTCCTAGAAGCCTTACTATATCTCCCAAATCACCCTCTTGTCATTCTGAGAAGTTCATAGCCAAGTAAAATGCTAGAAATGGATTGATAGCATCATGATGGGCAAGGGGATCTTAAGCAGGAGGTGACGGCCTCAAGTTAATATATTTATGCTTCCCTGTGGACCTTTTTCTTTTTTGGAGAGCCGTAACTTAGATGTAACTAAGTTAGCTGCTCTGCATGTAGAAGGTTCCAGGTTCAGTCCCTGGCACCATCAGGTAGGGATGGTAAAGAGTCCTGCATGAAATGTTGCAGTAGGGCTGTCAGTCACTGCAAAAATGCCAACCCAGATGGGCTGCAGGCACGCCAACTCCTAGGGGCAGAGGTGTCTTTAGAAAAGTAAAGGGGAACCCTGATCATTAGGTCCAGTCGTGGACAACTCTGGGGTTGCGGCGCTCATCTCGCTTTATTGGCTGGAGTACAGCTTCTGGGTCATGTGGCCAGCATGACTAAGCCGCTTCTGGCAAAACCAGAGCAGAGCACGAAAATGGCGTTTACCTTCCCGCCAGAGTGGTACCTATTTATCTACTTGCACTTTGACGTGCTTTCGAACTGCTAGGTTGGCAGGAGCAGGGACGGAGCAACGGGAGCTCTCTCCGTCGTGGGGATTCGAATCGCCGACCTTCTGATCGGCTGGCCCTAGGCTCTGTGGCTTAACTCACAGCGCCACCCGCGTCCCAAGAGGTGTCTTTAAGCCCCCTCAATATCGGCTGGCAGAAGAGGTGGGGCAGGCCAAGTGCAGAGCTGAGCATGGCGTGGTTCAGTGGCTGGCTCCTCCTGAGAGCAAGAGAGGAAGCTGTACTGCTCTGGCCTCCATGCTCGACCTCCTCCCGAGGATGCAATGTTGCATGCATGTCACGTGTCATACGCATGATGTCACACGTGTGTGTTGCATGCTGGGCCCCCTCAATCTTAGGTGCAAGATGGTGCCTTTCATAGTCTGGATCAGTTTAAAGAAGCTTCCTATGTTCTAAGCCTTTAGGACAGGGACATAACTCAGTGGTAGTGTATCTCTTTTAGCATGAAGAAGGTCCTTGAAATTTGCAGGCAGAGCAGGGAATTCCCCCTTTATTAAATCCTGGAGAGCTGCAGAGAAGCTACTGAGCTCCATGTGTTTGTTTCCTCTTAGGGAAGAACCATAGCTCAGTGCTAGCACATCTGCCTTGCATGCCAAAGGTCCAAGGCTACATTCCTCAGCATCTCCAGACAGAACAGGGAATGTCCCCTGTCTGAAATCCTGGAAAGCGGCTGACAGCCAGTGAAGACAATAGTGATCTAGATGGACGAAGGATCGGACTAAATCAGCTTCTTTTGTTCAAGATTCACATGATTCCACTTTTAGAAACTCCACTCATTTGCATGGAGCTGTTCTTGTTTCAGAGCTGGAGACTCATCTCCAGTTTCTTCTCTCAAAGGGGAAATATCAAAAGTAACAATTTTTTCCCCTTCGCAGGGTGCCAAAGCGTGGCAGCTGGTGCAATGCTAGCTCTGTTAAGCCCCCAACCGTAATGGAGAAGCAGATTGCCACAGCACAGTCCTCCCTGCACAAGTAGAGCATGGAGTGTCAAATGAGCCACAAGATTTAGTAATTAATTGTACCTTCACACACAGTAGGGAAGGGTGACTCATCAACAGCAGCCAACCATTCCCCCCACCCAAAACAATCACAGGGATGGATCAAGTTCTCCGTGAAGGAAGGGCCCAAAATAGCTGGAGTTTTGCTCAGAAAATAAAATGGATGTGATGCAATATTATGAAAAGCGTGAATGAGAGAAATCATTCTCCACAGGATACTAGAACACACTGGGTCATTCAGTTACAATGTGGGGGAGCAGCTTCCTCGAAACATGGGATTAGGCTGGCATCCATCTGTCTCAGGAAACAACGAAGGAGTGCGCCCCTGGGAGTGAGGTCAAGCTGTTGGTCAACAGACTGATGCAGGAGAGACATGTTTCATTTCAGCTGGGGCAGATGAAGGCGTCCAGTTGGGCTGCTGCTGATGCACCATGGCGATTCTTCTCTCTGTGCTCCTCCCAGCAGTCATTTCACCTCTGGTCACTGCTACGAACACATGACTTGACTACCTGCCTCCAGGCCATCTGCAAGGGATTCCCACATGACAGGATAGATGTTAGCATGGGGTAAGGAGCTCTTTTCAGACTGAGGGTCACCAGAGGAGGAAGCCAGAGGCAAACAGTGGGCAGGGCAATGAACACAAGCTTTTGTATAGCAAGACACATCTCCAACCAGGTAAACAAGAGTTTGCAGTTCAAGGTTCACAGTGGTAGAACACCTGCATTGCATTCAGAAGGTTTCAGGTTCAGCATCTCTAGGTAGGGCTGGAGAAGACTTCACTATGAAACCTTGGAGGGTCACTGCCAGTCAGTTTAGGTGGATCGTTGGTATAAAGCAGTTTCCTATTATCCAAACACCCCAGCAAAACACACACACATCCTGGTAGAAGGGATTTTTGCCACCTGCAGAGAAAAATCTGGGCTTGACACCTAGTTAGCACTCAAGTTTTGTGTGGATCGCTTGCTATACCTGGTACAGGGTCCTGATTTATGCTGTAATAGCAGAGATGAGCAAAATCTAGCCTCATCTCTGCAGCTGATGGTTTGTTTCTTTGCCCATCTTTGCCTTAATGGTGTTATTAACATTTAAATGATCACAGCTCAGATCTAAGCAATCACATTATCGAGACAAACAGCGAGCTGGGCAGCAGATGCTTTTTTCCCCTTGCTACCTTCCTCTGCTGCTGTGATGGTTTAGGCGGAGACAGGTTTCTCTGCACTGCTGGGCTATCGGGGCACGAGGCTGCTGATTTACATTCTGAAGGTTATCTCTCCAACGGGGCAAGTTTAGAATGTCTCTTCCTCAGCTCTTGAAGGAAACGGAAGAAAGTTGAAAATAGGTGCTGACATGTAACAAGGCGATGGTTTCTGAGAGGGACTTTGCTCATCTCTTGAACTTAAGGTATGTACTGTGAGATGGGCCATAGCCCTCCAATGGGTGGGTCAAGACCCAATGACAAACTCTGTCACGACCATGGGTGAGTTGTGGCATCTTTTAAAATTTAAATGCTATCTACCATTACTCTTTATTTTAAAAAGAGAGAAAATTATCTGATGTGAAGGAGGGCATAAGAACATAAGAAGAATAAAATCATTATTATGTTAATTCATATTTTGTACTTGTATTTGTATCTTTTGGTTTAGTTTTCTAATGTTTTATTGCGTTTTATTTATATTTATAAATGTTTTATTTATATTTTGTTGGGAGCCACCTAGAGCGGCAGGGGCAACCCAGTCAGATGGGTGGCATATAAATAATAAACTGTATTATTATTATATAAATATTATATAAATATATATTATTACATAATTACCTCCAAATTATTTTTTGGAGGTAGACCACAACCATCATGGGTAGTAACCACTGATAGCATCCTGTGGACAAGGCTTCTTGTGACTTGAACAGTTATGTTTCTATTTATTTATTTTATTGCAATTATATCCCACCTTTTTCTTCAAGGAGCTTGAGGTAGCATACATGGTTCTTCCCCTCCTCATTTAATCCCCACAACAACAACCCTGTGAGGTAGATTAGGCTGAGGTGTTACACAGGTTAGGCAGAGAGGCATTAACTGGCACAAGGTCACAAGCTGGCAAAAGCTCCATGTCTGAGTGAGGATTAGAATCCTGATCTCTCCCTGGTCTTAGTCTGACACTCTAACCCAGGGGTCAGCAACCTTTTTCAGCCATGGGATGGTCCACTGTCCCTCAGACCATGTGGTGGGCCGGATTATATTTTGAAAAATAATAATGAATGAATTCCTAAGCCCCACAAATAACCCAGAGATGCATTTTAAATAAAAGCACACATTCTACTCAAGTAAAAACACCAGGCAGGCCCACAAATAACCCAGGTAAAGGTAAAGGGACCCCTGACCATTAGGTCCAGTCGTGGCCGACTCTGGGGTTGCGGCGCTCATCTCGCTTTATTGGCCGAGGGAGCCAGCATACAGCTTCCGGGTCATGTGGCCAGCATGACTAAGCCGCTTCTGGCGAACTAGAGCAGCACACGGAAACACTGTTTATCTTCCCGCCAGAGCGGTACCTATTTATCTACTTGCACTTTGACGTGCTTTCGACCTGCTAGGTGGGCAGGAGCTGGGACTGAGCAACAGGAGCTCACCCCGCTGCGGGGATTTGAACCGCCAACCTTCTGATCGACAAGCCCTAGGCTCTGTGGTTTAACCCACAGTGCCACCTGCGTCCCAAATAACCCAGAGATGCATGTTAAATAAAAGGACACATTCTACTCATGTAAAAACACGCTGATTCTTGGACCGTCCGCGGGCCGGATTGAGAAGGCGACTGGGCCGGCTCCGGCTCCCAGGCCTTAGTTTGCCTACCCCTGCTCTAACCAATTGTTGGCATCCGTCTATGTCTCAAGAGACAATGGAGTGTGCCTCCGGGGATGAAGTCAAACTGCTGCATATCCAGGGCACAGGCCTGGGCAGTGTGTATTGAGGTCCTGGGCTGCCCAGACAACAAGATCCCTCTCTTGGCCTCATTGATGTGCTCCCAAGGAAAGCAGAGCAATACAGTTGGCAGAAGCTTGGCTGCAGGAGTTGCCAGAAGGGCACATGCAAGGCACCATCCAACTATCTTAGGAACTTCACTCCAGATTTGCATAGTGTTTTGTTGTTGTTTAGTCCTTTAGTCATGTCCGACTGTTCATGACCCCATGGACCAGAGCACGCCAGGCACTCCTGTCTTCCACTGCCTCCCGCAGTTTGGTCAAACTCATGTTAGTAGCTTCGAAAACACTGTCCAACCATCTCGTCCTCTGTCGTCCCCTTCTCCTTGTGCCCTCCATCTTTCCCAACATCAGGGTCTTTTCCAGGGAATCTTCTCTTCTCATGAGGTGGCCAAAGTATTGGAGCCTCAGCTTCAGGATCTGTCCTTCCAGTGGGCACTCAGGGCTGATTTTCTTCAGAATGGAGAGCTTTGATCTTCTTGCAGTCCATGGGACTCTCAAGAGTCTCCTCCAGCACCAGAATTCAAAAGCATCAATTCTTCAGCGATCAGCCTTCTTGATGGTCCAGCTCTCACTTCCATACATCACTACTGGGAAAACCATAGCTTTAACTAGACGGACCTTTGTTGGCAAAGTGATGTCTCTGCTTTTTAAGATGCTGTCTAGGTTTACTCCTTAGTCTTTTATTCCCCCAGAGATATCCTGCAAGGCAGTGGAGGTTTAGGATCAGAGTCTATCTGAAAAAATGAAAAATAAACCGAGAATGAATTTGTATCAAAATGGGAGGCCTTCAGAACATACCTTAAACAAAATTATGCCATATTAAGATCTGTAGCAGCTTTTGAGTGATCCCAGCAGTTTTTATGAATTGCTTATATAAACATTTATAAATTGTGAAAATATTAATATAAAACATTGTATTTTGATATGGCAGTAAATTGATGTAAAAAGAATTAAGTAATAAATGGGAGGTCGGGTATAAAAGATAATGAGATTTTTATTTTTATTGTAAGATGAAATTGCAATCACAAATTTATGTCATAATTTTTATCTTATTAACAGATTGTGTAAATTTTATTTTCTTTCCTTTTTACTCCCCTCTTAAGTTGTACCCTTTTTCATTTTGTGTGTGTGTGTGTATGTGATACGCATGGAAATAGGTACGAAAAAAAATTAAAAAGAGAGGGAAAAAAGGATCAGTTTTCCTTCTAACCACTGCCCTAAAAGGTAATGGGTAAAGGGACCCCTAACCATTAGGTCCAGTCGTGACCGACTCTGGGGTTGCGGTGCTCATCTCGCTTTATTGGCAGAGGCAGCTGGCGTACAGTTTCTGGGTCATGTGGCCAGCATGACTAAGCCGCTTCTGGCGAACCAGAGCAGTGCATGGAAACGCCGCTTACCTTCCCGCTGGAGCGGTACCTATTTATCTACTTGCACTTTGATGTGCTTTCAAACTGCTAGGTGGGCAGGAGCAGGGACCGAGCAACGGGAGCTCACCCCATCGCGGGGATTCGAACTGCCGACCTTCTGATCGGCAAGTCCTAGGCTCAGTTGTTTAGACCACAGCGCCACCCGCGTCCCAACCACTGCCCTACTCTACTCTAAATTTACATTCATGCTTCTGCCCTTTTTGTCAGTAGCACTGCTCACCACTTGTATGTTCAATGTTGTTTAGAAGGGAATGAGGCCCTCAGGTTGAACCCTAGACTGGCTCCATCCTTGCAGTCCTTCAGCCAGCAGGTGAACACTTTCTTTGGAGAACCCAGGCTTTGGAGAATTGACTGCTCTTAATCAAAGGGCTGGTGCTGTGCTTTGTGTGTGTGTCTGTGTAATTGTCAGTAACTTTAAAAAAAAAGATTGTATGTATGTATATAGTTTTACTCAGAGCTTTTTTTCCTAAAAAAATGTTTAGGAGATACTCTCATTTTGACTCAAGAAAACCACCATTTTATAGTTTAAATCAGGAGAAATAAATACAGTAAATGGACAAAAGTACAAAGAACATGCATTACCTCGTATTACACAGCTGACAGCTCACAGTTAGTAATTTTCCTACTCATATTGAAATACTGCCCCTCAATGAGACCAAATTTTCATCAGTAAAATACCACACATCCAAATTCCACACTGCTTCACACATTAAAAGCTCGCTTCCGTCTGAGACTTAGGGAACATCGTGACAGGGAATTAGGCCGCCATCGGGAGTAGCAACGGAACTGATGATTCACCGTGCTAGAGAAGAAACTAAAATTTTCAAAAATTTTAGTTTATTCTTCTGTTAGTGTCACAAAATGTTTAGGGATATGCATATCCCTGCACCCCCCAGAAAAAACACTGGTTTTATTTTATTTTACTTATTGAATTTATATACTGCCCTATACCCTGACATCTCAGGGTGGTTGACAGAATAAAATCAAAATATAAAACCGCAAAATGCATAATCAATATAACAACAACCCCCCCAAAAAACCCACAACAACAACCACATTTTAAAAGGGCTTAGGATGTCAATCAAATCAACTAAAGGCCTGGTTAAAAAGGAACATTTTTGCCTGGTGCCTAAAGGTGTCTAATGAAGGCACCAGGCAAACTTCCCTGGGGAGAGCATTTCACAGACTGGGAGCCACTGCAGAGAAGGCCCCGTTCTCATGTTGCCACCCTATGAACCTCTCAAGGAGGCACACGAAGGAGGGCCTCAGAAGATGATATCAGGGTCCGGGGTAGGTTCCTATGGAAAGAGGCGGTCCTTGAGGTATTGCGGTCCTGAGACGTTTAAGGCTTTTAAAAATTCTGTCAAAGTTCACCGATTCATTTTCCTATGTTTTAAGCAGTTCTTGTTTTTATCCGTCAGTGCCCTTGAGTCCGATTAGGGAAAGGATATAAATAAATACATAATAATAACAATAACACGGCATCCTTTTGTAAACATAGAGACACATGCAGGAGTGTAATCCACCTGCAAATTGTCCTGGCAAAAATAGAGCACATGTCTTTTGTTTTCCTTTCTTGCGACGCTACACAGACACACACAAAGAGAGAGAATTTGGCCGGCATCTGTTTCTAAGGAAGTGAGCTGGTTGTCTTGCATTGCAATGAGCTCAGCATGAAAAAAAAAAAGAGAATTAATATTTTGGAAACTAAGTTGTCACCCCCCCCCCCAATTTCCCCCTCCCGACAATTTCCCCAATATGTGTAGTGCTTAACTGTTGAGTCGTTCAGTGGATTATACAAAATGCAGAGATAAAGAGAATGAGGATTTAGATTTGGATATTGCAAAAGAGGATTAAAATTCAATTTGGGACCAGGTTGGGATAATTTCCGTCAATATAAGCAACAATGTGCTTAAGGATTCAGTCTATAACTTGCTTATCGCTTGATAAGTGGCAGTGGATTTCGTTCCTCTAGATCAGAAATAAGCAATAAATGGCAGCAGAGGGCTTTGCACAGCCCAGCGCTGGAGCAGAATTAATGTTTGGTACAAAATAATTCATGACTCGTTACAAGAGTCGCAAGCAAATTTGAATATCCTGCAGGAGTGATGCATTTGGTACTGGGCGGCACAATTTAGGACTTATCAGGATGAATTTAGTCCACCAGCCATGTTTCACGGCCTGTGTCAGGAAGCCGGCTGCCACCATCTTTTTCAGGAAAGACAGAGAAACCAGGAGATTTATCCTGCTAGGATATGGTCTAACAAAGTGTTTAAATAGGTCAAGTTAAACCAGTTTGCGATCCTAAATGCTTTCTTGAAATCTTACCTCACTGTCCCAGTCCAGAAGATCTGCATGCATATGGGGGTTTCCCGGCAGGTACCACATTCCTGTTCTGCTTCAACTTCTTCACCAGATTGTCTCCTGGAAATCATGGGACATGCTGACATGTCGTGTGGCTGACCCGCATGTTAAGTTGAGGGTGAACATATCAGACGACACAGCGATTCTTCAAACAGCTCTTGTTTATTCAGAGGCCAGAACAGAACTGAGCTGAAGGGCTCAGTCAGCATGCTTATATAGAGCTCCAGTACAACGTTACTGTAGCAACTTCATAAAACTATCCAATCACTGAACGTCACTTTCGATCCTTCATTTGCATAACTATCTACAGTATCCCCCTGCTGGCCCAGGGTGAGAACTTCAGTACATAACACCGCAACCATGTGAATATGGCCACTGCAGAACTTAAAAATAAAAATAAAAATAAATTATTTTTCAATTTTTCAAATTAACAATAGTAATAAACACACACACACACACATTTTCTGTTTCACAATTTTGAATACTCATTTAAATATCCTTGAAATATCAATGACTTCCCTTCTTCCCTTTCTGTGGTTCAATTTACATAACCACATATCCCTGCATATTTTACATAAATTCAGTATTCCATTGTTACATCCATCAAAACTTATCTACACTGTTGAATTTATCTTAATGCTGCCAAGATTTTCTTCTTTTTTTTAAATGATATTTATTAAAATTTCAGAGAATACAAGAATTACACAAAAACAAAAATAAAAATACAAGAAAATATAAAATACAAAATACAGAAAAAAGAATAAAAGACACTTAAAAAGAAAAAAAAAGAAAAAGAAAAATGAATCAATCTTTCCATAACTTACATTCATATCCTTGTTTCCCTGACCTCCTCATACCTCCCTTTTTTGTATTCCAGTTCAATTAGTTAAGTCAGCAATTTCTTTCCCTCTTTGTTTTCTCATGATTCTTTAACTTAATATACTATAACTTTAAATTTTCATCTGTTATCAATCCTTTTTTACATACACCTTTATAGCATTACTGCTTAAACCACCTAGCTTTATTCCAACATCATTCTAACATTCATTAATTTTACAATATTTCTGTAAATAGTCTTTAAATTTCTTCCAATCTTCTTCCACCGACTCTTCTCCCTGGTCTCGGATTCTGCCAGTCATTTCCGCCAATTCCATGTAGTCCATCACCTTCATCTGCCATTCTTCCAGAGTGGGTAGGTCTTGTGTCTTCCAATACTTTGCAATAAGTATTCTTGCTGCTGTTGTGGCATACATAAAGAAAGTTCTGTCCTTCTTTGGCACCATTTGGCCGACCATGCCCAGGAGAAAGGCCTCTGGTTTCTTCAGAAAGGTATATTTAAATACCCTTTTCATTTCATTATAAATCATCTCCCAGAAAGCACGTCCACCAAAGGTGAAAGAATGTACCTTCAGTTTCTTTACATTTCCAACATTTATTATCGGGCAAGTGATAGATTTTTGCAAGCTTGACTGGTGTCATGTACCACCTGTATATCATTTTCATAATATTCTCTCTTAAGGCATTACATGCCGTAAACTTCATACCTGTGGTCCATAACTGTTCCCAGTCAGCAAACATAATATTATGTCCAACATCTTGTGCCCATTTAATCATAGCAGATTTCACCGTTTCATCCTGAGTATTCCATTTCAACAGCAAGTTATACATTCTTGACAAATTCTTAGTTTTGGGTTCTAACAGTTCTGTTTCCAATTTGGATTTTTCCACCTGGAAGCCAATTTTCTTGTCCAAATTATATGCCTCCATTATCTGATAATAATGAAGCCAGTCTCGCACTTTGTTTTTTAATTTTTCAAAACTCTGTAATTTCAGTCTATCTCCATCTTGTTCCAAAATTTCCCAATATTTCGGCCATTTGGCCTCCATATTGAGCTTTTTCAGAGCTTTCACTTCCATCGGTGACAGCCACCTTGGGGTTTTGTTTTCTAATAAATCCTTGTATCTTATCCAGACATTAAACAGTGCTTTCCTGACAATATGGTTTTTAAATGCTTTATGTGCTTTGACCTTATCATACCACAGATATGCATGCCATCCAAATACATTGTTAAAACCTTCTAGATCCAAAATGTCAGTGTTTTCAAGAAGCAGCCATTCTTTCAACCAGCAAAAGGCTGCTGATTCATAGTAAAGTTTAAAGTCTGGCAGGGCAAATCCACCTCTTTCCTTTGCATCTGTTAATATTTTAAATTTTATTCTAGGCTTCTTGCCCTGCCAGACAAATCTAGAAATATCTCTCTGCCACCTCTTGAAACAGTCCATTTTGTCCACAATTTGCAATGTTTGAAACAAAAACAACATTCTAGGCAATACATTCATTTTTACCGCAGCAATACGACCCAACAGTGAAAGCTTCAAATTTGACTAGATTTCTAAATCTTTTTTCACTTCAGCCCAGCACTTTTCATAGTTGTCTTTAAATAAATTCCTGTTTTTTGCTGTCATGTTAATCCCCAGGTATTTAACTTTCTTGACCACTGTTAAACCTGTCTCATTCTGAAACCTCTCTCTCTCCATTGGTGTTAAATTTTTCTCTAAAACCTTGGTTTTTAACTTATTCAATTTAAATCCTGCAACTTGACCAAATTCTTGAATCAGTTCTAAAACCCTTTTGGTACTAGATTCTGGCTCCTGTAACATCAATACTAAGTCATCTGCAAATGTTCTCAATTTGTACTGTTTGGCTCCGACCTGTATACCTTTAACCAACTGGTCCCTTCTAATCATATTCAGCAAAACCTCCAGGACCGATATAAAAAGCAATGGGGAGATTGGGCAACCTTGTCGTGTCCCTTTTTCTATCTTAAATTCTTCCGTCACCACATTATTTACAATTAATTTAGCCTTTTGTTCAGAATATATTGCACTTATACCGTTTTCAAAGCCTTGGCCTACCCCCATACCCTGTAAGTTCTTCTTCATAAAGCTCCAAGAAATGTTGTCAAAAGCTTTCTCCGCATCCACAAATATTAAAACTGCCTTAGTATTTATATTCACTTGTAATTTTTCTAAAATATTTATTATGTTTCTCACATTGTCAGATAGATGTCTACCTGGGAGAAAGCCTGCTTGGTCTTTATGTATCTCTTCCACTAACACTCTTTTTAGTCTTTTAGCCAAGATATCTGCAAAATTTTTGTAATCCACATTGAGCAGTGATATGGGGCGGTAGTTCTTAAGCTGCGTCTTTTCAGTCTCTGTTTTCGGTACCAGTGTGATATACGCTTCTTTCCACGACTCTGGTGCCCTTTTCCCCTCCATTATTTCGTTGCAGACCTCTTTCAAAGGTTGTACTAACCATTCTTTTAAAGATCTGTAGTATCTAGAAGTCAGTCCATCCGGTCCTGGAGATTTACCCAATTGCATATTCTGAATGGCACCTTCTATCTCCTGTTCAGTTATTTTATAGTTCAACATTAATTTATCTTCTTGAGAGATTTTTTGTAATCCATTTGTTTTCAAAAATCGGTCTACATCAGTTTCTTTCTGTGGCCCTTGTGTATATAGTTGTTTAAAGTACCTCTGGAAACATTTTCTAATCTCAGCTGGGTTCTGTATATTCCTTCCTTCCACTTCTAAATTTGTAACTGTATTTAATTTTTGTCTTTTTTTCATTTGCCAAGCCAGCAATGAAAATGAAAAAATGCTGCCAACATTTTCAAATGTATACAATTTCCCCCATATATTCAATAAACATTTCCCAATCTTCTTTAAACATATGTTCTTCTGGTTCTCTTATTCTATATGTTAAGTCTGCAAGCTGCACATATTCTATCAGCTTAAGTTGCCATTCTTCTTTAGTTGGGACCTCGCTTGTTTTCCATTTTTGGGCTAACAAAACACGGGCCGCAGTAGTGGCATACATAAGTAACCTTTTTTGACACCTGGAAATTCACATACATAGTTTTTAGACTATGTCTGAAGTCTGCTTTTGGGGGGGGGGGCTTTGATTTGCAATTTTTGATCTGCCCCCCCTACTTGGCGCCCCTGCTTACCTTTCATCCGCTCTTTCCAGGAACAGTCCACACTTTAAAACTCTGTGTCCAAGTATTTTATTTTATTTTTGCTTTGGAGCTTTCCCCATGAAAACCTGTTCTTTACCACTGAATCAGAGCAAGCTGTTTGTTGCACTTCAGCTTTAAAGAGCGGGTTTTCACACGGAAATCTCAAGAGCAAAACATAAAACAAACAAAAAAGCACTCAGACACACAGCTTTAAAGTGTAGACCTGTGCCTGGAAAATGCATGATAAAAGCTAACTGTGGATAAGCTCTTGGTTGGAGAACCAGGCCACAAAAATTGGAGAAGTTAAGTTTTCAAAGTGTTTTGATTCACATTTTGCTTTAGAAAGTGAAAATTAGGTAGCCTGATGACTTATCAATGAGAAACTTAACACACAACAAATTAGGAATAGATAAATAATAAAGTTTCCAGAGCCCTTCAGATCATAGCTGTCAACTTGCAGATTTGAAAATAAGGGACCAGCAGCCTCGAAAATAAGGGATCAGCAGCCAAAATAAGGGATTTCCCAAGCACAGGTATGTTTGACTTTTGAGCCCCTCCGAGGCAAAGGCAGAAAGCCCAGCCAGCAGCCAAACGAAGCCTCAAGCGGTGGTTCTCACAGCGCAGCAACCCGG
Organism: Podarcis pityusensis; assembly: GCF_964106645.2. NCBI lineage: Eukaryota > Metazoa > Chordata > Lepidosauria > Squamata > Lacertidae > Podarcis > Podarcis pityusensis. The sequence goes on along the minus strand of NC_138039.1, from coordinate 41,759,337 downwards.
CAAAGGGGATGGAGCAAGGGAAACCACCGTCACCTCTCCGCTGGGAAGCGCTGAGCAAAGGCGAGTCCCCAGGCAACGCGGCCGATTTGATCAGTGCAAGGCATGCAATCTCCACCCCCCCCCCAGTCATTCTTAGACTCCTTATTGGGTGAGCAACGCAGCCAAGCAACCCAGTTGGAGCCTCCCTCCTCCCTGGCTGGCAGGGAGGGAGGGAGAGGAGCTGCTTCCTTTGAAACCCGGGAAATTTAAGGGACATCATCAATAAGGGACAGCAGCAGAACACGATGCTGGGATAAGGGAGTTTCCCGCCAAATAAGGGACGGTTGACAGCTATGCTTCAGATGAGATAGATTTACAACTTCTCTATACTCAGGTTTGTATAGATTAATCGGTAGGAGAGCTAATGCAATGAGAATCTTCCTTGGGCAGAGATAGTGGCTTCCCCCCTCAAATGACTGTTCCCCAAACCTTTAAGTTGTCAGCAGGGGAAACTTGCCCGAATGTGAGCAGAATTCCCACTTGCTATTTTAGCTATAGCTGGAAGCTACTTTCTGCCAGAGCTGTAGATAATGGCATGAAGAATCACCAAGGCATAGAGCATGAGGAAGAGATTATATAATTAAGTCCTTCTATAAACCTGCCAATGTAATAGAAGCTTCCCTGCTGCCTAGAAAATTTAGACAGGAGATGTTTACCTCAATCCCTCCTCACTGCGAGGGTGTGCTCAGGATATGGTTTTATTGTATCGTTATGTGAAACCTATTTAAGGATGCCATCTTTATTTCTCAAAGAGATCCTCTGCCTGGGGTTGGGAGGAGGCTGAGTCCCTTCTCTTTTGCAAGTCAGACTCCAGTACATTATTCAGTGCTTGTGTGTTTCAGCTACTAATCTTAAAAGCAGAAAGTGCCTAGATTTCTATCATTTGGAGAGAGAGAAAACCAGAAAAGACATTAGTATCCAGGATGCATGAAAGCTTGTGTGTGAGAGGGTGTGTATTTCTGCCTTCCCACATACTGACTTCATGTATTTGGGAAATTTACCCACAAAGGAGAATGTGGTATTTTTGCTATGCAATATCTTAACCATTGAGATTTTGACCATCTTGGTTGTGAGTTCTGGAAGACCTGCTCTCTGCAGGCCATTTCCCACCTGACTGACTCCAGCTACAAAAGCTGAGGCTGATGAAGAGGCCAGAGACCATATCAGCTGTCTCTTAGTGCAGGTCATTGAGTCTGACCTGACAGCCTGACTACCTATCAGGATTGTCACGCAGTGGTAAATTAATCAAAGCAGAGTCTTCTTCATAAACAGAATACAGTCACACTTTATGTTACATTTGCTTCATGTTACGTTTTTTTCAGGTTGCGTCCCGCAGCGACTCGGAAGTACCAGAAAGGGTTACTTCTGGGTTTCACTGCTCACGCATGCGCAGAAGTGCAAAATGGCGTCACGCGCATGTGCAGATATGGCGCTTCAGGTTGCAGGCTTTTCATGTTGCGAACGGGCCTCCGGAACGGATCTCGTTCGCAACCAGAGGTACCACTGTCCTTGAGAAAAATAAAGTCGTTCCTAAACAGCATAGTTAAAGAGCATGCACAGAGTGCTCATAGCAGCTACCTGACTCTTCACAGAGGCACAGTCTTAGTTACTGATTTGCTAGAGTCCTGGAGCCACTCTGGCTGCCTTAGCTTTACATAGCAACAACAATAGCACTACTCCACAGACTACTCCATACACAATCCATACAGCTCTCTCACTGAGCCCCATAGAGAGGTTGGCTGCTTATATAGGGAGAATGAGTCATCACCCAAGATGAGTCACAGTGACTTAGCAGTTTGCTGTTAACAGTTAGTAGTTTGCAGACTTAGGCTTGAATGATTGTGTGGGCCTTGTAGGCCTTATTGCTTCTTCTGCTCTTAAGAACCTTTGTCTCATGACAAGGATGCTGTCAGCAACTCCTGGCTGGCTGCCCAAGAAATTATAAAGACCAGGAAAAGTTTCTTACGGTCCTTTTTTATTTTAAACTTTACAGAGAGATGTTATAGAACCCAGCCTCTTTGATAATGGTGTTGCCCCGAGTGAATATCCACCCCACCCATCTCTCCTACTTCCTCGTTCATCATCATCATCTCCTCTATGGGTGCCACTAAGTGCCCTCTGTCTTAGAGCTCTTTGCTCTCCTACTTTTAAGGCTCACCAGGTTCTGGGAGATGGAGGGTCTGAAATGCATTCTAGTGACAACATGTCAGCTTGCTCCTCCTCTCCCATTACAGTGGTACCCTGGTTCTCAAAATTAATCCATTCCTGGCCGAAATATTGGGAAATTTTGGAACAAGAAGGAGACAAATTGAAATTGCAGAGTTTCGAGAAACTAAAAAACAAAGTGAGAGATTGGCTTCATTATTATCAGATAATGGAGGCATATAATTTGGATAAGAAAATTGGCTTCCAGGTGGAAAAATCAAAACTAGAAACAGAACTGTTAGAACCCAAAACTAAGAATTTGTCAAGAATGTATAACTTGCTGTTGAAATGGAATACTCAGGATGAAACGGTGAAATCTGCTATGATTAAATGGGCACAAGATGTTGGACATAATATTATGTTTGCTGACTGGGAACAGTTATGGACCACAGGTATGAAGTTTACGGCATGTAATGCCCTAAGAGAGAATATTATGAAAATGATATACAGGTGGTACATGACCCCAGTCAAGCTTGCAAAAATCTATCATTTGCCCGACAATAAATGCTGGAAATGTAAAGAAACTGAAGGTACATTCTTTCACCTTTGGTGGACGTGCCCAAGGATTAAGGCTTTCTGGGAAATGATATATAATGAACTGAAAAAGGTATTTAAATATACCTTCTTGAAGAAACCAGAGGCCTTTCTTCTGGGCATTGTCGGCCAATTGGTGCCAAAGAAGGACAGAACTTTTTTTTATGTATGCTACAACAGCAGCAAGAATACTCATTGCAAAGTATTGGAAGACACAAGATCTACCCACTTTGGAAGAATGGCAGATGAAGGTGATGGACTATATGGAATTGGCAGAAATGACTGGCAGAATCCGAGACCAGGGAGAAGAGTCGGTGGAAGAAGATTGGAAGAAATTTAAAGACTATTTACAGAAATATTGTAAAATTAATGAATGATAGGATGATGTTGGATAGTAATTAAGCAGTTTCCAGCTGTAATGCTTTAAGAGAATATGAAAAAAAGGGTTATAAATGGGTTAAAATCTAATGGTAAGGATTTGCTGAACCAATAAATTGAAGTGGAATACAAAAAAGGGAGGTACGAGGAGGTCCGGGAAACATGTTAAAGGAAAATAAGTAATAGAAAATATGTGTGTTTTTAATTGTTTTTATTTTGTATTTTTCTTTTTTCTTTTTCATTTTCACTGTAATATTTCAAAAAACCTTAATAAATATCTTATAAAAAAAAAATTTAATCCATTCCAGAAGTGCATTCCAAAACCAAAGCGTTCCAAAATCAAGGCGCACTTTCCCATAGAAAGTAATGCCAAACGGATTAATCCGTTCCAGACTTTTAAAAACAACCCCTAAAACATCAATTTAACATGAATTTTACTGTCTAACGAGACCATTGATCCATAAAATGAAAGCAGTAAACAATGTACTGCAGTCACACAATCAATCAATCAGTAGCTGAACTGGGTTCCACACAGTCACAAAAACAAAACAAAAAAGCCGCAAAAACAAAAACGCAAAATAAATAGCAAAAACAGACAGAGCTCAGCATCACACTCAAAACAGAAGCGTAACACTCAAAATGGAGCACGTTCGGTTTCTGGAAAAAGTTCACAAACCGGAGCACTTACTTTTGAGTTTGCAGTGCTTGGGTTCCAAGGTGTTTGAGAACCAAGGTGTTTGAGAACCAAGGTACCACTGTATTTCCCAACTATTCCCCTCATCTGCCTCTGAGCTGTGACCTTCCACAAACCTTTCTTGTAAATCTATACTGTCTTTCTCTTCCTCCTGCCTGGAAGGGTCAGGATGAAGAAGAAGAAGAAGAAGTAGAAGAGAGTTTGGATTTGGTATCCCGCTTTATCACTACCCGAAGGAGTCTCAAAGCGGCTAACATTCTCCTTTCCCTTCCTCCCCCACAACAAACACTCTGTGAGGTGAGTGGGGCTGAGAGACTTCAAAGAAGTGTGACTAGCCCAAGGTCACCCAGCAGCTGCATGTGGAGGAGCGGAGACGCGAACCCGGTTCCCCAGATTATGAGACTACCGCTCTTAACCACTACACCACACTGGCTGTCTCCACCACTCCTCCTCCTCTGCCCAGCCCCTGACAACCCCTAGACTGGAGACTCCATGCACTTTGCCACACTGCCTCAACTCTGGAAGTACTGTGCATCAGAGCTGCCAATCATCTGGCAACCACAGAGGCTGCAAGGGGCAGGATATAGCCTCCTGTTCTTCTGTGTAATTTTAGTCACTGAGATGGGAGCATGATCTCCTGGCTCTTGCTTTGTAAGTGCAATGGAAGCCTTTGTGTTCCGAAACATGTAAAATGTCAATTTCTGAGGCCTCATGCTGTGGGCCCTGTCATGCTCATTTATATGAGGTTGGTCGCATTACAGTAATCCACTGACTTTGAAGCTGCTTTGCATGTGAAATCCTGTTGAAGAATGTAAAGTTTCTGATGAATCCCTGGCATGCTTGTCTTCTCAGGGTTTTTATGTGCCCCACCCTCCCCAGAAGAAGACAAACCATAGATTCCCAGGTTTTTCTACTTACCGGGGGGGAGTCCATCTTTCCTGGGGCCTCTCCTTATTGTGATTTTGGGAACACACTTTTGCAGAAGCAGCTCAACCCAAGTGGGCGCAGCCCAACGTGTTTTTTGCAAACTCTCCTCTTGTACTCTGTAAAGTTCCACACCTACTATTGACCAGAATCCAGAGGGGCGAAGTTTATGCATAATGACCAGAAAATGTGCGTAATTTTCTCTTCATGGGAGGATTATGTGCACCTTCACCATGAGATCTGATGAATGTGAAAAATGGCTGATTGTTGCGCCCATTAACCACTCAGCATACTTTAAAATATATAGAAAGAAAATATATGTGAATATATATAATATGGAGGGTTAACTTCCAGTGAGGAAAGGTTTTTGTTTAGGTAAAAAGAATATGAGTAAGGGAGGCAACATGACAGATTAGGCATGGTTTGGAGAAAGTGTATTATAATACAAGAACTCAGGCACAGTTTATGAGGCCATAGCTGTCAAGTGTCCCTTATTTGAAGGGACAGTCCTTTATTCCAGCACCATGTCCTGCTCCTGTCCCTTATTGATGGATGTCCCTTAAATGTCCCTTAAATGATGTCCCTTAAATTTCAAAGGAAGCAGCTCCTCTCCCTCCCTCCCTGCCGGCCAGGGAGGAGGGAGGCTCCAACCGTGTTGCTTGGCTGTGTTGCTCAACCAATAAGAAGTCTAAGAACGACTGGGGGGTGGAGCTTGCATGCCTTGTGTGTGGCTAGTTAATGCAAGCTGAGGGGGGTTTTGAATGCTGGACGCCATTTTGTTGCACGTGCTGCTGCAAACTTTGCAGTGCAAAGCCAGGCTGGGGAGCCATCTTAAGTTGAGGCTGCATAGGCCTTGTGGTGCATCTGATTCAGATTCTATTCAGTTGAACCTCTGGTTACAAAGTTGGTTGGACAGTGTTCTCGAAGCTACCAGCATGAGTTTGACCAGACTGCAGGAAGACTGGAGTGCCTGGAACAGGTGAGGCTGCAGGTCCCTTATTTTGGCTGCTGGTCCCTTATTTTCAAGGCTGCTGGTCCCTTATTTTCAAATCTGTAAGTTGACAGCTATGAATGAGGCTAAATATCAGAAAATTCTGGAAAGACTATACAAGTATTTCTCCACATAGTACATAGTTAAACTATGAACTTAGTTCCCATAAGATGTAGCAGTGGCCCAAAATGACTTTAAAAGAGGATTAGACAAATTTCTGGAGGATATGGCTAGCAATGGCCACTAGCCTCAATGACATACTCTCCAACATTCCTCAGATGATATTTCTCACTCCCCGCAACTGACCCTTCTTGACCCCCAAATTTTTGTTGTCCCCCCGCAAGGCATTTCCTATCGGAAGAAGGGCAAGTGCTGCCACCACTTCACCAACGGGACACAGCACACACACCCTCCACAGTCCTGAGAAAACCCCTTAACCCCTATTTTATTTTATTTTGTCGTTTGGCAGATTCACAGAAAGAAAAACACACACCAATAAATAAATTTTGGAAATTATTATTATTATTACAGTGGTACCTTGGGTTAAGAACTTAATTTGTTCTAGAAGTCCGTTCTTAACCTGAAACTGTTCTTAACCTCAAGCACCACTTTAGCTAATGGAGCCTCCTGCTGCCGCCACGCTGCTGGAGCACGATTTCTGTTCTCATCCTGAAGCAAAGTTCTTAACCTGAGGTAATATTTCTGGGTTAGCGGAGTCTGTAACCTGAAGCATATGTAACCTGAAGCTTCTGTAACCCGAGGTACCACTGTATTATTATTTATTCCCTAGCCACTCTGGGAGGCTCCCAACAGAATATTAAAAACAGAATTTAAAAAAAACATTAAAAACTTGCCTAAACAGGGCTGCCTTCTAATGTCTTCTAAAAGTCAGATAGTTTTTTATTTCCTTGGCATTTGACGGGAGAGCGTTCCACAGGGTGGGCACCAGCACCGGGAAGCCCTCTGCCTGGTTCCCTGTAACCTCACTTCTCGCAGTGAGTGAACCATCAGAAGGCCCTTGGAGCTGGACCTCAGTGTCCGAGCGAACAATGGGGGTCACAACGCTCCTTCAGGTATACTGAAGGAAAGGGACCAGATTAGATGAAGACACACAAAGCTTTTTTAAAAAAATAATATAAAATTGGGACTCCTTGCGCACTGTTCTGCTCCTGCTTTCTTCCTGAGTAGGGTGGCCCTGCCCTCTGCCTGTCCCTCAGAGCCACATGCAGTAGCCTCTCCTCGTCCCTCCAGCAGCCACTATGAGCTGCCCAAGGGAGGAGGCTGGCAGCAGCAGCCATGGAGAGGCCATGGGTGTCAGGACGAGCTTGAGACAAGCACCTCTTCCTCCTCCCTGAGCTCAGTGGCGGCAGCACTGGCAGGGAAAATGGTGACATTCCAGGATCAAATCAGAAGCCAGGATGGCTTTTGTCATTCTGGGACTGTCCCTGGAAAATTGGGATACTTGGAGGGTATGCAATGACTTTGTCCTTCCTTTACCTTCAGACGCAGTGTGCCTTGAATACTTGTTGTTGTTGTTGTTGTTTAGTCGTTTAGTCGTGTCCGACTCTTCGTGACCCCATGGACCAGAGCATGCCAGGCACTCCTGTCTTCCACTGCCTCCCACAGTTTGCTGGTAGCTTCGAGAACACTGTCCAGCCATCTCGTCCTCTGTCGTCCCCTTCTCCTTGTGCCCTCAATCTTTCCCAACATCAGTATCTTTTCTAGGGAGTCTTCTCTTCTCATGAGGTGGCCCAAGTACTGGAGCCTCCGCTTCAGGATCTGTCCTTCCAGTGAGCACTCAGGGCTGATTTCCTTAAGAATGGAGAGCTTTGATCTTCTTGCAGTCCATGGGACTCTCAAGAGTCTCCTCCAGCACCATAATTCAAAAGCATCAATTCTTCGGCGATCAGTCTTCTTTATGGTCCAGCTTTCACTTCCATACATCACTACTGGGAAAACCATAGCTTTAACTATACGGACCTTTGTTGGCAAGGTGATGTCTCTGCCTTGAATACTAGTTGGTGGTAATCACAAGTTGGGAGAGTGTTGTTGCTCTCAGAACCTGTCCTGGGGCTCCTGGCAGGCATCAGGAAATGGGAAACTGGAATAGATGGACCTTAAACCAGATCGAGCAAGCCTCTTCTTACACTCTTACATTCTGAGTCTTCCTTCAGTTTTTCATCTGCAAACATTAGGGAAAGTGGGCATGATCCCACTCTACCTACCTAGAAGTTCACATCCATGCATATTTTGAATGAACGAGGGTATTCTCCTCCTTCACCTCGTATCAGCAGCTGGTTTGAAGGACAAGATGAGGCAATCAATGTATTTATAACAGCATCTCCTTAAAGCTTTCCTCTAATAAAATGCCTGTCAAATTTTATGATAAGACCTCACACTGCTGGGATTTCTTACTCAGCTATAAAAGTTGCCTTAAGCAACTTCCTCACATACATGGACTCTATTCTAAGCCTGTTGAAATCAGCAGATTCAGGAAGAGACCTCAGCGGCATTGTTCTGGTGTTGTATTTGTTTTCCTAAATCCCCTGCCTGCAGTTATGTTCTTATATTTCACAGCTTTTTTACATGACGGAAAATGTGTGTGTGTGTGTGTGTGTGTGTGTGTGTGTGTAGAAGGGTATATAAAAAAGTAAATGAATAAAGATTACAAGGTCATAGAAAATGTCAATGCTAGCATTTTCCCCTACACCATGGTATTCCTCTAGTTCCTAGTGGGAGTGATTATGCTCTGTATCCTGCCCAACATGGAAAACCACAGAGGGAGCCTGGGTTGCCCCAGTCAGTGGGGAAGCCAAACTGTAACCTCTTTGGTCAGCACACCACTGCCCTGCCTATGAAAAAGGGTTCAAAGCATTGGAGAATAATAGCCACTTACTTGGGGTTCAAGTGAAATGGCTGTTTGCTTCCCAGTGTATCCTCACTAAGAGGGGCATCCTCATACATGAATTGGTGCAAAATGGTCCATTTAAATAGACCAAACCAAACTATGGGGAGCAGGTGGCACCGAGACCTGGAGCCATCTGGGTCCAACCAATCTTAATAAATTTGAGCTGAACCTGGGCTCCATCTGCTCAGCTAATGTGGGATTCCCCACCTGCCCACCCTGTTTAAATGTGGTCCTGCCCGAAGGTGAGCAGGCAGGCCAGGGTGAGGCCCTTGCTATGGATCATTCGGGCACTGTATTCTTCGCCAAGGAGTCATCTTCCCTGCAGAGAAATTGGCTTTTCTGCAGTTTTTCGCCTATCTCATAGCAAATGTCACAACTTTGGTGGAAAAGGCATTGGGTTGGATCTTTAGTCATTCAGGTACCTGGTTAAAGAAGTCCAGGAAGGAGTAACGTTGTCCAGGAGCCCAAATGCTGGCCAATGGGCCATAGCACTCCATTAGAAGAGGCCCTTGATTCACTTGATGCATGCCAAGGGACTTCCCACGACCCAAGGTTGACCCACCCACCTTTTATGATCAACCAGCACTAAGACTGCCATTTGTCTGGATATTCCCAGGTGAATTTTTGCTGATTCATCAAAATGTCTGGGAAAGCCACTTCCGCGATAACGAGGAGGTGGGGTTGCTGGCTTCACGCCCCTCCCCCACTCTCGCGGGGCTGGCTCCAGCCCCTGTGATAGCTAAGGGAATCCTCGGCCGCATCATACCCCGGGGCCAGCCAATCGGCTGGCTCTGGGGGCGGGGCCTCGGGTATTTAGATCTGCCGCAGCCAAGGCTCCCCCTCTTTCCCTCGCTGCAGCTGACCCGGTTTTCCCTCCCATCCCACCCTCTTTAGGCTAGGTTCTCTGACGTTGCTATGAACTCCGGTTGGTCGCCGTCAAGGGGCCTGGTAGGAATTTTCCCAAATGGCAGATTGGCACCAGCCATTTGGTTTTCGCCTACCTCATAGCACACCATCACAACTCTTCGGTATTGGCGGTTAGGCATTGGTGGGGGCACTGTTCTATTGTTATGCAGATGAAGGGGGGAAGGAGCGCCATCACCTCCCCCCAAACAAGGGTAGTCCGGTAAAGGATTCCGGGGGGCGTGGCCTTGTCCTAAGCCTATGGAGGTGTGGGCCCGCGGCACGCCCCCACGTGGTGACACTGGGGGGAGGTCCTAGTTGACGTGCCTCAGCAGGACTCCTCCCACTGGTGGTTAACCCTTACCGGCCATCAAGCCGGTTAGTAGTTAGGACCAATGCCTAAGCCAATACCGCTCAATTCCTGTAATCAATAAAGTTGTGGCCTAATTCGACCCATTAACCTGAATTCTTGTGTCCTGTGTCTTCATTTTCCTTGGGGGGAGGCGGGAACTCGCCATGCAAAACCCAGATATATGGCAAGGGGGGGGGTTAAAAAAACACCCTACCAGCAGGTGATCCTGGGCACATACCCGGTGTCTTCACCAAAAGCTATTTACATCTGTAATATTTTTTTTTTAAAAAAAATTGTTGCCTATTTCCACCCAAACCTGGTGTCCTGTGTTTCATTTAACTCCTAGCTGGTCCCCACACCAAGCTGCATACATCCTGTGCCTGGGCATGCAAATTCTTAAGAAGCTATATCAGAGCTATTGTAAACCATTTGGAGAACTGCCACATTGATGATGGTGCAAATGTTTCTCTCTGGTGCTCCAGAGGAGGAGGGACAAGAAAGGACATTTTGCACTAAATAACTTTACAGATACAGTGGTACCTCGGGTTACATACACTTCAGGTTACATACACTTCAGGTTACAGACTCCGCTAACCCAGAAATAGTACCTCGGGTTAAGAACTTTGCTTCAGGATGAGAACAGAAATAGTGCTCTGGCGGCGCGGCGGCAGCCAAAGGCCCCATTAGCTAAAGTGGTGCTTCAGGTTAAGAACAGTTTCAGGTTAAGAACGGACCTCCGGAACGAATAAAGTACTTAACCCGAAGTACCACTGTAGTTTGTGCTGTTTTCCAGTGGAACAGGGGATAGATGACCCACCTATTAGGGGTGCTATAGTGCAATATTTTCTGCATTACCATGGGAGTTAGAATAATTGGCCTTTGAGATCCCTTCTGACTCTTAATCTTGTCTTTGGGGCATGCCTGTCTTGCTAAAACATTCCTAGCATCAGTTGCTGGAGATGCTGTTCTGCAGAGTCCATCTTCCTCCATAGGTCCTTTAGAAATCAGTGTGCCAACATGTTGTTGGACATAACATAATGATGGCTGACTGGGAACAGTTATGGACCACAGGTATGAAGTTTACGGCATGTAATGCCTTAAGAAAGAATATTATGAAAATGATTTATAGGTGGTACATGACACCAGTCAAGCTTGCAAAAATCTATCATTTGCCCGATAATAAATGTTGGAAATGTAAAGAAACTGAAGGTACATTCTTTCACCTTTGGTGGACGTGCCCAAGGATTAAGGCTTTCTGGGAGATGATTTATAATGAAATGAAAAGGGTTTTTAAATATACCTTTCTGAAGAAACCAGAGGCCTTTCTCCTGGGCATGGTTGGCCAATTGGTGTTAAAGAAGGATAGAACTTTCTTTATGTATGCTACAACAGCAGCAAGAATACTTATTGCAAAGTATTGGAAGACACAAGATTTACCCACTCTGGAAGAATGGCAGATGAAGGTGATGGACTATATGGAACTGGCGGAAATGACTGGCAGAATCCGAGACCAGGGAGAAGAGTCGGTGGAAGAAGATTGGAAGAAATTTAAAGACTATCTACAGAAATACTGCAAAATTAATGAATGTTAGAATGATGTTGGATTGAAGGTAAGTGGTTTTTAGCAGCAATGTTATAAAGGAATATGTAAAAATGGATTGTTAACAGGTGATAATCTAAAGTTATAATATATTAAGATAAAATCAAAGAGGGAAAGGATTTGCTGAATTAACTAATTTGAACTGGAATACAAAAAAGGGAGGTGTGAGGAGGTCGGGGAAACAAGCAAATGAAAGATAAGCTATGGAAAGACTAATCTGTTTTTTAACTGTTTTTACCTTGTATTTTCATTTTCTATTTTTTTCTCTCTTTTTTCCTTTCTTTTTTCGCTTATTTTTGTAATGTGTTGAAACTTTAATAAATATCTCTTAAAAAAATAAAATAGAAATCAGTGTGCCATATCCAATGTTCTCTGCCCACCTGCTCAAGAGCTCCTCTGATAGGAATCCAGTGCAGTGATTGTGCTAGCAGAAGCTTGCGTGAAACAGCTGGTTACTGAGCAATCCATTAAGCAACGTTTGTTTTTTTTTGCCAATGTACTTGTTTTTCCAAGTGCAAAATGTTTCTTGCAGCACGACAAGCTTATCACTAAGTGACCTTAACTTACTGCTATGTGGGATACAGCCCAGGATGGGGTGAGGATGCATCTGATTTCTGATATGCATGTGTGTAACTGCAGGGGAAATAAGGTTGCATACCATGCCTAGTTGGCATATTGGACACTGCAAATGCAGCGGTGCATTCTGAAGTGTGATGTCCCCCTCTGCCCTTGCATGTTTAACTTTTAATGTAAGTATTCATAGAGGGTTTTTCCCCTGCCTCTCCCCAATAGTCAGCAGAAACTACTGAAGGCCTGGCTGATTTCCCAAATGTACTTGGAAGTTACCACCTGCATGCAGAAACTGCTACAGCCTTCTTTTGCTTCTGTGCAGGGAGAAAGTCCCAGAGTAGAACAGACCTTCTGCAGAATGCACAATAACTTTGTCACAATTGTGGATATCAAACAAAGTGTTTAGCAGCTGCAACACCTTTATCCCAGAGTTATGCACTGAGCAATCAGTTTTCTGGAAGTGTAGCCTTGCCGCTCACAATGGAATTCACATGCGCATTCTTAATATTAGCGTATTTATTATTTGTATGCCGCTTAATACCAAAATAGGCATCTAAGAAGTTTACAAAGAAAAGAAAAGGTAACACAAAGATTAATATATAAACCTCCATAATTAAAATTAACAATGAAACAATCAAATTGTAACATAAAAGAAACAGTCATGATTAAAATATGTAATAAGACAATCCCATTAACACAATGTATCAGTCAAAATATTTGGGGCACCCTCTTTTGAAGCAATAGTTAGCTTGGATATAATGAACAATACATGGATGCGCGTGCCGCTGTGGGTTAAACCACAGAGCCTAGGGCTTGCCGATCACAAGGTCGGCGGTTCAAATCCCCACGACGGGGTGAGCTCCTGTTCGGTCCCTGCTCCTGCCAACCCAGCAGTTCGAAAGCATGTCAAAGTGCAAATAGATAAATAGGTACCGCTCCAGCAGGAAGGTAAATGGTGTTTCCATGCACTGCTCTGGTTTGCCAGGCTTGAAGAAAGCGAGCCTATTCCCAAGTGCCTCCATCTCCAACCCCGCTGGCTCTCGGAGCTCTTTTCAAGAGCTTACCGGGGCACAGATTTTCCAGCATTTCACATGTCCAAGCTGCTGTGACAAGGGAACTGGAAGCAGTACAAAAAGAGGACTTTTCCAAAGTTTCCAACAGTTCTACGAAACGTTGTCAACGGTGCATTGTATCAGAGGGGGCCTACTTTGAATGCCTGTAGGGTTGTATGTTCGAATATTTCTCGCTGTCCGATTTCTGTGACCATTCACTGAACTTTCCGGTCACACTTTGTATATGGGAACAAGTTGTCCCCATTGGACTGGGATACTTTCCTCCAAGCAATTCTACGATTCCATGATTCTGTATCACTTTTTGATCTGGAGTAGCTAGGTACATCCTTCACTGCTGGCACTGATAAAAGCAACTGACAAGCAGTTGACTCTTGGAGGAGATTGTTTTAAGGCTGCCCTCTGAGCTGAACCATAACAATGGTACGTAAGGCAAACAGAGAGCAAAGCTTTGGCTAATTGCACCCACCCACACCACATAAGTCTTCTACGTTCACTGCTGCTGGGGAGGAACCTGTGCCAGAAGCACAGCAGGCAAATTAAAAAGAGATGGGAAAATATCTAGTGATTTAGATTGGCCAAATCACAAGGGCCTATTCCAAACAAATGCCAGATTTGCTGTGTCTGTGTTACATAGCCATCCACTGATCAGCGACCCAGATTGCCAGGAACACCTAATCATTATTCCTTGCAACTCCTCTTTTTTATTTTTCATTGGCTAGGAACTGTTACGGTTCCCCACACAAGCTCCGGATCTGGGCGCAAGCAGTTCCAGGAAGGCATGGGACCATCAGGCTCAGTATGAAAGTCATCAGTCTCTGGCTGCTGAGTTGCTAATATAACAGCCCTTTGATGTATCTCTTTGATGGAGATGAAGAGCTCAGCAGTGGCACATCTGCATTCCATGTAGAAGGCCCAAGGTTCAATCTCTGGCATCACCAAGTATGGCTGGGAGAGGTCCCTGCCTGAAATCCTGGAGAGATGGTGGCCATCACTGTAGATAGACCTTAAGCTACATGGACCATGTTCTTATCAGTGGTGAAGCTGCATGCTCTGCTACCGGGGGCGGACAGCAGGCATGGGTGTTGCTGGCACCCCCAAGGGCATGGCACGCCGCCCACAAGGGCATGGCGCGCCACCCGCAGGGGCGTGGTGTACGTTCTGGGGCCGTGGCGCACTGGTGTGCGGGGGTGTGTGTGTGTGCACAGCACTGTTAGGATATAGTTCCGTTCCACCTTAAAAGGGTACAGGCATGTGTGTCACATGCCTGTTTAATTCCAGCACACATCTGCTGGGAACTTCTGCTTGTATATAGTTTTTGCATTGCTGCTGTTTTGCTGGAGACGAAGGGAAGCAGGCATGTTTTCCTTTGTTCCTGAACTATGATGAATAAAATGCTGTACATTATGCTTACACATTTCTCTGTCCACCTCTTCTGCTGTGAGAAGATTTACACACTCTGCTGATAGAGCGTGCACGGGTCTCTAAACGTATCTGAGGCTCGTGTCGCAGATTGATGCTGTTCCAAGGGAGACCGGCTGCCGGCCGGTGGCTGGAGCCAGCTGGGGGCCTGCCTGATGCCCCCGTCTCCCCGGCAGTATCCCAACAGGTGCATGCCCAGGGGGGCCGCCGTGATGGCGCCCTACCAGAATAGTGGTGCCAGGGACAGTCTGCTCCCTCCACACCCCCGTTCCTCCGCCAGTGGTTCTTATGCAGCTCCTCGCTTTAAAAGGACCAGCCTTATTTTGTAGCAGGGTTGAAGCAACCTGCTCCATATGTGGACCCACTGTGGAGGGAGGGATGAAGCCAGGAACTGGTGCCTGAATAGTGCAAGCCTTTTTAAAAGCACCGACTCTAGCAGGAGAGTAGGTTGGGTGTGACAGCCTTGGGGGGTTGCTTCAGGCAGCAAAATAAGATAGACAAATCTGTCCGTTTCAGTTTCTCTCAATATCTCAGTATCCAACCGTAAGTCAGCATTTTGGTGAGAATTTTTGTCTGCAATTTTGCCTAATATATGCACTTTTCAAAACAATACAGTGTATTTGTGTATGTTATTTTCCTGTGGCACTCTACAGTACAAATGCCAAAGTGCAGACACATCATTCCCCAATCCTATCTTCCCAACCTGAACCCACAATCAGGATTGGAACCACCATAAAAAAACAGTGTCACCAGCTCCCAGTTTCATGAAGACAGAGCACTGTGGTTAATGATATCAACAGCTACCAGGAGATTAAACATGAACAGCAAGACCAAGGCAAATTCTGTCCAAAAACCACTCATCAACCCAGACTGAAAAGGTAATAATCACTTCCCTCCAAGAGTGTCTGTAGCTGGGATACTTGTGACCAGGCGATAGATGTCAAACATCCAGGTCCAAGGAAGGCTTTTTGTAAGCAGTGCCCATGTTCAGTAGTGGAACTTGGGTCTCCAATTTCAGCGGCTCCCTGTGCAATGCTGAAATTTGGTGTGCCCCACCACCTCAAACCTTCCATTCCTCATTATAGTTGCAGTGCCCCCTGTGGCACCACTGAGGCGCTACGCCTCTGCCACATGTACCATCCTGACCATAGCTGTCAACCTTCCCTTTTTTTGGCGAGAAATTCCCTTATTCCAGCACCGTTTCCCGCTGCTTCCTGCTGCTATCCCGGATTGTTAGATATCCTGTAGACTGTCCCCAGGACAGGTGAGGCTGCTGATCCCTTATTTTTGAGGCTGCTGATCCCTTATTTTCAAATCTGAAAGTTGACAGCTATGATCCTGACACCTGTTAGCCACACATGCTTGCACCAAGAATCATTAACCACTCCCTGGACTCCCTGCCCCACCCCCAGCAAGGGTCAAGAGAGGATGTCATGGGCTGAACAAGTATGGTTTGGAATACCAGTTCCTGGCGATGACAAGCAAGGAAGGGTCCAAACAGGACCAAATTAATGCCCGAGGCTGCCATGTGACATGTTGTTCCTAGCTATGCTTTTGAAAGTGTGCACATTCTACCTACATTATTTCATCACCAGTCAGCTTTGCTACCGCTACTTTCAATAAAATTATATTCTAAAGAAAGCTGAAGCAGTAGGGGTTTTTGTTTTTTTCTTGTTGAATAGATACTCCTGAAATTAAAGCAATCTCTGCAGATTTTGGTTGCTTTAAAGGTTGGTTGCTTTAAAAAAAAATATGGGAAAGGGAGCAGGGAGATCGCAATTTTTTTAAAAAAATTGCAGCAATTTGCCAGCATGTTGCAGGCCAATTCAGGGATGCTTCTCTCCTCGCCCCCCCCCCCATCAATCTGCTTCTAATGATGCTCCAAATGCAGTAATGGATGTAGCATCCCTGCTTTGACCTAAATTGGATTAGATGCCTCACTAATGCGATGTCGGCAAGTCAAATCAGCCCTTAATGCCACCAGGACGAACCTGTGGGGAATATCTGATCACTAATGCCCGCCTATGAGTTGGAAGAGAAACCCTATCTTTTGATTTAATAAAACCATTTTTATATTTCCCAAAGGTGGTTACATGTTAGAGCAAGATCAGCTAATTAGCAGAATTACTCTCTCTCTCTCGCTCTCTTTTAAATGGGAAGCTTCAGGACTCGCTGCTAAATTAGAACATACGAACCCCTGCAATCCTACAGAAACTGGCAGTTTCTTGCACACAGCCTTTCTGATAATTCTAAGCATCGTTGCGGCCCACAGAAGGATTTGGTCTTTGCCGTTCAGGGACTGAACTTAATGATGTGATTGAATCTCATAAAACATTGCTGCTAAAGAACTTAGGAAACATAAAAGGCATATATCCTTAATAAGTCCTATTAGGCTTGACTCACCTGGGCCTTTTTCAGCCGCATCACATTCATATTTAAACAAGGGGGGGTGGCAACTGTTCTAATTTTAGACAGTCATGACTGGCAGGCTTGCAGAGCTTTAAAGCCCTAAACAGCCGTGGCCCAGTATATCTGAAGGAGCATCTCCACCCCCATCGTTCAGCCCAGACACTGAGGTCCAGCGCCAAGGGCCTTTCTGGTGGTTCCTTCACTGCGAGAAGTGAAGCTTCAGGGAACCAGGCAGAGGGCCTTCTCAGTAGTGGCCCCCGCCCTGTGGAATGCCTTCCCATCAGATGTCAAGGAGATGAGTAGCTATACAACTGAAAATGAGCAAGGTCGCAACCAAAGAAGAATGGCAACTTAAACCAATGGAATATGCACAGCTTGCGGACCTAACATATAGAATAAGAGAACAAGAAGAACATACGTTTAAAGAAGTTTAAACGACTTCCGGGTTGGCGCCTCCGGCAATGCCGGATCTCCTCCGTTCGGGAGGAACTTGCTCTGTGAAAAACAGGGTCTGACTGCCACGGCGAAGGTGGAGACCCATTGAAATCACAAGCGGGAGAAGCTTGTGAACCTGGGATTCGGCTGGCACCTTTTGCGCCTCCCCTACTCGCGGGGAAACCCTGTTTTGGGGATCCGGAGCGACGTGGGGTGAGTGACGCGGTGCTTTGAATCGACTGCTTCTTTCACGGAGTGAAGCCGCATTGCTATTGCCGGAGAGCGCTGACTTTTTCCTGTGAACAATTGGATTTTAAACAACTACCCGTGAGTAGAACGGAAAATTGGACTTTTAAATACCTTAATTTGGCACTGAAGCGGGAAGGTCATAAACAGGAAGTCCGCCTTCCATTTTTGTAAATAGACTGAAGCAAAGACGTTACAAGTTAAAGTCTTTGAAAGCTTTTGGCAAAGGATTAAATTTCCATCGGTTTAAAATACAAAACCCCCCTTGGAAGCAGGAGAAGAGGGGGAAATTTTGGACCTAGTGAGCCTGCAGGAGAGAGTGAAAAATCAAATTACCACTGCTCTGAACCTGGGAATGGGCTGCCAGATGACGTTTGGAGAGAGTGCATTGACAGAACGGATTTGACAGCTAGCTAAATAAGAGTAAGATACTGTTTCCATTGTCCTCCTCTGTGTTTAAAAAAGAGGAAAAGTAACTGAAAATTGAAACTATCTTTAATGCTTGAGTTGTGCCTGAAAGAACTGATACAAGTGGAGACTGTTTCCCTCTAGAGGGAGCTTTTGAAACTGTTACAGGAGTGTAACTGGGGGATTTCCAGCTGCAGATAAGGATTCTGAGAACCAGAGATTGACCTTGGACCATTTAAAAATGTTGACAGGAGAGGCCATTGTGACTGTTTTATGTAAGATAAGCTGTTCGCTGGGACAGCTTCACAAGAAGATGGATGACATGACTTTTAAAGTTGATAATTTGGAACAGAAAGTGACTAATTTGAGTCAAAAAGCGAACACCAACACAGAAATAATTCAGGACTTGGTACAGGAATCCATTTTGGCAGGACAAATGGTGGAGGAGAAGGAGGAGAAGGAGAAAGCTGCTGTTGTTGAACGTAAAGTAATACAAGCGGGATCCGTGGCTTTACAGAAGCAAATTGAGGACTATAAGTTGAGGCCTTTTATGATTGAATCTAGGAAAAGTCAGACTTTGAGGAATGGATCCCGGCTTGGATTAAAGAAGGAAAGTTGGAAAGATCCCTCTATGCAGGGATTAACTGACTTTTGGGACATGGACTCGGGCCTGGAGGAGATTGAAGTTTTGGGGGCCTTTGGATTTGGAGGAATCTTGAAATATGCCCTGAAATACTTTATGGACTGTAGCTTCAACTATGGAAATTTGGCTGATCTGTTCAGAAGGAAGAAAAGGATTGACAGGTTGGAGTTTCCCCGAGATTTGCTTTTTAGCATTAAAGAAAATGAAGAAGACCTGCAGAAGGGACTTGGAAAAGAGTTAAGAGCCTCGGACATAAGATCACCAGGTTGATGGACTCTATGGAGTTGACGGAAAGGACTGGCAGAATCCGAAACCAGGGAGAGGAGATGGTGGAAGAAGATTGGAAAATTTAAAGTTTATATATAGACATATGGTAAAACTAATGAGTGATAGAAAAATGGTGGAATGATTTTTTATGGGCTTAGCAGAAATGTTATAAGGAATTAAGCATATATAAGTATTTTAGTTTTAATGGAAAATAAGGTTAAAAAATACGTTATGAACAATATGATAGAAAATGGAGAAAGATGGAAAGGATTTGCTGAAACAATTAATAGAAGTCGTATACAAAAAGGGAAGTGAGAGGAGGTTGAGGAAACAAGGGAATGAAAGACAGAGTACGGAAAAGGGATGATGTATGTTTTTAAATTGTTTTTGTTTTGTTTTATTTAGGGTTAAGGTTAGGGAGTGGGGTTTGTTTAGTTTAGTTTAATGTGTTTAGTTTTGAGTTTAGGTTGTGTTTTGCATTGTCTATATATTGTACTGTATTGTGTGTTTTTTTCCTCTCCTTTTTGCTTTCCTCCTTTGTCTTTTTTTCTGTTTTTCTCTTCCCTTTTTGTAATCTATAAAAGTAATAAATATTATTTTAAAAAAATAAAGATTGGAAAACATTTATTGAATATATGGAGGAAAATTGTGTATATTTGAAAACGTGGGCAGCATTAAGATAAATTCAACAGTGTAAATAAGTTTTGATGGATGTAATAATGGAATACTGAATGGTTTAGTTAAATATGTTAAATATGCAGGGATTTATGTTGTGCAAAATGAACCATGGAAAGAGAGGAAGGGAAGTCATTGATATTTTGAGGTTGTTTAAGTGAATATTCTAAAATGTAAAACAGACATTTAATAATTTTTTATTTTTTAAAAAAAAGAGATGTAGAAAATTATGCATTGTGCCTAATCAACCCCAAGCAAAGCTTCTGATAGTTACAAGTCATCCATGCAAACCAGGTGGGACCACTAGCAGAGATTTCCCTGAAAATAGCAGTGGTCAGGCAGATATTTTAGGAATCAGATGGTCTTAAGGTATCCTGCACCCAAGTTGTTAAGGGCCTTGTAAACTAATATAATAACCTTGAACGTGGCCCAGTGCAGCCAGTGCAACCAGCTGAGCACCAGAGTAACATGCAAGAGGCAGTCTGTACCTATCAACAGTTTAGCACCCGCTGAAGTTTCTGTACCAGGGTATCCTCATGTTGGTCATCACTGCCTAGTAACTTGGCTTCTCCTTTCTTTTTTCTTTGCTTGTCAATGATTTATGTATTTATTAAATAAATAAATAAACACCACCCCCCCTTTATCCAAGGATCAAAGGGCAGCTTACAATACAGTGGTACCTCGGGTTAAGTACTTAATTCATTCCGGAGGTCCGTTCTTAACCTGAAACTGTTCTTAACCTGAAGCATCACTTTAGCTAATGGGGCCCCCTGCTGCTGCTGCACTGCCGTGGCATGATTTCTGTTCTCATCCTGAAGCAAAGTTCTTAACCTGAAGCACTATTTCTAGGTTATCGGAGTGTGTAACCTGAAGTGTATGTAACCTGAAGCGTATGTAACCTGAGGTACCACTGTACAAAAACATAAAAAAATCTTCTTCTTTGGCTATCACTCATAGCCAAGTAGTATTGTCTTCCATGAACATGGTCTTAACAGTGATTCCATAAGTGACTGTGGAGGCCTATTCTGGATCCACATGTCCTTCCACAGTGGGAACATAGGTTTCCAGACGGGAGTTGATCATGGTGAGGGTTTGCCAAGCGTGCCTTCCTCTTAGCTCATTTCTCCCTTTCGTCCTGAGTTCAAGCATCTTCAAAGTCCATGACACCTTTGGTAAAGGCTGTTCTCCAATTGGAGCACTCACAGGCCAATTATCAGTGCTTATGCTTTAAACTTCTTTTGTATTTCACTTTCCATTCTTAAATTGGGACTAGAATACAGTGGTACCTCGGGTTAAGAACTTAATTCGTTCTGGAGGTCCATTCTTAATCTGAAACTGTTCTTAAGCTGAAGCACCACTTTAGCTAATGGGGCCTCCCACTGCTGCTGCGCCGCCACCACGCGATTTCTGTTCTCCTCCTGAAGCAAAGTTCTTAACCCGAGGTACTATTTCTGGGTTAGCGGAGTCTGTAACCTGAAGCGTCTGTAACCCGAGGTACCACTGTAGTTCCTTTGGCAGACAATAATCAGGCATCTGAATGACATGACCAGTCCAACGAAGTTGAGTGGGAAGTTTTAATCTAGCTTTTTGAAAACAGAATTGCCTTTAAGATATTTTTTTTAATTCTGGTTTTAATGTATTATGTATTTGTTTACAATATTGTAAGTTGCTTTGAGCTGTTGTGGCAAAAAAGCAACCAATAAATTTAATGAACAAATGACGAAGGAGGACATGGCTGTTGCTGTGTGTTCTTGTCATGGTTTGCATGCATGGAGAAGATAAGTGAGAAGGCAGCATTATATGCAATAACAGCAGCAAGAATATTATTGGCCCAAAAATGGAAGCAAGAAGAATTACTGACGATTGAATAATGGAGAATGAAGTTAATGGACTACGCAGAACTAGATAAACTAACAGAAAGGATTTGAAACCGGCAGGACCAGAAATTCACGAAAGACTGGAGTAAATTTACGGACTACTTGAAAAGTATTTGTGAAGATCAGACAACGTTTGTAGGTTTGCAATAAGTTTTGTGAGGAGTATTATTGGAAGTGTTGCAAAAATGGAGAAGGGGAAGGATGATTGTTAAGAGATGTAAAGGCAATATAAAGTTAAGAAATGCATAAGAAGTGGTTAAAATGGTGGATCATCAGAGGTGCTGATGGAAGTCTAAAAAGATTGTATAAGTGATAAGTTTTGTAGTACATTTTATAATTTATATGTTAAAATCAATAAAAATATATATTAAAAAAGATAAGTGAGAAGGCAGCAACAGCAAAGGGGAGGAGAAGGAGTCTCTGAAGGTCAGCTGCATGGGCCTTGGCAGGTGCCCAGTGAGGCCAAACCCTGACGTCCACCGTTCATGGAAGTGTAAGTGTAGCTACACTGCAGCGAATGTTGAAATCACTCCTGGATGATGTGCAGCCAGTAGTACATGCTCCATGACACAGAACACTGCTAGCTGGAATAGCAAATCCCATTATTCTTAAGAGACACCAGCTGTGATCTTAAAGGCATCTTTGCCAGCAGAGTCTAATAGCTCTAAATGAGGCTGCACACACACACATTAAGGAGATTCATTAAGCGTGGCCTGCATCCACTCGATGGTCAATGGAAATTTTGCAAATGATTTCAGCAGGAGCTACAGAAAGCTTTATTTATGGAGTTGCAGAAGTACCCAGCCAGCAATATAGAAACCAAGACGGAGGGGCAATGGGCTGCATTGATATTCCATCTTTCAGACGATGCTCCATCCAAAGTTCAGGTCTCTCGCCCGACAGGATAAATGTGAAATGATTCATTGTGTGAGCTTTAATCGCTTCGTTCAATAAATCTGCATAAATTTGCCTGCAAGCAAAACTACAGTTTGGACGGGGGGAGAGAGGAATATTATGGGTTGTATCCAAATAAGTCATTCTGTTCTCACAACTTCTGCTTGTGCAGTGGAACATCGTTCCCCCTGTGTCTCCCTCCAATATGTCCTGGGGTTTCCCCCAGCTCTTCAGAACAGATTTGGATGGGAATTGAGCAACCAGAGGTCCTTGTGTGAACAAAACAACTATGTTGGAGATGACCTTCTGCTCCTGATTTTAAGTGATGGACACATGGAGTTTTGGCATCTGTCGCTGCTTTAGAAACAGCACTCCCTCCTGCATGTAAGAGAGAAGGAATGGATACCTCTTCCAAGATGGCACCTGCCAACCATAATTTTTGTAACTACTTGTGTTAAATAATACTACAGGGTTGAACTTTGGTTCAATCAAAAGATGAAGACCCTTATTCTGTATACAACACCAATGTCTCACATCATATGTATCTGATATACAGTTAAGTACTTAAGGTTAAGTACTTAATTCGTTCTGGAGGTCCGTTCTTAACCTGAAGCACTTTAGCAAATGGGGCCTCCTGCTGCCGCTGCGCCGCCGGAGCACGATTTCTGTTCTCATCCTGAAGCAAAGTTCTTAACCCGAGGTACTATTTCTGGATTAGTGGAGTCTGTAACCTGAAGCGTATGTAACCTGAAGTGTATGTAACCCGAGGTACCACTGTATAGAAAAGACTTTACAGCCTGAGAAAAGAGACAATGCACTTTTGTAAACTAAGAAAATCTTTAATAAAAAGATTTTTAAAAAGAAGAAGAAGAAGAAGATGAAGAACATCGGGCAGCAGCCCAAATGGGGACCACATTTTTACGGAGAAGTGATTGTAAATTATGTATGCAAAACTGGTATTTTGGGGTTTGAAAGGCTGTGCTTGTGGAGAAACTAACACAACATTGCAGAGTACTCAGAACTAAATTTTATGATGACTAGTCACCCTTAATTTATTTATAAATGGAAATAATACTCATAATACCAATACTAATAATAGATTTATTTCACTTATTCCTTACCAGAAGAACCTAGATCACCTTCTGTTCAGTGAACTTTTATCTCAATATCCTTGATTTCCTTATTTAAGGATCATGTAACCGACTCTCTCCAAGGTTGTTAACTTTGCAAGTTTGCTGTTGTAATCGACCTACATGTTTTTGTTTATAGATATATTATTTCCCAAAGTGTGTAGTGAGTTCACTTACATGTGTTTTCCCTCCCTCTCAACATGATATTTGCAACATTTTGATGGTTTTATATCAGTTTGCTTGCTTTAATGTTTTGCCGCTGATATTTTTTTAAAGAAAAAGATGAGAGACATCAGAAGAGCCCGACTGGATCAGACCAAAGCCCTATCAAGTTCAACATCTTATTTTGCCACCTTCTGACATTTTTACTATACAGAAATAAAGCATCCAATTAGTTCATTCAATGATTTCTTAAATCCAGCAATAATTTCAGTTTGAACCTACATACAGTGGGCAGTAGAATAAGTAACTGTGCCCCTGAAGGACTAGGTGCGCAGCCTGGGAGTCATTTTGGACTCACAGCTGTTCATGGAGGCACAGGTCAGTTCTGTGCCCAGGGCAGCTGTCTACCAGCTCCATCTGGTACGCAGGCTGAGACCCTACCTGCCCACAGACTGTCTCGCCAGAGTGGTACATGCTCTGGTTATCTCCTGCTTGGACTACTGCAATGCGCTCTACATGGGGCTACCTTTGAAGGTGACCTGGAAACTACAACTAATCCAGAATGCCAGACTGGTGACTGGGGGTGGCCACCAAGACCATATAATACTGGTCCTGAAAGACCTACATTGGTTCCCAGTACGTTTCTGAGCACAATTCAAAGTGTTGTTGTTGACCTTTAAAGCCCTAAATGGCCTCAGCCCAGTATACCTGAAGGAGCGCCTCCACCCCCATCATTCTGCCCGGACACTGAGGTCCAGCGCCAAGGGCCTTCTGGCGGTTCCCTCACTGCGAGAAGCCAAGTTACAGGGAACCAGGCAGAGGGCCTTCTAGGTAGTGGCTCCCACCCTGTGGAATGCCCTCCCATCAGATGTCAAAGAGATAAACAACTACCTGACATTTAGAAGACATCTGAAGGCAGCCCAGTTTAGGGAAGTTTTTAATGTGTGACATTTTAATGTATTTTTAATCTTTGTTGGAAGCCGCCCAGAGCGGCTGGGGAAACCCAGCCAGATGGGCGGGGTACAAATAATAAATTACTATTACTAAGGCACACAGTATAAGACATTGTTCTCCAACCTCCAGATATTTCGGATTACAAGTCCCATCATGCATGCTCATGGTCCACAATGACTGGACTCAGTGTAAGGCAGTTTTCTATGTAAAACTGGAGAATTTCCTCCATTCAATTGCCTTTTGTTCACTCTGTCAGGACTGACAGGGTTGTGTTTCTTTTTTCACATGCACAGCCATCTCAGCCTTTTAGATCCTGGAGTTTGACAAGCGCTGGGTCTAAGTAGCCTTGTCAGCTACCACCTTACAGTTTCACTGACCAGATTTCTTACAAATGGTGCATCTCTCGCCTGCAGGGATGACAAATGGGCCTACCCTTGGGCTGGCCCAAAAATACTGAAGTATTAAACGATGATATAAAAGGCTGATTTCAGGTCTTTGTCAAAGATTTATGTATGTATGTCATGGCAATATTTCTGCCAGCCCCAAGGTACATGGAACAGTAACGGGGGAGCGCCAAGCTGTAGAGAAAGGGTCATATGAAATGCTGCAGCCATTAAACCAAGTAAAAGCCATTTAAAGAATGGGAAAAATACTTGTCATAAATAAGGAGACCCAGCTGAGCTTAGGTACATAGAAAGCTGTCTTATGGTCTGAGCCATGTAGCTCAGTATTGCCTACCCTGGCCAGCAGTGGTTTGCTAGAGTCTCCAACCCTCCAGGGACGGTCCCGGATTTACAGAAGTCGTCCCAGTTTCTGATTTGATCCCAGAATGTCCCGCTTTCCCTTCGGACATCCCTATTTTCCATGGAGAAATGTTGGAGGGTATGGAGTAGAACATCCCTATTTTCATTGGCGGAATCTTGGAGGAAATGGAGTCATGTGACCCCTGAGCCAAGGGCATAAGTAACTAGCCCTGT
This sequence comes from Podarcis pityusensis, assembly GCF_964106645.2. Taxonomy (NCBI): domain Eukaryota; kingdom Metazoa; phylum Chordata; class Lepidosauria; order Squamata; family Lacertidae; genus Podarcis; species Podarcis pityusensis. The sequence continues at coordinate 41,733,670 of NC_138039.1, read as the reverse complement.
ATAGGGAAGGTTTTTTTTTAAAAAAAGTTCAATGTTTTATTATGTTTTGATATATGTTGGAAGTTGCTCCGAGTGGCTGGGGCAACCCAGTCAGATAGGAGGGATGATGATGATGAAAGTAAATAAATAAATAATTTATATTATATTATATTATATTATATTATATTATATTATATGATATTATATGATATTATATTATATTATATTATATTACATTATTTATTCCCCGCCCACCTGGCTGAGTTTCCCTACCAACAGAATATTAAAAACACGATAAAACATCAAATAATTTTTTAAAAATCCCTAAACAGGGCTGCCTCCAGATGTCTTCTAAAAGTCAGATAGTTGTTTATTTCCTTCACATCCGCCAGGAGGGCGTTCCACAGGGCGAGCACCACCACTGAGAAGGCCCTCTGCCTGGTTCCCTGTAGCTTCACTTCTCGTAGAGAGGGAACTGCCAGAAGGCCCTTGGAACTGGATCTCAGTGTCCGGGCTGAATGATGGGTGTGAAGATGCTCCTTCAGGAGCAGAAAAAGAGGCAAATTCACAAAATGATAAGGGCCTGACACTCCATTAGCCCTTCCCCGCTCTTCCATCTGCGACTGCCACACATGTTCACAGACAGGAGCTCACCACACCTCTCCTCTGTTCAGAATGGGAGGGAAGCAAGGGGACAGCAGTGGAGGCTGGTTCATTAAGGCAGCTGGAGCACAACCTCACCAGTGGTCCGTCTGCCCTCTGCCAGTCCCCACTTGTCAAGGATGCTTCCCAGTCAAAGGAATGCACATGACAGGTAGTTAACTGTTTTCAAAGATAACACTTGCAGTTCTGGATACCTACACACACCAATCTAGTGTCTCAGCAGCTATTCCCATGTCTCTATGGATAAGTTGCAGCAACGGGGGACCACTCCCCCTCCACCAGCTTATGTACCTTCCCCCAATTAAGAGAATGTGAGAAAAAATTAATAACAAATCCTAGCGACGAACAGAATAAACAAACATCCAAATTGCTACAACTACAATACTCAATGTTAATAAACCAAGAAGTGGAATGGAGAATTAAGTCAATGAAACAAAAAAATTTTGAATCAGCAAATAAAACGGGGAAATTATTGGCGTGACAATTACGAAAAAGGAAAAAACAAAATGTGATAAACAAGATAAAAATAGAAGAACGACTTGTGGAGGACTCAAATGAAATAAAGAAAAACTTCCTCAAGTTTTATGAAAAACTATACATAAGAGAAGAAGAAGACATAATAGAAATAGGAAAATATCTAGAAGACAACAGAATGACATCCATAACGGAGGAAGAGAAAACCCAATTGAACAAGTCCATAAAAATAGATGAAGTCCATTGCTATAAAGAGAATGAAACCACGGAAAGCACCGGGCCCAGATGGATTATCGGCCAAATATTATAAAGTTCTGGAGGAACACCTAGCCCCAGTGCTATGTGATGTAATGAATAACATCCTACAAGGGGGAAAGATACCGGATTCCTGGAAAGAAGCACACATCACGTTAATACCAAAACCGGACTCAGATAAATTCAATATAAAAAATTATAGACCGATATCGCTTCTTAATAATGATTACAAAATATTTGCTGATATAATGGTGAACAGACCCAAGAAATATCTTAAAAATTCATTACATATAGATCAAGCTGGATTTCTTCCTAGTAGACAATTAAAAGACAATGTAAGGCACATAATAAATATCATCGAATATCTGGAAAAAAAGAATGAAATCCCTGCGGCATTAATTTTTATCGATGCAAAAAAAGCTTTCGATAATGTATCCTGGCAGTTCTTATTAAAATTTATGGAGACAGCAGGGATAGAAGGCACTTTCATGGAGGGAATTAAAGCAATCTATTCAAGTCAAAGAGCCAAACTGATTATTAATAATAATTTAACAGATTCATTCGCGATCTCAAAGGGCACGAGACAGGGTTGCCCCCTGTCACCGCTTTTGTTTATAATGGTATTAGAAGTAATTGCAAACAAGATAAGAAAAACACCAGAGATACGAGGAATCAGAATTGGGGTAAAAGAATTTAAATTGAAAGCATATGCTGATGATTTAGTAATAACGTTGTAAAGGTAAAGGTACCCCGGCCCGTACGGGCCAGTCTTGCCAGACTCTAGAGTTGTGCGCTCATCTCACTCTAAAGGCCAGGAGCCAGCGCTGTCCGGAGACACTTCCGGGTCACGTGGCCAGCGTGACAAGCTGCATCTGGCAAGCCAGCGCAGCACACGGAACGCCGTTTACCTTCCCGCTAGTAAGCGGTCCCTATTTATCTACTTGCACCCGAGGGTGCTTTCGAACTGCTAGGTTGGCAGGTAATGGGACTGAGCGACGGGAGCGCACCCCACCGCGGGGATTCGAACCGCCGACCTTTTGATCTGCAAGTCCTAGGCGCTGAGGTTTTAACCCACAGTGCCACCTGCGTCCCATGGTAATAACGTTAGAGGACCCCAAAAAAAGTGTTGATAAAGTTTTGGTATTACTAGAGGAATTTGGGAAAGTATCTGGTTTTAGGTTGAACAAAACCAAAACTAAAATGATGGTTAAGAATATGGGAGAAGACTTAAGGAGGCAGTTAGAACTTCAATCTGGAATAAAAGAGGCAAAAAAGGTAAAATATCTGGGAATATGGTTAACTATGAAAAATATAAATTTAATGGCCGATAATTACATAAACACCTGGAAGGAAATTCAAAAGGAATTGGATACTTGGAACAGGATAAAGCTTTCCTGGTCAGGTAGAATGGCAGCAATTAAGATGTGTATACTTCCAAAACTATTGTTTTTATTTCAAAATGTTCCGGTGATCAGAGGAAGTTCAATATTTAAAAATTGGCAAAAAATTCTCTCAAAATTTATTTGGCAAGGCAAAAGACCGAGAATTAGATTTAAATTATTAACGGATCAAAAAGATAGAGGAGGATTTGCGGTCCCAAATTTGAGATTGTATTATGAAGCCTCATGCCTTTGCTGGATTAAAGAGTGGATTGTCTTAAAAAACACAGATTTGCTGGACTTAGAAGGCTTCGACATAAGATTCGGCTGGCATGAATATCTTTGGCAGAATAAGGGAAAGGTGCACAAAGGCTTCTCAAATCATATTATCAGAGGATCATTGTTAGAGGGAAAAGAATAGAAAATTGTTGGAAAAAAACACTCCTTGGTGGCTATCACCTATTGATATCTTAACTATTAAAAAAATAAATATAGAAGGTGAGAGATGGACATACGAAGATCTCCTGGAAAGAACAGAAAAAGGCTGGAAAATCAGAGCATATGAAGAGTTAAAAAACAAACTAACAGGTTGGTTGCAGTTTCATCAAATCAATGCTCTATGGAAAGAAGATAAAAAGAATGGGATGAATGAGAAAAAATCTAGATTTCAGGTAGAAATATTAGAAAGTAAAACTAAACTCCTATCCAAAATGTATAACCAGTTATTAGAATGGGACACTAAAGATGAGGAGATTAAGGAAGTTATGGTAAAATGGGCGATAGACTTTGGATATAATTTGGACTATGATAGCTGGACGAGGCTGTGGAATAAAGGTATGAAATTCACAGCCTGTACTACCCTTAGAGAAAATATGGAAAAGATGATGTACCGTTGGTACATCACCTCTGTGAAATTGGAAAAAATGTATAAGACCAGAGATAAAAGATGTTGGAAATGCAAAACCAAGGAAGGAAGTTTCTACCATATGTGGTGGAAGTGTGAAGAAGTTAAAAAAAATTGGGAACTTATATACAATGAATTGGAAAAAAAATTTAAATACACCTTTGTTAAAAAACCCGAAGCCTTCCTTCTGGGAATAATCGGAGACGAGATTAAGAAAGAGGACCAGACAATGTTTCAATATGCAACTGTAGCTGCCAGGATCCTGATAGCACAAAATTGGAAAACCCCAAACATCCCAACCATTAAAGATTCGCAAATTAAATTATTTGAATATTTAGAATTGGCAGAAATGACGCAGAATATCAGACAGCAAAAGGGTACAAAGTTTATTGATGATTGGACCAAATTTATAACATACATGGAAGCAAATTCTAGAGATCTAAAAATCACAGTAGGTTTAACATAATCCTTGCGATGTGTAGATGCTATAAAATGAAAACTGCAGAATGCAATTATTATCTTACATAATCCAAAACCGAGATGGAGGGAAGTCAATTATTACTTGTTGTTAATTAATGTCTGTTTTTGGTCTGTGTGTGTTTTTCTGTTTTGGTTGTTATTTTCTTTTTCTTTGTTTTGTTTGTTTGTTCTTTGTTTGGTTATTGAAAATTAATAAAAAGAATTTTATTTTTTTTAAAGGAACTGAACCTCAGTGTCCGGGCTGAATGATGGGTGTGAAGATGCTCCTTCAGGAGCAGAAAAAGAGGCAAATTCACAAAATGATAAGGGCCTGACTCTCCATCAGCCCTTCCCCGCTCTTCCATCTGCGACTGCCACACATGTTCACAGACAGGAGCTCGCCACACCTCTCCTCTGTTCAGAATGGGAGGGAAGCAAGGGGACAGCAGTGGAGGCTGGTTCATTAAGGCAGCTGGAGCACAACCTCACCAGTGGTCCGTCTGCCCTCTGCCAGTCCCCACTTGTCAAGGATGCTTCCCAGTCAAAAGAATGCACATGACAGGTAGTTAACTGTTTTCAAAGATAACACTTGCAGTTCTGGATACCTACACGCACCAATCTAGTGTCTCAGCAGCTATTCCCATGTCTCTATGGATAAGTTGCAGCAACAGGGGACCACTCCCCCTCCACCAGCTTATGTACCTTCCCCTGATGGGCTACACACCAGCAGCTGGTGACTGCGCCTGTGTGTCAACTCCCCTTTACAATCCCCTCATGGCAACACCCAGCCATACACTTGCCTGTCCTGCCTCTTCCTTCTGTTCTTCCTACACATCTTTTGCTCCCCGCTCCAGCTCTGAAAGTTCCCTTGCCTCTAACTGTAGCCTCCTGGTCAGTACAGTATGGGTGGTGCTGCGATCTAAACAACTGAGCCTCTTGGGCTTGCTGGTCAGAAGTTTGGCGGTTCAAATCCCCACGACGGGGTGAGCTCCCATTGCTCTGTCCCACCCCTGCCAACCTAGCAGTTTGAAAGCACGCCAGTGCAAGCAGAAAAATAGGTACTGCTGCGGAGGGAAGGTAAGCAGTGTTTCTGTGTGCTCTGGTTTCCATCACAGTGATTCGTTGTGCACCAGAAGTGATTTAGTCATGCTGACCACATGGCCCAGAAAGCTGTCTGTGGTCCAACACCAGCTCCCTCAGCCTGAAAGCGAGATGAGCACCACAACCCCATAGTCACCTTTGACTGGACTTAACTGTCCAGGGGTCCTTTACCTTTACCTTTTTTTACAGTTCCCCACAAATCATTGATCCCCTTGCCTGAGTCAGAGACTCCAGGCGATCTTCTCCTAATGCACAGTCTCCAGTATCCTGCCAGTTCCTGACACCACTTTCTTGCTGTGCTGGTCCCGAGGGTTAACCGTGCGGCGAGGTCCGAGTCCAGTCCGAGGTCGAGGGTGCGGTATGGAGGCTGTCCGTCAAAGCTGAAGCTGGGTCCAAGGCAGGGAGTCGGGTGAGGTCAGGAACTCTGGCAGAAGAGCAGGACAGGGTGCAGGCAGGAACAGGCTACCAACAATGTTGCTCCCACAACCTGGGACTGGGGCTGGCTGGCTTTTGTCTGCCCCGAGGCATAGGGTGGCCCTGGTCCACAGGTGACTCGCCTCTCCTGGCCTGGAGGCGAGCACTCCTCCTGTGAGAACTTAGTTCCCTCCGCCTCTCTGCCCTGAGCCTCTGCAGCTCAGGAGAGGCTGGAGGGTTACTGGACCCAGAGGCAACCTCAGTTTCCCCTGATGGGGCTGAGAGTGGAGCACCTGCAGGCAATGGGTCCTCCATCACCTCAGGAGTCAGAGCAGACTCAGCTGGTGCCTGCACCTGAGGATCCAGCACAGGACCCTTCAGGCTCAAGCTCCAGCCCTGGCTCAGCTGGTTCTAGAGGCGGGGACTCCTGTGCAGGCTGGGATTCCTCAGGTTCAGCCTCCGAGTCCGAATCCCAGGTCATCACACTTGCTTACATCTCGCCTAGGCTCAGGCCGTCACCTTCTTCCTGCTTAGGCTCAATGTTGCCTTTATGGAACACAACAGGGAGGAGGATGGGGACAAAATTAGAACTAGTTGGCTCTGCCTGCCGTTGGCTCTGGCGCCACCTACTGTTGGGCTCCCTGCCTTCTGCCCTACCCAATCGGCACCAGCCATGGATGGTGTCCAGTCCTGACATCCAATGAAATGTGAGCATGTTCGACGTGGGCCTATTCAGTATGACAGAGGCTGAGAAGGAAGAGCAAACAATCTCTTGCGCATTGTGGATTTTTGAATGGGGATACTTATTCTTTCTGAGGCGCCATAGGAGTTCCTGGCAGGCCCACTGCCACCTGCCAGTGCCATGTTGGTAACGCCCGAGACTGATACCTAGTACTAGTACGCGAAACCAACAAATCTCTTCTTTTCTGCCCACTGTGATTTCTAAAACAAGATTCCCTCACTGCTTCAGGCAACGTCAACCTCCACCCCACCCCACTAACTGTGCTTAAGGTGTGCTGGAGTCTTCTCTGCAGGGGCAGGTTTGGGGCAACAAGATGGAGACTGCAGATCCCAACATCCTGCTGGGTTCAGCTGTTTCTTGGTTTTCTAAAATATTTATTACAGCTGGTTCTGAAGAATTCAGAAATAACATGTTTACAAATATGCCCTCCTGGAAACAGTTTTCAGCCGAACACAGGTTTTCTGTACATTTTTATTCTATTCTAATTATCATTTTGTTGTTATTTTGTAATGTAGTAGTAAGTTCTAATGGCATGCTGATTTTCTCCTTTATTAGGAATAGGGGAAACCTGGTAGGAAAACCTCTATGAATGTATGCTTTAACAATAAAAATAGGAGCTTTTAAATTTCGATTTTCATTTTGCATATTTGTTGCAAACTGAAAATTCCAGTCCAGGAAGTTGCTCTATACCGAGTCAGACCATTGGTCCATCTAAGCTCAGTATTGTCCATGCTGATTGGCAGTGGTTTCTCCTTGTCAATGACAACAACCTCATTCTAATGTCTCTTATTTACAGGAATAAAACATCCAATTGGTTCATTTAAGTATTTTTAAATCTAACAATGGTTTCAGTTTGAAAGTGGACGTTATGACAGCCTTTCTTGACCTGGTATCTTCCAGACATTTTGGACTACAAGTCCCATCATTCATGATAGTTGTCCATGCTGGCTGGAGCTGATAGGGGTTGGAGTCCAACTAGAAGTGGCTTGCTGGGTTAGGCAAAGCTGCAAGTCAGCTTCCTGCCAGCTAGTACACTGCTGACACAGTACGCCACAATGGACTCTCTGCCACCTCATTCCTTCTTCTCTCCAGCACATGGAGGGTCCCTGGTTGAGGAAGATTGATATAGTAGTTTTTTCTTCAAATCCACAGAGACATAAAAACATTCAGCAAAAGGAATACCTGGAAATCGTTCTTGTAACATTACAGAACACTTTCTGCCAGTATCAACAGCAAACCACAATGGAAGCTACGCAGTTTACTCACAAAATGAAAACCAGGATGGGGGGGTGTCCAAAAAAGATAGAATTACTGCAAAATAATGATAATATGGAATTATACAAGGAGGTTCGGCTTTCCTCCACAAGATCTGTACTCAATGACTTGAAGGAGCAAGCATTTCATAAAAGTCAACCTTGATTTGTTTGATATACAATTATTGAAATTTTAATAAGGATTGTGCAGAGATTCTGGAACATCACACACAGTCGGTGTGGAATAGTAAGTTTATTGCAGCAGACTCTGACAGCGACTCATAAAAATGAATGACATTCTATATCATAACATCTCGTCGCCTCTTCCGCATGCTAATAGCTCACTTTGTCTTTCTTTAGCATAATAAGGCAGACGACGTACCCAATATTCAACTCCAAAATGAAGATTTTGGGGGGGAAATGATTTGGAGCAAGAACGTCACATTTAAGAGAGATGCAAACAACACATATAAAGTTTCAATTAAAGTCCTCTTAGGAAGCCTTTTATTATGCCAAAGCCTTGATACTCTTACAAGCTGAGTCTTTGCATTTTTTCCATATATTTTATAACCTCTTCTTCTGGCAAGTTCTTCAGTGTTCCTCTTTATTCCTTCTCATGCTACTATTTGTTTTCTGAGCTCACTGGGGAAAGATGGCATTGTACAAATTTACACATTTGTTGCACAAAAATGTAATTTTTTCTCAATATGGAATCATTCATGTTGATCTTCAATATGCTGCTTTCTGTCGCAGTGGTTCCCAAACTTTTTTGAGCTACCACTGTCTTAGTTCCATAAATTCATCCTCAGTGCCCCCTACCCTATAAAAAGCATTATTCATAATAGTGGTTTGCCTGCTAATGAATATAAGAATACAATAAAATTAAAAGCAGTAACAATTAATTGCACACTTATTCAAAATCAAATTAAAAATATTTAGGTTAATTAATTCAACAAAATTGATTAGCTTGATCCAGTGATACCAGCTTTTCAAAGTCTGATTGTCATTCACACCTCCAGTGCCCCCCCCCCACCCGGCCACTTGCTTACTTTATCAGGTAATCCCTGTTAGGATTCTTGCTCCGTGCTTGCAGTCATGGGATTGTTGTTTTATCACATGACGGTGTATGTTTTCATTCCACATAGTGGGAAGTGACGGAGACAGGATGTTTTGCATTACTGTGTTCCGTGATGTGGGACTATTGTCCTTTGTTCTCTCTCTCTGCTGTCTGGTGAGAAAGAGGAAGGAGCTGAGTCAGAATGCTCTGAGTGTATTATATGTAAATAAAGTAGATTAGCCAAAATGCTGTGCTGCTGAGTTTGTTACGCGAACTGCTAATACTCTGCAGGATCCCTAAGCGTGCCGATGCCTCTTGGTATCAGTTGCTGTGATGTTTAGGCTGGAGAAAGCTTTGAAGCTCCCAAATGAACAACCATGAGGGAGACAACATGCCAGTTGGGCATGTGTCTCTGTCAGGGTCCTACACGTGAGTAGGATGATCCTAAAACCCACCCACCTGAAAATCTTCCCCTTGGGTCCCTAATACAGCACTCCCCACCCCACCCACTGCTGGGACTGCCCAGAGCTGTTTTCAAACGGACACACTTTGGAGTAAGTCAGAATCCATCTGCAATGAGCTTTTCTATTCATAATGAAACCAGTTGTCATGAAGCTCTTTGCAGGGACAAAAATATACCTGTTGGTCTAATTTGTGGGTAGACTGCATAGGAAAAATGTACTTGGTCTCTGTTGATTCTAGAATGAAATGTCCATACAAAGCCCCTTTCTGGATCACTTTCACATGCTACAAAAAAGTCGGAGGAGTGTGGAAACTCAGGCCCAAAGGCAAATGTGGGTCTCCAGGCTGTTCCATTTAGCTCCCAGGGCTTTGCTTGGGCCATACTCCTCTCCCAGATTGGTGGGTGATAAAAGCAAGTCCATAGAAGGTGTACCCCAGTGTCAATCAGCTGCTACTGTTGTCATTGGCATCCATCTGTTGTGAGAGACAATGGAATGTGCCTCTGGGGGTGAAGTCAAACTATGAGTTAGCAGCACCAAAGTGATCTCCTTGGGGTGCAAGCGTGTGGGGTGCAAATTTGTGTAGCCCTTTTTTCTCCCAAAATGTCCTGCAAGGCAGAGAAGGTTTAGGAACAGTTTTCCTTCTCCTAGACAGGCTACCTTCCCAGCTTGACAAGCCCCATCTGCCCCACACTTCCCTCTACAGCAGGGGTGCCCAAACTTTTTTCAAAGAGGGCCAGATTCAATTAGGCCCCCAAAATGGATTTTGGACATGCCTGCTCTACTGCATGTGCAGAAGCCACCTTCTTGACCACTGGACCCACTATTGGTCTTGTCTGTTCAATCAGCGTGTCTTTGCATGCAGGGGAAATCGCTAACGCACTGAGGGTTTGAGACCCACTGGCTACCCTCACCTGGTTTAGCTGGCCAGTCAGAGCCATTCCCTGTGTGTGGCCACTGTCACATGCTGACAGCTTCTAGGAGGCACAGGTGAGAGTTGAGTGCAGGGTGAGGACCAAAGTGTGCTGGTCCCATGGGTTACCCGAGAGGCAAGGTCCAAGTCCAGTCTGTGGTCAAAGGTGCAACATAGAGGCAATCCATAGAAGCTGAAGTTGGGTGCAGGGCAGGGAGTTGGGTGAAGTCAGGAACAGGCTTGCAAGCAGGGAGCGGGGGTGGGTCAGGAGCTCAGGTAGGAACTAGCAACCAACAATGTTGCTCCCGCAACTTGGGACTGGGGCTGGCCAGCTTTTATCTGCCCCGAGGCATAGGGCAGCCCCGATCCTCTGGTGACTCACCTCTCCTGGCCTGGAGGCGAGCACTCCTCCTGCAGGAACTTAGTTCCCTCCGCATCTCTGCCCTGAGCCTCTGCAGCTCAGGAGAGGCTGGAGGGTTACGGGACCCAGAGGCAACCTCAGCTTCCTCTGACGGGGCTGAGAGTGGAGCACCTGCAGGCAATGGGTCCTCCAACACCTCAGGCACCAGAGCAGACTCAGCTGATGCCTGCACCTGAGGATCCAGCACAGGTGAGGACCCTTCAGGCTCATGCCCCAGCCCCGGCTCAGCTGGTTCTGGAGGCGGGGAATCGTGTGCAGGCTGGGATCCCTCAGGTTCAGCATCCGAGTCCAAATCCCAGGCCATCACACAAAGGTGGACAAACTACCCAGAAGGAGCATAATATGTCCCCCACCAGAGGTACGACTTCTTTCCTAAAACCTCATACACCCCGACTGCCAATGATGGTGCACATTCAAAAGGGCTCAGGGCTTATCCATATGCAAGCAGGCATGGGATTCTGCAGACAGCTTGCTGGACAAAGCAAGGGTTGCAGCATTCTCTGAAAGCTGATTGGCGCTGAAAGCATGCCTGCAAAGCAGCTCATCTGCATCATCATAATGTCAGGTGATTGAGAGGTAGACTGTTCCACCCACCTGCCATAGGGGAGGTCCAGATCTGGCCTACCAGCCAGAAAAATTTCCACATCCCTGTTCAACCTAAGAAGCCGTCCTCGTAGTTCAGAGATTAGCTGCCATCTTTTCTGGTTCAAGCCTGCAGGAGTTATTGGGCCCATCACACATTAGCCACTCACAGGAGCAATGCACCTGCCAACAGCTGAAAATTCAAAGAACTAAATTAGTGGATGTGGACATCTTAAAAACATTATCATCGGACTCAAGGTAGCTATCCACCATGATACAGATCGGTGTGTATGTATGTTATGTCTTCCCTTTCCTGTTAATTAAATGTAGCTGTCTCAGGTCTACTGCTTGCCTGGGCTTATCTGCTCTTTGGGGATGCTAATACTAGTTTTGTTAGTCTTGTTTATCTGCTTTCTCATACTGTTTATCTCCCACCATTTATTTGTGGAATTGTTGTTGCAAAGAGTTGACACACTCCAAATATGCCGCCTGCAGCCCTCACTCCCACCCACATCCAACGTTTGCATTTTACCGTCTTCCCTTGGGTAACATTATTCATTCTCCTTGTTTGGAACATCATTGGTATGCAGAAAATACTTCCATATACTTTCCCGGTCCCTACAGATGGCATAAAGTGGTTGATCTTTTTGCATAATTTCCCTGTGTGATATTCATTCTTGGATATCTTCAAATTCCTCTTAAAATGAGCAGGTAGAATATAATCAAGCTTCTATTGAAATCATGACTTTCCATTCAAAGGCTTTCTGATACTCTGCCTCTGAGGCTGATCATTCGCTGTTGAAACAGTGGCGTTCGGCTTTTAAAACAAAATCTCTGTTAACTATTTTAGGTTCTGCTGCTGTTGTTTTTCTCTGCATGAATTATCAGTGATGTGGGCAATACAGCCTTCTACTCAGAATGATCTTGGACTTTGCCATTCATTTGCTGTTTAGTCACTTGATGAAGGAAGTTAAAATGGCCAACTGTCAGAGTAGGAAACAGAAAGCCTAAACTACTCATTCAAATGACTCTGATTACTTTGTCAATGCAATTACAATGATATTCTCATTCAGGTTTCTTTTAATCTATATTATTTTCTAATTACAGTTTTGTTATCTTACCTTGCTATGTTTTCATTTGAAGTTCAGAATATCATTTTCCATATGGAGATAATGATATGCTTTGAACGAAGCAGTGTACATCAATAAACAAACAGATAAGTTTCAGTTACAATCCTAGTCCTGTGGTTTTAATTACTGGTTAGCCGTTACACCCTGACCCACTAGATAACTTTCAATGCCTGATTAGGTCACAGAATTAGCTCAAAGCAAACAGTACAGCACATTTGCCCACTGTGGTCTTAGTGCTGCTTAATCTCCTAGCAAGGGATGATGAAGAAATTCTCCAAATTGACATTTATGCATATATTTAGAGTGTTCTGGTCCACCCCAGAGCTACCCACCCCCGATCTTACACGTTCTGTCAGTTTTCATGGCAAATAAAATATAGGTTTTGGTTTTGTCTAATGACATCTCTCACCATTAGCTACTGTGACAACTTATCAGCTTTACTTGGACAACTCTTTGCTTATGCAAAGAAGGCCCAGTCTCCCAACAAAAGGAAATGTGATGACTTATTTATTTAATGAAAGAAACTGGCTTGAAAATGTTTGCAATCCTCCTCTTTTGCAAACTCAAATTTTACAGCTACAGCATCGCAGGGCTGGAAGAGGGGTTGTAGATACATTTTTTTTAAAAAAAGAAAATTGAGGTTCATGTGTCTCAGCAGGTTAAACATCATTGTGGCAACATACCTGTAGTACATGAGTAGGCAAACTAAGACCTGGGGGCTGGATCCGGCCCAATTGCCTTCTAAATCCAGCCCACGGATGGTCCGGGAGTCAGCGTGTTTTTACAGTAGAATGTATCCTTTTATTTAAAATGCACCTCTGGGTTATTTGTGGGGCATATGAATTTGTTCTTTTTTCTTTCTTTCCCCAAATATAGTCTCCCCCCCCCCCAAGGTCTGAGGGACAGTGGACCGGCCCCCTGCTGAAAAGGTTCGCTGACCCCTGCTGTAGTATGTTACTACTGCCAAGCTGTTAGCTATAATGGCAACAAGTCACTTGTACTTGACCAACTCTTTAGTTATCCGAAGGTTGATACTTCCAACAATTCTGTTCCTTCTCCATGTGGGGTAGGGATTCATTTGCCACATTCTCCTTCCCTGAAAGAACAGCAGAAATGGACTCTTGCGCAGGGGTAATATGGGCAACCACTTGGAGTGATTTGCCCCATACAGGAGAATTGGAGACCAGGCTATTTAATCCCACTCCACTAATATTGGAGCCAGAGTGGTGTTTGGGCCTGTCAGGTGCATCAGGGTGAATGTTGGCCAACAGAGCTATGGTGCGCATATGAATTATGAACACATACACCTTGTTTCTAAATTGTTTGCCATTTAATGGTGGTCCTATAGTAGTAACTGCTAATCCCATGTAAGCAGCTGGCATCAGTGCGGGAAAAGACAAAGACACACACACACACACACACACACCATTCTTATGCTTCCTATAACGTGCTTGCCAGAAGTGGCTCACTAGGTGGCAGAGAGCTGTTACTCTAGCTTCCTGGAAGGTAGGGCTCTGTGCCTCTCCCCATTCTTTACCCATAAAAAACAAAGTATCAAATAGGTCAGTGCAGTGCAAGCACACCAACAGAGGGGTCAGCCTGGCTCCACCAATGTGTTTGCACTGCACAGACCTTCCTGCCACCTTGTCCCTCTCACCCCGTAATAACTAAACTTCTGAATGCACAAACACTGGGTGGGGCAGAGCCACGGCACTAAACTTCCTGGCAGGTGGATATATATGTAACCATGTGGGATGATGTATTCTCAATTGTCTGCTTAGGTTAGAGGGAATAGAAAAGTTTTCAGCTGGCCTTTAAAAGTTGACACAGAGAGGATGCCTGTTGGAACTTTACCGGCAGAGCATACCACAGGACTGGGAAAGGAAACTAAAGCTCAGTTTCTTGTTGCTGTCAAACAAGCATCACCAACTCAAGGAATGACCAATGGGATGTCAGGGTTCAGGCACTCTCTGAGGTACCCTGAACCTAACTTGTTCAGGGCTTTGAAAATTAATATAACAACCTGGCTCAGTAGTAGAAGCTCCAGATATAATCTCAAAAATCTCTTGTTGTCTATTGCTACATAGCTGCAACCACGTGTTAAGATGCTTTTAGTATTTGGCTAGCCAATGCCATTATATTTTAATCATTTTTTTTAGTACTCTGGCAGGTAATTACATCCATGGCTGAAGTGTGGAATGATTTACATTAGTCAGAAGAACAGCATGAGAAACATTAGTAAGCATTGCTCAGGAGAACGTGTGCTCTTACAGTTCACTTGCCTGCCTAATATTTTACATCTTTCATCAGTGCTCATATATCTGGCTACCCCTTCTCCATCAGGTCCAATGCCCTGCTGTGCCTCACTACAAAACCTTTGCCTCAGATCCTTATTTTCCCAATTTAAAATTGATGCAGGCTTCTTCCCCTTGTTGGTAAAGAGCTGTAGCTCTGAGGCAAAATCTAAAAGAAAAGAGAGGGAAAGTGCCCATGCAAGAATGATAAAATTTTTATTATTTGTACCTTGTCCATCTGACTGGGTTACCTCAGCCACTCTGGGCAGCTTCCGGCAAATACAAAAACATATGAAAACATTAAATATTAAAAACTTCCCAATACAGGGCTGCCTTCAGATGTCTTCTAAAGGTTGCATAGTTTCTCATCTCCTTGACATCTGATGGGAGGGCGTTCCACAGGGCGGGCACCACTACCGAGAAGGCCCTCTGCCTGGTTCCCTGTAACATCACTTCTCACAGTGAGGGAACCACCAGAAGGCTCTCACTGTAACTCTGTATTTGAACAGGAAGTCTCCCAAATTAAATCAAAATATAGCACCACCACCCAAAACTGGCCACAACAGCCGCCTCACTTTTAGAACAATAAAATGAGTGTGACGAAAGCTGGCAGTGGTGGTGTGGATTTTTGGCTACAGTCAAATGCAACCACCCTTGCCTTTCAGTCCAAATAATTTACCTATGTGGCATAACGGAGTATTGATATCTTAAGAACATAAGAGCATAAGAAAAGGCAGTTGGATCAGGCCAGATGCCCATCTGAGCAAAGTCCATAGTTTAACACAGTTTCAAGAAGGAATGGGCAAATCATTCCATTCCCAGTCCATATCTGTTTTGCACATGTTCATTCATAAGTCTAAAAATTAAAATGCTATTTAAAAACATGCATGAAATATCATATTTAAATATGAATTTAAATGTGTGTTTTTTTACACAAAGATATGCTTTTCTAAAGGTATATTCCCTCAAGGTACACTGTTCTCTATGTATTGCATCCTAAGGCACACGATTTTATATGCATCATGAACTGCATCACAAAATTCAGAGAAGTACAAAATCCAAAGGAAAACTACAGTCTGATCTGCACGTTCATCTGGGAGCTGCAGACCAGGTCACTTCATATTAGATCAGCTTGCTACTTTAGGAGATGTAAAGCTTGGGAGGCTAATGTATATAAAATGCTTTGAAAACTGTCTGAATGCTGTTCATCACTGAAAAAGGACACATAACTTTCTAGCAGCATGATGCCCATGACATCACAGCAGACAAGAGACCTTCAGATTTAGTACTACATGCACACCATTAAAAATATATAAATAAAATGTTGTTTTAATTTCAAAAATGGTAGATGAAATCACCCTACCTGCCTTTTGAAATGGGCTTTGGGCTCCAGTACAGAACTGCTGTCACGAAACCTCACCCACTCTCCCATTAGCATAAAATCTTTCATCTGATTGCTAGCCAACAGGAGGCTTTTTATGTCATAAAATGGTGGCTTTTTATTGTTGTGCTTGTTTGAAAAATGGACCCAATTATCTAACTTATAAGGGCTAGATTTATTGGGCTTACTTAAATCTGCTGGTCTTATTGTTGGGGATATTGCTTTGCCAACACTGTTTTTCGACAAGCATCATAAACTCTGTTTCTTTTCTTTTCTTTTCCTTTTTACGGTTGCATTAAAATAATTTGTTCTAAATTCTTATTATTTTAACAGAGGATGTTGTATAAACTCAAGCACATTGAGTATCAAATATTGACTTTTCCTTTAGACAGTCAGATTCATTATCTAGGAGGAATTATGCTATAAAGGCCCACTGGACAAGATATTTGTTTTTAGTGCTGTAAACTTCCTATTGGAAACTTGGGTTTATAGTCATTCTAGCCTCCAGGTCTTGTCTATATATCTAGATATAAAATGACTGACAGTGCCAGTTACCTGTTGTATATTGTTTTCCCTGTACTGTAGTTTATATAAGGATTATTATCTAATAAACATCACTTGTGAGTGTTAAACTATGGTAACAATCACATTATGCAGGTAATCAGAACTCTCTTTTTCTGAGTCCAATCAATTATGGTAAAATATCACTTTGGATCTACCTACGTACCAAAACAACAACAACAACCTAGAAAGAATGAAAATGCACAGTTAAATCTATGAGTTTGCCTTGAACACTGTAGTAGATGTAGGAACAGAGGAAGTTGTTTTATAATGAGTCCAACCATTGATCCATCTAGATCAGGAATGGAGAACCTTTGGCCCTCCAGATTTTGCTGAACTACAACTCTCATCATCTCTGGCCATTGATCATACTTGCTGAGATTGATGGCAGTTGCAGTTCAACAACATGTGGAGGGCCAATGGTTCCCCACTGCTGATCCAGGTCATTTTTTTTTATATCGACTGGCAGTGGCTCTCCAGGTTTCAGGCACTGGTCTCCCCCCAGCCCTACTTTGAGACACCAAGGAACAAACCTGGGGCTTTCTGCGTGCAAAGCAGATACTGTACTACTGAGCTACAGACCTTCCAAATATGTTGCAGCTGCAGAAGAAGACACAAGCCCTTTAAAATAGCCAAATGTAAGCTGGGTGGGTGGAGATTTTACTTTCTTGGGCTCCATGATCACTGCAGATGGTGACGGCGTCCACGAAATTAAAAGACACCTGCTTCTTGGGAGAAAAGCAATGACAAACCTGGACAGCATCTTAAAAAGTAGAGACATCACCTTGCCAACAAAGGTCCGTATAGTAAAAGCTATGGTTTTCCCTGTAGTGATGTATGGAAGTGAGAGCTGGACCATAAAGAAGGCTGATCGCCGAAGAATTGATGCTTTTGAATTATGGTGCTGGAGGAGACTTTTGAGAGTCCCATGGACTGCAAGAAGTTCAAGCCTTTCCATTCTTAAGGAAATCAGCCCTGAGTGCTCACTGGAAGGACAGATCCTGAAGCTGATGCTCCAATACTTTGGCCACCTCAAGAGAAGACTCCCTGGAAAACACCCTGATGTTGGGAAAGATGGAGGGCACAAGGAGAAGGGCACGACAGAGGACAAGATGGTTGGATAGTGTTCTCGAAGTTACCAGCATGAGTTTGACCAAACTGCAGGAGGCAGTGGAAGACAGAAGTGCCTGGCATGCTCTGGTCCATGGGGTCACAAAGAGTCGGACACAACTAAATGACTAAACAACAAAGTGGGTGGGTGGGGGTTTGGAGCTTCCTGAAGTACTCTGCTAATTAGGGTTACAAAACCACTTCAAACTTGTGCTGAAGTAACCTTCTTACCATAGTTGCAAGGTTGCTAGTCATGGTCCTGAATTCATGCCAAGAAGCATGACCTGTAGTGCTGTCCGAGGTCCTGAACCTGTCCTGCTCTTCTTCCTGGCTGATGGCTTTATCTCATTTTCTCTCACCTGAGCTGTTGCCTCCTGGGATGATGGAATCCCTGATTAATCAGAACAGAGATTTACTTATATAAACTCATCCAGTCTGTAATTAAAAATCAGCAAAGCATTTGCTTTTCATTTAGATCACTTACCAACAAAGTAACATCACGTTTGTAATCCATAACACTGAAGATTACTTGCACAAAGGCAAATAGTACCCAGGGCATTGTTAATGTTCCTGAGCTCCCCTTACTGGTTTAGTTTGGTCAATTACCCAGGCACCCTTTATTTCAGTTCAGTAGCAAGTTTGTGAGGAAATGTTGCAAACAGCCATTTTGATCTGTACTCTGTCCTCAAGCACATGATCACATAGCTTCATGTAGTCTGGAATATAGATGTCCAGGTACATGTCTGTGCACATTATATATCAGACACTGGCCATATTTCCTGTCCTTTTGGCACCCATAGAAGACTTCCCTCTTTCAACAAGCCTTCTAGGAGTAGAGTTTTATCCATTCAGTTTCTGAACTTACCTGAAATTGTTTTTATCTGCACAGTTGCTTTTAGATATGTAAAGTTTTTTAAAAAACAAAACAACACATTTTTATATATGCAATTGTTCTGCATACAGTCTTGACAGTACTATGAAATCACGTCAAGTTGTATCATAGGAAGCCATTTATAAATGAAATATAACAACAAGAACATAAAGCTCACATTAATGGATGAATATTACACAGACAATGAGCCTGTTTGTTTTACCTGCCATGCTTAGTATAGAAGCATTGGGGAACATGTATTCATGCAGGCAATGAGATATTGCAGGGAGCGGGGGGGCCACTATTGGCGCATTGGAAGATGGCCAACAATACCATCTCTCCGACCCACACGGGGTAATTAAGAGGCTGTTATGGGAGTAGGCAGCCTTCCTTGTTGCCCCAAGGGAATGGGGAACACTGCCCTTGCCTGCTGTGCCCATAAATCACCCCCAAATTCGAAAGAAGGGGATGAGGGCACTAGGCAGAATGCCCCCATGTGGACCTCGGCTCTCCTGGATGCTGTCTCTGATCGTGCACTAGCTGCAGCAATTTGGAATAATTAATTAACAAAAGAAGCAAATGCACATATTTCAAGTGAAGAAGGGGAGTGAAGTCTGCTAATTTAAGTGACCTCTGCAAAAGAAGACGACGGGTTGGAGCAACAGGAATATTTTACGATGAAGATACACCAAAGGCTGGGTATGTCGGCAGCGGGACTGAATGGGGGGGAACCTTTTTTACTTTCCTTCTATGTGATTTACTAAGAACCCCTCCTCATTAGAACCGTCAGTTTAACTGACCCAAGCAGGATGATTAAGGTATGTGTGGAGATAAACTTTAACCAAAAGTATGCTTTATGGAGATCGAGAAGCAATAAGAGCTTTTGGAATGGCGGAGCAATTAATTCAGAGTCACCATCTTGCCAAAGGATTTATAGCCAGGAGGAGGAACGGACTTGTTTTCAGACTGCATTCCTGGTGCATCTCCTCAGAGGTTTGAAAAAGGAGGCAGATTGGTGAAGATTAATGACGCTAAGACTGTTTTGATGTATGGAAGTGATGTTATATGGAAAACGTCTGGATATGGCTACTGGATAAATAAATAAAAAATATCCACGCAGGATTACAAACTGTTTTAACCAGCTTGTGGAGACTATCAGAGGTCACAAAGAGAAAGGAAAAATATATGAAAATAACAACAAGAGATGTGGAAAAACAATAAGATAGGACTGGATAGTACTGTGAATATCATATGGTTAGATTTGTGGACATTAAAACAGCAGCAAGAAGCAAGAAGTTGATTGGATCCCCTTCGGAACTTGAAATATGGGTACCCCCAACAAAAATTTAAAATTCGGCTGTGTAATTTGGAATTTATGTAATTTGGTTTGATTTGATGTGATTGGTCGGTTAATAAAAAAATATTCTTAAAAAAAGAGAGATATTGCAGGGAGCTTGGAGGCTCAGAAAGGGAAAATTAGATTTTTAAAATTATTATTTCTTAAGAACTGGAAACCTGCTGGGTCAACAATTTCCAAAATGGATAAGTACAGATCTGCTGTGGCCAATCTCAAAAATTGTTGGAGATTGTATCTATATAGCCACAAATCCTTTGCCACCTGGCTTCCTTGATTCTATCCAATGACTGGACCAAAGCAGGATCCATCCACAATCTTCCCAAATGCCCATTATTTCATTATATTAGCACATTTGTGTCAGGCCTTGAGCTAGACTTTGCAACAGACTGGGATAGGGTCTGAGCCTGATGCTAATCAGATGATCCGGATAAACTGTGAATAAGCCGTGATCATGGATCAAGGGTCTTATTGATGCCTATTGGCTTGTGAAGTCAGCTGACCATCATCAAGCTGTGGAACAGTAAAGCTTAGAGCAGGCATAGGCAAACTCCAGCCCTCCAGATGTTTGGGACTACAATTCCCATCATCCCTAGCTAACAGGACCAGTGGTCAGGGATGATGGGGATTGTAGTCCCAAATATCTGGAGGGCTAAAGTTTGCCTATGCCTGAGATACATGAAGTAGACTGGAGATTGTAGAAACCTCTGTTTTTTGCTTGGCTGGAATGTAAAGGTAAAGGGACCCCTGACCATTAGGTCCAGTTGTGACCGACTCTGGGGTTGTGGCGTTCATCTCGCTTTATTGGCCAAGGGAGCCGGCGTACAGCTTCCGGGTCATGTGGCCAGCATGACTAAGCCGCTTCTGGCGAACCAGAGCAGCGCACGGAAACACCGTTTACCTTCCCGCTGGAGCGGTACCTATTTATCTACTTGCACTTTGATGTGCTTTCAAACTGCTCGGTTGGCAGGAGCAGGGACCGAGCAACGGGAGCTCATCCCATCGCGGGGATTCAAACCGCCGACCTTCTGATCGGCAAGTCCTAGGCCCAGTGGTTTAACCCACAGCGCCACCCGCGTCCCTTTGGCTGGAATGTACCCCCCTGTAAAAAGATAAGAGTCTACCCACTTTTGCCTCTGGCTCCAATCACAATTGTCATGCAGCAGCCAGATGGATGCCTACAAGGGAATGTGGTGCTCATACTGAAAAAAGGTTCCCCAGCCTTGTTGGAGACAATACTGAACTAGATATTGGGGCTCTCCTGCAACATTTTGCTACTTCCACATTCCACATCCATAAGTCATCTGTTGTACAGTGGTACCTCGGGTTACATACACTTCAAGTTACATACGCTTCAGGTTACACACTCCGCTAACCCAGAAATAGTGCTTCAGGTTAAGAACTTTGCTTCAGGATAAGTACAGAAATCAGGCTCCGGGGGCGCGGCGGCAGCAGGAGGCCCCATTAGCTAAAGTGGTGCTTCAGGTTAAGAACAGTTTCAGGTTAAGAACGGACCTCTGGAACGAATTAAGTTCTTAACCCGAGGTACCACTGTATCTTACTTCAACACTGTTGATAAGACAGAATCCTCTAGCTCACCTTAAGGTAGCCAGGGCTTTTTTGGCCATGGCCCCAATCTGGTGGAACGCTCTGTCACAAGAGACTAGGGCCCTGCGGGACTTGACATCTTTCCGCAGGGCCTGCAAGACAGAGCTGTTCCACCAGGCCTTTGGCCAAGGCACAGTCTGACCCCCTCCTTCTGTAATCCTCATAGAACTCTAGCCGAATGGTTGCCATTAATTTGACTCTGAATTGATTTTAAAATGAATTGATTTTAGAATGTATTTCAATTAATTGATTGTGACTTTATGTAAACTGTGTTATTTTTTACTGTTGTTAGCCGCCCTGAGCCCCGTTTCGGATGGGGAGGGCGGGATATAAATAAAATATTATTATTATTATTATTATTATTATTATTATTATTATTAGGTAGGGGGTTAGGCCTGGGTGAAAATGGCAGGCTATATGCCACACAGTGTTCTGCCCTTCATCGCCTCACTGGTACTTCCCATCACCTAGCAGCTGCTGCCTGTAGCAACTGCTTCACACAACCCAGTGTTGTTGTACTGCCATAATCCCTGCCATAATCCACATGCCATGTTGACTGAAGTGGATGTAATTGGAATTCAAGAACATCTAGAGACATACAGGTCCACCTGCTTTGCTCTATATGCAAAGCACGTGCTCTACCACTCATTCGCAGTCCCTTCTCTAAACCAGGAAACGGGACTGTAACAATTGCCAAAACATTCATGTGCTGATGACCCACAAATTGCATTTTCCTATATGGGCCTGAAGAAAACAGTACAAGACTGAACATAAGGAGCTACCAAGTCAAAGCACTGGTCCATCTACCTCATCTACCTCAGTATTGTTTACACGGGCTGACAGCAGCTTCCCAGGGTTCTATATTAGGATCCTTCTTTGATGGGCATTTTCTTTCTTCCCACATGTTCTGCTCCTAATCTTATTTGAGCGAGTGAAACCTAAACCTTGTCATGCTGCCTTAAAAATAAAATAAAATCCATCGCCTGCAATGTTTCAATGGTGCATTTTTGTACCAATGCCCCGAGGGAAAAGTACAAAGAATGCAAAATGTGGCAAAATAAATATTTAAAAAGCTAAATAAGGCAAATGGATGGGGGAAGGGGTGAGAGAGAGGAGGGGATGGGTTTCAGGCCTAAAAATAGATGGCACTTTGTGTTGTGAAACAAAGGAATCACATTTCATAGCTAGCGGAGTAAATGGATATGATCTATTAGGTACACAGGAGAACAGATAAAGGCCATTTAGAAGTTGAACAAAGGCTCTCGATTAAGTCTTTCCAGAAGACAGAACCAAGACATGTAAAGCTTTGTAAATTGGTATCAGTACTTTAGAGTCAAACCTATTATCACCGTAGGCCAATTAGGCTCTTTTTCCAGCGAGCAGTAATGCGATGGCAGGAATTTGATCCGGCAAAGCTATTTTCGGTACCTGATGCATTTGGCGCTTAATGACAGTGCTGAAGGGTGGGAGCTGGAATCCTCACCAATAAGGAGGAACAAAAAGCAATCAAGGGGAGAGGAAATACAGATGAAACTTTCCCGCAATCTACAGCAGTATTTTACTTTGGGCAAAATGGGGTCAAAGCAATATTTCCACCTGGTAGAGGAGGGGGGGGGGAAGAGTGTGTTAATAAAGAAACTTACCTGTGCTATCCATTTGCTTGCCAGGGATGCATTCAGTAAAGACGGTAGGACAAAATTAAATTTTGGAAATGCTCTGCAGAGGAATTCCAGACCATTTCATCGGCTTTGCTTGTTTAAGGCAGGGTTGACGTTCAAATCGTCATGAGAACAGGTGCATCTTACAAACTGGATAGTTTTTGCTGATATTGTACAGTGGTACCTCGGGTTAAGTACTTAATTCGTTCCAGAGGTCCGTTCTTAACCTGAAACTGTTCTTAACCTGAAGCACCACTTTAGCTAATGGGGCCTCCTGCTGCTGCCGCCCGGCCAGAGCACGATTTCTGTTCTCATTCTGAAGCAAAGTTCTTAAACCTGAAGCACTATTTCTGGGTTAACGGAGTCTGTGACCTGAAGCGTATGTAACCTGAAGTGTATGTAACCTGAGGTACCACTGTATTGGGGTAAAGCTCAGCTTATGTAAAGAGCCAGTATCAAGGATTACAGAAGTACATAGGAAGAGCTCTGCAGAATCAGACCAGTGGTCCATCTAGTCTTCATCCTGTTCGCACAGTGGCCAACCAGATGCCCAGATGAAGACCACAAAGAGGACCTGAATGCAAAAAACACTCTCCCTACTTGTGATTTCCAGTAAGTAGCTGTCAGGGAACTGACATCGGAGCCAGAGGCGGAGGCTAGGCTCTCAAGCGATGCTGGAGAAGGGCCCAGCAGGGGGAGAGGCAACTCACCAGCTGGGGAAAGAAATCAGCGTAACACCAGGGATAAAGGGGGGCAGATGGGGGAATCAGCGAGGGGGCTCCAGGACTCCTCGCCGGAGATCAGCAAGGAGAGCAGGGGTCCTCCGCTACCCACGCCCTCCCTGCGCAGAAGGCTTCCGCGCATGGAGAGTAGGAGGAGACTTGGAGTCAAACAACTTTTATGCTGGAAAAGGTTTAAGAAACGCCCACTGACGGATTCTGCTAGCAACTGAGCAGCCACGAAGTGCAGGGCTGTCCAGACAGAAAAGGTTTAACAAAGCAACCTAGCCAGGAGTGGCCCCAACTTGCACACGAGCAACCCCTACATTTATTACAGCAATCCGTCAGTCCTTGACGTTGCTTGTGCGCAGCGACAGGCAGGCAGCAGAATGAGCCAAACCGGAGAAGCCAGCGCCACGGAGGGAGCAGCCGGAGTGCAAAATCTGGTGGAGAGGAACCGAGATTTGGAACAGCATGTGGCTCTTCTCACGGCGCGGTTGGAAGAAAGGCGGGCTCACGATGCACAGGTCAGGACCACCCCTGTAGCAAGGAAGGTACCGGGACTGGTACACAAGTTTGGGGGGAAACCCCAGGACTACAACGCGTTCCGAACGGAAATAGAATACGCTTTGGAACTGCAGCATAAGGATTTTGCGGACGATGGGGAGAGGGTGGCATACATTGTCGGGCATCTGCAGGATGGGGCCAGGGAATGGATCAGGCCCCTAATGGCAACACAAAATGCCGCCTTGAAAGACCTGAGGAAATTCTTCCAGGCGATGGATGCGATGTATTCTAGTGATGTGCAGCAAAGTGTGACTCGGCGGGAACTGATGGGTTGTAAACAGGGGAACCAGTCAGTTAGAGACTACTGGTCGTGCTTTGCCATGTTAGTCCACCGGCTCAGGTGGGAATTGGACTCGGAACCCATTCAGATGTTGTTTGAGGAGGGGTTGTCCCCAACGGTGAAGGACGAGCTTTCCCGCGTGCCCCGCCCGCAGTCGATGGATCAGCTGACCAAGGCTGTGCTTGCGATTGGCGTAAGACAGGAAGCGCGGGCTCAGGAGAAGCGGGAAGGGAGAGGGGAACGTTGCCATGACTACCGCATTCCTGAAATACCGAGGCAGCCTTTCCCGCCGGCGGAGCCAATGGAAATTGATGGCGCGCGCGCGCACGGGAGGTTTCAAACTCCAGTTTGAACAGCCACGAAGTGCAGGGCTGTCCAGACAGAAAAGGTTTAACAAGGCAACCTAGCCAGGAGTGGCACCAACTTGCGCACGAGCAACCCCTACATTTATTACAGTAGCCTTCATAGAATCATAGAATTGTAGAGTTGGAAGGGACCATGAAATAATAAAACAAACCAAAAATCCCACTCCCACAAATACATTTAAAAGGTCATAGAATGTTAATTAGGCAAAGGCTGGTTATACGTAGGGCTGCCTCTGAAGACGATTCGGAAACTTCAGCTAGTGCAGAATTCAGCAGCCAGGTTGCTCACCAGAGCAAGACAGTTTAAGCATATTACACTGATCCTGGTCCGACTGCACTGGCTACCAATTAATTTCCAGGCCCAATTCAAAGTGCTGGTTTTGACCTATTAAAGCCTTAAATGGCTCAGGACCGCAACACCTCAAGGACTGCCTCTTCCATATGAACCTACTCGGACCCTGGGATCATCTTCTCAGGCCTTTCTTCATGTATCTCCTCCTTGAGAGGTCTGGAGGGTGGCAACACGAGAATGGGCCTTCTCTGCAATGGCTCCCTATCTGTGGAATGCTCTCCCCTGGGAAATTCGCCTGACGCCTTCATTATACACCTTTAGGCACCAGGCAAACACATTCATTTTTAACCAGGCCTTTGGTTGATGTGATTTACACCCTTTTTATTTTATTTTTTAAATGTTGGTTTTAATTTTATTACGTATTTTGTTGTTTTATATCTTGATTTTATTCAGTGAACCACCCTGAGACCCCTGGGTATAGGGCGGTGTTGTTGTTTAGTCGTTTAGTCGTGACTGACTCTTCGTGACCCCATGGACCAGAGCATGCCAGGCACTTCTGTCTTCCACTGCCTCCCACAGTTTGGTCAAACTCATGCTGGTAGCTTCGAGGACACTTGTCCTCTGTCGTCCCCTTCTCCTTGTGCCCTCCATCTTTCCCAACATCAGGGTCTTTTCCAAGGAGTCTTCTCTTCTCATGAGGTGACCAAAGTATTGGAGTCTCAGCTTCAGGATCTGTCCTTCCAGTGAGCACTCAGGGCTGATTTCCTTCACAATGGATAGGTTTGATCTTCCTGCAGTCCATGTATATGGCAGTATATAAATAATAATAATAATAATAATAATAATAATAATAATAATAATAGAGAAACATTTTTAGCTGGCACCAAAAGCTATGTAATGAAGGTGCCAGACAAACCTCCCTGGGGAGAGCATTCCAGAAGTGGAGAAACACCACAGAAAAGGTCCATTCTCATGTCGCCATCCTCCAGACCTCTAATGGACGGAGCACATGAAGAAGGACCTCAGATGATTGCAGGGCCCAGGTCCGTTCATATGGGAAGAGGTAGTCCTTTAGGTATTGTGGTCCAAACTAAGGCTTTATAGTCAAAACTAGCACTTTTAATCGGGCCCAAAAACTAACTGGCAGCCAGTGCAGTCCGGCTAGGGTTGGTGTAATGTGCTCAAACTATCTTGCCCCAATGAGCAACCTGGCTGCTAAATTCTGTCCAGAGTGTGACCACACTGTCTATGCCAAGGATAGCTACTCTGGTGCCCACCAGAGGCTACAACTCCCATCATCCTTGACCAATGGTCATTCTGGTTGGGAGTTGTAGTCCAACAACATCTGGAGGGCACTACAGTGGCTGCGCCGGTCTAGGCCCTTCTTGGTGCATTTCTTGTTCAGAGGGGCTGCAGACACCCAGCACTAAGCTCCTATCTGCCCTGATCCCAGCATAGTTCAACTTTAGCCTGGCCCCATCAAAAATCTAGATTGTAGTGCACAGACCACACGGTGCCCATTGATTAATGGCATTTGGAGTTAAATGTTCAACAGAAGTTGAACTGAATACTGAATCCTTGTTCAAGGAGCACACTGTATCCTGAATATAAACACATGGAGACTCTGGGTTTGGAAATTAAGAAAGCGAACCTCATTACAGGAAATACACAGTTCATAGGAACGATCCCTAGTTCTGTCTGACTAAGGTGGAGATGCAACCATACTTGCTTTTGCATCTGAGGTGGAGAGAGCTTTCCAAATGGAGGAGGAGGAGAGGTCAGGTCAGAAACTCAAAGAATATCACTCTGAAGGAAGATCAATACGTCAGCACAAGAATAAAGGGCAGTCTAAGGAGCTTGGAGGTTCCTCTTTATCTGCCTTTTACAACACAAGCTGAGTTGCACCCTGACACTTCTGACACTGGTGTTACTCACATAACTTTTCATTGTACATAGAATGGAAAGATCACATCTGGTATACGCTGCATATCTCAGATGTATTATTCTCATCTTACCATAATGAAAGGAATGTTGGGGAGAAATCTGCAGGTGTGGCCACAGCTGTGAACGACAACTGTAACTAGTCTGACAAGGCTGGAAAATATTCAATGAACTGCAGAGCGAGAGAATTTGTCATAAGAATGATTATATCAAGAGGTTCCAATTCATTGACTCTCTTCTTCCCATATGTCTGAACATCTGGAATGTGAGGAGGTCCTATATGCGTGCACACATATGGTGATGGATATAAGCCTTGTTCAGTCTCTTCTCTATTACAAACTGATATTCTGTTTGCTTCTCTTTTCCCATATGAAGTATTCAAGGGAAACACAAGAATTGAAGAAAGAGAGAGGTGGGGGAGAGAAGGGAGGGGGGCAGAGAGAAGAACTGGGAGTGTAGGGTAATCTCTGATTTGTCATGAAAATAACTTTCAACACAGTTTCCAGAAGGATAGAAACCAGGGCTGAATGAACCAGAACTCAGTTCCAGCAGCTCTCAGGTGGATACCATTGCCATTACAGTGGTACCTTGGGTTAAGTACTTAATTCGTTCCGGAGGTCCGTACTTAACCTGAAACTGTTCTTAACCTGAAGCACCACTTTAGGCAATGGGGCCTCCTCCTGCTGCTGCTGCCGCGCCGCCAGAGCACGATTTCTGTTCTCATCCTGAAGCAAAGTTCTTAACCCGAGGTACTATTTCTGGGTTAGGAGAGTCTGTAACCTGAAGCGTATGTAACCTGAAGCATATGTAACCAGAGGTAGCACTGTATAAGAGAACAAAGGAAACATTCATGGTGAGCTCCATCATCTTTTTTTCTAGAAAAATAGCACTGATAGAAACATGCTGAACATACGTTATAATTTATCAGTTGTGCAACTTCTATCTTCTGGTAAAGAACAAGGATCCATATGAGGATTCTTATTTAGAATATTTCCACTGAAATTGTGGGTGACTTTCCAGATTTGTTGAGCATAAACGAGAAGGAGGTCAACATTTGCTGCTTCAATCCAATGCTCCTTGAGAATGTTTAGTACTTTGCAAGCTCAAATCTCCAATTCCATAAATAACAAATTAGTAGTAATGGCAATTTCTAAGCATCCTAATTATCTCTCTTTCTTTCTCCTCCTCCTTAATTTCCTCAGCTCTATCCGAGCTGGCTAACGGTTGCCGTTAATTTTTGTGTTTCATGCATGATAATAAAATGCACAGTCATGAATTTATCTTGAAGAGTTTTTAAACACTTCTCTATACTTTGATGAATTCAGATGAACATAATTTGCAGCATTCTGAACAGTTGAATGTTAAATGACTGTCTCTGCTGTGGAGTCATTTGCATTTCAGTGAGAGATTGCCTTTACTCTTTAACCTGAGTTAAAGAAAGGAAGAACTGTTGTAAAAGTCAGTACCTTTTTCAAACGTTCCTCTACTTGTTGCATGTGACATTGGAGTGGAAAGGAACTTAGAATGGTTTTCCTAGAGACGCTTCAGCAATTTGTTCTTTTGAAAATTCCTATAAAATAATAGCCTGATCTTCACCTCTTGGGTGAACACGTAGGTTGGAAATTAGCTATCAAGCCGATTTCCGCGCTTCTCTGTCTGCGGTGAGGTCTCAGAGGTGTAATCATATCAAAATGTGGATTTAATATGTATTTTATGAGGAAATACAGATCTAAATTGTACAAAAGGATTTTTTAAAATTTGTTAATGAAGAAATGTACCTGCATAAAATTATGGAGGGTAGAAAAGGTGAAAGTAGCATGGGTTAGAAAACTGTACAGATTTGACTGTCCCACGGTTGTCCCTCAATTTCGGTTGAAATTAGTTATGCCAAACTATTTCCACTAAATCAGGTGTGCGGAGGTCCTTTGGCTCACCAGATCCTGCTGAACTGCAACTCCTTTTATCTCTGGCCATTGACCCTGCTTGCTGGAGCTGATGGGAGTTGTAGTTCAGCAACCTTTGGAGGCACCAAGGCTCCCATGCCTGGGCTAAAAACACGTGTGAACTTGTGGGGAACTAGCAAAAAGTATATATCAGGGTGGGATAGGCCTTTTAAAACATAATTCAGAATTATTAGGAAAGTGGAACTAGCCTCTTGATAAATTTTTGGTTGGGCAAAGAGTTTGCTGAACTTTAGATGGGGCTTATTTAGCCATTGGGCCAAACTACAATGTGTCTTAGAAAGAGAGGCTAGCTTTTACGGGTCTCAAATTCCCTTAAATATGTGCTGCTTGAACCTCCATCCCCATCCACCCTGATAATCCACACTGCCAATGCAAATGTAGAAAAGGCCACGCCCCCATAATCCTTTAACGGAATACCCTTCAATGTGCGGGGGAGGCGATGGCGCTACCTCCCCTCCTGTCTTCTCCAGCATTATTCCAATGCCTGGCTGCCAAACCTTACAAAGTTGTGGCAATTTGCTACGAGGTAGGCGAAAACCAAGTAGCAGAGCCAATTTGCCAAGTTGGAAAAAGTCCTACCAGGCCCCTCAATGGCAACCAACCAGAGTCCATAGCAAGGTCAAGAAATGAAATAACCTAAAGTGCGTGAGGGTGGGAAAAACAGAGCGCGAAAAGAGGTGAGATTCCCGCCACATCCTGCTTAAATCAAGCAGGCCACACCCCCAGAGCAATTCTCTTGGTTGCCCGGGCAGTGACGCAGGCGGGAATCCCCCCAGTTGTGCAGGGCTGACCACACTCCTGTGCATGTGAGGGGGTCGTGAGTACCTGCAACCCCACCTCCTCCTAAGGCGGAAGTGGTTTAACACTTCACCCAGGAGGCAAAGTTCTAATTTCCGAATGTTGTGCAGATAATTTCCATTAGCGTGCTCTCTCACATATACACACACTCTCCAACTGATTACAAGAAACATTTTAAAGCAGGCACCATATAAGTTGATGGAAATGCTGTATCCGAGGATTGTTAGAAGGACCGTCACATCCTGAAATAACCCAACCCCCCCCTTTGAATGACTCCAGCAGAATAACCAGTTAATTTTGTGTTTCCAGAAAAAGAGCTATGTAGATTTAAAGGTATATTCTCTCCCCCTTCCCCAATAGCACCCTGGAGTTGGTCATAAATAGGAGCGGTAGATTGCATTATGCAAACCCATTGTGAAGAACAGACATTGCCGCCGTTCAGAGTGGGTATTTAGGATGTATAATAGCAGTGTCACTTTTGTCATAGCATCCAAGAGATGGGTTAGATTAAATGCAAGGGAAAAGCTATTAGTGCCAAAAACCTACCACCGCCCACCTACCACCACCATTCCTTTTCTTACTGGATCTTATAGCTGACGCTGATGCTTTTAAGTAAAAAAAAGTCCCTGCGCTGATGAGGAAAAGGAAGCTGCTTGTGCTTAAAGTCATCAGAGAACAATCAAATATGGTAAGTGGCTGCTAGGTGCTGTCGTTTTGCTGAGCAAAGGTGAAAATCGGCAACACCGGAGCTAAGACAAATGTGACTCGAAGCTGGAGGATGTTGCAAGCTGGATCCATTTTGACGGGTGTGATCCACTGCCTGTTTTCCAAACCAGGCCTGGAACAAATCTAAGAGGAACAGAACACACT
Organism: Podarcis pityusensis; assembly: GCF_964106645.2. Classification (NCBI taxonomy): domain Eukaryota; kingdom Metazoa; phylum Chordata; class Lepidosauria; order Squamata; family Lacertidae; genus Podarcis; species Podarcis pityusensis. The sequence continues at coordinate 41,702,850 of NC_138039.1, read as the reverse complement.
GATTTCAACAAAGAAGCCTCTTGCTATGGCGCTGCTCCTCTGCGTAATGGGATCTCCATCTGTTTAAGCCAGAGGTGAGGCACCTCTGGCCTGCAGGCCAAACGCAGCCCTCCAGGCCTCTCCAGGCAGCCCTCAGCACTTTCCTCGGGCCATGACTGCACTCTCAATGTCACATCCCCTCCCTCGAGGACATGCTCCTCGCTGACCCTGTTCTGCAACCTCCACAGCTGCTTTTGCCTGACAAGAATTTGTTCTTCGGCTGTGATCATGCTTTTTGCTTGCCTAGACAGAGGATGGAGGGCGTGTTTGCATTTGGATGCAGGATAGGGACATGGGTGGCGCTGTGGTCTAAACCACAGAGCCTAGGACTTGCCGATCGGAAGGTCGGCGGTTTGAATCCCCACGACGGGGTGAGCTCCCGTTGCTCTGTCCCAGCTCCTGCCCACCTAGCAGTTCAAAAGCATGTCAAAGTGCAAGTAGAAAAAGAGGTACCGCTCCAGCGGGAAGGTAAACGCCGTTTCCATGCGCTGCTCTGGTTCGCCAGAAGCGGCTTAGTCATCCTGGCCACATGACTCGGAAGCTGTCTGTGGACAAACGCCAGCCCCCTCATCCAGTAAAGCTAGATGAGCACCACAACCCCGGAGTCGTCCACGACTAGACTTACTGGTCAGGGGTCCCTTTACCTTTACCTTTAAGGATGCAGATGTTTCTGGCATAAGGGCAAATGTGGCACTGCCCCACCAACCTCATGCAACCTCTTAGCCCACCCCCGGCCAGGAGATGTCACTGGCTGTCAGCTTCCTCCCCATTAGGCTTAGTTTTGCACTTGTTGGCTCCTTGTCATCTGCTCTGACTCCACCTACCGTTGGGCTCCCTGCTATACATCCTACTGGTCCATCAGTCGCTACCACTGTAGCCTACAGTGCAATGAATCTCTTTTGGATCTTGAAGTGTAGCTTCATGTAGAGCATGGGTAGGCAAGCTAAGGCCGGGGGCTGGATCTGGCCCAATCGCCTTCTAAATCCGGCCTGTGGACGATCCGGGAATCAGCATGTTTTTACATGAGTAGAATGTGTCCTTTTATTTAAAATGCATTTCTGGGTTATTTGTGGGGCATAGGAATCCATTCATTTTTGGATCTGGCCCTTTCCATTCTAGTATGTGGCACCTGGATTATTGCTTTTGGGCTGCAAAAAGTTTCACACCCCTGATTTAAGGCTTATTGCACTGAGTAGAAGTCGTCCCACTGAGTTCAACAAGACTGACTTTCATGTAACTGTGCTTAGGATCATAGCCCAAATGGATCAGTTTTAAATGATTAGCCACTCTCAGAACCGCTCAGAGTTGAAGAGTGGGATATAAAAATATAAAAGGAGTAGACAGGTAGACTAAAATACATGCCTGCTAAAATATCTTCATTTCTTTTGTGTGTTTCACACCTTTAGGAACATTCTGTATCCAAATGTTGCAAATATACCTAGGTGTTCTGATTGTGGGTGGATTTGTTTTTCCCTTTCAAAGACAGAAAGAAAACACCTGTTTAGGAACCAATTCTGAACTCAAGGAACTATCGGTCCTAATTAATGAACAGCTACGGGATGCTCATGTAAGTCAAATCAGCGAGGCTTGAAGACCAAACTTGGAATGTAAATGATGCAATCAAGTTTTGATTCATTCTGCCATGCTACCTAGAGAAGGACAATTCAATTCAAATCAAAACTTCTTGTCAAATTTGCATTTATGAATGCTTCAGTGTACGCTGTAGCATAACTGTTGCCTTATTTTAGAAAGAAGTGAGGGGTGTGCCATTTAAAAGCAATGTTGCTTAACCATGCATGCATTGCTTAATTGCTTGTCTAGCAGTTTTCTTCAAAGTCATGCAATCCTTACATCCGTCTTCAACTTCCCCTTTATTCCAGACGATGGAGCTGGAATCGTCACTGCAGTAAACATCACTCACAGCAACACAAGCTTGTCTCCATTGTTTGCCATATTTTGCACCTCCTATTCTGCTTGGACTAAACTAATGCATTCTATGTCAGGGGTCAGCAAACTTTTTCAGCAGGGGGCTGGTCCAATGTCCCTCAGAGCTTGGGGATGGCGACGGACCCTGTTCTTGACTTCTGTCAACTGAACATCTGAAGGCAACAGGGCAAGGAGACACATCTCAGAGGATGACTGCAAGTGTGTAGATTGGTTGATGTGGGCAAAAGCGTTCCTTCCTGAAACCTGGTTACCTGGCACCAACTGCAAACATCAATGTCTCCTGATTTCTAGTTTTTCAACACCTTCTTCTTCCATCTCTGTGGCTGCTCCCAGATTTTGGAACTCCCTTCCTAGAGATGCTAGACTGGCTCTTTGTCCTTTCACTGGGAACTGACTGGTTGTTGTTGTTTTTAGAATGTTTTTAATGATGCTGTGCTGTTTTTATTGCTTTTATTATCTGTATTTTAATAGATTTGATTTTTTTATGTTGCTTTAATTCTATTATAATTTTATTACATTTTAATAATTATCTCCCCCCCCCTTTTTTTTTGTATTTTATCTATGTTGTTCAAATGTAAGCCACCTTGAGTCCCAGTCTGGGGAAAAGGTGGGATATTCATCATCATCATCATCATCATCATCATCATCATGTATCCAGGGCAGCTGTCTACCAGCTCCATCTGGTACGCAGGCTGAGACCCTACCTGCCCGCAGACTGTCTCACCAGAGTGGTGCATGCTCTAGTTATCTCCCGCTTGGGCCACTGCAATGCACTCTATGTGGGGCTACCTTTGAAGGTGGCTCAGAAACTACAACTAATCCAGAATGCGGCAGCTAGACTGGGGACTGGGAGTGGCCGCTGAGACCATATGACACCGGTCCTGAAAGACCTACATTGGCTCCCAGTACATTTCTGAGCACAATTCAGAGTGTTGGTGCTGACCTTTAAAGCCCTAAACAGCTTCAGCCCAGTATACCTGAAGGAGCTTCTCCACCCCCATCGTTCTGCCCGGACACTGAAGTCCAGCGCCAAGGGCCTTCTGGTGGTTCCCTCACTATGAGAAGCAAAGCTACAGGGAACCAGCAGAGGGCCTTCTCGGTAGTGACACCTGCCCTGTGCAACGCCCTCCCATCAGATGTCAAGGAGATGAACAATGACCTGACATTTAGAAGACATCTGAAGGCAGCCCTCTTTTTAAATGTGTGACATTTTAATGTGTGACATTTTAATGTATTTTTAATCTTTGTTGGAAGTCACCCAGAGTGGCTGGGGAAACCCAGCCAGATGGGTGGGGTACAAATAATAAATTATTATTATTATTATTATTATTATTATTATTATTTGTACCCCGCCCATCTGGCTGGGTTTCCCCAGCCACTCTGGGCAGCTTCCATAGAAACCAAAAATACAGTAAAATATCACAGATTAAAAACTTCCCTGAACAGGGCTGCCTTAAGATGTCTTCTGAATGTCAGGTAGTTATTTATCGCTTTGACATCTGGTGGGAGGGCGTTCCACAGGGTGGGTGCCACTACTGAGAAGGCCCTCTGCCTGGTTCCCTGTAGCTTTGCTTCTCGCAATGAGGGAACCGCCAGAAGGCCCTCGGCGCTGGACCTCAGCGTCCGGGCAGAACGATGGGGGTGGAGATGCTCCTTCAGGTATATTAATTATTAATATTATTTCTTCCCCCCCCCTTTTTGTGTTTTATCCATGTTGTTTAAATGTAAGCCACCTTGAGCCCCAGTCCGGGTAAAATATTTTTCTTTTTCTTCTTTGCAATCTTTTTTATTCAGTTTTACACTACAGGTTTAAATTCAAACAATAAACATCCTCATCCTCATTTAGGATTCCCTGAATCCTTAGACTCCCATCCACCCTTCCATGGTTTCCATTTTCAATCTTTTTTGACTGCATCACCTATTTTCTCTATTTTTCTTAGATAATCCATTTTTACGTTAGTTTTTAGTACATTGCATGCGTTACTCAAATCCTGCCCAAACAATTTAGTTGTTTACAATGTTCTCTTAAATAAGTTATAATTTTTTCCCATTCCTTATTAAAGTTCCTCTCTTCCTGGTCTTTGTTTTTCCTTTGTTTTTCCTGAGGAACGGCTAAGGGAGCTGGGCATGTTTAGCCTGGAGAAGAGGAGGTTAAGGGGTGATATGATAGCCATGTTCAAATATATAAAAGGATGTCATATAGAGGAGGGAGAAAGGTTGTTTTCTGCTGCTCCAGAGAAGCAGACACAGAGCAATGGATCCAATCTACAAGAAAGAAGATTCCACCTAAACATTAGGAAGAACTTCCTGACAGTAAGAGCTGTTCGACAGTGGAATTTGCTGCCAAGGAGTGTGGTGGAGTCTCCTTCTTTGGAGGTCTTTAAGCAGAGGCTTGACAACCATATGTCAGGAGTGCTCTGATGGTGTTTCCTGCTTGGCAGGGGGTTGGACTCGATGGCCCTTGTGGTCTCTTCCAACTCTATGATTCTATGATTCTATGGTCATTTTCGCCATTTCAGTGTAGTCCATCATCTTCATCAGCCATTCCTCTCTGGTTGGGACTTTATCTCCTTTCCATTTCTAGACTTGATTTTTCAAAACAAAAATGAAAGTGTTCTTTTTTCCCCCGGACACCCACCCCCCCAAAATATGATGTCTGGTCAACAAAAGATACACACACACTAAATGGCCAAAATATTGGGAAATACTAGAAAAGGATGGAGACAATTGGAAATTGCAGAGTTTGGAGAAAATGAAAGACAAAGTGCGAGATTGGTTACATTACGCTCAGATTAAAGAAGTTTTTAAAAATGATAAGAAACTAGGGTTCCAGGTGGAGAAATCGAAACTAGAAACAGAATTGTTAGAACCAAAGATTAAGGTACTTTCAAGGATGTATAACTTGCTGTTGAAATGGAATACACAAGATGAAACTGTTAAATCGGCTATGATAAGGTGGGCACAGGACATTGGGTATAATATCATGTTTGAGGACTGGGAGAGGTTGTGGAGTAATGGATTGAAATTTACTGCATGTAACGCTCTGAAAGAAAATGTAATGAAAATGATTTATAGATGGTATATGACCCCAGTCAAACTCGCAAAAATTTACCACCTGTCTGATAATAAGTGTTGGAAATGTAAAGAGTGTGAGGGAACGTTCTTCCACCTCTGGTGGACTTGCCCTAAAGTGAAGGCGTTCTGGGAAATGATTTATAATGAATTGAAAAAGGTATTTAAATATACCTTCACTAAGAAACCAGAGGCTTTCCTTTTGGGTATTGTCGGCCAAGGGGTGGCAAAGAAGGACCAGACATTTTTTATGTATGCAACAACAGCAGCAAGGATACTTCTCGCAAAACACTGGAAAACTCAAGATCTACCCACACTGGAAGAATGGCAGATGCAACTGATAGACTACATGGAACTGGCTGAAATGACCGGCAGAATTTGTGACCTGGGAGAAGAGAGGATTGAGGAGGATTGGAAGAAATTTAAGAATTATTTACAAAAGCATTGTAATTTGAGTGAATGCTAAATAAGATGCTAGACTAAAATAACTGAGCACCACTAAATTTAGAAGTTTTTAAGAAAATAAGTAAGACTGTGAAAATTTAACTCCTTTTGAGAATTATAAGATTATGAAATATAGAAGGGATATAAGAATTTAAATAAGATGATAAATTGCTGACAAAATGTTACAACGATGAAAGTGGGAGCGGGAGATGTGAGGAAGTCCAAAGAAAATGTGAAACTATGTTAAGACAAATGTTATATTGTTTATTATGTTTATTCTTATTGTAAAACCCAATAAATTGCTTTAAAAAAAAAAAAAAGATACACACACAGCACATAAGCCGGTATCAACTCCCTTATGATCCATCCTCTAGACTTTAAGCAAGATCAATTGAGCTGGATGATGAGGATAATTGACACTGCCCTTTAAAATGTGCAAAGTGGTTCACAATCATTATCTTTCTGGATTTTTACAACATTTCATTGATGGAGGTGCTATTAAAGTCTGTCCGCTTTCAGGGTTTTTTGTGTGTTTTTTTTAACAGGTGGAGGGAGAGGCATAATGAGCCATCTTTCTCCTTCTGAAAACTCACCAATGATTTACATAATGGAAGGCTGAAAAAAAAGCTCTTCCGGAAGTAGTTTTCATACACCCACGCTCTCTCTCTCTCTCTCTCTCTCTCACACACACACACACACACACACGCATCATTTTAAATAATTCAGTGTGAAGGTTAAAATGCTGAAGAACCATTACTACATATAATCATTCATGTAACCAAAGTGAAAACCCCATTGTCTACTTAGAGGAGGGTTAGAGGTGGCAAACACAGGGAATAGACAGAAAGCACTGTAGACCATCTATCTCTTGGCCTGATTGCTCTTTTGTGGATCAATTCTTAAACGCAAGCAGCACACACAAAAAGCATGTGCCTTAAGTGTTACATTTGCTATAAATCTTTGTCTGGCAGGCATTAGGAAATCTGAAAAGGCAAGCTGAATCCCCGCTATTCAATACCTTTAACCATTTATGAACAGCAGATTAATATTTGACTAAGCCATGCTATAAAGAACAGCAAGAGAACTAACCTTGCCAACTTAGAGAAAGCAAAGGATCGCTAGTTTGATGATTTAGCCTCTAAATTTTGCCTCTAACAGGCCATCCAGACATCTGTTTTATCATGTATTCATGATGATTGGCACTCATGACAGTATCAGGCCAGTTGTACAACACAATCACACTTTCAATATCCTTTGCTCTTGCAAAGGGCTTTTTTTCTGGTGGAGGGGTTCAAACTGCTGTTTCCAATTAGTGCACATCCCGTAACTTCCTGCAGAAATTCTGCAACTTTTTATACCACAATCTGGAGAAGACATGTTAGTTGTCCCCTGTTGCCAGGCATTTAGTTGACAGTTCCCACATGCGTTGGAACACTCTTCCAGCAGAGATGGTGCAGGCATGATCACTTTTCATTTTCAGATGTCTCTTGAAGACTTTCTTATGCCAACATGCCTTTGCATCCATTTACATTTTTTTTTTCTGATACAGCCACTCACTGTACTGATTATTTGCATTGTTTAATAATGGGGTTTGGGATTTTATCATTGCAAACTTCCCTAAGTATTGAAATAAATAATAATAATAATAATAATAATAATAATAATAATAAATTTTATTTATATCCCACCCTCCCCAGCCGAAGCCAGGCTCAGGGCGGCTAACAACAATAAAATAGTACAACATTATAAAATCATTTCATTATAAAATTAATTCAACTCAAATTGATGGCAAAGGAGATTGCCAAAGGAGGGAGTCAGGCTGTGCCCTGACCAAAGGCCTGGTAGAACAGCTCTGTCTTGCAGGCCCTGCAGAAAGATGTCAAGTGTTCCTGGGTTTGGATGTATGTGTGTCCCCCACACCAAAGTGTCCCTTCTGATGGCAATAATGCAGAATCATTGCAGAGCAACTCATAAAACAGAAGGATGTGTGGGTGATCCTTCTCAGTAGTGGCACCCGCCCTGTGGAATGCCCTCCCATCAGATGTCAAGGAAATAAACAACTACCTGACTTTTAGAAAACATCTGAAGGCAGCCCTGTTTAGGGAAGTTTTTTATGCTTGATGAATTTATCGTGTTTTTAATATTCTATTGGGAACTGCCCAGAGTGGGCAGATGGGTGGGGTATAAATATATTATTATTATTGTTGTTATTATTATTATTATTATTATTATTATTATTATTATTATTATTCTACCATCTCTATTGCACTATTAGGGACATGGGTGGCACTGTGGTCTAAACCACTGAGCCTTTGGGCTTGCCAATCAAAAGGTCAGCAGTTTGAATCCCCACGATGTGGTGAGCTCCCTTTGCTCGATCCCAGATCCTGCCAACCTAGTAGTTCAAAAGCACGCCAAAAGTGCAAGTAGATCAATATGTACCACTACGGCGGGAAGGTAAATGGCGTTTCCGTGCGCTGCTCTGGTGTCGGTGTTCCACTGCACCAGAAGTGGCTTAGTCATGGACTTCCGGGGTGGCGCCATCGGTAATGGCGGATTCCCTCTGATCCGGAGGGACTGGCTCCATGGAAAACGGGTCTTTCCCGCTACAGCGAAGCGGGGACCCTTTGAAAAATCACAGGTGGATGAAGCCTGTGACCGTGGGACTTGGCGGGCACCTTTCGCGCGCCCCCAACTCATAAAGGAACCCAGTTACGGGCTCCGGAACGAAGAGGGGCAAGTGGCGCAGTGCTGAGAGTCAACTGCTTCTTCCGCAGAGCTAAGCCGCACAGCCGTTGCCGGAGAGCGCTGCCTTTTTCCTGGGACAATTTGGCTATTAAAACAACTACCCGTGAGTAGCTTAATTTCGGACAATTGGACTTTAAATAACGACCTGTGAGTAGAAAGGAAAAATTGGACTAAGAAATTCTTTTCAATTTGGCACTGAAACGGGAAGGTCTAAACAGGAAGTCAGCCTTCCATTTCTTGTAGATAGATTAAAGCAAAGACATGGCAAACTAGAGTTCAGAAAATCATCTGTAAAGGATTAACTTTCATCATCTAAAATTGTTGAATCCCTCTCGGAAGCAGGAGAAGAGGGGGGATTTTTTCCGGACTGTTTAAACCTGCAGAAGAGAGTATAAAGAAAAGTAATTTTCCACCGTCTTGAACCTGGGAGCGGGGTGTCAAGACTGACGTTTTTGGGAAGCTCATTGACTATAGACAAACGTCTTTGACAGACAGTTAAAAGAAGAGAAACATAGTGATTCCATTGCTCTCCTTCGCATTTTAAAGGAACAAATGTTGACAAAATATCTGAAAAAGGAAAGTTTGTTGTTAGATCTGCCTTTAAAAGAAAAGGGGGAAAAAAGAAAAGAGATGGATACAAATAGAAGTTCTTCCCCTAGAGGGAGCCTGTGAAACTGTTACTAAATCTGAACCGGGGAGCTCTGCAGCTGCAACAGATTAAGATTGTGGGAACAGACTTCTGACCTTCATAACAATGTATTCAGAAGCTCTGGTGCGTGCTTTCTGCAAAACAAGTGCCCTATTGGAACAGTTACATGAGAAGACGGACTTGATGACTGCTGCGATCAGAAATTTTGGACAGGTTGTGGGTAATTATATAGAATCCACCCAGGAATCAACTCAGGAGTGTGCTCTGACAGATCAGATGAGGGAAGAGGATGTTGCTGGACCTTGGGTGGCAGAGATGGAGGGAGCCGTGGCCCAGCAGGAACATGAGTTGTTGGATTTGACAAATGAACTAGGAAAAAGCCAGATTTGGAGAGATACAGTTTTGTTTGGTTTGGAAATGGGGGGTTGGATAGACCCTCCTATGCAGGGATGTTTTGACTCTTCAAGTCTGGCAATGGGTTGTGAGATGTTTGGGGTTGTGGTGGTTCTTAATTCTGGAGGGACTTTGAAATATGTTTTTAAATACCACATGGAGTTTAGTGTGGAATATGGAAAAGGGGCTGATTTGTCGAGAAGGGACAAAAATATTGTCAAGCTGGAGTTTCCACGAGTAAAAGGAGCAGGAGATAAAGTAAAGTACAGGTATAAATATGAAGAAGAGCTGCGGAAGGGACATGGAAGAGACTTAAGGGCCTCGGACATAAGTTTACCAGGTTAATGAGCTAGATTGATGGGATAGAAAGGACTGACAAAACCCGGGACCAGGAGGAAGAGACGTTGGATGAAGATTGGAAGAAAGTTAAAAAAAAAAAATTATTAGGATTGTTTTATAAAATTGATGAATGTTAGAAAAATGTTGGAACGAAATTATTTGGCTTTAGCAGAAATGTTAAAAGAATTATGTAAGAATATGTTATGGTTATGAGAAATTGGTATAAATAAGATCTAAGTTTTAAGTTTTAGGGTCTTTTATAGTAAGATAAGGTTGAAATAGATTAAGGTAATTTAATGACAGAATACTATGAAAAAAGGGAAAGGATTTGCTGTGATAATTAACAACTAGAATACAAAAAAGGGAGGAGTGAGGAGGTCGATGAAATAAGGTAATGACAGTTAAGGATTTGGGAATATTGGATTTGTTTTTAAATTTTTGTGGTTTATTTTTGCTTTTTGATTGTGTTGTGTTACGTGTTTTGTTGTTATTTTTTGATTTTGATTTTTATTAATTTGTATTGTTTGATTGTGGCTTGTGGCTTGTTTTTCTTTTGTTTTTTTCCCTTCTTTTTCTCTTTGTCTTTTCTGTAATTTTAAAATTCTTAATAAATAGCATTAAAAAAAAAAAAAAGAAGTGGCTTAGTCATGCTGGCCACATGACCCAGAAAAACTGTCCACGGACAAACTCTGGCTCCCTTCACCTGTAAAGCAAGATGAGCGCTGCAACCCCAGAGTCGTTCACAACTGGACTTAACTGTCAGGGGTCCCATTACCTTTATTGCACTATTATTGAGGCAGGATGCAGACACATGGCAGTTTATTCCATTTTCACGACATTTCCCTAACTGCTCATTTCCATATTACACTTAAGTTTTCTTGTGATATATTATGGTATGTATCACCACCCTGTGAGCTGTGATTCCACACACACAAACCCCCGGAAGCTAACAGAGAAATCAGCTCCAAACTTGCACGATATTCCACTACCGTTACAGAAGTGGCTTTTATGTCATGTGAGAGCTCAAATATACTGTAATGCAGAACTTAACAGTTAGGGGAAGTCATGAAAATGGAATAAACTGCCATGTGAATGCAGCCTCAATGACATGTTGCAGAATATTCCTGGGGGTGGGGACACCCGTCTGGAGGAGCCCCAAGTGCCACAAAACATGAGATGGTATTGTAAGACAGTAACTGCAACATGACTGAAGATGTCTGTAAATGGAGCACGCTAAAGCAGGGGTGGAAAAGCCATGGAACTCCAGGTGTTGTTGTTGTTGTTGATTTTATTGGTTTACAAAAGTATGAGCTGGACCATAAAGAAGGCTGATCACCGAAGAATTGATGCTTTTGAATTATGGTGCTGGAGGAGACTCTTGAGAGTCCCATGGACTGCAAGAAGATCAAACCTATCCATTCTGAAGGAAATCAGCCCTGAGCGCTCACTGGAAGGACAGATCCTGAAGCTGAGGCTCCAATACTTTGGCCACCTCATGAGAAGAGAAGACTCCCTGGAAAAGACCCTGGTGTTGGGAAAAATTGAGGGCACAAGGAGAAGGGGACGACAGAGGATGAGATGGTTGGACAGTGTTCTCGAAGCTACTAACATGCGTTTGACCAAACTGCAGGAGGCAGTGGAAGACAGGAGTGCCTGGCGTGCTCTGGTCCATGGGGTCACGAAGAGTCGGACACGACTAAACGACTAAACAACAACAACAAAAAGTATGAGCAATGTCTCTCTTTTTTTCCCAAGTAACATTTCTACAGATCAGTTTCATTTGTTGAGACATTAGTGTTATATTAGGAAGAAAAGGGGGGAAAGAGGTGATGGGGGGAAAGGTGAGTGGGGCTGGGGGTTAGGTGGCAATGTTTCTGTTTTACTTAATATATGTGTGGGGTTTTGTGTCAGCGTCGCTTGTGCAGGTTCTCTGCTATTCGTTTGTGTTCCTTTGGTGGTTGAGAGAGTGGCTGGGGTTGGCCTAGGGTGTGGTTGTTCATTTGTGATTGGCTGTGGTGAGCCTTGTTTTCATGTGTGAGTGGGGTGGGTGGGTGTCTGGATCAGGTTAGCCATATTTATTAGTATGCTGTTGGTGGATTTTGGTCGTTGTCTTGTTGGGCTGTGTATGTGATAAAGGGGAGCCACTCCAGGTGCTGTTGAACTCCAACTCTCGTCAGCCCCAAGAAGTATGATCAATGGCCAGAGATGATGGGAACTGTAGTCAAGCCATATCTGGAGGGATAAAGGTTTACCACCCTTGTGCTGATTTATTTGTCAAGATCTATATGCTGCTTAATTGACAAAAAAATAAATAAGTGCTTTACAGTGTGGAGCACTTAAATGGGATGGTTGTAAACAACTCAGATGCATGCCATGATTCATAATGGCTGTGATCTAACAGTTAAGTATTTAGGTCCATGCATAGATCTCACAAGCATTAGAACCAATAGGTTCCTAACGGAAATGCAAGGCAGCTTTAAAAGAGCCCAGTGGAGGGACCAGAAGAATCATATCCTCTAAGCAGAGCCTCTAATAAACCATAGAGGGACCCTAATCTCCCTGGAGTCCAATGCTATAGTGCACTTACCCAAGTAGTTATTGCAGACCTGTCAGCCCTGGTGAAATATAGTCCCTTCCTGTTATCGTGCTGCCATTGCGAGTCATTTTGCAAGCGCCTAATTGTTTCTTGCTGATGGAAGAACTCCAGGAATACAGCCTTTTTAATTGGCTCCAGTTCCTCCCATTTATTTGTATACAAGTGTTACACACAAACACCATTGGGGGAGAATAATTACAAGATTTCTGACAGTAACATGAAGACTCCAAGTACCCCAAATCTCCTTCTTGATCCCACAAACCAAAACTAGGAGAACTAGAACCACCAATGCATCTAGAGCCAGCTTGCTTGTGAGGCTGGATGAAATGTGTGTAGACCTCCTTTACTCAGATCATCTTCTAGACCAACCCACCAGACAGTGGTGGGGAACCTCAGACCATGGCCCTCCATGCCCTTCTGTCTGATCCTAAGAATCCTTCCGCAGGCCACACACCTGTCCCAGCTACACCCAGTGCTGACTTTGCTTGTCATCTTCCTTGAGTGTTTTAGGCTGACTGCTACCTGTCCTTCAACTCTGATAATGGGTTTGCTGACACCGGAGCAAAATGTGGATTCACACCGGCTTGTCTCCTGATTAACGCAGGGACATCAACATGGCATCCTTCCCTTCCAAGGGTTGTCCCAGACCTGTTCCCCTTTAAATGTGGAATTTTAAAATCCTTGGGAAGTTTGAAGTTGCTAGGATAAAAAAATAACCTTTAAAGGTGGAAGGTTCCAGGACAACACTGGAGCAGAGTTCACATTTTGCTACAAGCCCAACATCTCTGAATTGCCTAGATCAGGGTTTCCAAAGCTTGGGTCTCCAGCTGTTTTGGGACTACAACTCCCATCATCCCTAGCTAGCAGGACCAGTGGTCAGGGATGATGGGAACTGTAGTCCAAAAAGAGCTGGAGACCCAAGTTTGGGAAACCCTAGCCTAGTTGGAAGGCAGAGAGGGAATGTGTGTGAAGAAACTAGCCTACTGTACAAATGTAACATGAAATAAATTGTGCTGCACACTTTTGACTCCGACTAAACATACAGAAAAACCAGTGGCGTAGTGTGGGGGGTGCAGGGGGGGCCGGCCGCACCGGGCGCAACATCTGGGGGTTAGGGTTAGGGGGCGCAAATCCACTGGTTATGGGGCGCAAATCCATGGGTTAGGGGGCGCAAATTACTTGCCTTGCCCCGGGTGCTGACAACCCACGCTACGCCACTGAGAAAAACTTTCTGATAGTAAGAGCTCTTTGACAGTGGAACAGTCTCCCTTGGGAGGTTGTGGACTCTCCTTCCTTGGAGGGTTTTAAGCAGAGTGTGTTGGTCCCGGGGGGGGGGTTACCGTGAGATGTGGTCAGAGTCTGGTCCTGGGTCGAGGGTCTGGAGACTGTCCACCAAGGGCGAAGCGCAGACCAAAGCAAGAAGCCGGGCATGGTTGGGAACTCCAGAAGAACAGGTCTGGGTGCTGGCAGAAACAGGTTTCCAACAACGTTGCTCCCGCAACCTGGGACTGGGCTGACTGGCCTTTATCTCCTCTGGGGCCTAGGGTGGTCCCGGCCCACAGGTGACTCGCCTCTCCTGGCCTGGAGGTGAGCACTCCTCCTGCGGGAACTTAGTTCCCTCCGCCTCTCTGCCCTGAGCCTCTGCAGCTCAGGAGAGGCTGGAGGGTTACTGGACCCAGAGGCCGCCTCACCTTCCCCTGACAGGGCTGGAAGAGGAGCACCTGCAGGCAATGGGTCCTCAATCACCCCCAGAGCCAGAGTGGATTCATCTGGTGTCTGCTCCTGAGGATCCAGCACAGGTGCAGGCGCTTCAGATTCAAGGCCCTGCCCTGGCTCAGCCGGCCCTGGAGGCAGGGACTCCTGTGCAGGCTGGGATTCCTCCAGTTCAGCCTCTGAATCAGATTCCCAGGCCATCACACAGAGGTTGGATGGTCCTCTGTCATGGATACTTTAGCTGAGTTTCCTGCGTTGCAGGGGGTTGGACTAGATGACCCTTGGGGTCCCTTCCAGCCTTACAATTCTATGATTCTATGACTCTGGCATGTGACCTCCAGAAGGTTGCCCAGAAGAGAATTTAGCTTTTAGACTGAAAAGGCTTCCCTGCTCCTGCAGCAAGGTAATGAGTATGCCACAGGCTTATATAAAAACAAACTGTCTGTAGGCACAGCTCTGTCTAAACAGATGTAATGTCAAGGAGCAGTTGAAAGCTCAGCAAAAAATGGAGGTACTTTTCCACAATGACACAAACTAAACTAAAAAGATTGCTTCAGCTCAGCTCTAGGTTTATTTATTATGTCCTGCAGTCACCGTTTCACAACAGCATCGTGGAGTCAGCAGGATATCTCATGCAGATAACAGTGCCTAGCAACTTGTGTGTTGTAGTTCCAATGTGAAGCTATGGTTAGCGTGCTAGACTAAAAGGGACCCCTGACCATTAGGTCCAGTCATGACCGACTCTGAGGTTGCGGCGCTCATCTCGCTTTATTGGCCGAGGGAGCCGGCGTACAGCTTCCGGGTCATGTGGCCAGCATGACTGTGCCACTTCTGGCGAACCAGAGCAGCGCACAAAAACACCATTTACCTTCCCTCCAGAGCGGTACCTATTTATCTACTTGCACTTTGACATGCTTTCGAACTAGGTCATGGGAAACCGCGGTTCGAATCCCCCCTCAGTCATGAAACTAACGGGTTGACCCTGTGTGAATAAAATGAGGAAGGCGAAACCATGTACACCGCCTTGCGTTCCCTGCAAGAAAAGTAGAATATAAATAAAATAAAGAGTTTTATCCAACACAGTTGTACCCAAGTCACTTTGTGGTATACTTGTCCTGCTGGCGAATCTTTTGCACCAGCAGAAGATGGTTGCGCAAGTGAATATGTAAGCAAGTTGCTCATAACTTTGCTTTGCAAGAGATTGTGCAATCTGTTGCACAATAGATTCCCACTAGTGCAACTGTTGCACTGAAGTCCTCTGTTGGGTAACATTAAAACTCACCTGTCCACTAGCACAAGAGCCCTTGTGCTAGTGGAAAGAGAACACAGGACACAGCCCAAAATAAATAAGATATGAAATTGGGAGAGGGAGATCATTAGAATGGATGTCAGCATGTAAGGTTAACAGAGGTCTGCTCTTAGATATATTCGATGTTTCTGTGCCTCTATTTAGGAACTCCATCCCAACAGAGATGTATGAACACGTTTGCTATAATCCTTTAGAAAAGCACCTCTGCTGGACTGTGATGAGCCAGGGCAGAAGGTGAGAGAAGAGCTTGTTACCAGTTTTTCCTTCTTTTTCCTCATTGGTTGCTCTTAAAAAAACAAAAAACAAAAACCAACTACTTGGTGCTCAGATTCAGAGCCAATATAGCTTGTCCCTTGTTCTCTTGAATGAGGAATTTGGGGACTTACTATCCTCAGAACAAGGGACGCGGGTGGCGCTGTGGGTTAAACCATAGAGCCTAGGACTTGCCGATCAGAAGGTCAGTGGTTCGAATCCCCACGACGGGGTGAGCTCCCGTTGCTCAGTCCCTGCTCCTGCCAACCTAGCACTTCGAAAGCTCGTCAAAGTGCAAGTAGATAAATAGGTACCACTCCAGCGGGAAGGTAAATGGCGTTTCTGTGTGCTGCTCTGGTTTGCCAGAAGTGGTTTAGTCATGCTAGCTACATGACCCGGAAGCTGTACGCCGGCTCCCTCGGCCAATAAAGCGAGATGAGCGCCGCAACCCCAGAGTCAGCCATGACTGGACCTAATGGTTTATCCTCAGAACACCAAGGGCAGATTGGCAATGGTGGCAAGGCTTTCCATCAGTGTCCCAAGAAGACCTTGTACCTTTCTTACTGCAGAACTCTCTCTTTTTGACTGTGGACAGGGAGGTCCACATCCTCCAGTGGCCTCCAAACCACCCTTCCCAGAAGCTGAAGATTTCTTCCTGAACTGATTTTCTGGGTTGCTCTTTTTGCCTCTGCTATGTAGCAGCTGTTAAGGGGAAGGTCTGTGGCTCATTGCTAGAGCAACTGCTTTGCATGTAGACAGTCCAAGGTTGTTCCCAAGCAGTTCCTGGTAGGGCTGGGAGAGAACCCTGTCAGAAATCTGGAAAACCTTCGCTGGTCCAACAGAGTACACAATACTGAGCTAGACAGAACAATGGTCAGAGTCAATATAAGACAGTTTCCTATGTTCCTAATGGTATTGCTTTCTAATTTTATTGCTTTTTATGTTTTTAGTATACTGATATTTTTTTTTAATGGGACTTTGCTAAGCTGCCATTTATGGCAATTATGGCAGAAAGGTACCATGTGTTGAATTCCTGTTGACTTATCACATGTATTCTATGATGGCCACTGCTGCATATTGAGCAAGTCACTCTGCTTATTTCATAGTTGGCTTCCACTGGAGGCCATTTAATTGACTGCCACTTGAGGACATACCTGGCAGCTGTACAGCTCTTTGGATAGGGGATAAAAAAATAACGTATCACACCCAACAGGTGCAAATATAAAGAACCTGAAGCTTAAGTTGCTTATATATTGTGTTTTTCCGTCTATAAGATGCCCCCATATATAAGACACCCCCTGTTTTGGGGGACTCAGATTTAAGAAAATGCAGAGAGATGTATCCATGTATAAGGCGCCCCCTAATTTTTCACATCATTTTTTAGGGGGAAAACCTAGTCTTATACACAGAAAAATACGGTATATTTGCTCAGATTCTCCTATATTTTAGATTTAAAAGAAATTTATTTCCACCTGAAATCATGTGTGTGTGTGTGTGTGTGTGTGTGTGTGTACAGACACATTCCATGGCTTTATTTAAATCACAAGGATCAATGTATAGCCATACTTTGCTTGGCTTTTCAATTACAGACATGGTGCTAAACCAGTCCACGGGCTGTTCTGCTTTATAAACATATCCCCAGCTTTTCCATATTATCACACTAATGTTTTTCACTTTTTATCTGCAAGGGAAAATTGAATTTCGTCTTGGTATCTGGTTTCCCAGCTAGTGGGTTGTCTACTTTTAACGGGTGCATGTTAGTCTGGTTTCAGCCATCTTGGCCTTCATAAAACATAGGTGGAATCTCCTGCCATGCCTTTGCAATTTTATGTCATCTCCACAAAACGCCTTCATATAAACTAACTTCATATCCAGCCAGTTGCTTGAGAGAGAGAGACAGAGCGAGAGACAGAGCAAAGGTGGTATATATCAGCATTTACAACCTGAAATTTATTACTGGTTACTGAATTTTAAAACAGGATTTTGCGGTTACTTGCTCTTTCAATGGCATTTAACATCTTGAGCAGGAAAACAGGCTTTGCCTGACTCTTCTGTATACTTTCCTTATCTGTACTGTGCAAAATTATATTCAGGATGATCTTGCATTACAAAGTGTTATCCTTTTTTTTCCAAATGGATGGAAGGATGCCTGGCTTTCAGTGATGCTCAGCCACACATCTGATTTGCTGGACACTCAAAATGGACCAGATTTTATTTTATTTTTTCTGATCAGGACTCTGCATCTTGCATTTGCAAAAGAACTGGCAAGGAAGTCAGAGAGGTGGGGTCAAACAAGCAGGAGGAATATCCTTGAAAAAGGAATACCAAAATGGGTGACAGGATAGTCAGAAAAAGAAAGAAGAGGAAAGGAGGAAGGAAAATTTGAAAAGGAATAATGGAAGAACCTGAATATCAGAAAGATATCTGGAATAGCTGCCCCAGCTATGAAGCCTGTTACTGCTATACATGCCATTGGCTCGTATATCGAGCCTGTTTACTATTATTATTATTATTATTATTATTATTAATAGCAGTGGTGGTAACAGTAGTATGTATTTAGTTTATATCCCACCCTTCCTCCCAAAGGTATCCAGGGCAGCAAGCACTCTAATACCAATAACATGACAACATTCTGAAAACAGTTTTTTTATTTTTTAAAAATTCTCTCAACCAGCAATTTCAGGGTTGCTAGGAACAGTTTCTTTCAGCCATCAAATGTCTGGGTAAGCAGGAATGCTTTTTAGATTCCTCCTGGAAGTCAATAATGAGAGGGAGGCAAGACACCTCTCCAGGGAGGGCATCTCACAAATGGAGAACCACCACTGTGAAGGCCTCATCATGGGCCAATGCCACTTAGCTAGACCCCAGTGTTGGCACCACCACCACCACCAAGGTTTCACATGTCAATGGTAGGGTCCAATATAGTTGATATTGAGGAAGGGGCTCTTTTAGGTACTTGTGGTCCCAAGCAGTTTAGGCCTTTAGAAGCTAGTACAAACACCTACTTATGAGGTGTCAGCTCAAGTGCCAAAGGACTCTTCTGGACCCCAGGCTTCTGCCTGGAGAACATTCAACTGCCTTTGTATCCTAAGAAAATGCAGGGAGGTGATGCAGAGAGGAAGCAAGGACCAGTTCCTTGTAATATGTGCATTCCTTGCAACATCTCTCACTCTTTTTACGATGTTCAGAAGTGAGTGCCACTGTAATGCAGCCAAAACAGCACTGTCCACACACAAAAAGGTATCACCAGGCTCAGGAAAACACCAGGGTTTGTAGAAGTACAAAATAAATTGATAACAGCCCCCCAATGCGTGCTCACACACAGTCCCAAAACTGACTGAGCATATGCAATCTGGATAGGAGGGTCAAATGGAAAACCAGGAGGGACGAAGGGGGAACGGAATACTGTATCTTGCACAGGAGTACTCCATGCTGCAACATTTTGTTTCAGATCCCTCTTGCTACTAAGTTCACATGAGCTCTGGTTTTGAAAAGGGATTCCAAGGCAGAGCTATAACCTCAAGCCCTGTGTTGCATGTCTGCAGAGAGATAACTCTGCATCATGCTAAACATTAGCTAGGCAACAACAAATTCAGCTGGTTGTGATTATCCTAGCCTGCTACTTAAAATAATCTTTTTTCATTTGGCGATTTATTAGGATTAGTCTCCTTTTTGAATCAAAGCATGATCCACAGGTGGCATTGTACAAGCACTGGATCGCAATGTCCGGGGAATGAGAGCTACAAAGAAAAAAGAGGGGATGAGTTCTGCAGGACCAGAGACAGCTCCCAGTGGGAGCCGCTTCTTCTGCAAGACAGACATTTACCAGAATCCAAGGTTGCTTTCCAGCCCAGCAAAAGCCCTCTAAGAGGAGGTGGAGCAGAGTTGGTGAGAGTTGCCCAGAGGAGAGTTTTGAGGACCAAGGTACATGGCATGTATAGTGTACAGAGGGCTTTTGGGGAACACACAACCATAAGACAACTATAGCCTACCTCCACTGACAGAGGCAGTATGCTTCTGAACACCAGTTGCTGGGAATCACAAGAGAAGAGAAGGCTGCTGCACTCATGCCCTGCTTGCAGACTTTCCATATTGCCACTGTGAGAACAGGATGAAGGGCCAAATTGATGGACATTTGCCTGATCCACAAGGGCTCTTCTTATAACCTTAAGAAGAGGCCTGGTGAATCAAATCTAGGGCCATTCTCAGCCAATATCATGTTTCCAATGTTGTTGTTGTTTAGTCATTTAGTCGTGTCTGACTCTTCATGACTCCATGGACCAGAGCACGCCAGGCTCTTCCACTGCCTCCCACAGTTTGGTCCAACTCATGCTGGTAGCTTCGAGAACACTGTCCAGCCATCTCGTCCTCTGTCATCCCCTTCTCCTTGTGTCCTCAATCTTTCCCAACATCAGGGTCTTTTCTAGGGCAAAGGGGCTTGAATAACTCAGAGAAGCTATGAGCTATGCCGTGCAGGGCCACCCAAGATGGACAGGTCATAGTGGAGAGTTTTGACCAAACGTGATCCACCTGGAGCAGGAACCAGCAAGCCACTCCAGTATCCCCACCAAGAAAACTCCATGGACAAAGACAACAGGCATATAAAAGTGTTTCCAACAGCAGACGCATTTTCAAGGGGGGGGGGTTGCAGCACGGCTGGAAAGAGTTAAAAACCCTCTCCCCACCACACAGTGGAACTCATCCTGATCACACACCTGCATCTGGCACCTTTTAAAAGAGAAAACAGGCCTATGCAATACCCAATTACACATTTAACGTGTAGTTTGGCAGTCGGTGCTAGGGGAGTGAAACAGAGTCTTTTTGCTACAAATGGAAATTACAACTGAGACAGGCGTTGGACCAGAGTTTTGGGCTGGCATCTGGAAGGCTAGGGGTTTGGGGACTTGGATCAGCTGTGAATTCCTTCGGTTTACTTTCAGTGAGATACCAGTTCTTAGTCTCCCCCACCCCCACCCCAATCTGTGGATTCAGAATGATTACAGCCAACCCCACATGGCTGTTGCGAGAATGAATAGAACATTATGTTATATATCTATATATCTCCCCAAATCCATTTTGGATTTAAGCCAGCATAATCCAACAGACTTAAATGGGATATAGCTTGCTGTGCACACATACTGGGGAGTAAGCACCAGTGAGCACTGTGGGACTTACTGCCTAATAAGCCTGATAAGATTGGGTTGAGGGTGGTTTAAATCCAAGCACTCTGCTTGAACGGTTTTGGAGATCAGGCCCCTGGGCTGCTCAGCTGTTAAACAACCCAAAATACAATTGTCAGTGTTTACTTCTTTATCAGTGGAGGCATTTTGTCATGCGTTTGACTCCGGCGAAGCAAATGTGTGAAACAACAGCACTTGCAGTTTCTCGTGGCAGAAAATGTACCACCCAGTGGCCTTGGTCCTAAAACATTTTGATTTAACAACACACCCCACCAATGCTGATGGCCCTTCCAATTAAGACTGCCATCCCATGCAAAGCTGCCCACACCATGAGATCTCCCATCAGGTGCCCTTCTCTGGGTATCACTCAACCACATTATCTGATGTATCTATCAAGTAGCAACCAATACTTTTTCTAAGGCAACTACTGAGCACAATCCATATACAGTGGAACCTTGGTTTTTGAACGTAATCCATTCCGGAAGACCGTTCGACTTCCGAAACATTTGAAAACCGAAACTCAAAGGGCTGCCTGCAATTTCAATGGGGGGGAAAGAGAAACATGCCTTGGAAGCCGTTCAAGTTCCAAAAAAGTTCGAAAACCAGAACACTTACTTCCAGGTTTTCGGCATTCGGGAGCCGAAATGTTCCAAAATGGAGGTGTTTGGGAACCGAGGTTTGACTGTAGCACTTTAGGTACCAAGCTGAGAATTTTTAATGACCTGGCTCAACGGTAACTGCTGAGTTTTTAGCTGCTTGCCTTTCTTCCAAGGAGCTTGAGGCAGCATACATAAGTAACCACCCATATTTTATCATTGTAACAACCTGATGGGGAAGGTTAGGCTGAAAGTTCATGACTGGCCCAATGACCTTTAGGACCAACGGGGGATTAGAATAGGGGCCAGCTCAGTAATAGCCTGATACAGAACACCAGAGTGTCACAACTAGTCTAGCCTTTCAGAAATTCAACAACTGTGGCTTTCCACCATTGTCCTCTCTCTCTCTCTCTCTCTCTCTCTCACACACACACACACACACACACACAAACACCCAATATTCCCACATCTCAGACTGGTATTCCTTTATTATGCATTTTAATTGTGGTTGTTTATATGTGAATGACTATGTAACTGGTTTTTATACTTGTAAACTGCTTAGAAGGGTATTTTGGCAGCAAGTGGCATCTAAATAAATAAGGGCTGTGGTTCAGTGGTAGGACATCTGCCTTGCATGCAGAAGGCCTGAAATTCAATCCTTGGCATCTCCAGGCAGGGCTTGGATAAACTCCTGCCTGGAACCCTGAAGAGCCTCTGCCAGTTAGTGTGCTGAGGTAGAGGGACCAATGGTCTGATTCAGTATAAGCTGATTCCTTGTGTTCCTAAATAAAAATTGTGGTTATTCCTCAGGACCCACTGCACCTCTGGTGATTAAGACAGGGTGGGGGAGAATCATTTCAAGTGCTCTTGAAATACCATCTCTACTTTGCTGTGTTGGGACGCGGGTGGCGCTGTGGGTTAAACCACAGAGCCTAGGACTTGCCGATCAGAAGGTCGGTGGTTCGAATCCCCACGATGGGGTGAGCTCCTGCTGCTCAATCCCTTCTCCTGCCAACCTAGCAGTTCGAAAGCATGTCAAAGTGCAAGTAGATAAATAGGTACAGCTCCGGCGGGAAGGTAAACAGTGTTTCCGTGCTCTGCTCTGGTTCGCCAGAAGTGGCTTAGTCATGCTGGCCACATGACCCAGAAGCTGTATGCTGGCTCCCTCGGCCAGTAAAGCAAGATGAGCACTGCAACCCCAGAGTCGGTCATGACTGGACCTAATGGTCAGGGGTCCCTTTACCTTTACCTTACTTTGCCGTGTTAGTTTTGAACATGTCTAAGAAACAGACTTTGGAACTTTGTGCTATGAATCTTACCCCTCTCCTTGGACTTTTGTGCTCTCCACAAACCTGGAAAATACAACACCGCTCCCCCCCCCCCTTTGCTTCCTCTGTCCACAAACGCTGCTTTCAATCCAGATCTTATCATCTACCGCTTCTGAACCCACATGTGGATTTTCTGGCAGTACGTACTACAAAGCAGCTGTAATCCAGCAGCCTTGAGTCCCAATTGCCTTTGTACTTTGCAATAGAGTAATACATTTTACACACCGAAACACAGATCCAGCTGGAATCTGTCATTCTCCCCCCTCCTCACATTTGCCCATGAGAACAAGGAAGGGGGTGGGGAGAAAAGGGAAGCCTCCCAAGTTTGAACTGAACAGGAAGCTTAGCACAGCACAGAGCGAAGCGAGCAAAACAATTCATTTTTAAAGAGGAAAATCTCTGCTTGATACCTTTCCCCCACAGCTAAGGCAAACCACTTCTTTATTGATTGCTGAAGAGCATTTGCAGTGTCAGCTGGGGATGGGAACTGGGGGAAAGGAGGTGGGGAGGGAGAGTTGCTTGGAGTCAAGAGGCTGTTGAATATCCCGAGATGGGGAGGAGGCAGTAAGTCAATGCACCCTCATTATGGATGGTGTCCCTAAGCCTCAGATGAATAAAAAACCGGAGTGAATTGGATTGCATTACAGGGAGGGCAAAAGAGACACAGGAGGACTGGAAAAGACAAAGGAAGGGGAGGAGGCTCAGGGGAACCGCAAGGATTTGAAGAAGCAAACAAAAAACCCTCAACTCACCCTAGCATATGAGGAGAGGAGGGCAAGGAAAGCAAACAATAGGTGAGATTAAACTCGGGGGGGGGGCACAGGAAGGAGGAAGGAGTGGGTGAAGGGATCGTAGGGCATGTGGTGCTTCTCAGAAGAACATCTGGAGGACAAAGGCTTCTAGAAGATTAGAAAAGAAATTAAAGGTAAAGAGAGAACAAGGAGATAAAGGTTCCCCATGGATCTAAGGGGAAGATAATGCAGTTCAATAGGAAATAGATGCCACTCTGATATGAAGACAAGGTAAGCCACACTATGGCATGCCAAGGCAGGCTGAATTTGCAGGCTCCTGAAGAGGAACCTGTGGGCTTCTCTGGGGGAGGGCTGTGGCTCAGTGGCAGAGCTTCTGCCTTGGATGCAGAAGGTCCCAGGTTCAATCCCTGCATCTCCAGTGGTCCGAAGACTTCTGATAACCATCATCATTAGACACATGGACTGCATATATTAATCTAGACATTTAAATTAGGAATGATAGCATCTTCTTGTTATTGCCAGCTAGCAATGCCTTTATCTCTCCATCCATTTCTCTTTGTTATGTTTGCAAGTAAAAATTCTTAATGAAATAACGGGCAGCATTGAGCTCCATTTAGCTCAGACGCATCCATTTCTGTCGAGAATCTGAATACTTGTTTGTGGCAAAACACAAGATGATTTAACAGCCTGGAAGGGCCATCTAGAACCCAGAAGTACGATCTTGAAAGAAGAGGACAGCCCGTGGATTTTTCATCAGGCTCGATTTATACGTGTGATGTTGCAAAAATCCTTTTGTTTTGTATGAGTCAAGTTCTCTGAAGTCCACAGGTTTTAAGATGGCAATCTACTAGACACACCTTTTCTTTTTCATTTTTGGAGGGGGAGCCATTTAAACACCAAAGGGACTTACTTCTGAGTAGGCATGAGCAGCATTGCATTGTAAGGCCATGGATTTCCAAAGGCTTGATTGTCTCTTCTTCAGGGCTGGCCCAAGACATTTTGGCACCTGAGGCGAACCACAAAATGGCATCTCCGCTCCCCGCAAGGGTGAAGATCTGAAGACTGAAGGGTGAAGAGTGAAGATTGGCAACAAGGATGGAATAAAGATCTACATTGGGACCTGCAGTGAAGCCCCTGTGGATCCTGATGCCTGAAGCAGTTGTCTCACCTTGCCTCATAGGTGGGCTGGTCCTGGGCTGGGTCCCATCAGCCCCAGCCAGCAAAGCCAATGGCCGACGATGGTGGTAGACACAGGAATGACTCATGGCTCACTGGCAAAGCACCCACCTCACAAGCATCAGCCTGGGAGGCACAAATTAAGTCAGTTCACTTTGAAGGGACTTGGCTCGGGGTTAGAGCTTCTGTTTTGCACACAGAAGCTCCCAGGTGAGAGAGATTCCTGCCTGAAACCGTGGAGAGCCACTGCCAGTCTACACAGACCTAGATGAACCCCGGGACAGCTCATGGTGCTGATGATGCCAAGGCTGCAGGTTCGATCCCCATATGGGACAGCTGCATATTCCCGCATTGCAGGGGGTTGGACTAGATCCATGGTTCCGAATGTGGGGCACACGCCCCATGGGGGGGGGGGCAATTTGATTTTTAAGGGAGGCAATTTGGAAGCTTGCAATGGCCTTTTAGGTTTCCTCCACAGGAACAGGAGTTCACTTTTTGAAAAATAAGAATGATATGGGGGGTAGGGGTGGGAAATCAGGATTTTAGAGATGCTTAGGTGGAGCATAATAGGGACGTGGGTGGCACTGTGGGTTAAACCACAGAGCCTAGGACTTGCTGATCAGAAGGTCGGCGGTTCGAATTCCTGCGACGGGGTGAGCTCCCCTTGCTCAGTCCCTGCTCCTGCCAACCTAGCAGTTCAAAAGCACATAAAAGTGCAAGTAGATAAATAGGTACCGCTCCGGTGGGAAGGTAAACGGCGCTTCCGTCTGCTGCTCTGGTTCGCTAGAAGCGGCTTAGTCATGCTGGCCACATGACCTGGAAGCTGTACGCCGGCTCCCTCGGCCAATATAGCGAGATGAGTGCCGCAACCCCAGGGTCGGTCACAACTGGACCTAATGGTCAGGGGTCCCTTTACCTTTACTAGGTGGAGCATGACCAAAAAAAGGTTGGGGACCACTGGATTGGTGGTCCTCGAGATCCCTTCCAACCTTACAATTCTAGGGTTACGTTTTATGACCAGTGCTCAGCATATTGCAGCATTCCGATGTCTGGAGGGCCACGCGTCCCCCACAGCTGTAGTAAGAGGACCTTAAATCGCCCCTCACTGCGTATGTTCGTGTGTGGGTGTCTCTCTCGCGCACGTTTCGCAGCCGGCTCCGAATCGAGTCCACCGGCGTCCAGAGCTTGACGCGCGCCTAACTCGCGCAACCTTAGGAGCGCGCGGGCGGGCGGGCGAGGGAGAGCGCACGAGAGGTTGGGGTCTCCTGCCCGCGCGCGCGCCCGCTCGCCTGCCTGCCTCCCTCCTCGCCGGGAGCCGCCAGGCAGCCGCGAATGGCTGTGGGAGGGCCGAGGAGGCGGGCTCGGCTGAAGTGAAACCGCGAGGGGAGTTTGGCGCGGGCGGAGAGCCTCTTCGCCGCCAGCGGAGACAGACCTCGCCGGGCGGTCGGGGAAAACGACCCAACGACGCGGGGAGCGGAGAGAGCGCGAGGCCGGCTCCCCGTCGCGGCTGCCGCTGCTTTCCTTCCCTCGCTGCCGTCGGGGCTTCCAGGCGGACTTGGCCAGCCGGTGAGGCAGCGCTGTGGGTGTGGCCGGCGGCGGGTTGGCACCTGGGTCTATTCTTACGTGGGAATGCTCGCTAGAAGCGTTTGGACAGGGGCCGGCGGGGGGGGGGGCGTCTTCTCTAAACGCGACGCAGCCGCGCTCACGAAGAGGGCTAAAGTGTTTTTTACGCCGGACTCGGGCTGGGCGGCGTCTCCATATCCAGACGAGCTCGCCCGGGTCTACTCGGAAGTAAGTCCAACGGGACTGGCTCCCGCGTAAGCTTCGGTCCCATTTGCCGCAAAACTGAACAACCCACGCGCGATTTTAATAAGACGAACCCCCCCCCCCCAATCCCTCGGTTCTTTTCTCAGCGCGACCCCCCCTCGCCCCCGCCGCATTTCTTTTCTCCTTTGTGATTGTTTCACTCTCTCTTTTCGCAGCCGTGTTATTCTTGCCCTTCCAAGAAGCTGTTGGGAGACGTTTTGTCTCCTTTCCAGACTTTACCAGCCATGATTTGTGCATCTTGCGTGGAGAGGGAGGGACGGGGGGGGGTAGC
Source organism: Podarcis pityusensis (assembly GCF_964106645.2). Classification (NCBI taxonomy): domain Eukaryota; kingdom Metazoa; phylum Chordata; class Lepidosauria; order Squamata; family Lacertidae; genus Podarcis; species Podarcis pityusensis. The sequence goes on along the minus strand of NC_138039.1, from coordinate 41,676,219 downwards.
TGTGGCTTCTCAACCTTCCCTTCCTCTCCGCTGCATCTGGAAACTATAGGACGCTGCATATAGAACACGTTGCATAGTATATACCATAATAATATCTGCTAGTAATTGACTCATAGAGGCGATACTTCCAGCTTATTTTTAAGTGGGGAGGGAAGAAAACGAAGTGTCTCTGCTTGTGGGGGGCGAGGTGGGGTTTTTTGTTTTTGTTTTTGCACATTTTATAGCATCTCTAATTACAAAAACCTCCACCCTCCTTAATGCTGTATTTCTGGCTCCCATGTCTGTGCACTGTTTTCAGCCTGACAGTTCCTTCTAATAAATCTTCTGTGCTTTCTTCCTCATTTCTTGCAATTCTTTTAAGGATGTTTCCACTTTCCAATTACTCTCCCAGCTGGGTACTCGGCAGCTCTATGGTTGATAGGCTGAAGAATTCTTATTCTCTCTTCTTCCTGCTCGCCAACCCCCCCCCCCCCGCCTTCCCCACCTCCTCTAGTGGTTTTCACTTCTCACATTCCCCATCCCTTCGAAGAACCCTGGAGATGGGCTGTTAAAGGTCTCTTCCCTCCCCTGGCTGCCCCCATCCTCCAAAGCTTAAAGGGAGAGAAGCTCTTAGTTCAGACATAATCAATACTGCCTTTGCATCACATGTTCAACCATTCCAAATAGGGTGTGACTGAGAACACCCATTGGACAGTGTTCCCTTGCTGTTAACCCACAATTCTATTGCCTCTGTTACTTTGCCTTTGTATTCAGCCGAACATGGTATTGGACCAAAATATTGCAGAAATGATTACGCAACCCAGCATGTCTGCACAAAGTGACAGTGTCTGTGACTGCCACAGGATTTCCAATCCAACCAAACTGCCCTTCTGGGACATATATATTTTTTGAGTTTGACAGTTGTGGATGGAGTTGCTAAGCTTGCTGGTCTACTGAGGCGGAGAGTTCCTAAGCCGGCCTTCCTCCCTAGAGACATGCAGTACATCAGAACATCTCTGTTGAAAGTCCCAGCTTGATTTCAAAGGGGAAATTTAGCTTGTGGGTGTGTGTGGCTGCAAGTGAGCTGTTAACTTTATACGGAGAATGGCGGTGGGAGGAAAACACCGCTGGAGGTTGCCCTTAACATGGGAAATAAATACATTACAATTCACAGAGGGGTGATTTTGTTCCTTTTTGTTGTAGCACCTTAAAGACCCAAGCGATTTATGTTGGCAGAAGCCTTTTTGTAGGGTTGGTGAAGTAGATTCTAGTCCATGAATGCTGATGCCATAATGAATGTGTTTAGTCTTTTGGGTGTTCGCCATACCTTTTGAAGTATTTCACAGGAGTTAAAGCTTCTTTTATTTTATTTTTTCAAAGCTTGCATGTATGCACACTTTGATTCTTTTGTGGTGGCTGTTCTCTAACACCTTCCCTACTATCGCCCTTTACTGGTTATCTAAATCCTCTGATTTCTTAACAGTCCAAGCTGAGTACCGCTTAAAACTGGTTAGAAATCGTATGCATTTGGGTGGTTTTCATTTTCACTGCCATTCTTACTTTAAAATCACAGCGTTTGGTTGACTTGCTATTGATCTTCTTTCGTTGTCTGTTTGGGCCCTGCATTCGTACTGCTTGAATGTAACAATAACATGGATTCTTTTTCAAGTGGATTTTGATTAGGAGAGAAACCGGGACATAAATGCATATGACTCCCCAGCCTGAATGACCTTTTGACTTCTGAATTTCCAGCTTTAAATGCAAAATGGACTTTTCTAGCTTTTATTTCTGTTTGTGCTCTGTCTCTCTTTTTAAAATAGGAAAATTCAGTCAGCAAATTCTGTACTTCTTTCGAGAATGTGGTGTAGCTGCATCTGATCAAAATGTTTAGACTTGTCAACTCACAGTGCTTAGTACATGTGTTATAAACTACATTTTAAAGAAAGTATTCGTTTTACTTAAATCCAGTATTGCAGATATCTCCATATTTATGTATATATTAGGTTGCTACAATCCTTTTCCCTTGGAGAAATTCCCATTGAACTCAATAGATATTATCCCCCCCCCCCAGTCGATTCCACTGTAAAAACTGCAATTCAGTGCATACTGATAAGGATATCATTACAACGGGACTCAGTGAGTTGTACTTCTGTGTAGATGAGTTTAGGATTGCATTGCACAGAAAGACATGTAGAGGCTTATAAAATGATGCGTCTTGTTGGGAAAAGTGGATATAGAGACATTCCGCCCCTCTCTCATGATACTAGAATGCCGAGTGGTTGTCCAAATTGATTGACAGTAGATCTGGGCAGATGAAAGTCATTTGTAATGGGTTTATAGATGATGTGATGGCAGCTAGCTTAGGCAGCTGTAAAAGGTGGTTGGCCCAACTTATGAAAGAGGCTAGGAAGTGAGCACCACTGAATGAATGCATTGGACAGGTCAGTGGCAGTAACCTCCATTGGGATAGTCTGTGAAAGCTTACACCCAGGTTGAATGCGTTCGACTAGTCTTGTGAAAATGAAGAAATTCTGTACATCAGTTAGACTGAACTGGAAGAAATTTGGCCCTAGGAGTCTTCATAAGAGAGATGTTTCCAGATGAAGAACTGTGAGAGGAGAGAGACCTTGCTGGCCATCAGGCAATGGCTTTTCCCACCTGTTTTGCCCCACCCTGCAGCCCTAGGAGTCTTTCCCAGACCATGACTTTGAGAACAGCAGAAACAGTTGTGAAAAGAGAAGTGGAGTTCAGGGGCATTTTAAAAAAAATGATTTTATAAATTTTGTGTCCCCGTTTCTCGATTTGATCCTTTTAGATGGTTTTCCATGCTTTGTGGTATTTTATGCATTGTGACTGGTTGTTATTTTTATTGATTATAGTTTAGTAATTCTTTTTTGTAATTGTATACTGTTTATTGTTTGTTGATATTTTATTTTACTGTTTACTATTCTAATGGATTGCTGAATATCACTTTCTTTGATACAAGTTGTTTATTTAAAAGTTAAATTTTTATTAAGATTTACTCTATTGGATCAGATTGTTATCAGGTGTGTGCTTTCTGCTGTCTATTTTGTTGTTTCTTCAGCTTGTAAACTACCTTGTTTATAGTAATATAGAAAGGCGGGATACAAATTAAAAGTGAAATGAAATGAAAATATAGTTTGCTGTTTTGCAGCAGCAGACTAACAGAAGTCAAGCGCACTGTGACTCTGACCTCATCTGCCCTTTCCATTTCAAGCAGTCGTATACCACTTTAAACAGCTATGGCTCCCCCTTGACACCTGACAAAGAACTGTAGGTTGTTAGTGGTGCCAATAGTTATTCGGAGACCCCCATTCCCCTCACAGAGTTACAGTTCCCAACGTGTTTTAACAACCAATCCTTCTTTTTAAGGAGCTCCAGGAATGGTAGCTCTGTGAGGCTAATTGGGGTGTCCCACCAACTCTCAGGGACACGGGTGGCGCTGTGGGTTAAACCACAGAGCCTAGGGCTTGCCGATCAGAAGGTTGGCGGTTCAAATCCCCGTGATGGGGTGAGCTCCCGTTGTTCGGTCCCTGCTCCTGCCAACCTAGCAGTTCGAAAGCACATCAAAGTGCAAGTAGATAAATAGGTACCGCTCCGGCAGGAAGGTAAACGGCGTTTCCGTGTGCAGCTCTGGTTCACCAGAAGCAGCTTAGTCATGCTGGCCACATGACCCGGAAGCTGTCTGCGGACAAACGCCGGCTCCCTTGGCCTATAGAGCGAGATGAGCGTGCAACCCCAGAGTCGGTCACGATGGTCAGGGGTCCCTTTACTCTCAGCGCCTTAAATAAAGACAGCTCCCAGGATTCTTTGGGGAAAGCCAGGAATGTTTGAAGTGGCATGGTACTGCTTTTAAGTGTATAGTGCAGAAGCTGCCTTAATTGCATAGGATCACATCTTTATCAACAGGTTCTTCAGAGGCTATCTGGAACCTCTGTGCCAGGCGTGGAGAACCTTTCCGAGGCCAGTAGCTGCACTCTCTGCTGGGCAAGCTTTTGTAGCCACTTCCCAGTAGAGAGCAGAGCCAGAGGCCAAAGGAGGTGGAGTGATAAATATAAACATTGTGTTCATACCGTAAAATTGTTTCTAAGCATCCTCACACGTCCTGCTCCATCTACCATCCAGGCAAGCAAAAGTTGTGATCAGGATTCAAGGATGCTTTCCAACTTGGCACCCCCCCCCCATTCAAAGCACATGGATTAAGGCGGGTGAAGGACATGGCCTCTTGAAGGAGGGTTTGGCTGGGGGCGGGATGTGTCCTGGAGAGAGTTTCTAAGGCCAGATAAAGAGGCATGAAGGGCAGAGCATTTGGGAAGGGGCTGCATTGGTGTCCCCTTGCCCCTTGCAACCTTTGCAAGGACATCTCCTTGATCCTTAAAAAGAAGGATTGGTTGTTAAAATACTTTGGGAACTGTAACTCTGTGAGGGGAATGGGGTTCTCCGAATAACTCTTGGCACCGTTAACAACCTACAGTTCCCAGAATTCTTTGTCAGGTGGTATATAAGTGGTATAAGACTTGAAATGGAAAGTGCAGATGAGGTCAGAGTCACAGTGTGCTCGACTTCTGTTAGTCTGCTGCAGCGAAACAGCAAACAATATTTTCAGTGCCTCTCCCCACATCCCTTCAACCAGCCACCCAAAGAATTGGAGCAGCAGCCAAGGGAGTGAGCAGGCGGGCTCCTAGACACTCCAAGCCAAGGTGTAGAAGCACAATTTTTGCCCCCCACCCCGGTCTGCATTGTTGGCAGAAGTCAACCTGGCCAACTCCTATGCCCCTGATGAAGAGCTATGCTTGACAACTAGGCCTGAGGCCCCTGGCACCTGCACATATGCATTGTGCCTCTGTATGGTATGCCAGTTGTGTGGTCCGAGGGGTGAGAGGAATGTGAAAGAGATTTTGCCTTAAGGGCTCTGTTTGTGGGGTCCCTGGAGGTATCTAGCTAGCCACTCTGGAATACAATATGCTGGTCTGATCCAGTAGGACTCTACTTTCATGTTCTATCAAGGCACTCGTTGGATATATATATAGTACCTGCTTTGCTTTAGAAGCATTGCAGAATTGAATGTTCTCACACCATCCATAGCTGTGCACTTCAGGGTTCTGAAGCACTTTTGTTATCATTCTTGCAGCAGCCCTGCAATTTCAGCCAATGTTGTTCCCTTCAGATTGCAAGATGTGGGAAAGTGTCTGAACCTGAGAGAATAGTGACTGGCATGAGGGCCACCTAGTGATTTTGCGGCTGAAGAGAGATTTGAACTCTGTTCCCAGATCTTTCCATGATATCCTATGCATGTTTCCTCAGAAATAAGCTGTTCTGTGTCTAGAACGTGTGTTTAGGATTTCTGCCTTAACTCTGACAGTGTTCTCATGTTGAGAGCAGGAAAAGTGCCTTTGCTGAAACAGTTACTGGATTTGTGCTTCTGTTTGAAGAAAGGAACCATTGTTGACTTTCATTATCTAGCAGCCACGGGGAGATTGACAGGTTACAAATTGCCAATCCATAAAGGATTTGGGCAGGAGATAGTTTTATTACTTATTAAATTATATACGCAAAAGTGCTCATTTTTTGGCCATTATGCTGTCTGCTCCCAATTGAACTCACAGAGATAATTAGCAGATCCCAGGCAATCACATGTTCTGCTATTCATATGGTCAACTGACACTTAAAAACAAACAAACCATTGCACAATTCAAGCAGGTAAGCCTGCGAATATTCTCTTCTTCCTGCTTTCCCTGGGACATATTATGAAACACAGCCTGCTTTTGTGGATAACAAGGAAGTTGTTGATTTCACCCTGGGCCAATGTGATATAGTAGTTAGTCTGTTGGATTGGGATCTGGGAGGCCGTGTGATTCAAACCCTGCTCAGCCATGAAGCTCACTGGGAAATCATGAGGCATTCATAGTCTCACAGCCTAACCTAATTTGTTGGGTTCTTGTGAGGATGGAAAGTGGAGAACAATGTATGCCTCCATAAGTACCGCACTATATTTCTTTATTGTTACATTTTATTGTAATAATAATAAAAAACACTCCTGGTTCCCCCACCCAACCATTTTATCCTTGCATCAACCTGCAAGGTGGGCAAGGCTAAGAAAGTGCATCAGGGTTCAAAATGCCTCACAGTGTAGACCTATATATGTCTATTTTGAAGTAAGCCATTGGGTCCATTGAGGCTTTGTTGTTGTTGTTTAGTCGTGTCCAACTCTTCGTGACCCCATGGACCAGAGCACGCCAGGTACTCCTGTCTTCCACTGTCACCTGCAGTTTGGTCAAACTCATGTTGGTAGCTTCGAGAACACTGTCCAACCATCTCGTCCTCTGTCATCTCCTTCTCCTTGGGCCCTCAATCTTTCCCAACATCAGGGTCTTTTCCAAGGATCCTTCTCTTCTCATGAGGTGCCCATTGAGGCTTACTCCCAGGTAAATAGGTATAGGATGGCAGCCGTGCTGCATTTCAATTCTCAGTAGAGCTTGTTGGCCCCAATCCAACACTTGAACTGCTACAGTCCGTGAGAATTTCCTAAGCTTCTTCTTTCTTGATGAATAGCCTGGTTCTCATAACTGGAACGAAAAATAAAGCAGATTCTGTGTCTCATATCTTAATAGCAGAGGCTGGAATCCCTGGTCAAACTTTACTTGGATGTAAGCCCCATTGAGGCTGCTTACTTATTATTCTTTATGTCCCACCTTTGCTCCAAGAAGTTCAAGGATGCTTCTCCCCATTGCCATTTTATCCTCACAGAAACCCTGTAAGGGAGATTAGTCTGAAGGACTGTGACTGGCCCAACGTAAGCTGGTCAGCTTGTATACTTGTATGGTGTCAGAGCCATAACTGGAGAGACTGCTGTGCCCTTGGCAGCCCTTGGCATGAACTGTATCTCTGCCCCAACCCTCCTCCCCCCCCAAAAAAATCATTTTACCACAATAGCCACATTGGAAACTAATACATTTTACATGACCTACAGTAAGTATTCGGAAGCATCCAGAGTGAGGGTGAGGCAGGGAGGAAGGGTGAAAAAAATGCACAAATTGTGCAAAATGCACAAATGTCACAATTGTGCAAAAGGGACAGGAATCTTTTCTTGTGTTTGATCTTGCCGCGACGGTGGCGACTCGGTGATGCACCCATGTACGTCACACACACCATAGTCTCCAGCAGTCTGCCTTCATACCACCTTGCCATTTTTCCCACCGCTCAGCTCCCAGCTCTTGTCTAAACTCACGACTTTACACAGATCACTGGAGGCAGATTTCTGGGGTGATTTTTTAGCAAAAAACAAACAAACCAACCAACCACCTCTGCCACTGTGTGTAGTGCTTTGCATAGTCCTTGCCCTAAAGAGTTTACAACCTGAAATTCAGCGCAAAGGAAACAATGGAAGGAAATATTGGGAGGGGTCAGATAGGGAAGCAATATATGCTTGTTTCTGTTCCTGCCTGGACTGATGGAATCACCCAGTGACTTTGGCCTCATCTGCACCATACATTTAAAGCACTGTTAGATCACTTTTAATGGTTATGGTTTTGTCAAAAGTGTCCCGGGAACTATAATTGGTTAAGGGAGCTGAGAGTTGTTAGGAGACCCTTCACATAGCTACAATTGCCAGCGCCCTTGACAAACTAGTTACCAGGATTCTTGGGAGAGAAACCATGACTGTTATACTACTGTTTGTGGAGGTGATCCGAGCCTACAGTAGATTGAAGGAACTAATGCAGCTGTTCTCAACCTGTGGGTCCCCAGATGTTGTTGGACAACAACTCCATCATCCCTGAGCTCTGGCCTTGCTAGCTAGGGGTGATGGGAGTTGTAGTTCAACAGCATCTGGGAACCCACAGGTTGACAAAGGCTGAACTAAGGGCTGGTGCTAACTTTTCATAGAAATGTTGGGTTTTAAGTAGGGGTATGAGGGAAGTAAGAGATGTAATGTCCCACAGGTGTTTTGGGAAGCAGCTCCAAACACACTGGGCAAGAGACTTTTGGATGACTGAGGATTATTAATTGATTATTTAATTTCTTTACTGCTTAGTTTATTAAAGAATATCTCTGAGTGGGGTACAAAAAAAAATGAAGCAGCAGCAGACAACTTCAAAAAACTTCAAAAACATACAGTTGCATAAAAAAAATTTTCATTGAGACAAAATTGCTAGTATATATAAATCAATATAAATTCATTTTCCTTCTGACACACCCTCCCTTTCAGCCTATGGGCAAAACAATTTATTTATTTAAATTGAAATACTACCCTTCATCTGTAGATCTCAGGGTGGTTCACAATATAATATTACAATATTTTAAAAAATACATAATAAAAATAATTACAAAAACAAATCAATAATCCTTCCCCCTCCCACAACACATTTAAAAGGGCATGGGATGTCAATCAGCCAAAGCTAGACCTGGTCTCCATTCTTATTTATATAAATACAGGGTTGTTAAGTTGAAATTAATGGGTCTGTGCTATTCATGCGTATTAAGTTCAGTGGGTCTACTCTGAGTAGGACTAGTATTGGATGCAACCCATGGTACTGGTTAATCTAAGCAAACACAAAATCTCTCCTCCCCAGACACTAGCAACCTTGAATCAGAGGTCAGAGTAATAAGAAAATGAATGTGAGCAAATCTTGCATTCATTTCCAGGCAGTTCGGGTCTGGAAGCTTTCTGTTGAGCATGCCGAGACTGTTGCACCAGGGCGTGGAGGAAGAGCTCTGGTGCTGATTAAATCTGCTTAAGAGCAGAGGGCATGTCACATACACAAAGAGAGGTCGGGATTAACTAAATGAGAATGCTGACTGTTTCTTTTGACCTTGCAAAATCCAGTGAGGTGCTGATTTTCAAGGGCATCTGAGAAAAATTTAAGTGAGCCGGTTGCCAGGATTGCAAAGGTGGTAGAATTCTTTATGAAATAGATTGTTAAAGCAATTTATTTAATGCTTCGTTTTAACTTGCAGGTATTCTTAAAATAATAATCATCATCTGCTTTTATTTGTGTAAAACATAATCCTTCTGATCTAAAGGTCCCGCTGGGTAGCACTATACAGTGTGAACAGTATCTGCATGCCTAGCAATAGGAGGATTGATGGAGAAATTTGATTCAGTACACATAAAAAGCCAAATCTGTCAAATTCATACTTCCCAAAACAATATGTGAAACAGAAGCACAGCTGTCCTTCAAAATTTGCACTTTATCTGAATTTTGTGATGCAGTTCTCCAATCACTGTTTGCAGAAGTGCATAACTTAAGGGTAAAGGTAAAGGTAAAGGGACCCCTGACCATTAGGTCCAGCCGTGGCCGACTCTGGGGTTGCGGCGCTCATCTCGCTTTATTGGCCGAGGGAGCTGGCGTACATCTTCTGGGTCATGTGGCCAGCATGACTAAGCCGCTTCTGGCAAACCAGAGTAGCACACAGAAATGCCGTTTACCTTCCCGCTGGAGCAGTACCTATTTATCTACTTGCACTTTGATGTGCTTTCGAACTGCTAGGTTGGCAGGAGCAGGGACCAAGCAACAGGAGCTCACCCCATCGCGGGGATTCGAACCACTGACCTTCTGATCAGCAAGTCCTAGGCTCTGTGGTTTAACCCACAGCGCCACCTGCGTCCCCAACTTAAGGGTAGTCGTCCATAAAAATGAATATATTGGTGAAAATGACACACAAAAGTCCATTATGTTATGGAACATTATTTGCAAAAGCATGTGCATCAGTCAGAGCTGTCTACAAAACATGACTATTAAGAGCAATTCGCACTGAAATGCTGGTGAATTTTCACGAGGACTTTTTAACGCAAATTGCTGCAAAATGTGGAAAACTGAATTTAAAATTGAAAAAAATAGAACCAAAATTGACAGATACTTCCGTCCCCAGGGTAGAATAGCTTCTCCACAAGTGCAACAGCTTGTTGTTAGCAGCCTGTTCTTGTGGGCGAGATAATAATCTTTAAATTCCCATGTAGTAAGTAAATGGGATATTTTGTTGTTATTGTTGATTATTTAGATTTCTTTCCCACCTGTCATCATGATGGAAAACTAATCCTAACCCTAACCCAGGCTAATTACAACAATTTAAAAATACAGTTGGTTAAAATCAATTACAGTCCAGTGAGTATGGTGGGCTCTAATATAGTTTTTACAGGATTGGGTAAAGAGCTGTGTCTTCATCTTAGGGCAGAAACTGCACAGTGAAGGTGCCTTCTGTGGGGAAGGGGCTGCCACAAAGAATGTCCTCTCTTGGGCTGCCATGTCCTGAACTTCTAAAGGTGGTGACCAGAGGTCAATGAGGATAGGAACTGGAGTCCCAACACCATCGGGGGAACACCAGGTTAAAAAAGGCTGTCATATACAATCTTTTCAGATGTTTCCTTAAAACATTCTTAGAGCATGCACCTTGGGTCATAGCTCAGTAGTAGACTGCATTATTTATATGATTGTTGTTGTTTAGTCGTTTAGTTGTGTCTGACTCTTTGTGACCCCATGGACCAGAGCACGCCAGGCACTCCTGTCTTCCACTGCCTCTCGCAGTTTGGTCAAACTCATGCTGGTAGCTTCTTTACAGCATTGGACTTTCCTTTCGCTTCCAGGCATATCCACAACTGAGCAACCTTTCGGCTTTGGCCCAGCCGCTTCATCAGCTCTGAATCTACTTGTACTTGTCCTCCGCTCTTCCTCAGTAGCATGTTGGGCGCCTTCCGACCTGAGGGGCTCATCTTCCAGCGTCATAACTTTTATATGCCTGTTGTCTTTGTCCATGGAGTTTTCTTGGCAGGGATACTGGAGTGGCTTGCCGGTTCCTGCTCCAGGTGGATCATGTTTGGTCAAAACTCTCCACTATGACCTGTCCATCTTGGGTGGCCCTGCACGGCATAGCTCATAGCTTCTCTGAGTTATTCAAGCCCCTTCGCCATGGCAAGGCAGTGATCCATGAAGGGAGATTTATATGAGAGAATCCTAGAATTGTAGAATTGGAAGGGACTGTGAGGGCCGTCTAGTCCAACCCCCTGCAATGTATGAATCTTTAGCCCAACCTGGGGCTTGAACCACAAACCTAAGATCAAGAGTCTTATGCTTTACCAACTGAGCTTAATCCCTGTCACTTATAGTTAAAGTATATTCAGCCTTTTGAAATAACAGTTCAATTATGCATTTGCAGCAAAAGAGCTTCCCTCCCATTTGCAATATGCTCTTGATGGAATTTGTTACTTGCTTATTGCCATAGCCACAGATGTCATACAATGCAATGACAGAGCAAGGCAAGACAGCTAATGGTTTGGTTCCACTTGCAACCATTTTGCTTGTTTTATAACTGTCACAGTTTTATCTGGTTTGGTTTTTTTTAATTGTATCTTACGATGTTGTAACTTTGTGGGACCTTGCAATGAAATGCAAAATCAATCAATCAAACAAACAAACAAACGAATAGCAAATAAACACAGGGTTGCTATATTGTTGGGTTTTACCTACCGGTGTCCATTTTCACCATGTTCAGGCCCAGATTCCCAGTGACCATTAAAGATAGAATGCTCGTCTTTAGTCCATGTAGAACCAGTGATATGCACCTATTCAGGATTACATACTGGGTCTTTTTTTCTGTCTGATCAGAAAGGCTTAGTGCAGGTTACAATATCAAACCAAATCCCCTGTCAAGTAGCAAAGCTTATACCATTGTTACAAATGAAATTGTGGTGGCCACCCGGGCTAAGGTGGTAGGATGCTTAAGGTTACCAATGGCTGAGTGAGATCTGAACTAGGGACTCCTTTACTTCCAGCTTATTTTCTGAACCAATGAGAACACAGAAACACGGGGAGCTTTCTTCTACAGAGCCAAACTATTGGTCAGTTGTGCTCAGTGTTGTTAACACTGACTGGTGCTACCACTGAGCTATGATCCTTCCTCTATCAGTGCCACACCACCTAGCTTTGATGATTAATCTTATTGCCCAGCTTTTCTGTTTCCTGGCTCTGTGCACCTTACTCCCTATGCCCCAGGGATGTGGGTCTTTTTAGTGTCCAAGAGGAGAGACAGAGAGTCAGAGGTGGCAGTAGAAGACCCAAACACCCACCTCCTGGCATCAAGCTGTTACAGCTTGCATCTCTCTCTCAGCTTTGGGATGCTTAAAAGGACCTGCAGTCTTGGGTGTGGAAGGGAGAATTTGTTATCTCATGGGGGGCATCAAAGGATCCTCTGTGTTGCATTATTATTTTTATCTAAGCTGTGTTGGATGATTCTTCAGGATTGAGAGGTCAGCTGGACATCAGATAAATAAATACCACTATTAATTCCAACTTGGAAATACATTTTATAAAAGCATTGGAGTTGTTGTGCAATGCTTGTATCTCCCTTTTGCTCTTAATATCCTCCTCTCTCCCCCCCTCCCCATTTTCTCTTAGTATCTCAGAGATCATAATATTTTATTCTCTCTCCTCTTTATTTACTCTCCCTTTTAATGCCATCTTCTAGTGTGTCCTACATTATGATTCCTCCTTGGTGCATCAGGCCAATTCTTGGACGTTCTGAATATATTATTCCTACTGATCGTTATTTCATTTTCAATCTAATCAATTCCAAATCCAATGTTCCATTTGCTCCCAGATTCCCATAGCTAACTTGATCAATTCTTTCTTCTGTTGCTCAATCAATCATGCCTTGGGTCATCCTTCCAGTCCTTGAACAACATTAATTACATAGGAACCGTATCCAATATACCCAACCATTCCTCACTGCGACTTTCCCACCGTGCACAATTAAGGACAAGTTAATGGCGTGATGGGACTGAACAAAGGGTGCCATGGTGTGATGGTGACTTGAGTCGCATTGATGCTTTGGACAGCTTCATAGTTATTTTCAACATCTGGTGCTTATTTTATGATTGATTGGCCACATTCCCTTATGGACATCCTTGTGGGGTCTGCATGTCAGTGTGGGCAGAGGCAAAAGTGAGTGAAGAACTAATGCAAAACTTCTCTTTGCATGGCTGGAATGAGGCCTGCTGTGCAGTCAGAAAGACATCTCCCTCTATCTGGTCAAGCAAGAGGCAGCATCACAGTTCTGTGACATATTCCAGACAGGCTAAAGCCTTGAGGAGGCTGTGGAGCAGGGCTTGTGAGGGATATGCTCAGGGGAGAATCGCGAGGGCCAGGCGGCCCTAAAACCAGAGGTTCCACACCCCTGTGTCAGCAGATAATATCCCATAACGCCATGTTTCCTTGGGCATGCCTTGTATGTATCTTTACTAGAAACGATAAACCAGAACAGACATTATTGCAATGGGCACAGTTGCTTTATAAACAACAATATGACTTTGCTTCATTTGAGGAAATGGGTGAAAACTAATTAATGCTGATACTATCTTTCTCGCTTTGGGGGATTAGCGAGAACAGCACAGTATACTATTATGATGAAAAATACTGTGGTACATAAAATGGTGTGAAATAAGTGTGAGTGGCTGGGAGCACCAGTTACAGAAGTGTAGGGGAGTAAAATGGTGTGTTTTTAGAAATTACATAGGCCATGTAAACCACATTGTCTTGACCGTAAGCTTAAACAGTTCCCAGTAGGGATACAGATAGATATTGTATATAGGTTGACCCTTGGGACTTCAGTAGGGAAACTGCAGCACACCAGGAACAGAGGAGGTATCACATGCAAATAGTTTGGGCCTCATTAGAACTGTAGGTGAGCAAGAGGTCTGGCATGCAATAGTTACCTCTCTTGATGGAGGAGGAGCAAAAGGAAGCAGTTCCTTGATTTGTCCCTCTAATCTATGACAACATGGGCAAAGCTGGGTCCAAGACCCTATGATGGTTTTGAGTGGTGGAATCTCTGAAAGTTAGGAAGAATCTGTTTCTGCTTCCTGCCATGCAGATCCAGCTGGCCTTCATACTTCCTTTGCCAGAAAGGCCCAGAGTTATCCTACCTATATAGTGGTACCTCGGGTTAAGAACTTAATTCGTTCTGGAGGTCCGTTCTTAACCTGAAACTGTTCTTAACCTGAGGTACTACTTTAGTTAATGGGGCCTCCCGCTGCCGCCGTGCTGCCAGAGCAGGATTTCTGTTCTCATCCTGAAGCAAAGTTCTTAACCTGAGGTACTATTTCTGTGTTAGTGGAGTCTGTAAACTGAAGCGTCTGTAACCTGAAGCATCTGTCACCCGAGGTACCACTGTACTTGGTTCCATCCTGGGTTCCTTGAGGTGGGAAGATTCCTTTCAGGTGACTCTGGCTTGTGGTTCCTTGCAAGGATACTGCCTATTAAAAAAGCATGTCTGAGAAGCAAGGAGATGTGGAAATTAAATAAGGGGGATTAGCTAGGCAGAAGGAAGAAATGTTTTCTGTCCACAAGGTTGGAGCAAGCTTGGAAAAGAATCACGCAGAGCTGTCTTCTGGAAAGAAGGATGGGCTGTGGAACAGCCTGAGTGGAAAAGATTGAGCTATTTCCATACCACCCTTCATTCAATGATCACAGGGTGGTTTACCATATAAAAACACAAAAATACATAACATAGTAACATAGTAACAAACAAAAGCAAAACCTCCTCCCAGGTACTGAGAGATATCCATTTATAGCAGGCATGGCCAAACTTGGCCCTCCAGCTCTTTTGGGACTACAATTCCCCTCATCCCTGACCACTGGTCCTGTTAGCTAGGGATGATGGGAGTTGTAGTCCCAAAATAGCTGGAGGGCCAAGTTTGGCCATGCCTGATTTATAGGAAAGAGGCTTCCTGATGTGTATTAGCTCTAACACAGAAGACAATCTCCTGAAGGACAGGACTGGGTGACAGAGACATTTCATGGTAATTTAACCAAAGTACTGAGTTTTTACAGTCGTACCAGTACATCCTTCATGCTGCATAGTGGCAGAGTAGTCGTGAGGGTTGTCTGGCCAATAAGAACTCACAGCCAGGTGACTGAAGGGTCTTTCACAGAGAATAGTGGAAGCATTTCCCAAACAATGTAAATTGAGACTTAGTCCAATCACTGGGAGAAGTGCTTTCTGAAGGATGCCTTATTACTACTGCCCAGGGTTAACGGATGTTAAGTAAAGCCATCTTCTTGCATTCAATATGGCAGAGGTTCAAGGGACTGACTAATTCGTTTTGCACTGCGGTGATCCACTATGCATATATGTTGTTGCAGGGAAATTTATCTGTGCAGCAGCTACTATGGAGAGGATATCTGGTACAAACCAATAGTGCTTCCTCCAGAGGAATGATGCCTTCAAGGCTTGAGCTTTGCTTATTAGTGCCATGCTTATTGCTCAGAACAAAGCCAAAAGCAGCACATGGATCCAGGGGATGATGTGCAGAATTCCAGCTGAATTGAGCTTCTCTGTAGCAATGGCTGGCTGGGGTCCTGTGCATGGCATGGCTCCCAAGCTTGGCAAGGAGTAGAGGTGAGATGGCAGAAATGTCATCCTAATATCCCACCAGCCAGGCAGCACCGGTCCTAATGCTACTTAGTGTGAGATAAACATGAAATAGCAGTAAACTGCCAGTGGCTGATATTGTTATTAGCTGATTTAGTACAATTGCTAAGACTAAAATTATGTGTCAGAAAATCCCTGGTTTGAGTCTTCTCTGTGCATTCTCTTGGATTCCCTCCCATTTGCAGCACAATGCTAATAATAAGCAGTAATAATTGCTGATTTGGCATAATGGCTAAGAGATAGATCAATGCATTGGGAAATCCCTTCCTTGGATCTTGTCTTTGCGCTTGCACTCAGCCTCCCTCCCATTGGTAGTATAGTGGTAATAGTAATAAATAATAAGAGCTGATTTAGCTAAGTGAATAATGTGTGTATCGGGAAATCCCTGGCTTTCATATTGTGTCAAAACGTCTTTTCTGTTGGTATTAGTACTGGCCTGTCTTGTTTATGTTGCTTCTAGTGCTGAGCAGAAGTGTTTAGGCTCAGTGACTTTCACTAAAAAAAAGCAAAGGATGGGGGCGGGATACCCCAAAGATTGGATTGATCTTAGGAGAAGTTCTAATGGATGTATCCAAAGTAGTGCTAAGATGAAGTCACTTAGCAGTATACCGACGGCAAAACATTTTATGCTAGTGAAATGTTGTTGGTTAAGCAGGTTTCTGGCAACTTCATTGCACAAGAAATTTCACATTCAGTTGCACAATGAGTTTCTGCTTGCTGGTGCATTACATCCACCCATTGTACAATATTATAGCTCACCTGTCCATTAGTGCAAGAGCCCTTGTGCTAGTGAAGAAGGAACATTGGGTTACTTTTAAAGGTGGGTGACTAAGGTTCTCTCCCTCTCTCTCCCTCTTTCCCCCTCTCTTTTATCAGAAAAGCACCTTATCACTTCAAGCCCTAACTTGGCTGCTCTCAGCAGCTCTGGCTTCCCTGGGGTATTCTTGGTGGGGGAGGAGGGAAATGGTTGCCTTCATTGGCCAATGGGCACCAATCTTTCCCCACAATAATATCTCTGGGAACAATGCTGTTTCCTGAGTTAGTATCACTCTCACTGGTGTATTCTGCCCCGTAGCTCCTCTATCTGAAACACAGCATACGTAATCCATCTAGAGGAACTCCTGTGCCTCTAAATTCCATCTGCTTTGGCCAAAAGTTGAAAAGGTTACGGCCTTTCTTTTCTTCATTGTAGTGAATTCCTCACCCTTTATATTCCTCATTGTAGTGAATAAGGAGCATGGAGTTTCATTCTATACAAAGTAGATATTGCAAGCTTGAAGTTGGGCCGCCCCTGCAGTAAAGCAATGCCATTTCGTGCCTCTATGGATCTTGTCACATAATTCAAGCCGTGCTTTGCTAAAATGTCACGTCAGTGCCCTGAAAAATACAAGCAGAATTGAAAAAGATGAAAGCTGAGATGATTCTTGTGCCAGATAAAAAGGACACATGCTTAAATCATATAGGGTTGAGTGTCCGTTCTCTGTCCCATTATTGTTACATGAGTACAGTGGTACCTCGGGTTAAGAACATAATTCATTTTGGAGGTCCGTTCTTAAGCTGAAACTGTTCTTAACCTGAGGCACCACTTTAGCTAATGGGGCCTCCCACTGCCACCGTGCCACCACTGCGCGATTTCTGTTCTCATCCTGAAGCAAAGTTCTTAACCCGAGGTACTATTTCTGGGTTAGCGGAGTCTGTAACCTGAAGCATCTGTAACCTGAAGTGTCTGTAACCCGAGGTACCACTGTATAGGAGTAAAGGAACACAGGAAGCTGTCTTAATATGAGCCAGACTATTGGTTTATCTAGCTCAGTGTCATCTGATGGACAGTGGCTTTCCAGGGTTTGGGGCAGGAGACTCAGTACTACCTGGAGATGCCAGGATTGAACTGGAGGCCTTCTGCTTGCAAGACAGATGCCCTACCATTGACCTATGGTCTCTACATTCTGCTTTGCTTGACTTCTTGTTTAACTCGGAGAACTTCCTAACGTAATTTCAACATTGATGTGCATATGCACAATTTACCTGCAGTTTTCATCTTTCATTCTCTCCCCCTTTCTCCTCACAGGCTACTGATGCATCTGCGTGCACCTAACAGACATTGAACGAAACAGCACAAAAAAGACACCTTGATGTGATCGCTGAAAACTGCGTGCACAGAACAGTCTGAACCAAGTTCAGCACTTGAGATCAGAAGAATGGCGGATAGCTAAAGGGCTGGTGTCACTGGAAACGAGATCAGGTAATTTTTTTTATATATATATAAACCCCCAGATGTTTTCAGGGAATTGGGGAGGGGGAGAATGTCATAAGGATCCTTAAAATCACTGCCTATCCCCCTTTAAAATGTACACATAGGCAGTGAGTGGGAAAGGGTGAGCCTGCTGCTTGCATACATTTCTAAAATGAGAAGGTGGTGGTGTGGTTGGCGTACACGCACACACCCTTTATATCTGATTTAATACACGTGTCATTGGGATAAAATGTGAGGGTTAAAACACACACCAACAAACACCCACCTGCACTGAGATCCTTGGAAGAAGGGGCAGAACAAGCATGTACCATATTTTTCGCTCTATAAGACGCACCAGACCACAAGACGCACCTAGTTTTTGGAGTAGGAAAACAAGAAAACAAATATTCTGAATCTCAGAAGCCAAACAGCAAGAGGGATCACTGCGCAGTGAAAGCAGCAATCCCTCTTGCTGTTCTGGCTTCTGGGATAGCTGCGCAGCCTGCATTCACTCCATAAGATGCACACACATTTCCCCTTACTTTTTAGGAGGGAAAAAGTGAGTCTTATAGAGCAAAAAATACGGTAATTAAATCAACCAGTTATTGTCCTTTTGGAAGGAGATGCCAGGAACTGAATCTGGGACTTTCTGTATGCAGTTTGTGTGCTCTGCCATTGAGGTACGCTATTTCTTTTTCAGGTTGAGCAACTGGTGTGTTTTGGGGGGGGGACCTGCGCACGCACACACACACACACGCACACACACTCCTTGACCAATTATGCCTTTGTCATGTTACTGTACTTTCATCTCTCTCTAAAAAAGTTATCAGTTGTCTCCATCATTAGGGGTTTTTTTTGTCATTTAAAAATTGGCAGTCATCCTGAGGCTGCTTCCCATATTGTGGCTTCTCCTGCCGGCTGCATGTTTAGTTTTTAAGTGGTGGAAAAGCTCCAGGGAAATTGATCTGTCTTCCAGCCCCAAACTCATGGAAAGATGAACATCTGGCAGTAACGGATGTGGGCAACCAGCCGGAAAAGATCCTGGTGTTCCATCCTGTTCCTGCCAGGTATAGGAATAAACATCCTAATCCTCAGCATTTTCAGCTGTTGAATTTCCCCAAAAACGCTTTTGCAATGTTCTGTTGGTGTTGCAAGGACGCCATCTTCCAAATTTCTTTTGGATGGGACTGTTCCTAATTACTGGCTTCTTGGCAAGTCCAGTATTAAGATGGTGGGGGTGGGATTTTGAGACTATAAACTTAGGGCACACATGAGCATCAAGTTGATGATGCGATAGGCAAGCTATTGTGAACACTGGAACAAATAGGTTTAGTATCTCAAGGAAACATGGCCTGAAATTTTCATCTTACCAGTGGTTTTCTTTGGAAAAGGTTTTGGAAGGGGTCAGGTGAAATGGAGGGTAAATAAATTGATGAGGGAGGGAGAAAGCTCCTAATTTTCTTCAAGTGAGGGCGAGGGTTTCCTGAAATAAGCAGGTGTAGTAATTCCACCCTAAAAAAATTGTATCCCGTTGCAAGTCATTGTGGGTCTTCATGTCCCCATAACTCACCCTGGGAGCAGTGTTGCAAGAAGACATGACGTCCCTACAGATGTTCCTTTTATTGTGGAATCATGATTATTTGTGCCCATCACGGCAATCCCTCTTTTCAATACTGTTTACACTTGCAAAAGTTTTTGGGTGGACATACTGCTTGGTTTCCAACTGGTGCGTGTCCCGTAGGTTCCTGCTGAAATCCTTTGGCTTCTCATACAACCAGTTTGTTGTTGTTAGGTTTTTGTCCTGCTTTTGTTGCACTCTAGTGCAAGTGTTTCCATCTGGATGGCAATAATGTGCCAACACTGGGAAGCATTGCAGAACAACTAAACCAGAGTGATGTGTGGACAATCCAGTATCAGTCTCCCACTATTGTGGCATGGTACAGAATCCACCTGCAAAACTCCCCACCAGTCTGGAGGGGCTCATAGTGTCCCACCTAGGAAGCGATATTGGGGCATGACTGCTTCCAGGCTGCTACTTGTTGTGAAGATAAGAAGAGCCTGCTGGATCAGGCCAGGGGCTCACCTACTGCAACATCTTGTTCTTACATTGACCAGCCAGAAGCCTGTGAGATGCCTTCAAACAGGACTTGAGTAAAACAGCACTCTCTTTCAGTTTCCAGAATCATAGAATTCTAGAGTTGGA
This sequence comes from Podarcis pityusensis, assembly GCF_964106645.2. Taxonomy (NCBI): domain Eukaryota; kingdom Metazoa; phylum Chordata; class Lepidosauria; order Squamata; family Lacertidae; genus Podarcis; species Podarcis pityusensis. The sequence goes on along the minus strand of NC_138039.1, from coordinate 41,656,360 downwards.
AGGGACCACAAGGGTCATCTAGTCCAACCCTTGCAATTCAGGAATCTTTCACCCAACATGGGGCTCAAACCCACGACCCCGAGATTAAGAGTCTCAAACTTTGCTAGCTGAGCTACCAAGTATTCAGGTGCATGGCACCTCCAACTGTAGAGGTAGAATGTATCCACCAGGTTAGTAGCCATTGATAGCCTTAGCAACTGTGAATTTGTCGAATCCTCTTTCAAAGCCATCCAAGTTGGTTGCCATGACTACCTCATCTGTCAGCAAATTCCGTAGTTTTAACTTTCTTTTCTTTCAGCGCCTTTCGACACTTGGCTTCCTTGTTATGCCCGCAAGCTTTGCTCTATCCACTTCCTCTACACCATGAAAAAATTTATACACTTCTATCGCGTCTCATATTACTCACCTTTTCTCTAAACTAAAAAGTCCCAAATGCTGTAAGATTTCCTCACAGGGGAGCTGTTCCCTACCCTTGATCATTCTGGTTGCCCTTTACTGAACTTTTTCCAACTCTACAGAATCCCCCCTTTTTCTTTTTTGAGATAGCGAGAGATCTTTCTTCTAAAAAAAGGAAAGAAGAGCTGCTGCTGTTGTTTATCCCAGTAAACCTCCCTAAATATTTTTTTAGCACCCTGCACAGCCCACATGCCCAAATAGCTGAAATCTCTACCCACTTCCACAATTTGCAAATTTTGGCTCGGCTCTAGTTTCAAGAGGGATTTTCCCCTCCCTGCTCCCAACCTCCAACTAACTTCCTGCTCTCTGCTGTACTGGCTGAGGCTGATGGGAGTTGTAGTCTTAAACATCCAGAGAGCGTCAGGTTGGGGAGGGCTGAATTAAGCACTTGGGAATGTTCTGTGTGATTTGAGCAAGACTCAGCAAATACATGTGCATTTGGGGAAGAGGTTGAGGTGTGTGACGTCAACAGCCAAGGATTTGGCAGTTTGTATTCTAGATGAAATGTTTTCTTTTCTAAATTATTTATTATTTTAATTTATTACCTGCCCTTGACCCTAAGGTCCCAGGGTGGATTGCAACAATTTAAAACACATTATTTATTTATTTTTAAATACAATTTAAAAGTAACATTGATAAAGAGCAACACAAGTTTTTTTCCAATTACTTTTAAAATTCCAATCTTTCTGCATTTAAAATCTTCATTTTTCTAAAATTGAGATTTCCTCTCCTATGTCATGGGATGCATCCGGTAGGGAAATGGTTTGGTAACATATCATATTATTTTATACTTGAAAGTGAGATGGAGTAAGAATCCAAAACATCTAAATCTCCCCAAACCTATTTATCTGAGAGAATAGCATTTTGTGTTTTTATGCATGTAATCAGTTTGCTATCTCTCTTCCCCCCAGCTTTGATTCACTCATCTCATTATTTGCTGCCTCTGAAACTTTACTTGCTTCCATTTATGCCCAAATTGGGGTGGTGGTTGTTCTTTCTCCCGCATTTTCTCTGTGCTTAAAACTTGCAGAGATTGCTTTCTAAGTAGACTCTTTAATTTTTGCATGCAACAGAAGGAGGAACGCGGCTCGTTTGTCTTTCTGCTTTGCTTCTTAAGTGAAATGGTGCGCCTCCCTTGCTCCTCTTGCATTGCGTTTAATGTGCTGCAGCATGTCGCTCAACAGATGTGCCTGCACCAGGAGCTCTGCTGAACGCGTTGTCACAGTTTTTACACTCTGGCAGACAGTTCGACACTGGAAAAAAACAGGGGCTGTCAAATGAATTTTCTTGATTGCTTTGCCGGATGTGCAAAGTAGTTTTTAAAATGTCATAATTACCTCTCTAAAGAAGAGGAGGAGAAAAGCCAATAATCTCCCTCCTCATTTTCATTTGGGTAGAAGAGAAACAATCTAAAGTCAGCTGGCATGTTTGCAGAAATGAAATCCTCTAATAAGTAAGGCTATCAACCAGATTTATAATTTATCTGATTTGTTGTTGTTTAGTCATTTAGTCGTGTCCAAGACTTCATGACTCCATGGACCAGAGCATGCCAGGCACTCCTGTCTTCCACTGCCTCCCGCAGTTTGGTCAAACTCATGTTATTAGTAACTTCGAGAACACTGTCCAACCATTTCATCCTCTGTTGTCCCCTTCTTTTTGTGCCCTCAATCTTTCCCAACATCAGGGTCTTTTCCAGGGAGTCTTCTCTTCTCATGAGGTGGCCAAAGTATTGGAGCTTCAGAATCTGTCCTTCCAGTGAGCACTCAGGGCTGATTTCCTTCAGAATGGATAGGTTTGATCTTGCAGTCCATGGGACTCTCAAGAGTCTCCTCCAGCACCATAATTCAAAAGCATCAATTCTTCGGCGATCAGCCTTCTTGATGGTCCAGCTCTCACTTCCATACATCACTACTGGGAAAACCATAGCTTTAACTATACGGACCTTTGTTGGCAAGGTGATGCCTCTGCTTTTTAAGATGCTGTCTAGGTTTGTCATTGCTTTTCTCCCAAGAAGCAGGCTTATTTTAATTTCATGACTGCTGTAACCATCTGCATGTTTATTTAATCCAGGGTTTCACAAAGTGGTTAGTGATGACCCCCTGGGGTTGATAGGACCGTGAAGGGGGGGGGGATAAAGACCTAGAGGTCAAAAGGAGGGGGTCAAAAAGAGCCCTGTGGTGGAAAAGAGGTTTATGAAATGAGCCTCAGAATTCAAGAGCATGGACATGTACAGAGTGCACCTCCTTTGCCTGTGATGAACCAATGTATTTTTAATTTTCATTTATTTTCCATCTTTCCCTTAGAACCAGGACACAATGTATTTAATAAGACAAAATCCACAATACACTTCTCAGGCCATGCTGCTTTATTGTTAAACAATTGTATAAGGTGCAGAGTTTCACTTTTTAAGGTAATTATATATGTTGATTAGATATTGATATTTCTCGAGTTAATTTCATTTACATTGCTAAGAATTTGGGTGTGGGGTCAACGACCACATTATACGCTCATCAAGAGGACAATGAATGCAGAAGTTTAGGAAATCCTGGTTTATATGTACTAACATTAAAAAACAATCAACATTTTAAAGACAAAGTGTTAGCACCCTGTTAATCTTGGATTCCTTTTTTTAGTTTATTAAAACTGTTTTTGATTGATGGACCTAGCTGATTAAAGACTGCAGCCCTAGCAACAAACAAAACTTAGAAAATGCTGAGCAGTAGTTTTAATCCCAGCAGTCTGCAGTTTACGAAGATGAATATGCATAAGAAAAGGTCATTTTCAACTTCAGGATAAGATGGCCAACAGACTTTTTGGCAGTTCTGAAAAGCACCTTCCTTTATTTTTAATTCATGCGAAATGTTGACTTGCTTGTTCGGACTGGACTCGCTACGGATGTCCCTCAGTGGCATTGCCATTTAGCCAAATCAGATTTGACTCTGGAGCATTATGAAATCCCATTTACTCAGATGCTTGAAAAGGGAGGATCAGCCGGGGCACTAATCCAGAAAGGATCAGCACCTGGGACAGGGGTGGTGGTGGAACTGAAACAGCAGACACTTCATAGAGCAGTGAACGTTTGCATGTAGAGACCCTGAAAACACCCCCTCATCAAAGAGTGAGACACAAGGACACGGATATTAGGTTAATGTTATTGGGCAAAATTTGGCCACAACTTTATTGGTTACAGAATGTGATCGGTATTGGCTTAGGCATTGGAATTGACCCGACTATATCGGACTCTTTTTCTTTTCTTTTTTTTGCTGTTTGCTAAAGCCCTTTTTACTCTGGCAGGCTTCTTTATCAAGCAGACTGTTTTTACAACTTGTCTGTCTCGTTCACTTATTGTTTTACGGTAGTGTTTTGTGAAGCTGTAATTTTTAAATGTTGCAAGCCTCCATGAGTTGTGCTTTGGTGCTAGAGGGGTGGGGTATAAAGCAAATAAATAAATTTGCTATGTTACCCTTGCCCTGGAGCCAGGGTCATGTCTATAAAACTCTAACCAGTGCTTTCCCCTCTTCCATAACTGGGAGATCTTGCAATCATTCCGATGATTTACAGAAATTCCTCATCAGCAGTAGGAAAGTGCCACTGGCTTAGGTCCTTGAGTTATGGCTTTGCTTCAGTTCTTTATAAGGATGCAGAGGAGAGATTCAATTTAGCGTGCATTTAAAGGCAAACTTGGCTAATCATGGGGCGCGGGTGGCGCTGTGGGTTAAACCACAGAGCCTAGGACTTGCCGATCAAAAGGTCGGCGGTTTGAATCCCCGCGATGGGGTGAGCTCCCGTTGTTTGGTCCCTGCTCCTGCCCACCTAGCACTTCGAAAGCATGTCAAGGTGCAAGTAGATAAATAGGTACCACTCCAGCGGGAAGGTAAATGGCATTTCCGTGTGCTGCTCTGGTTCGCCAAAAGCGGCTTAGTCATGCTGGCCACATGACCCAGAAGCTGTACGCCAGCTCCCTCGGCCAATAAAGCGAGATGAGCGCCGCAACCCCAGAGTCGGTCACAACTGGACCAAATGGTCAGGGGTCCCTTTACCTTTACCTTGGCTAATCTATCCTCTCCCAAACCATACACAAACCAAAGCACAATCATCCTTTGAAATGTGCACTCCTCTGAATTTTGAAGGTCAGTTCTCTGGCCAAGTCATATGTACAAAGAAGCACAGACTAGGGCAGTGGTTACCAAACTTTTTCAGGTCACTGCCCCCTTGGTTCTATAAACTCATCCCCAGTGCCCCCAACCCTGTAAAGAGGATTACTCAGAATAGCAGTTTGCATGACCTACTAAGGAAGATAATTCAAAACAGTGACAATTAATTGCACATTTATTCAAAATCCAATTAAGACTATTTAGTGTAATTAATTCAGCAAAATGGATTAACTTGATCCAGTGATACCGGCTTTTCCAAGTCTGGCAATCATTTACTGCCCACTTTGCAAACCACTGTACTAAAGTGTGCAAATAAATGCATTATTTAGTGAAAATGACATATACACATATGCATTATATTAGAGAAAATTGCTTTGCAAAGTTGTATACATAGCCAAAACTACAAAGAGAAATGTGTGTGTGCGTGTGTGGTAGGATAAATTTGTACTAAGATGCTTTTGCATTTTCATGAGGACTTTAAAAAAATAATCAGAAACTGATGCAGAAATATGGAGAACAGAAGTTAAGATTTGAAAAATGAAAAACAGAGAGAAACCAAAATTGACAGATTGACCTATCCCTAGGGCTGTCATGTATGACTGGACGGAGAAAGTCAAAACAGTTTGTTGTAGGAGCAGACCCCACCTGTATAAATATCCCTAATTCTTCTTGTTATCAAGTTGTTATTGAAGACTTTCTGTTACATTTTTAGGCATGAAGTTCTATCAAACTAGTCACACTTTTGTGTGTGTGTGTGTGAAAGGTAAATGCAACTCTTTGTAAGGACATTGGATCAATTTGTTTGATGGGTCATGGCTGTGATTTTTTGTTCTGTAATCTGTATTATTTTTCTTTAAATGTGGGAGTGTTCATCATGGATTTCCTGATGCTGTGTGTTATAAATTGTGCCTTTCATAAAAGTTAAGTTTATTGCCACTGCTGCTTTAATTTTGTTTAGGGTGCTTTTTATTACTGTTGATTATTTGCTTTGGAACGTTCCCAAGTTCCTACACAAATTGTGAATTGTTGTTGTTTTTTAAAAAAAGTCAGCAGAAAACCCTTTTTTGGTCTCTACCAAAAAAGGCTGAAGAAGATCCCTCGCCTGCTTTGGGTGGGTGGTGGGGAACGCACACAAAATGGACAAGGAAGTTCACAAGGAGGTAATGAAAACATTCTTAAGCCTCGTGTCTCTTACCAGGAGGTGTCACTGCAGTTCAGTAGGAACTCGAGAGACAAAATAGCTAATGCTGTCATCAGAGCTGTATTTTCTATCATTTGCTGTTCTGGTGGTTCAGCAAATGTCACCTCCGCTCCATCCTGAAAAACACACACAAGTAGTTTTTTAAAAGTATTTAATAGCAGGGAGGGCTCAAAGAATGAGATCCCGCTTACATAATCAGCTGAAATGGTGGTGATCATGAGATACATTTCTAATAAACAAACCTCTTTCTGTAGGCCCTCTATTGCTATTTGGTGAGGGCAGAACAAGATACTAACACAAGCATGTGACTGACACTGAGAAAAATAGCCTTATGTTCAATTATCTTCCCCCATTTGCTGTACAGTGGTACCTCGCTTTACGAACTTAATCCGTTCCAGAAGTCCGTTCTTAAACTGAAACCGTTCTTAAACCGAGGTGTGCTTTCCCTAATGAGGCCCCCTGCCGCCAGTGCCCTTCCACCATTCGGATTCCATTCTTAGACTGAGGTAAAGTTCACAAACCGGGACGCTACTTTCGGTTTTGCAGAGTTCGTAAACTGAATAGTTCATAAACCGTATAGTTCGTAAACCGGGCTGTTCTTAAACTGAGGTACCACTGTAATTGTCTTCTCTCTGCCCCCCTAAAGAGCAGGCAGTCGTGTGGAATGGGATGTACCAAAACTCATAAGGTGGTGACGCACAAAACATTTAAGTGTAGTTATGCCTGAACATTACACAGAAAGAACAGATAAAGCAGAAAGAGAGGAAAGCATCAAATACAAAGAGAGGCTGCATACAAACCATACATTTAAAGGACATGGCTTCCTCCCCAAGAATATTGGAAACTGTAGTTAACCCCATGAAGAGGTACAGTTCCTAGGACCCTCAGCAAACTATAGTTTCCAGAATTCCTTTGGGGGAAGCAATGTGCTTTAAATGTATGATGTGTATGCACCGAAAGGGAGAGTGGGAGAGAAACACCCAGGACAAGCCTCAAAATAGTGCTGAAACCTTTCTTGTGCACATTGAAAACGACAATTTTTTTTTTAAAAAATCATAATGCAAAATGTATGCAATATACAAAGTCACTAATTGCTTATTATATACAGCACGTGATGAGAATTTTATGAGATTTAAAAATTTGATTTATTATTTGTTCTTTGAGTACCCTGTGGAAGATTTCCCCCTGAAACACATTGAGAGAGAGAGGGAGGGAGAGTTTATGTTATTGAGTGTTGTAAACATAAGAAATAAAATAATAGAATAATCAAAATAAAACCAGGTTTAAAACAAACAGGAGCCGCCGGCAGAAACATATATTCAGAAAATAAACAAGTAGAGTACTATTAACTTAAATAAACTTAAAATCCCTGCTGCAATAGGTGTGGTCAAGCAGGGAGGAAGTTCCCTATAATTTTCTATTTTGAAGCATGCCACAATTTTGTTTCTTTCGTCCTTGCATACCTAGAGGGAATGCACCTTTTTTTGGCATCTATCTTGTGTCCAATGTAATCTCTAGCTCCACACTAAGAAATCTGTATTTGTGGTGGCAGTTTCAGCACAACCAAAGGTGATGAACTATTGCAAGCAGAGTGGTGTCAGTCAGATGCATGTGTCTGGAGAATGGGCCAAAACATCCTTGCTTAATAGGGGAACCAGAGTGACAACAAACTTCAGTTTCTGCTGGAAGTGCTACAGAAGGGATCATTCAGTTTTTAACTTAAGGGTTAATTAAGTTGTCAGTAAGTCAGCTAACCAAGGGGGTTGGTGGAGGTGGTGCTTAGCAAGCATGTAGAGCAGCATGATGTTTGCTGAGGTGATATGTGCCCTGATTGGCTGTGTAGTTCTGGGGGTGTTTTCCTGCTATGTATAAGGATTTAAGTTAGACAGACAAAACCTCTTTGTTCCTTTCTCCTCGAATTATATGCTGTTTTTGTTCAGATTTCCTCAACAAAGTTGTTATTAGGACTCCTTTTATCTGTGGACTCTGCATTATTCAAGGGACTCTGCTAACACATTCGACTTGCAAAAGCTTCAAAAGCACCATGCTGAAAAGTGGGTTGTGATGTGTTGCAGAGAGTCATTATTTGGACATGTGTCGCTAAAACTCTTTTGAAGTTCGTTCAGTATTCCAGTACATCCTAGGGGGAACTTCCATTGCAGTGGTGTGAGAGCATGCTGGCTCCGGTGGGAATAGAGAACAAAGGGCTGTATTGACTCCATTAGGCCAGGTGAGCGAGCGACCACTTACCAGACTTTGCAACGAAAGAGTCTCTGATGGCTTGCCTGGTGGTTGTGATGTTGTCGCATCCTCCCCCCCAAAATGAAGACATTATCAGGGAGTGCTTAAAGACCACAAGAGAGGTGGCCACGTGAAGTTCTCGGGGAAGGGGATTACAAAGTTGTGGGACCGCCTTGTCCCTTACCAACCTTAGTGATGAACTTAAGAGCAGAGCCTGAGTTTTGGACCTGGGCATATGCATATCGGTGTAGATGGTCCTTCAAATAAGCTGTTTCCACACTGTTCAGGCTTCAAAGATTATCACTTGTATTTGAACCTGTACATGGGTGGGTCAACAATGGAACTGATGCAGGCATGGTGTGATTTGATCAGACTGCCTAGCTCCCACAGAAAAAGCTCAACAATGGGTAACACAAGCCAGCAGGAGTGGCTTGCAGGGTGGGGCAATCACCAGGTTCCTGGCTGGTGGGTGCTTGTTGCTTACTGGGAGAGGTGAGGTGGTGGGGAAGTTTGCACAGTGCATGACCTACCCACCTGGCATGTAACAGTGACTCACCTTCTAAGAAAGCAGTGTAGCTATTCCACTGCATCTGGAAAGCTGCTTCTGCAAACCATGGTCTGGAAGCCCCTTCAAACCTTGGCTGAAAAAGCCAAGATTGCACATTTAACTGAAGTTTCCCCATGTGCATGTGAACAAGGAAGCAATGGTCCATATACTGGCTTGTTTGGAAGCCATTAACCATAATTTAAGAACCAATGGATCCAGAACTGGCCTCCACAGTCACTTACGGACTCATTGTTAAAACCGTGTTTATTGAAGACCATCTTACTTGGCTACGAGTGATCGCCAAAGAAGAAGAAGAAGCTGCCCGGGTTCTGAGATTTTTGGGGGAGGCTCTTCTCTCGGTCCTGTCATCCTCAGAGGCATTCTTGGTAGGGACATGGGAGAGGGCTTTCTTGGTGGCTGCTCCCTGCTTGTCTTTCTGCTGACAGGTGAAGATCTTCTTCTTCCATTCTTTTGGAAACTGACTGCTTTTGATGAGGCTAGCGCCATGTTGTTTGTGTTGTGAGTGTCTGTATGTTTTTAACAGATCATTTAAAATTCTGTTTATGTTTAATTGTTTTTAAATGACCCCTTATGTTTTTAGCTGCTCTTATGTTATTTGTAAGCTGCCTCGAGTCCCTGTCAGGAAAAAAAGGTAGGGCATAAATATATTATAATAATTGCTTAGGATTCAGCTCTTGATCAGTTGCTCATAGGGAGGAACAGAGTGTTTGAGTGCTAATGTAGACCTCTCATGCATCGTCTGCCACAAGGCAGGATTTTTGACTTTGCATTCTGTGCAAACAGGGCCACTGTCTTGCCAGGATTTATAGAGAGTCTGGAGCAAGGGAGTGTCTCCGATTCAGTCCTTGGTGGTGTTTGCGACACTGCTAATGCCCGCCTAACATCCTTTCTGTCACTGTTAGGATTCATAAAATATAAAAGCTGCTCTCTTTGCAGTGGCATCAACAACAACAAAATGTCTTTCAGAAGGCTGTCTATTTATATAGCTTTACAATATCTGATGGAAGTTTTTATGTTCTTTGTGAAATGAAAAATACCTAATAAAAGAAGTGTGAAATCTGGAATGATTTCACTTTCTATTTTGGCTCTTTGGTTTATAACATAGTATATTTCTCTGCTTTAGTACTGCTTTTCTTCTTGACCTGCCGAAAGTCATTCAATGGGGCATCTTTTTTTAATAGTGGTGTCTACTGGATTTTCTGCCATTGGTCTCTAAATATTCTGCAAATGTTTATCTTGGTACATCGTTATTCGTAAATGTTTCTAGTTCCTTTATTTTTAATCAACAGACCTTGCTGTTGCATGTAATGTTGGATGGCTTTTCTGCAATTTTAGCAAATCTTATTATAGTTAAGTCAATAGTCATATATAAATCAATTATACTAGGTAAGATCATAAGGAGTTATAACTATTATAGATCTAATGTTATGGATTTTAAGCTTCATATCCAGTTCTGAGTGTAACCAGTGGAAAGCACGAATTTGTTGTGGTATTTGCAAAGCTTTCTTATTAAGCTTTCGTGTTTGTCCAACACCGGTATAAATCACTCATATCAGACAGATATGTATAAAGAGCCCTGTTGGGTCAGGCCAGTGGTCCATGTAGTTCATCATCCTACATCATTTCTCAGTAATGGACTGGATGAGAACTAACAAGCTGAAGTTCAATCCAGATAAGACTGAGACGCCCTTGACTAGATGGTTGGAAAGTTGACTCCTCTTGATGGGGCTACACTCCCCAGCCAAGCTACACACATAGCTAGGATGAAGTTCTGGATCCTTTGCTGTCACTTAAGGCTCAGGTGGCCTCAGTGGCATGGAATACCTTCCATCAGCTTTGGCTCGGGGCCCAGCTTCACCCCTATCTGGACCAGGAGGTCCAGATAGGGACTTCTGTCATCTATGCTCTGGTAAGCTCTAGGTTAGTTTACAGCAACACGTTATACGTGGGGCTGCCTCTGAAGATGGTTCGGAAACTTCAGCTGGTGCAGAAATCAGCAGCCAGGTTTCCCACTGGCATGAGACAGTTTGAGCATATGAAGAACAATCATGATATAGCTACACACCAACGTGCAAGAAGACCTTTCCTTTCCCTTTCTCTCTCTTTTTTGCTTAGACAAGGGTCAACTGAAACAGGAAACTCTTTTATTTTTCTTCCCACCCAGGAGGATCCAGTGGGCAGCCAGGGTGTATAGAATCGGTCCAGGGCCTGAAGGTGCTTTTATTGAGACAATGTCACCTGCAGTTCAGTGGTTCACCACATGGGGAGCTGCACATGGGTCCAGCAGTTCCTGAGATGAGGAAAGTATTGGAAAAATCCAGGGAAGATAGCCCTATCAGCAACTTTCAGCAATGGTGGTTGAATAGAACTTCCAAACTTGAAGGCAGTATACCTCTGAATACCAGACATAGGAGGCAAAACAGATGGGGCAAGGCTATCTTAAGCATATGCGCCACCGGGGTGCAAAGATCCGCCTGGCGGCGCCCCCCCCCCCCAGGTTGCCAAGTCCCAGGCACACGAGGGTGGAGCTGGCCGGCCGCCTCAGCGTCTTGCTGGCTCGGTCACCCCCGAGCCTGCCGCGGGGCTCCGACTGACGGGCAGGCTCTTCCCTGGACTCAATTCTTGGGCCCCGGACTCTCCGCCTGGCGCCCCTAAGAGCCCAGCACCTGGGTGCCCCACACCCCTAGTGCCTATGGGTAAGACGGCCCTGAGATGAGGGTTACTGCCCTTCTGTCCTGCATCTGAGTTTCCCAGTGGCAGCATGCTGAACCATGAGGGCCTTTGGTTTGACACAGCACGGCCTGCCTTGTAAGAAACCTGTGTTCAAATTCCTGCTCCAAGTGAAGGGGCTAATCACAGTCTCAGACTAGCCTATCTCAGTGAGCTGTAGTAAATTCCAGGAAGGAAATACTTCATCAGGTGTTCTTGGTTGTTCCTGAATGCCACTTGTACACTTGTAGGAAGTGCCACTTATGCACTTGTAGGAAGGGTGGGCATCCTGACAGATGTGTCCTATGGCTAAGAACCATTTCCTCAGGGAAGGGGGGACTCCCCTCTCCCAAGCCCCAGCCAGCATGACCAACGGTCAGGGATGATGGGAGTTGTAGTCCAGCAATATCTAGAGCGCCACAGGTTCCTCATCCCTGTATCACATCCTCTCTATCCCCTGATTTCTGGTCTGTGACCTTAATAAATCCATCCACCCGTTCATTCATTCTCCATCCCGTGAAACTTTTTGTTTGGCTAGGTTGGCTTGGGTTTTATCTCTGGCTTAGCTGTAGTCCTACAATGGTGTCTCTAGATCAGCAGAACTATGATAGTCTTTTTAGTAAAGCTAGAACAGATTGGAAGCTCTTAAGCTACACCGCTCGCCCCCATGGCTGAAGTTTAGGGGGGGAAATAATGACCCCTTCACTCAGCTGACCTTTGGTCATTTTTTTGTTTTAGGTTTCCCAGATGCCCTTAAAAAGAAAAAGAAGGATCTATGAACAGTGCTTGAAGCTTTGGATTAATCCTCAAAACACCAGAAGGGGAAATGTAAATAGATTCAAACTGACAGTCTCTGGGAGGATAGGAGTACATAAGCTTGATGTGCGTCTGTATCATTCCTGTGCTCTCTGTGGATCTTCTTGGCCCTTCACCCTTTGCTGGCTTACAAGCTGGGGGCATAATGCTTGGATGTTAGTGTAGCACGGCAACTACTTTGCTCTTAAAACTTGATTCAGCTGACGCTTCGTGGCACACTTTGCATGCCATCAAAAGGTCTCACTGCATTGCTTTGTTTCAAGGCAATGCAATCGCTTAGTGTAATGAAACAGTTTTCTACTTCTTTAGGTGAGTAGTGGTCATCCTCCACGGTCACCTGGATGCAACTTTTGGCAGCGTACACGCCATACATTGTTAGCACATCGCTTCTTTCAAAGAATTCTGGGAATGGTGGTTTCACACAGAGAGAGCTATAGTTCCTAGCACCCTTGCCAAACTACAGTTTCCAGGATTCGTGGGGAAAACTGTGTGCTTTAAATTCATTTTGTAAATGCAGCTTTTGTTTTTCTATGGTAGGGAAGTCCTTGTCTTTATGGCCCTCCAGATGATGTTGATCTCAAACACCCATCAGTCAAGCCAACATAGTCAATAGCCAGGGATGATGGGAGTTGTAGTTCAGCAATGTTTGGAGGGCCACAGATTCCCCGTCCCAGTTCTATGGAGAGCAGACCCTCCAAGTTTCCCTATTTTCCAGGGACAGTTCTGGATTTACAGAAGCCATCCCAGTTTCAGATTTGACCCAGGAATGTCCCACGTTTCCTTAGGATGTCCCTATTTTCATCAGAGAAATGTTGGTGGGTATGGAGTTACCTGATCACCGAGCCATCTGAAGGCAGCCCTGTATAGGGAAGTCTTGTAATGCTTTGTGTTTTATTATTTTTTTATATGTTAGAAGCCATCCAGAGTGGCTGAGACAACCCAGTCAGATGGGTGGGGTATACCGTATTTTTCCATGTATCAGATTATGGTTTTTGCTATAAAAAAGGGAGAAAAATGGGGGTCGTCTTGTACACAGATGGTTGTCTTATACACAGGTTTTTGTTGGCTTGGGCGGGCTGGAGCCTACATTCGGAATCGGGGTGTGTGGTTTGCCCACTCAAACAAAAAAAGCTTAACAATTTTGAGGGCAATTGCCCCCCCCCAAAAAAACTCAAAAACTTTCCGCTGCTGCTTCTGATCGCCCCCGAAGATGGCGCTTTCCCAGTAGCTGTCACTGTTTGGCAGCAGTGAGATGCTCAGCTCCCCCATTCAAACCCTGGGCGGCAGCAGGAGGAGGAGGGCGAGGAGCAAAATCCTTTGCCAAGCCAAGTGCTGCTGCTGCTGCTGCTCTCATCAGCCATAAGTATCCAAACAAACCCCTGTGTTGCAAAGAGAACGTCAACAATGTCTAGGCAACACAATGACCATATACATACCTAATAGACAATCTTTATAGAATTCCTTCAAACCATAACAAGTTCAAAATGAAATCTTTAGTCTCAAAGTCTCTGGCAATCTTTAAATGAAGCGAGGTACCAAACTTTGTACGATGAAAGACAAGCTGTGAAGCTTTGTGTACTCAGCAAATGTGATGTCCAACACTGAACAGTGATTCCAGGATATTGACTACCATTTCGTCAGTGTTGTGGGAGGATATAGAATTGCCTCATAAACCCATCTTATTTCGAATGAATGTATGTAAATGAGACTAAATCAGCCAGCCAGCCAGCATGGTTTTGGCAACCCTAGTTTAAAAGATTGTTTTCTTAATTTTGGGTTCAAAAAAAATAGGGGGCATCTTATACATGGGGCCGTCTTATACACAGGAAAAATACGGTAAATAGTAAAATTGTGATGCTGATGACGTTGATGGATTAGGACGGGCATGTCCAGCTCCCAAGAGACTGTGATCTACTCCCAGTATAAAAAAACTAGCAGTGATCTATCCTTTGTCATTGGAGGTAGGAGGAGCGTGCGTGGGGTGGGTGGATGCCCAGAGTTGTTGAGCTTTTTTGGGGGGAGGATTGCACAGAGTTTTTTTTAGCTTTTTGTACATGATAAAGATCCCGCGATCTACCAGGATCAGCTGGGGATCTACCAGTAGATCACAATCTCTTGGTTGGACATCCCTGGAATAGGATGTCCCTATTTTCATCAGGAAGGGACACGGGTGGCGCTGTGGGTTAAACCACAGAGCCTAGGACTTGCCGATCGGAAGGTTGGCGGTTTGAATGCCCATGACGGGGTGAGCTCCCGTTGCTCGGTCCCTGCTCCTGCCAACCTAGCAGTTCGAAAGCATGTCAAAGTGCAAGTAGATAAATAGGTACCGCTCCGGCGGGAAGGTAAACGGGGTTTCCGTGCGCTGCTCTGGTTCGCCAGAAGTGGCTTAGTCATGCTGGCCACATGACCCGGAAGCTGTATGCCAGCTCCCTTGGCCAATAAAGTGAGATGAGTGCCGCAACCCCAGAGTCGGCCACGACTGGACCTAATGGTCAGGGGTCCCTTTACCTTTATTTTCATCAGAGAAATGTTGGAGGGTATGTGGATCGAGCCAGCTCTGTAGGAGTCATAGAACCACCCTGTATGGATGCTGCTGTCTTTGAGGACCGAGTGCTAAGTCCTAATAGCACTTCCTCTCCCGAACTAAACAGATCTTTAAGGATAGCAGAGAGAATTGGACCTCCACGAACAGCCTGCATAAAGCCAGTTCATGCAGACACTGACCTTTAGGGGAACACGTATGGGCTATTCATTTAAGCTCTCTGGTGTGGTGTGGAGATGTTAATTCTGTGACCTGATGCCTCTGTGTGTGACACTTTTACAGTTTGCGCAATCATGTATAGCATCAGGGGAATGGGATGCTGCTGATCAAGAAGCACAACTCCAAAGTAATGCTTGACACCGGAGTCACCTGGGCCATTTAGGTCTTGAATTGCAGCATATATCTTTGCACTACAGCCATTTTAAGCAGCTGCTTAAATCATTGTTGCAATGAGACAGGTCTGAGTGACTAGCAGGTGGAAATGGTGCCTGCTGGTACGCAGCCTGTCCTCAAGACAATGACTCTTTACGGCAAGAAGATTCTCCATCTTCCCTTATCTGGTCCATCTGTTTTGTAGGAAGTGCATACTGTTTGCCATTGCTTTATGATTTATATCCAAACAACGTTTAAGCGTCTCTGTCTGCTTTGGAACGATACTTAAGGTATTTTTATTTTTTTTTAGAGCAGTACATATTACACAGGAAATTTCATAGGAATAAATAGTGAGGGTGAGAGATGTGTATTAATATCAATATCTCTCCTGCGCCTGGAGAGTACAAGCTGTAACAAAAGATGTTTAGTATTGTCCTGTAGACTAATTTTTTTCCAGGTGAAAGGATGATATTTGCAAGGCTTTGTGCATGAGAGATTGGGTCCGGGGGTGGGGTGGGGGTGGGTCAGAGAAGTGCTTCTCTCTCCGCCAAACTGATGGCCAAACCAGTCTGGAGCATTTGCAAGAGTTCACTCTGACCTTGGTTTTTGAATGCACTTTGTGGATTACGGTGAGCCAAATTATGTGTGATATCCAAGACTAACTTTCATTTTGGAGAAAAGGCAGCAATGTCCCCATCTGGCCCTGATCCAGGACATGCTCCTGATGTAAGATCGGAGCCCAGCACTGGTTTTCTGCTGAAAATTTATTATAATTACAGTGGTACCTCGGGTTAAGAACTTAATTCGTTCTGGAGGTCTGTTCTTCATCTGAAACTGTTCTTAACCTGAAGCACCACTTTAGCTAATGGGGCCTCCTGCTGCCACCGTGCCGCCGCTGTACGATTTTTGTTCTCATCCTGAAGCAAAGTTCTTAACCTGAGGTACTATTTCTGGGTTAGTGGAGTCTGTAACCTGAAGCGTCTGTAACCTGAAGGTCTGTAACCTGAATGTCTGTAACCCGAGCTACCACAGTTATTATCATCCAAGGCGGTTGTGGGGCAATGGTGGCCATAAACATCAAGGCGGGTGTCAGTTAGGCTTGCCCCCCCCTTACACACACACACACACACAGAGAGAGAGAGAGAGAGAGAGAGAGCAGACAGACACTGATTAATAATAATAATAATAATAATAATAATTTATTTATACCCCACCCATCTGGCTGAGTTTCCCCAGCCACTCTGGGCGGCTCCCAATTGAGTGTTAAAAACAATACAGCATTAAATATTAAAAACTTCCCTAAACAGGGCTGCCTTCAGATGTCTCTTAAAGATAAGATAGCTGCTTATTTCCTTCACATCTGAAGGGAGGGCGTTCCACAGGGCGGGCGCCACTACCGAGAAGGCCCTCTGTCTGGTTCCCTGTAACCTCACTTCTCACAATGAGGGAACCGCCAGAAGGCCGTCGGCACTGGATCTCATAGACACACAGACACCACAGGCAAAACTTAGGACCCTCTTTTGCCTCTTGTGATTTATCAGTTATAGGTCACCTTGAATGTGATTTTTGTCACAGAAAGGTGGGGTATAAATAACTAAAGGCGAGCGGCGGGGGTTCCTGTCATTCTCCTGATGTTACTGGACTCCAAGTTCTATCAGCCCCAGACATCATGGCCAGTGGTCATGGATGATAGGATTTGTAGTTTAACAACATCTCTAAGGAGCCGAGGCATCTTCACCCCCCCCAATAAATTATTTGAGCCCTTCTCCCCCATTGTTGGGCCTTGCCATTCAAATGGTGTGTGCACGCCGCCACATGTGATTGATTATGTGGGGCAGGGCTTGCCTGCCCCCCCCCCCCATGTTTTATTCAAGTTGGCACCACTGACCTTTGCTATAATTTTTTATTAAAATGTTGTTTTATTCGCACATTTTAGATCAAAAGGAGCCAGGAAAGTCTACCTAGACTGACCTCAGGCTTGGAATTGGTTCTTACGTAAGTGTTAATGGGGGACAAAAATACCATCCCTCCTCAAAGGCTCACTTGCAGGAGTCATCTTCACCCCTGCTCAGCTTTCCCAAGGGCACTGCCTTAAAACAGTCTCCTGTTGTTGTTGTTGTTGTTGTTGTTGTTGTTGTTGCTTAGTCGTTTAGTCGTGTCCGACTCTTCGTGACCCCCTGGACCAGAGCACTCCAGGCACTCCTGTCTTCCACTGCCTCCCGCAGTTTGGTCACGCTCATGTTAGTAGCTTTGAGAACACTGACCAACCATCTCGTCCTATGTCGTCCTCTTCTACTTGTGCCCTCAATCTTTCCCAACATCAGGGCCTTTTCCAGAAAGTCTTCTCTTCTCATGAGCTGGCCAAAGCAGTGGAGCCTCAGCTTGAGGATCTGTCCTTCCAGTGAGCACTCAGGGCAGATTTCCTTCAGAATGGATAGGTTTGATCTTCTTGCAGTCCAAGGGACTCTCAAGAAGTCTCCTCCAGCACCATAATTCAAAACAGTCTCCTAGGCAGAGCAATTGAGATGCTTCTTCGTTGATCGACCTAGGAACTGATGGACCTTGTTTCACCATGAAGCTTCCTGGGTGGCCTTAGTTCATGTCTCTTAGTTCATGTCTCATAGGCACGCTTGGCCTATCTTCATAGGCTTGACTTTAGCATAAAAAACCTAAGAACCAATTCCAAGCCTGAGGTCAGTCTAGGTAGACTTTCCTGGCTCCTTTTGATCTAAAATGTGCGAATAAAACAGCTTGGTGCCTTAGACTACAACAGGGGCGGACTATGGAAATATGATGCCCTGAGCGAGGCTGCCCTTAAGACCTGGTGTGTTCACCTTGGTGGACATAATGGCCTGTGTTTGCATGTTGAATTCACATACCCAAGGCTCCCGTAGAAGGGAGGGACAAATTTCCCCCAAACGCTGTCTCTGAGGAGCCATGGAATGCAGCAATTTACATGCCCCAAAGAGTGCTTCTGTCTTATATGTCAATTAAATCCCACCTGCCTGTGCTTAAATAATTTTGGTTATTCTGCGGTTATATTTAAAGAAAGATAAACTTTCCAACATTACTCTTTCTCTCCCGACTTCTTCCATTGTGCGTTGGCAACAGGCACTCTGCAGGCTTATTGTCGTCTGATATTAGGATTCCACATTAGTTATAAGGAATTACAGTATTCAAATCCCCAGGCGATAAATCACTTGTTCTCTCCCACCCTGCCCCGTAACCACTTATTTTATCCTTTTTTATAGTAGCACAACTCTGTTTAAGAGGATTATTGCTGAAGTTAATTCTCCTTAAACATCCTCTCTGTCACTGATACACCACCCTTTCTAAAGGAAATTTAGGTGCTGCGAAATTGTAGAGGTTTGTAAAAGTTAAATAATGGTGGTTTCAGAAGTAATAGCTGACTGTACATGCAATGTCTGAGGGGGTATTTGTATATCTTCAGTCGCTGTACATCTTTAAGTAGCGACACACACTATGAAGTCTATTTCAGGTGGATTAAGATCTGCCTCAGGTATATTATCGGTAATGTTGGGTTGAACAACTCTAACAGAAAAGAAGGATAATCTGTCCTCAGAGGCATTACATGGGGTGCCTTATTGCTCTTAAGAGATGTAATGGGTTTTTGTTTTTTTTCAAAATATATATCACGAAACAACCACCTTTCTTCTATTTATGGTAGGCTTTGACAGAAGTGTGACAATTACAGTAAGTGCTAAAAATAGCCTCCCTGTGTTTTAGCTGCAGACTAGAAAACCTTTTTTTTTTTTTTGGTTTGTTATTTAGTTGCATTTGGGGGATGGAGTGGAGTGGAATGCACAAAGTCCAGAGCAGAGGCCCTCTTTCGAATCTTTAAATTGCAAACAAAGGGCAAGAAAAGCAGCATGTGCTAAAAGCATTTGCTGTTACCTTCTCTTCTATGTCTCACGCAAACTGCAAGACATGGTCTTTTGCCAAACTCTCTCTTATTCATACAAATGCTTTATAAAACAAAGGAATCTGTGGCTTTGACATGTGCATCTAATAAAGGAAAAGGTAAAGGGACCCCTGACCATTTGGTCCAGTCGTGACTGACTCTGGGGTTGCGGCGCTCATCTCGCTTTATTGGCCGAGGGAGCAGGCATACAGCTTTCGGGTCATGTGGCCAGCATGACTAAGCCGCTTCTGGTGAACCTGAGCAGCACATGGAAACACCGTTTACCTTCCCGCTGGAGCGGTACCTGTTTATCTACTTGCACTTTGACATGCTTTCGAACTGCTAGGTTGGCAGGAGCAGGGACCGAGCAACGGGAGCTCACCCTGTCACGGGGCATTCGAACCGCCAACCTTCCGATCGGCAAGTCCTAGGCTCTGTGGTTTAACTCACAGCACCATCCACGTCCCATGCATCTAATACAGCTTCATAAAAATGACAAGAGACACATTTGCTCTTGGGTTTATGGGACACGGGCTTGGGTACATAGGAACTTGAGAAATTCCTTTATACCAGGGCAAATCTGGGAATTGTCTTGCATCAGGTTAGATTGTTTGTCCTCCTGGCCCTGCACTGGGCCTGGAAACTAACTGGCAGCCACTGCAGTTGGGCCAATATTGGAGTCTCAGACCGTCTTGCCCCAGTGAATAACCTGGCTGCTGAATTTGCACCAGCTGAAGTTTCCAAACTGTCTTCAGAGGCAGCGGTAGTCTCGTTATCTGGGGAACCGGGTTCGCGTCTCCGCTCCTTCGCATGCAGCTGCTGGGTGACCTTGGGCCAGTCACACTTCTTTGACGTCTCTCAGCCCCGCTCACCTCACAGAGTGTTTGTTGTGGGGGAGGAAGGGAAAGGAGAATGTTAGCCGCTTTGAGACTCCTTAAAGGGAGTGAAAGGCGGGATATCAAATCCAAACTCTTCTTCTTCTCTTCTATGTATAATGTCTTACAGTAAACTAGCCTAAAGGTTACCAGAGAATAGACAACAGAAGTTAGGCTATCACTGTCCAAATAGCTGATGGAAGGCAGTCCATGCTACTAGGGCCACCTGAGCCTCGGGTGACAGCAAAGGATCCAGACGTAACCCCAAACTAGATGCCCGCTCCTTCAGAGGGAGTATAACGACATAAAGCTTGGTTGATCAGGGGAATGCTGTGGACGTAGTGTATCTTGATTTCAGCAAGGCTTTTGACAAAGTCACCATGATATTCTTGTGAGGAAGCTGGTAAAATGTGGGCTGGACAAGGTAACTGTTAGGTGGATTTGTCGGTGGTTGACTGACCGAACCCAAAGAATACTCATTAATGGTACACACACACACACACACACACACACTTTTTTTTTAACATATCATTTCCAACAATCATTTAACATAAATTCTTATCTTTTACAATATTTTGGACTTCCATCAACAACCTCTGAAGATTTTCCGTTCTTTATCACTTATTCTGCATTTCTTAATTTCTCTATTTCTTTTAATTATCATTAACAAGTAATTCTCTTCATAATCTTCCTTGCAATATTTCACGTAATCCTCCTTCTTGCACTCCTACTAGTTTAATCTGTTTATTACAATTGCTTTTTAGATAGTTCGAATATTTACTCCAGTCTTCTAGGAATCTCTGGTCCTGCAGGTTTTGAATCCTTCCTGTTAATTTGTCTAATTCTGCATACTCCATTAATTTCATTTGCCACTCTTCTTTTGTCGGTAATTCTTCTTATTTCCATTTCTGTGCCAATAATATTCTTGCTGCCATTATTGCATATAAAAACATTTTACAATCCTGTCTGTCATTGTCCTCCCCTACAATGCCCAGTAAAAATGCTTCTGGTTTTTTAATAAATGTATATTTCAACATCTTTTTCATCTCATTGTATATCATTTCCCAGAAGTTTTTCACTTTCTTACATTCCCACCACATGTGATAAAAAGTTCCTTCTTTTTCTTTACATCTACATTAATGGTTCCTAGTCATCCCAGGAAAAAGTTACAAGTGGGGTCCTGCAGGGTTCCACCCTGCGCCGGTTGTTGTTCAATGTCTTTATAAATGTCTTGGATGAAGGAATTGAGGGGATGATCATCAAATTTGCAGATAACACCAAACTGGGAGGGGTGCAAGACAGAATAAGGGTCCAAAATGACCTTAACAGATTGGAGAACTGAGCCCAAACTAGCAAAATGAGTTTCACTAGGGACAAATCTAAGGTTCTCCACTTAGCCAGGAAGAACCAGCTGCACAAATGTCATATGTAGGGGGGGGGGCACTTGGCTTACTAGTAGTACATCCAAAGCCTTTGCTGGTCCCTGGCAACAGGCAATGGCAGAGTCTTGGATGGAGGAAGGATTTTCCTATCACCTACTACCATATCCTTTTAAAACCGGCGATGCCAGAGATCGAACTTGAAAATTAAATTGACTAGAACTGAAGGAAAGGAGGATCTGGGATACTTCCGTACACCAATGGGACTGCAATACAGGGACACAGGAAGCTGCTTTTATATTGAATCAGACCACTCATCCATCTAGCTCAGCACTGTCATCAGTTACCGCAGTGGCTCTCTGGGGCTTCAGATAGGAATTTTACCCAGCCCTACCTGGAGATGCCAGGGACAGATTATGGGATGTTCTGCATGCAAAGCAGATGCTCTGCTGCTACACTGTGACCCTTCGCTGAATAACTTCTTTCCAATATCTGCAGTGGCAAGTCAACCTGCCAGATTGCCACAGCATTCTCTACCTCTGCATAGCTTCAGTGCCTTGGTATTGCTTAAATTATGTGTGTTCAGTAGTTATACCTGGAGATGTAACAATTTGGGCGCCCTGCAGTTTGTTTGCAGCACAAAGAAAAGAATGAATAGCTCCTCCATACTTTTTTTTAATTGATATAAACCATCATATCTGTGGCAAATTAGTATTAACTACGTAGGAGTTTTGCTGAGCAAAGTGGTTTTCCTTTAAACTGTAGTCATGCTTGTGTGCTCCTTTTTAAATTCAAAGTGTATATAATTGAGGTTCATAATACGAGTTCTTTCACTCCTTTGCCCTTGAAGATTAGAGGGGGTGAAACACTTCTGGTACTTTCTTAAGAGAACATTTCAGTGCTATTTGTGAAACAAACAAACTGAGGATATTTTGAGAAAAGCATGAACACTCTTGTGGTTCAGGTATTATTCTTATTTTAAGGTAGCATGCATAGTTCCCTTCTTGTCCGTATTACCATCACAACCACCCTATGAGGTAGTTTAGACTGAGAGACAGTGACTGACCCAAATCACCCTGGTGAGCTTCATGGCTAAGTTTGTATTTGGACTCTGGTCTCCCAGTTCCTAATCCAACACACTAACTGCTACACCATGCTAGCAAGTATGACAAGTGTCAATCTTTCTGTACAGATTAAAATCTGATGAGTTCACATGACCGGTTCAAATAACAAGTATATTTCACCTGACATTTTTCTGATTAAAAATGTGACCAATTTCAGATACAGCCAGCTAACATAATGGGCAAAACAAAGCAATAGGTTGTCAGAACTCCGCTCGGCCAAGCCGATAGGGCCTCATCTTCCTCCGAGCCGAGTTTTTGAAATCACCTCCGACATGTTTAATGACCTGAGCCTTTGATAAGGCCTCAAGCACATTCTATCCAGCAGGGTTCCCAGCACAGAGAAGAGACGAGAGGTTTGGCTACATTGTCAAGAGTTTTATTTCTAAACTACGCAGAACAGAAAAGACATCCTCTCTCTATGAAAGCAGAGAGCAACTGAACAAAGGAACAAAGGAAACAGGAAACCACTAACGTCACTTCCCGTTTCCCTTTCCCGTGAGACTGCAAGGTCTCTGGAATGTAAACAGAGTCCTGTGACTCCCAGCAGCTGCTCAGTGAGAAACAGAAACTAACAGTTGTTTGCACGATTGCAAGTCAGAAGTGGTAGCATTTGGGGGGGGGGACAGAGGAGGCTAGAGACCTACCCGCCCAAGAATGACTGCCCCCGGGGTTGATCAGACAAAAAAGTCTGCTCCTGTAAGTCAAGGTTAAATGACAAAGAAGAGCAAGACTTCCTTTCTGTTTCCACACTTCGCCAGGGTGGCATTGCCCCGTGGCAAGTATTTTATTCATTTATTTATTACTGCAATTCTATTCCACCTTCCCTCCAAGTAGCCCAAAGTGGTTCACCCCACCACTACCAGTTTTAATTCCCAGACTCTCCAGGTACGGTTGATAAAAATCTGGAGAGCCAGTTCCAATCAATATCAAACTTACTGAGCTGCATAGACCAGCAATCTGTATGAGGCAGTTTCCTATATCCCCAAACAGGTAAGGCAGAGAATTTTGGCTTGGTAGCAAGGCCAGGCAAGGTGTACTATAAAACCTGGATTAGCAGTTAGGGTTTGAAGAAGGCTGGAGAAGAGGAGTCACCCCGTTGCTTACCTCCAGCATTTTTCTTTTTGCTGATGTTAGAAGAGGGAGCCAGCTGTATGCCAGGTAGCCTGTGGTTGATTTCCCCCCTATTTGAATTTATAAATATATGTTCTGTAACCTGCCTTCTCTCCCCACCCCTGCTAAGCACAGACTTGCTTCTCGGGAAACATGCATAGGATTGTGCATTTAAATATGCAATGTTTGATGCTTAGCGGTTTCCCAGAGGCCCATAAGAATTGCTCCGTCATTTCTGAATCACGTCGCCTCTTGGGGAGTGAAGAAATGGTTAAGAGCTTGTAATGGACAGAGCATAATTAGGTGTGGCGCATCATGCTGGTTCTCTGCTTTGCCTCAGCTACTTCTTCTAATTCATTTACAGAACAAATGGCGGCATCCCTCCTCCGTGGAGCTTAGGAGGGACTCGCATGCTGCTAAATGCATGAGGCGCTAAGAGGGCTTTTTTGTTGGGTGGAGCAGAATTGGGAAAAGAAGAAGGGGGACGTAATCCCTGGGGATTAGGGCAGGTTGTGGCAAAAGCTGCCCTCCAAGGAGGATTGTCACAGTGGCATGTGGCGGCGGCGGCGTTTTCTTTAAGTGTGAAGTGAATACACTGACAAGGTTCTCAAAGAGCATTATCTGGAAGTAGCTTTTCTAATGGCTCTACACTGCCCTGGAAATCCTTCTCATACCTGTGTTTAGGGACACGTGCCAAATGTATGGCTTCAGAGCTAAAATCTTTTACAGGACCTGATGCAGTGTGCAAGTTTTAAAAGTGGGATTTGATTCCAATTTATAGGTATGTGGTACCTCAGGTTAAGAACTTAATTCATTCTGGAGGTCCGTTCTTAACTTGAAACTGTTCTTAATCTGAATTACCACTTTAGCTAATGGGGCCTCTCGCTGCCACCACGTGATTTCTGTTCTCATCCTGAGGTAAAGTTCTTAACCCGAGGTACTATTTCTGGGTTAGCGGAGTCTGTAACCTGAAGCGTATGTAACCCGAGGTACCACTGTATTTATGTGTTGGTGTATGTGTGTACACACACACACACACACACACACACACAGTTATAGTGGTACCTTGGGTTACAGATGCTTCAGGTTACAGACTCCGCTAACCCAGAAATAGTACCTCGGGTTAAGAACTTTGCTTCAGGATGAGAACAGAAATCGTGTGGCAGCAGCGGGAGGCCCCATTAGCTAAAGTGGTGCTTCAGGTTAAGAACAGTTTCAGGTTAAGAACGTACCTCCAGAATGAATTAAGTACGTAACCAGAGGTACCACTGTAATACATAATGACAGTAATTTCCCAACTTCCCTTCCCCCTATGATTTTTCTACTTGTTGTAGCAATTGCAATGTACAATGCTTTCCACTGTGTTGCCATTTGAATGCTATAGAAATCGAATGGCAACACGGTGAAATAAAAGAAGCAATGAAAGTACCATTAAAAATCAATATGAATATTTAATGCAAAGAATTTGCCATCCTCCCATCTTCAACCACAAACCCACTGACATGCCACGGACAGCCTCAATGAAGCTCAAGGACCCCTGGTGGTCCATTGACCATTGCTTGGAAACTCTTGGCATATGGTATATTATGCTGCAGAAAAGGCAGTGTTTAACTATCTCAGTCCCTCCGAGCTCACAAGCCCACAACTCCTTGTATAATACGATATCCAGTGATACACTATCCAATAATGTAATGATTTAGGGCAGCGCCCACACTTGGCTGTACTATTGTCAGCACTTGCTGGAAGCCTTCATGCGTAAGGCAAGCCTGACCAGGCATGTAAATTAGACGTGTACTTTAATATGTAATTTTGTTTTATAATGTACTAGCAGCTTCATACTTGGCCTTGCTCTGGAATTCTAAGTCACAACCACAGCAGTGCACCCATGGAAATCAGAGACAAAAATCAGTGCAGTTTTGAAAGCTTCAGCCCGCCATCTTGATTCCATGCAGTGTCCAATTGTATCCTAACTTAGACAAAAACTTTGGATATCTTAAGAGGGGTTCAAATGCATTGTGAACAAACAACTTTCCAAAATATATGGTACATATATTTTAAACTGCTATTTTTTTATATTTTGGAAATTTTTCAGTTAAGTTGTTTTTGACAAATTATTTTATCTGTAACTTTAATGTGAATTTTATGTAAACTTCTGGTCGATTTTTGATTATTGAATAGTTTGTAAACCCCGTTAGAACACTGCTTCATGTCCAGTTCCTGTTGGAGAGAATGTGGCAGAATCTGGGTCCTGAGTTTGTTTGTTTCTTTGTTTTAATGTCGGTTGTTATTGAAAATGCTTCCTTAGATTTTGAAACAACTGATGACTGCAAGGACCTATCCCAGCTTCCTTGTGGGTCCATAATAAATCCTAAAAATGTAATGGTGAACAAATCTTTTGGTCAGATTTTGCAAAGGTCTGATAATCAGTAGGCTGTATTTCAGCTAAGTCCTACTCAGAGTAGGCCTAGTGAAATTAATGGAGTTCATTAACTTTATTAATTTCTGTGAATCAATTGAGTAGGGCTAGCATGGGCTATGGCCCAGTATCTTTGACCATTGGAATAAAACAGATTTCACCTTCTTATTTCCCAAGGGAGGACATATTTTACTGATATGCCAGAAATGCAATATACTTCCACTGCTCGTAGAAGCACCTTCCCCCCACTAAATATAACAAGTTAGGAATATATCCTTCAAAGATAAAAATCACAGCCAATAGGTTCCAGCTGAAAGGCAGGCCTGAAATAGAAACCGTTTCTATCCTTAAGAAATTTCTGCTGATGGCACATATTTGGGCGCACCAAGTATTTTGTGCGCACACACAAAGAGAGATTGTTTGGTAAATGCCACAACTCTTTCAGGTCTCACAGAATTAAAGCAGATTTTATATTCAGATTCAACTTATTTGAATAGTGAAATGTGTTGGGTGTTAATTAACCTAGCTGAGAAGATTCAGCTGTGGTCTAATTATAGTATGAGAAACATCATTCATTTTGTTCTCACTTGTAGCATCCCGAATGTCACCAATAGTGTGTGTGCAGACACACACACACACCCCACATATAATTTGACTTCCATGTAGGGCAGCCACTTACATTCATTGTCAAAAGAGAAAAAAAATGCATCACCAAACAAGAGAACAAAAGAGAAGATAGATTTGTAGGGAGAGTGTGTGTGTGTGTGTGTGTGTGTGTGTGTGTAATGTAGGGAAGCAAATTTTAGAAATAGTCACTGTAATTTAAATAGAAATACCGCATACATTATCACGCTGGGGCAGGCTGTGCCCTGAGTCCCCCCTCAGTCTGCTACCCCTTTACAGTGGAACCTCTGTTTTTGATCGTAATCTGTTCTGGAAGTCTGTTTGACTTCCGAAACGTTCAAAAACTCTGGATCAAAGAGCTGTCAGCAAGTTCAATGGGGGGGGGGGAATGAAAAACGCACCTCGGAAGCCATTCGACTTCCAAGGCGTGTTTGAAAACTGAAGCATTCACTTCCGGGTTTTCAGTGTTTGGCTTCCTAAACATTTGGCAACTTAAGTCATCTCTAGTGGACTTCTCTTGACATTAATAAAATAAAATTTTATTATTAACAAAAGACAAGGGCCCTGCAGGACTTGACATCTTTCCGCAGGGCCTGCAAGACAGAGCTGTTCCACCAGGCCTTTGGCCAAGGCACAGCCTGACCCCCTCCTTTGGTAATCCTCACAGAACTCTAGCCCAATGGTTGCCATTAATTTGATTTTGAATTGATTTTAGAATGAATTGAGTTTAGAATGCTGTATTACTTTTATGGTTGTTAGCCACTCTGAGCCCAGCTTCGGCTGGGGAGGGTGGAATATAAATAAAATTTTATTATAAATTCTATAAATTTATTATTATTATTATTATTATTATTATTATTATTATTTATTACCTCCACCCATTTCCAGCAGGCTTGCCTGTTGTCAAAAGCAGAGGACAGGGAGCCACTTGCCATTCTAAGCACTCACCATACCCCATAAGTTGCCTTGCTCTAGGGGCATTGTGGGTAATTCAGATGACCGCCCCATTCAGCTGTCCCTAGATAAAGGTGTTCGTCCCTTTCTCATCACATTAGAACTCAGGGACATCCACTGAAGCTGAATGTTGACCAGCCACATTTGCTATTACAGGGAATATGGTGTGAAAACTGAACCTGGCTCTGCAGTCTCTAAACCCAACTCATTAACTTACTAGACCACTTATGGTCTGCCTAAGCCGTTCAGTTCTGTTCAATATGCAACTGCTTCAATCACAGCTGCTTTCAGTTGGTTAACACTGAAGCCAGTATATTCTCCTACTTACGGAACCCTTTTTTTTATGCAGGCGGTGAACTTATACGTTGGGAGGTTGCAATAATATTTCCGATGGTTATACTGCCTAATGCTACTTGAAAGAATTCAGCTTGAGTCAGGCAGTTAGCCATATTTGCTTGAAATATTGCTCGCAAACCACAAATCACGGTTGTTTCTTCGAAATGGAAGGAAATCCTAACCAGTAGCAAAAAGGCTATTATACCCATTCAGCAGCATAGCTGAAGCTCTGTCTCTTGTGACCCAATATGATTTATCATGCATGTTCAGGAATAACTCTTCTTGATATATATCTTGCTTTCTATTAGGGGACTGCTATTTTATTCTGGATTGTTGATGTGGTCTAGTTCAGCTATATATTTATTAGGAGTAGATTTGAACACCTTCACAAATAAACTAAAAGTCTGGTTTGCTTGTCTGGGCTTTGTATGATTTCATGAAAGATGCAACCCCTTTTACCACGCCTGCCTGCCTGCTTGTTACCATACCCAGGTCTTCTCCTGGTGAAGCAGGAATAATTATGAGGGGGGAGGAGGGGAAATGGAGCCATATAATATTATCAAAACATTTATCAAAGCG
The DNA here is from genome assembly GCF_964106645.2 of Podarcis pityusensis. Lineage (NCBI taxonomy): Eukaryota > Metazoa > Chordata > Lepidosauria > Squamata > Lacertidae > Podarcis > Podarcis pityusensis. Next base: position 41,627,982 of record NC_138039.1, on the reverse strand, counting down.
CTCTGCATATTAGTCAAGTGCAAATTAGTGCAAGTACTTTTTTCCTAATCACAGCTGCTATCAGGAGCCATAGTAGTAATGGCAGATAATTCGCAGCACTATTGTGTGGGAGAAAACAGTTATTTTAGTGAGCCTTGATTGAACGTTCACTTTAATTTCCTGCATTTTGCTCTGTGCAAACGGCTCTCAAAATGAAATGAAACACCTTTGTCATTATGGATAGGACTGCCTTAAGTGGGAAACCTGTGGGCCTCTGGATATTGTGGGCACCCACCTCTCATCACCTCCAGGGGGCTTGGCCAGTGGCCAGGGATGATAGGAGTTGGGTGCCCACAATATCTGGAGGGCTACAGGTTTCCCATCCCCGCTGTACAGTTGAGCCTCTGATTGGATAGGCATAGAGTTGCATCATAAAAAATACCTTATGTTAAGTTGTGGGTGAACAGATCAGACGACACAGCAATTCTTCAAACAGCTCTTCTTTATTCACAGACCCACAACAGAACTGAACTGAAGGGTTCAGCCAGCCTGCTTATATAGAGCTCCACTAGAACGCAACAGTAACCACTTTCTGTAACTATCCAATCACTGAACGTCACTTTCAATTCCTTATTTGCATATGTGGAGTGAAAACTATCTACAGTATCCCCCTGCTGGCCCAGGGTGAGAACTTCAGTACATAACACCTTATTTGGTGTGATCCTGCTACTGAGTCTACTCTGAAGTAAGCCCCACTGAGTTCAGTGAGAGTTACTCCCGGGGAAGTGTGCCTGTATCATTGATGGGAAACTTGTGGGCCTCTGGATATTGTTGGATCGAACTCCCATCAGCCCCAGCCAGCAAGGCACAATGGTTAGGAATGATGGGGGCAAACAACATCTGGAGGGCGGCAGGTTCCCCACCCCTGTTAAATAGGGTGGCAGCCATAGATGTCTAATATCATTTCTGACCTCCTTCATTGTCCCTGCTTCTTTTGGATATATAATATCTTGCAAGTGTCATGGAAAAAATGGGACATCCCATCATCATCGTCCCCCATGAGAGCATGGCCGCCATTTTGGGAGCCACGTCCTTGCATGATTTTGGGACATGTTCTCACCCCAAAAAATGTGCTCCCCCCCCAAGGCTGCAATCTCACATGTGTCAAGTGAGTCACATGGGAGTGCAGCCCCGGAAGATGGGGTTCCGGTTTCCTCCTGCGTTGTGTGGGAAAGAAGAAGGTTGGGGAGGAGTGGGAACTTTTTTGTATGAAGCTGATGTGAGTTGATAGACCCACACATGCTGCTGGAATTGCAGAGTTGGCACAGGCAATTGAACATTGGGAGTGGGGGAAGAGATTGCATCTAAGTACAATTAAGAAGGAGTTGGTGATAACCTAAAGAAAGAGCCGCATGTTCCTATTTATATATTCCCTACCCGCCCTCCCAGTTGCTCCTCCAACTTTTTTTTTTAATGGTTTGCACATAGGCACATGCATAATAGATGCACTCGTAGTATGCTGAGAAAATTAGTCATTTAAGTACTCCATATAATTAAGTACCACATTTATCCAGCGGACCAGAAGGGTTCTTAATTATACACATTACTTTTAATAAAGCAGGAAAGGCCTAAATGTAAAGATTTTAAAGAGGTACGCATCTGTTGGAGGAAAGACAAGTACTGCTGCAATCCCGGGACAGATTTCTTTAAAAAGTAATTAGCAGGGTCTCTGCCCTCTGACATCATCTCCTCTGTCGCCTTCTGTCTTGGCCATTAAATTTTTTACAACTCCATATTTTAGAACAGGGAGGGGAAAATGTTGCAAATGATGCTGTTGGACTCCAACTCCCATCATCCCCGACTATGCTGGCTGGGGTTGATGGGAGTAGGAGTCTACCAAAACCTTGAAGGCCATAACTTCTACATCTCTGCTGGAGAGAGAAGAGCCCAAGCTTTCTTGGGTGGAGGAAGGAAGGGGTCTGATGTGAGTTGTCCTGCTTGTTTGAATGTACCGTATTTTTCATCCCATAGGGCGCACCGGCCCATAGGACGCACCTAGTTTTTTTGGGGGGAAATAAAGGGAATTTTTTCCCCTTTATTTCCCCCCCAAAACCAGGTCGGGGAATCCAAACCAGGTCGGGGAACAGCGGGATGGCGGCGCTCCGCCTCCCTGCTGTCCCCCGAGCTTGTGGGGCTGGCGCTGGGGAGAAGCGCCCTTCTCCCCAGTGCCAGCCTCCAAACCAGGTCGGGGAACTGCGGGATGGCGGCACTCCGCCTCCCCGCTGTCCCCCGAGCTTGTGGGGCTGGCGCTGGGGAGAAGCACACCTGCGCGAAGCACACCTGCGCGAAGCACGGGGCACCCTCTGGAGGGCGTCCCGTGCTTCAGGCTGCAGGCTGCTGCCCGCAAGCCTTGCGAGCCGCGGGAACTCCCGCCGGGCTCGCAAGGCTTGCGGATAGCTTCCTGAAGCCTGAAGAGCGAGAGGGGTCAGTGCGCACCGACCCCTCTCGCTCTCCAGGCTTCAGCGAAAGCCTGCATTCGCCCTATAGGACGCACACACACTTCCCCTTCATTTTTGGAGGGGAAAAAGTGCATCCTATAGGGCGAAAAATAGGGTATTTTTTTTTGAAAATTTGATCTTGAACCAGGCTTGAGAGGGAAGATTGGTGAATCCTGTGACTCACGGATAAACAGAAAGTGATTTTGTGTGTGTGTTAATTGAAATGCTGGTTTCAGGGGATTGAAGGGAGGGTCAGGAGTTCAGCCTACACTCGAGTAGGACCTGGCAGAGACACATGCCCGACTGGCATGTTCTCTCCCTCCTGGTTGATCATTCAGGAGCTTCATAAGCTTTCTTCAGTCCAAACATCACAGCGACCGATGCCTACAGACACCAGCACATTTAGATAGCCACAGAGTTTGTGCATCATGTGCGTGACAGACCTCAGCAACTCAGCATTTTGGCTAATCTACTTTATTTACATATAAACACACGCGAAGCACTGCAACATGGCTCCCCCTCTCTCTAGCATCAGACAGCAAAGAGAAAAAGGACAAAGGACAATAGTCCCACTTCACAGAACACAGTAACACAAACATCCTGTCTTCGTCACTTCCCACTCTGTGGGGTCAAAACATACACCGTCATGTGATAAACAAAAATTCCATGACTGCAATCATAGATCAGGAATTCTAAGAGGGAGATGTCTGGAGATCTTACTTAGCACCCCTCATGTTACGTTGGTCACGCTTTTTAAAAGCTATGGAGGCCTGATCCGGAACAGGTACCATTTTCGACAGAAGTATAGTGTCCAGATCAGGGGAAGTAATAGTACCACTGCCTTGGTGAGACAACACCTGGGATACTGTATCCAATTATGGGCACCATAATTTAAGAAGGATGTTGACAAGCTGGAATGTGTGGAGAAGAGGGCAGCCAAGATCATCAAAGGTCTGGAAACTAAGCCTAACAAGGAGTGCTTGAAAGAGCTGGGTATGTTTAACCTGCAAAAGAGGAGACTGAGAGGAGATACAATAGCCATCTTCAAATATCTTAAGGGCTGTTCTGTGGAAGAGGGAGCATGCTTGTTTTCTCCTGCTCTGGAGGGTAGGACTCGAACCAATGGCTTCAAGTTACAAGAAAGGAGATTCCGACTAAATATTCGGAAAAACTTTGTGATAGTAAGAGCTGTTCAGCAGTGGAACAGACTCCCGCGAGAAATGGTAGACTCTCCTTCCTTGGAGGTTTTTTAGTAAGAAATTGGATGGCCATCTGTCATGGATGCTTTAGTTGAGATTCCTGCATTGCAGGGGATTGGACTAGATGACCCATGGGTCCCTTCCAACTCTATGATTCAGCCCATGCCAGTTTCCTGCTGAAAATCCCACCCTTGCCCCCAGTTTCTGGTTGCCCACAGAAGACAGGACAGGGCCATTTTTAGCAGGAAACTGGTGGCTCCTTTCCCTGCTTTTTCATAATTCATCCATGTGCTTTTTGAAGAAGTACTTTCTTTTCTGCATCCTGAATCGCCAGCATTCAGCTTCTTTGAATGTCCATGTTATGAGAGAGGGAGAAGACCTTTTCTCTATACACTTTCTTCATACCATGCATAATTTAATACACTTCTATCATTTCTCCTTGAGCTTGCCTTTTCTCTAAATTAAAAAGCCTCAAACGCTTCTACAACCATTCCTTTTAGGGGTGTTCCTCTATCCCCTTGTTAATTTTTGGCTGCCCTTAGCTTTGTCCAACACTGCAGTATCATTTTCAAGGTGAGGCAACCAGAAAAATTCCAAATGCAGTATTCCAAAGCAGAAAGCCATAGATTTGCACAATGGCATTGTGATATTCACAGTTTTATTTTGGATTCCTTTCCTAATGACCATGAGCATGGAATTTGCCTTTTCCACAACTGCTGGACCAACATCTTCATCAAGCTTTCCACTACAACCTCAAGGTCTCATTGCTAGTCGGCCATCACGAGTTCAGCCTCCATGAGTGAAAATGTGAAATTAAGATTATTATTTTTTGCCCTGACATGGTTCTCTCCATCCCACCAGGTTTTCCATTATGCCTACTATATCAGTGCTGTCCTCTAAGACCAAGCTCCCCAGTTTGTCCATCTTAACTCTCAGAGGCGTCTAACATAACCGTATAAACACTTAACGTATTTTTCGCTCCATAGGACGCACCCAACCATAAGATTTTTTAGTTTTTAGAGGAGGAAAATGAGGAAAAAAAATATTCTGAACGAAACAGTGGATGTACGATTTTTGTGGTCCATGCTGTGGCCACAGACATGTGATTTGACAGTGAGTTTGGGGTAGCCCAATGCAAAAATCCTGAGGATCCATGTGGATCTGTGCTTTGTAGCCACGTTTTTGCGCCATTGCAGCCCCACGCAACAGTGGGTGTGTGAATTTTTGGTGCAGGCTGTAGCCATGGTGAATTTGGGGTGACCCAATGCAAAAATCCTGAGGATCCATGGGCTTTTACCTCCCCCTTCCCAGGCAGCCTTCTTTATCTCTAGCATCCCTTATCTCTCTCTCCGATCGCTTGCCAATCAGCTGCTCAACGGCTTTGTTTCAACACCCCCTTCCCTCTTTCTAAAAAAAAAAGAAAAGAAAAAAAAGCACAACTTGCTTTTTGCTCCTGGGCAATTCAGTTCCAGCGACCACGCATTCACTCCATAAGACGCACATACATTTCCCCTTACTTTTTTGGAAGAAAAAAGTGCATTTTATGGAGCGAAAAATACGGTATATACAGTATCTCTCTTCAGCTGCTTTTGGCACACAAGCTTTGGCCTACAGTTTTGGCACTGTGAAATGTTGGAAGACCTGGGCCAGGAATAAGAATAACATAACAGGTAGCTTGGCTCTGAGAGCTGCGAGGTAATAAATACTTGGATCTTCAGAAAACTCTCTTCATCAATCTCCACTAAAGCATAAGTTTAAAAACAACAACACAACACTGAGATCACCTTCTCCTATATCAGTGAGTCGGCAGTCTTCAAAAATTTCAAAACAAAAATGACATACTTGATCACACCAGACTCCCTCCCTCCCTTCCTTCTTTCCTCTGCTCCTGAACTGGTGGTGGCCCATTCACCCAAGGTGGCCATCTTCCAGTGGCCACAGGTTTCCCATCCCGGCTATTTAATCTATTGCAGTGCATGACTGTGGACTATTTCTTTAAGACTAGTCACCTCTGAGCTCATGTAGAATGTGTCTCCTTGGAGGTGCTCTTCCTTGTCATTGTGTTGTTGGTTCTGCTTTGATCTCCCATCATTCCCCATACAGTCATACTTTAGGCTGAAGTAGCTTCGGGCTGAGCGTTTTCGGGTTGCGCTTCACGGCAACCCAGAAGTAACGGAACGCGTTACTTCCGGGTTTTGCCACTCGCGCATGCGCAGACGCTCAAAATGACATAATGCGCATGCGCGGAAGCAGTGAATTGCGACCCGCACACGCGCATACGCAGGTTGTGTTCGCTTCAGGATGCGAACAGGGCTCCAGAATGGATCCCGTTCGCATCCAGAGGTACCACTGTATTATCAGACTGGCATAGTTTATTTCTCTCTCTTGCTGAAGTAAGGTTTGCTTTCCAAACTTGTGGCATCAATAACTTCCTTTATCACGTTCCCCCCCCCTCCCCTTTCTTTTAGACTTTTTTTTTTCCCCCTTCCAGGTGCTTTTAAATGAGAATCCCAGAAATCTCAGCTAATAACCCGTGGTTTTAATTTCATGATATTTCAAACCACATGTTCAGAACCACCCCGTTTTCATATTGCAGTTATGATCGGCACTTTCTTGCATGAATAATAGAAGGGCCCTGAATGAATTCGCATAGGCTTTTGCCTCGGGGAGAAACACGAGCTTAGGTAGATGGCTCTGAGTATGATCCTTTGTCTGTTGACATTACTTCTTAAACTTTCCCTCCTCAGGCTGTGGCAATGCGTATTAAATAAATGATAACCATCATTTCTCATATGGAGACTGCGAGCCATTTTGAGTCAGAAGGCATGCTTTGCAGGCAATGGAGAGGTTAAATAAATATGAATTATGTATTCTTGATGGTATATATATATATATATATATATATATATATATATATCCTTCCCCACCCACAGCTACTGAGTGAATGAAATGGATGGTAGCCAGCATTACCATTAACTCAGAAACACTGCACTGATTGACAAATGATTACTCTGTGTGTCATTAACTGAATTTAAAGTAAGGGGAATGGTGCTTTGAAAAAAGAAAAGAAAAGAAAGAAATGGTTGCAGCTTAAGCCTTAGAATGTGGGGGTGCTGCAGTTAGGGGAGAAATTAGGTTTTGTTTGCATTTAAAGATGAGCTGACCCAATTTACACTTAACCAAAACAGTACGCGAACCGAAACACAGCCGTTTTTTGCACACCTCTAACTTTTGCAGTGCAGTTCTCCAGCCAAGTTCTGTGTGCAGGAATGCGTATGCTGGGGTAAACTGTGCACATAACTGCATATGTTAGTAAAAATAACATACAGTGATGTATTAAATGTGCAATATATATATATGTGTGTATACAGGTAACTTGCATCTTACACAAATGTTCGGTTCCAGGGGTCCATGCTTAAACACAAAAATGCATAAAGCCAGGAACCCCCAGCACCCACACCCTACAAGGCGGAGGGCTGCTTACCTGGCTTTGAGAAGGTGGCGTTCAGGCTCTGGCAGAGCCTCACACCTCCAACCAGAGCCAGATAAGCCCGTGATCGCAGCTCTGCACAGGTGGGCTGGGGAAATAAGTAAATGGCGAGTGGGCTTCTGCCTCTCTCCAATTTGAAATTTATTTTTTCCCCACCTGTGCCAAGCTGCAATCATATAAGTATAATAAGTGTAAGACGAGAGTTACCTGTATGAGGTGAAATTTGCACCCAAATGCTGATTAATTTTCATGAGGACTTTAATAATAATAATAATAATAAACTGATATGGAAATGTGGAGAACCCAATTTAGCATTGGTAACAAGAGAAGCTGAAATCGATAGATCTGACCACCCATAGCAGCTGTGTTGATACATGAACTGTAAGCAGTACCATCATTTCAGTGTTGTGATTAGATTAAAAAAGGTAAAGGTACCCCTGTCCGTACGGGCCAGTCGTGTCCGACTCTAGGGTTGTGCACCCATCTCACTTAAGAGGCCAGGGGCCAGCGCTGTCCGGAGACACTTCCGGGTCACGTGGCCAGCGTGACGAAGCTGCTCTGGCGAGCCAGCACCAGCGCAGCACACGGAAACGTCGTTTACCTTCCTGCTATAAAGCGGTACCTATTTATCTACTTGCACTTAAGGGTGCTTTCGAACTGCTAGGTGGGCAGGAGCTGGGACCGAAAGACGGGAGCTCACCCCGCCGCGGGGATTCGAACCGCCGACCATGCGATCGGCAAGCCCTAGGCGCTGAGGTTTTACCCACAGCGCCCCCCGCGTCCCGACGTGATTAGATTTAGTCATGTCAAAAAGTTGGGGTGATTCTGTGTTGGATATGTGCTGCTTTTAATGTCTGATGTTTCACTGTGGTTTTATCATTTGTTGGAAGCTGACCAGAGTGGCCGGGGCAACCCAATCTGATGGGCGGCGTGTAAATAATAAATAATTATTGTTGTGGAAGGTTGGTTCCAAGCAAAGCAAACTGTTGTGGTAGAATCACTTCATTTTGAGGGACTCGGGTGTGTGGAACCACTATGAGCAATGTATAGTCAAATACTTCTGAGCAAGTTTCATTTTTCTTTCTCTGCAAAACATCCAACTCTAGCTCAAAGTTTAATAAGAGCATCTTCCTGATCGATGATGTCAGTAAAAATCACTTCACTTTCACTTGATGATATCCAGAGCAGCAAGTGTTTCAAGATGTTCGATTGCTCTGTTTAGTGTGACCTGAAAATTTCAGCTGAAACAATGACAGCAGGTGGTTGGCATTGTTCTGCGATTGATTCTTGGCTTGTGTCTCATTGTTTCAAGTTAATCAGAAAGATCATTTGAAAGGAGGAGAGCATATTGACCTTTCCGTGCTGTTGTCAAAAGGAGTTACCCATTCACCAGCAGAGGAGATTTCTTGTGTAAGCTGGAAGATGGCCACTGTTGTGGTTCGCCTATAATATTTTTCTGCGTCACAGATTTGATTTCTTTTTGTTGTTGTGTTGTTTGCTTCAAGCGTATCAGGAACTTTCTCATGGAAAGGATTAGGCCCATTGTGTACCTTCAGCAACATCAGAATTGCTGCAAACGGACGCGGGTGGCACTGTGGGTTAAACCACAGAGCCTAGGACTTGCCGATCAGAAGGTCGGCGGTTCGAATCCCCACGACGGGGTGAGCTCCCATTGTTCGGTCCCTGCTCCTGCCAACCTAGCAGTTTGAAAGCACGTCAAAGTGCAAGTAGATAAATAGGTACCGCTCCAGCGGGAAGGTAAATAGCGTTTCCGTGTGCTGCTCTGGTTCACCAGAAGCGGCTTAGTCATGCTGGCCACATGACCCAGAAGCTGTACGCTGGCTCCCTCGGCCAATAAAGCGAGATGAGCGCCACAACCCCAGAGTCGGTCACGACTGGACCTAATGGTCAGGGGTCCTTTTACCTTTACCTTTACACCTGAAATACCTTTAGCTTTTATATTTTCAGAGAGAAAGCTTCAATTACTGCTTCATTCTAGCGTGTCATACTTCAGCTGAAAACTGATTTGCACTATCCATGGTCTACTCTGAGTAAAGTTGAAATTTTAAGCACACTGAGGCTGCAGTCCTATACACACTTAGTGAGGAGTAAATCCCATTGAACTCAACTGTTCTCACCGCTGCATAGGCATATCTAGGATTACACTGTTACCTAGGAGTAAGTCCTACTAATCACAGTGGAGTTTATTTCTGAGTAAACATGCATCAGATTGTGCTGCAAGGCTACAGTTATGTATGCACTTACCTGGGAGTAAGTCCCACACAAATTAACATCTGACAAGACATGCATAGGGTTGCATTGCTTGACTGTAAATTTCATCCTGTCACTGGTCCTGGAAAGTGCTGCATTGTTCTCTGTTCAAGGGGTTAGTACTAGCATACAAAGCTCTAAACAGCTTGGGAACCAAGAGAGGATCTGCCCCAATATCAGCCATCCGAAGCCCTGTGGTTGGTAGGGTTGGGTCTGATGTTTGGCAGCTCTTCTGGAATCACCCCTCTGGTAAGCTGAATCTTCTGTCTCCCTCATTAGCCAGTGTGTTGTAGTGGTTAAGAGCGGTAGACTTGTAATCTGGGGAACCGGGTTTGCGTCTCTGCTCCTCCACATACAGCTGCTGGGTCACCTTGGGCTAGTCACACTTCTCTTAAGTCTCTCAGCCTCACTCACCTCACAGAGTGTTTGTTGTGGGGGAGGAAGGGAAAACAGAATGTTAGCCGCTTTGAGACTCCTTCGGGTAGTGATAAAGCGGGATATCAAATCCAAACTCTTCTTCTCATTATTGACTTTCAGGAGGGATTCAAAAACATTCCTGTTCACCCAGGCATTTGATGGCTGAAAGATACTGTTTCCAGCAATTCAGAAATAATTAGCTGCAAGAAATAATTAGCTGGTTTAAAATGTTTTTAGATGTCCTTAATGTCTTAAGTTGTTGTTGTTGTTGTTGTTGTTGTTGTTGTTGTGTTGCTTTGCTGCTTTCGAGTTTGCTGCCCTGGACTCCTTTGTAAGGATGGATGCGACAGATATTTAATAAAATAAAGAAATCCTTCCATTAGGACATTTGAAGCTGACAGATCTGGGCTCTTCCATTTTGCCCAACACATATTCTCCTTCTAACCACCTACATTTGTGGTTTTTTGGTGGTATTTCTGTTTTTTGTTTTGGCTTAAACATGCCAGTGGACCCAAAAGCGTGCTCATTAATTTGTGAGATTTTAGTAGAAGGTAAAGGGACCCCTGACCATTAGGTCTAGTCATGACCGACTCTGGGGTTGCGGCACTCATCTCGTTTTATTGGCAGAGGGAGCCAGCGTACAGCTTCCGGGTTGTGTGGCCAGCATGACTAAGCCGCTTCTGGCGAACCAGAGCAGTGCACAGAAACACTGCTTACCTTCCCGCCAGAGCGGTACCTATTTACTTGCACTTTGACGTGCTTTCGAACTGCTAGGTTGGCAGGAGCAGGGACCGAGCAACGGGAGCTCACCCCATCGCGGGGATTCGAACCGCTTATCTTCTGATCGGCAAGTCCTAGGCTCTGTGGTTTAACCCACAGCGCCACCATTTTAGTTGGTTCTAAAACAGTTACTGCTTTTGAGTTCTGTTTGCAATTGAGCTATCTTGGCTACATGCAGTTTTCAGCATCAAGCTGCTTGTCTTCTTCTGGATGAGAACTAGGCCATCTTCATACCATACATTTCAAGCACCGTGATACCACCTTGAACAGTCAAAGAATTATGGGAGTTGTAGTTTAAGAGTGCTGAGGGTTGTTAGGAGACCCGTATTCCATCCCCAAAGCTGTGAAGAAGAGTTGATTGTGAAACCACTCTGAGAAATATAGCTCTGTGAAGGAACTAGGGATCTCTTAACAACTCTCAGCACCCTTAACAAATGACAGCTCCCAGAATTCTTTGCAGGAAGCCATGATTATTTAAAGTGGTATCATGTATGGAATGTATGGAAGCATTCAAAGAGCAACCCCTTCTGTGCAATGTACCACCCAGGGCCTACAGGGAGGTTCTCCTGAGGATGGGCTGGGGAAATATATCAACATACATTCTTCTCCAATGCCTCCTGTAGGCTGAAGTGGCACAGTCTAGGAAGCTTAGGGGGCTTTCAGACTGCAGCTATTTTAGGGTGGGATTCAGCCACATACTGGCAACTTCATGTTGCACAGTCATCAATGGTTGGACAGCTTTGGTCAGCAAATCCACTTCCCCTAAAGACTGGACTTTTGCGATAAGAAAAATGACACTGGAAAATGCACTGGAAAGTGTAGGATAATGTCAGGGAGTGGCTGGACGCTGAGGAGTGGCGGCTGAATACTGATGATGGGGGACCGGGGGAAGAGGGGTTGGAGATTGACTTGGAAGAAGGGATCAGGGATCTGGGGGAGCCTGCAACACCAGAAGAAGAGAGGCAGAGGCAGAAGCTGCAGGATTGGAGAGCGAAGAAGACATGCAGGAGGATGGAGAGAGAGGTCAGGCCAGTCAAGGGCTTCCACAGCTCCTCTTCCTGCTCCACTGTCTCCCAGGACCAGAAGAGGATTGAAGTGGGAGGAGCAGTAGGCAGGTCACAGACAGGTAGAGCCTTCACCTGCTTGCACGCAGCTCAGGTGGGTGAGATACATAAACTGAGGTCGAGGTGGGGCCTCTCTGTTGCTGCAATTGCCTCAGTGTGTGCACACTGAGGAGTACTGAGAGATGTAGGACTGGTGGACATGCCTTTTCCTAACTTGTAAGGAAAAAGCAGAAACATCACCTTGCCGACAAAGATCCGTATAGTTAAAGCTATGGTTTTCCCAGTAGTGATGTATGGAAGTGAGAGCTGGACCATAAAGAAGGCTGATCGCCGAAGAATTGATGCTTTTGAATTATGGTGCTGGAGGAGACTCTTGAGAGTCCCATGGACTGCAAGAAGATCAAACCTCTCCATTCTGAAGGAAATCAGCCCTGAGTGCTCACTGGAAGGACAGATCCTGAAGCTGAGGCTCCAATACTTTGGCCACCTCATGAGAAGAGAAGGCTCCCTGGAAAAGACCCTGATGTTGGGAAAGATGGAGGGCAGAAGGAGAAGGGGACGACAGAGGACGAGATGGTTGGACAGTGTTATAGAAGCTACCAACATGAATTTGACCAAACTGCGGGAGGCAGTGGAAGATAGGAGTGCCTGGCGTGCTCTGGTCCATGGGGTCACGAAGAGTCGGACATGACTAAACAACAACAACAACTTGTAAGGGTACTTTTGATAATAATGAGTTAATTCCTTTCTCTGGATGTTCCTTGACTGACAGTGCCATGACAGATAATAGGTGCTTTGATGCAACATCCTCTCCCCTCACCCACAAGCAAATCGGAATGAACGCTCACTAAAGAACCCAAACCATCCAATCTCCCAGCAATCAAAGCAGGGAGAGTTTGCCTCCTGGGAGCAAAGTTTGCCTGGTCTCACATAGATGCAGTTCATTCTAGCTGCAGATGGGCATTTATATGCCTGCCTTTAAATAGTGATCGTTCCCTTCTTAGCTGTCAGGACCAATGTAAAGTATGGCTTTTGAAAAGCTGTGGTTGGAGAGCTATGGGATACTGTCCGTGGCTGCTTTAGTAAATCATTTCAAAAAAACACCCATGTCAATTAAATACCATCTGATACTATGTTTAGAGTCTGCAGCAACTAATTTCAAAGTCCTTCCAGTTCATATGGTTTATCTGGCTGTGATCTGATTGACTTGATGCGGTGGGTTTATGTAAAACTGGAGGCTTATAACAGGGCCATGAACCACTGGGCATTTGAACATTGTTAAAACTTGGACATTTCAATTACTATAATGATGGCTCGCTGTCTAATCTTGCAGACTGCTTTGCTTAGCCTCTGTAGCTGGTGTTTGTCTTTGTTTTGTTTGTTTGTTCAGGGAGGGAGGGAATGAAATTAAACTGACTGGATGTCAAAGGATATCAGCCACTAGATCTCTGCAGATGAAGGTTATCCATCGTTTTGCATCTTGGCTGCCCCTTTTCTAATAAATGTGTGTAAAAAGACTTTAAAACCAGAAGTAAGTGCAGGCACCTGTGCTCAGTATTGAGACTAGGTTACCTGAACGGCCACCTCCTTCTCACATCAACACTTTAAGTAGGGGTGGGAGACAAATTCAGGTCGCTTCCCATGTTCATGTTGACCTACATCAGGCTTCCTCAACCTCAGCCCTCCAGATGTTTTTGGCCTACAACTCCCATGATCCCTAACTAACAGGACCAGTGGTCAGGGATGAAGGGAATTGTAGTCTCAAAACATCTGGAGGGCCGAGTTTGAGGAAGCCTGACCTACATACTTTGTGCTTTCCCCCCAAAAAACACAAACCGAAATGCAGCTTAGTTTTGAAACACACACTTCTCAGAAGTTTGTGATAGCTCACCGGTTGGTAGTTACGTGGGTCTCTTCCTCCACCCGCTCCCTTGAAGATGGGGACCACAGTCTGCAGGGACTTCACCTGTTCTGCAAGAATTCTCAAAGAATTATAGACAGAGGCTCTGAGATTACACCCGCAAGCTCCTTTAGTACCCTCAGGTGCAACTCATTAGGCCCTGGAGATTTGAATTCATTTAAAGTAGCAAGGTGTTCCCTTACCACCTCCTTTCCTATCTTGAGCTGCAGACCCCTCCTCACATTGTTTATTCTGTTATCACCAGGTTTACTTTTTCACTGCTTTCTTTTTTGGTGAATACAGAGGCAAAGTAAGTGCTGAGCTGTTCTTCCTCCTCTCTGTCACCCAATAGTATTTCTCTATCTTCTCCACGCAGAGGACCTATCACTTGCTTGTTCTATCTATGGCATTTTAAATGTGTTTGGGGGAGGGTATTGGTTTGTTTTTGTTATGCATTTTGTGCTTTCATTTTGTATTTTTGTGTTGATAATGTGTTGTTTTTAAACAGCAGCTCAACTCTCTTTCCAGTTATTGGAGAAATGTAAATGCCCCCCACATTAGACAAAGGGATTGTAAAAGCATGAGGTAATGTCCATTTGGTAAAATTAACAAGTCTTGTAAGAGTAAGTGTAGGCAGGTAGATGGACGGTGCTTTTGTCAAGGAGTGGAGTCATTTTATGGTGACGTATAATAAAATACAAGACAATGCTGAACCCCAGATTCTATTGGGAACACTGAAACAACATGATGATAATTATGTTTTTATTGAGCTCTTGCTCTTTTGTTCTCCTTTCTATTTTTGTTAAATCAATTTAGAGATTTTATGTTTTTGTATGTGGATTTACGCCTGTAATTTTTCTATCAGTATGAATAATTTTTTGAAAAAGCTTCCGATCATGAAAACATTTTAGGGATTTTTCTGATGCCGTACAGACATCTAGCTCCAATAATAAGTAACTAATTATATTTCTTTTTCTTTCTTTAAAAAAGGGGAATCGTAGTGAAGTGTAAAGTTATTGTCCCATCAGAGCAGACGCAGACCACGTAAATGTCAATTACAGTGGCGGCATGTTGGTTTAACACCTATTGGCCATATAAAAGAATTGCCTTTCCAACATTTCATGGTTCTTCATAAAACACAGGCTTATTAAACTTTGCCTTACAGCTGCCAAGTTAAGGTACAGCAAATGAAATAAGTTGCACGCAAGGTTTCGTTCTTTCTTTCTTTCTTTCTTTCTTTCTTTCTTTAAGGAACCTTTGGCAGCTCTCCTGTTTTCTATTTTAAGCCGGCGTGATTGAAAATAAAGATGGTAAATGCAGTTCCCTCACCACCACTCCTGATTTTTAATGGCAGGTGCCATGCTGTTTTGTTCTCTGGCCTTACTTGAATTTATGTTTATTTAAAAAATATATTGTTATTGGGAAAGGTAGGCTGAATGCATGGGCCCCTTTCTAACTCCTGGATCCAGCACGGGATTCAATTGATGGAATAGCCAAGCCAGCCTGGGTGATGGGCCATTAAGAAGAACAAACGAAAAGTGATGGTGCATTAAGAGAGGGAAAGGGAATAGTGCCAGCTCTCAGGTAGTAGGAAAAAGCAGGAGTTTGAGAGCCGAGTTTTGTTGTGATGTGACAGTCCTCACCTTCTAGCCAGGGCTCTCCCCAAGCAACTGGAGATGGCACCTGGGTGCAGCCAATCTCTCACCTGCCTTTTCATTCCTCTTCTGCTTCTGGGAGATCAGGAGGGAGGGGAGCTTTTCACAGCAGCAAGAGGAGACACCAGTGACACTTCACCAGTCCGACTCATCTCAGCCTTTTGGCTTCCCTCTTTCAGGAGTGTGTGCAAGAGCCAGGCCCTGTGACCAGTAGAACTTTGCAGTCCTAGGGCCTTTCTAAGTTTGTTTTGAAGAGGCAAGGCGCAGCTGCACAGGTGAGGCTGATTAGTAACTCACAGCACCTGGTGGCAAGAGCCGGGAAGGGATACAAGGTCAGCATTTTCCCTTTGGCTCTTTGCCACAGCAACACGTTCCCTGCGTTGCTGTGTTTGGTTCCTTGACTCCTTGCTTATTGATCCTTGGACCCTTGACTTTATGACTCCTTGCTTCATGATCCTCGGACCCTTGGCTTCTTGACTCCCAGCTCTCTCACCCTCGGACTCTTGGCTTCCTGACTCCCTGCTTCTGGACTCCTGTTCCTGCTCCCACCCCACCATCCTGCCCCTGGTCCCGACGTCCCCAGCCGGGACTTTGATCACCCATGAACTGGATCGTGACACCCTCATCCTACTCTTCTGCTTCTGCCTCTGATTCTGGGCTTCTTTCTGCCACAGATTCTCCCAGCTCACTAAGCCCTGTTACTCCTTCAGTTTCCGACACCTACTCCTCCCGGTCTTCTCCCTCTGAACACTTATTGTTGTCCCATCACCTCTTCCTGGGCTTTAAGCCTTCTTCCCTTGGTGGTTCCCCAGCTGGTCCTCCCACCATTCCTGTGTCCAGAGAGTCCATGACATTTGCTTAGTTTTGCTTTACAGGGCGAAAATTCCTCAAGGTGAGGAACTTGCCTGAGGGCCATATTAATTTCCAGCCCACTTCCTTATGGCCATATGACAGTGGTGGGCGGGGCCAGGATCAAAAGTGGGTGGAGCATTTACTCATCTTTCTCCTCCATCAACTCAAGCAAGGGGCATTATCAAAGTACAAAGACAGATTCTGGCTTGGCAAAACGAAGGGTGCTATTTATTTAATGTATTCATATCCCCTCCTTTCTTCCAACAGGGGATTCAAGGCCACTTACAGCATTTAAAAGCACCATTATGAAATGCACAGTAATAGAAACAGACTAGTTAAAAACAATTATTGTTGTTGTTTTTTAGTCGTTTAGTCGTGTCCGACTCTTCGTGACCCCATGGACCAGAACACGCCAGGCACTCCTGTCTTCCACTGCCTCCTGCAGTTTGGTCAAACTCATGCTGATAGCTTCGAGAACACTATCCAACCATCTCGTCCTCTGTCGTCCCCTTCTCCTTGTACCCTCCAACTTTCCCAACATCAGGGTCTTTTCCAGGGAGTCTTCTCTTCTCATAAGGTGGTCAAAGTATTGGAGCCTCAGTTTCACGATCTGTCCTTCCAGTGAGACTCAGGGCTGATTTCCTTCAGAATGGATAGGTTTGATCTTCTTGCAGTCCATGGGACTCTCAAGAGTCTCCTCCAGACCATAATTCAAAAGCATCAATTCTTCAGCGATCAGCCTTCTTTATGGTCCAGCCCTCACTTCCATACATCACTACTGGGAAAGCCATAGCGTTTACTATATGGACCTTTAAAAACAATAGGTGCAATATATTAAAACATATTTAAAACCAGCCTTAAAGTATAGTTTACTCTGACAGCAGCCCAGTGCCCAGTGGTACCTGCACCTTAGTTTTCAAAGCCTGTCTGAATAAGTAGGTCTCTGCCTGCTGTTGGAAGGATAACAGAGAGGGAGCCAGTCTAACAACCTCTATTGGGACGGATTCCCACCACCTTTGTGAATTTGACTACAGCAGGGTTAACAGCCTGATATCAGCCAACCCCTTATGCAAATATATATTGATGCTTTCTGTAGCTGAAACAAAATAAATGGAGAGATGTTAATTGGAAATGGGATTTATGGGTTTTAACAGTGTAAAAGCTGCAGACCGGTGTGCAGTATTTCGACAAGCCTGTTTCTTTAAGAAAGAAATAATATATTGCACTGGCTGAATTTCATCATCATGACTCTGGACTTTGGTGGCAAGGGAGGCTTCCTTTTGCTTAATAAATGAGCAAATTGTGCTGTAAATATCCTCACAGAGAACCAGGTGCAATTTTTAAACGTATTGCAAAAGATCTTCCTCCTCTTTTTGAAACACCTGTTTTCTCGCCCACACCAACCTCCCCTCATAATACCCCCATTCCATCTCAGTTGGGAAAAGTAAGTTGCAAGGAGCTGGATACTTCAGATCTGTGTCTTGTTTTAACTGCACTTAGCCTCATTTACTTCTAGCCTGAAATGGTTTTTTATTAGTAAGTCATGGAAGCTAGGCTGGCCTAGCCTCTAAGGGCCAAACTAGTAGAGTCACTAGTCACATAATGAGCTATGATGTGAACAGCTTTTATAAGGTGAAAGCAGGCATAGACTGAAACCCTACCTGCCTGTGCACTGTCTTACCAGAGTGGTCCATACTCTGGTTATCTCCTGCTTGGATTAATGCAATGAGCTCCACATGAGGCTACCTTTGTTTTTGTTTTTCCAAGATAATCTTTATTAGTTTTTTAGTTACATACTACACATACACATATTACAATACATTTTACATTTATACTTGCTCCTAAGAGCTGACTTCCCTCCTTCCTTCTGGCTTTTTTATATCGTCTCTAAATTTTCTGCATTGTCTTTATCCATTTTGTATATAGTTGTTCTTCTTCCGCATTTGTCCATAAAGTGTCTGTAAACAAATAAATCTTTCTATATATACAATTCTTATTGTCTGTCTATATTCATTTACAAATAGTGTTAGTTGCATTGGTCACATTATACATTTTTACTTCTTAATGTTATTATTGTCCAGTAACTTTTTTTGTATATTCCCATTATGAGGTTTATTTCGATTCTACTGGTTTCACTATTTCACCTTATCTTTCCTATATGTGACATAAATTTTTCCCATTCTTTTTGAAATGATTCGTTGTCCTGTTGTCGAATTTTCTCTGTTAATTTGGCTATTTCTGCATATTCCATAACCTTGTAATGCCACTCTTCTACTGTTGGCAATTGTTGCTGTTTCCACATCTGGGCCAGCAATAACCTCGCCGCTGTTGTTGCATATAGGAACAGTTTCTGGTCATTCTTATCAATATCCTCTCCCACCATTCCCAACAAGAATGACTCTGTTTTTTTCAAAAACGTATACCTGAAGATCTTCTTTAGTTCATTGAATATGTTTTCACATGAGGCTACCTTTGAAGGTGACTCGGAAACCGCAAATAATCCAGAATGCAGCAGCTATGCTGGTGATTGGGAGCAGCCACTGGGACCATATAACACTGGTCCTAAAAACAGAGGGCCTTCTTGGTAGTGGTGCCCTCCCTCTGCAACGCCCTCCCATCAGATGTCAAACAGATAAACAACTATTTGACTTTTAGAAGACATCTGAAGGCAGCCCTGTTCAGGGAGGTTTTTTGTTAATGTTTTATTGTGTTTTAGTATTTTGTTGGGAGCTGCCCAGAGTG
Organism: Podarcis pityusensis; assembly: GCF_964106645.2. Classification (NCBI taxonomy): domain Eukaryota; kingdom Metazoa; phylum Chordata; class Lepidosauria; order Squamata; family Lacertidae; genus Podarcis; species Podarcis pityusensis. Next base: position 41,609,135 of record NC_138039.1, on the reverse strand, counting down.
GCTGGGGAAACCCCATCAGACAGTTGGCATATTGTTATTGTTATTATTACCATTACCCAATTCTTGGATGCGTGTTTGGCGATTTCACACTTTGCTCTGCTCCAGTCCATGTTGGACAATACTAAGCTAGAGTGACCTGATTCAGGATAAGACAGTTTCCTATGTGAATATGTTCTTGAAATGTTTTCACTGCTATGGATGGTAAACCCTGCTGATTGCTCTAAAAGAAAGGCTTCCATTTGTCTCCCCCCAAATGCAAAATGCAAAGAGCTGGTGTGTGGAGCTCTGTCTGTATTGGGAAGGTGGTAGGGAAATGGTTAAAGCCATTCTCTGGCTATCCTTGGGATCTGATCCAGTGGGGGGGGGGCATTCTTCCCATTTACCGTATTTTTCTGTGGATAAGATGCCCCCATGTATAAGATGCCCCCTACTTTTGGGGACCCCAAATTTAGAAAACGGACATATGCACTATCTGTGTATAAGACGCCCCCAGACTTTTAACCTTATTTTAAAGTAAAAACAAAAAACAAAACCCTAGACTTATACACAGAAAAGTACGGTACTTTGAAATAGGAACGTTATGTATGACCACAAGAAAGGACAAATAAGGCGTCATACTCCCCCACTTCCTTAAATGGTGGAAATGTTTGTAGTGACTCTCTTTGGAACAAGTAAGTACTAAAGATTTATGCCCCATCTGCACTATGCATTTAAAGCAGTATCATACCTCTTTTAACAGGTGTGGCTTTCCCTAAAGAATTCTGGGAAATGTAGTTTGTTCAAGATGGTGAGGGTTGCTAGGAGACCCTTTTTCCTCTCACAGAGCTATAGTTTCCATAGTAATTTAACAGTCAATCCCTTTTCCTAGGGAACTCTGGAGAACCATAGCTCTGTGAGGGGAAAAGGGGTCACTCAACAACTCGCAGCACAAGCTATAATTGCCAGGATGCTTTGGTGCAAACCCTATCTGCTTAAACTGCCATAATAGTGCTTTAAATTTATAGGGCAGGTGGGGCTTAAATAATGTTTGTTATGAATGGGTTTGTTGGCTTCCAAATTCTGATCACTACTATTGAGGAATTTGTAACCTGAGCATAGGGGAGCAAGACACAATCATAGTCTTTGGAGCGCCATTTATGCTCCCAAAGGCAAACAACGTGTTCCTGGAATGCCTCAGGTATCCTTCTGGCCATTTAACTGCAGAACTAAGGCTTCTGTTTCCTTGGCAGATTATACAGTATCAGCCAGTCTCCCAATTTATTTTTTCTCTCTAGAGCAGGTGTGGCTAGCCAGTGGTGCTCCAGATGTTGTTGGATATCAGCTCTCATCTGCCCCAGCCAGCATGGCTAGTGGTCAGGGACAATGGGGGGTTCTAGCCCACCAACATCTCAAAAGCCACAGGTTCCCCCTCTTCACCATCTACTGTTTCACCAAAGCAGGTAGCTACAAGTGCTCATCTGAGCAAGCATCTTCTAGCCATCTGTGGAACTTAAAAGAAACCTCCTGAACTAGATGTCTTATTAGGTAGGGAGAGAGAAATGAAAGAAAGCTCATCTCCTTATTGAGGAAGATGCAACAATATACTGATGGAGTGGAAAACATAAAGTAGCTTATTGCTGGCTACCGCTGATAGATAAGCAAATCGGGGGGGGGGGGGGGACATTTACCCGAATTAAAGAGCAAATGATGCACATCCAGATTTTCATGCTGGGTAATTTTTAGATTGCTCTGGGATATTTAACTTTGGCATTAAGACTGAAGCTGATCAGCCCAGCAATGAAGCAACAGTTGTTCCTGTTGTACTTTCAGGAGTGCTTTGGTGTGGATAAATGATTAAAGCTACATCTAGGGAGACAGGGGTTAATCTGGGAAGCCGAGAGTAGGTGAAGTGATATTTAGTGAGACTGCAGTGAATCAAGGATAATTAGAAATGCCGCTCTCCTGGGATGCTCAAACCACATGCAAACATTTCCCTTCCTTTGAATAATAATATTATTTTCTGACGTATTATTTAAGATAAGCAACGATGCGCAAAATGAACTACCACGGTGCTGGCTCCGATGCTCTTCTATTATGTGCAGATATGCTGGGAGGGGGTGATACATCAGCGCTGAAACTGATCAGAGATATTTTCCCATTAGTTCTGTATTTAGCAGTGATTAGTAATGGTAGCTAACCAATCTCCTCAGGTTGTAATGGTCGGGAGTATGAGAGAAGCAGGAAATTGGAACGGAGGAGTATTAAAGAACTGCAGAAGGCAGTGGTGGAATAAGCAGCTTCTTGGTATGCAGTGGCAAGACCAGAATCTTGGGGCTGCTGTGTTTGTGCATTATCAAATCTCCCCATTATCAAAACCTCTCAAAAAGGCCCCATGTTGCTGAAGAGAGGAGCTGCAGCTGAAAAGGCCTCTGTGGTTTCTGTATCCTACAGTTCTTTGTTGGTGGAATTTAGTCCAAACATGTCATAGGGCAATCAAGGACCGTTGTGTTTTAAAGCAGGGGTAGCCAACCTATAAGTCACATGTGGCCCCCAAGAACCCTCAAATTTTATCATTTTTTATTCAATTAAATTAAGAGATTTATATTTTATCGTTCCTATCCATGGTGGACCTTAGTGTCTCAAATTTCAATGGTGCCCTGTGCAATGTCAAAATCAGCTCCATACTTTTTTGACATGGGGCGCTTGGCCCCCACCCCTAAATATTGGGGGGGCTCAAAAGAGCTCAGCCCCAAGGAGTTGGAGCCCCTGATTAGGAGCTTCCCAGATGCATCTGGTTGTCCACCGTAGGAAACAGGATGTGGGATTAGATACACCATGGGTAGGCAAACTAAGACCCAGGGGCCGGATCTGGCCCAATCGCCTTCTAAATCTGGCCCACGGACAGTCTGGGAATCAGCGTGTTTTTACATGAGTAGAATGTGTCCTTTTATTTAAAATGCATCTCTGAGTTATTTGTGGGGCCTGCCTGGTGTTTTTACATGAGTAGACTATGTGCTTTTATTTAAAATGCATCTCTGGGTTATTTGTGGGGCATAGGAATTCGTTCATTTATTTTTCTTTCCAAAATATAGTCCAGCCCCCCACAAGGTCTGAGGGACAGTGGACAGGCCCCCTGCTGAAAAAGTTTGCTGACCCCTGAGATAGACCTTTGGTCTGATCTCGCAGGGCACTTCTGAATGTTCTCATTATCTCTTTTTTAATTTTATCCTGTGAGGATAAAATGTAGAGGGGAAATCATTATACACTGCTTTGAGGTTTTTGGAAGAGAGCGGAGACATACATACATACATACATATATACATACATACATACATACAGATAGATAAATAGATGATGGATGGTCTTTGTGGTGTATAGCAAGTAGCGGTGTACAGCATACCTTGTACATTTTAAAATCCATCCATCTCTATGTCATGGATGCTTTAGTTGAGATTCCTGCATTGCAGCGTGTTGTACTAGATGACCGTCAGGGGCACCCTCTAACTTTTTGATTCCAACAAAGCTCAAGTTGAAATAGTTCAGAATTGGTTTAAGCACCACCTTCTGCATTCCCTGCTCCCTTTGTCTGTCCCTACTGGGTATAACTTATTGCTACTTCGGCAAAGCAGCAATTATCCTAATTACACTTCACCACTTAAAATCATCTTCCTGGAGATGATTTACAAGAATTACATAAAAGAGATCTATACATGATGACACACTTGCTTGTTTGGCCTGAAGCACTTCGTGTTTTTCAGCTTAATCGGAATTCTTATGATAAGGAGAGATGCTCTAATGAGTTTCTACGCGACTCATGAGCCTGAAGATATATTAAAGACAACACTGGTCCCTCTCTCTCTTTGCCCCTCCCGGTGCCCCCTTTTCCAGAGCACTTCTCGGAGGACAAATAGATCTTTATGTGATGATCACACTGCTGTGCTACTGTTTGTGAGATCATCATGGCATTTCCCTGCCAGAAAAAAAATGGAATGCTGGAAAGCTTTTAAAAAATGCATCTGTATTGATGTCTCCCTACAGGCAAATTAGGGTCATAGCAATGAAATTATTAAGGAAAGTGTTGGGGTTCTGTCCTCACCCATGCAAGATGTTTCATGTGTTAATTGTTTCATGTGTCTATCTGTACACAAGCCTACACATGTGGGAGCTGCTGGTATCAGCGATGAGCAAATCCCCATCAGCTCTGTTCAGAATTGGCTCATCCATTCTCAGCAAGTGTTTGGAAAAGACACTTCTGTTTTCTCTCCCAGCTCGCAAAGCTGGCACAGTTGGCTTTGTTTGTTTAAAAAGTGCTCTTTAATTTTGCTGTTTGTTTGTTTGACTTGTATATCCCTCTACATTTCAACCTGAAGCATCTGTAACCCGAGGTACCACTGTATTACCATCCTTTCTGGTAACTCAGCTTTAAGTTCCCAATTCTTCATTTGAAACACTGCTCTTATCTGCCCCACACCTGGCTTCATGTTTATGGTGTGTGTGGGGGGGGTTCTGTTCCCCCTGCTTAGTTCCCCTGCTAAAGTTTCTATGTACCGTATTTTTTGCTCTATAAGACTCACTTTTTCCCTCCTAAAAAGTAAGGGGAAATGTGTGTGCATCTTATGGAGCGAATGCAGGCTGCGCAGCTATCCCAGAAGCCAGAACAGCAAGAGGGATTGCTGCTTTCACTGCGCAGCGATCCCTCTTGCTGTTCTGGATTCTGAGATTCAGAATGTTTTTTTCCTTGTTTTCCTCCTCCAAAAGCTAGGTGCGTCTTATAGTCTGGTGCGTCTTATAGAGCAAAAAATACGGTAACTCTGAAAATCTTACAGTTTTCTCAAGCCTGCTGATGCCTTTTTCTTTTATGTGTGTGTGGTTTCTGTTTTGGCTCCATTGGCAGTGATACTCATCTCTGAAGATGGGAAATAATGATTTCACATTCTCAGCATGAGAAAAACTTTTGCACAGTTATGTTGCTATTTTATTTATAAACTCCACTGAATTTTTTTACAAATAATTAGTAAACACAAAGTGTTGTCTTCCAAGGCAACTTCATGTGCAGACATTAAGTCTTAAAAAAAAGAATGTAGTTTTCATTTGTATACATGTCAATAATTTTTAAAAAATTGTAACATTTCAAACAATTCGAGTTCCTTCCTCTTTCTGTGGTTCCGTAAATTTGTTTTATCATTTCCTGCATATTTTAAATTAGCTTAACTTATGCTTTTATTTATTTATTTTAATTCTATATTATTTTTAACATTGCAGGTTATTACAATAATCCCACCAATGTCATTATCTGTTTACAATTTGTTTGCAAATAAACCATATCCATTCTTTTATTTTAAAATGTTTTTATTTAAAAAAAGTTTTGCCATTTCTGCATATTCCATAAGTTTTAAACATCCTTTTCATTTCATTATACATCATTTCCCAGTAAGCTTTAACCTTTCAACAAGACCACCACATGTGATAAAAATACCTTCTTTCTCTTTACATTTCCAGCACTTATTCAGTTTTGATTTATACATTTTTGCCAATCTACTAGGTGTTAAATACCATCTATGTATCATTTTCATATACTTTTCTCTTAAACCATAACATTCTGTAATTTTTATATCCCTATTCCACAATTGTTCCACAATTCTCTGACTGAGAATTGCAAAATAACTAAAGGAACGAGACAAGGCTGCCCGTTGTCACCTTTATTGTTTAGTTTTAGAAGTTTTGGTGCAAAGAATAAAATGTAATCAAGAAATTAAAGATACAACAGTGGGACTGAGGCAATATAAATTAAAAGCATTTGCAGAAGATGTGTTGATATCTGTGGAAGAACCAATAGAATCAATCCCAAAAGCACTAGAAAAGATTTTTTTTAAAAAATGGAGTAGTAGCAGGTCTTAAAATTAATAAAGATAAAACCGAACTCCTGGTTTAAAAAAAATATGAATGATGAGAGTAAAAATAAACTACAAGGTGAGTCAGGTTTAAAGATTGAAAGACAGAAGTCACGTGACTCTGAGTATGAAGAGCATGATAGCTTTGTCTACAGAGCCAGCATATTCAACAATCTTTTCACTTTAGCTTTCTTTTTTTTTAAATGGAAATAATTGTTTTGTTTTCAAAAAGCAGCAATAAGTGTGTGTGTGTGTGTGTGTGTGTGTGTGTGTGTGTGGTGATGGTCCCTTGAGCAAACTAATCTACTGTCAGGGGGGCACCAGCTGGGGAACCCCTTAGGGAAGCCTGGTTGGTGGGACACTGAGGACAGGTCAGAGGATGAAGGGAAGGGTGCAGAATGGTTGCTGAAGAAGCAACAAGCTTGAGTGTGAGAGAAGAGCCAGATGCAGAAAGCAATTCAGACTCGGGGCATGAAGGGGGCAGAGGCTGCAGAAGCATCTGTGGGGCTTGCCTTTTCTACTGTAGTAAGCTCCTCTCCCCCCTTATCTCCAAGGTCACTGTCAGGGAACTGACATCGGAGCTAGAGGCGGAGGGAAGGCTCTCAAATGATGCTGGAGAAGGGCCAGCAGGGAGAGAGGCAGCTCCGCAGATGGGGAAGCAAATCAGCGCAACACCAGGGATAAAGAGGGGCTGATGGGGGAATCGGCGAGAGGGCTCCAGTACTCTTCACCGGACACCAGCGGGGAGAGCACTGGTCCCCCGCTACCCACGCCCACCCTGCGCAGAAGACTTCCGCGCAGAGAGAGTAGGAGGAGACTGGGTGTCAAACAACTTTTATGTTGGAAAAGATTTAAGAAACGCCCACTGATGGATTCTGCTAGCGACTGAGGCAGCCACGAAGTGAAGGGCTGCCCAGACTGAAAGGTTTACCAAGGCAACAAAGCCTGGAGAGGCGGCAACTTACGCACGAGCAACCCATACTCATTATAGTCACAGACCACTTTGTGTGTAGCAGAACAAAGAGCAGAGGTGGCCCCTCCCTGATGTAGTTTAAGGCTGTTTGGGAGACATCTGGCTGGAGAGAAGACTTAGTGGGAAGTAGAAGGCAAAGATCGTCAGTCCTGGCCACTGTTTCATGGGGGCCAGTCCTTTTTGTAGGCATTGCTGCCTGATATGATATTTTCTTGAATAAAGAGCTAACTTATATACTTGGCTCTGGGTCTTGAGTGCTGACCTGCATCTGAACCAGCCCTGATACCTACCTCCAAGAGTTTTTAAGAGAATAAAGTAAGCTCACAGGGCAGGAGGGGAGTCGGAATCTAAATAAATGAAGTAATATCATTAATATGCTGTGCCGTTCCTCAATCAGCTTGTTAAATGCTGTACATATTATTTTAGGATCCCCTGGAAACTAAGCCAAATAAAATCTGTGCAAAGAAATGTAATATCAACACATAGGTAGTAACGATTCTGCTCAGTCTTTTGCCAGCTGAGTCGCAGCTGTTATGTGATGCCCAACTTGGCACTGAAGACTGAATGACTGCCAGATATTCACTAATACTGATATTTGTTTCAAATTAGTATATTCAATGCAGCTGAACCAATTACCTGAAATACTCTGCTGGTCAAATATTTGCGTGGCTTCTGTGTTGCATGATGCCCCGGCTGCTGCTGTTCTCTGACCTCACTGCCTGTCCATCACTTGACCCATGAGGCTGTCTAATCTGAACATATCCACTGGGGTGGTTTTGTGCCTAGATGACATCATCCCATTAGAATGTGACATCATTGGCAAGTACATGAATTGCCAATCAGATGAAATAACAGGACAAATGAGGGGAAGGACAGTGAGGGAAAGGGGAGTGTTGAGAAACTTGGCTCTCATCTGTGACTTCTAGAAGTTGTAATCATGTGACAGCGGTCACACCCCAGGTGAGGGTAGTTAATGGCTCTCAAACCCTTGATGAGTTAGGGTCTTCTCCTGAATGTGAAGTCAGGCTCCAGAGGATTGAGCAGATGAGACCAATAGTGGGTCCAACGGTCAAGAAGGTGATTTCTAGACATGCTGTAGAGGGAAGTGAGGGAAGATGGGGCTCATCAACCTGGGAAGGTAGGAAAACTCTGACCCTAAACTTCTGTTGCCTTTTGGGATATCTTTGGGAGAAGAAAAGGCTAAGGAGTATACCCAATACAAGTGGAGTGGAGTAGAGTTCCTAAGACAGTTGGGTGGTACCTTATACGCCTCCTTCCAGCAACTCCTGCAGCCAAGCTGGTGCCAAACACATTGCTCTGCTTTCCTTTGGACCTTAGCAGCAAGGCCAAGAGGGGAAGCCTTGTGGTCTGGGCAGCTCAGGATTTCTATACACAATGGCCAGGCTTGCACCTTCAGGAGGGTGCCTTCAACAGCTCACTGGCTAGCTTCCTGGTAAAATCAGAGTCTCAGAGAGCGTCTTTCAATGCTTTTATTTCATTCAATGAATACACACAGAGAGATGGAATGTACACCTCAATGCTTGAGCTGACGTTGCTCAGAATGATGCTCCTCACCCTCTGGCAGTTACTTCCTAGCCCTCAGACTCCTCCTGCTGTCTACAGTGTCTTCCAAGGAAATCCCTCTGTCTCTGTTTGGCTTTCTGCTCTGAGACATGAAGTTCTAGGGGAAGAAGGGGGCTCTAGCATACTCTCTAGAGACAACATGGCTGCTGTACTGTTTCTAATACATCTGACTCCAGGGCTGGTGCACCTGCTATCTTGCTCTTGTTCTTCACCAATTATTTCCCAGCTCCTTTCTTCTCCTGGGATGTGTCCCATCTCAAACCACCACGATCCTGGTTCCATACTCCCTTCCTCTTCCTCCCCTCTCTAAGCCCCTTGGAGTGGTGGTCTCCACCACTCCTCCAAATCTGCCCAGTCTCTGACAGCACCCCAGGGAGGTCACCTTGGCACTGCTAATGCAGCAGTTTGACTTCACCCTTAGAGGCGCACTCCATTGTCTCTTGAGACAGACGGGTGCCAACAACATTCAGAGTGGAAAATATTGCGTGTGCACTTTTAAATGCAGTGTACCTGTGTCCTAAGAATATTCTGTTGTGTCCCTGTATCAGTTAACATCAGCTGAGCTTTCCTTTAGTACACTGAAACTGATAAAGAATCAATCACCTAAGTTCCTCCATGCTCCACCTTCGCTGATGATACAGAGAGAGCCCATCTTGGCATACATGTCTAATACACTGACTCATTTAACTGGAATGATAGTCAGTGTATAGAACTAGTGAGATGGCCAGGAACACAGGTGCTCATGAGGAATAACCTCATGTAGCCTAAGTAGTGATCTTAAGTGTTAAGTTGTAATGACCGCAATGTTTAAAAACAGTGAATCATCAAGTGCACCCTCAAAGTTTGCAGATGTAGAAAAAATATATATTTATAAACAAAAACTTAAGAAAGCAGCAAGGCCATATAACAAGGACTGAGTGTGCTTACTGGTCACATAATGCTGTCCTGTGGGGGGTGAAAAACCCGGGGAACAAGAAATGGGGTGGACTATCCTGTAACAGGGACGCGGGTGGCACTATGGTCTGAACCACTGAGCCTCTTGGGCTTGCCGATCAGAAGGTCGATGGTTCGAATCCCTGTGATGGGGTGAGCTCCCATTGCTCGGTCCCAGCTCCTGCCAACCTAGCAGTTTGAGAGCACGACCCTCAAAAAAGTGCAAGTAGATAAATAGGTACCACTCCAGCAGGAAGGTAAATGGCGTTTCCGTGCGCTGCTCTGGTTTCACCAGAAACGGCTTAGTCATGCTGGCCACATGACTCAGAAAAACTGTCTGCGCACAAACACTGGCTCCCTCGGCCTGTAAAGTGAGATGAGCGCCGCAACCCCAGAATCGTCTGCAACTGGACTTAACTGTCAGGGGTCCTTTACCTTTTTTAGAAGGTTTGGCTGACTGGAACACTGTCAGATTTTGTTGCACATTCTAATTGTAATATGTAGCCTGAAATATGGGTGTGCAAGCTCATGCAAGCATGCCTGCCCACTCCAAATTTAATTAACACTTCCGTAGAATGGTTTTGCATTGAATCAGATCAGAGGAATTGGCTGGGGGGAGGGAACAAAACAAGTTTTATATTTTAAATTCATTACTGGCTTTATTCTCCCTACCACTCCCAATTTTGATGCTTCCCCCGTCATTCCTCTTGGTTTTAGCAGTTCTGACCACAGCACATTGGGACGAAACATTTTTCATGTTTTGAATGAAAGCTTGAGTAGACAATGAGCTAGTGAAACTTCGCAAATGACGAGGAATTTAGGAATGTCCTGGGGAAGACTGCAAGGAACTTCAAAGACAACTGACAAAAATAAAAAAAAATAAAAGGATCGGCAAAGTGATGGGTGACATTTTGGCATTAAATAACACTAATTGGATTAGAAGGGATGTTTTTCGGCAAACACTGTTGGCGTCTCAATTAATTGTACCCCATCCTGTAAAACTGCCTGATTATATTTTTTAGTCAACTCATCGTAAGTGCCTGAAGTGTTTTAGGAGTTGTCAGGGTGGTGAGATGTAGCAGAGGAATGCTCTGCTTTCCGGAAGTTTGCTTATCTGTTAATTTTTACATGTTATGTTATCTTTCACACAACATAAAATCCACTTCTGGAAATGTAACAGAAGTTTAGTGATTTCCCCCCCTGTGTTAATTGTTTAGCTGGGGGGGGGGTGGGAATTACACAACCCTAGAAACCCAGAATATCACAGGAATTTTGTCTTGTACGTTTTCATGGAGAACATCCCAATCACTTATGTAATGAATTTTTGGGTGGTATTTGGGCCAAAACTATGGAAAAGAAGTGTGCATGCACACAGAGGGTTGGGAGAGTGGCAGCATGCCCGATGCTCATTGTTATGTCATGCCAATGGTGTGAAATTAAGGCAACACGGTGGCATATTGATAAAAAAAAAATCACAGTTCCATAATGCAGCAAGTAGTGCAATGTGAAAGGAATGCTAGAAATTGTGAATGAAGTGCTGTAGCATTGTAGCTAGTAAAATAATACAATAAACCCCACATCTGAATACAGCCTGTGCCTGCAGAGATTTGAACTGGACTGGTTGTCTGTTTCAAATGTGCAAATGTTTTTTGAATACAGTGGTACCTCAGTTGAAGAACAGCTTAGTTTATGAACAACTTGGATTAAGAACGCTGCAAAGTAGGTGTTTTGGTTTGTGAACTTTGCCTTGGAAGCAGAACACGTTTCACTTCCTGTTGAGTGTGTTCCATTTGTAAATTGAGCCCCCCACTGCTATGGGAAAGCACGCCTTGATTTAAGAACACCTAGGTTTAAGAACGGACTTCCGGAACGGATTAAGTTCATAAACCAAGGTACCACTGTATTTGGTTTTTTAGGCCAAGTAGGGTTTCACACTTCCAATATTCTGGGAACCTTTTCTGTATTGATTCGTCAGCCAAGGAATCTCTGTGCCATTGCAAAGGATTTAGGTACTTGGTTTGGAAGGAATTATTGATTTGTCCAACCTTAGACCTAATGTGTGTAAGGCACCAATATGTGGACATGTTTAAAGATGCGCTTGCCACTTGCACCGTGAATCATTTGCATGCTACCACTGCACACTCACAGGCCATTGACTGTTGGAATTCTAGGTTGGGGGCCATAGCTTAGCAAAATGCCCTACTTTCTGCTGACAGCAGTATACTGAGCTAGATGGACCAATCTTCTGGCTCTGCATATGACAGCTTCCTATTTTCCTAAATTAATGTGCAACTGGGCCAGTGTACAGTAAGTGCATTTAAACATGGCCAGCATGTATCAAATGTTTGTGCAGTAAATATTTTTTCCCCCTCTGGCATGCATCCTGTAGAAACCAGGCCTCCATCCTTGCCTGGCACAACCTAAGAGAGTCACATAGAAAACTGCCCATCACTTGTTAGGGACTGAGCATGGCATGAGAAGATAAATTCTAGCCAAGTTGTCTTTTGATTTATTATATTTCTATGCCACTTTTCATTCAAATGGACCCCAAAGCGGCTAACAAACAATAAATCATAATAACATGACAGAACATCACAAAAACAGCATAAATCATACAGAATAATTAGCAAACCATCAGTGACATCTATAAAACACTGTGAACAAAGTGAAAACTAAAAAATAAGCTAAACATCACAATTAAAGCAAAAGTTGTGTTATATGATTAACAAGTCAGTGCAGCATTTATAATCTATAAAAACAGTATTAATAATATTCAAAGAATAGCAAGCAAAAAATAAACTAAGCACTGCTAAATTAATACACATACTCTCCACGCCTTCCATTTTGGGTAAGCTTGTCCACTGTTATTCATATTCGGACCAAAGACCCCATCCCCACCCCAAATTATCTTTAACACAACTTGACAGGCACTTAAGAAAAATCCTTAAATCGTAGCAGTGTTCATTAGGGATGGGATAGATTAGTTTGTTTCTGTTCTGTGTTAGTTTGGATACTTTCATGTATAAGTTTGTTGCATTCTGTTTCTGCATTAACCTCTCTCTCTCTCTCTCTCTCTCTCTCTGTATGTGTGTGTGTTTAAAAAAATCGATAGAAAAATTGTTTTTCACCAAGGCAGAATAGAGTGGTACTATTACTTCCCTTATGGGACGCGGGTGGCGCTGTGGGTAAAACCTCAGCACCTAGGACTTGCCGATCGTATGGTCGGCGGTTCGAATCCCCGTGGCGGGGTGAGCTCCCGTCGTTCGGTCCCAGCTCCTGCCCACCTAGCAGTTCGAAAGCACCCTTAAGTGCAAGTAGATAAAGAGGGACCGCTTTATAGCAGGAAGGTAAACGGCGTTTCCGTGTGCTGCGCTGGTGCTGGCTCGCCAGCTGCAGCTTTGTCACGCTGGCCACGTGACCCGGAAGTGTCTTTGGATGGCGCCGGCTCACGGCCTCTAGAGCGAGATGAGCACGCAACCCCAGAGTCGGACACGACTGGCCCGTACCGGCAGGGGTACCTTTACCTTTATTACTTTGCTTGATCTGGCAACTATGCTTCTGTTGATGCAACGTAGAATAGCATTAGCTCTTTTTTTGTAGCTGCATCACACTGTTGACTCATTTTAAGCTTGGATCCTTTTCACCTGTATTACTGGTAAGCCAGGTGTTCCCCATTAGTGCAGCTGGTTCTTCCTGCCTAAGTGCAGAACCTTACATTAGTCGCTATTGAAATCCATCTTGTTAGTTTTGGCCTAGTTCTCCAATATGTTCAGGTCATATTGAATCCCAGTTTTGCCTTCTGTGGCATTAGCTACACCTCCCAGTTTAGTGTCATCGGTAAATTTGATGATCATCCCCTCAATTCCTTCAAGTCTGCCACACCTGGAGTACTGTGTCCAGTTCTGGGCACCATAATTTAGTGGAATGGTTGCAGAGGATGGTGACCATGATGACCAAGGGTCTGGAAACCAAGTCTTATGAGGAACAGTTGAGGGAGTTGGGTATGATAACCTGGAAAAGAGGAGACTGGGAGGAAAAATGATCGCCAACTTCAGATATCTAAAGGGCTGTCACATGGAAGATAGAGCAAGCTTGTTTTCTCTTGCTCTGGAGGCTGACCAATCCAAACCAATGGATTCTGGTCACAAGAAAGGAGAGTCTTGACTAAACATCAGGAAGAACTTTCTGATGGTAAGAGCTGTTCAGCAGTGGACGCCCTCAGATGGTGCTGAACTCTCCTTCACTGGAAGTTTTTAAGCAGAGGTTGGGTGACCATCTGACATGTATGCTTCAGTTGAGATTTCTGCATTGTGAGGGGTTGGACTAGATGACTCTCAGGGTCCCTTCCAACTCTGCAATATGATTCTATGACCTATTTCATCAGAAAATAATGTTTGTTTGGACAATTTTACATTGGTTACATTGAAGCAAAACTGTTTAAGTGTTCTACAACACATTTTGAAAAATCTTAAATAAACAGCAAATACAACCCCCTCCCCCCCAAGAATTTCCATGGTTTATAAAATGCAACTAATAACTAGTTAAAATATCTTCTTTTAATATGAAAATAAACAATACAACATAAAACTCAGCTGCAAAAATACAGAGTAAAAGCCATTAAAAAGTTAGCAAAATATATCCTATAAACAGCAGGAAGTGAAATATTAGAAATGAAAATCTCATATATATGTATATATATTTCACCTTTTTACATATTTTATCTCAATGCGCACACTTCTAGGATAAAATATGCATTTTGGTCTATATTTTCTGAGACATGAAAAGTATTGCAAAACTTGGAAAAGTGCAGAATCCGAAGGATGATTACATTCCAGTCTGTGTTTTCCCCACCTGGGAGTTGCAAATTAGCTGATTTGCTTAATAATGCAGACCAGACAAAATTCTACCCAAGCCACAGAGTAAAGGAATCCATTAAAGGCTCATCTTCATTTCTGCATATAGCATGAGCAGAGGAATAGAACCCAACACTGTGCTCTCTTACCTGCCGGTAGACTGATAAAATAAGGCTACATTACCTGGCTAAATACAGGGAGGCAGTGAAATAAACTGTGGGTAGCATTCAATGACATATGATATCACTGAGCTCTATAAAAAGGCTTAGCAGGATTCCAAAGCGGATTAAGCATTTCTTTGTAGAATGACAACTTCCACACTTAGAGTGAGCAGAGTAAAAAAATAAATAAATTCTGGGATATGGATATTCTATAGCTTCAGGGCATAAGACAGCTGCTCACTGTAGGTCTATAGAAAGAAACTTTATCCTTCAGGCTAGAGTGGGATCACCCTACCCTGCTTCATTCCTTTGAGAAAGCTGGTACTGGCCATTATCAGACGTTGGGTGATAGATGGACTATTTTTTCAGCCTGGCAGTTCTTACGTTCTCAGATCTTGCTCTGTTGCCTAGGGGTGCAGTCTCTGCTTCTACCAAGGGCCCATTAAAACGAAGGGAGATACTACAGGAGCATCACTCAGTGGACTCACCAGTGAAGGTTTCCTTCTTCCTTGCTATTAGCTCTGTAGATCAGTGGTTCTCAAACTTTTTTCTCTGGGCCACACTTTTCAGAATAAAAATTTGCTTGTGCCGCACTGAATTTTTTTATTATTATTATTGATAAGAAATACATTGGAAAACGAAAAGAAACAACTCCTAGTAGTGTTTGGTTTTGAAAATGCACCTATCTATATTCTGCAAAAAATAAAATAAAAATGATACTGTACTACACTGAAATGTTTAAAACTTTCTTGGGTTGGTTTTAAATCTTTCCACCATGTGTGTCACAACATTGTGGTGTGCCACACCCTTTGAGAGCCACTGCTGTAGAGGAAGACATACCGTATTTTTCTGTGTATAAGTCATTTATTATTATTATTTTTAAAATGTTAAAAATTGGCGGTCGTATTATACACGGATAGTACGGGGGGGCGGGCGATTGGTGGCAGCCGCGAGCAGGAGATTGTCAGCAGCGATTGGGCGGGTGATTGGTGGCTGCAACAAGGCCTGCGGCGGCTGCAGTTGGGCGGGTGATTGGTGGCTGCGGCAAGGCCTGTTGGTGATTGGCTGCTGCTGTGGCAATTGGGCGGGCGATTGGCGGCTGCTGGTGGCAAGTGGGCAGACAATTGGTGTCTTTGGCTAGGCGGGCAATTGGCAGCGGCAGTCAGGAGGGTGAGCAAATGTCAGCAATCCCCTCCCCTGAGCTTAACAACTCAGAGCCATCTCCCCCCATTTCCTTAATTTGGGGTTCCTAAAAATAGGGGTGGTGCTCTTGAGAGTCCCATGGACTGCAAGAAGATCAAACCTCTCCATTCTGAAGGAAATCAGCCCTGAGTGCTCACTGGAAGGACAGATCCTGAAGCTGAGGCTCCAATACTTTGGCCACCTCATGAGAAGAGAAGACTCCCTGGAAAAGACCCTGATGTTGGGAAAGATTGAGGGCACAAGGAGAAGGGGACGACAGAGGACGAGATGGTTGGATAGTGTTCTCGAAGCTACCAGCATGAGTTTGATCAAACTGCGGGAGGCAGTGGAAGACAGGAGTGCCTGGCATGCTCTGGTCCATGGGGTCACGAAGAGTCGGACATGACTAAACGACTAAACAACAACAACAACAAAAATAGGGGTCGTTTTATACATGGGAGCCTTTTATACGCTGAAAAATACGATATTTTTAGTGATGTGGGGTGGTAGTCAACAAAGTAGCTGTGCTAGCTAGTGCAATGGGATTTCTTCCCTGTCCTCTCCACATGTGTGCTCCATGCCATCCGTAAATCTGCTCCAGAGGACTGGGGCAAATCCATAAGAGATTAAGGGGAGTGTCAAGGAAAGAGAGGGAGAGATTTTTTCCATTGTACAAGGAGAAAGTATTGTGCCGGCAGAACAAGCCACTCAGCACTGCAATGTTTATATTATATTTTATATAATATAATGTCCA
This sequence comes from Podarcis pityusensis, assembly GCF_964106645.2. Lineage (NCBI taxonomy): Eukaryota > Metazoa > Chordata > Lepidosauria > Squamata > Lacertidae > Podarcis > Podarcis pityusensis. The sequence goes on along the minus strand of NC_138039.1, from coordinate 41,592,825 downwards.
TGTGTTTGGGACTCCAACTCCGATCATTCTTGACCCTTGACTATCCAGGTTGAGGCTGATTGAGGTTGAAGTCCAAAAACATTTTCCCAAATGGAGAGTAGATTATTTTTTTAATGCATGGGGTTGTTTTTCTGTTTATTGTTGTTTGCAAGAGGACGACAATATTTTCAACCCATAATCATTTAAATACAAATCCAGTTCAAGAAGTTTTGTCTGGAGAACCCTATTTCTTACTGACGCTTAGATTTACGAAAGCTTGTTGAGGAACTTGAGGCCCATGGGATATTCTCCGTTTGCTAAGCTACTACACAATATACCAAACACCTCTGAAATATATTCCACAGAACCATAAAGAATACATTGTTTTGGTGGGTTTACACAGTCTCGCTATGGAGCAGATTCTCCATTGGATCCCTAAGGACTACAGCACCTTTCACTAACCTTGAATCCTCTGGTGTTGTTGCACTTCAGTCCACAGATGTTGTGGGAGAGAATACAGTGGTACCTTGGGTTACAGACGCTTCAGGTTACAGATGCTTCAGGTTACAGACTCCGCTAACCCAGAAATTGTACCTCGGGTTAAGATCTTTTCTTCAGGATGAGAACATAAATCGTGCAGCGGCGGCACGATGGCAGCAGGAGGCCCCATTAGCTAAAGTGGTACCTCAGGTTAAGAACAGTTTCAGGTTAAGAACGGACCTCCAGAACGAATTAAGTTCTTAACGCAAGGTACCACTGTATTTCAAAGCTTTGGGGCTGCCTCTGAAAATGCCATGTTTCTCATTGAGGTCAAGGACCATTGGTAGCCCACATGCTTTGCATGCAGAAGGTCCCAGATTCAGTCCCCATCATCTCCAGCTAAAGGTTTGTAGGGCTCCTATCTGATGAAATTTGAAGCAGAGCCTTCTGTAACTGCTTGGAGGACTCATGCGGTCATTTAAATTCATCACCATTTATTTGTATGCCACTTCTCCATAGTAATCCATGTTCTACTTACAAGATCAAAAATGTACACAATTCGCTAGCAGTCGCAAGATGTAACACAATCCTAATAAGCAACAGCCTAATGAAAACATCTTGGGTTAGTAATATACAATAATTGTATTGCGTGTTTATTAATATGAGATGTTTCCCACTAATCATACATAATATACCCATTATGCATCTTATTCAAAATAAGGTCCAACAATAAAATACAAGAATATAATTCAAGTGGCAGAAAAAATAATAGCTCTTCAAAACTACACATTGACCCCAGCAATAACATTCTGTCTCTAGATTTGTGAGTGAAGCCTCGCTACAAATTCCATCTTACTTCATATTTGAATGGTTTGTGTAAATGCAACTTGGGAATTCCATCTGACCTTTGGACAATTTTTATTTTTCTGCCATAGCCAGGGGCATACTCTGATCTAGTTCAGCTCTCCTACCAACAGATTTTGAGAAGCCTCCCTACCTGATTCCGTTCTTTTGAAAGCCGTGGGCCTCTGCAACTCATCAGCGCAACCCTTTTGTGCCATTTATATTTGTCATAGTCACAGCGAGTCTTAACCAAGTCCCTCTGCATTGTAGATTCAGCATTTCTGAAAGCAGTGCCTTCTTGTCAATCAATTGACAGAAAATATTGCTTCTAGGAGTGCTGATTAAGCAACAGAAGGGACTCAGGAAAGCTGGGAAGCAATTTTGCAGCTAACTGAGCACAGTGTTTTGCTGCGTACAGGGCATCATGGGTAGAAGTGTAAAAGAAACTCTGTGTGTCACTTCCACTTTTCACCTCACCCACATCTCACTAAATTGCTTAGAAATACATTGTTTTGCTGCAATATTGGCTGTGCAAACATATTATTCAGCCTATTATTTGTTCAGTACGCACAGGGTTGTATCCAATATTAGTTATACTCAGAGTAGACCCATGGACATTAATAGACATGAATAACTTGTGACCAGTCATTTAAGTGGATCTACTCAAGTAGAATTTAGTGGAATACAGCTCTTATTGCCTTGCCTTTTTTACATCATAAAGCTGTCGTCCAGAGCAGGAAAAACTTAAATATGTTGCAGAGTTCCGAAAAATAGACCAGAGGCAATTGTACTTCATCCAACAGAGCTTTACTGCTACTGAAGGCAAATGAGCATAATGGTCACAAATCCTATATATCCACGATTGGCACAGTCCATAAGAAATCCAGTTGCAGCAGACTTAACTTAAAACTTAACAACTATACCATAACACTGTAGCCTACAGAACAGAACACCACACTAGAACAAAGAGAGAGAAAGAAAAAGTGAAACCCAGCCTCCTTTTGGCCCTACTTTTATATTCAGCATGACCTTGACAGAAAGACATAAGAGAACCAGTTTAAACCAGCTGTACTCAGATTCTCTGAAGGTATAACCCAAACAATAACCCAGGCATCATGAATTTTCTGTCACACAGAGAAGCTTCCAGAACCCTCTTGAACTAAGCAGATCAGCAAAGATCTCTACACATCAGAGCGATACTTTCTGTACTAAGAAATGCAAACTGACAACAACATGTGGATTTTTCTTGGTTTTACGGTTATGTTTTATAAAGCTCTTTGAGGTTGGTTGGTTGGCTGGCTTGCTGGTTTTTACAATCAAATGCCATATGAATTTTATGAAATAAATAATTAAGTAAATAATATGGCACCAGGTGGTATAGCAGTGGTCTCCCATTCAGGCACTGACTACAAAAATCTCTGCTTACCCTAGCAAAGTGGCTGTATCATGTGCCTTCAGGCCATTGCTTCTGAGGAGACTGTCGTTCTTGTTCTCATACACCAGTGAAGTCTGGTGCCCATTGGGATTGGTAGGGTGGATGTTGGGGAGGCCAACAGTAGGTGGAGCCAGAGCCAATGGAACCAGGCAGAGGGCCTTCTCGGTAGTGGAGCCTGCCCTGTGGAACGCCCTCCGATCAGATGTCAAAGAAATAAACAACTATCTGACTTTTAGAAGACATCTGAAGGCAGCCCTGTTTAGGGAAGCTTTTAACATTTGATGAATCATTGTATTTTAATATTCTGCTGGAAGCCACCCAGAGTGGCTGGGGAAACCCAGCCAGATGGGTGGGGTATAAATGATTTGTTGGTGGTGGTGGTGGTCAGCAGAGCTAGAACCAATGATAGATGGAGCCAACTAATTCTGATGTTGTTCCCATCCTCCTCCCTGCTGACTTATATGAAGACAGTATTTAAAAAATAGACGATGTGAAGAAAGTGGACACAAAGAGGTTTTTCTCCCTATCTCATGATATTAGAACCTCAGGGGTCATTAAAAGAAGCTGAATGATGAGCAATTTGGTGCAAATAATTTCTTTGCAAAGAAGTTTAAAAGTAACAAGAAAAGAAAAAGAAAGTAACAATTAAAAGTTGTTGTTGTTTAGTCACTTAGTTGTGTCCGACTCTTCATGACCCCATGGACCAGAGCACACCAGGCACTCCTGTCTTCCACTGCCTCCCACAGTTTGGTCAAACTCATGCTGGTAGCTTCAAGAACACTGTCCAACCATCTCATCCTCTGTCGTCCCCTTCTCCTTGTGCCCTCCATCTTTCCCAACATCAGGGTCTTTTTCAGGGAGTCTTCTCTTCTCATGAGGTGGCCAAAGTATTGGAGCCTCAGCTTCAGGATCTGTCCTTCCAGTGAGCAGTCCGGGTTGATTTCCTTCAGAATGGAGAGGTTTGATCTTCTTGCAGTCCAGGGGACTCTCAAGAGTCTCCTCCAGCACCATCATTCAAAAGCATCAATTCTTCAGCGATCAGCCTTCTTTATGGTCCAGCTCTCACTTCCATACATCACTACTGGGAAAACCATGGCTTTAACTATACGGAACTTTATTGGCAAGGTGATGTCTCTGCTCTTTAAGACACTGTCTAGGTTTGTCTTTTATACAACATCATGTCTTATCCAATATAGTCTTCTGTGGAAAACTTCCAGTCGTTCTCATTATACTTTTTCTATTGTCTTGATTTTATCGCACAGTTTGTTTTATATCTTTTTCCATATATTCCTCTAAGATGTTTATTCCATTTATTTATTATACACAAGTATCATTCAATTCTGATAGGAAGATATCATTTTTACAATATAGTCTTCTATATTCCTTAAATATTTTCCATTCTCCGTATACTTTTTGATTTAAGGTTCCCCTGACTTTTCCAATCAGCTTTGCTAATTGGAAATACTCTAGCATGAGTGTTTGCCATTCTGTTATTGTTGGTGTTGTTTCGCATTTCCAACTTCTGGCCACCAGTATTTTCACAGCTGTGATTGCATAGATAAACATTGGTCTTGTGTTTTGCTTAATTTCTATTGGCAATATTCCTAATAGGAAGATCTCCGGCCTTTTTATGACTGTAAATTTAAATAATTTATTAAATTCGTCATATATGTTATTCCAAAATTCGCCAGGTTTCCAATCTTACATTTGCACCTCCACATTTCCACAGCAGTTTGCAATTTTTGTTTTTGAAGAAGAAAAAGCCCTTATGAACATTCATCAGCATTTTAGTGCAACTTTCTCTTAATTTATCCATGTTTGCATGCAGTTTTCCTTAATAGACATGTTTTGCAAAGTGGTTTCCCCTAATGTACTGTATACAAGATATACAAAACTGGATGAAATTGATCACCCTTCACCAATGTGATGCCCTCTAGATGTTTTCGACTACGCTAGGCTGGAGGTGATGGAAGTTGTGGTCCAAATGTCTTCAAGATAGGTTCAGAAACATGCCACTGTCTTGGGAATGGAGCAATTCTGCTAGGAGGAAAGGGACTTTTTGGTTAAAGAAAAGAGAGGGGTAACCGTTGACACGATAGAACAGGCTTCCTCAACCTCGGCCCTCCAGATGTTTTGAGACTACAATTCCCATCATCCCTGACCACTGGTCCTGCTAGCTAGGGATCATGGGAGTTGTAGGCCAAAAACATCTGGAGGGCAAAGGTTGAAGAAGCCAGAACTCCCATAGGAAGCAATGATTGGATGGCTTTAAAAGATGATTAGACAAATGACCTCCAGGCAAATAGAAGGGGAGGAAATGGAGGCAGTGAGAGATTTTACTTTCTTGGGCTCCATGATCACTGCAGATGGTGACAGCAGCCACGAAATTAAAAGACGCCTGCTTCTTGGGAGAAAAGCAATGACAAACCTAGACAGCACATTGAAAAGTAGAGACATCACCTTGCCAACAAAGGTCCGTATAGTAAAAGCTATGGTTTTCCCAGTAGTGATGTATGGAAGTGAGAGCTGGACCATAAAGAAGGCTGATCGCCAAAGAATTGATGCTTTTGAATTATAGTGCTGGAGGAGACTCTTGAGAGTCCCATGGACTGCAAGAAGATCAAACCTATCCATTCTTAAGGAAATCAACCCTGAGTGCTCGCTGGAAGGACAGATCCTGAAGCTGAGGCTCCAATACTTTGGCCACTTCATGAGAAGAGAAGACATCCTGCAAAAGACCCTGATGTTGGGAAAGATGTAGGGCACACGGAGAAGGGGACGACAGAGGATGAGATGGTTGGATAGTGTTCTTGAAGCTACCAGTATGAGTTTGACCAAACTGCGGGAGGCAGTGGAAGACAGAAGTGCCTGGCGTGCTCTGGTCCATGGGGTCACGAAGAGTTGGCCACGACTAAACAACAACAGACAAATGAATGGAGGAGAAGGCTATTGATGATGACTTCTAGCTGTGATACATGGCTGGAGGGGAGAGTGCTCTTGTGCTCAAGTCTTGCTTGCAGGTTTCCCACAGGCATCCTGTTGGCCACTGAAAGAACAGGATGCTAGACTAGATGGGCTTTTGAGGATACCATGTTGGCAAAATCTGCAATAGACGTGTGGTTGCCCTGGTCCAGCAATGCAGTTCCTATAAATAGACAAGATAAAATGAATCTCTGGGGAAAGCTTTCTTTAAAAAAAAAAAATCATGCAGAGAGATTAAATATTTCCTGTAGGGTTTGTGAAAATATCCTCCAAGCTCCTTATCCTCATGAGTGCTTGAAAAGTATGAACTTGAGACTCCAACCTGTGAGCGGCCTGGAGGGCTCAAATCTTTACTGTTAAACCCAGAGGATATATTGGCGAAGAAAGAGAATTTCTCTTGTTGAAATAAAGGGGGGGGGGGATCTTGTGCTGAAATACAAAGAACTTTGTGATGCTAAAGCATTAAGCTTTCCTTTGAAAACTCAGCTGGCACAACCCCCATAATTTTAACTTCAATTGCAGCTAAACTTTCCATTAATATGTGTTTGTGAGGGACTGAGGTCTGTATACTGCTTGAAGATTTTTTTTGGTCTGCCTAATATAGAAAAAAGGGACACGGGTGGCGCTGTGGTCTAAATCACTGAGCATCCTGGGCTTGCCGATCAGAAGGTTGGTGGTTCGAATCCTCGCGACGGGGTGAGCTCCCATTGCTTGGTCCCAGCTCCTGCCAACCTAGCAGTTCGAAAGCACGCCCAAAGTGCAAGTAGATAAATAGGTACCGCTCTGGCAGGAAGGTCAACAGCGTTTCAATGCGCTGCTCTGGTTTCACCAGAAGCAGCTTAGTCATGCTGGCTGCATGACCCGGAAAAACTGTCTGCGGACAAACGCCGGCTCCCTTGGCCTGTAAAGCGAGATGAGCGCCGCAACCCCAGAGTTGTCTGCAGTTGGACTTAACTGTCAGGGGTCCTTTACCTTTACCTTTTAATATAGAAAAGGTGTGTTCACTGTTGTCATGCTTCCTTCCAAGGTATGCCATTCTCTTTCCTCTCTGATCCAGTTTTCTCTGCCTCCACCCCCAAGTCTGCCAGCATTCCATATCCGCTGAGTAGGGCTGGACTTTATCTGGTTTTCAACATCGTGATTTATCACCAGCTAAACATTGCGATAAACTGCTATATAACGATGTCTGAAATAAGGATGGAGCTAACTAGAGGCATTGACTGGCTTAATGGTTTTGCCCGCATTTGCATAGCATGCACGCGCACACATAAACAAACACATCTTGATTCGTAATATTTTGCCAGGTCAAATAATTATGAAACCGATATCACAACATGGAGTTCAAACCAGATGATATCTTGATATATCGCCCAGCCCTAGTGATGTTAAATTCTTGAGAATAATCTTTTGGAGAATATTCTTGAGATTATTCTCGATTAATGAGAATATTAAAGAATTTTCATTTAAAGTAGGAGAATATTCATTTTAATGCATTGAAAATGATATAATTAGTTAATATACATGTTTATTCATGGGTAAACTTGTTCAGATGGCAACCAAAAACTGTACAGATCCTTTTATTCAATGGGGCAATGCAGTGAATTCATATTCTTTGAAGCATTAAAGCTACTTTCTGGAAGAAGAAAAATAACACTGTATGGCCAAGGGTATAGAATAGTTAAGAATAAGGTCACACCAAATAGAAAAAAAGGCTATTACATACAGTTGAAATACATACGAATTCAAATATCATATTAAATGAATAGCATTTTTAAAACTAAAATAAAAATGTTTTCTGTCACTCACATTTCAGAACTGCCAATGGTGAATGACACAATGCCCAGTAACGTATCTGGATCAGGGAAAAAAAAAATCATTATTCATTACTTACACTGGCAATATCACAGCTTGACTTTTTATTTACTAGATTTTTAAAATGTGGGTTGTAAAATGGTTCTTACATTAGAATTTACAGTTTGTGGAGAATATTCTCCAAAGAATTTTCTGGCAGATAATATTCCCCAGACAATATTCTCACCTCACATCACTACCCAGCCCTACCACTGAGCATCCTCATTGGGTTATTTGGGTTACTATTTTGCCTCCTTCAAGGTTCCCCTGGGGCTCCCTTCGGCATTGCACCATTTCCCCAAATGGGCCTGCCTCCACTGAAATAAAGGGAAACGCTGTGTCTTACCATAGCTGTCAACTTACAGATTTGAAAATAAGGGACCAGCAGCCTCGAAAATAAGGGATCAGCAGCCAAAATAAGGGATTTTCTGGGCACAGGTATGTTCAACTTCTGAGCCCCTCCAAGCCAAAAGCAGAAAGCCCAGCCAGCAGCCAAACGAAGCCTCATCAATAAGAGACAGCAGCGGGACATGGCACTGGGATAAGGGACTGTCCCGCCAAATAAGGGACACTTGACAGCTATGCGTCTTGCTTACCACCTACCCCAAAGAACAAATGAAAAAGCTCAAACCCAAACACTTAAAAAAAAACAACACACCATTTTTTTGGCATTTATAAATCCTGTATTTTAAAAGACCATTTAGAAATTCCCCATTCTCTCTCCCCGCCCCTGTCTCACATTTATGTTGGCTATTGAAAGTGAGTGCAACTCCGGGGTGAAAGGGATGTTCCCTGAAGACGATGACTTTGTGCGGGAGGCATTTAAGCTCTTCAGATGGCTGTGATATTAAATGGCAGCTGAATCTCTAGCTGTGCTGTGGCAGGAAGTGGAGGAGACGATTTATTTTCTTTTAAGTGTATTACTACAAATCCGACTCTAATATGATTCACAAATGTTCCGCAAAAGCTTTTATTCTTCCAACGGTGCTGTCCTATAATCCTATATTGTTGATGAGCTTGGACAATGACAAATGGTGCCTGATCCAACATTTCCTTTCCCCCTCGCCCGCCTGCCTTGCTTTTGCTTCCCATTTGTATTTTCCTTTTATCTACTAGTGCAAATGGAACAGTTAAAAGCATAAGCTAGGTTCAGCTATGTAGAAAAGCTCAGCTATAAGATTTCTGGATGATGGACTCTTGAGATCCCATCTGTAATATTGAGGTAATAATTGTACCCAGACTCATCATGGAGTATAATTACTGCTTCATTGGTGGGGATAGATGTTGGGGGCCCTTAATTAAATCCACAAGCCTAACTCCTATTGATTTTTAGCCAGATCCTAAGAACATAGGAAGGATGTAAGAACATAAGAAGGGCCTGCTGGATCAGGCCAGTGGCCCATCTAGTCCAGCATCCTGTTGCACCAGAAGTGGTTTAGTCATGCTGGCCACATGACCCGGAAAGCAGTCTGTGGACAAACGCCGGCTCCCTTGGCCTGAAAGCGAGATGAACGCCGCAACCCCATAGTCGCCTTTGACTGGACTTAACCATCCAGGGATCCTTCACCTTTACCATAATGTTTCCCAGTGCCTAACAAATCCAAACCCATTGAGAGCACAAAGCTGCACCTGACTGGCTGGCCCTGCATGTGGAACCAGTAGCATATCAGAGAAAGCTACCTTAGAGGTCCCAGTTTTCAGCATCCTATCTAGCAGCCTAAATTTGACTTCCAGGTCCTTTGGACTACATTTTCCCATGTCATTGGTACTTACATGCACCACAACCACTGATTCCTCTCACTGTCTACCAGGGTATCTAGGCGATGAGCAACATCTGCAGTCCTTGCACCGGACAGGCAATTCAGCTGGTTGTCTGTGTGCCCTTTGCAAACCCAACTATCTAGGTTCCTAATGATCAAATCACCACTACCATGATTGCTCTACCCACCTATCCTTGGCACTCTGGGAAGTGGCAGGGACCCTACTGCACCTTCCGTAGCCACTTCCATGCTCTCCAAGGCCTGCAGCTGCTGCCCTGCCTCCTACTAGGTTAATTGAACTGGGACATGCTGGAATTTTTTATTTCATTGGTGTTAATTTACTCTGAGCATTAGACATCCAAATTGGTGCAGCTGTTCAACTGATCTCATGAAAAAGACCCAGTATGTAATCTGCTACGTACACCTGAGTGGAACTGTTTCACAATATGTCATTAGAGCAAACAGAAATGTTTTGAATGTGCTTACAGCTGATTTTTTGGGACTGTACTATACAGTACTGAGACGCTGGGAGATCTAAGTTTGGGATTCCCAACATAACTTTCAAAGCTTTCATGCCTCAGAATTACTGCTCAAAATTGCCCCCTCCCCTCCAAAACAAGATGGCTATGGCCTCATTCAGAGGAAAGTGGTACATATATTGTACCATTTCACCCTCTCTGTCTCCAATGACACTATGAACTATTTGAGGGATATGGTGTCAAGGTAGGATTTGAATTTGGGAAGACTGCCAGGCAAAATGATGGCTCTAGTCACTGAAGTTGGGAACCTTTTCAACAAGTAGCTAACGTGGTGTAAGCAACGTGTACATTCCAGATATGTTATTACACTCATTAACAAACTGTCCTAGTTTTTCACTTGGCCAAATGCCGTGGCTTTACATTGGGCAAGGTTCCATGTAGTTCTATAGCAGAGAGTGAGTGTTTTAGTTGGCAGGCAAAGAACCACTCATCTGTGAAGACCGACTGACTTTGGTTAATTATTAAAATGGCTGTTCTTCTTCCTGCCCCCACTTTTTTTGGACATATTCCCAGGGTCCTTTTATGTATAGGTCAGGCTCTTTAATATTGAAGCACTTTATCCCCCTACGCCTGAATTGTTGGTGCTTTTTATCCATTATTCTGAAGCATAGGTGAATCTGTAAAATGAATGGGTCAGAGGGGGAAGTATTGAGTCCATGAACTCTTGCTTTCACTTCCCTCTCTGTCTGTCTCTTTCTCCCTTTCTCTGTTAGTGCATGTGTGGTCCAGCTGCCTATTGCAGTCTGTACCCTTTTTGTTTATTCAGTTCAGCCACTTGTTACCTCTTCGGGCCTCTGAGACATAGGCCCCATCTGCACTATATATTGAAAGCAGTGCCTTGCCACTTTAAACAGTCATGCCTTCCACCAAAGAATCATGGGAAGGGTAGCTCATTATGGGTGCAGAGAATTTGGAGACCCCTAATTCGGCTCCATGAGCTACAGTTCCCAGGGTTCCCTGATAAGAGGAATTGATTGTTAAATGACTCAGGGAATGGCAGCTCTGTGAGGAAAATTGGGGTCTCCTAACAGCTCTCCTCGGGACGTGGGTGGTGCTGTGGGTTAAACCACAGAGCCTAGGGCTTGCTGATCAGAAGGTTGGCGGTTCGAATCCCTGCAACTGAGTGAGCTCCCGTTGCTCGGTCCCTGCTCCTGCCAACCTAGCAGTTCGAAAGCACGTCAAAGTGCAAATAGATAAATAGGCGGGAAGGTAAACGGTGTTTCCGTGTGCTGCTCTGGTTTGCCAGAAGCGGCTTAGTCATGCTGGCCACATGACCTGGAAGCTGTACGCCGGCTCCCTTGGCCAATAAAGCAAGTTGAGCGCCGCAACCTCAGAGTCGGCCACGACTGGACCTAATGGTCAGGAGTCCCTTTACCTTTACCGTTAACAGCTCTCCTCACTTTTAACAAACTGCACATCCCAAACTTTGAGGAGACTCTTGACTGTTTAAAGTGGGCACACTGCTTCTTTAAATTTGTAGCACATATGGAGCCTTAGAAACAGAAGTGGGAAGGTGATAATATTTTGTTATCCTGTATACCTGAAGGAGCGTCTCCAGCCCCATCATTCAGCCCAGACACTGAGATCCAGCGCCGACGGCCTTCTGGCGGTTCCCTCATTGTGAGAAGTGAGGTTACAGGGAACCAGACAGAGGGCCTTCTCTGTAGTGGCGCCTGCCCTGTGGAACGCCCTCCCAGCAGATGTGAAGGAAATAAGCAGCTATTTTTAAAAGACATCTGAAGGCAGCCCTGTTCAGGGAAGTTTTTAATATTTAATTCTGTACTGTTTTTAACATTTGATTGGGAGCCACCCAGAGCGGCTGGGGAAACTCAGCCAGATGGGCGGGGTATAAATAAATTATTATTATTATTATTATTATTATTATTATTATTATTATTATTATATTGTTGAATTGAGAGTGTATAAGCTCATTTGGAAGATCTTAAGTGGCTCATCTGAGATCTTAAAAGGGGTGATGGTTGGAACTTCCAACCAGGAGGCCAAATGTGGCCTTCCAGACCTATGTTTCTAGCCCTCAGGTCACTCCCCTGGCCACAAAACACACCCCTTCACCAGGTTATGTATTAACATTAGTCCTGCTTTGTCTGGCTGGAATGTGTCCTTGAACTCTGATGATGCCTCTTGCTTACCTAGATGGAGAACACAGAGAGGGTTATGCATCCTTGCTTTAGAGTTCCCCTCCTCTAGCAGGGCTGGCCCTATCATTAGGCAAAGCGACTCAGTTGCCTCAGGCAGCAATTGGTGGCAGCAGCAGCATTCCCACTCCATGTCTCCTGAACACTCCCACCCACGGGATAAAGTAAGATAAGCTTTGGTTGTAAGTCACTTTGGGTTGCCCTGGGCAAGATAAAGCAAGCAAGCAAGCAAGCAAGCAATAATGTTAATGGGTAGACCTAGCAAAAAGGTAGAGGGTGCAAAGGGCATATAAATGCATAGTACAGTGGTGCCCCGCAAGACGAATGCCTCGCAAGACGGAAAACTCACTAGACGAAAGGGTTTTCCGTTTTTTGAGCTGCTTCGCAAGACAAATTTCCCTATGGGCTTGCTTCACAAGACGAAAACGTCTTGCAAGTTTGTTTCCTTTTTCTTAACACCGTTAATACAGTTGCGACTTGACTTTGAGGAGCAACTCATAGAACGCAGTGTACATAGTAGCCTTTTTTGAGGTTTTTAAAGACTTTGGTGATTTTTGAAGCTTTTCCAAAACTTCTTTTGCAGCCATTTGGTAAGTTAAGCTTTTAAAACTTTTTTGGGGGGTTTTGGATTTTGGGTTGGGGTGTTTGGAATTCAAGGACTTGGTGTTGGGGAGGGGTTTGCAAGAATCTGGAAGCTTGTGTGTTTTTTTCTGCATTTTTATGATTTTCTGTGACCATTGGGCCACTCTGCTGTTTTTTTAAAAAAATTCTGGATTTGAATTTCTGTGTGCTGGGTGGCTGGGGGAACAGTTGGGGAGGGGTTTGCAAGAATCTGGAAGCTTGTGTGTTTTTTTCTGCATTTTTATGATTTTCTGTGACCATTGGGCCACTCTGCTGTTTTTTTAAAAAAATTCTGGATTTGAATTTCTGTGTGCTGGGTGGCTGGGGGAACAGTTGGGGAGGGGTTTGCAAGAATCTGGAAGCTTGTGTGTTTTTTTCTGCATTTTTATGATTTTCTGTGACCATTGGGCCACTCTGCTGTTTTTTTAAAAAAATTCTGGATTTGAATTTCTGTGTGCTGGGTGGCTGGGGGAACAGTTGGGGAGGGGTTTGCAAGAATCTGGAAGCTTGTGTGTTTTTTTTCTGCATTTTTATGATTTTCTGTGACCATTGGGCCACTCTGCTGTTTTTTAAAAAAAATTCTGGATTTGAATTTCTGTGTGCTGGGTGGCTGGGGGAACAGTTGGGGAGGGGTTTGCAAGAATCTGGAAGCTTGTGTGTTTTTTTCTGCATTTTTATGATTTTCTGTGACCATTGGGCCACTCTGCTGTTTTTTAAAAAAAATTCTGGGTTTGAATTTTGAAATGCTCTTTACAGTATGTGTGACTTTAAAGAGCACTTAATAAACTCTTGTTGTACCAAATTTGGCTTTGTTTGGACTTTTTTTGACCATAGGAACGCATTAATTGATTTTCAATGCATTCCTATGGGATTTCGTGCTTCGCAAGACGAAAAATTCGCTAGACGAAAAAATTCGCGGAATGAATTAATTTCGTCTTGCGAGGCACCACTGTATATAGACAGATATATACATATATGTGTGTGTGTGTGTATTTATATCTCTATATCTATATATCTCCATTCAGTTCTTTGGGTTTGCCTCCCCTGCCCCAGATCTGTAGCCTTATGGGAAGAGGGGCTAGTATAGAAAAGCAGATGGCATAATAGCATGGATCTTAGATAACGTGCTCCTTTAAACATAGCAACCTCCTTTATATTGAGCCAGACCATTGATCCATCTAGTTCAGTATTAGCTACTCTGACTGGCAGTGGCTGTGCAGGGTTTCAGGCAAGGGACATTCCCAGAACTACCTGGAGATGCCAGGGATTTAACCAGAGACCTTCTGCATGCAATGGAAGTACTCCTAGACTGTGCTACAGTCCTTCCCAGAGACAGAAGCCCATTCTCCCTGTGATGCAGCCTTAACTGCAGAGAGGTGCCATTTGCTCTTCTGCTTCAGGCAGTACAGTATCTCCTGCCAGCCTTGCTCCAAAGACATATTCTTTAGAGAGAGTCTTATAAGCTCCTCAGCATTACTCTTGCTTGAGCTGGGAAGGATACAAATGTCACTTCTGAAATGTCATCGTTGCCTCGAGAACTTCTGAGACCACCACAGTTGCACAGTTGCTTGGTGCGAAGATTCATTTACTATGTATGTGTTTAAACTGCCCTTCACCATGCAAACACAGGGCTGGTGACAACTCAGTTTCATGCACGTGTTTGCACGTAAGGTAGTTGAATTGCATTTGGTGGGTTTCTGTTCTTGGATGTGCTAATCTCAGCCCACTAAACTGATCATTGTTTAGTGTTGAATTGTGTACACACCGTGTATTTAAAGCTCACTCCCCACTCCCAAGAATATTGGGAACTGTAGTTCACCCCACACAGCTACAATTCCCAGCACCCTTCCGAGAACAGACTACAGTTCCCATGATTTTTTTGGGGGGAGGGGTGTACTTTAAATGTACAGTGGTACCTTGGTTTTCGAGCATCTCAGAAGCTGAATGTTTTGGTTTTCAAACGCCAAAAATCTGGAAGTAAATGCTTCCGTTTTTGAATGTGCCTCGGAGGTTGAATGTCTTCCGCTGTGTCCCTCACCCCCATTTTCCCATTAAAATTGCTCTTTCAATGGACTGCCCTTTGCGCCTTGGTTTTTGAAGGTTCTGGAGGTACCACTCTATTGGTTCTATGCAGCCAAGGGAGCAAATATTTTGCTACATTATTAGAGCTGCATGGCACACACACAGTATCTTTAGTTGCTGCTGCCTAGTGGGGACACCACTTTGGCCATCTCATGAGAAGAGAAGACTCCCTGGAAAAAACCCTGGTGTTGGGAAAGATTGAGGGCACAAGGAAAAGGGTGAGATGGTTGGACAGTGTTCTCGAAGCTACCAGCATGAGTTTGACCAAACTGCGGGAAGACAGGCGTGCCTGGCGTGTTCTTGTCCATGGGGTCACAAAGAGTCGGACACGACTAAACGACTAAACAATAACAGTGGGGACACCTGTGGGTTTTCTTCTGGTGTAAGCACGTGGCTGTAATGTGCTTTGATGTGCTGTAGAACTGCACTGTGTTTCTCAACTATATTGCCCTTGTTTCTGGAAGCACAGAGTAGCGTGAGCCATGCATCTGGATATGTCATGGTGGAACAGTGGCTTCACACAAGCAAAAAGAAGACAGTAAATTCCTAAGTTGGAGCCAAAAGATTTAGCAATATATGCCACTAAAAGCGATGGTGGTTGCTGCCCTAAGACATTGAACATCTCCTCTGGAAATAAAAAGGGGGGGAAAGGACGGGGGGAGATCTCTGTGTGGTGTAAATTTCATCATTTTAAAATACATAGGAAAATGGATAGTCACCGCAAATAGCAAATGCCAAGTCCCTCTAGGGGCTCTGCCTACAATGAGAATGTTTTGAGTTGTTTATGTTCAAAAGCAGAGTCCCGAGAGTGATATACTGCTATCAACTCGCTCTGTGCTGTGGCCTTTTATTGTTGTTTATAATGGGCTGAAGATATTTTTTCCCCACTTACATTTTAACTGTAGCTTTGAAGAGCTGTAAGAGAAGAATTGAGCCTGAAAATCAGGGTTGGAAGATTAGGGGTTTTAGGTGGCCTGTTTTTCCTAGAAAACTATTGGTAATATATATTATTAGAAATTTGCATTTCCCACCTGAGTGCTACTGAAAAGCCGTATGAATCTATTAGGTGCCGAATTGCACATCCTACTTTTCAAATCGACGCAGCGTTTGCTCGCTAAAAAAAGAGGCTAAATCCTGTTATCCCAAGGCATTAAGGAAATATGTCTCTAATTGTATTATTAAAAGGTGTGTTATTGCTACAATAAATCATAATGGCCTGCTTTTACACACTGTATCCTGTATCCTACAGAGTTGGGTGTGTGTGTTTCTAGTATGGTATTGAGAGGAATGATGACTGGCAATGAAGCGTGAATGGCAAAGAGGAAAGAGCAAAATGCTTCTTATGTGGCCTGATATGTAACAGCATGTTAACAAAATAGTAATTTTGGAGAGCACAACTGGAAATGGAAAAGAGTGGGTGAAGGAGATATCGGATGAGTTAATAAGGAGCTGGTGGGTGACAATTAAACCCAAAGGATTTAATTTTTGCAGTTAGTTTGAATCCAAATTGGTGTGTGTGTGTGTTAATGTAGGTGTATAATACAGATAGATTAGATGATAGATGATAGATAGATAGATAGATGACAGACAGACAAATAGATAGATGACAGACAGACAGACACACAGATAGATAGATAGATGATAGACAGATAGAAACAATGTCAGCTCACATTAGCAATAATCCATTGATCCTAAATTGAATATATATTAAGTAATCCATATCTTCCAATAGATATTGAGATTGTTGATTATGAGCTATATGTTCAAATGCAGAGAAGGACAGGAAGATGTTCAGACCACTGAGCAATGGATGGTAGGTTTTTATCCTTCCATCCTTGGAGTAGACATCCCTTTGCAACCATAAGGGCTTGTAGGATCCACTTTTGTTACCCATCTGTTAGTCCCCACATCACAGGGATGGGTTGGATCCTAAATGAGATATCATTCTGGTGAGTAAGAACAGTTGACAAGTAAGATGTTTTAATTTTAAAAAACAGAATAGATTGGTGAGAAAAGGGTTGTGTGGGGAAACACTAGGTTATTGCGTGCATGGCAACATCTGTTTTATAAGAATTCACCGGAAAAAAATGAAAGGCAAAAAAGTGGAGATGAGAGTTGTAAAGATCATGATGGGTTACAGTACATTTCAGCTTAAAATGATATACAGGTATGCCTGGAGTCCATTGAGATATTAAGTCTGTATTGAGTTGGTCAGGTGGAAAATGTGGCGTCTTCCTTGGCTGTGCTCTGAAAAACCATTCATCTGGAAATGCAGAGAACAAGCAGGAAAAACACCAGCATGGGATGTGATGTTCGTTTGTTTTGATAACATATTTCCAGGACATCCTCTGCCAGTGTAGTTGCAAGGAAGCAGAGGATTTGATGGAAACACAGAAGGGGCAAGGGCAAATTTGTGTGCCATGTTGGGGTTGCCGGGAGGTCTCAGGGGCCTCATGTTCACATAAGCTATGTGGCACGTAAGATGGCAACTAAAGAGCCTCGTGTCACTGATACACCAAAGTATGTGCAAGAGATCACAGAGGTTGCTGTGACATAGAGACTGTCACAGATGTAAAGCAGCCCAGTTTAGCTACCAGTGGTTGATCAGGTTAAAATACCCAGACCTGGAGATAATGAATTGAAATGGTTCTTAATTCTCATATCAAAGACAAGGTGAGCATTATGGAAGAAGAAGAAGAAGAAGAAGAAGAAGAAGAAGAAGAAGAAGAAGAAGAAGAAGAGGAGTTTGGATTTGATATCCTGCCTTTCACTCCCTTTAAGGAGTCTCAAAGCGGCTAACATTCTCCTTTCCCTTCCTCCCCCACAACAAACACTCTGTGAGGTGAGTGGGGCTGAGAGACTTCAAAGAAGTGTGACTGGCCCAAGGTCACCCAGCAGCTGCATGTGGAGGAGCAGAGACGCGAACCCGGTTCCCCAGATTACGAGACTACCGCTCTTAACCACTACACCACACTGGCTCTCATTACACATTATGGCCCGAAAAGTTCTTCAGCTTAAATGTTTCTGCAAGACAGAGAAAAACTTTCACCCTCTATCTTGCTCATGTGCTGACCGCAGGGAGATCTCTCTTCTTCCCTCCCTTCTTCAGTGCATGGAATGCTGTGGTCCAAGCACCAAAAGTGTGGATTTAGAATATAGATTTGGAAACTAATCACTATGGTCCTGGTGTCTGGCATGCATCTGTAGCTGTGTGCCAGGTGCTAGAGAAGCAGGGAGAAGGGTCATTTTCCGTTCCACTGAAGCAGAAAGCAAGATGAATTGGAAGAAGGCTTGGAGGGAGGGCAGTAGGTGGCTAGGGGAGGTCGAGGCTCACCAGTGTGGTTGTGGGAAGGACCACGCACCCTGTCACATTCCACATGACAACACCAAGGACGTGGCAGGATGTGGAAAACTGGCTTTGGAATCACCAGACCTATTCTTTTGTGGTATGGGAAATAGCTAGCTTTTTCTAAGAATCGTGAACTGATAGAAGTGTAGAGTTGGAAAGGACCCCTAGGATCACTTAATCCAACCCCCTGCAATGCAAGAATCTTTTACCCAACATGGAGCTCGAACCCACAACCTTGAGATTAAGAGTCTCATGCTCCACAGACTGAGGAGTTTGCTCCAGCATTACTCCAGTCTTTGTCATGGCTTGTGGGCTGGTCAACTTCCTCTTTTCTTGGATATGAATGATATCCATTTTCTGAGTTATTCTAGGTTAGCTTTATGCTGACATTTCACTAACCACAGGTTGCGGACATTAGCGATCCCATTTTTGCAGTTGAAATCCTATTTGAGGTTAGATCTGCAGCTTGGAATGGAAGAAGAAATCTATGCAAAAGAGGAAGAAGGGGAAATAATCTCATATCTAAGTGCATTTGCCTGCTAACTTGTGTAATACTCCATGCACCTGTTTCAGTAGGCTCCATTCTATGCATGCTTACACTACAATCTTATATATCTATAGTGAGCTCATTCTCCTAAGTGTTGATCTTCCTGTAGCAAAACATAGAACAGAAAATGCACAAGGCAGAGGTATCAACAGGCTTGTGGGAACCCCAAGGTTTACATAGGTACAAAAAGAAAAGCAGGGGGGATGCCCAAATTGGGTGTGGGTGGCAAAACAACTCGGTGAGGACTGAGCATGTTCAGTGGGTATGGAATGTCATTTGACAGTTGGGTGGGGGAGACAGAAAATGGGGGAGAATGGAGTGCAGTATTCTGCAAAAGGGCATCACTGTCTTCCCAGACTCCTGAAGAGGAACAATCAACATTGCAGCTTTTTGTTGTAGGTCATACTTGTAAATCTATTAGCCTTCAAGGTGCCACAAGACTCCTTTTTGTTTTTATTATCACAGCTGCCATCAATAGCGAGGGAGTTAAGCATCCCTAGAAATTGTTTGGAATCTGGACCAAGACTACAGCTTGACTCCCACAACAGAAAAGTATGACCAAAAAACTGATGATTAGCTGAGTGTAAGTGAGCTTCATCTGTGGGTTGAGCATTCCTTCAATATTTCTTTTACGCAGACACTTGCTTTTCCCATCAAAGAAATGAAAAAGATTTTAAAGGGATTTCTCCTACAGACTGAGAATAAAGAAAGGGACAGATTGTTAATTCAATTATTTAAAAAATGTAAGTATTTTAGATATCCTCCCGGTAGCCATTGAATGTGTACCCACGTAAATAGGGTTGTTCACATTATCATAAATAATTGTGAGCATTCACAATAAAATCATTGTGTAATTGCTATGGCAGAAATGTAAAAGGAAAGGAAAGGAAAGAAGAAGCATTTGTCAGATATCCAAGACAACTGTAGCTAAACATATCATGGGGAAATGTATCTGTGGTTGAAGAGCCACAACAAAAAGTGAACAGGGAGGTATAAACAGTGCTGGATTTACATGTAAGCTAAACAACCTATAGCTTAGGGCCCCACTCTCTTGGGCTCCCCCAAAAAATTTAAAGGGAAAAAACCTGGATGTACATTTCCAAAATATAAGATAAAAATAAAATAAAATAAAGCCTACATACAGCAACAGTATTTTGTTTTGTTTTGTGTTGTGTTATGTAGGCTCCTATGATGTAAGCAATTGGACCCACCTGCTAGCCTGCTCCCTAAAATATCACTGGTTTGCTCATTTCTCTATATAGGGTGTCTACATTCTGCATGTGCAAATGGCTTTAGATACCCATTAGGTCCATAAATTACCATATAGCAAATATTCAACACAAAAAACAACGACAATTTGTTGTTGACAGTGGACAGCTGGACATATAAAGGGCCCCATTACCTTCAGTAGTTTAGCACCTCATCAAACCTAAATCCAGCCCTGGGTATAATGCAAGTCCCTGCTCATTTTAACGACAACTTCAGAAATCGATCCAAATAAGTAGGCCTTGCAACAGTTTTGAATGCTCCTATTCAGGATTTCCACCAACCAGTCTTGGCTTCTATCAGAATACTCCATTACACCCTCCCTCCATACCTCCCAGTTTTCCATTTTCCCTGCCCCTCCAACACTCAGCCAACTTTACAGGAACATCTCATTGAACTGTTGCTGGCTTCCCCCTTCCCCCTTAGGATACTTCCCTCCTAAAGATTTTGTGAGCTTCTACAAACCGTTAGGGTCACCCCCACATCTGCTGTATAGGTCCCCTTAGTGCGTCAGTGGGGCCATTTTGGCTAAATAGGAACTGACAGTCAAATAATGAGTGGGAGAAGGGATGTAGGCGCAGAGGTAGAGCACCTGTTTTGCACATAGAAAGTCTCAGGTGTAATCCCTGGAATCTCTCCCAATTTGTGCATTTTTGTCAACACTGCTTGGTTCGAGAACTTCATCACAATGTTTGGATCAGTGCAGGTGTTGGAGGATGGCTATGTTTCGGATCTCAGATTGTTTCAGAAAGTGTGGATTTGATAGACATGGCTTTAAATGCAAATTGAATAATTTCTCTCCCCCATCCCTACTTGTGATAGATGTTGTTGTTGTTTAGTTGTTTAGTCGTGTCCAACTCTTTGTGACCCCATGGACCAGAGCACACCAGGCACTCCTGTCTTCCACTGCCTCTCGCAGTTTGGTCAAACTCATGTTAGTAGCTTCGAGAACACTGTCCAACCATCTCGTCCTATGTCGTCCCATTCTCCTTGTGCTCTCAATCTTTCCCAACATCACTGTGTTTTCCAGGGAGTCTTCTCTTCTCATGAGGTGGCCAAAGTGTTGGAGTCTCAGCTTCAGGATCTGTCCTTCCATTGAGCACTCCGGGCTGATTTCCTTCAGAATGGATAGGTTTGATCTTCCTGCAGTCCATGAGACTCTCAAGAGTCTCCTCCAGCACCATAATTCAAAAGCATCAATTCTTCAGTGATCAGCCTTCTTTATGGTCCAGCTCTCACTTCCATATATCAGTACTGTGATACATATCCATGGTCTATTAGTCACTACTAGTCTCAGGTAAAGACCATGGCAATATGGTGCTCTGTGTGAGACCATAATTTGACAACCCAGCTCTTGTGCCACCTTCCCAAAGTCAGGTAAGCGAGATGTTGGGCATGGGAAAAGAGGCATGAGGGCTCTGGCAGGGTCCTAGAGCCCATCCCATCTCCTTCCCCAAGCTAGGCATGTGCTAACAAGGTTTTGGGAAGCAGGCAGGAAGGCACCCCCTCAGCTCAGCATCCCATGCAGGGGAACCAGTTGTGCTGCCCTAAGTCCGCCTTTGCTGGTCTCATGCTAAATGGAAGCTTCAGATTCTCTGACTATGAGCGGTAGCAGCTGCTAGGTTGGGGAGCCGCTATGCACCTGACCTCCCACCAGCAGAATTGGTGCTATTTACTAGGATGGAGATGGGAGAGGTGGCAGGCGTGCCGGTGCTGTGTGGGTGCATCAGCAGATCCAAATGCAGCATGCAAAACACAGCACTGCCCCTCTCCACCAGCTACTGCCATCACATGGGAGGGACAAATGTCAGGCTGGGGCTATTTCCACCGTGCCGCATTTGTGACACGTCTGATTCAGGTCTGATTCAGCAAGGTGGTTACTATATCCTCGATGATAATCAACATACTGTCACTGTTTGTTACCTAGAGGCGTAACATTCCCCTGGTTTTTTTTTCTGAGCCAGTGTAACAGGCTCCTGTTTCTGAATGGCGAATGGGCTAAATTGGAGGGGGTGGGGGTTTAGCTTAGGTCCTCTTAGATCCTGCTCCCTCTGAGAACTGAGCAAGAGCAAGCAAATTGGATTCCAGTGTAAAATGAATTTTAAATCCCATGAAACCAAAGCGGAGCAACTCATGTGTGACATTGTGCGAGTTCATCTTGAGACAAAGGCATTCAAATTTGCTCCTCTTAATTTGGGCTATTAGCATAGTGAGAAAAGGTTAAGCTGACTATTATGAATCGGAGAACTCGAGACCATGTTATTGCAGAGGCTTGCTGGACCGCCCTACAGAATGTAGGTTAAAGGAGCCAATTCATAAACTATCAATTGGCTTGTTTCCATGGGATTCTTGAAGTATTTCTTCCTGATAGAACTCTTCTTTGTTTACGGTTTCTAAGACGGCTTTAGCCTTCCTAGAGCTCTTCCACTCCCTCTTTGTGATCTCGTTTTAAAACAAGCTTCTTTGTAGGAAACTTCCTTTCGGTGGGGGGAGGGAACCCTCCAAAGGTTGAAATGTTTGCATCTCCCTACATACGATACCGTGTCTTTGAGCCTTAATAAAAGCTTGCTTGTTTAGCGACGGCTGAGGAATCTGATCTTCGTCAGTTCTGATATGAACTGACTTGATCCGCGCTCCTTGGATGAATGCATGGATCAGAACAGAATTGTGTATTGGCTTTTGAACTTCCCAAATGTTCTGACACAGTTCTTGGCTCAAAAAGGTGTAAAAAATATGTACAGAAACATGTATGTGTTGAGAGAAAATATGTTTACAAATAGCATTTAAATGTGAAGGTTTCTGTGGATTCAAAGAGAAATGCAAAAATGGGACGAAACAGGCTTGTTCATTAGGATGTGTGAATCTGTCAGTTTCTGGTTTTCTTACTTGCTCAGTTTTTACCAGTCTTCAGTTCTCTTCATCTCTTAACCAGTTTTCTGCTGCTGCTGCTGCTGCTGTTGTTGCTTTCATGAAAATTCACCAGCATTTTAGTGTCGATTTCATTTCCTAATATGCATACTTTTATATGACATTTTTCTCACATACACATTTTTGCAAGCATGTTTCCCTGACTAATCCATTGCATGCATTTTTCAGAATACTTTCAGCATACAGTGTACTTTCAGGATACAGTTTAGACCAGGGGTCTGCAACCTTTAAGACAAAAAGAGCCACTTGGACCCATTTCCGAAGAGAAAAAAACTGGGAGCCGCAAAACCATTGCGACATTTAAAGCATGGGCGCCGCTGTCCTCCGATCTGACAGCAGATGGGAAGGTGACGTCAGGACGGTGCGTGACTAACGTACGCACCACCCCCATGCGACGTCACAGCCAGTACAGCGCCCGCCACAGTGGGGAGTGTCAGGGCGCACAATGCGCCTCCTCCCCTCGCTAGTATCCGCCCCGGAGCCGCGGCAAAGGTGTAAAAGGGCCACATGCGGCTCCGGAGCCGCGGGTTGCTGACCCCTGGTTTAGACCGAGGCTGTGAGAAGGATTGTATTCTCCCGTACAAACCTGCCCAGGCTCTGAGATTTTTGGAGGAGGCCTTTCTCTCAGCCCCACCACCCACATAGGTATCCTTCATTAGGACACAGGAGAGGGCCTTCTCAGTGGCTGCTCCCAGACTTTGGAACTCCCTAGAGAAGCTAGACTGGCTCCCTCCTTGTTTTCCTTCTACCAGGAGGTGAAGACTGTTTTAGGCTTTGGGGAGTGGCTGTTTTTAAAATAAATGGCTTATAAAAGTGTTGTGCTGTTTTTATCATCTGCATTTTAGTAGTTTCATTGTTATATTGTTTTAATTCTAATTCTAATACAGTTTTATTACATTTACACTATTATATTTAATATGTTTTTAGCTTTCTGTATTTTATCTGTGTTTCTGTATTTTATTAAGCTGCCTTGAGTTCTAGTCTGAGGAAAAGGCAGGATAATATTAATAATAAAGTAACAACAATACATGTACTTTTGTACATGTTAAGGTGTCAGAGACATGCATCACAAAATTCATAGAAGTGCGGTACTGTACTATGAATTTTTTCAGTACTGGCCCCGACATGGTGGAACGCTCTGTCACAAGAGACTAGGGCCCTGTGGGACTTGACATCTTTCTGCAGGGCCTGCAAGACAGAGCTGTTCTTCTGGGCCTTTGGTTTGGACTCAGTCTGACCCTTATGTTTCCCTCCCCTTATGGTTTTGATCTATGGGCTACTTTTAAAATGAGGCTGCATTTTAAATTGCATTTTAACCTGTATTTTAAATTGGTCCCCCCCCCCCCATTATGTTTTTACTGTACAGTGGTGCCCCGCAAGACGAATGCCTCGCAAGATGAAAAACTCGCTAGACGAAAGGGTTTTGCGTTTTTTTAGTCGTTCCGCAAGACGAATTTCCCTATGGGCTTGCTTTGCTAGACGAAACGTCTTGCGAGTTCTTGCGAGTTTGTTTCCTTTCTCTTAAAGCCGCTAAGCCGCTAAGCCGCTAATAGCCTGTATTTTATAGCAAGACGAAAAAACCGCAAGACGAAGAGACTCGCGGAACGGATTAATTTCGTCTTGCGAGGCACTACTGTAATTTTACTGGTGTTAGCTGCCCTGAGTCTGGCTCTGGCCGGGGAGGGCAGGGTATAAATAAAATTTATTATTATTATTACTAATTTAAAAGGTGGACTACCATTTTGGTTCATGTGTAGATTTATTCCCATTGAATTTGGTAAATTCACATTAAAAGATGGACCCAAACTATCTCCGCCACTGCTACGTAGGAGTAAACACAGGCAAAAATAGTATGAATCAATAATAGGCTGGTTTATCCATTCCTCTGCTTGTCACGTTCAACTTTAAAACAGCAGCAACAACAAAATCCTATCTTTTTTATAACTATTTGAAGTATTGGGCTGTATTTCCTATTTCCCCAGAACACTTTACTGCTGTGTTTGCTAATCAGTATAATCCGCTACATTCTGCAAAGTTACAATAGGCTGATTTGGCACAGTTCACAAAATAACATTTGGGAGGTCTGCACAGTGGCCCAATGTTTGCAGATATCCAATCTTGTGGTTTGTTTGGGGGTGGGAAGAAGAAGGATGAAGAAAAACTGCTTAGCACCCCCATTCCTTTCTCTTACCTCCAAGATTCCATGTGGTCAGACTTGCTGTTCATGCCTTGTCCTTTTGCTTTAAACAAGACATAGCTGAGCACATTGTCAATAGAACTGACAAGGCTGGAGCTGCAGGGCAGCTGGATTTCCTAGAACCAAAGCGAAACCCTATTGTAGCAGTTCTCTTTGGGGGTTTCACCTTTAGTAGGCTAGTCCAAACCCTTGCATTCACTGTGCAAAATAACTGAACAGCAGGGTGAAAAAAGGATTTTGCAAATGTGTATGTAAACAGACCACCTCATAGCACTCCTTACACTTTCACATACGATTCCACTTCCATTTAGACTCATTTTGTTAGATTTCATAATCCTGTGTGCATTTGTGCATGTGCACATGCAATTATTCTTGTAAAGTCTTTTCATGATTTCCCACTCAGAAAACTATTTCCACTTTTTTAAAAAAAAACGAGTCTGGAGAAATGTTTCCTTTAAACATGACATTTTTGCTGAAAACACGTAGCCATCAACACTTGATATTGTGTGTTGTGGTGGCAGAACAGGACTTGCATGGTTGTCATTCAAGATAAAGGCCGGCTGCGATGGTTAGAAATGGCGGTTTGCCATCCTGTTTAAAAGAAAATTTTGTGTGGCTTTCAAAAGGGCTTTAAATCCACATTGTCCTTCTGTTTGCTGGCAGGGGACATATAGAAGAGATTGACAGAGTGGATTTTACTTAACAGCCTAATCTGTCTAAAATTTGCATGTGCAACTATCCATCCCCAGGAATGCTAAACAACAACAACAACCAGGGAACAAGGTTCTCGATTCTTCAAAATAAGTTTATCGTCAGATATTTGAGCACATCCTTTAGTGTCTGTTTAGTAGGCCAGTGGGGGACGTGAAAGCAAAGTTTGAGTATTTGATTAGAGGTGGCAAAGGTTCTGGTGTTCCCATGAACTGTCCCAGATCATAGTCCAAGATGCCAACAGGGTTTCGTGTTCTCTGCTTTTCCTTTCAAAAAGACTTTGCAGACACTAATTATGAAGTATCTCACAAATGCCACTGACCTGTTTATTTAAAAATATGTATATCCTACCCTTCTTTCAGTAGGGCAGCTTTGGCTTACTGGTTTAGGACACGTTCATCTCTTAAAGGCATATGCACCGAAAAGCAAAATAATGAATCCTGTGATCACAAAATTAATTAAATAAGCAAATCCGTTTTCTATCGAGGTTGCAATTGCTATCCTACGAGGGGTTTTTTATTGTTAAATTGCTTTAAAATGTTTCGGAAGTGATTCACAAATGAAATAAATGAAACTCAAGGCCCAGCCCTGTATTTAAAGTAAAGGTTTAATGTCAGGCTCTCAAATGTGATGCTTTATGCTGCCAAATGTGTGTTTTAGTCTGCTCATCAGCTGCAGTTGTTTGCTTCCTCTGCTGTTGATGTCCTGGGAACCTGTTCTTGATGTCCTGATCAGGGGCTCCAGAGGGGGCGGAATGAGTCCAGTTAGGGCCCAATAGATACCCCATTTCTCCAGGATCTTTGAGTCAGCGCATCTTCCTGGATTGAGGGTTCCTCTTGGGGCTTCCACTGGTCCTGGTCGGTGGTGTAGCAGGATCTGGCACAAAGGAATGCTGCTCCAGGACTTTTTCAGAATGGAAGTGATTACATTGTCGGATAAAATGCTGGGCAATTGACAGATCCTCCTCCTGTGGCGAGTGATAATGAAGCTTTCATGTTTATTGTGGCGCTGTGGGTTAAACCACAGAGCCTGGGACTTGCTGATCAGAAGGTCGGCAGTTCGAATCCCTGTGACGGGGTGAGCTCCCGTTGCTCGGTCCCTGCTCCTGCCCACCTAGCAGTTCGAAAGCACATCAAAGTGCAAGTAGATAAATAGGTACCACTCCGGTGGGAAGGTAAACGGCGTTTCCGTGCGCTGCTCTGGTTCGCCAGAAGCGGCTTAGTCATGCTGGCCACATGACCCGGAAGCTGTACGCTGGCTCCCTTGGCCAATAAAGCGAGATGAGTTCTGCAACCCCAGAGTCGGTCACGACTGGACCTAATGGTCAGGGGTGCCTTTACCTTTAGCACAGAAGAAGTCAGAATGAGGGAAATGATCAAGCAGAAGTTGGATACTTTCTTTTCCTTTGTATCAGCTTAAATCGGAGCTTTCAAAACTGTGTGTCATGACACATTAGTGTGTCAGCTGCTGTGTGTAGGTATGTCACAAGAACACTCCCTGTGCTCATCCCGGGGCTGGAAAGGGGTTAGTTTAACCTGCGGTTTGCTAGTAAAACTGAATTACTGTGCTGTGAAATGATGCATATCTAAAAAGTGTGTCACCGACATGAAAAGTTTGGAAATCTCTGGCTTAAATGATGACACTTCTTTGCAAGATTGTGTTCCATTTCTCATCAAGAGTTTAAGACAGGCATAGGCAAACTCGACCCTCCAGAAGTTTTGGGACTACAACTCCCATCATTCCTAGCTAACAGGACCAGTGGTCAGGGATGATGGGAACTGTAGTCCCAAAACATCTGGAGGGCTGAATTTGCCTATGCCTGGTTTAAGACTGAATTTCAGCTGGCTGAAGGTCTTCTGCTAAAGCCCAGGGTGTTTTAACCTATGCTGTCAGAAGTAAGCCCTCTGAGTAAAGTGAAGCTTACTCCCAGGAAACTCTGCATATGATTGCATTCATCTTGAGCCTGTTCAGCTGTGTTTTATTATTTATTTATTTATTTATTATAATAATTTGTATATTGCAATTCCATAAGAAATATCACAGTGGTTTACAACCAATTCATCCACATAAAAATTTAAAATGGAGTAGATACTATAATTCCCCCCCCCCCATAATGGTTCATTTAAACCTGGCAACAAAGAAAAGCATTTAAAGGTTAATAAAGATGACACCTGCTGAATTTCTTTTGGAAGAGCATCCCAGAAGGCTGGGCCAATTAGACTAAAGGCTCGGTTTCATGCAGATGTCAAGTGAGCCTCACCAACTCAAGGAACAACCAGCGCTGCTTTTGCAGATGATCTCAGTGATCAAGCTGGAGTATAAGTGATCAGCCAGTTCCTAAGGTACTTGGCTCTAAGTTGTTCAGGGCTTTGTATGTTAATACGAGGACCTTGAATCTGGCTCAGTAGTAGATGGGCAGCCAGTACAAATGTTTTAACAATGGAGTCACATGTTGTTGGCTGTGCGCCTCCATCAGCAGTCTGGCCGACACATTCTGCATCAGCTGCAACTTCCAAAAGAAGCCCAAGGGCAGCCTCATGTAATGCTCTCTACTGACGATCTTTTATATATGTATACATGTACATGTACATATTTATACACATGTATATAATAATATATCAACAGAGCTGCCTGCGTTTTCGGGCTCTTCTTGGAGTCATGCTTTACTGAAACAGTGTTCACTTACCATGGAAGGTCATTGGATAGAGTCATGCAAGCCACTTTGGGTTTTCCATGGAAGAGGCAGAATATAATTAAAAACGAATTAATTTAAAACAGAGGCTGTGTTGCTCAACTAAGCAGTGAATCATCCTATGTTCAGAAGTGAAGTCAAAGCCAGCTTTTTTAAAAAAATTAACATAATTCTTCCTATTTTTTAATGCACAAGGGGATGTAGTTTATATATACAGTGGTACCTCGGGTTACAGATGCTTCAAGTTACAGACGCTTCAGGTTACAGACTCCGCTAACCCAGAAATAGTTCCTCAGATTAAGAATTTTGCTTCAGGATGAGAACAGAATTCGTGCTCCGGCGGCGCGGCAGCAGCAGGAGGCCCCATTAGCTAAAGTGGTACCTCAGGTTAAGAACAGTTTCAGGTTAAGAACGGACCTCCAGAACGAATTAAGTTCTTAACCTGAGGTACCACTGTATATGGAAGAGATAAAATTGTATTTTATCTCTTCCATGCATATGTAGTACCCAGGACAGGATGGGGTTGTGCAGGGTTGTTAAGGCAGCAGAGAGCATTGTTGGCTGCCCACTCTCCACCTTAGAGCAGATTTATGCCACAAGGTGCCATAGGAAGGCACTGGACATAGTAAAAGATCCATCGCATCCTGGTCACTGTCTCTTCGAGCTCCTGCCGTCGGGACGGAGATACAGGACGATGAAGACAAGAACGAGCCGTCTTAAGAACAGCTTCTTCTCCAGAGCGATCTCGGCCCTGAATGGGAAGCCCGGACTTGGAAAGTCATCTAATCTCCCTTGCTGTATTATACTGTATTGATTAATTAGTGTTTTTATGGAGCAGTCAAGTAATTTCGTTGTCCCCGAAGGGGGCAATGACAATAAAGATATTATTATTATTATTATTATTATTATTATTATTATAGTAGACTCCCTTGTACATTAATAGCATCATGGTCCAGGACCACCCAGTTCAGATATGAAGAGCTTGTGGCCCTCGCTATGTTATTAGACTACAATGTTCCCTGACCATAGGCAAGGCATACTAGGGCTGATAGGAGTTGGGACTCCATGCTTATAGTATAGTGAAGCTAAGTGGTCAGTGAAGGCTGGTCCATAAGGGCAAGTGGAGCTCTGACCCACCAAGCTCATTCTGTCCCCACCTGCATCTGTCCTTACTTACAACCAGTCTAGGGAGTGGGCCAAGCTGTCTGCCTCCTCTTTCTCCTTACTTGTGGTGCTACCTTTGTAGAACTCAACAGGGAGGAGGATGGGAACAAAAGCAGAGTTTGTTGGCACTGCCTCTCATTGCTTCTAGCTCTACTAGCCATTTGCTCTGACTCCTCCTACTGTTGGCTTTCCTCTCTGGTTTCATCTACTGTTGGCCAACCTACCAGCCCCAATGGGCACCAGCCTTGCCTGTAACCAGGTGTTCACTTAATCGGGATAAGACGTAAGCCACTTCAGAGCTTCTTGGTTGATTAAATAAAAATGTATGCTGTATGAGCAGTGAATAACAGTGTAATCCAGTGCTTGTTTACTCAGAAATAAGTCCCAGTTTGCGCCATAAAGCAGTTAAAAGGTAAAGGTAATGGACCCCTGACAGTTAAGTCCAGTCGCGAACAACTCTGGGGTTGCAGCGCTCCTCTCGCTTTACTGGCTGAGGGAGCCGACATTTGTCCACAGACAGTTTTTCCGCCTCATGTGGCCAGCATGACTAAGCCGCTTCTGGCGAAACCAGAGCAGTGCACGGAAACGCCGTTTACCTTCCCACCGGAGCGGTACCTATTTATCTACTTGCACTTGATGTGCTTTTGAACTGCTAGGTGGGCAGGAGCAGGGACCGGACAACAGGAGCTCACCCCATTGTGGCGATTCGAACTGCCGACCTTCCGATCGGCAAGCCCTAGGCTCAGTGGTTTAGACCACAGTGCCACCCGCGTCCCTTCCACAGCGCCACAGCGCAGTTAAGTGAACATAATTCTGGAGCCTAAATCCTTTGGCCTTTGAACTGTACTCCCAGTTTGCTGCTTAATATGCATGCTGTACTTTTCAGAGTTCTGTGGAAGCTCTTATAAGATACAAGAACACCGCAGATTTCCCAGCTTGTATGAAATGTTGTTGTTGTTTAGTCGTTTAGTCGTGACCGACGCTTCGTGACCCCATGGACCAGAGCACGCCAGGCACTTCTGTCTTCCACTGCCTCCCACAGTTTAGTCAAACTCATGCTGGTAGCTTCGAGAACACTGTCCAACCATCTCATCCTCTGTCGTCCCCTTCTCCTTGTGCCCTCCATCTTTCCCAACATCAGAGTCTTTTCCAGGGAGTCTTCTCTTCTCATGAGGTGGCCAAAGTATTGGAGCCTCAGCTTCAGGATCTGTCCTTCCAGTGAGCACTCAGGGCTGATTTCCTTAAGAATGGATAGGTTTGATCTTCTTGCAGTCCATGGGACTCTCAAAAGTCTCCTCCAGCACCCTAATTCAAAAGCATCAATTCTTTGGCGATCAGCCTTCTTTATGGTCCAACTCTCACTTCCATACATCACTACTGGGAAAGTATTAAATGTAGGGGTTTTTAATTGAGGTTGGAGAGTAAGAGATGGTGTCACACTGCTTAAAACAAGTGACAGCTGTACACTTTCAATGCCATTGAAAGGAAATGTTATGTTTTACAATGTCAAGAGGTATCTTCTCCAAGTTCAGGTAAAACAGAAGCCTCTAAATACATTTTTAAAAACCCAACAACCTATTCTTTCACTTCCCTTTAGGCGCTTGCAACATCTGTGTGTTTTTGTTGTTGTTGTTGTTTCTGCTATTATGTTAGTAAAGAAATCAGAATGTTTTGTAAAATATTATAAGTGCAGTCTGAAATATATTAAATGGAGTATTATTAAGATGCCATATTTGATGACAGATTCCAGCTGTTTGACATGGTGTAGAACAGAAGTGAAGTTTTAAAGGTTCTTAGTGCCATCATCATTACACTGCCTCCAAAATGGCATTAAGGTACATCTAAGAGCTCACACCTGCTCAGACTTTACATACTATATTGAGAAATCTTATTACCGTACTTCACATTTAATTAGCATTTAATACACAGCATTGCTCAGGAATTTCAAGACCACCTCCTCCAAAAAAAGGGGCAGTTTTGAAATCCATGGTTAAAATAAGTGTTCTGAAAGGTTCAGTCAACCATCTTGAATCCCAATGATATCCAGTTGTATCTATGGGGTTTGGAACTTAACAGGTTAAGAAGTTCCCATGATGCCTCAACATTCTGACGTCAGCTTTAGAAGCTGGGAGGAGTTTGGGAGGAGTGTGTCTGTTTCCTCTCTGGTCTCTGAGAGAGAAGGTCGCAGTTTCGTCATGGCTGCGAGTAGCCCCGGGGTTTTCTGGGGAATGTCGGAAGAATAAAGAACTGAAATGGACAAACCTGGACTCTGTGTGTGTTTGTCTGAAGCTAAGTGAAGCTACGTGACAGTTTCGACGCTGTGTTAACTCTGCTGAGGCGTGACTGAGAGCTCGGAGCAGAGGCGCTGAGTGGAAGCGTGCCGGGCGGCCATAAAGAGCTAATTGGGGATCGCAAATCAATTAGCGGGGGTCACGTCAAACCAATCAATCAATTCCACAGGTTATGGACCCTTAATCACCGATCGTAAAACTGTCACAGGAACGCTTTGAAGTTGCGGTTCAGAGCAACGGAAGTGCCGGAATGCGTTTGAAGTTGCGGCAGGAGGTGGTGAGATTTTTGCCTGTTGCTAGGAGGCAAAGGAGTAGCTGCGGAGCTAAGAGAGCAGCTGGAAAATCGTTTCTCCACGGAGAAGGGAGAGCCGGAGAAGCTGAAACTGATTGTAAGTAAGCTTGGGCCCCTTGGGAGAACGGAAGACAATGGCAGGCAGCCAGGTCTTGGAGGACATTGCGTTTGAAATGCTCACTCTAAGATGTTGAGCAAGGGCTGCTGGGGATGTACTGCGTTTGCTGTGAAGCTTTAGCAGGAGGCCAGAGCCCTGGAGAAGTATTGAGAAAAGTCTAGAGATGGCTGCAGCCCCTGTTCCTGATGTTTTAGCCTCAAGGAGTGCTAGTGAGCAGATCGGGGGGGCGAAGGATTCCAAAGGCAAGTGTAAAGGCTTGTCCACTGTGCGTGCTGGAGTGGAATGTCAACAAAGCAGGTTCCCAGAAAGCCGCAGTGGGAGCCAGGCCAGAGGGGGCGGAGCTGGCAAGGAGTGCTTTTCCGGAAGAAGGAGGCCAGCTGGGAGGAGCCCAGGGCAGTGTTTTTCCACTGGAGTTCGTCGTTGCTGCCCATGGAGAGCGGAGACAGCTGGGCAGGAAGGAGGTCCCAAGGTCAACCAGCTGAGTTCTCATGGGAATCAGTCTCGGAGAGGAGGTCAGCGTGGGAATGCAAGGGAAGGACGTGGTTCAGACGCTGGGGAGGGTTGTTTTCTTATCACTGCTTCTATGGCAACTGTGAAGAACAACTCCAGCCAGGACACGGTGACACGCTGGGTTTTGGATACTGCTGTTGGTCAGCACCTGCTAAGCGAGCCTGCTGGCGAAATGCGGAACTGCAGGGCTGTTTCAACAGGAACAACTGTGATGTTAGCAGACGGAATGAGAAAGTCGGTTTCTGCTGTGGCTAACATGTCTTTTTCTCCTTTACAGGAGGAGCTAGAGGTCTACGTTGTGCCGGGACTGAATTGTTGTTTGTTATCTGTATCAGCTCTAATGAAGCAGGGATACAAAATTTGCTTTGAAAATGACACCTGTTCCATTTTCAGAGGGGGGAAACAATTGGTCAACGTGAAAAGGGGGCAGAACAATCTCTTTGTTCTGGAGTCACCTCTGGAGGGTGGTGGGAATGCTGGAAAAGCACAGGCGCAGTGTGCTAAGGTTCCCAAAGATGTGCAAAAGCTGCACAGGTGCACAAAAGGGTACAAACTCCGGAAATGTGGGAGGTCCCTAGGGTGCAGGGCATGCAAGGGTGCACAGGTACATGGTTTTCCCGGGTTTGGGAGGGTAGCCAAAGAGCCCTTTGAGCTCTTTGAGGCAGGTGGTCCAAAGGTTCAGGAAATGATCTTCTGTGGATATGATCCTGCAACCAATGGGTGGAAGTTTGCATACCCAGAGGGTGATCAAACCAAGCTGCTGGTCAGTAAGCAGGCTGAGTTCTGGGAACAGGATGGGTGTTCAAGGCTCAGGGATGGTCCTGATTTTCTCTCAGAATGTCTGTCTGATTCTGAGGAGGAAAGGGAGCCAGAGGCTGATCCCGGTGATAGGGACCAGGTCCAGGATCAGGGTTCAGAACCCGGTGATGGGGACCAGGTCCAAGATCAGGGTTCAGGGCAGGTCTGGGCATCTCCAAAGGTTATGAAAGGAGTGTCCAGGTGTGAGGCTTTATCTCCGGTTAGCGTAATGGAGAAAGCTCACAGACGGGTTGTCAAGTCAGAGGGGGAAGGATCTGACGGAGAAGACACAACTGCTGGCCCAAATGGGTCAGTAGGGTATCAGGTCACAAGTGCGTGGAAAAGTGTCGCACAGTGTGATTCTGGGAGTGTTGAAGGGGTTCAACAGGTGCCTGGGAAAGATGCCGGGAAGTGGCATAAGGCAAAGGGGAAGGTGTTGAACTCAAAAAGGTCTTGTCAGAATTTTCGGCAAGAGGGGGTATGGGGTTTGGAACTTAACAGGTTAAGAAGTTCCCATGATGCCTCAACATTCTGACGTCAGCTTTAGAAGCTGGGAGGAGTTTGGGAGGAGTGTGTCTGTTTCCTCTCTGGTCTCTGAGAGAGAAGGTCGCAGTTTCGTCATGGCTGCGAGTAGCCCCGGGGTTTTCTGGGGAATGTCGGAAGAATAAAGAACTGAAATGGACAAACCTGGACTCTGTGTGTGTTTGTCTGAAGCTAAGTGAAGCTACGTGACAGTTTCGACGCTGTGTTAACTCTGCTGAGGCGTGACTGAGAGCTCGGAGCAGAGGCGCTGAGTGGAAGCGTGCCGGGCGGCCATAAAGAGCTAATTGGGGATCGCAAATCAATTAGCGGGGGTCACGTCAAACCAATCAATCAATTCCACAGTATCCACATTTAGGCAAAAACAGATTGCTTCCTCTATTAATTTGTCTACTCTTTTAAAGATACCCAAGTTGGTACCCATCACGGCAAATTCCATAGTTTAACTGTGTGCTTTGTGAAAAAGTGCTTTCTGTCCTGAATCTTCCAACATTTAGCTTCAATTGATGTCCTGTCCAGTCTAGTGTTACAAGAAACAAAGAAAACCTCTCTGTCTACTTTCTCTGCACCATTTAACTTTGTAATCTTTGGGATAATATATACTTCTGTCTTTGGATACTTAGAAACCAACTTCCTGTGTTGTTATTTTACATTTCATTTCCTGGAAATTTGAAAGCCAATCTCACAGTATGTGAAAAGGTGACAGTAGTCATATGGGGAAGTATATCGCTAGTTATGAGACTGGCCATTCTATCCTAGCACTTCGTTTCTGAAATAAACTTGCATCTTCAGGTGAGTTGTTTTATATGTATTCGGCAGCTTCACAGTCATTCTTAAATACACCACCTCAAATATTTAAAAAGCAGGACAGAACTTGACATGGAAAACATTGCGTGCTCCCCGTAAAAAAGTAAAAAAACTTTTAAAATATTGATATGAATACATTGGGTTGTAACCAATGCTAGTCCTACTCAAAGTAGAATCATTGATGACCATAGGCCAATTGTAAAGGTAAAGGGACCCCTGACCATTAGGTCCAGTCGTGACTGACTCTGGGGTTGTGGCGCTCATCTCACATTATTGGCCAAGGGAGCCGGCGTACAGCTTCCGGGTCATGTGACTAGCATGACTAAGCCGCTTCTGGCGAACCAAAGCAGCGCACAGAAACGCCGTTTACCTTCCCACCGGAGTGGTACCTATTTATCTACTTGCACTTTGATGTTCTTTCGAACTGCTAGATTGGCAGGAGCAGGGACTGAGCAACAGGAGCTCACCCCGTCGTGGAGATTCGAAATTGTAGTAGTAGTTAATTTCTTATACCCCACCCATCAGACTGGGTTACCCCAGCCACCCTCGGCATTTTCCAACAAAAATATAGAGGGAAACAAACAAACAAACAAACATCAAAAGCTTCCTGAAACAGAACTGCTTTCAGATGTCTATGAAAAGTTATATAGTTGTTTATCTTTTTGACATCTGACGGGGAGGGCATTCCACAGGGAGGGCACCACTGCTAAAAAGGCCCTCTGTCTGGTCCCCTGTCACCTCACTTCTGACAATGAGGAACCACCAGAAGGTCCTCAGTGCTGGACCTCAGTGATGGGGTGGGGGGGAGATGCTTCTTCAGGCATACAGGGCCAAAGCCGTTTAGGGCTTTAAAGGTCAACACCAACACTTTGAATTGTACTCAGAAACGTACTGGGAGCCAATGTAGATCTTTTAGGACCAGTGTTATGTGGTTCCGGCGTCCACTTCCAGTCACCAGTCTAGCTGCCGCATTCTGGATTAGTTGTAGTTTCCAAGTCACCTTCAAAGGTAGCTCTATATAGAGCGCATCATTTCCATGAGTCTACTCCGAGTATAATTTAGCTGGATACAGTCTATTGTCTGCTATACTGGATCATTGTGCTTTTATCATGCCAGCTTAGCTTTTTTTGGCAGACGTAAGCCTATCTGAACCCAGTGTTTGTGGTTGAAATATATTGTTTGCATTAACACAACATGAGGCGAGGTGTTTGTTTTTTTTGTTAGCAGAAACCTGGATGCTCTCTGCCCTCCTCTCCTGTGAGTCTTAGCACCAGCTATGCCTATCATTCAAGGCATTGCAGGACAGACATTACCTGAGATTCGTGCCCTTTGGGCTGTATAAAAATAGGATTATGGAACATCTGGCAGCACAGTAGGAATATTTCACGCTTTAGTATAAAAATAAAACCACAGAAGAGCACAAGGAAAGCGTTGCAGGCAAGAAATTATCCTTTCTTTATCTCCCCAGCATCCATCAAGCAGCAGCAACCGAGAAGGTGGAAAGCAAGGAGATGAAAAGGAAATGAAAGGGAGGAGGGGGAGAAAGTTGGGTGAGAATTAAAACAAGCTTCATGTCATTAGCACTTGCAGATTTCCCCCGCCTTAACTAGCATTAGCAAAGGCTGACATCTTTCAACCTTGGGGGCAATGAAGAGTCAAGAAGAAGAGTGCAAGTTTCTTGCCACTTTTTCTTTTTAATAGCGTCTCGTTCATCTTTATAGTCACAAATCTACCCACTTTCTTAGAGGGGGAAATAGGTCTCTGGTTGACTCTCCAGACTTGGGCAGGTGTTGTGTTGACAATAGCCACATGCATCATCCAAACACTCTTAACAACAGCACTGTGCTGCTTCAGTAGCAGGGATGTGTTCCTCTTGCATTCAACGAATTCTGTTATGGTTTGTTTACATACAGCTATGGTTTAGTTACATACAGAATGCGGCAGCTAGACTGGTGACTGGGGGCGGCCGCCGAGACCACATAACTCCGGTCTTAAAAGACCTACATTGGCTCCCAGTACGGTTCCGAGCACAGTTCAAAGTGTTGGTGTTGACCTTTAAAGCCCTAAACGGCCTCGGCCCAGTATACCTGAAGGAGCGTCTCCACCCCTATCGTTCTGCCCGGACGCTGAGGTCCAACGCCAAGTGCCTTCTGGTGGTTCCCTCATTGCGAGAAGCAAAGCTACAGGGAACCAGGCAGAGGGCCTTGTCGGTAGTGGCGCCCGCCCTGTGGAACGCCCTCCCATCAGATGTCAAAGCGATAAACAACTACCTGACATTCAGAAGACGTCTGAAGGCAGCCCTGTTCAGGGAAGTTTTTAATGTGTGACATTTTAGTGTATTTTGGTCTCTGTGGAAGCCGCCCAGAGTGGCTGGGGAAACCCAGCCAGATGGGCGGGGTACAAATAATAAATTATTATTATTATTATTACTGCTTTTGGGCCTAAAGGGCCCCAAACCAATGGACAGGTTATTAATACAAAAGGAAGATACAGTCATACCTCGGGTTACAGACGCTTCAGGTTGTGTTTTTTCGGGTTGCAGACCGCCGAAACCCAGAAGTACTGGAACGGGTTACTTCCGGGTTTCAGCGGTCGCGCATGTGCAGAAGTGCTAAATTGCGCTTTGCACATGTGCAGACTCACTGAATCGCAACCCGCATGTGTGCAGACACACCGCTGCAGGTTGCGAACACTGCGGGTTGCGAATGTGCATCCTGCATGGATCACGTTCACAACCCGAGCATCCACTGTACAGCAAAATTTCAAGCAAAATCACAACATACCAACCAATCACACTGAATATGGATTTGGGTCTTAGCTAGATCAAATGGGAACGATATTTTTCAACAGCCCTAATGTCCCCTGCAAAATAAAAGAAAAAGAAAAATGCATTTTCAACCGAAAACCAGCCTCAAAGGCTGTATTTTAGAGCAGAAAGGCAGATAAATCCCAAGGCAAGAAGGCTGATGGATCCTGCCCCCTCTTGGATATTTGGCCAAAATTGCTTTTTCCCTGAATTGCCTTTCCATCAGGAGAAGAAGTAGAGCCCCCTCTCTCCATCTTTTCTCTTGTGGGCAATTTTAAGAGGGAGGAGAAAGGTCTTAAGTAGACTGTCTCTACCACCACCAGACACTCACCAACACCATTTCCCTCCTGATATTGACAACTTCCCAAAGCTGATTTTCTGATTTTTCACATTATGAAGTGAAAATGGAAATCTCTTTAGAATGAAATCACAAAGCTCTAATCACTAATCCAGAACTCTGTCACAATTCCTGTGGTAGTTAATATGTCTTTTATCTCAGGAAAATAATAATGCCTTCCCCATATTTTAAGCTTCCAACAGTGACATCTCTTTAACGCTGCAATTAATTCATGCTGGGGCATTCGGCAGAGTTATCTCATAGATGTATTATGGCCAGGCTTGGCAAAGTGTCAGTGGGGTTCAGTAAGGCTGTAGCTCAGTGGCAGAGCTTTGTTGACAGAAGGTCCCAGGTTCAGTCCCCAGCATCTCCTGAAAGGACTAGGAGACACTCCTGTCAGTATAGGCCAAGACTACAACTCCCATCATCTAGCAGGCAGGACCAGTGGTCAGGGATGATGGGAGATGTAGTCCAAAAACAGCTGAAATTTGCAAAACGCTGGTGTAGACAATACTGTACAAGATGGACCAATGGTCTGACTCAGTATAACACAGCTTCCTATACAGTGGTACCTCGGGTTAAGAACTTAATTCGTTCTGGAGGTCCGTTCTTAAGCTGAAACTGTTCTTAACCTGAGGTACCACGCTAGCTAATGGGGCCTCACGCTGCCACCGTGCCGCCACCATGCGATTTCTGTTCTCATCCTGAAGCAAAGTTCTTAACCCGAGGTACTATTTCTGGGTTAGCGGAGTCTGTAACCTGAAGCGTCTGTAACCCGAAGTACCACTGTATTCCTATTTTAAAACAGGGATGGAAAGACACCCATTTTCTTTGGAAGTAAAATTCTTCTGTTAGCATACTATTTTTCTCCTACTTTGTTGTGTTTTGTATGGTTTTAAAAAAATCTTTACAGTGATTTAATATATTGGTTGAGTCAATAGCACCCATTAAGGCAGCCGGTTTCTTTCAAAGTAAAACCTTTCTGTTAGCATAGTATTTTTCTTCTTCACTACTTTGGTGCAATTTGCTATGATTTTAAGAATCGTTACAGTGGTTTAATCTATTGGTGGTGAGTCAAGGCAATATGCTTTGGGCAACTCATTATTTCTCAGAGTCAGTTACAACCCCTGTTGTCAGTAAAATAGAATAACAAATGGCCTATGTCTAAAGATTCATGTGAGGATAAATTGTGATTGGTAGAATTCACACTTTCCAGAGCCATGATTCCATCTAGCCCAACACCACAACTATTTTTATTCCCTCACTCTTTTACTTGTAACTTTGTCCAAAACATTTTCTGCATAAGAACTGGCATTTTCCATGAGGGAGAATTTTTTAACAGGGTTGGAAATTGGTACAAATGTCAGGTCTGTGACTTGGACAGCCATATTGGTCTGGAAGTTGGCATGTCAACAGCACCAAAGGGGGCTCTGTCTAGCTTTTTCTTCCGTAGGGTTGGACAGCTTCCCATTCCATCTTCCTTCTGAAGTAGGAACTTCCCTGCTCCTGACATATGAGAGCTGTATAGTTACCTCAATTCCTTGGACACTTGATGAAGAATATTTGGGACTTCTGCGTATTTCTTCTACGAATAGCAGTCACAGGGCTGGCAGGCTCAGTTTGGGTTGAAATTCTTGCATGGGAGGTAAAGAGGCTTTAACCTTTTGCCCTCCTCTGTGTCTCATTCCACCTTCTGCCTACTCTTGAGGAGGGAGCTGCCATGGAAGTTAATGGGATTTCCCCAGTGCAGTGATCTCTTAATAATGGCAATGGTGCCCACCTGTGAGGTGCTGGAACTGAGTTCTGGTGAGTTCCATCTGAAAAAAAGCCCTGCTAATACAAACATTTCATATTGTCAGGGAAGCCAAGTTACAGGGAACCAGGCAGAAGGCCTTCTCAGTAGGGGCACCCGCCCTGTGGAACACCCTCCCACCAGATGTCAAAGAGAAGAACAACTACCAGACTTTTAGAAGACATCTGAAGGCAGCCCTGTTTAGGGAAGCTTTTAATGTTTAGCAGACCACTGTATTTTAATACTTTGTTGGAAGAGACCCAGCCAGATGGGCGGGGTATAAATAAATAAATTAATAATAATAATAATAATAATAATAATAATAATAATAATAATAAATCAGTTGAGAGTCAGATGACTAGAGACTGCCTTTGAAGGGGTTGGGGAACCTGTGACCCTCTAGATGACCTTGGACTACAATTTTCATTGGTCTTGACTTTGGACAAAGTTGGTTGGAACAGTTACTTAGTCTGGGATAGCTTCTCTCCCTGATTGGACAGGCAGTGTCCACACTGAATATCTTACATGGAATGAGGGGCCAACTCTCTCACACCAGACAGGCCCTGCCTCACATCCTTGACGCTCGGGGTTCTAAGTCAACCCATTAAGAGCTCAGTTTTCCTAGCTACCTTAGCATTTTTCTTCATTTCCTACCATTTATTTATTTATTTTCACAGTGCCTTTCTTCTGCCAATGTATGATCACAGGCCATACCAATGAGATGAGAAGGTTTGTATTCCAAAGAAGATTCCCACCATCTCCCTCCCTCCCTCCCTCTCTCTCTATCTAATCATAGTTCTTTATTCTATTTTTCATTAATTCCTATTAAAACTGAGACACTCTTTCCCCCATGGTAGGTGTTAATTTTGTCATGCTGAGTTGTTTTGCGACCTATATTTTAACAAAACATTCAGCTGGATCTGAAACAAGCCGTTTGTCAGTACCTTTGACAGAAACTCAGGCCGTGCCCTCTGACGAAAACAGCCTGACAAAATTGCATAGTAGAGGGGATGGGCAGCGACAGCCATTGGCCCGAAAACACCATCCACCCAGTCTTTATATGAATGCATGTTTTTAGCTTGTGCTCAGCTAATTCCTATCCAATTCCTAACTTGGTCCTTGGTTCTTTGCAAAATTACTGCTTTTAGGAAAACACAAACGTTAATCTGCAAAACCCAAATCATCGTTTGACTCGAGCGGAGGCTATTATGCCTCTGTATGGATAGTTTGTCAAGGGACAGTAAGCAAATGTGTGCAGACAATATAAAAATGAGAAAAGCTGTGCCAGCTCTGGATTTTCTTTCTCTTTCTTCTCTCTGCTTGT
This sequence comes from Podarcis pityusensis, assembly GCF_964106645.2. Taxonomy (NCBI): domain Eukaryota; kingdom Metazoa; phylum Chordata; class Lepidosauria; order Squamata; family Lacertidae; genus Podarcis; species Podarcis pityusensis. The sequence goes on along the minus strand of NC_138039.1, from coordinate 41,551,628 downwards.
TCTGTTTTTTAAGGAAGTTACTTATTCAGGGCGAAACCGTGCAATGATTCCAGTAATGATGTCAGTTACTCATTAAACGTTATTCTCCACTGGTTTGCAGATTTTGTCTTCCTCTGGCCCCCTGTGTACAATGGAAGCATGCAATGTGGAGAATGGCCATGTTTTCTTCCTTCCTTTTCTGCGGACTCGCAGTGTGCAAACCAGAGGAGAACCTTTGCCTTTCTCTTGGCTCATAAAGAAGCGTGCACAGCCAGCCACCTTAACTTGGGTGGGAGTGGAGTGGAGATTTGACAGGAGATGTAGAAAGAGTACAGAAAGAGCCTTTCCCGACTCCCCTCGCCCTCCCCAGTCCAGTAATTGCCTTTGCTGTTCTGCATCCTGTCATTCATCCCCAACAGAACGGAAAGAGAACACCTGTTGAGTTCCTAATGAGCAGAAGTTAAATTGCCAGTGCTTGTGAATTAAGAGCTTTGGGACTGTTTGGCAATTTTACAGGCACCTAAACGCGGGTGGCTATGTGGGTTAAACCACAGAGCCTAGGACTTGCCGATCAGAAGGTCAGCGGTTCGAATCCCCATGATGGGGTGAGCTCCCGTTGCTCGGTCCCTGCTCCTGCCAACCTAGCAGTTCAAAAGCACGTCAAAGTGCAAGTAGATAAATAGGTACCGCTCCAGCGGGAAGGTAAACGGCGCTTCCGTGCACAGCTCTGGTTCGCCAGAAGTGGTTTAGTCATGCTGGCGACATGACCTGGAAGCTGGACGCCGGCTCCCTCAGCCAATAAAGCGAGATGAGCGCTGCAACCCCAGAGTTGGTCATGACTGGACCTAATGGTCAGGGGTCCCTTTACCTTTAAATGCTTTGATCTATTCTGCCTCACCCCCAAACCTTGGATTCAGGGATGGTGCCAGATTTCATGGGGGGCTCCATATGATACCACTGATAGGCCTCACACCTATAACATAGACACACACTGTGCATCAGATATAGACACATTTTCCCTGATTGCATAGTGATGGTAGCAGCAACACCACTTAGCTCTCTTCCTCTGAAGACCTGTTTTCATTAGGACAGGGGTGAAGACCCCATGACCTTTGTCCCTAGCTCCCATTAGCACCAGCCAGCATGCCCAATGGTCAGGGATGATAGGAGCTTTAGCCCCAACATCAGGAAGGCCACAGGTTGCCTACCCCATCATTAGAGTTTCAGCGGTTTGGTTACAGAACTGCTGGGCATGTGGTTGGTGGCTTTCTCCACCCCTCTTCCCTGATTACAAAGCAGACCATACAAGACAGGCGCTCCTCTGAAACATCAGATTCAATGGACCAGTTCTTAGTTCATAACCTGAAGACTTCTGTCCACAATAGAATGACTGATTCATTCTAAATGCATTGCTCTAGTGGTGGCCATTCATTCAGCGGTCTTGAGGAATCGCCCACCATCCATAACTAATAATAATAATAATAATGAATAATTTTATTTATACCCCGCCCTCCCTGGCCAGAGCCGGGCTCAGGGTGGCTAACACCAATAAAATTACAGTGGTAGCTCGGGTTACATATGCTTCAGGTTACAGACTCCACTAACCCAGAAATATTACCTCGGGTTAAGAACTTTGCTTCAGGATGAGAACAGAAATCGTGCTCCGGCGGCGCGGCAGCAGTAGGAGGCCTCATTAACTAAAGCGGTGCTTCAGGTTAAGTACAATTTCAGGTTGAGAACGGACTTCCGGAACGAATTAAGTACTTAACCCGAGGTACCACTGTACAGTAAAAACATAATAGGGGGGAAAACACAATTTAAAATACAGGTTAGAATGCAATTTAAAATGCAGCCTCGTTTTTAAAGTAGCCCATAGATCAAAACCAAAAGTGGAGGGAAACATAAGGGTCAGACTGAGTCCAAACCAAAGGCCAGGCAGAACAGCTCTGTCTTGCAGGCCCTGCGGGAAGATGTCAAGTCCCGCAGGGCCCTAGTCTCTTGTGACAGAGCATTCCACCAAGTCGGGGCCAGTACTGAAAAGGCCCTGGCCCTAGTTGCGACCAATCTAACCACCTTGCGACCTGGGACCTCGAAAATGTTGTCATTTGTGGACCTTAAGGTCCTCCACACGCATACCAGGAGGTTTGTTTTCATCCAAATAAGATGACTACTTTTTGCCACGGTCCTGAATGCTTCAGGCGTCTGGAGGATGAAATTTGTAAAAGTTTGTGTTTTGCTTTTCAGGAGTCAACAAGGTAGAGTTGCAAAACAGTGATCTTGGTTGTTAATCCCTATCAGGCTCATGAGTCACTGAACAGCTGGCAATTCATGATAATGCTCAGCCCTATGGTGTGTCTGTGTGTGTGTGAGAGAGAGAGCCTATCTGTTGCTCTCAGCTGCTCTTCTTCCAAATATACTTCATTTCTGAGCATGGACCTTAAGCATGCTGAATGGAGCCCAGCTCTTTGCTGGCAATTGAAGGAAATGAAATGCCTTCTGGTAAACAATAGCTTGTTCTCTGGCACAACACTTTCAGATTTACTGGGTGATGTTTAAGTTTTTGTGTCTGGGTCTTAGTGGCACTGTGGGTTTGATACTTTGCTGTTTTGGATTTGCAAAAAAAAGGAAAGAAAGATGACGAGGCCATACATTATATGTATTTGCCTTTCCCCCCAATAATTTTGATCCCTTCCCAATTTAGCTATACAGTGGTACCTCGGGTAAAGAACTTAATTTGTTCTGGAGGTCCGTTCTTATTTATTTTTTTTTAATAATTTTTTTATTAGGTTTTCCACAATTATAACAAATATCACATAACGAAATAACAAACAAAAACAAAGACAAAAGACAAAAGAATACATCAAAAAAGAAAACAATAGACAAATAAACAATAAAAACAAACTTATTTCTTTAAAAATCCAACCTTATAAACATATTATTGACTTCCCCTAGTCCCTCCCTTCTGAGTTTCCTTGTATCTGGATGTAACAGCTTTCCAATATCATTATTAAGCAAATATATTTCCAATTGTAATCTAACTTATTCACTTTTCTTACTGTTGTAAATCCCACTTATTTAGTTAAATACTAATTTGATCCTAGGCCTATTTGGTACTTTCATGTAATTTCTAATTTTTTATATTACAATATTTATTCAAATAGTCCTTAAATTTCTTCCAATCTTCTTGGTTGCGGATTCTTCCAGTCAGGTCAGCTAGCTCCGAAATGTCCACCATCTTCATCTGCCAAACTTCCACTGGAGGTCCATTCTTAACCTGAAACTGTTCTTAACCTGAGGTACCACTTTAGCTGATGGGGCCTCCTGCTGCCGCCATGCCGCCGGAGCACAATTTCTGTTCTCATCCTGAAGCAAAGTTCTTAACCCGAGGTGCTATTTCTGGGTTAGCGGAGTTTGTAACCTGAAGCGTCTATAACCTGAAGCGTCTGTAACCTGAGATACCACTGTATAAACATTTCTAAAAACTGTAGGACTGGAGAATGCTCAGGTGCTCAGGTCCTGCTTTTGGGTTTCACATGCATGTCTGGTGGGTAGATGGACCATTGGCTTAATCCAGCAGGCTGCTTCATGTTCTTAACATAAGAACCTAGCATAGATCAATCTCGTAACCCATCTATTTCAGTATCCTGCTCTCACAGTGGCCAACCAGACGCCTGTGGGTAGCCTGCAACAACACTCACCTCTCTTGTGATTTTCCCGCAACTGGTATTCAGAAGTGTATTTCCTCTGACAGTGGAAGTAGAATACAGTGGTACCTACTTAATTCGTTCCGGAGGTCCGTACTTAACCTGAAACTGTTCTTCTTCTTTTTTTTAATGATCTTTATTAAAGTTTCAAAGTGAAGATTACATAAATAAAAAAGAAGAAAAAAAGAAAAATGAAAAAAAATACAAAATACAGAAAAAAGATAAAAAACACTTTAAAAAACCACATCAATCTTTCCATGCCTTACATTTTGTTTCCTTGCTTCCCTGACCTCCTCACACCTCCCTTTTTTGTATTCCAGTTCTATTGGTTAATTCAGCAATTCCTTTCCCTCTTTGTTTTTGTCTTAATCCTTTAACTTAATATATTATAACTTTGGATTTTCACCTGTTAACAATCCATTTTTACATACACCTTTATATCATTGCTGCTAAAGCAACTTAACTTCATTCTGACATCAATCTAACATTCATTAATTTTACAGTATTTCTGTAAATAGTCTTTAAATTTCTTCCAATCTTCTTCCACCGACTCTTCTCCCTGGTCTCGGATTCTGCCAGTCATTTCCGCCAGTTCCATATAGTCCATCACCTTCATCTAACCTGAAACTGTTCTTAACCTGAAGCACCAGTTTAGCTAATGTGGCCTCCTGCTGCTGCCGCGCTGCCGCAGCACGATTTCTGTTCTTATCCTGAAGCAAAGTTCTTAACCCAAGGTACTATTTCTGGGTTAGCGGAGTCTGTAACCTGAAGCGTATGTAACCTGAAGCGTATTTAACCCGAGGTACCACTGTATAGTCATCATGGTTAGTAGCTATTGATAGCCTTATCAACCGTGAATTTGTCTAATCGTCTTTAAAAGCCTCCCAAGTTGGTGGCCATCACTCCCACTTGAGGGATCAAATTCCATAGCTTAACTATGTGTTGTGTAAAGAAGGAATCCCGCAACATTTCAGCTTCCTAGGAGTTCCGCAAGTTCTACTGCTATGAGAGAGGGAGGGGAGAAATCTCCATTCACGTTCTGAATGCCATGCATAATTTTATAAACTTCTGCCGTGCCAACTCCTACTCATCTTTTCTCTAAACTAAAAAGTCCTAAATGCTGCGATCTTTCCCCATCCTTTTGGTTTCCCTTTTCTGAAACTCTTCTCTAACTCTAGGATATCCTTTTTTAGGTGAGGCGAATAGAACTGTACACCATATTCCGAGTGTGATTGCACCAAAGATTTGCGTAACAGCATTATTGCAACTGTGTCTCCAAAAAGGTGTAGGAAATCCACAAACCTTCCCTTTTCCATTTATTTCATGAGTTACTCTTTCCACTGCAGTTCCATTGCCCAGGAGAGATGTGTGTTCATGTATTTTTTTTCTTGTCCTTTTTTTCCATGCTAGATTAATGAATTCAGGCTAAGAAACCAATTTTTTATTTAGCATGTGCTAATTCTGATTTAATTTACCTCCCAGCCAGCATATAATTATTTTCTGGTGATGGTTTAGAGATGCTTGTTCTAAAAAGGCAAGACTTATTTTTTGAAGCCAAGAAGCAGAGGAATCTATAGCTCTAAATAGTGAAGCCTTATCTCAAGCAAACCTGCCTATGTAAGGCAAAACAGAGGCTTGCAGTAATGCAAAACAGGCAATGAATTTTGCTGAATCTTTGGGCAAGAAGTGGGGGAATAAATCTGCATTGTACCTTTTGCTGAAGATGTGCAAAGAATGAGGGTGCTTCTGCTGTTGTTTCCTTAATTATAAATGTTAGGGAATATAATTAACAGGGGAAGTCACAGCAGTATCTTGCTAATTTGGTCCAGACCCAGAAAGGCATTGCAAATTAGGAATAGCATTCACAAATTACAAACAATATTAAATGTATTTCAAATATGTACCGTATATACTCAAGTATAAGCCTAACAGAATATAAGCCTAGGCACCTAATTTTACCACAAAAAACCTGGGGAAATTTATTGACTCGAGTATAAGCCAGTTCACTACACCACAAACCTGGTGGTGGCAGCAGCAGCAGCGGAGGAAGAAGGAGCAGCCTGAAAGGACCCTCATTCGAGTATAAGCCAAGGGGGGCTTTTTCAGCATTAAAAATGTGCTGAAAAAGTCGGCTTATACTTGAGTATATACAGTAATTGGGTTGTATAGGGGGAGGAGGAGAGTTTCCAGTAGGTGTTGCTCTAAAACCTTGTCAATGTAAACTTAAGGAAAGATATGAATTTGCGTTATACTGACGGACCACAGTTTTGCCTCATCATTTGCCTGCTCTGATTATTGTGGTTTCCAGCCCTGCTGCCTAGGAAGCTTTTAACTGGAAATGGTGAGGATCAAACCCACTATCCTAGGCTATACAAGAGCTGTCCATTTCATGCAGGACAGGAGGAAATGCATGCCGGTCAAAAAATATACCTGTAGGGTGTGTTCAACTTCCCTTACACTAGGGGGGCAATGTGCCTTCAAGCCATGAGCCAAGCTTGGTTCACCAGGCCTCCCACGGGGCTGTTTTTCCAAAATCCCATCTACCTGCCCCAACCCTGATGTCATATGTGAGGAGACGCCACCTGTCATCTTCTTCCTCTGTGTCTCAGTGTTGCCCTAGTTGATTTCAGTGTGGGAGAGGATGGTGACAGAACTGGAATTAATTGGCACTGCCTAGCATTGGCTAGGCATCTCTGCCTACTGTTGGGGTTCCCTTCCTTCCACCCTGCCAGCTCCAATGGGCAGCAGCAACCACTGGATCAAAGCAAACTGTGGCTTGTACTAGCACAAGGATGGAAGAATGAGGAAATCCCGACTAAAGAACTGTGGCAAGAAAAATGGATGGACTATGCGGAATTGGCAAAATTGACACACAAATTACGTGACAAGGATAACTGTGACTTTAAAGATGAATGGGAACCTTTTACAAAGTATCTGAAGAAACAACAAAATGAACTGGACTCCTTGGCAGGTTTTGAATAAACATTCACAAATTCTTTATTGGTAATATCTATCTATATATTACCATATTGAGGATTATTACAATTTTATAACATGCAGATAAAACTATGTGTCGAGAAACTAGAGAGAGGAGCTGAGGGAAGTTTTGGGGGCGGGAGGGAGGGTTTTATTTTTTTATTTTGGGGGGGTGGGGATAATGGGGATGATGTATTTTTGTTTAAATTGTTATGCTGGAATTCCTAATAAAAACATTTATAAAACAAACAAACAAAGCAAACTGTAGCTTGGGTTAAACATGGAAGCAGAGGGGGGAATCAGTGTGTATGAAGGACAAAGGAGTCTTCAACACATTCCCGGCAGCAAAACCATGGTTTGCCTGTGATGACAACCATGCAATTCTGAACATATGTATGCAGGGGCAGGATAGGGGCAGGATAGTTCAAGCAGGCAGACATTCGCTTCTATATCAGGCTAAAGTTAAATGGTGTTAGCTATTGGGCATGTCTTGCTTCTAAAATGATGATGCTACCCATCTTGGACAGGGATAGCGAATCGGGGCACTCCAGGTAATACTGGACTCTAACTCCCATCAACCCTCTCCAACATAGAGTTGTAGTCCAATAAACATTTTCATCGATTTTTTAAAAGAATTTTTATTGATTATTTTCACATAACAAATTATTTCAACAATTTCAACATTTATGTTTTTCCCCTCCCACCACCGCAAACCCCCCTCTCTCCCCTACGACTTCCCTCAGCTCCTCTCTCTGATTTATCAACACATATTGTTCTCTGCATATTGTAAAAATGTAAAGATCTCTAAAATATCCATCTATTATGTTAACAAATAAGTTTGTGTATGTTTATTCAAAACCTGCCAAGGAGTCCAATTCATTTTGTTGTTTCTTTAAGTACTTTATAAAGGGTTCCCATTCTTCTTTAAAGAAACAGTTGTTCTTGTCCCATAGTTTATGCATCAGTTTTGCCAGTTCCACATAGTCCATCAATTTTTCTTGCCACTATTCTTTCATTGGGGTGTCTTCATTCTTCCATCCTTGTGCTATTAAGACCCTTGCCGCCGTTGTTGCATACATAAATATATTTTTTGTTTTCCTTGGCAGGTCTTTTCCTACAATCCCTAACAGAAATGCTTCTGGGTGTTTTTTTTTACAAATGTCATTTTAAACATTTTTTTTTCAGTTCATTATATATCATCTCCCATTTTTTTTAACTTCTCTACATTCCCACCACATATGATACAAAGTACCTTCTTTTTCTTTACATTTCCAACATGTATTTGACCTATTTTTACCTATTTTTGTTTATTAGAATTTATATACAACTTAATCATCAAAACCTCAAAGTGGTTTACACAATTCACCCATTAAAATACTAATGAAATCAGATATTGAAAACACGTTAGCCTAAAAAAATTCAAAACAAAACCAGTAGTTTTAAACATATACATTATGAAATGAAATTCCATATTAAAATATGTGTGAAAGGTACATCTCTGGGTAGGCTTGCTTAAACAAAATCGTTTTAATGGGCACTGAAAACAGTACAGCGCAGGTACCTGCCTGGTGTCAATGGGCAAGGAGTTCTAACGTGTAGGTGCAGGATTGATTCATTGTAAGTGTGGAATGAATGTTATGTGGAACTTGTAAAAGTGCCAGTTCCACAACTGGAGAACATCTGGAGAGCCACGTGTTCCTCATCCCTCATCTACGACAAACAAAAGCAAAATAAAGGGACTGTATTTCATTTACAAATCCTGGAAAATTAATTCAAGTGACGCAATGAAATCAGATGTATAACGGAAGGGAGAGAAGAGTCATTAGGCAGTAGTTTGGCATTTACGCAAATAGGAAGTTAATAGAACTACTATATACATGGTTTCTTTCCCCTGTTTCTTAGTCATATATAATCCAAGGCTTAATTAATACATGATTTAAAGAACGTTATGATAATTTTTAATGCTGCAGTCTTGCAATAACTTTCTAGGCACAAGAGAGTTAATTAGATAAGCAGATTTTTCTCAGTTACACTTTAACCTTGATTTAGCATGAGAATGAGACTTCTGTATTGCAGATATTAAAAATGTATCCTCATTACATGGGGGTAGAATGCCCAACCCATCTATATTGTCAAATGGCTTATAGAAAGACCTACAAGCATGGGGGGGGGGGAGAGAGATCTACTTTTAGTGCAGCTTATTCACCCCCAACCCCTTGTCATGCAGAATAGCTTACAGTGGCCTTAATAATTTATTCTATTCAGAGTATAAATTTAAAATTACAATCCTGGATTCTCTGGTTCATACACATCCCGTGCTTTATAAAGCACAGATTTAAATGTTTTAGCAAAATAAATTGCAACTGCATTGAAATACTAAGTTTTCCGCCTGCCGATAGCATCCTGGCTATACACTGAGCGAGATGGTTCAGAAAGCATTTTGAGCAGTCACTTGATATTGTCGTAAGTGTGTTGCAAGTTGTAAATAGTGGCTCGACAATGCATAAAGTTGCCATACAGCGCTCACTGATTGAACACTAGAATGTGCCCATAATAATGTATATTAATTCCACTGAAGTAAATCAGCCTGATCCAGAGCTCCATATGTGCTCTGGTGACAATCTTAACTGCAATGGTAATGTCCTGATGGGATTATTTTACTCTCTTCAATATGGGACAGTCCTTGCAGACAATTTGGAAAATGCAAATCGAGTAAGAACGTGGCAGCCTTTCTAGATCCAGTTATGGATGATATCTAATGTCGGCACTGAGAGAGCTTCATTGTTTCCTGGTAACTTTCCTGGGCCATCTTCAGAATTCTGAGTGGCTGATAATCATCAAATCATAGAATTGTAGAGTTGGAAGGGATCCCATTGGTCATCTATTCCAACCCCCTGCAATGCAGGAATCTCAGCTAAAGCATCCATGACAGATGGCCATCCAACCCCTGCTTAAAAACCTCCAAGCAACATCAGACCTAGTGTTAGATCTTCGGCAGAAGCCTACTATTCCGCTCTTGCCCCTGGGAGGTAGAAAGCTTGTTCACATGTTACACTGAACACAGGTTCAGGGTGTCTCTACAGATGGACAAGTGTTTGTGAGAGAGAGCATATACATTTAGCTTAAGGTAAAGGGACCCCTGACCATTAGGTCCAGTCGTGGCCGACTCTGGGGTTGCGGTGCTCATCTCGCTTTATTGGCCGAGGAAGCCGGTGTACAGCTTCCGGGTCATGTGGCCAGCATGACTAAGCCACTTCTGGTGAACCAGAGCAGTGCATGGAAACGCTGTTTACCTTCCCGCCGGAGCGGTACCTATTTATCTACTTGCACTTTGACGTGCTTTCGAACTGCTAGGTTGGCAGGAGCTAGGACTGAGCAACGGGAGCTCATCCCGTTGCAGGATTCACACCACCGACCTTCTGATCAGCAAGTCCTAGGCTCTGTGGTTTAACCCACAGCGCCACCCGTGTCCCTTTTATACATTTAGCTTACTTTATTACTTATTATAACATTTATACCCCCCCCTTCCTTTCCTCCAACGAAATCGAGCTGGTGCACACATGGTTTTTCCACTTCTCCATTTTTTTATCCTCACAACAACCCTTTGATGATGTAGGTTAGGTTGGGAGACTGTGACCCATGGTCCATGGTCACCCAGTGGGCTTTGTGCCTGAGCAGGTAGTTGAACTCTGCTCTTGCAGGCCCTAGTCCACAACTCTAACCACTATGTCACAGCACAGCAACCCGAGCTTAACTTGCTGTGTACACAGTAGGGCTGGGAGATACCTGGTTTTCAACATCACAATATATCACCAGCTAAACATCAGAATATAGCGATATATCACAATGTCTGAAATAAGGATGGAACTATGTAGAGGCAAACAGTAGGGCTGAATGATACCTGGTTTCCAACTTTGTGATATATCACCAGCTAAACATTGTGATATACTGATATATCACAATGTGTGAAATATGGATGGAGTTATGTAGAGGCATTGGCTGGCTTCACAGTTTTTCCCGTATTGTGATTTTTGCATAGTGTGTGCTTACACACACACACACACACACACACACCATGATTTGCAATATATTGCCAGGTCAATGAAACCAATATCATGAAAGGACTTCAAACTGGTTTGGGATGATGTATTTATATATTGTCCAGCCCTAGTACAGTGGTACCTCTGGTTAAGAACTTAATTCGTTCCAGAGGTCCGTTCTTAACCTGAAACTGTTCTTAACCTGAGGTACCACTTTAGCTAATGGGGCCTCCCACTGTCACTGCGCCGCTGCCGCGCGATTTCTGTACTCATCCTGAAGCAAAGTTCTTAACTCAAGGTACTATTTCTGGGTTAGCAGAGTTTGTAACCTGAAGCGTCTGTAACCTGAAGCGTCTGTAACCTGAGGTACCACTGTACTTATCCACTGTATTGGAGAGCCATTTGTTGGTGTTACCCAATAGAGATAGGTGTTGGGTATCAACCACAAATTTACCAGCTATGGGGCTTTCATAAAGCTTGAGAGGATGTACAAGAAACTCCATCTTTGGAAGCTTTTAAAGAAAGAAAGAAACCTTCGAAATATTTTCATTCCAGGCTGCTCTTTATTAATTGCTGTTGGTATTAATTGCTCTGTTTTAAGGGAGGTGTAATGTAGTTTTAATTGGATTGTGACTTTGTTCAGTTTCATAATGATTATTACTCTGTATATTTATGAAATCTTCTGTGCCCAGAAAGGTGGTCTATAAATCAGGTAATAAGTAGGTAATAAATCAGGAGCGAGTAAACTTTTCTGGCCCAAGGAACACATTCCCTTTGCGTTAATCTTCCTGGGGGGGTCACATGATCTTAGTAGGCAGGGTCAGAGGCAAAAGTGGGCGGGACAACATATGTAAATTTCACCTATGTATAGAAGGCTTGTTTCTACACACAGCCAAACACTCATCTCTGTTCTCCATCTGGGCAAGCAAGAGGCATGATAGGAGAGCAAGGAGATATTCTAGCCAGGGGGAAAAATTAGAGGATGGCGGGAAGTAGAGCCAATGAGGGGTTTGGCCTGGGGAGAATCCCAGGGGCCACATAGAGAGGCCAGGAGGGCCAAATTCAGCCCATGAGCCTGAGGGTTCCCACCACTGAAATAAATCATGGTGGAATGTACAGACTCCTGGGAAAGGGCCTGTACCTGTGGGCGTACAATGCCTCTCCTATGCACTGAGGCTTTCGAAAGCTTGTATTAATACCTGCCAAAAGACCCTAAAGTAAATCATTAAAATATGTAGTTAGGGAATTTGTTTGTTTGTTTTTCTACAGGCCTCTGACTTGCCTTCATTCATTGCTTCCTTGTAATGCTGAATTAGGGCACACTTCACAAGGCCGAAAGAAACCATTGCGAGTCCCAAGTGGTGGGAGAAACATAACATAATTAGAACACCCGTAGCATATAAAAGAGTGTGGCTGCCTTCGCCGTTTATCTAGTTCTGAATAACAATCTGTTAAGAAAGCCACTTTCATTTTTAAATGTGTGTTTCCTGCCTTCCGTGTCAGATAATTTGTTCTTTTGCCTCTCGCGTTCCCTTCGTGCATTTTAAAAACGCTTTAAGAGTGATTATATAGCAGGACGGGTCACATGGTTCCCTTGCACCAGAAAGGTGATCAGTCAGGTCTAAGCGACAGCATAATTACATTCATAGAACCAGATGGTAATATATTTCTCTGCAGAACTCATGAGTCAGTGTCCAGGCTCCTATACAATCATTTAGGGAGCTGTCTGAATATTTTTCAAAGTTTTTTGTTTTTTTAAAGGCACGATGAGTATTTTTCAAATCATCAATAATGTAATTTTGCTTTAGAAAGCAGGCTTTGGGGTAAAGAATTCCAAACCTAATATGGTTGGGTAAAAGGTAAAGGTAAAGGGACCCCTGACCATTAGGTCCAGTCGTGGCCGACTCTGGGGTTGTGGCGCTCATCTTGCTTTATTGGCCGAGGGAGCCGGCGTACAGCTTCCGGGTCATGTGGCCAGCATGACTAAGCCGCTTCTGGCGAACCAGAGCAGCGCACGAAAACACCATTTACCTTCCTTCCAGAGCGGTACCTATTTATCTACTTGCACTTTGATGTGCTTTTGAACTGCTATGTTGGCAGGAGCAGTGACCGAGCAACGGGAGCTCACCCCGTCACAGGGATTCAAATCGCTGAGCTTCTGATCGGCAAGCCCTAGGCTCTGTGGTTTAACCCACAGCACCACCCACGTCCCAATATGGTTGGGTAAGCAGCTGCAATTTCCCCAGTCCATTTTTTCAAGGTAGGGTCTATCAAGGTATGTATGTTGAGAAGGGGGGAGCTGCAATAAAATGTTGCAGCATGTCTCCACTTCCTCCAGGATGCATCCCTGTATAGTTGAGGGAGGGCTCAACTCACCACCTCAACTCACCCCCTCCATGAGGGCTGAAGTAGGTCAATGAGAAGGCCTCCTTCCACTTCTCTACTTTCCTTTTTGTTCCCCCTCAATTGTCACCTCAAAGTGCGGAAAGGACTCTTTTGCCTGAGGTTGTCCCACACCACTTAGCTTTCTTATGGGCTCTGCTGGTCATGACCTCCTCTTTCAGACACCTAGGGTTTTATCCAGTGTTGGACATGGTTAAGAGTATACCTTCTGGCAGTTCCCTCACCACAAGAAGTGAGGTTACAAGGAACCAGGCAGAGGGCCTTCTCAGTAGTGGCACCCACCCTGTGGAACGCCCTCCCACCAGATGTCAAAGAGAACAACAACTACCAGACTTTTAGAAGACATCTGAAGGCAGTCCTGTTTAAGGAAGTTTTTAATGTTTGATGTTTTATTGTGTTTTTAATACTCTGCTTGGAGCCGCCCAGAGTGGCTGGGGTATAAAGAAAGTCTTCTTCTTCTTCTTATCCCCCACAACAACCCTGTGAGGTAGGCTAGTCTGAGAGGCAGTGACCGGCCCAGGGTCACACCCAGTGAGCTTCATGGCTGAGTGGCGAGTTGAACCCTGGTCTCCCAGGTCTAATCCGATACTCTTAGGCACTGTTATGTACTGAAGTTCTCACCCTGGGCCAGCAGGGGGATACTGTAGATAGTTATGCAAATAAGGGATTGAAAGTGACGTTCAGTGATTGGATAGTTTTAGAAAGTTGTTACAGTAACGTTGTACTGGAGCTCTATATAAGCAGGCTGACTGAGCTCCTCAGTTCAGTTCTATCCTGGCATGTGAATAAACAAGAGCTGTTTGAAGAATCACTGTGTCGTCTGATATGTTCACCCACAACTTAACAGGCACCATACCGCAACTGGCTCTCATTGGGTACTGCCCTACCATTCCATTATCCTTATCAAACCAGGCTTTGATTGGGCAGCTCATGAAAGAGAGAACTACCCTCTGCAGTGAAATATATGTGTGGGGCCTATGGAATCCTGCCTCTGTGCTAGCTGGTGTGCCTGCATGGTGTTAACTTAGCATACCAGCGCCTGCGTGTCTCATCTCCTCATCTGAGGCCATTTCCAGTGCCGCCACTCCTGCCACATCCTTTTTACTTGGGGGAAGGAGCAAAAGGGAGAGAGTGAGAGAGCGCGTGTGTTTTAATTCATACTTGCCTTTCTTGCCCAGAAATTGTACTTAACTGTGTTCTAGAAGCAGTTGCCAAGTCCAACATAAGGAAACAGCTGGCAACATTTTCAGAAATTCGGGTTTTATTTTGGGAGCTGGTGAGCTTAAATGCCGCCTTGATGTTAAAAAAGAAAGAAAGACAACAGCTGAAGGCCAATTTCTTCGTTTACTGGGGAAGCGATTGAGATCGAGTTCATCTTCCAAGTATGTAGAGTTTGGTTGGCTGCTTCTTTGCAGTTTGGGATTGTGAATGTCAACAGGAGGAAAGAATGAAGCCAGCTTTGCTTTATATGCCCATATCTTAGACAGGAAAGAGAGAGAGAGAGAGAGAGAGAGAGAGAGAGAGAGAGAGAGAGACTAGCAACCAAATTTGCACCTGAGAATCAAGCTTTTTTCTTTCTTTCACAAAAATGATTTACCACTTGATTGTAAGGAAACCCCTAAGTAGTTTATGGTTTTTTTATTAAAAAAAAATCCAATAAAAGACACTTAAATACCAGTATTTTAAAAAGTTAAAACAGATTAAAATCAACAGAAAAAGGTTAAAATGTATAACTTATACACTTCTGAATAGACTTGCCCAAACAAAAACGTTCTAAGTGGGCACCAGAAAGAGTACAGCAAGGACACCTGCCTAGTGTCAAGTAGCAGAGAGTTCCAAAGTGTAGGTGCCGTTAGGCACTAGGCTTAACATTTGTGGGACTGAGACAAAAGAAGTTGATAAAATACAAACTAGTTAGGTCCCTAGGAACACAGGAAGCTGCCTTATACCGAACCAGAACATAGGCCCATCTAATAATAATAATAAATTTTATTTATATCCTGCCCTCCCCAGCCGAAGCCAGGCTCAGGGCGGCTGACAACAATAAAATAGTACAACATTCTAAAATCATTTCATTATAAAATTAATTCAACTCAAATTGATGGCAACCATTAGGCTAAAGTTCTGTGAAGATTGCCAAAGGACCCTGACCAAAGGGCTGGTGGAACAGCTCTGTCTTGCAGGCCCTGCGGAAAGATGTCGTCCCACAGGGCCCCAGTCTCTTGTGACAGAGCGTTCCACCAGATTGGAGCCACAGCCGAAAAAGCCCTGGCTCTGGTTGAGGCCAGCCTAACCTCCCTGTGGCCTGGGACCTCCAAGATGTTTTTGTTTGAAGATCGTAAGTTCCTCTGTGGGACATACCAGGAGAGGCGGTCCCGTAGGTACGAGGTTCCTAGGCCGTATAGGGCTTTAAAGGTTAAAACCAGCACCTTAAACCTGATCCTGTACTCCACCGGGAGCCAGTGCAGCTGGTATAGCACTGGTTGAATGTGATCCCACGGCGAGGACCCCGTAAGGAGTCTTGCCGCAGCATTCTGCACCAGCTGGAGTTTCTGGGTCAGTCTCAAGGGCAGCCCCACGTAGAGCGAGTTACAATAATCCAGTCTGGAGGTGACCGTCGCGTGGATCACAGTGGCTAGGTCAGGGCGAGAGAGGTAAGAAGCCAACTGCTTAGCTTGGCGGAGATGGAAAAATGCCGCCTTTGTTATAGCTGCAATCTGCGCCTCCATGGAAAGGGAGGTGTCGAAGATTACACCCAAACTCTTAACGGACAGTGCTGGCACTAATTGCACCCCTGCAAATCTAGTTCAGTATTGTTTGCACTGATTGGCGGTGGCTTCCCAGATTCCCCTATTTGGAGATGTCAGGGTTTGAACTTGGGGCGTTCTGCATGCCAGTCAGCTGATCTACCACTGGGCTATGACCTTTCTTCATTTGCTCCCCTCACTCTATTGGAGTTTTATTTCTGCCAACTGACTTGGGGGCTTAGTGGGAGAAGGCAAGGAATAATTAAAATAAATAAAATAAATAAGTTAAGGGTTGAACAGCCCCCTTAGCTTTCATGCATTTCTGCATTTCCACTGGAAATAATCATCAGCTCTTTTACATGCTCAAAGAAGGTCTCAGGAGCACTCGTAACTCTTGGTTCTTCCTTTAAAAGAATGTTTTCGGTTCAGGTTTGCCCCCTTCCCCACCCTGTTCCAGGCTGACTCCTTTGTGGTACGTGCTGCTGCTTCTCTTTTTGATAAGTCGGCAGCTGTGGCTAAAGCAAAAGCAAACTGCATTTGGCACGACTGCCAAGCTGGGCCCGACGGAAAGATAATGACACCTCCTCTTCAGCGGCCATCTCTACAGATCGGCATCGCCTCCTCCTCGCCAAAAGCCAAAAGCGAGGGGTTTTGCTCCATGCTGGTTTGGATTTTTATGAGGAGAAGAAAATGATTTAAGTCCATGACATGTTTAGAAACCCACACACAGCTCATCACACAGAACATCCACAATAATATTACCCGATTAAAGAGCTGGCAAGCACTGAATGAGCATTCTTTCCTACACACACACACTTCAGTGGGATGTTTTATGTGAGAGCCTGCTGTTAGACTCCATTAAGCTGTGGGCTTTTTTTTATAATTTGGAGATACATGCAATATGCTTTGGTGGAGAAGAAAGAGGATGTGGCAGCTCTAATGGACGTGCCGCTTTAAACCGTCACATCTTCCCTAGTCATGGGAACTGTAGTATATTAAGGGTGCCGAGAGTTGTTAGCAACACCCCCCCCCCCCCGAGAGCTACAATTCCCAGAACTCCCGGAAAAGAGAAGTGTTAAACCACTCTGACAATTGGGTGAAACATACAGTGGTACCTCAGATTAAGTACTTAATTCGTTCCGGAGGTCCGTTCTTAACCTGAAACTGCTCTTAACCTGAAACACCACTTTAGCTAATGGGGCCTCCTGCTGCTGCCACCGCGCCGCTGGAGCGCGATTTGTGTTCTTATCCTGAAGCAAAGTTCTTAACCTGAAGCACTATTTCTGGGTTAGCAGAGTCTGTAACCTGAAGCGTATGTAACCCGAGGTACCACTGTACAGTCATACCTTTCAACTTACGTCACGCGGCGACCCGGAAGTACCGGAAAAGGTTACTTCCGGGTTTCGCTGCTCATTCATGCGCAGAAGCACAAAATGATGTCACGCGCATGCACAGAAGCTGCGAATCGCAACCCGCGCGTGCACAGATGCGCCGCTGCGGGTTGCACTCTTTTCATGTTGCGAACGGGCCTCCGGAACAGATCCCGTTCACAACCAGAGGTACCACTGTATATACATTTAAGGGTGGCTGTTGTTTTGCAGTGAAGGATTAGTGCAGTGTTTGTGTTAGCACGTGAGCGGGACAAATGGAAATTAAATGTTTATCTGGTTCTTAAGCCAATATTTTGTGCTGTTTGCCTATCAGCCTTTGGTACTCTTGGACTGAGTACACACAAGGATTGAGGTGCATGCATGCATAAAGGAAGCAAATACATAAACATTACATAGCTCCTGTTTAACTGCATAAGTTCTCTATTTGAAACTGCCTCATGCTGAGCTGGACCCTGATCCACCCAGGCCAGTATTGGATCCAGCAACCATTTCTCCAGGGCTTTCGCATCTTTCCCAGCCCTACATGGAATTTCCGGGGGTGGGCCATCAGATAGCAGAGTACCTGCTCCACTTCTGAGCTGTGGTCTCAACATTATGTATATATTGTCATTGTATATCTGGCAGAAAGAAATGAGAGCATAATATCTCCATACATTTTTAAGTGTGTGGGGGTGTGTATGTTTTCACATGGAAGTGATAAAAGAAAGATGTTCCATTTTACTATTGCATTAAAATATAACTTCTGGGGTATAATCTCATACAGCAATAACGGTTTCATAAATTAGTAACGCACCATTAATGTGCAATGCCCATAATAATTTTGAGCAGTTTTTCCAATTGTGGATAGTTAGTCATTGTATGCTTTTCTGCTAGCATATTTGCAAAGCAAAGCAGGGTCCGGTATGGTTTCAAATTGGATTGGGGACCATGTGTTGATATTCCTGCAAGGGAAGGGGCTAGATGACCCTTGAGATCCCATCCAATTCTATAGTTCTGTGATTCTATTATTCTGTGTCATGTGTCATTGCTTTCAAGTGGGTTTGATAAAACATCATCTGTGGGTTTCAGGTAGTATGTTCCAACAAACCCTGTTCCAGCAACCGGAAACAGAATACACTGATAAAACACGGGGCTGGACATGAAAGCGGTGTGGTGCAGTGGTCAGAGTGTCAGACAAAGACTGGGGAGATTGAAGCTCAAATCCACACTCAGCCATGATAATCTTGCGAAAGTCACCATTGTTCAACTTAACCTGCCTCATTGGGCTGCTGAAAGGATGAAATGGGAAAGAAAAAGTCATGCAAACCACCTGGAGATCCTTGGAGGAAAGAAAGACAGGATTACAGCAGAAGTCCCCATTCTTGAATTTTATGCCCGGTGATTCCTTGTGCATAGAGCCTGTATGCAATGATGTTGATGTAGACTCTTCCTGCATGATCTGGGACCGGAAAAAATTGCAGAATTCCCAGATTGCATGTGTAGCTTTTGTGGGTAAAGTCTTCGGGCACAAAGCATATGGGTGGTTTTTTCCTCTGAGCCAGCAATATTTATTCACATTTCCCCATTAACATGTACATTTTTGTACATGTTGTTCGATAGTAAAATTGCATCAGAAAATTTGGAGGATTGCAACTGTTGAAGAATTATTGTGTGCCTGGTTCAAAGACAACTCACAGCTAACTTTGAGGGGTACCTTTGACAAGAGCAGCATATTAAATTGAGATTGCCTCTCTAAGAACCCTCAAGACTGGGCTTCAAGGGCCTGAAATTGTTCTCATAATACCCAGTTCCCTTCTCTCCCATAGTCCACAAAAGCAGTTTATATTTCATGATATGCAATCATAGCTTTCTTAAGCAGTGGGAGGTTTTTTTTGGCTTTTAAGAAATTGTAAGTGTCTTATGTCCATAGGCAGGGATTGGGGCCAATGAAGCTACATTTTCAGCTTTCTTCTTGAGCCTACAACTCTTGCTTAGGGATGAGCAAATCTGTCCATTTCAGTTTCTCCCGGTTTCTCGTTTCCCCCAACTTAAGTCCTGCTCTCCACATTGCAAACACATGATTGCAAATTCTTTTTTTAAGTCCTCATATCGCCGAAGAATTGATGCTTTTGAATTATGGTGCTGGAGGACACTCTTGAGAGTCCCATGGACTGCAGGAAGATCAAACCTATCCATTCTGAAGGAAATCAGCCCTGAGTGCTCACTGGAAGGACAAATCGTGAAGCTGAGGCTCCAATACTTTGGCCACCTCATGAGAAGAGAAGACTCCCTGGAAAAGACCCTGGTGTTGGGAAAGATGGAGGGCACAAGGAGAAGGGGATGACAGAGGACGAGATGGTTGGATGGTGTTCTCAAAGCTACCAGCATGAGTTTGACCAAACTGCGGGAGGCAGTGGAAGACAGGAGTGCCTGGCGTGTTTTGGTCCATGGGGGTCACGAAGAGTCGGACACGACTAAACGACTAAACAACAACAAATCATTGCAGTGCACATTTATCCTAGTATACACATTTCTGAAAAGTGGTTTTCCCTAAAGGAGGAAAGGGGAAGGGCCATAGCTCAGTGCTAGAGCATCTGCTTTGCATGTAGAAGGTCCCATGTTCAAGATCCAACATCGCCAGATAGAGTCGGGAGAGAGTCCTGCCTGAAATCCTGGACTGCTGCTGCCAGTCAGTGAATACAGTACTGAGCTAGATGGACCAATGCTCTGACTTGGTATGCATAAGGCACCTTGCTGTGTTCCTAAGATAATGCATTTCTGTATGCTTTCTTTCTTTCTTTCTTTCTTTCTTTCTTTCTTTCTTTCTACTAATATGCACATTCTGTATGCACCCTGTACCTAGTACAGTCATACCTCGGAAGTCGAACGCCTTGCGAGACGAACATTTTGGCTTCCAAACGCCGCAAACCTGGAAGTGATTATTCCAGTTTGTGAATGCTCTTTGGAACCTGAACATCCGCCACAGATTCTGATTGGAAGCTACGTGTCAGGGAACTGCCATCAGCTCAGAGGCGGGAGGTGGAAGGGCAGTTGGGTTACAGGGAGCGGCCAAAGATCTTGAGAAGCAGTTCGTCCTCCAGGGAGGAGCGAAGCCACGCCTCCAGTGGGGAAGGGATGCAGGGCTCGGAGGATGCAGGGGAGAGCTGCAGTGCCGAAACTGAGCAAAGCGGGGGGGAGGCAGGTCCCCCTTTGCCCACGCCCTCTCTGCGCAGTAGGCTCACGCGCAGAGAGGGGAGGCGTAGGATGGAGGTCCAAAAACTGCTCTGCTGGGGAAAGTTTAAGGACCGCCCACTCCCAGATTCTGCTAGCGACTGAGCAGACATGGAATTGAGTTGGTCTGCATTGTGAATGTTTTGGACAAATAATAAAGCCTTGAAAAGACCCACGGGGAGTCTTGCCTGTTTGCTCTCGAGCAACCACGCCGGCAATCATAACACTATGCCTTGGTTCCCAAACATTTTGGAAGTCAAATGGACTTCTGGAACAGATTCCGTTCAACTTCCGAGGTATGACTGCATGTGCATTTTGGGGTTGCAAAATTTGGAGAAGTACAAATTTTAAGGGATGACTGTGTTGTGGTTAATGCATTATTTTGGAAAGTGTGAATTTGGTAGGATTACCTTTACATGTGTCACCAGTTGAATTTCTCCCCATCCCTACTGCTTTCCACCTCCCTTTCTGGCCCCCTACACATAAAAATATTTTGGGGGGGCCATATCCTCTGATTTTTAACTCCTCCCTTATTTATCATGAAGTTGACCAAGTTATGTTCTCTTCCCCCAGCCTGTCACATGATGTGTCCTGTTTTCCTACTGCGTTAATACTTCTTCACTACCCCACCTCCCCAACGATTCTACGTAGAATTTGCTTCCTTCAATTGGCCCTTGCTTAAGTTCAGTTTCACCACTCATTTGCCTTCTGCTGTCAAACACACAGCAAGGTTTAGGTTCTTAAATCATCCTGACCTTGTGGCTACTTGCACAGGGCACTTCATTTGCTCCCTAATGATAGAATAACATAATATGATTTCACTAGCAGGGTGATAAACTCCTTTTATGTGTAACGTAATCAGATTCTTCGACCCTCTCTAGAGAGAATTTCTAGATTGGGTATTAAAAACTCACTAGGATTTTAATTTAATACCACATAAAATCTTACTTAGGTTAATCAAATCTTCAGCTCAGTGGGGAAAACCTCCATCTCTGACCATGAAAACTTTTTACAGGTTTAGAAAAACATGCTAAGCAGCTCTGAGATCAAATGAGGAGGAAATAGCTGGGTCTGAATGCTATTTATTTACAGTGGTGCCTCGCAAGACGAAATTAATTCGTTCTGCGAGTTTTTTCATCTTGTGAATTTTTCGTTTTGCGAAGCACGGTGCTATGAGTTGCTCCTCGAAGTCAAGTCGCAACTCCACCTGTTCAAGCAATGCACCCTGGGTATTAACGGTTTTAAGAAAAAGGAAACTAACTTGCAAGACGTTTCCGTCTTGCGAAGCAAGCCCATGGGGAAATTCGTCTTGCGAAGCAACTCAAAAAACGAAAAACTCTTTCATCATGCGAGTTTTTCGTCTTGCGAGGCATTCGTCTTGCGAGGTACCACTGTACTTCAGGGGCTGGCAATGTTCTGCCCAGGAGAACGACCACCAGTTCACCCCATGGCACCTGTGAAAGATCTCAGTAAACATCAATTCAGAAATCCACAATGCATTAGAGACTGTTTGCTCATTCTGCACTCTTCCTGTTTGTACTAGCTGAGTCTCTTGCATTGAACATGCTCCCTGAAACATACCCAATTTCATTGGAAGACAAAAGTGACCACCCATTCACTTTTCCTTTCTGAAGACCAGTTTCTCTCTGTGACTGAGCTTGGCAGTGGCTGATATAGGTGTCTTTATTCCCTTTAATTGAGGGGGGGACGGACTGGGAGTCGTGTCTGCACCATATAGTGCTCCTGTCCCATTTCCTGCTATGTTGTATTTTGTTACACGCACCATACAGCAGCCATCTTGTGCTACAGCAGCCATTTTCTGCCTGGTGCCCACATCGCTTTCTCAAAATTCAGTATGCAGACCCTCCAGGGACAGTCCCAGATCTACAGAAGCTGTCCCAGTTTCTGATTTGATCCTGGAATGTCCTGCTTTTCCTTAGGACATCCCTATTTTCAGTGAAGAAATATTGGAGGGTTTGGTAGGATGCCCTATTTTCACCAGAGAAATGTTGAAGGGCCCACAAATGTTTGCAACCCATAATTATGGTATTTTATTCCTAAATAAAACAGACAAGCCTATCTAGACTTGTAGAAGTTAGCATGTGTTTTAATCTGTTAGCTTAATTATTGGTTTTTGAATTTTTGCCTGTTTTCAGCTGCTGCTTTTTATTACAACATTAATGTTTTGGGTTTTTGTGTAAACCACTTAAAGGTTCTAATTACAATTTTCCCTAGTATAATGCATTTTTGTATGTTATTTTCACTAATATATGCATTTATATGCACATTTTCCCCTAGTATATGCATTTTTATATATGTTACCTGGTTGGAGAGTTACATTGCAAAATTTAAAGAAGTGCAAATTTCAGAGGATGGCTGTGTTTTGGTTTGCATGTTGTTTCAGAAAGTGAAAATTAGGTGGGTTCACTTTGAAATGCAAAGCAAATTTCTCTCCCACCCACCTGCTCCTTGAAAGTTAAAAAGGAAAGCAATAAAAAAGATTAATAGGGATTTTAAAATACTCAGACATACAGGTGACTAAGATGGTGAATAGCAAATAAGATGACCAGAAATTCAAGGTGCCTCCTTGACTTATATATGTCGAGCCTGGGTTTTTGTAACTAGTAGAGCAAATTTTGCAATTGATTGCCTTAAAGGAGAAAACATATGCAATGTGGAATTGACTACAAGTGACTACAGAATGCATGCAAAGAAATCTTCTCCTAAGATGACTATATAAAGAACAAGCAAATACATACAGTGGTACCTCTAGTTGCGAACGGGATCTGTTCCGAAGCGCCGTTTGTAACCTGAAAGGAACGCAACCCGCGTCTGCGCACACGCGGGTCTCGATTCGCCACTTCTGCGCATCTGTGCATGCACGAGCGGCAAAACCCAGAAGTAACCCTTTCCGGTACTTCCGGGTCGCCGTGGGATGCAACCTGAAAAGACATAACCTGAACCGAATGTAACAAGAAGTATGACTGTATGTAACAACAGCAGCTAGGATTCTTTACACAGAGAAGTGGAAGGAAGAAGAAATCCCCCCCCCCACAGAAAAATGGATATATAGAGCTCCAGTACCACGCAACTGTAACAGCTTTCGGTAACTATCCAATTTCTGAACGTCACTTTCAATCCCTTATTTGCATATGTGGACCTGAGTGAAAACTATCTACAGTATCCCCCTGCTGGCCAAGGGTGAAAACTTCAGTACATAACATGAACTTTGCAGAATTTGCAAAGCTGACAGGACTTGCCAATCAGAAGGTCGGCGGTTCGAATCCCCGCCACGGGGTGAGCTCCCGTTGCTCAGTCCCTGCTCCTGCCAACCTAGCAGTTCAAAAGCATGTCAAAGTGCAAGTAGATAAATAGGTACCGCTCCAGAAGCAGCTTAGTCATGCTGGCCACATGACCCAGAAGCTGTACACCGGCTCCCTCAGCCAGTAAAGCGAGATGAGCGCCGCAACCCCAGAGTCGGTCACGACTGGACCTAATGGTCAGGGGTCCCTTTACTTTTACTTTAACGGTGATTGCTTTGTGGAAGAAAGGAAGCCTTTGTGAGTAGGATTTGAACCATGAGCAAACAGAAGGAATTAGAGATTATAGTATTATGGTTACGAAATAAGAGTTAGAAAGTGAGATACAGCAAAGGGGGAGAAATAAAAACACAATGGAAAATTGGGTCGGAAGTCGACAAAAACAAAAGAAAAACTTACTATATATTGAAAGTATATGTTAAATCTTTGGAAATTCAGCAAACTATAACTTTTAAAAAACAGCAAGCAAATATATTATTCTCTTTGTGCAGGCGTACAAATCCTTTGAACTATTTAATCCCTTTCCCCAGAACAATAAAAACCCTTAGTAATGCAATGTAGATTGTGGTGGCTAACCTGTACCCCTCCAATGTTGTTGGACTACAGCTGTCCTGGTGACCATTGGCCATGCTGGGCTGATGAGAGTCAGACTCTGCAGACAATTGGAGGCTAACATCTACTCTAGCTGCATACTCAGAGTTGAAAAGAATCTCCTAAAGGGACAATGGGTTTTTTTTCCAGCTAAATCCTACCCAGAATAGAGCAGACCGACTTATACATGTAATGAACTTAAGCTTGTCATATCCATTCACTTCAATGAGTCTCCTCTGAGCAGGACTGTTGCTGAATCTGTTTCAACATATGTCTTACAATGACAAAGTAAAGCAAGTGAATTCACTTGCCCCACATTTTGCCTGGGATGAGTCAACTGTTATCTCCAGAGATGCAGAAGTTGATTCGGATCACTGGAACACTAATTGTACTGGTGGGCCATATTGCTGCCTTTTGAGCATGAAGATGAACTCGTCCACAAAAATGTTCCCTGGCGGCTGCCTCCTCTTCCTATGCCGTTCCCTGGCAAGATACACCACTCTGCTGATGAAACCAGACCGCAGCTCCTTGTTCATTTGCTTAAATTGCTGTTCGTTGGAGGGCTCTCATCGTCGTACCAGATCCTGCAGAGATTTACATGACCCTCTACACTTGTAGGTATGTCTTCTTGATAGCAAAGCCCTCGAAGCTGCTATGTATATTACAGCATTAAAAGCAATCCAATGTTAAACATAGTTCACTCCCCGACCACCCTGACGCATAAAAGTTTTAAATTGCAGAGTTCTCTTACTGTGATTGTGCAGCTCATCTCTGCTCTTGTCATATCAGATTTTGAGAGCACACATATCATATTGCTTTCATTTTATTTTTTAAAAAAGGTATTAATTTCTTTCTGTGTCTGCGTGAGCATGAGTCAGTGGATCTCTAGGGTTCCAAGTCTGGAGATACCAGAAAATGAACCTGCAAACTTCTGCTTGCAAGGCAGGTGCTCTACCACTGAACCATTATGGTTGCCCCCCATTTTTGTTTTGTTTTTTAACAAATATTTTTATTAAACAATTTCAGCATAACAAATTATCACCCCAAATAATCAACTACATTATTTCCCACCTTTCCCCCCACCCCTCCCTCCCCCCCCACCAAGGACTTCCCTCAGCTCCCCTCTCTGATTTCTTTGTACCTATTGTTCTCTGCATGTTATAAAATTGTACATATCCTTGCCTTATCTATCGTGTTCAACTAATAAATTTGTGGATGTTTATTCAAAACCCGCCAAGGAGTCCAGATCATTTTGTTGCCTTTTAAAGTAATTTGTTAAAAGTTCCCATTCTTCCTTGAAGTCACGATTGTCCTTATCACGCAGTTTGTATGTCAATTTGGCCAATTCCGCGTAGCTCGTCAATTTTTCTTGCCACTGTTCTTTTATTGGGATTTCCTCATTCTTCCATCCTTGTGCTTGTTAACAAGACTCTTGCCCCTATTGTAGCATACATAAGGTTGCCCCCTATTTTTGCAGGTGATTTTTTAAAAAAAGCTATGATAACATGAAGGCATTTTGGAAATCAAGGGAGATAAAAAGGGGTGTGGGTGTAAAATTTAGTAAATTTCTTAACTGCTTTATATTCAAAAGACTCTCAAAGCAATGTACAGAAAATCAAAATCAAATACAGAGTTTCAGAACATTGCACAAAGCAGAGGACAAGTACTATACGAAAGAATATAAAAACTACATACAATACAAAGATCGATTATCAAACAAACAAAAACTCAAATCAATATACAATATAAAAATAAAACGCAGTACAAAGGGATCTCAAAGCAACCTACAAAGTGCAGGTCAAATACAATACAAAACAGAGCTAGCAATATACCAAACTAAACTCAAAGACAACAAAATTAATAATTTCAGAACAGTATACAGAATAAAAATCAAATACAGTACAGTCATACCTCATGTTGCGTCTGCTTCAAGTTATGTGTTTTCGTGTTGCATCTTGTGGCAACCCGGAAGTACCAGAATGGGTTACTTCCAGGTTTCGCTGCTTGTGCATGTGCAGAAGCACTAAATTGTGCTTCGCACATGTGCAGAAGTGCTAAATAGCGCCTTGCGCAGACGTGGCACTTCGGCTTCCATCAGTTCCATGTTACGGACGAGCCTCCGGATTGGATTCTGTCCATAACATGAGGTTCCACTGTACAAACATTGACATTAAAATCCAATATTTTTAAAAATGACGTTATACAATTGAATGAGTAACACTTCCAAAATCCTAACCAATCATTTTGTGAAACAAAGCACAGCTGACGAGATAACAACTCAGGTAACCTTGGAATTGAAGTAGAAATAAACCAGTGATGTATTCACTCTTACTCATACCCAAAGGCAGGTCTGTGCCTCTAAGACTTGCGCTCTGAATAACAGTAAACAACTGTATTCTATCAGTAGAAGCTTTTCTAAGAGTAATCTTTTTCTAATTTGGGGGTGGGGGAATAACAGCTCAGCACCCTTAACAAACTTTTGATCCCAGGATTCTTTTGGGGAATTCCTGACTATTTAAAGTTGTTATGCTATGTTGTTGTTTAGTCCTTTAGTCGCGTACGACTTTTCGTGACCCCATGGACCAGAGCATGCCAGGCACTCCTGTCTTCCACTGCCTCCCGCAGCGTTGTGCTATACCTTTCGATTCATAGTGCAGATGAGGCTATTTTCACTAATGTATGCATATTTGTGCCCATTTCCCCTCAATATACAGTGGTGCCTCGCAAGACGAAATTAATTCGTTCTGCGAGTTTTTTCGTCTTGCGGATTTTTCGTCTTGCGAAGCACGGTTTCCCAAAGTCTTCAAAATCACCAAAGTCTTCAAAAACCTCAAAAAAGGCTACCACACTGCCTGCTATGAGTTGCTCCTCGAAGTCACCCTGGGTATTAACGGTTTTAAGAAAAAGGAAACAAACTTGCAAGACGTTTTCGTTTTTCGTCTTGCGAAGCAAGCCCATAGGGAAATTCGTCTTGCGAAGCAACTCAAAAAACGAAAAACTCTTTCGTCTTGCGAGTTTTTCGTCTTGCGAGGCATTCGTCTTGCGAGGTACCACTGTATGCATTTTTGTATGCGTTGTTTGGTTGGATAACGGCCTGGCAAATTCAGAGAATGTTGAAGGATAATTGTGTTTCATGAAGGCCCACTTTGCCCCATACACACATGCCTGAATCTTGATATCTTCTTTGGAGGCCCGTCTTAGGTTCCCCCGCCTAATAAAGTGAGGTGGACTACTCCTAAGGAGAAGGCCTTTTGAGTGGTGGCACCCTGTTTAGGCAGCAGGTGAAGAGAACCACTGCTCTTTGTATTAGAATCCACTGGTTGCATCGGGTTTTTTGCACCGTTGTCCCCTTGCTCAGCTTCATGGTGGTTTTACCTTTTTAGCTGCAGGGATTTATGCTGATTTTAGCTGGGGAGGGTGGGCGAGTTGCTGGGGTTTTTGCTTTTGTGGTTTATTTCATGTTCGCTTTTATTGTGAATTGTGTTTTATTGTTTATGTGAAATGCCCAGAGAACCCGTCTCACATCCACAGAATGCTCTTCCCCCAAAGAATGCTGGGAACTTTTGTTCATTAAGGGTGCTGGAAACTGGAGCTCTGTGAGGGCTTTCCTAACAGCTCTCCACACCCTGAACCAAGTGCCTTTCCCAAGGTTATCTCGGAGGGAACCATGACTATTAAAGTGGTGTAAGAGTGCTTTAAAAGTGGTGCGGGTACGACCTTGGTTGCATGAGCAGCAACATCTCTCAGCCTGTTTGTAGGCCCCACATAATACGATCATAATTATTTATGTCAAAACATCCTTTTATTAGAATGCGCATGTGGCTTAGTGCATGCTCCTTGCTTTTATTTTTAAAAATGCAAAATGCCAGATCTTTATCCTTGTTTTCTGATATTTGAAGAAAGATTCCCGAAGGAGAACTGAGAGGAATGAAATTTCTCTGAACTTGGAGGCATCTTGGGGATTTTAATGAAATAATTGGTACTTTATTGTCCTTCTCTGTGCTGACCTTTAATTTTTTTGTATATATCTTTTAATGCTCTTTATTAAAACTAACCATGCCGTGCTCTGTTGTTCCTTTCTGGTTGAGTGGTGGTGACTACATGCATCAGGGCACAGTGCCTCTAATCAAAATACTCTGTGGGAAATCAGTAGCCAGTTTCTGTAGTTGGCGTGTGCTTGTTGTGGGTGTTCCTTTCCCTCTTTTAGTGGTTTCATCCAGGGCCGTATTACCCATAGGCACCAGGGGTGCGGGGCACCCGGGCGCCGGGCTCTTAGGGGCACCAGGCTGAGAGTCCAGGGCCTGAGAGTTGAGTCCAAGGAAGAGCCCGCCCGTCGGTCGGAGCGCCATGGCGGGCTCTTTTGCTGCGGGCAGCTCTGCGGCGACCGAGCCAGCGAGACGCTGAGACAGCTGGCTGGCTCCGCCTTGCTGCATGCCTGGGACTAGGCAACTGGGGGGGGGGGCAGGCGGATCTTTGCACCCCGGCGTCGCATATGCTTAAGACAGCCCTGGTTTCATCATTAAACTTCCTTCCAGCCATTGACAAGCCACACTTCCCATGTATGCCTGAAGTTTGAAAACAAGCATCTATTTCATTAATATCCTTCTCTCCTCTCTCTTCAACAGGTTTGCCTGCATCAGAGCTGAGGTCAGCCCGTATGGGAGCATCAACGCCAACCGCTTAAGGATCAGTGGTAAGAGCTAGAGACATATGCCTGGTGCTTTTGGGGGAGTAAAGACACATGCAAAATTTGACGTTTCCCCTTGACAGATGGAGATAGCAGCGCTGATCTGTTGCTAATTAATATTGGTCTGGGCCACCAATATTCTTATTATTTATTCAATTTATATACCACCACACATCCAAAGATCACAGGTTGGTTTACAGTGTAAAAATATTGAAGTTCAGTTGCCCGTTTCCTTACTTAGAAAATATGTCCAAATCTATCAGGATATACCTTGAGTTGGAGGCAAGAAGATAGATCAGGATCTGCTGGCAGGTTTCTGGATGAGTTGCAGTAGTTCCAAGGTGGCCATGTGTCCCGCTGTGCAGAGAGCATTCTCTGTTTGAATGAGTCTTTTGCTTGAAGGGCTCTCTGGTTTGGAGATAAGGAACTCCAAGATGGGATTGCTAGAGGGGCCTTGAAGTTTGTCTTAACTGCTGGTTAGCACCAGATAAGCAGGTTGAGCAGCTTGCCTGGTCACAGTCTTCCCCTCTAGGGTGAGGGGCCTTTTGTTTCTATTTAAATTATAGCAGTAGTTCTGTGCCTGCATATATACCTTTAAATTGGCATGTGCAAAGCAGATGCTAATCAAAAACATATTCTGCACTGCCTTTTTGTTTTGGTGATGCATTCCCCTTTATTCCATGTGTCCACCCTAAGTGTGTAAGTGGTCACCTTAAGTAGATTTAAGGGGGGGGACAACCTCATTTCCAGTTGTTTAAGAGGCAACAACCCCCCTCCCCTTCACACACACACCTGCTGGAATAAAGGGGGGAAATGGAGTGGATTGTTCACTCTCTTATGAGAATCATGATCCATTTTCAGGAGCAGCCAGTGTCATGGTTTGATGCTACAGAGCTGCCCTCCCGACTCTGGCATTACTCCCACTTACCAGGATGGTGCAAGAGTCAGGCAGTAGGGAAGCAGTGAGGTCAGGACTGTACAGGGGCTCCAGCTGAGCCAATCCATTGCTTCCCCTGGTGCATCTGTGCAGCCCCAATGCCACTGCTGTTCTGCCCCATTTCCGCTGCTGATCTGCTGCACCATCCCTCCATGCTGGCCTCTCCTACCCAGGTTAAACCTTAGCAACTCGAAGAAAGGTGGTGGTGGAGGGACCCCTTCTCTTTGAGTCTGCAGATATTAACACGGGATGGGCATTCCAAACAATGGGAAGTTTCCAAGTGAAAACTCGCATGGTACCATTTTGGAAGGACTGTACCATTTTAACTTTTAAAATTAGCCTTTCACCATGTTGAGATCAATGGAGGCTTGTCTCAAAGGCCTCACTCTGCAATCAGCCAGCCCCCACCTGCCTGCCTTCCTACTTACCATCAGTCCTGGGGGGTTGTCAGCTTTCTTTTCCTTAGTCTCAGTGTTGCCTTTGCAGTATTCAGCAGGGAGGAGGATGGGGACAAAACTAGAATGAGTTGGTTCTGCCTCTCAATGGCTCTGGCTTCACCTACTGTTTGGTTTCCCTGCCTTCTGCCACGGCACCCTCAATGGGCACCAGCCACCACACATTGAGTCAACAGTCTCTTAAAAGGGCATTATTTCTTCAGTAACTTGACTGGGGGTTGTGGCACCCACTTCATGCGCTCATAGCAAGACTACATTATTTGTCCATCCCTTCACACTTCACTTCAGCATTTATGTGGCTTTTGAATTCACGCTTCAATATATTTTCTTGACACAAGAGAGGGCTTCAATGGGCATGTGATGAATGTCCGTATTAAATTAATTCTCCCCTTTTAATTAAGTTCATCTAAATTTAATTTTGCAATTTTATTTCAGTAAACCAACCTGACTTCAACTGTTGAATGTGCTTTTTCTACCACTGTTCACTCATAATTGTACCTATGAAAGATTTATGACTTAGGGAGATAATTCTGAACCATTTTGAATGTGCTCGGCATATGCTTCATGGATGGCTAGTAACTCAAGCAATTAGTATCTCAGAGGACTGTTCAATAAGAGTGACTGTACACCAACCTCAAGATTCATTTCAGACCTAGAATCTGCACTTTGGGAAGCAGCTTGCCTCTTCCCCAGGTGCTTTGTATTCTGCTCAATTTGACTCAGGGTCAATTCTGCTTCAAGAAAAACAAACTCTAGTTCCCACCTTGTTCACTAATAAAATAGGTCTCTTTTTTCCCTTTGGACAGAAATGGATGAAATTTGCAGGCATGGTAGCCTCTCCATAGTAGATTAAGCTTATCATTATTATTACAGGAAAATCCATCTAGGAGTTCTTCAGCTGGGTGGCTTTAACATTTTTTTATTTTCTGGCAGAATTGGATTGAATTTTCAGGCATGGTTGTCCTTCTTGAGGCATTGAAGCAAATTACAGAATGATAGCTGCATTTGTTCTTCCCCCAACAGCAATTATAGGTGGTTGTTTTTTAAGGGTGTATTCAAATAAAAATCACTCTACACCGCCCCCCCCTTGTGTTTCATTGGTATGGATATAGCAGGCCTGAGAAAGGAGCGCTTAGGTACAAAACTTCCAAACTTACAGACAGATGGGTTCATAGGAGTCACTTAGTTGATTGGAGGATGTGGGGGGAGGAGTAAAGAATATGCTTTCTCCCTGTGGCTTTTTATGGACACTGGAATGGGTGCAGGTTCAGTAGATGGAACTGCACCCCAAGATCTGAGGATTGCATGGCTTTAGGCACCTGGTGTGGCTGATACCCGATGTAGGAGATGCAGAGGCAGGTAGTTGACGCTGGCAGACATATGGGGACACCAAGATACAGTTTAAGTTAAGGTCCTTTTAAAAATCCAGGACAAAATTAGGGTTGATAAGAAATCTGTCTGAACCCAGGAATCTTAGTAGTTAATCCTCCATACCAACTGCTAAATTGGTTTTTAAAGAACTCTTTTCTGGAACCAAACAATGTATCTTTCATGTACTGTATATACAGATAGATTACCCCCCCTTTCCTTTTCAAGTTCATTTTTGGCCTCTCAAGAAAGCTCTCGTTATTTAGCGACGGGTGAAAGTGTTGTTCTTTCCCAGACTCCTGAATGCCTCTGGATTAAATTAACTGCAGTGCATAAGGCTGAGCAAGTCGACACTTAGAAAAGTTTCGCAAAGAAACTCAAGTGCCTCATTTAATCTCCTATAGAGGGAGGGGGAGGGAAGGGAAGGGAAGTAGCAGTCTTTGGCATGATGAAACACATCTGAGCTTTAATGTGGGAGTCTGGATGAGGCCCAGAGAAGGAAGCACTTGAAAATTGCAAAATGGCACAGTTATGTTGTTGTTTGGTTTTAAGATAGTAACCACGTGAGGGGAATTTATTATTATTATTAGAAAGAATGAATGAAAAGAAAAGAAAGATGCTAACTAGGGAAGGGGTATGTTAAACTTCCAGCATCTTAAGAATGTGTAATGACTGGCTGCCAGTACAGCTGATTCCTGCTGGGTAATGGGGGGTGCCTACCATGTAAATATAAAGGGGGTTATTTAGGAGACCCAGTGAGCTGTGAATTATTGCTTCGGTTGTCACAAAAAGAGGGGAAAATGAGTTGCGAAAAGGAAAGGACGTGTGCTGGGTTCTGAAAAGCTTCACGAGATTTTTTGGGTGATGGGGGTGGTGGGAACTCATATGTACTTTTCCGTGAAAAGAAATATTTGTTTTGTCAGATTGCAGAGCTGCCAGCCCACTGCGATTGCTTTGTAAAATCCATTACGGAAACAAAAGGAATCTATTTTTATGCCACATGCAATGCAGAAATGAGAAGAAAATAGGCTTCCAAGCCCTACTTTCTTATCTTAACTTTTCTAATATTTGCCCACTTGCAAAAGTTAACAACTGGAGCTCCAGTCCCAAGCCAAATCAGTAGTGGGTTATTCTGTCATTAATGGGAGTTGGAGGAGGGTGGATCCTGGATTCTTTTAGAATATGGTGGGTTGGGTCTGCTGCTTCACTGCTGGGTTTTGTTGTTTGAAATTAATGAGTGGTTTCAGAACTTTCTGGAAGTTAACAGTTGGTTCAAAACTAGAATTTAGGTGCACTTGTGATGAGTTTAGATGACCAGCCTTCCCAATAAGAGATGATTCTTCTTAACTGTAGCCATGCCAAGGTAGGAGAACATCAGGTCCCAGGAGTCAGATGTGGCCCTCTAAGCCTTTCCATCTGGCCCCCAGGCAGGAGCAAAACTAGGCTTTCTTTCACCCGGGTCAAAGACTCTGTTCAGCATGCACACCAACAGACGTTTGCATACACATGGAGACTGATGGAATGGGGAAGGCCATTGGGCTCAATCCTGCTCTCCCACTCATTCCTTGGAAGTTGAATGACTAAAGAAGGCTATTGTGTGCCTTTGAAATGTGAAACCTTGTCCTATCTGATTGGTAAAACCTATGTTGGAACTAGTACTTGCTGATATGGTACATTCCTGCTCTTGAGGGTCAAGGCGTAGGCTGCATTGAGGCAACACTTCATTCTGTTTTCCTGATGTTTCCTTGCCTGGCAATTTCCACATTTTGTGTCATCTTTCACACAATGTAAATGCTGCTTCTGGAAACCCAACAGAATATAAAGGGAGTTTAGTGCTCATTTCTGTATCGTTCGCTTCCATTTTTTTAAAAAATCCATTTGCAAACACGTTAAACCTGGAAAATCATAGAGGTTTTGCATTGTAATTTGATATGACAAAATCAGGGGTTGTATTCCGGCATGCAGTTTCCTCCCACCATTGGAACTTTAGCATAACATGGTGGTATATTGATCAAAGAGCCACAGTTAACACAGCACAACACATAAATAAAGTGAAAAGGGAACATTGGGATCTGGGAAAGAAGCACTGGCGTTATAAACAGGAAAACTAATGCTACAGTCCCCATGTCTGAATGCACGCCTAGTCTCCACCTGTGGCAGAATGAGGTGGTCAGAATCCTGAGGCTGTCATACTCATCCTGTCGTTTTGTCCCCATTTTGAACATTTCACAATTTAAACGTTTTTGTTTTTTGTTTTTTAAAGGCATATTGGGCTCATTCCTTGTTGGACTACTTTTATCTTTTGGGGAGAGTTTTTTCATAGAGAGAGTCGTTCAAAGTGTATCCCATAGCCCCAGCTGTATTTGAAGCGGCAAAGCCATTCCATCACCAGATTTCCTGTATCTGTAAACCAGACACAAAATAAGTAGGCTGCCCCCAAAATCTTGATTTATATAATTAGTTCATTACGTGTCTTCCAGTGCAGTCAGTGTTGAAAGGAAGATGGAGAAAAACCCAGTCTACTAGTTAATCCTCCACCTCCTGGGAAATGAATTTGCCTAGCGTGACTTGAAAGGCAGAAATAATAGATTTGCTTAACACTTCTGAAGTCTTTTTGAGGGTG
The DNA here is from genome assembly GCF_964106645.2 of Podarcis pityusensis. Taxonomy (NCBI): domain Eukaryota; kingdom Metazoa; phylum Chordata; class Lepidosauria; order Squamata; family Lacertidae; genus Podarcis; species Podarcis pityusensis. The sequence continues at coordinate 41,517,197 of NC_138039.1, read as the reverse complement.
GGCAGCCAATTCATACACCATGTTAGCTTGCCCCTATAGGGCCACTTGGGTGAACCCCAGACTACATAGTCAACATTCCTCTGCAGCAGTGCATCACAGGAAATCCACCCATTTCTTGGCCCCATTTATAGATCACAAACAGGTGATGTGAATGGAGTGGTCAGTCTGCGGCCCTCTAACTGTTGTTTGTTGACTACTTAGAGTTGGAGGAGATATTCGATTCAATTTGCAATTAAAGGCAAACCTACCTAATTCACAGGGATGCGGGTGGCGCTGTGGGTTAAACCACAGAACCTAGGACTTGTCGATCAGAAGGTCGGCGGTTCGAATCCCCGCAACAGGGTGAGCTCCCGTTGCTCGGTCCCTGCTCCTGCCAAGCTAGCAGTTCGAAAGCACAGCAAAGTGCAAGTAGGTACCGCTCCGGCGGGAAGGTAAACAGCGTTTCCGTGCAATGCTCTGGTTCGCCAGAAGCGGCTTAGTCATGCTGGCCATATGACCCGGAAGCTGTACGCCAGCTCCCTTGGCCAATAAAGCGAGATGAGCGCCGCAAGCCCAGAGTCGGCCACGACTGGACCTAATGGTCAGGGGTCCCTTTACCTTTACCTAATTCACACTTTCCAAAACAACAGGGAAACTGAAACAGTCATCCTCATTTCCCCAAATTTCGCAATGCAGTTCTCTAGTCAAAATGCAACGTACAAAAAAATGCATCATACTAGCAAATATTGCTTTGCAAAAAAAATTGCATTTCAAGCAAAATGCATATTAGACCAGAATTTAGGATGGGGAAAATAGAGACTGGACTTGACAGATTCTCCTGTCCTTGGTCCCATCATCCTTGGCCATGCAAACTGGGGCGAATGAGAGTTGGAGCCCAACAACATCTGGTGGGCCCCAGATTCTCCTCTACTGCCTTTAAAGCTGCTCAGGAAACCTCAGAAACAGTTTGGAAATTGGTGGTTTACACAGTGTCATCAAGCTAAAAACTATTTCTTGTTTTTCAGTGTTTATTGCCCGTTCCCCTGCTAAAAATCCAGCATCACCAATAAAGAATACCAATATATATCTCAGCTCCTTTTTTAAAAATGCCTAATGATCTTCCAAATTTATCTATGAGGATGCATTTGTGGATAAACAAATCTTTCCTTTCATAACCCTTTAGATTTCCCATAATGCAGTCATCTGCCCAGACCTCCTTCTAATGAGCTGAAAACCTCAATAGCGCCTTTTGTTTATAATAAATATTGCCTACTAATGTTACCAGTGCTATTGTGCGATGTCTCAATAGAGGATTATTGCTTTGTGTAATACGTCAGCTTTATGCCTTCTCTTCTTGAGAGTGGAGCTGATACCAAGTGTTTAATCTGCAAATGATGCAATGAATAATGTACCCCAAATATAACATCAGTCTGTTGTCATTAAGGCTCCCAGTGAAGTCCTGGGGCATAAAATGTAGATTCGGCTGATTGATCAGTGCAGTCTTCAACACTGAGGCTTAAGGCTGAACTCTGACTTGTAAGGAAGTATAAAGTAATATTTACAAAATAATATCAATGATAAATCACTATTGGTTATTCATATTTATAACCCTTTCAAGGTGGCATGCACAGTTGTTCCCCTGCCCTTCCGCTGCCATATCTTCACAACAACCTTGTGAAATCGGGTTCTTCCTTAAAGAGGGCACATATTGCAGTGAGACCTGGACAACCGACACCCTGTGTTGTGGGTGGGTTCAACTGGTAAGCCACAACACCCGATTGGTAGGTCCCTTGAAGCTGGGTGCAATCTGGCCAATGGGACGCAGTCCAAACAGTTTGAGGGACCTATTTATGCCCATGCACGTGACCCAGAGCTTCCTCTTTCGGAACACCCGCCCACCTCTCCCTATATTTAGGGCTGTGCGCTTGACCTTGCTATGCCGTCGTGTGTCGTCTGTTGTTGGGACAGGGGCACAGCAGGAATTTTCCCCACTTGGCTGATTGGCTGTTGCCAATTGGGTTTTGCCTGCCGCGTAGCAAATCATCACAACTTGTAAGGTTGCGGATAGGCTCTGGTTCAGGTGATAGGGATGGGAGAATGCTCTCGCCATCCTTATGTGAAGGGTATTCCATTAAAGGAATCCAGGGACTCGATGGTTTGGTCAACCCCTGAGAGGGGGTTGTGCCCGTGCCTGGGTCCAGGATGATATTTGGGTGGCGGAGTTGGCCCATGCCAGGCGTTTCGCCTATCCAGGTGTTCACCCTTGGCTGACCTATGCTGGAACCCTGGGTCAGTGCTACCTGCATGGCAGGGAGCTAGTCGAACCAGAGCCTATGCAACCACTCACTTTCTGTAATCAATAAAGTTGTGGCCTAAATTCTGCCAAAAACCAAACCTAAAATTTGAGTCAAGTGTGACTTTATTTAGGGAGGAGGTTTCTAGGTCTGAACACGCAAATAGGCTAGCTAAGGCCACATACTGAGCATCATGTCTGAGTGCAGATTTGAACCTTGGTCTCCCCTGTACAGTGTTTTTAATTTATACCCTCCCTCTTTCCTCCATAGAACTCAAAGCAGCTCCATGGGATATTGTTATCAAAGGCACCACCAGGTTTGAGAGGGACCTGGACAAAGTATCTCCCCACCCAGACTGACTCCACTAACCCCCTACCCACCAGTCCCCATCAATGCCCAGTGCCTTCATAAGTCATCACAGCATTTATTTTATTTTATTTTTTAAAAATCCTGTTTTATATATGTCTCAATTTTCTCTTACCACCAGCCGTTTTAGAGATTCATTCTTAGGAAAAGAGGTAGTGTATAGATATAAGTATTTTAAGTAAATATAGTACAATAATAATTGAACCAGGTTTCATAGGTATGACTTCATGTGCTTATGTGCTTTGCCATTAAAGCTTAGAAGTTTGGCCCAACTAGAATCAATATCCAGTGCTATTTAAACACTCTAAAAATGATTATGCCATTACCTCTTCCATCCAGTTAATACAAATTATACAGTGATATTAAATTTACTGCAAACAGATCCTTAGCACTTGGATACTTCCAAAGAGAATTATTTTGCAGTTTTAAAACCAGATCTGGTTTTGGAAGGAAGAACAGAAATATGTTATTAAATTCCATTTTATGGTACAATATAATCAGCAAAGCAATTGATATGCTACCTCGTGGCAAGAATTTAAGGAAGAAAAATAATCAGAACACAGCTTAATTGGGGGAAAGCTTGCTCTCCCCTTAAATGAATACTTCAACTTTTTGTTAATGCAGTTTTACAGAGCCAGGGAGTGAATGGAAATTGTCGAACAGCTGCGTAAGAAGCAAGTTACGCTACGACAACACACAAAAACAGAAATTGTTGACATGGCAAGCAGGATTCTGCTCGGAAGAATTGTTTGAATTCGTATTTGTTAGATAATAGCAAAGTTTCTTTTTTACATACTGTAAAAGCTGAGGTTCTGCAGAAACATTATGTGAAACATTTATGGGGAATCCTTGGGCCCTTCTGGGCTACACATTTAAAGCAGTACGATCGACAAGAGAGCAGTGTGTGACTGGGAGCAACTTCTCCTGGGGAAGCGCAACAGGTAACAACAGGTCTGGGTTTCCCTGTCCATTCCTCTCTGCGTGTTCCAGTTACTGTTCAGATGGACTCTGCTTTCTCCGTGGGCATTTTAAAGCAAGCAGAACAGGCTAGTCTCAACATCTGTATGAATTGCCCTCTTCCAGGAGGAAGAATGTAGGGTACACAGGCTGTTCGCTCTCTGAAAACACTGAATATGGGGCCAACTTTGACAGGTGGATAAGGATACCCACCTGCCAACCACCTAGCGCCATTGTGACATAAGGTGGAAACTTCAAAGTGGTTCAATCTCTGTTAAGTTGTGGGTGAACATATCAGATGACACAGCGATTCTTCAAACAGCTCTTGTTTATTCACAGGGCAGAACAGAACTGAACTGAAGGGTATATAGAGCTCCACTAGAATACAACAGTAACCATTTTCTGTAACTATCCAATCACAGAACATCACTTTCAATCCCTTATTTGCATATGTGGACCTGAGTGAAAACTATCTACAGTATTCCCCTGCTGGCCCAGAGTGAGAACTTCAGTACATAACAATCTCCACGCTGTAACCAATGGGGAGCTCCCTAGCGCAGGCAGTCAGAGCTATCAGCAAGCGTTTGCTTGCTGAGGAATAATTGGAAATGCACTTTAGGCCCCTGTTACTTTGCAGCCATGTTCTTGCCTGACCTACAGCTGATGTTGCAGATTGGTGTGGTGTCAGGGAAATTGCCTCAGGTCCAAATAGAACCCCACTTCTGGACCTAATTAGGTCCATGGGCCAGAGGTTCCTCATAGAATCATAGACTCCTGTGAGAGTTGGTCATCTAGTCATGTCCCTGCAATACAGGAATCTTTTGCACAACGCAGGGCTCAAACCCAACACCCTGAGATTAAGAGTCTCGTGCTCTACCGACTGAGCAGATCCACAGCACAAAGTAAATCCCATTGAGTTTAACAGGGTTCACTCCCAGGTGAGTGGGTATAGGATTGCCGCCTGAATCCCTGAATGATTGACGCTTAGATTTCCTTCAAGTGGGAGAAAGGTTTTTGCTATTAGAAACTCAGCGTGCAGTCAAGCAATTGAGCCAGGCAAACTGTATGGATTATTTACGCTGATAAAACTGGAGCAGGAAAAAAAGCAATGAATTCACTAAACACATAAACAGAGCAAACTTGGGCGTATTTATTTTTCCATAGAAATTATTTTTGTTGAGGAGGGAGTCTTGGGGACGGGGAGAGTTTCCCGATAGTGGGATCAGATTGATGGGTGCAGCATGTGTACATGATTTTCCCGTGACTTAAAGAGCAGGGCTAAATTAATATTTGCAGAGATAATATTGAGTTGCATTAGCCGTACCTCTGGCCTATCTTGAAAAGCCCATTAAACCTATATGATTCCATTTTAACTCCGCTGATGGCAGTTGAAGTCTGAACTTGTCTTTTGCTCAGCAGAACAGAACTGTGTTGGTGTGCGCCAAAGAGATCATTATCCCCTTTCAGACAACCAATGTACCGTGAGTGATCTGGGAGATAGATTGCAGCTGTTGGCTGTGTCCCAGAATTCTGCACGTTCAGTAGACTGTGAGTAGGTCCTGGGCAAGTGCAAACTGTTTTGCAACCCGAAATTTTAAAGAGAGCAGGATCTGCAATTATGTAGACAACCCACACATGCTATTTTCTATGCATGAAGGGCTGGTTCACATTTTCCTCTGAATGTTCATAGATCAGGGAGGGAGCCTACTGGTGCACAACCTTGCCTCTCCTCCTTTAAGCACATTCACTTAAATGCCTAAGATGAGCTCTTCTGGGTTTGAGCATATTACACCGATCCTGGTCTGACCGCACTGGCTACTAATTAGTTTCCGGGCCCAATTCAAAGTGCTGGTTTTGACCTATAAAGCCTTAAACGGCTCAGGACCGCAATACCTCAAGGACCACCTCTTTCCATATGAACCTACCCGGACCCTGCGATCACCTTCTGAGGCCCATCTTCATGGGCCCCCTCCTCGAGAGGTCTGGAGGGTGGCAACACGAGAACAGGGCCTTCTCTGCAGCGGCTCCCCCTCTGTGAAATGCTCTCCCTGAGGAAGTTCGCCTGGTACCTTCATTACACACTTTAGGCACCAGGCAAAAATGTTCCTTTTTAACCAGGCCTTTGGTTGACCAAATTGACATCCTATACCCTTTCAAAAGGTGGCTCTTTTTTGGGGGGGGGGTATTGGGTTATTGTTTTTATTTTATATATTGTGATCTTTTCTGTGAACTGCCCTGAGGCCTCCAGGTATAGGGTGGTATAATACAGTGATATCTCGGGTTAAGTACTTAATTCGTTCCAGAGGTCTGTTCTTAACCTGAAACTGTTCTTAACCTGAAACTGTTCTTAACCTGAAGCACTACTTTAGCTAATGGGGCCTCCTGCTGCTGCTGCGCCGCTGGAGCACGATTTCTGTTCTCATCCTGAGGTAAAGTTCTTAACCCAAAGTACTATTTCTCGGTTAGCGGAGTCTGTAACCTGAAGCATCTGTAACCCGAGTTACCACTGTAATAATAATAATAATAATAATAATAATAATAATAATAGAAAGGATGGGAGCATTTTTGTTTTGGGAAGGGAATACTACATATGCTTGTCTTTAAGTGCAAGCTGACCTGATTTTGTCCCTCACCCCTACACTCCACAGACAACTGCCTGCATTGCTGATACCTTTGAGCTCATTGTCCTCGTTCCAACTGAAAGGTTTTTGTTCCTTTGCTCTTCTTATATTCTGCCCCTCATGCCAGATGCATGTCAAACTTTCAGAAACACTTCGGTGTCCACACGTTTAATCCTAACTTTAAAAATGATAGCCTTACCTTGCTTTAAAATATCATTCATATCTCGAAATGAAAATCTTTTAATAGTAGGAGGACTAAAGTGGTGGGATGGTGGGGGGCGGGTTTGAAGAAAAAGGCTTTTTTCAAGATGACCAGAGAGAAATGAGGAAGAGTGGTATAATTAGGCTGTGGTCATGTTCTGGGGAAAATTGGGTTTCCTTGGGTAATATAAATCTCTTTTTTATTATTAATTCATTGTGTATGATTAGAATCAGGTCACGCAAAAGGGCACAGTGTCCTGATCTCTGTCTAAAATGAAGTTCTGGGCTGCACAGAAGAATAAAATAACGTATTTGACTGGGCTGGAGATAACAGAAAGTGCAATACTGCTAATTAGCAGACATGGCAAAGTTGCTTTCTGCCATTTTTAAAGAGTGGGTTCCAAATTTAGCATTCTGCTTTAAGATTTTGAAAATGCCAGATCATTCTATGGTAGTTCTAAGTGAAAGTACCAAGAATTCTAATCCATTAACAAAAAATATGTTGGGAGCCAACCAGAACTTCGTTGGCTGGGTTTTTAAACCTGAAAATAGGAAGTAGGGGAAATTGTATGTCACTTTCAATTACACTTTCCTTTACTTCCTATTCTAAGGTTAAAAAACCCAGCCAACTGTGCACCTCCCTGTCAGTCCAATTCAGTGCCATTGCCTCCCCAACCTGATACATCTGCAGCACTCTCCTTTTTTCCCCTTTTTAAATATGGGTTTGTTGTTGTTTAGTCATTTAGTCATGTCCGACTCTTCGTGACCCCATGGACCAGAGCACGCCAGGCACTCATGTCTTCCACTGCCTCCCGCAGTTTGTCAAACACATGCTGGTAGCTTTGAGAACACTGTCCAACCATCTTGTCCTCTGTCGTCCCCTTCTCCTTGTGCCCTCCATCTTTCCCAACATCAGGTTCTTTTCCAGGGAGTCTTCTCTTCTCATGAGGTGGCCAAAGTATTGGAGCCTCAGCTTCATGATCTGTCCTTCCAGTGAGCATTCAGGGCTGATTTTCCCTGAATCAGTCATGTGGCTTATTCCACCCAATTAAGGATCACAAAGTGAATGTAATGATATCATGACTTCATGTAGACAGACAGGGTTGCATCATATCAGGAAGAGAAACTGAAATTGAGAATTATTTAAATAGATAAGTGTTGTGGTTGTTTGAAGAGCTCCCAAAATATCACTCAAAAAATGGGTTGGGTTTTTTTGGCACTGCTGGGGAAAAAATAAAGTATTTTGTAGGGATGCATGGATCAGTCCATTTCCAGACAGTGTCAATTTGACGTGAATCATAAGTCAGTTCTGTTTTTGAATTAATGGCCCCATCGCATGCCATTTTAAACAGTCATGACTTCCCTCAAAGAATCCTGGGAACTGTGGTTTGTTAAAGGTGGCTGGAGCTGTTGGGAGACCCCTTACAGCAGGCACCCCCAAACTCGGCCCTCCAGATGTTTTGGGACTACAACTCCCATCATCCCTGACCACTGGACCTGTTAGCTAGGATGATGGGAGTTGTAGTCTCAAAACATCTGGAGGGCTGAGTTTGGGGATGCCTGCCTTACAACCTTCACAGAACTGCAGTTGTTCTGTAAGAAGAGAGATGGACTGCCAAACCACTCTCTGAACAGTATAACTTTGTGAGGAGAATACAGCATCCTAACATTTCTCCCACCACCCTTAACAAACTATGGTTCTCATGGTTCTTTTAGAGAAGCCACACCTGTCCAAGTGGTATCAAAGAGCTTTCGATGTATGGTGCAGTTCTTTACACATTCTGTTAGAATTTTGGGGCTGAAATTTATACCACAGTATCCAGAACAGTAGGGATGCGGGTGGTGCTGTGGTCTAAACCACGGAGCCTAGGGCTTGCTGATCAGAAGGTCGGCGGTTCGAATCCCCGCAATGGGGTGAGCTCCCGTTGCTCGGTCCCTGCTCCTGCCCACCTAACAGTTCGAAAGCACGTCAAAGTGCAAGTAGATAAATAGGTACCACTCTGGCAGGAAGGTAAATGGTGTTTCCGTGCGCTGCTCTGGTTTGCCAGAAGCGGCTTGGTCATGCTGGCCACATGACCCGGAAGCTGTACACCGGCTCCCTCGGCCAATAAAGTGAGATGAGCGCCGCAACCCCAGAGTCGGCCATGACTGGACCTAATGGTCAGGGGCCCCTTTACCTTTACCTATCCAGAACAGTATGAAACCCAAAGGATTGTTGCGTTCCAATCCATGCATTAGTCCAGGAGATGATAATTTGGATGGTTTTCCTTACAAAATGAAGGCCACATTTTCCATCCCTAGGGGTGTCTAATTTCTAGAGATATCATTCCCAAAGTGTATGAAATCACCAGCGTCTGTGTCATTGACTTGAATGGAGTCTGCATAGCGCCAAGGGGATTATAACTATAACCTTAATAGTAGGGATGGGGAGGGGAAGAAATTTGATTCAGTTCTCATTTAAAGGTGAACCCACTTAATATGAGCTTCCTGGAACAGGATTGGAACCAAACGCAGACATCCTTAGAAAACTGTACTTCTCACAATCGTGCAGTGCAGTTCTCTAGCCAAGTAATATGTCACAAAAAAATGCTCATGCTGGAGTAAAGTGTGGATAAAAATGCATCTGTTGTGGAAAACAACATGTAAAGGAGTGTTTTATTAGGGGAAATCTCTCTGCATAAATGTGTATATTAGGCAAGATCACAAAGCAAATACGTACACAAGGCAAAATTTGCACTAAAACCCTGGTGGATGTTCAAGAGGATTTTAAAAATGGCATAAAGGTAAAGGTAAAGGGACCCTTGACCATTAGGTCCAGTCGTGGCCGACTCTGGGGTTGCGGCGCTCATATCGCTTTACAGGCCGAGGGAGCCGGCGTACAGCTTCCGGGTCATGTGGCCAGCATGACTAAGCCTCTTCTGGCAAACCAGAGCAGCACTTGGAAATGCCGTTTACCTTCCCGCCGGAGCGGTACCTATTTGTCTACTTGCACTTTGAGGTGTTTTCGAACTGCTAGGTTGGCAGGAGCAGGGACCGGGCAACGGGAGCTCACCCCGTCACGGGGATTCAAACTGCCAACCTTCAGATCGGCAAGCCCTAGGCTCTGTGGTTTAACCCACAGTGCCACCCACATCCCAAAAATGGCATACTGGTGTGGAAATGTGGAGAACTGGATAAATTGAGAGGCATCTGAAATCAACAGATTTACCTATCTCTAAGTGATGGGAGCTTAATTCTTCAGTGGCGTGAAATCATCACGGCACAAAGATGAATGTGAAATATTACCCTGGGCAAGAAAGGCAGCTTCTCAACAGTGCTCGGTTATCCTCCACCCCAGTTGTGTTTGATTCTTGCCTGAAGTGAACATGCCAAGTGTTGCTATTAAGTAATTTGTGCCCCCAGAGGTAACCCTCCCCATCAACACACAGGGAGGGCTTGGGTTTTAAGCAAAGTTAATCGCCAAACTTGGAAAACAGAAACACCTGCAGTTCTACTTGACTTAAACCCACCGCTGAGCAGACTTCAACCTATTCTGTAATGATTGCCCTGCTTCTAAGTTATTATAGTTAAGGCGCAAAATCTGCCTCACAATGCTATCTCTATTCATATATAAGCCTTGTAGTACAGATTGGAGTGGGGCGGGGGGAGCAGATAATTAAGATGGTGAGAGCTATACATTTTGCCAGCAGCTGCATTAAAATGGAGCCGTTTGAAGTTGGCTTTCAGCAATTACATCAGAGTACTTGTTTGAGAACTTTTAAGAAATAAAGCAGAATTCTCTAAGCCACCATTGTAGTCCCCACCCCACCCCCAGTAAGTATTATTTATCATGTCTAATGACAGATTGATTTAAATTAGCTCTGGCTGGGAAAGCAGACTTCCTTTGACAAGGGATAATTCAAGATGCATGGGGAAAATGGTGCCACTTATTCATTTTCCCCCTTTGTTCCACAAAATACCATGATTAAGATAAAGTGGGTGAGATATATATTATGGCGGCATTTAGAAGCTTAAACACAAACCTGATCTCTGTGTGCGCGAAATGGAATCGCGGCTTCCTTCAAAGTGCAGCTGGGATCTCAGGGGTCGGGTGCTTTTGCATAGGTCTTGGGGATGGCTGAGTCCTGCCACAAGGCTTCCAGGTAAACAGGAGCCTCTGAGGACAAGGTACATACCCCCCATACCATCTCTGTGGGTCAGCAGGTAGCACTGTGGTCTAAACCACTGAGCCTCTTGGGCTTAACGATCGGAAGGTCGGCAGTTCTAATCCCCGTGACGGGGTGAGCTCCCATTGTTCGGTCCCAGCTCCTGCCAACCTAGCAGTTGGAAAGCATACCAGTGCAAGTAAATAAATAGGTATTGCTGCGGAGGGTAGGTAAATGGCTGGGGAAGCTCAGCCAGATGGGCAGGGTATAATTAATAAATTATTATTGTTGTTGTTGTTGTTGTTGTTGTTGTTGTTATTTCCCTGCTCAAAGAATTCTGGGTACTATAGCTTGTTTAAGAGTTGCTGGGATTTGTAACTCTGTGAACTCTGTGAACTCCCATGCTCAGGATTTTTTTTAGGAAAAGAATGTGCTTCTGTTGTACTTTAAAGGTATAGTGTCTACCCAGCCTTAGTGTTTCTCGTTTTTCCAGTCTGGGTCCATTAAATGCAATGGGTCTACTTTGAGTAGAGGTTACTTGGCTATAGCCTTTCCCTCTTCAGCACTTTTTCAGAAAGACCTCTGCTTCCCCCATCTCCCAATATATGGAAGAAAGCTTTGCACGGGGCAGGTGACATTAATTGCAAGATGAGCCGAGGAACACTCATCCATCATGACTACTTTACTTAAAGCCAAGTAAATGGGCCTATTTTCTTCTGTCAGATGTTGAAGGGAATGAGGTGTCCCACAGAGCTGGAATGCTGAAAGTTACACTACAACTGAGGATAATTTGGGAAAGTGGTGAAATTACCTGGCAACTATATCTGAGATAATGTGATTCCTGATCCATTTCAAAGCACTTTGGATACACCCCAGGAAAGCAGGTGGGGGTGGAGAGGCTCCACACAGATGTTTGATACACTAGACAACCACCAACTCTGCTTCCTGTGTTGCAACTAAAGTAACCATCAATGACTTTGAAGGCACACCTGTGCTGAAGTAAGCAATTGCATTAGGAGGGAGGGAGGGAGAGAGATTGGGATCCAGGAATAGCATCCTTCACACAGCAGGATGAAAGCTCCCCAAAGGCCAGCTCTCATTTATCTTAGTGGAACTGAGTTTGTTTCTGTGTTCTTCAAGAAGCTGCTTGTTGAACTTAACTCATAAACAAGACCATCTCATTTGGAAAATGTACTTTATATTGTTTCCACTTGATGTAAATGTTTACTTTTACAAGGCAGTCCCATATGTGTCTGCGTAGAAGGAAATCTCATAGAATTCAATTGAACATTTTCTCAGGCAAATGGGAATAATAATAATAATAACAATGTCTTCCCAATGGAGCCCATAGTGGCAAACAACCAAAATAATAGATTTAAAAAACAACAACAAAACTTTTAAAACAAAAGGCCCCATTAGCGAAAGTGCGCCTCAGGTGAAGAACAGTTTGGGGTTAAGAACAGACCTCCGGAACGAATTAAGTTCGTAACCCGAGGTACCACTGTATACAGAACACCACACCAGAAGGAAATGAGAGGTAAAGAGAAAGTGAAACCTAGGCTCCTTCTGGCCTTATTATTATCGTCAACATGACTTGACAGAAGAGATAACAGAACCAGTTTAACCCAGCTGCTCTGAAGGAATAATCCACACGTCATGAACCTTCTGCTTGTTTCTTTCCCACAAAGAAGCTTCCAGAACCCTCTTGAATTAATTAGAATAGGAAAGATCTCTACACATCACACCAATGCTTTCTGCACCAAGAAATGCAAACTAACACAGAATTACCCACTCCCCAACCTGGCAACCATATTCTGCACTGGCTGAGCTTCCAGGCCATCCTTATTGGCTGGCCTAAGGAAAAGTGGGATATTCCGGGATCAAATAAAAAACCGGGACTGCTTTTGTAAATGTGTGATTGTCCCGGGAAAATAGGAACGTTTGGAGCATCTGAGAGAGTCCAAGGGGCCGGAGATAGAGGTGGGGCGGAGGCACAGTTGGCCCCTGGGCCTGAGATTGCCAATGGTAAATACCAGCACTTAGAATTGGCCCCAGAAATGGATGGGAAGCCAGCAATTCTATAATACAGTGGTACCTCAGGTTACATACGCTTCAGGTTACATACACTTCAGGTTACAGACTCCGCTAACCCAGAAATAGTGCTTCAGGTTAAGAACTTTGCTTCAGGATGAGAACAGAAATCGTGCTCCGGCGGTGCAGCGGCAGCAGGAGGCCCCATTAGCTAAAGTGGTGCTTCAGGTTAAGAACAGTTTCAGGTTAAGAACGGACCTCCGGAACGAATAAAGTACTCAACCCAAGGTACCACTGTATAAGGATCCGATTATAGGAGAAATGTAAGATAACACAAGTCTGCTAACACTTCTCTTTGTAGCTTCCGCTCAATGAGAGTCACAAGCAATCCCATCTGAGCAGGGAGGAAAGTGAGATGTCTTTTGTGTTATTTGCCTAGAAGTGTGTGGTTTCCCCCCCTCCACCTCACTATGGGTAGCAGCTGTGACAATGTGAACATCTGGGACGAGCGCAGTAGCTGTGAGACACGCTTAAGTGTCACAGACCCACCCTCCAGCGAGGCCGGTGCTTTTCATTTCTGCCACAGAGAAGCGTCAAAAACAGCTCAAATGAACCTCGGGTTTCAATTTGGCATGAAATGTATAGCTCTGAATAGGAGCGACAGATAATTTCCTCCTTGGGTTCTGCCACCTAGCATTATTTTTTCACAGTTTCAAATTAATATTTGTGAAGAGAAAATAGGGATGCCTCAGAAGTAGAAGGCGAAAAATAGGATGGCACAATTTCTCTCTTTCACCTTGCAGGACTTAACTTTCCAAACTGATTATTCTGCAGAGTTAAAGAGAGAGAGAGAGAAGGAAGAAAAAGTTATGTTGATTAGTTAACTCATTGCCAGCCTTCAGCAGAGAATGTATCACACCTGCCCAGCCCAAGTTGCTCAGATGAGCTCTGCTATAATAATAATAATAATAATAATAATAATAATAATAATAATTTATTTATACCCCGCCCATCTGGCTGAGTTTCCCTAGCCACTCTGGGCGGCTCCCAATCAAGTGTTAAAAACAGTACAGCATTGAATATTAAAAACTTCCCTAAACAGGGCTGCTCGGCTGTGCTCGGTAACGTACTGGGAGCCAATGCAGATCTCTCAGAACCGGTGTTATGTGGTCCCGGTGGCCACTCCCAGTCACCAGTCTAGCTGCCGCATTCTGGATTAGTTGTAGTTTCTGGGTCACCTTCAAAGGTAGCCCCATGTAGAGAGCATTGCAGTAGTCCAAGTGGGAGATAACCAGAGCATGCACCACTCTGGCGAGACAGTTTGCGGGCAGGAAGGGTCTCAGCCTGCGTACCAGATGGAGCTGGTAGACAGCTGTCCTGGACACAGAATTGACCTGTGCCTCCATGGACAGCTGTGAGTCCAGAATGACTCCCAGGCTGCGCACCTGGTCCTTCAGGGGTACAGTTACCCCATTCAGGACCAGGGAATCCCCCACACCCGCCCGCCCCCTGTCCCCCAAGAACAGTACTTCTGTCTTGTTAGAAATCAACCTTTGTAGGACAGCTCTAGTTTTGAATGGACTCTTCCTGCATCGGTGAGCTTGCCTGGCACTGGGACCAAAGGAGAGCCATTTATGTTTCCCACAATTCCTTGGGAGAGAACAGTGTTAGGTAAGGAATTCACATGGTGGCTTAGAGCTTGAGAAGCCAGGGAAGGTGCGAGTTCTTGGAATCAGCCTTGGCATTTGCCTGAGGTTGCCAGGTGTTGGTGCCAAACCTGATTTCAGTAGTCTATGTGCTGTAGTGTGATGTAATGGATAGAGAGTTGACTTGGGTCACATGAAGAGTGTTCTTTTAAAGCACTCTTGTGCCATTTGAACACACATGGCTTCACCCAGAGAATCCTGGGAACTGTAGTTTATTAAGGATGCTGGGAATCATAATTCCTAACAGCTCTCAGCATCCACAACAAACTACAGTTCCCAGGATTCTTTGGAGGAAGCCATGACTGTTAGAGTGGCACAAGAGCTCTTTAGGTGTATGGTATGGATGTAGTGGAGGGACGCGGGTGGCGCTGTGGGTTAAACCACAGAGCCTAGGACTTGCCGATCAGAAGGTTGGCGGTTCGAATCCCTGCAACGGGGTGAGCTCCTGTTGCTTGGTCCCTGCTCCTGCCAACCTAGCAGTTTGAAAGCACGTCAACGTGCAAGTAGATAAATAGGTACCGCTCCAGCGGGAAGGTAAACGGCGTTTCCATGTGCTGCCAAATGTGGGGGGCACTGGAGGTATAAATGACTATCAGACTTTGAAAAGCTGGTCTCACTGGATTAAGTTCATTTTGTTGAATTAATTAAACTAAATAGTTTTGATTGGGGTTTTAATACATGTGCAATTAATTGTCCCTCTGTTGAATTTTATTGCATTATTATCTTCCTCAGTGGGTCATGCAAACAGGTATTCTGAATGATTTTTGTAGGGTAGGGAACTCTGGAATTAAATTTGTGGAACCAAGGGAGCATAGCCACAAAAGGTTTGGGAACTACTTCTCCTAACGGCTAAGTCCACCAACCTTCTGTTTACAGTGGCATTTCGATGTTAAGGGAGGCAAAACAGTTGTTCGATCACTGATGTTGTTTTTAGCAGGAGCAATAGATCCTAAATCTTCTCCCTATGGTTTACATATTGTGTGTGTTGGCAATAGACCAGTGAGAGATATATATATATATATATATATATATATATATATATATATATCTTAATTGCCCTTTAAAATAAGAAAAATAAAAAATGAGCAATTGCATTTGACATCCGTACAGCTGGCAAAGATGCACAAGAGTCGGAAAAAAAGGTGCTAAAAATGTAATATAGCATATTGCTTCCCTTGGCTGCACCACGAGAATAGTCCTGAAAGAATATGTTTGCTTATTTTGTTTACGTCCTAGGGGAATCTCAAGCACAGTAAGGGTTGCCTAGAAAAATTAGATTATTTTAAAGCCAGGAACACAGACAAATTGTAGGCTGTAATATGTATATACACACACACAAAATATAACCCGTACGTGGATGCATGCACACACACAAATACTATTTCAAAATATATGTAATATGCATGACTATATGTAATTCAATAGATATAGATACATAATACATAAATTCATTTTGCTTAGCAAAATTCCAGCGAGCAAATGAGATACAATACTGCCTCATTCAGTAGGAGTATGAGCTGCAGAAATCAATTTCTTTTAATATGATTTTGTCAAACGAGTGGAGGGCAGGGGGGAGGCTGGTTCAATAACAAATGAGCAGTTCTGTTTTTTCAGGAGGGAGAGGTTTAAAGGATTAGGATCAATTTATGGAACTTGATTCAGCAAGAAAAACGCTTCAGTTCTGCAACTTAATTGTAGTGGCTGGCTATAGCTGAGCTGCTGCCTATATAGACCCTGAAGACAGCACTTTATGTTTGAGAAACTGTGTTGTTGGTTTTCAGACCTGCAAGGAATGGTACTCTTAAAAACACCATGGGTGAGTTTGCCCTCTTGTGCCTGTGTGTCTATTACTACTTTGTTTTGTAAAACAATGACTTGGACTGTGTTCAGGGGAATCTGGCTGAGTAATGGAACTATGCACCAATGAGATTTGGCTCAAATCCCACTTCAGCACTCTGAAAAAGAGCAAGATTCAGTCTGAAGCACCTGGGAGGTTGCATAGTTCGTCCAATTGTCTGTATCACAATTCAGGGGAAACACAAACAAAAGCTTTGTGTCTCCACCATATGCTATTGGAGGTAAACGACTATAACTTGACAAAAGTACATGAAATTTTCAGGCACAGCTATCCTGTCCAAATTGAATAAAGTGTCCCAAATTTCAGACATAAGGGAGTTTACTGGTCACCTTCAAAGTTTACCACCCCACAAAAAAGAAGCATCTGCAACTCTACTTTTTTAAGCAGCAAAAGATGAAATTTACAAGCATAATAGCTGCTTTTGAGGAGATGAATCCTGCCAAATTTCAGAGGGATAACTGCAGCAATTTTTCTGCAAGGGCAGCCGTTATAGTTCTGGGATGCTTAAAACGGAATTGTTCAGTTAATTTCCCCTATTGTTTTGGGAGCAATTTATATGAAAATAGAAATCATGAGAGAAGCATCCCTCCTTCACAATTTGCACACCTAAGAACACACCATGTAAATGTGTTGAATGTGTTGAATGACAGCCACCATGAACCAAAGGCTAATATCTCAGCGATGGATTTGCTCTGTACGGATGTACTGTGGCACCTTCTCCTTGCTAGTCTGCTCCAAAGCATATGGCTATTATAACACACCTCAGGGAATAAGTACATAGACATTTAGGACAAAACTAAATGTACATAGTACAATTTTGTAGGTGTATGCTGCTTACCATCTTTCTCATGGAGGCATAATTCTTAATGAAAACTTAGAGCGAGCATAAAATATGGATGGTCAACCAATTTAATTATTGCAAATTCTGATCTGAAGTAACTATGATGATGACGTTCTTATCCAGCCTTCTCCATGAGGTCTCAGGGTGGAATACACACACACACACACACACACACACACACACACACAATTATCCATTGGCAGCCTTCTTTCTTTGAATGTGTTGGTGCAATCCTCAGCAATTTAAGTGTATCAAAGTACAAATTGATGTACAGTCATACCTCAGGTTACAGACACTTCAGGTTGTGTTTTTTCGGGTTACGGACCGCCGAAACCCGGAAGTACCGGAATGGGTTGCTTCCGGGTTTCGGCAGTCGCGCATGGACAGAAGCACTAAATCACACTTTGCACATGCACAGATGCGCCGCTGTAGGTTGTGAACACTGCGGGTTGTGAACATGCATCACGCACGGATCACGTTCGCAACCCAAGTGTCCACTGTACATGCTTTTGAGAGCAAACACACTTTAAATGCATATTTTTGAGAGGTTTGTTTTTATTGAACAAACAAACCACAGGAAAAGGAACAGAATTGGATTATGGGTGAAAACAGGCTAAAAATGGCTGAATTTGTCTCTTCCTAGGATAGGTGTGTCTTGTGCATGATGCCTGCACGCATAACATGATCACACACAGTTCTTTGTGTGCTCTCTTTACAGCACACCCCATTCTGTGGGCTTGCAGAGGCGTGCATCAATTTCTTCAATATCTAGCTCTCTGTTCTCAAAGTATCTGGATGGCTGGAGGGAACAAAGGAGGGCACATTTAAAATAATCCTCTCTGCTCAGTTTTTAATTTCAGTGCTAGTCAATGCACTCTGTGGAAGCTGCCCTTAATGACTTTTGGGAATGATCTAGTAGCTCTTGAGTTTTAAGTGCGTATAGGTAGCAAAAGCCCAATGCTGATCTGACCAGGTTTGTTTGTGTGCTATGTTTGTTTGTTTTGCATTGCTGCAAATCATTCTCTTGTCATGCTTTGCCCTGATCCTATGCATGTTTACTTGGAGATAAGTTCCACTAAGAAGAAGAAAAATCTGTAAAAGAGTATTATAGACACTCAATCTCAGATGTAGAGTGTTAAGTTGTAGGCGAACATATCAGACGACACAGCGATTCTTCCAAAGCAGCTCTTTATTTGTAAGCTGGAACAGAACTGAACTGAGGAGCTCAGTCAGCCTGCGTATATAGAGCTCCACTAGAATGCAACAGTAACCATTTTCTGTAACTATCCAATCACTGAATGTCACTTTCGATCCTTCATTTGCATACAAACTATCCAATCACTGAACGTCACTTTCGATCCTTCATTTGCATAACTATCTACAGTATCCCCCTGCTGGCCCAGGGTGAGAACATCTGTACATAACATAGAGTGTGTGTTAATACAAACGAATCACGTTTTTTATTACCATGTATAATTCAATGGTATTGTTTACACACACAAAACCCCTAAATACTGTACACATATAAGCACACAGTCATATGTTAGTTGTATATGCAGTGTCACCATAAAATGTCCCAAATGCAGAAACTGTCAACATTGTCTTATCTGCATATGGCGATTGTCTGAAATACAAACAGCAACCAGGGAATGTAGACAATCTTCTAATGGTAATATAACTCCATACTTTTCAGGCATTCAAGAGACTACTGAGGACATGTGTATTTTTATTTCTCAAGCTTTGGGATTTTTTAAAGCTCTGGACCCTAGCAGTAGAAATTAAAAATGCCAATGGCTTCGTTCTGACATCATGTGATACCATAGTTGTCATTAACCACAGTTTAGGATTGAAACCCTTTTGAACCCAAGAGGCTTGAGCTTCAAGCATGCAGCAGGGCAAGCCATGGTTTAAAATTGAGTGTCTGCTTCAATTTCCATCCTCTCAGGACTGAGTTCAATAAGATCTCTCTCATGTCTGTTGTGGCGTATTGGCTGTAACTATGGTTCATCCATTCAGACAACACATCAAAGTATAGCTGTCATAAACCTTGGTTTGCAAACATGCATCAGATGAAGATTTTTGATTCCAACTTGCGGGCTGTTCACCAACAATGGCTTGCCTGTGTGGACATCCATAGTTAAGTCTCCTTTTAACCATTGTACAGGCATAATGCATAACAAAACAGTTTGGCAGAAAAAAGGTTAAATTTGAGTACAACATGGAAGACTCTGTGTATTGTCTTCTGCTTCACAATTGTAAGTCTCTGTGCATAGTCTAATAATCACATTTCAATCATTGGTTTGCCTCTCCTGCAGTAGCTTTGCCACAGTCAGTCCTTTGCAGGTCAAATTGTGGCCTTTCAGAACAACTAAACAAAAGCAAATGTTTTGAAGTTGATTATAACTTTTCTTAGGAACTCATTACGTAAACTTGTGTGAAAAAAGGGTTTTGTTGGTGTGTTAATTCTATCTCCATTCAAAACACAGGGGAGAAAACAATCAATGTTTGCCTAATGGAAAAAGACAATATCAGGAGGAAGAAAATTATATTTCCAAGTTTCTAAGACAGCATTACAAACATTGGGAGGGGAAAAGGGGACAAAGCAGAATGGAGGGGGGAACAATAAGATCTATAAAAATTAATTCAGTTTCTGCTTCTAGAAATGTATGACATTCTTCCAACAGCACACTAATAGAATTTTAAATGTAACTCAGAAGGATGGAAGGCATGATGAGTGTGTGTGTGTGTGTGTGTGTGTGTGTGTATGTGTGCATGTATACACATTTTATTTTTCCCCAGTAGCTAAGAACTTTAGTAAAGGACAAGATCGATTTTCTTTCTTTTAATTCTTATATTTTGAAGCTTTACAGCTTAAAGCAATAATGACTTTTTCTTTAACGAGTAAAATAAGTTAGAACACCACACTTATTTGCATTGCAAGAGAATTTTTAATATATATAGATATATAAATAAAGAAACTGTTGTCCTGATTGTGACTTGTCTGTTACAGGCTTTTAGAGAGAGTAGTAATTAGGAATGATTTCTCATAGAAATAGCATTCAGCTATTGAAAGACATTCAAAGAATTTGACACATTTCCTTTATTTTTATTTTTATTTTGTTTCTTTTTCTTTTTTTCTCTTTTTCTGAGTAGGAAGGCAAAGTCCTCTTCAAGAAGAAATTGAATCTAACAGAACTTTGTTTAAAAAGAGATATATAGCAAGCAGGCCTTTTAAAAAAAGTTTCTGTAAAATATCACAGAAAAAAAGAAGTACATAGGGTTGTTGCCAACTCAGTTTTGCTCAGAGTAGCACCATTGAAATTAAAGGACACAGCTAATGTAGATCCATTCATTACATTAGATCTATTGTAAGTAGGTCTAATAAAAGGGATGCGGGTGGCGCTGTGGGTTAAACCACAGAGCTTAGGACTTGCCGATCAGAAGGTCAGCGGTTCGAATCCCCGTGACGGGGTGAGCTCCCGTTGCTCGGTCCCTGCTCCTGCCAACCTAGCAGTTCGAAAGCACATCAAAGTGCAAGTAGATAAATAGGTACCCCTCCAGCGGGAAGGTAAACGGCATTTCCGTGCGCTGCTCTGGTTCGCCAGAAGCAGCTTAGTTATGTGGCCACATGACCCGGAAGCTGTTCGCCGCAGTGGCGTAGCGTGGGGGGTGCAGGGGGGGCCGGCCGCACCGGGCGCAACATCTGGGGGTTAGGGTTAGGGGGCGCAAATCCACGGGTTAGGGGGTGCAAATTACTTGCCTTGCCCCGGGTCCTGACAACCCACGCTACGCCCCTGGTACGCCGGCTCCTTTGGCCAGTAAAACGAGATGAGCGCCACAAGCCCAGAGTCGGTCACGACTGGACCTAATGGTCAGGGGTCCCTTTACCTTTACCTTTAAGTAGGTCTAATATTGTATAAAACCCATAAAAAGGGTATTGTCCCAAAGGGAATTACATCTGAATAAGGCCAAAGAGCACATATTTAAACTATGGAAGTTTTACAGGAGTTCCTCAGACTTCATTCCTGAGAAAGTTTTACCTCTGGTGCCATCTACTTTTGGCATGTGGCCCTCAGTAGGTTCTCCAGAAAGGAAAGGCGGCCCTCAGGCTGAGAAAGGAGTCCTACCCCTGCTATAAACCCTCCCCTTCTTCAAATACAACATACATTGACTTCTTCTAAACAAAACGACTGTTTTCCCCAACCCATTGGAGAACCGCAACTCCCGTAATCCCTAATCATTGTGCATGTTTGATGAGGCCAAAGTGTGTTCTCCCTAAATGAGAGCACGTGTTGCGGTGGGGGCCGCCAGGCCAACCTTCTGTTGCCAGGCAGGTTAATGGTTATTGCCTGAAGCAACGATTGGCTGACCGGGTTGCTGGGGCAAATTGAATGTTTCAAATTGGGTGGGTGGGACCAAAGGCTATAAATATTGGGGGCACACTGCTTTTGCTTTCTCTTTCGCAGAGTGCTTCGGATCACCCGCCCGCCCTGTGATTCGGTTGACCTTGCTATGCCTGTCATGGGGTCGTCTGCCGTTGGGGCAGGGGCCTAGTAGGAATTTTATCCATTTGGCTGATTGGCTGGTACCACTTGGTTTTTTGCCTACTACTTAGCAATTCGTCACAACTTGTAAGGTTGCGGTTAGGCATTGGTTATAAAAATTGGTGGTGGAGGCCCTCCAATGGTGTTGGAAGGGAATTCCATTAAAGGAATCCTGGGGCTTGCCACAATTTCATCCAATCCCTGAAATGGGACCAGGGCCGGCAAGCCTTGGGGAGCTGGTTGGGTGAGTGGTGAGGGACTGTCGCTCAGCTCAACTGATCCCCAATATTGCTTCCCCTTCACTGGCTTCCAAGGGATTTCAGATAGTCAGTTCTGTCCCAGGCGGGAGGACAGATAGTCATAACCAATGCCTAAGCAACCACTCACAGAATTTGTATTTTAATAAAGTTGTGGCCAAAATAGTGCCAAAAACCTTAAACTAAAATGACGTGTGATTTGTGAATTATTTGAGGGGTGGCTTGGGGACCTCCACACGCAATAAGAGTTGTAGCCCAAAATATCCAGAGGGCACCACGTCGGGGAAGACTGCAGTTACACTTTGCTATGCATCCCCAATTCCATGACTGGTGAGGAGTTCCACTGGGAATGCCACCAAGTTCGGTTTCGTTTAGATGAGAGGCTTTTGCTGTCTTTGTAGTATTTGCTTTTATTTGCAAATATGCAACCAGGGCATGAATGAAGATAAACAGGCACTGCTATAAGGCCGAATAAACATCATTTAGAAAACAACTTGTGCAGCCTCCAGGCTTCACGCTGAGTTTCAGTTCAGTCCAGCTAGAAGCTTGGGCTGGCCCAAACTTTTGAACTAAGGCAAACTTTGTGAAACTGAAAATTGAAAAATATAGAGTGGAGACACAAATGCACACACTCGTTTTATTTTACACGCCTTCGTTTTGTTTTCTTAAAATGCATGATCCATGATGTTCTCAGCCCCAAAGGATGCAAGTTGGTATTTTACGTGCCAGAGATGATTGCCACAATCCAGCCCAGAGTGATTTCAGAGAGTTCAAGTCTGCCCATCACTCTGGTGGGTGGCGGCCAAAGTATTTACTTCCCATCATTAGCTGGGAATATTAGCAAAGAGAAAGATCATGTCTTTTAAGTAGGGCTACAGTATTTAGTCAGTTCTTTAGATTAAGCCAGCCCTCGCAGGTGATGGGGGACCACTGTTATTGTCCTGTCATTAATGTCTGAAGTAAGATTCAATGTGGAATGTGAAGGCAAATTGTCATTTACCCCCAGCCAGCAAAATATCTTCAATCAGGAAAGGTGGCACTGCTTTGAGAAGAATGAAAATTCTGGCCGCAGTATTTGATCTGTGATGGGACTATTTTGACTTCATCAAGAGGGTGTGTTTATTTATTTTATTTAAACAATTTATATGTCACTTAACTACAGTGGTACCTCTGGTTGCGAACAGGATCCGTTCCAGAGCCCCGTTCGCAACCTGAGCAGAACACAACCCGTGTCTGTGCGTCGTATTTCACCACTTCTGCGCATGCGCATGACGTCATTTTGAGCATCTACACATGCGCAAGCGGTGAAACCCGGAAGTAACCCATTCCGTTACTTCCGGGTTGCCGCAGGACGTATCCTGAAAGAACGTAACTGAACCGAACGTAACAAGAGGTATGACTGTACAGTGATTTCTAAGCAATGTGAAACAGCTTACAGCAACTTTTGCCAGGCTGATCCCCTCCAGGTGTTTGTCTGATTACAACTCTCATCAGACCCAGACTGCACAGCTAATGGTCAGGAATAGTAATAGTCCAAAGTTTCTGGAAGACACCAAAGACTAGAAAGCTGGTTTGTGGGAACCAAAGTTCAGGTCACTTCAGGTCTTGTGTAGAGGAGGTGCCAGCTTGCCATCCCTCACTTGGTTCTCAAAATGTTGGCATCCGTCTGTATCGGGAGGCAATGGAGGGGTAGGCCTTTGGTGGTGAAGTCAAACTGTTGGAGGGTTACAGCACCTGCTTGGGAGTGCAAAGACCGATATGGGAGAGGCATGTTTTGTTACAGCTGGGGCAGATGAAGGCGACTGGTTGTGCTGCTGTAGACGCATTATGGTGTTTCTTGTCTCTGTGCTCTCCCCAGCAGTCATTCCTCCTCTAGTCATTGCTGTGGATACATGACCTGACACTCTGTCAGACAGTCTCAAAATGACCCTCCAGGAAAGCAAGTAGTTGCCATCCTCTGCTTGTTGCTATTTTTTGCTTTCCGCAAGTTCCCCCTGGCCCTCTTCAGCTGATGAAAGTTTCTAAGCATCACCGCTAATCGGATTACAGATCTCAAGCCAGGACTGTGGGTCTTATTTCATTTGCTTAAAAAAAATAAAAAAATAAAAATAAAAGCTATCTGATTTCTGAACTTGCTGGTTCTGATCTATTCAAACAAAAGTGTATTAAATAAGTGAGCTTGGCTTTTTTAAATAAAAAAAATTGCTCATATAATCTTAAAATAGCAAAACCAATTTATGTGGAAGGTTTTTGTGTGGTTGGTTGTTTTTTTCTTTCCTGGAAAGCCAAAAGTGGGGGCGGGGAGGGAATCAGCCTGAGACTTTCTGTGCAGCACCTTTCATCTCAGAGTGTGCTTTTATAGCTCGCATTATAAACCTCTCATAAATGGGTTTTATAGTAAAAGTGCTGACACAACCTTTAACTATAGCATCTTGAGCAGCCTGCGTGCCAATAAAAGATCAGAGTTTGAAGACTGGAGTATTAGAGAAGCAAGATATGAGGGAAGGTTTAAGGGGAAGGGAAAACATGCTCAACCCTGAATGCTTGATCCCACAGGCAGTTTTATCAGTGGGCTGCTTTGTCATCCACAATATGTCCTCCTTGGGGCCACTTTACCTATGAGGATCACCTTATCCCATATATGCCCAAGGTTCCAAGTTGTTAAAAATGGGTCACCTGACATCAGGTGGTCAACAAGTAGACAGGTGGTCAACTTTGAGACACCAGGATCCATGCTGCCAGCCCAGCCAGAACCAGTCCCCCTCCCTACTTTGGAATAGTTGAAGCCTATTGAATATTGAAGCAAGTCAGTGGATAATACCAGATATTTGGAAACTGGGTGGCGCTTAGGAGTTTGATTCTAACAACCTGCAGTCCCCGTGTACTTTTGGCTATTAGGTTAGCTTGGCAACGACTGCAGCAGCATCTACATTCCAGTAAGAAATGGCTGCAAAAAGAAGAAGAAGAAGAGGAGAAGGAGGAGGAGGAGGAGGAGTTTGGATTTGATGTCCAACTTTATCACTACCCTAATGAGTCTCAAAGCGGCTAACATTCTCCTTTCCCTTCCTCCCCCACAACAAACAGTCTGTGAGGTGAGTGGGGCTAAGAGACTTCAGAGAAGTGTAACTAGCCCAAGGTCACTCAGCAGCTGCATGTGGAGGAGCGGGGAAGCGAACCTGGTTCACCAGATTACGAGTCTACCGCTATTAACCACTACACCACACTGGCGAATGGAGTACCACAAAGAGCGATGAGTTTGCTTCAGCGGCTTCAGTAGTCTAGTAATGTAACTTTGGCCTTTCCACTCAAGTTGGATGGAGTGTGTGAAACTCAGCAGTAGCCAAGGAAGTGGAAAACGTCTGCAGCAGACTGTCTTTGCTGACTGGGGAACAACTGGACGAGGGGTTGCAAAAGGAGTTTTGGAAGAAATCCCGAGCAACATTAAATTTGCAGACAGCAAACCTGACAGGCGCTCAGAGCGTTCCTTTTGAAGTTTGTTTGTTTTGTTTAATATTAGCTGTGTGGATCATTTCTGTAATTTAGTAATAGACCATTAGGCTGCAGAGCAGTTAATGCAACTTCTTTTCACAACAAACAGCTGCTGTTGGCTTTCACCAACAATGGTTGCCTTCCCCATCATTCAACATACTTCTATTGCGACTGTATTTCTTCTTATTCTTTTCCCCTTGTCCTAAAATACCATAAGATGCTGTACTTACGAGTTACTCGGTGACTTTTTCTCAGCTGAAATGGTTGTGTAGTTTTGATGACCAATGTCTGTATTTGCGTCTTCAGTGATGCAGACCACAGGGCCACATGGAGAGGATTGTGGGTAAAGTTAAACACTTTGGCAGTATTCTGCACCTGCTGCAGCTTTCAAACTGCCCTCAGGAGGCTAAGTGCTTTAATGCAGGGGTGCAGAATCTTTACAGCCCAGGGGCCACATCCCCTTCTGGGTGACCTTCCAGGAATCATGTGCCAGTGGAGGGCAGGTCTGGAGGCAAAAGTGGGCAGAGCAATAAATGAAAATATTAGTTTTGTGCAGGTGTTATCTGACCAAAGTAGAATGGAGCAGTACTATTACTTCCCTTGATCTTGACACTATATTTCGGTTGATGCAGCTTAGAATAGCATTAGCTTTTTTTGCTGCTGCATCACACTGTTGACTCATGATAAGCTTGGGATCTACTAAGAACCCTAGATCCTTTCCAAATGTTCTGCTAGTAAGCCAGGTGTTCCCCATCTTATATTTGTGCAGTTTTGTGTTATCTTCAAATTTGATGAGCATCCCCTTAATTTAGGCATGTCCAAAGTCCGTCTTGGGGGCCTAATCTGGCCCACCAGTCAGTTTAATCTGGCCCCCACAGGCAGTTCCTTCTCATGGTTCTAAAAAAGGCCAACAATTTTGGTCAGCCCTCATGCATGTTCACTTCATCAAATCTGGCCCTCTTGGAAAAAAATTTGGACACCCCTGCCCTTAATTCCTTCCTCCAAGTCGTTTATAAAAACTGTTGAACAACAACAGGCCCAGGACAGAACCCTGCAGCATCCCACTTGTCTGTTTTTTCCAGGGTGACGAGGAAACATTAATGAGTGCTGTTTGGGTTTGGTCCAGCCCACATTTACCAGCTTTGCTACAAGGATATCATGGGAGACTTTGTCAAAAGCCTTACTGAAATAACTACAGTGGTACCTCGTTTTTTGAAGGTAATCCGTTCCCGAAGACTGTTTGAGTTCCGAAACGTTTGAAAACCGAAACTCAATAGCCGACAGCTAGGCTTCAGGGTCTTGCACTCTCCGGAAGCTGCGTTTTCCGTTCGACTTCCGAGGCATGTTCAAAAACTGAAGCATTTCCTTCCGGGTTTATGGTGTTCGAGTTCTGAAACGTTAGTCAACGGAGACGTTCGAAACTGAGGTACCACTATATCTCTAACCTGACTGCCATGGTGCAAAAAGGTCTCACAAATGGATAATAGATGGATAAAGGACATTGGTAGGCTTCATATTCTAGGCCAGGGATGATCTAGATCAGATGTTGTTTGAATGCAGCTGCCTTTATCTTGAGCATTGGCAATGGTGGCCAGGCCTGATGCCAATTGAAATCCCAGCAACATCTGGGATTTTGGATCAGGGATGGTCCCCATCCCTGATCCAAGCAGTATAGAATCTCCATCTTGCGTTTTCGGCAATTTTGCTTGCAAACCATTGACCACCATCCCTGGTAAAATGTGGACGTTTTCATCTTTCATCTGGGCTTGTAGCGGTTGGCAGTGCAAATCCATTACTGACTTCTAGAAGCATTAAGCCCTCTCTATGGCTTGTGTTTCACATCTGAATTTCTTTATGAGCAGTAAAACAAGTTTATGGCTGTGTAAGAAAGTGTCAGGCTGTGTATACGCCTCCCCGCAGCGCGAACACAAAAAGAGGCTTGTAGCTAGTGGCTGTGTTTTGAATTCTGAAACCCAAAACCCACGTTCCATCATACATTTACATAATGAAACTGAGAGGTGGTTGCAAGGTGCCTTTCATTTAGCATAAAAGGTGTCTTTCAGCTCCAGAGGGTGGTGAGAGAGAACCAGCAAAGGGTCTTAACGGAGGACAATCAAATTTAATGAGCTTGTTAAAGTAATCAATATATATTTTATAGACACACTTTGTATTTGGCCTGAAATAAACTGAGTCTCTGAGGACCACCAATGTAAGGATCAAGTGTGAAGGAAAAAAATAATCAAATGGCCAGGGAACAACCAGCAATTTTCCGTTATATGCCCCTGCTGGCTTTCCAGCTTACATACTAATATTTCACGTCCGCACACAATTGAGTCAACACAAATCTCACACTGATGCCAACTGAAGTCAGCAGCAAAACTTCCTTACTTCCTTTCTTGGCTACATTTGCTCTGCTCTGTAATTAACATCTGTGTGGGTCCCAATGCAACATTTGAGTTTTGGCAATCAGGTTGGCTGTTCGGATGTCAGGCACAACCTGGAATTGGATGAAATACCATTCCGCAAGCATTTCTGACCCCTACATGGTGCTTTGGGAATCCAGCAGGGCGGGTACCAGGATTGAATGGCACCAGGACGAATGCCCACTCGTGCCCCACTGCTAAGGATGGGGAAAGATAATCAATTCACTTTGCATATAAAGGCGAACTTACCTAATTCACACTCTCTGAAACAATATACTAACTGAAACGCAGCCACCCTTTGAAATTCACGTCTCTGGATTTTGCTAAGCAGTTACCCAGCCAAGTAATGTGTGAAGAGATATGACATTTGCAGGGAAACCAAAATGCTTGTTTACAAAGCTATTGTACTACCAGCCTTACTGTATGCTTGTGAAACATGGACCACTTATAAACGCCATCTCCAACTCCTCAAAAGATTCCATCAACGGTGTCTCTGAAAAATCTTACACATTGCTTGGGAAGACAGGCGACCTAATACCAGTGTACAGTGGTACCTCGGGTTAAGTACTTAATTCATTCTGGAGGTCCGTTCTTAACCTGAAACTGTTCTTAACTTGAAGCACCACTTTAGCTAATGGGGCCTCCTGCTGCCGCCGTGCCGCCAGAGCACGATTTCTGTTCTTATCCTGAAGCAAAGTTCTTAACCTGAAGCATTATTTCTGGGTTAGCGGAGTCTGTAACCTGAAGCATATGTAACCTGAAGCGTATGTAACCCGAGGTGCCACTGTACTGGAAGAACCAAATATCACCAGTGTTGAAGCAATGATTCTTCAACATCAACTTCGTTGGACTGGTCATGTTCTGCGGATGCCTGATTATCGTCTTCCAAAGCAACTACTCTATTCCAAACTTAAAAATGGAAAGTGTAATGCTGGTGGTTAACAAAAGAGGTTTAAAGACTCTCTCAAGGCAAATCTTAAAAAATGTAGTATAAACACCAACAATTGGGAAACACTAACCTGCGAGCACTCCAATTGGAGAACAGCCTTTACCAAAGGTGTCATGGGCTTTGAAGACACTCAAACTCAGGACGGAAGGGAGAAACGTGCTAAGAGGAAGGCACACTTGGCAAATCCACACTGTGATCAACTCCCGCCCGGAAACCAATACCCCCACTGTGGAAGGACGTATGGATCCAGAATTGGCCTCCAAAGTCAGTTACGGACTCATTGTTAAAACCATGTTTATGGAAGACAATCTTACTTGATTACGAGTGATCACCAAAGAAGAAGAAGATACCAGGGTGAAAACAGCATACAAGAATGCATTTTATCAGGGAAAATTGTTTTGCAAAAATGTGTATATTAGGAAAAATTGCAGCGTATTTTATGAGATATTTGCACTAACATTCTGATGAATCTTCATGAGGATGTGTTTTAAGAAATGGCAAATTGATGTGGAAATGTGGCGGGGAGGGAGGCACCATTTTGTGGTTTGCCTCAGGTTCCAAAATGCATTGGGCCAGCCTTGGCAGCTAGTATATGGAGGCATGCTGCCTCTCACAGTGGAGACTGAGCATAGACATCGTGGATAGTAGCCATTGACAGCTGAATCCTTTATGAATTTTTCTAATCTTCCTTTGAAGTCATCCAAGATGGTGGACATCCCTGCCTCCTGTGGGAGTGATTTCCATAGTCCTGAGTGAAGAAGTGCTTCATCCCTCCGGAATCTTCCAATGTTCAGCTTCTTTGTATGACCATGAAGTATTATGAGAGGGAGAAAAATATGCCTCTATCCACTTTCTGCATGCCATGCATAATTTTATTCAGCTCTCTCATTGACCTTTAGCCTCTGCCTTAAGCACCAGCTATGACCTCTGAGGTAAAGGAGTTGAGGCTGACTAGCTGAAACTCACTCAGCTCTTGTGTCAGGTGTGCGTGCAGGAGCCAGGCCCTGTGACCAATAAGACTTTGCAGGACTGGGGCCCTCCTAAGTTTGTTCTGAAAAGGCAAGGTGCGGCCTCACAGGTGAGGCCGATTGGTAACTCACAGCACCTGGTGGCAAGAGCCGGGAAGGGATATAAGGTCAGCATTTCCCTTCAGCTCTTTGCCACAGCAACACGCTTCCTGCCTTGGGCTTCTTGCTTCCTGATCCTTGAACCTCGACTTCTTGACTTCCTGCTTCTTGATCCTCGGACCCTTGACTTCTTGACTCCTTGCTTCTTGATCCTCGGACCCCTGACTTCGTTGACTGCTTGCTTCCTGGCCCTTGGACTCTTGGCTTCCTGACTCCTGGCTTCTGGACCCCCGTTCCTGCTCCCACCCTGCCATCTTGCCCCCGGTCCTAATGTCCCCTGCCAGGACTTCAATCACCCGTGAACCGGACCATGACATCTTGAAGGAAAAGCATCTGATCTATCCACCTGTTTGTGTGCACATGTAGAACATGAAGTTCTACATCGGGAACAAGGAAAGGATGGTGATCTACCTCAGAATCCGCTGCCCCTGTGGATCCTGCCACCCGAGGCAGTTGCCTCAGCTTGTCTCATGGGTGGCCCAGCCCTGATGGCTGCAGAGAGTCACAAGTGTAGGGAGTGCTTCTGCACTCACATTCTGTTTATGGGCTTCCTGGTGGGAACTGGTAGGCCACTGTGAGAACAGAAAGCTGTGTTAGATTCAGCAGGGGGTCTTCTGATGTTAACACTAGGGAAGCCCAATGATAAGGGCAAGAAATGCCACCTGAATAATTCTGGCACCATAACAAAACCATGTTATTTCTCTTCCTGGCTAAAGACTTGAGTGTGAGATTCTTCCGTAAGCTGCTTTACAAAGCTTCCAAGGCTCCGAAGTGGATCATAAGTATTCTTAACAAATAAACAAATAAAATCTTTTGCATGTAAAACAAGGACATCACTTTCAGCAGTACCAGAAATTCAAAACAAAATGTCAATCAATGTGATAAAATTGGGTGGAACAGTCAACCCTAGGAAAGCCTCCATAGCAAATGTGAAATTATAGCTGGTCATTTTAACTTTCCAGATGTTCTTAATGGTGCTTTTAGTGTTTATCACCAGAGTTCCTCACCCCTCCCATATTTCCAGCACATGTAACTCCAGCTTATAGAACAGGAAGTGTTCCTCACTTTGATAGCACTCCAATTCCTCTGTATTTCCTTTCTTGGAAAGAGAAACCCCCTCATTTGACTATGATGCGTTGCCCAAAGTGCCATCCTGTCCTCACATGGTGAAAGTTACTGGTTAACATTGAAATTTGATCAGAAAGGAGCCAGGTAAGTCCAAGAGGACTGGTTTATCAGCAACTCATACCTTCTTCTGTAAAGGAAATGAGCAAATTCCCAAGCTATTAAAAAGCTCCCTGTCTTCCATCATCCTTATAAATGTCTGCAACAGGATCATTTAGTCTATCAAGAAGCTATTTATTTTACTGTTTTCTTTTACCACATTGCACTTTTGAACTGGTCCAAAAAGGACACACACACTCACCTGACCTACCAAGTGCTGTCCCAACATGTCAGGTACTTGCATTTGCTATAACCTACAGAGACAGTTTGTTTACCTTTGGTTTCAAATTGGAAATGACATTGAGGTGCAGGGGAAAAAGCCATCGAAATGACCAGTGGGCTAGAGCAACTTCCCAACGAGTCCGAGATCACATACTTACCTACATTTGAGAGCATCAACCAGTTAGGGTGCTTGTGGACCAATCTGCACTATACATTTCAAACAGTATCATGTCACGTTAGATAGTCGTGCCTTCCCCCTAAGAACCCTGGGATTGATGGCTAAACCACTCTGAAAATTGTAGTTCTGTGTGGGAAATGGGAGTCTCCGAACAACTCTCAGTGCCCTTAACAATTGCCAGGATTGTAAGGGGCAAGCCCTAACTGTTTAAAATGATATGATATTGCTTTATATGTATAGTACAGATAGGCCCTGAGTCTCTCCAGATAATATAAACAGAAGTTAGCCAAATTCTCTCTCTCCCCACCCCCTTTGACAACTGTTTGACAGCTTCCGTCAGCTGTCTTCCAAGATTGTTATTATCGTTATTTGCAGCCTGCTTGCTAAGCTTTTCTCAGATAATTTTAGTTGTTATATATATATATGTGATGGTTGTTCCATTTTGTATCTTGAAAGCTGCTCTGAACTATCAGGGTGGGGGTAGGAAATGGCGTGTAAATTCTAATAATAATAATAATAATAATAATAATAATAAATGTGTAACCTCAGCTGTGGGTATGGATTCCAAGAAATAACTTCAAATTAATACAGATGTAACATAACAACAACAACTTTATTATTTATACTCCACCCACCTGTGGCTGATGGATGCGAAGGAGTTGTCTCTGCAGGAAAATATTGGGCTGCATGCAAAGATTTCCGCTCCATGAACAGAAGATTTGTGGTCATGCAAGGCATCCATGGGTGAAAACGTTGGATCCAACCAGAGGCGTTGAGTGACATGAACGTTCTACGTGCACCATTAGATCTGAGGGCTTCCCCAGCCACTCTGGGCTGCTTCCAGCACATATAAAAACATAATAAGAAGTCAAACATTAAAAACTTCTTGATACAGGTCGGCCTTCAGATGTCTTCTGAAAGCTGTGTAGTTCTTTATCTCCTTGATATCTGATGGGAAGGCATTCCAGAACTCTTTGTGTAGCTGGCACAGAAGCTTTAACTGTGCAAATGCACTCAACTGCAAACCTGTGTCTTTAGTTTGCATTTCTCCTAATATGCACGTTTGCGCAAGCTATTTCCCCTAAGATAATTCATTTTATGTTATTTTCATTATTTGTACGCACACTCTAGTACATGAATTTTTGTACACATTACTTGATTGAAGTGTCCTGCAGAATTTAGAGTTCCGCGAATTTTGAAGCATAGCTGCATTTGAGTACATTGCATTTGTTTTGGTCAGCTCAAATTAGGTATGCTCACATTATATTGCAAACTAAACTAGACTCCCCCCCCCCCCGTCCCTACCTACTTCTGAGAGAGAGGGAGGGAGGGAGAGAGAGAGAGGGAGAGGGAGAGAGAGAGAGAGAGGCAGGCACATATAAGTTTATACAATTATGTAGAGTTTCTTCACCTTAAAAAAAATTAAGATTTTTTTTTTAAGTGCATGACTGCTATGGGGATTTCTCAGTGACTTCATGAAACTAGCCAATCTATGTCAGGCTGCTTCTGTCATATGAGCACTAGCCAATCAGCATCAGGTTACTTCGAACACATGAACACTGGTCAGTCAGCCTCAGTCTAGTTCTGCTACAAACTTGAACCATCCTCCCCACCCCCAGACACACAGCACAGCTCAACACTGGAGGGACCAGAATACTTGGACAGGATGCAGGGAGAGTATTTATATATCAACCCCACTGACCTAAAAATACTACACATCTCTTCATTTTTACAAAGTTCCCTCTAAGGCAACATGGTGCTAGCCTGTAGCTCAGGGAACTATTAAAACTCACTACATGGGCCTAAGTCTGATCTAGTAGGCAGTGCACACATTCGGGAAGAACCCAGTAATATTGTGTCTGTCATCAAAACCATTGCCCTCTTCTCTCTGTGTGCCTGCAGGATTTAGCACAAAGTTGGGCAATAAGCAAAGAACCCCCAGAACTCTCTCCAGCTGTCCTCAGTCCTCACTGAAGTCATATCGCATATTATTTCCAGTTGTTTCACAGGCCTGTTGTAGTTCAGGTCCAAATATGTGTAGCATATGTGAGCCTATTTATAGGGCTGCAATTACCTCAACAGGCTGAGTCAGGCAGATGGTAAACATTACCATAGGCATAAGTACACTCAGAATTAGACATTTAAATGACTTCAGGTCTGTCTCAAGCTTACTTAAGGGAATTTATTTCTTAAGCCATTTTAGGTGTCTGGTGAAAATAGGTTATTTATTTTATTTATTTAACAGAAGTTGTATGCTGTTTAGTTGGTAAATAAAACCCAAGTCCTTTACAAAAGAGCATAAAGTATGCATTAAACTTGTCGACAGCAGCAAAAGTTAAAAACAAGTTTATATAGGAAGGGATGATGGGAGTTGTAGTCCGACAACTTCTGAGGGGCACCATATTAGTTCCTCCTGTTTTAGGACTGTAGACAGTTTGGTGCAGACAAAGTTGTGTTTGGTTCTGGGGTTTGGTTCGTTTTGAGTTTAAACTTTGCACATAAACACATGATAGAGTAGAGCCAATCATCTTTATTAACTGGAAAATGAGGCTTTAAGTGGTGTTCTTTGGCTGCTTTGATTGCTCTGAAAGGAGATGCACATTGTAGAGAGGACTAATTGGTCTTCTTCCATTGAGGATTCAGGAATATTGGTAAGAGATTGGAAAGTGTGATATTCCCCTCCTCAGCAGCCCATAATATCTTCACTTGAAAACTTTGGTCTAAGGGGCTGGGGGTGAGATTTCTAACACGAATCCCCCATGAGGAAAACACACACACACACGTCAAATCAGAAATATAAATAAAGGTTAGAAGCAAATATGGGAATTGAGTGTATCTTTGTTGAGCAGACTTGGAGATTTCCAGAGTAGCATTTAAAGAAACAAAACATTATTAGCTTCTGTGTAGCCTTATTAGTCTGAGACATTTCCAGGATGGATTGAGAGTAAAACTGCTTTGCAGAGAGCAACAAAAACAAGGTCATAAAAGCAGGCTTTGGCATTTGAATTAACTTAGTCCATGATTTGGTTTTAACTGCCAGGATTCATTTGTGGTGGGCTTTCAGACTTAGCTGCTGTACTGCGAGGCAAACCCGAACGTTTCTCTCTCTCTTTTTCACTGCTCATTTACAGAACGAGGGAGAAGAGAAGCTGGCCCTAATTTGGCTTTTATATTATACTTTACCAGTAAATTCTGCCATTATAGAAAGAATTACTTCCTAGGCAGTTGTGGCAGGAGACAGAAGGGACGGTTTTGTTCTTCCCCAATGCTGCCTAATCTGGGGGCCCAGCTCTCGCTGAAGACGAGATGTATGATAAATGTGAAGACAGAGGGTGTAGTTCAGTTCACATCTCCTTGCTTTCCCTATAGATTAACATTACAGTGGTACCTCGGGTTACAGATGCTTCAGGTTACAGACTCTGCTAACCCAGAAACAGTACTTCGGGTTAATAACTTTGCTTCAGAATGAGAACAGAAATCGTGCGGCGGCGGCACAGCGGCGGCGGGAGGCCCCATTAGCTAAAGTGGTACCTCAGGTTAAGAACAGTTTCAGGTTAAGAACGGACCTCCAGAACGAATTAAGTTCTTAACCCGAGGTACCACTGTGCACACAAGCACATCCAGGCATTGATTGATGGATGTCCAGAGCCAAATGTGATTCATTAAATTACAGGGGAACATTTGAAGCAAGACCATTACCTCTCCCCCATTTACCTCAGTACAGTGGTACCTCAGGTTAAGTACTTAATTCGTTTTGGAGGTCCGTTCTTAACCTGAAACTGTTCTTAACCTGAGGTACCACTTTAGCTAATGGGGCCTCCTGCTGCTGCCACGCCGCCGGAGCGCGATTTCTGTTCTCCTCGTGAAGCAAAGTTCTTAACCCGAGGTACTATTTCTGGGTTAGCGGAGTCTGTAACCTGAAGCGT
Source organism: Podarcis pityusensis (assembly GCF_964106645.2). Taxonomy (NCBI): domain Eukaryota; kingdom Metazoa; phylum Chordata; class Lepidosauria; order Squamata; family Lacertidae; genus Podarcis; species Podarcis pityusensis. Next base: position 41,481,859 of record NC_138039.1, on the reverse strand, counting down.
ATGTAACCTGAGGTACCACTGTATTGTCAGCACTGATAGGCAGCAGCTTTCCAGGGAAAAGATTTGGGAAGGTATCTTTCCCAGGCATACCTGGAGATGCCAGGAAATGAATTTATTATGAGGGGGGAAACTGCTCCTTTTCCCTCATGGCGTATCCAAGAGCCCATATAGAGTCTTTAAGTGGGTTCCCTGTTGGTAGGAGAAAATAACAGAGGCCAACCAGTGTATATTGAGAAGCAAAGCGGCTAGTAAGCCTAATCTTTATTAAACTGTATTAAATGTAGTATAAACACCAACAATTGGGAAACACTTGCCTGTGAGCGCTCTAATTGGAGAACAACCTTTACCAAAGGTGTCATGGGCTTTGAAGACATTCGAACTCAGGACGCAAGGGAGAAACGTGCTAGGAGGAAGGCATGCTTGGCAAACCCTCACCGCGATCAACTCCCGCCCAGAAACCCGTGTCCCCACTGTGGAAGGATGTGTGGATCCAGAATTGGCCTCCACAGTCACTTTAACAACTCATTGTTAAAATAAGGTTACCAGATTTTTTTCAATGAATCCAGGGACACTTTTCAACTTCAATGGATTTTGTATGGGGACTGATTTGTAAATCTGGGGACTGTCCCCAGGAAATGGGGACATCTGGTAACCTTATGTTAAAATTGTGTTTATGGAAGACAATCTTACTCGGCTACGAGTGATTGCCAAAGAAGATTTAGTCCTTAAGTGGGTTCCCTGTCGATAGGAGAAAATAACAGAGGCCAACCAAAGTATATTGAGAAGCAAAGTGGCTAGTAAGCCTGATCTTTATTAAACTGTTGAAACAGGGACCCTACTCACCACACGCAGGAGGGAGGAGAACCCTGAACAATGGTGTGCAAGCCCTTATATAGACTTTTGAAATTGCCCACCCTGTAGCCCAAGACCACCCCCCTAAAACATCATACATACATCACAGAAGGAGGCGGTCCACAGCAGATATCCTGTTTGCCAGAATACCTGACAATGGTCACAGACTGCATTACCTGGGCAGCTTGGCCATTCTTTTGTGATGGATAATACTTCAGCTCCTGAATCCAGGTCACAGGCTCACCCTATTCATACACAAATACACCCTTAAGACAGGATTTGTAAGCAAAAAGACAATGGGGAGGCTTTCCCATTTCCTTCCTCCTTGCAGAGAAATGTGTGAGGTCGATTTGGGAGAGTCAAAATGGCTTCAGGATTGTTCTCCTGTACTATTTCAGACACGTGATACTTATCACCTATGTGTTTGCCTTGTGCATTTATGAACATTTATATTTGAGACCTTAGAATTCTTATAACAATCTGAGGCTGTACCACTGAGCTACGGTCCTTGCAGAACTTCTGCAAGCGACTTAATTTTGTATGCCTCCCCACTTGCTGCAGACTTTTGGGCTGTTGTGTTTTGCTCCAATATGACTGCTATATTTCTAGGTGAATAATCTCTCTCCGAGCAGCTTTGCAAGATTATAGCCGGGTTAATCTTAAATCCACTTATTCATGATTAGGTCAGTATGTCTTCCTTATGAGTAAGCATGATTATAATTCTAGGCTTTGTCTGCAACTTTTAATTTATTTGTTTACATTCCTAAATTGCACTCTCCCTCGGGACAGACGGGAGGTAGCAGCCATTACAGAACAGAACAATGCTGCAAGCGCACTAATGGGAGGCTATTTGATCCAGCACAGGCTTCCATGAGTTTCCACGCATGGAAGGCTATTCTCACTGATTCCCCTTTTTTCTCTGCAGTCTTCTTGCCCTGTCATATGCTCCAGGATGTTGGTCTGCCCTTTGAAACAGTGTAGGAAGTGGTGTTGGGAACTGCAGAGGGGAATGGAAAGGCTGTGTCTGAACGGTAGAGCCTCTGCCTTGCATGTAAAGGTAAAGGGACCCCTGACCATTAGGTCCAGTCATGGCTGACTCTGGGGTTGCGGCGCTCATCTTGCTTTATTGGCCGAGGGAGCCAGCGTACAGCTTTCGGGTCACATGGCCAGCATGACTAAGCCGCTTCTGGCGAACCAGAGCAGCGCACGGAAACGCCGTTTACCTTCCCGCCGGAGCAGTACCTATTTATCTACTGCCTTGCATGCAGAAGGTCCCAAATTCAATCTCCAGGTAAGGCCAGGAGAAAACCGTGTCTGAAACCCTGGAGAACTGCTACCAGTCATTGTAGACTGGAAGAAGGGAAGAAGCCCTTGAGCATGGGTAGGCAAACTAAGGCCCGGGGGTGGTGAAGTGGTTAAGAGTGGTGGACTCGTAATCTGGTGAACCGGGTTTGATTCCCCACTCCTCCACATGCAGCTGCTGGGTGACCTTGGGCTAGTCACACTTCTCTGAAGTCCCTCAGCATCACTCACCTCACAGAGTGTTTGTTGTGGGGAAGGAAGGTAAAGGAGATTGTTAGCTGCTTTGAGACTCCTTAGGGTAGTGATAAAGCGGGATATCAAATCCAAACTCCTCCTCTTCTTCTTCTTCTTCTTCTTCTTCTAAATTTGGACCGCGGTCGGTCCGGGAATCAGCGTGTTTTTACATGAGTAGAATGTGTGCTTTTATTTAAAATGCATCTCTGGGTTATTTGTGGGGCATAGGAAGTCGTTCATTTCCCCCCAAAAAAATATAGTCCGGCCCCCCACAAGATCTGAGGGACAGTGGACCGGCCCCCTGCTGAAATAGTTTGCTGACCCCTGCCCTTGGGGGTGAAAATGGTTCTACGTTAGATGCTAGGCACCATGGGAGAAAGGATAGAACCCCGTGGAACCCCAAGGTATACCTGCCAAGCAGCAGTCTTCCAGGACCAGCTTCTGGGATGCCCTCCACTAAGTAGGAGCAGAACCATACTCCTCTCAGAGAGCCTATCCAGAAAGGATCAAAAGCCACTGAGAGGTCCAAAAGAATCAGTAGAACCACTTTCTCCCTGTCTGTCTCTCAGAAAAGGGCATCTGGAATATACTCTGAGTCCTGTAGTGATTTCATGCTCTTTATTGCAGCTTGTAAAACAGTGACTGAATTGCCCCCCAAACCTCAGGCTTTTATATACATTATTTACACAATGAGTCCTGTCTGATTGGCTGATTCTGCTTCCCTCCTGGAGCCTGATTGGTCTTTTCCTGCGGGCCAATCAGTTGTTGCATTCTACGATCCTACCAGCCTAATAGACTGATTAACTTCTTCCTGGAGCCTGATTGGTCTTCTCCTGCAAGCCAACCATTTGTTGCATTCTAGGATCCTACTTGCCTATTGTTCTAGGATCCAAGGTTAGTATATAACAGCATCCAAGACTGTTTTGGCCACAAAGCCGTGTCTGAGGCCCAACAGAAATGGATCTAGAAAAAACAGTTTCATTCAAGAGTGACTGGAGTTGATTGGCCACCAGTCTCTGGACTATATTACTCAGGAAGGAAATGTCAACCATCATAGAGATACAAGGGGGGGGGATCCCCCCTCAATTAACCATAATTAAGTCCGCTTCCTGTATTTATAGAAGGTGTGCCGAGTTATATACTGTTCTGTTGAGTCTGATTTTCTCCCTGGACTCCGTCTGCTTCGACTCAAGTTTGTTCAGTTTGCTTATTAAAGTGTTGCCATAATTTTCACTTTGGACTCTATCTGCTCTGTTTAAATGACTGCTAAAAAATATCTTGAAAATGGTTCTTCCTTCCCTATAATCCAGGCACCCCCAAGTCAGCTCTCCAGATGTTTTGGGACTACAACTCCCATCATCCCTAGCTAACAGGACCAGTGGTCAGGGATGATGGGAGCTGTAGTCTCAAAACATCTGGAGGGCTGAGTTTGGGGATGCCTGCTATAATCCTTCTTGTGTGTTACCAGTGCTATTTTTCTTGAAAAAGAGGTGCCAGAATTCACCGTGAACGCCTCCCTTGTTCTCTTATAATGTCAATGGCACCTACCTGAGAGGTGCTGGAACTCAGCCCCAGCAAGTTCTGGTTGTCAAAAAGCCTTGTGTGTTATGATTGGCAAAAGAGGTACCTTGGTAGTTCTTCCACCTGGAAGTTAAAGAGGTGGTAGCTCAGCAGAGGGCCTTCTCTGTGGCAGCCCCTAAGTTGTGGATTTCCCTTCCCTTCCTGAGCCTGATACCTTCCTTGTATAGCTGCCATATGCTGAAGACACGTCTCTTTACCCTAGCCTTTGACACCTTAGATACTTGTTTCTAAGACCCAGTGTATTATTTGGATTGTAAATTGTTCCAGCTGGTTTTAATATTGTGTTACGTTGTTGTTGCTGATGTTGATGATGATGATGATGATGATGATGATGATGATACTTTCTTGTGGTCTTAGACAGAGGGAGTTCTTCCCCACGCCCACCCTGTGCTTCCTGATCCTTTTTGGGAGATGCCAGGGATTTAATGTGGGCCCTTCTGAATTCAAAGCATCTGTTCTGACACTGAGCTGCAGTCGCATCACAACCACAAACCTGTGTCTCTGCCTTTTGGACTGTTGCAACAGGACTGACGTGCAGTCGTTAGCTTCATTCAAAGTACAGGAGCCCTGTAACTTGTTCCTGTATGTGTATTTTTAAATTACAAAAACAACCCATGACCAAAAAAAAAAAGCAGGACATGCAGAATAAAATTAGATGATTTGTTCACAAATTACCTAGGCAGAGATTTAGAAAGGGTACAAAGAGGCATTTGTGCGTAATTTCATGGGATGGCCATCCAAATCTGGTTTGACATATAACTGAATGTACTTGCCTTGTAATTAATCTCTAATAGGCTACTTTGAATCCCGCCTTCTATCTGTAACCCCCGTAAACCTACATAGGAAACACCAGTGGTTCATTACCACACACATTTCTGCAAGATGGACATGCATGCCTCCTAATCTCTCTTTTGTCCATCAGTGTGTTATTAAATCTTAGGCAGTCTGAATGCAAATAAGGTTTCTGTTGGATTTATCAGGAGGAGAGCAATGAATGCAAAGAAATAGTTTGCCCACCATCGTTGCAAAGGGGGAAGCAATTGGGGTCGCTGTGTACGGTAATTTCAATATATAGCTTTTTTGCTTTTTTTTGTTACCTCTTGCAAATGACAAGAATTCTCACAAGAATATGCAGCCAGTCTTAGAAAGGGGTATGGAATTACTTTCAGGGCTTGAAGTCGATCCATTCCACACTGAATTAAAATATTAAACTTAATGCCTTATTCCTCGGGAGATGGAAAATGAACACAATTCTGTTATTGCAAGTGGCTCATTTGGTTCTTCATTGCCTGAATTTTATATATATAGAAATGTCCCCTTCTTGACTAGTATTGGTGCTGTAATAACTGAAGCCATGTCATCAAATATCTAAATTAATAAGGTTTCTGTAGGTTAAAAAAGAAAAGAAAAAGAAACTTACCCAATGCCAAGGAGAAAGTGAGGAGAAACAGCGAAGGTGTTGTTAGTTACTATTCCAAACTCATGAGCTATTGTAATGCCTACCTTTTTTTAAAAAAAAAGAATTTTTATTGCAAAGTAAATACATCAATAACAAGCCATACATAAAGAATAATATAAAGAAAAAGAAAAAAGAAAAAAGAAAAAAAGAAAAATAAAGAAAAGTAGACAGTAAAAGAATAAAGAAAAGTGTAATATTTCAATACAATAAAAAAAGAAAAATAAAGAAAAGTAGACAGTAAAAGAATAAAGAAAAGTGTAATATTTCAATACAATAAACACTATTTTGCAAAATAATAATAATAATAGACTTCCATCACTCTCACAAAACTTCCTTTCACATTTCATATCTGTATTTCAGTATTATTTTCATCTTAATATATTGATATGTGTGTGTGTATTTGTGTGTGTGTGTGTGTGTGTTTCCCCTTTTCCATTCACGAGGTCATTCTAGACACAGCCAAATTATTACATTAGAACCTTGTCTTTCTAAATAATCATTCAAGCACTTCCATTCCTTCTTGACTGTATTCATTGTAATGCCTACCATATTGAGTTGCGTGTGTAGGTCCCCAGGCCACCCCTCAAATAACTTCACACATAACACGTAATTTAGTTTTGGTTTTTGGGCACTATTTTGGCCACAACTTTATTAAAATACAAAATCAGTGAGTGGTTGTTTAGACATTGGTTATGACTATCTGTCCCCCCGCCTGGGAGAGAACTAACATCCCGAGGTCCGATCGGTAGCCAGTAGAAGGGAAAGTCAAACTTGGGGGTCATTTGAGCTAAGCGTCGGACCCACGCCGCTCACCCCAGCAGCTCCCCGAAAGCTTGCCGGCCCTGGTCCCATGACAGGGATTCCCATGACAGGGATTGGGCGGCCCTGGTCCCATGACAGGGATTGGACGAAATCGTGGCAAGCCCCAGGATTCCTTTAACGGAATTCCCTTCAGCGCAATTGGAGGGGCAGGCACAGCCTATCCTGACCCCTCCACCACCAGCATATTATAACCAATGCCTAACCGCAACCTTACAAGTTGTGACGAATTGCTGAGTAGTAGGCAAAAACCAAATGGCACAGCCAATCACCAAATGGCAAAATTCCTACTAGGCCCCTGCTCCAAAGCAGACAACCCCATGACAGGCAAAGCAAGGTCCACCGGAAAAGAGGGCGGGCGGGCGGGTGATCGGATGCACTCTGCAAAGATAAGCATATGTAGTTTTCCCTTCCCTAAACAAAAATGCACCCATCCTTTCTATTATTATTATTATTATTATTATTATTATTATTATTATTATTACAGTGGTAACTCGGGTTACAGACGCTTCAGGTTACAGACTCCGCTAACCGAGAAATAGTTGGGTTAGTGTGAGCTGGTTTGCAGTCCACGAAAGATGAAAGCAACAGGTAGGGTAAAGGTAAAGGGACCCCTGACCATTAGCTCCAGTCGTGACAGACTCTGGGGTTGCGGCGCTCATCTCGCTTTATTGGCCGAGGGAGCCAATGTACAGCTTCCGGGGCATGTGGCCAGCATGACTAAGCCACTTCTGGCGAACCAGAGCAGTGCACAGAAACGCCGTTTACCTTCCCACTGGAGCGGTACCTATTTGTCTACTTGCACTTTGAGGTGCTTTTGAACTGCTAGGTTGGCAGGAGCAGGGATCAAGCAACAGGAACTTACTCCGTCGTGGGGATTCGAACTGCCAACCTTCTGATCGGCAAGCCCTAGGCTCTGTGGTTTAACCCACAGCGCCACCCGCGTCCCATAATGTCACCATAGAGCACACATTTTGCATTCGGAAGGTCCCAGGTTCAATCTCTCATTTATATGGCTCAGGTAGCAGGTGGTGGGAAAGAAAGAACTACTGCCTCAGACCCTGAAGAATAGATTTTATTGCACTAGGCCACAGGTACCTAAGGAAGTGCCCTGCAGACATATGTTGGACTATGGCTCTCATCACCTCGGTGTCTCGGGCTGTTGGGAGTTGTAGTACAAAACAACAACAACAACAAACTCTCCAACATTTCTATGATGAAAACAGGGACATCCTTAATAGAAGGAAGAAGGAGGAGGAGGAGGAGGAGAAGTAGCAGTGGGGTATAAATAATAAAATTGCTGCTGCTGCTGCTGCTGCTGGTGTTACTATTATAGTGGTACCTCAGGTTACATACGCTTCAGGTTACACACTCCACTAACCCAGAAATAGTGCTTCAGGTTAAGAAATAGTACTTTGGGTTAAGAACTTTGCTTCAGGATAAGAACAGAAATCGTGCTCTGGCGGCGCGGCAGCAGCAGGAGACCCCATTAGCTAAAGTGGTGCTTCAGATTAAGAACAGTTTCAGGTTAAGAACGGACCTCCAGAACGAATTAAGTACTTAACCTGAGGTACCACTGTATTATCTATACCTCGCCCATCTAACTGTGTTGCCCCAGCCACTCTGGGCAGCTTCCAACATATATAAAAACATAATACAGTGGTGCCTCGCAAGACGAAATTAATCCGTTCCGCATGTCTCTTCGTCTTGCGGTTTTTTTCGTCTTGCGAAGCACGGCTATTAGCGGCTTAGCGGCTACAGGTATAAACTCGTTCCCGCAACTGCAAGCATCTGGCCATTGCATAAGCCTCGTCCGGCCTCTTAAGCAGTCCCTCCTGACGCGCTTACATAACACAAGCCCCGACCCCCGCCATCCCAGTGACCCCGCAAGATAAGATCTGCAGCAAGCACCCCGCACCTCCGATCCCGGGGCGCGCTCAGCCAAAGCGTCCCCGGACACCTGTCCCGCCGCGCCTTCGTGCAGCGCTCTGCAGAGCGGAACGATGAGCCCGGCCGATCGCAGGCAGAGCAAGCAGCGGCGAAAGCGGAGAGAGCGAGGCCCAGAGGGAGGAGTCTCCGGCAACGCCATCGACGGCCCCGCCGCAGCTCCGTGTTCTGGAGCCCTCCGGCTGCCTTTATTTTGCTGCAGGAGCCTCCTCTGCACCGGGATCCTCGCGCGCTCCCTCCGTCTCTCCATGCCTTTTAGGTGACTGGCGTGCTCGGGCTGACTTTGGACGACCCACAGCGGGGCTTCCCTCGGCCGCACGACCGGAGCTCGCCTTTGCGGTCACTTTGACAGGCGATGGTGCCAGCCTCGGTTCGGGGGCACCGGCTGCTGGCAAATGGGTGCCCCCTTCTTCCCTTGACAGGGATCATCTCCCCCCGCTTCCTCGGAGATGGGCAGGCAAAACTTTTCATGCCCCCCCCCGCCCAGTCTGCCGTCCTCGGGATCTAGCGGTCGCCGCGCGCGCTAAGAGCGCAGACGGGGAAATCCCACCCCGAGCTGGGTGTCGCCGCCAGGTCCCCTCCCAGTTCTAAGGCTGAAGCCTAGGAACTTTTCAAAGCGGCGCGGGGCAGCATCACCACCGGCTGTGTTTCCGGACGCTAATAATGTATTGATTGCTATTACTATTAGATTCCCCGCTGCCACATAGATAGATTGGCGGTGAAAGCTGTTTGCGCGCGGCGCGGATCAAGCCCTTCGTCTTGCGAAGCAAGCCCATAGGGGAAATCGTCTTACGAAGCGACGCAAAAACGGAAAACCCTTTCGTCTAGCGGGTTTTTCGTTTTGCGAGGCATTCGTCTTGCGGGGCACCACTGTAAAACATTAAACATTAAACAACTAATTAAACAACTGAAGCACTATTTCTGGGTTAGTGGAGTGTGTAACCTGAAGCGTATGTAACCTGAAGCGTATGTAACCTGAGGTACCACTGTAATAGTAACACCACCAGCAGCAACAGCAGCAATTTTATTATTTATACCCCACTGCTACTTCTCCTCCTCCTCCTCCTTCTCCTTCCTTCTATTGAGGATGTCCCTGTTTTCATCATAGAAATGTTGGAGAGTTTGTTGTTGTTGTTGTTTTGTACTACAACTCCCACCAGCCCCAGACACCGAGATGATGAGAGCCATAGTCCAACATATGTCTGCAGGGCACTTCCTCGGGTACCTGTGGCCTAGTACAATAAAATCTATTCTTCAGGGTCTGAGGCAGTAGTTCTTTCTTTCCCACCACCTGCTACCTGAGCCATATAAACGAGAGATTGAACCTGGGACCTTCCGAATGCAAAATGTGTGCTCTATGGTGACATTATGGGACGCGGGTGGCGCTGTGGGTTAAACCACAGAGCCTAGGGCTTGCCGATCAGAAGGTTGGCAGTTCGAATCCCCGCGACAGAGTAAGCTCCTGTTGCTTGATCCCTGCTCCTGCCAACCTAGCAGTTCAAAAGCACCTCAAAGTGCAAGTAGACAAATAGGTACCGCTCCAGTGGGAAGGTAAACGGCGTTTCCGTGCACTGCTCTGGTTCGCCAGAAGTGGCTTAGTCATGCTGGCCACATGCCCCGGAAGCTGTACACTGGCTCCCTCGGCCAATAAAGCGAGATGAGCGCCGCAACCCCAGAGTCTGTCACGACTGGACTAATGGTCAGGGGTCCCTTTACCTTTACCCTACCTGTCGCTTTCATCTTTCGTGGACTGCAAACCAGCTCACAGAAGATAAGCCAATAAAAAGTACATTAGAACATTTAAGCCACAAAATGATCCTGAAAGCATAATGATAGAACAATAAACAGAATAAAAAGCAAAGCAAAGAGAGCAATAAGAAGAAAATATTTTTAATGAAGTAGTGATCCGTACCATAAGCGCGACACAGCAAGGATGAATCATCCAGTAAACATTAAGATGGCAGAGTCGTAAAACAGGAAATCACAGTTTAACTGTGAAAGATTTTGATAAATAAAATAGTCTTGACCTGGTGCCAAAATGAGGCTTATGTTGGTGCTTTCCAAATTTGTCTAGGGAGTCATTTTACAGTTATAATGTATACCTTATATTCTCTTATGGGCTGAAGAACCACACTGCTGGTAAGAAGAGTTTGCTCTCTGTGTTCTGGAACGAGCTGTCAAAAGAGATGCTAAAAGAGCCTAACATTTCAACCTACATTTAGCTTCCATCAGAGGAAAAAGTGCTGTATGGCTGTGTTCCACTTGCACAGTCAGAGGCAGTGTGCCTCTGAAGACTAGTTGCTGGGAGAGTGCTCTTGCACTCAAATCAAGCTTCCAGGTTTCCCAGGGGACCATTTTGAGAACAGGATCCTGAGTTAGATGGGCCATTGGCCGGATTCAGGGGGCTCATCTTACATTCTTATGTTCCTAATCAAAAAAACCCCAAGCAGATCCGAATTGTTTTTCTCCCTGCACCAACCAAGAGTTGGTGATAATACAATGGAAGCATTGTTACACATAGAGATGGTCTAAGGAGTTTTGTTGCCTGAGGCCAAAATCTGGATAGCATCCCCAGGTGCTAAAAATATGAAGATTATCGGGGTATTTTTTGTGACTTTACTGACCAGTCCAGAGTACTGGCACTTTTTAATTTATTTTACTGCCCATGGTAGCCATTTTGTGCTGACACCCAAAGCACTTTTATCAATATATGAGTACTGGCACCTCATTTTTTATACCCCCTCCAAATACACTAATGATGATGGTGATAAATGATAATACAGTGGTACCTCAGGTTACAGACGCTTCAGGTTACATACGCTTCAGGTTACAGACTCCACTAACCCATAAATAGTACCTCGGGTTAAGAACTTTACCTCAGGATGAGAACAGAAATCATGCGGTGGCGGCACAGCAGCAGCAGGAGGCCCCATTAGCTAAAGTGGTGCTTCAGGTTAAGAACAGTTTCAGGTTAAGAAGGGACCTCAGGAATGAATTAATTTCTTAACCCAAGGTACCACTGTACTAATATGGACTGACTGGGCACCCTCTCCTTTCTATTCAACATACTAATTCTACATGGAACAGGGAGTGATAACAGACCCTCCAAGTGTCCCTATTTTCCAGGGACGACCCAGATTTACAGAATCCATCCTGGTTTTCTGATTTGATCCCGGAATGTCCTACTTTTTCTCAGAACATCCCTATTTTCATCAGAGAAATGTTGGAGGGTACAGAGTTATGCGACACTTCCCCGCCCCCAAGCCAAAGAGATAAGTAACTATACAACCCTTAGAAGACATCTGAAGGCAGCCCTGTAGAGGGAAGTTCAATGTTTTATTATGCTTTTATATATGCAGGAAGCTGCTCAGGACTGGGCAACCCAGTCAGATGGGCAAGGTGTAAATAATAAATTGTTGTTATTGTTATTATTATTTATAATAATAATAAATAGGGTGTTCCTATTTTCATTGGAGAAATGTTTGAAGGTATGTGCTAATACTGTCCTACCAGTATTACATGGATGATGTATGATTGACTTAAGCAACGTACTGTTGCGCACTCAGGAAAAGCACTGCATAAATAAGTATATTATTATTCTTATTATTATTTTACCATTTTTATGACTGCCACATGGCTTCCATTGTCAAATCTGGCTATTTTTATATTTAGCACTGTGAATACCCATGTGTTCAGTGTGCTAATATTGAGAAACGTCTTGCAAGTTTAGAAACCCAAGTTATTTATGAACGGAAGGCTTTTTGTTCATCCCTTGTTGCCTGCAAATAGGGTGCAGCTGTTTTCAGCAAATCAGTTTAATTCCTTTTTCTAAATGATCTCTTGGCCTTTAGAAAAAGGCCTTTCAAGAGTGAGCATTGTTGCTGGGGAAATGTGATTGTTCATAAACTTTGCCTACGCCACTTATAGTGGTCGCAGACATTGTGCCCCTGCTTTGCTTATTTGAACTGTTTTATTATTTCTTCAGTTGTTAGTTCTTTTTATCTTCGATCTCTGCTTTTCTTCAGTGTCTTTAGATTCGTAGAGGAGTATAAAACCTTTTGATCCTAAGAACAACAACAAAACCAAGAGCTTGTACCAGAACCTTCAGGAGTCAGGGAACAAAATGGGCCTGAAGGGAGCTAATTTGGGATTTTCTAATAGCAGGTTTATTTGCAGGAGGAAGGTTTGAGGCTACTCTAGAGTAGAAACCCTGAAAAAAGGAGATGAAAAATCTTGCATTTGGAAGGTTTATGAGTAGGAATGGCAACTTCAAAACAAGCAAAGCAGGCTTGGATGTTTGTTTGTTTTGATTTTTTAAAATATTTTTCATTGAACAAGTTTAACAAATCAAATTATAAATCAATATTACATTGCTCCGTTGCATCCAATGGGCATATCTCACAAATGATATTGTTAAGCTGGAAAAGGTGCAGAATAGGGCAACTCAAAGAGCACAAGAGCAGGTGCATCTTTCTCAAGAGGAAAGGGAAAAATGTTTGGGGCTTTTGTGCAATTGGGGAGAAGCCAACTAAGGAGGGAACATGGTCAGGCTTTACAAAATGATGCACAGTGTAGAGAAAGTACATAGAAGATGTTCACCCTTTCTGATAATAGCAGAACTAGAAGTGGGGTTAGTGGTGGGATTCAAGTCAGTTCTCATCTGAAGGCGAATTGGCTTGTTTTGCACTTTCCAAAGCTGAAACACAGCCATCATTTGAAATGTGGTTCTTCCAACCACATAATGCGAGCAAAAATTAATATACTGGGGTAAAGTGTGCTTTAAAATGTGTATATTTTTGAAAATAACAAACAAAATCTTCTTTGCAAAAAAAAAGGTCATAGCTAAAATGCTGGTTTTTAAAAAAATGACTTAAAAAGAAAAGCAAACTGTTGTGGAAATGTGGAGAGCTGAGTTTAAAAGGTAACGGTAAGGACCCCTGCCAGTTAAGTCCAGTTGCGAATGACTCTGGGGTTGCAGTGCTCATCTCGCTTTACTAGCCAAGGGAGCTGACATTTGTCCGCAGACAGTTTTTCCGGGTCATGTGGCCAGCATGACTAAGCTGCTTCTGGCGAAACCAGGGCAGCGTACGGAAATGCTGTTTTGGGTAGATAAAATAAGAGAAACCAAGAGAGATTGAAATAAGCAGATTTGCCCATCCCTGAGCAGAACTCTTGGTCACCCAATGACAATTGGCTAGCGATTATTATATTTCATTATATTTCAGTTTGGTGTAGTGGTTAAGAGCAGTGGACTTGTAATCTGGTGAACCGGGTTCACATCCCCGCTCCTCCACATGCAGCTGCTGGGTTGGTCTTGGGCCAGTCACACTTCTCTGAAGTCTCTCAGCCCCACTCACCTCACAGAGTGTTTGTTGTGGGGGAGGAAGGGAAAGGAGAATGTTAGCCACTTTGAGACTCCTTAGGGTAGTGATAAAGCGGGATATCAAATAAAACTCTTATTATTACTATTATTTGTACCCTGCCCATCTGACCAGGTTGCCCCAACCACCCTGGGTTTCAATGGAACTGCTCAGTGTTCCACCTGAACTGCGAGTGCAACCTAGAAGGTTTTGCAGACATATATAGAGATTAAGCACATATAGATTACTTTGCAGAAAAGTCTGCTGCATGTAGGAAGAGTTCCGTGAAAATAAAGGGAGGGGCGCCACCATTCCTGTCCTCCCCAGATTCCATGGAAATGAAAAGAGCATTCTTCCAAAGCTTCTATTCTTCTCAATGGGCTTTGAGCAGAAGTCCACAGTGGATTGTATTTTTCTGTGTTTTCTCCCCCCGTGGCATCCCATCATGTTGCAATCGAGTCGTTTTAAATTACGATGTGACCATTTTTTGAACTTTACAAAGCTGCCTATACTTTCTGCCACTGTGCCAAAGTCCTGAAGGGAATAGAAATAAAGCAGGTGAGGACATCCCAACATTTCAGCTCTCTCGCTGCATGTGGAAAATCAATCTGAAGAAATCCCAGCTCAGAGTCTGGGAAGACGTCCTTCCAACAAAACATGCCCAACATTTGATGAGGATTGGTGCAGAGACGCAAGTGTTTTTTTGGCACTACATCAATCTCAGCAGGTAAGAGAACTCCCTCCAGATCTTAGAAAGATATTGCATGTCGGCACACTAATGCAATGTTTTTCTTGTTGCCTTTGAAAGCTTGACTCCCTCCTGTTTTTGCACCAAAAAGAAAAGCGAGAGAAGGAGGGAGGGTGGAAGAATTATTCCCCCATCGAAATGAGGAACTGCTCCTGCACCTTCCCAAAAGAAATTCAGTTTCAGACTGGAAAGAAGGTTTTCTGCCATGGAGATGCCTTCTAGTATTTGTGTGCCTGGGATTCATTCTGTAGATCGAACTTACTGAAGTGACATAATCCTGGCACCCAGTTCAGGACTGTGAGGGGTGAGTGGTACGATGGAGTGCGCGTCCGCTTTTGGCAAAGGCTGCTTGATGTCATGTCTTTCTTAGCTGCAGTAACTCACTGCCCAGGTGCAGGCCAACTTTTTGTAGTGATAAGAAAGCTACACCTAGTTTTACTGCTGGAACTGAAACCTAAGAACTGCAGACTGGCCTTCTTCTGAAGCATGTTTATGCTTATCTTGATGTTTGGGCTCCATATGCATGTGGGTAGCTCAGTTGTGTGAATCGTTTTTGGATTTGATATCCCGCTTTATTACTACCTGAAGGAGTCTCAAAGCGGCTAACATTCTCCTTTCCCTTCCTCCCCCACAACAAACACTCTGTGAGGTGAGTGGGGCTGAGAGACTTCAAAGAAGTATGACTGGCCCAAGGTCACCCAGCAGCTGCATGTGGAGGAGCGGAGACGCGAACCCGGTTCACCAGATTATGAGACTACCGCTCTTAACCACTACACCACACTGGCTCTCAGTTTGTGGTGAGTTCCTGACCCCCCCAGGTAGAATAATGACACAATTATTAAGGTTAATGGGCTAAAAAAGGCCACAACTTTATTGGTTACAGGTGATGAGCGGTATTGGCTTAGGCATTGGACCTAACCGACTATATCTGACTCCAGCCTGTCTGCTTGAAGTCTGGGAAGGGTTAACCACCAGTAGGGGGAGTCCTGCTGATGCACATCAACTAGAAGCTCCCCCGGGGTCACCGTTGGGGGCGTGCCTTAGGTCCTAACCTCCCTAGGCTTTGGACAGGGCCACACACCCCGGAATCCTTTAACAGACTACCCTTCAATATGCGGGGCAGGTGATGGCGCTACCTCCCCTCTTTCCATCTACAGACCTATTCCAGTGCCTAACCGCCAATACCCAGAAAGCTGTGATGATTTACTACGAGGTAGGCGAAAACCAAGTGGCTGGTGCCAATTTGCCAAGTGGAAAAATTCCTATCAGGCCCCTCAACGGCGACCAACCAAGGTCCATAGCAAGGTCAAAGAGAGCAAACCTTAGAGGGGGGGAGGGGAAAAACCGGAGTAGCTGGCGGGTGGACAAAGAGGGAGATCCCCGGCTGCGTCCTGCCTTTAAGGAGCAGGCCACACCCCCAGAGCAACCCGATTGGCTGGCCAAGGGGTGACGCAGCCAGGAATCCCCCAATCGTGCAGGGGCTGGCCTCCCACCCCCTGGGCATGTGGAGGGGCCGTGAAGCCTACAACCCCACCTCCTCCTTAAGGCAGAAGTGGCTTTGGTAGAGCGCAAGACACTTAATCTCAGGGCCGTGGATTCAAGCCCCATGTTGGGCAAAAGATTCCTGCATTGCAAGGGGTTGGACTAGATGACCCTTGTGGTCCCTTCCAACTCTACAGTTCTATGATTCTCTGAAGCATTGAACTAGGGAAAACAGACACCCTGCCTTAAGGCAGAAGTGAAAGGAGTAAGCGTGAAAACTAAGGGGAAGTTTGGTGCAACTGACACTGGCTTTGTGCTTTAGATTTTCTACTTGGTTCTGGCTTTTGTGCATATAGGCTACCTCTAGCAATTGATATGCATGGATAATCAACAAGCAGCACTTGAGAAAAAGGGGAAGCAATGAGGCACCTGTCAGAACAGCGGCAATTACACATCAATGAATATGTAAATAATGTATATTGCAAAGCAATTTGTGTTACTATTTATGTATAGTGTGTGTGTGTGTGTTTAAAAAACTTTCATTGTGGAGAATGAAGGCAAAGCCATTCATAGCAAGAATCTTTGCCATGATGGGGGCTTTGAATTGACGGGAGGGAAATCTGCTTTATAGTCCATTTTCAATGGATTCCTTACCTACTTGGAAGTATTTTGTAGGGAGCAATTTTTAAAAGTTGGAAATAAATAAGCAGAGCAACTAAACTGGATCCCATCAGGAGAAACTGTTGGAGAGAAACGGGACCAGTAATGGTTCTTTAAGTGACTGAGGAATGGCTCCTGCCTCTGCACAGGTGACTTGTCAGCTGAGTACTACTTTTCTAAACAATTCAATAAGAGACCATGATTCCTGCTTAGGGACATAAAAAGATGACTTATACAAAGCCGGACCATTGGTCCATCCAGGGGCATAGCGTGGGGGGGCTGGGGGGCCCGTCATCCCTGGCACAGTTTTTTTTGGGGGGGAGTATTCCTCACAGCTAGGGAAGCGGGTGGCGCTGTGGGTTAAACCACAGAGCCTAGGACTTGCCGATCAGAAGGTCGGTGGTTCAAATCCCTGCGACGGGGTGAGCTCCCATTGCTCGGTCCCTGCTCCTGCCAACCTAGCAATTTGAAAGCACATCAAAGTGCAAGTAGATAAATAGGTACCGCTCCAGCGGGAAAGTAAACGGCGTTTCCGTGTGATGCTCTGGTTTGCCAGAAGCGGCTTAGTCATGCTGGCCACATGATCCGGAAGCTGTATGCCGGCTTCCTCAGACAGTAAAGTGAGATGAGCACCGCAACCCCAGAGTCAGTCATGACTGGACCTAATGGTCAGGGGTCCCTTTACCTTTACCTTATTCCTCACAGCTGGCAGGATGTGGCAAGCTGTTGAATCCTTCTCATGAGAAGGACGCAACAGGCATGCGCTCTGCCAGTCTTGTGCCACTTTTGTGAGTCTCACAAAGCAGCACTGGGCTCACAGGGAGCCATGAATGCGACCTTCCAATGGCCGGGCTCCCCACTGTGTGGTGTAGCCTAGCCTCACTTGGCTCCACTGGGAGTGGGTTGCTCTGGCACGTGCCCTGGGCGCCAGCAGGAAACGCTCCGCTGCTGGGTCCATCTAATATTGTCTACACTTACTGGCACTGGATGTCTGGGGCTTCAGACAGGGTCCGGCCCCAGCCCTACCCGCAGGTGCCAGGGATTGAACCTGGAACCTGGAACTACCACTGAGCTATGACCTTTTGTTATGCAATGGGCATGGTCAAGGGGATCAAGAGGGTTATTTTACTTTTATCTCCCCCAGAGGATTTACTAGCACATAGATTATATCCTAACATCTAATAATGTGCCAATTATATACCTTCAGGATAATTCCCAGAGCTGAAAGTGACCACTTTCCACTTGAGTTATCTCTGACATCATTCGTTTCTCCTGCCTTTCCTAAATTATTGGATGAAACGGAATATCTGATACTTGGAAATAGAAGGTTAAAATGGAATGCACAGGTCCAAGAAAAAATGATTCAGAACCTGGATTCCCATGAATTAGCTTTATTAAAGGGGGAAATGTTGTTAGAAACAGGAAACATAATCGGACTGTATGAGAACATAATCAACCGAATGCGCCCACTGATGACCACAACCAGTGTGATAAAAAACAAAAAGTTTACAAGACAGACTTGGTTCAATAAGGAATGTCAGAATAGCAAAAAATGCCTAGCAAGGGAACTGAGAAAATTGAAGTTAAAACAGGATAAGCACTGAGCTATTGCCCTCCTCTATGTTCTCCAACCTGGTGCCCTCCAGGTGCTGCTGAACCCCAGCTCGCTCCAGCCCTGACTATTGGCCTTGCTGCTTCAGGCTGGTAGGAGTTGTAGTCAAAACATCTGAAGGGCACCAGGTTGGAGGAAGGCTGCTTTGAGGCATCATCCTTCTTCTCATTTCCGCCATCTAGAAACATTCCTTTCTCTTCTTTATAATTTCATTTTTTTAATGAACCAGCTGCTTCAATAGAAGTATTGTGTGAGAGATCAGCTAGGCAATCCCCAAAGAATGTGAAGACAAGTTGTTTACCTTTCTCTCTCAATCTCTCTCTCTCCACCTTTCACTGAACTTCATATTGTTTCTGGGTTTGTTTTTCATTGTTGCTCAGTTCTCTTCTCGCGCTTTCTAATTTTGCATCTTTTCTCCAAATAACTCTCCCCTTCCCACTTGACTAGACCTGACCTTTGCCATGTCTTCCTTTTCATCTTTCCTTTTATATACACTCTTCTTATACCCAAACTGGCACAACATATTCAGCAGATAAACTGCTTCTTCAATAATTGATACAGGGATAATTTAACAGGAAGGCATGGAAAGCACCACACAAGCAGATCAGGTTGTTGTATAACCTGTCCACATTGTCGTATAAACTCCCCACAAACAGATCAGAACAAATGCTCAATAAAGGCTTGATATAGTCTAATCTCCAGGTAAACAATGTGTAAGCAAATCAGGATAAATGTTCAATAACCTGGCGGTCTGGAGGAGCCCTTAAAAGCACTTTTAATCATTGATACTGGTAGGGTGCTATGTCCCATGTTCATATTCAAACCAAGTTTGCTGACTCCTTGACTAAAGAATAATTACTTTAATTTTATTTATTTGTTAAATATGTCCCTGCTGGAATAACCTCTTGAAGGCATTACTGTTTCAGTTTTTAAGGAGGTCCAAAGGGACACAAGCAAATGTATTCATATGTTTCCATCATGAATGCTAAATCAGCTAATTAAAGGATCAAAATTAGGCTCTTTTATGATCAGATAGTTAAGGCTCCTTAAAATAATTACCTTAATGCAGCTGGCTGTTATTATGTGATATGTATCTACAACTACTTCGCACAAAAAAGGTTTAACATAACGACATGCCATAATTAATTTTGATATTGATAGTTGATTAGCTGCCCCAGTGAAAAAGTCAGACAGATATTGCTGTTTCAGCATAATATAGATTAGAGAGTAATGTATATGCGAAGGACACACACAGCTGCGGAAATGCTCTGCACATACCTTCAGATATGGTGTAGGTCAGGAGTGGGGAACCTCAGGTCTGGGGCTCAAATGTCACCCTCCTGACCTTGGGATAAACCCCCAGCAGTGGCGTAGCATGGGGGGCCACAGGGGCAGATGCCCTGGGCTCAAAATTGTTAGGGGGTGCAAAATTTCAACACCCACTTCCATCACTGGGCTCCATTGAAAACCACTTCTCCATGCAAACCAGGAAGTGAACTTTCCAGACGACAGAATGACTTTTCTTTCCTTATCTCTTCATCTGTGATTTCCTGGGTGACGCAGACGCCATTAGGCAGTTGAATGTGCATGCATACTCCATCTGTTTCCCTCCCTGCCACGTGGCTCCGGGCACTGGCAACCCACACTACGCCACTGACCCTCACAATTCTCCTGTCCTGACTACCATTCATGGAAGTGATAGAGAGATTCTTGGTGCAGTTGTTTCCAAATGCTTTATTCTACAATTCACTACAATGCTCAAACATCACATTGCGAGGTGTGTGGATCAGTGGTTAAAAGAGAGCTCTAGAGTTCATGGCTAGGTGTAAGCTAAGACGTCGTCCCAACACTTGGCACACCTCCTTAGCTCGCCTTTGGAAGAGGAGGGTGGGCACTGTCATTTGTGCAGTGCGGAGACACAAGTCTGGCCAAGGAAGCAATTCTACAAGTAGGCTGGGTCTGCTCAAGCTGGTGCAACCAGCACAGCATCCTTTGCGATGGAGGCGGGGCAGTTTTGAAACTGGTCCTCACCTGTATCAGATAAACAGCAATGAATTAAACAGTACAATACCATTGACTTTAGAGGTACATCTGGGGGTCATGTAGGCTGGAGAAGGATGTATACCAGGGGTAGGCAACCTAAGGCCTGGGGGCCGGATGTGGCCCAATCGCCTTCTAAATCCGGCCCATGGACGGTCAGGGAATCAGTGTGTTTCTACATGAGTAGAATGTGTCCTTTTATTTAAAATGCATTTCTGGGTTATTTGCGGGGCATAGGAATTCATTCACTCCCCCCCCCCCAAAAAAAATATAGTCCAGGCCACCACATAGTCTGAGGGATGGTGGAGCAGCCCACGTCTGACCCCTGATGTACACAGTCACTTCCTTTTTTAAAAAAAGTTTCAAGTCATGATTGCTTTGTTGTTGTTTAGTCGTTTAGTCGTGTCCGACTCTTTGTGACCCCATGGACCAGAGCACGCCAGGTACTCCTGTCTTCCACTGCATCCCACAGTTTGGTCAATCTCATGCTGGTAGCTTTGAGAACATTGTCCAACCATCTCATCCTCTGTCGTCCCCTTCTCCTTGTGCCCTCCATCTTTCCCAACATCAGGGTCTTTTCCAGGGAGTGTTCTCTTCTCATGAGGTGGCCAAATACTGGAGCCTCAGCTTCAGGATCTGTCCTTCCAGTGGGCACTCAGAGCTGATTTCCTTAAGAATGGACAGGTTTGATCTTCTTGCAGTCCATGGGACTCTCAAGAATCTCCTCCAGCACCATAATTCAAAAGCATCAATTCTTTGGCGATCAGCCTTCTTTATGGTCCAGCTCTCACTTCCATACATCACTACTGGGAAAACCATAGCTTTTACTATACGGACCTTTGTTGGCAAGGTGATGTCTCTGCTTTTTAAGATGCTGTCTAGGTTTGTCATTGCTTTTCTCCCAAGAATCAGGCGTCTTTTAATTTCGTGGTTGCTTGGGAAGTGCTAAATGAAAGCATTAGAAGGAAATCCAGATTCTCTGTGACTAAACTCACCATTATGAACTTTCTTTGCCTGGTTTCCTTTCACTGGCTTTGGATTGGTATATTGGATCAATCTTTTTTTTAAAAAAAACAAGAAGAAGAACACCAAGATAATGACCTGAGCGTTAGCATTGCCATGAAACCAGGCAAGTGTTGTACTGTAAAGACATCTGAAGCTTGGGAAGGGGACCAGTCGGATGACCTTGAATCATCTGCACCATCCATCACCTATTCTGTTGCCTCTGCTGGCGGGACTTCATCACAGGAACGGTACAGTCTAGCAACAGATGCTACTATAGACACCAGGAGCTGGGAGCCAAGCATCAGGTAGAGAAAAGGCAGGGAGAACAAAAGGAGATATAATGCTTAGCTAAAACAAAAGGCATAACTGCAGTGGATGCAGTGGGAGTCAGGCAATTCCAGTCGCTGGTTATTGGCAGAAGCACTGCCTGTCATTGCAATAGTGGTGGTGGTGGGGTGAGCCTTCTCCTGCCTTAAAATTGGTAAATCTTGCATCTGTGATCCTATAATTCAACGGTATTATTATTCAAGCCAGAACTGTTCTTTTCTTTTACACCTGTGCACTGTTATTAACCCTCTGAGAGGTGAGGATAAAATGAAAAAGAATTATCTTCTAAGGGAGTCCAGTCAACAGCCTGGATGCACGCAATACAGACGTATTTCTGATGTTTTATCAGGATAGGAGCAGAGCGAGTCTGGTGCCTATTGGGACTGACAGGACAGAAGGCAAGGAGCCAGTGTAGCATAGTGGTGAGTGCGTTGGACTAGAACCTTGGAGACCAGAGTTCAAATCCCCACTCTGCCATGAAGCTCACTGGGTGATACTGGCCAGCCACTACCTCACATGGTTCTTGTGAGGATAACGTGGGGAGGCTAACCTTGGGTTCCTTGTAGGAAAGGTAAGAGCCCAAGCCAAAGATTGGTTGGAGTCAACTAATTATGATTTTGATCTCCTCCCTGCTGAATTCTACAAAGACAACACTGAGACATAGGAGGTGGAGAGAGCTGGACGGGTTGTAAGTAAGGAAGATGGCAGGTAGGGGCTGGCGAGGACAGACTGAGGTTGGCAGGGCAAAGCCCCATTTGCCTGCCACCACCTGGGTGGGAGATGGCCAGAAGAACCTTGAAACTCAAACTGGGAATACGAAGGAAGAGACCAGGATAAAAAAAAGAAGATTCTTCTTTTGCAGCCACACCTTGAACTGTCAATCACTTTGTATGCCACCAACAGCCCCACCAACCAATCAAAATGGTCAGCAGAGGGTGGGCTCGTTCTGGACATGGCCGTTTGGCTGCCAAATACATCCAGCACCCCACCCCTGAAGCCCAGGTTGGATGGCCACCAATCAGGAATGCTGTAGCAGCCTACTGTCCACTTCAGCAGGAGGTTGGGCAAGAGGACTTGTGAGGATCCTCCCAGTTGTGCTGTTCTACTTCTGAGAAGACACGTAGCGTATTGGCCCAAATATAAGCTGCACTCGAATATAAGCCGCACCTTTAAAATTGGAGGGGGGGCAGAGAGAGAGAGAGAGAGAGAAATACCTGGATATAAGCCGCTCCATTCCTTGCTGCTCCTGGCTGCATACTGCATTGCTGACGGCATTTCCCCTTCCTTGCTCTCTCCCTTACCGGCCTTGGGGGGAGAGGACAGGGGGACTTTGTCGTCTCCTGCCACTGTTTGCCCCGCGCTCCAGGCTGCATACCCTAAGGTCACAAATATAAGCTGCACTTTAACTTTCCACAAGGACACAGGTGGCGCTGTGGGTTAGGCGCTGTGGCCTAGGGCTTGCTGATCAGGAGGCCGGAGGTTCGAATCCTTGTGAGCTCCTGTTGCTCGGTCCCAGCTCCTGCCAACCTAGCAGTTTGAAAGCACGAAGTGCAAGTAGATAAATAGGTACCACTCTGGTGGGAAGGTAAACAGCATTTCCGTGCATTGCTCTGGTTCGCCAGAAGTGGCTTAGTCATGCCGGCCACATGAACCGGAAGCTGTATGCCGGCTCCCTCGGCCAATAAAACGAGATGAACACCGTAACCCCAGAGTCAGTCATGACTGGACCTAATGGCCAGGGGTCCCTTTACCTTTACCTTTAACTTTCCACAGTCAGATTTTGGGGGAAAGTGAGGCTTATATTCAGGCCAGTATGGTATAAGATTGCCCTGTAAAGTGTGGTATAAATGCTAAAGGATGCTGCTGGAGCTACTATTACTCATACATGCTTCTATCATGTGCTAGTTTTTAATACTCAAGACTCTTCTAAAAACAGCAGATAACTAGGAGGCACTGATTTATTGTGGTACAACTGTTATGGGTCAGAGTTTGCTGCATCATGAGCACATTTATCCACTGGCATTATTGGTTTTGTTTTGTTTGTTTTTTTGTCAAGTTCCCCCAGGATTGACACCTGGAGTCACCCTCAGTTTTTGCTTTATAAGGCTGGACCACAAGGTAGCTTAAAACACATACGCAGGTACACAGAACAATGGGCAAACACTTTCTCCTTCAAATACTGCTTAATAAGTCCTAACCACAAACACCTTCCGAAAGAAAAAAAGAAAATGAAATAACTCACCCATGCTGTCCGGGTTATGAAAGATCATTTTGACTATGCTTGTTGCTCTCGCTGTGTTTCAATTAATTTTGATCTAAAATTGATTAGCAGTTTTTCATAAGTGTGAAGCCAATTGATTTGCAAATTAAGGTAAATCAAGTCAGTCTTGCTGTGTTATCCATCACACTGTGAATAATATGGATAGATATTGATTTGCCTTTTTAACATATTCATAGCTAGGTAGTCCATAGGTAATTTAATATTGGCGTTCCCTCCTTCGAGGGGATGTATGGCCTCCCATAAGCCTTTTGGATCTAGTTGTTTCAGAAGTGGGGAACCTTTTTCAGCCTGAAAGTTTCATGCATTTCTGGGCAAAATTCTGGAGTCACATGCTGATGATGGGTGGGGCCAGAAGCAAAAGTGGACAGAGCGACAAATGCAAATGTTCCTTTCGTACTGTAGCTAATGTCTATGTACATGCTTTATCAGAGTTCTGTATTCTATTCAGATACAATTACTCAAGGAGGGTGTGAAGCGGCACCATTGAGGGTGGGAAGGGGTACTTAACTCTTTATTTAGCCACAAGTCAGTTTTTCGCTCAAAATTGTCGCTTCCCCATTGCCCTGTTTCTCCCATGCAGTTTCAAATGTGTGTTCCCCTAGAAAATACAGCTTGCCATCATGTTTCCGCCTCCTTTCTTGAGCACTGTATTAATGCACAGATCGTTCTGGAAAAGATTTGCGAACTGTAAATAAATTTGCTCTCTGCGTATATTCACAGCAACTTCTAATGTGCATGTAATATCCAAATTTGAATGCTGCCAGAGATTTGGACTGTAGAAATCTAGCGGGAGAGGAATTGTTGATGTTGGAAGCTCTTTGGCATAACTGTATTCCATACACACACAAACACACACATATACTTTCAGTCTTTATGAAAGGACCTTCGTGGTTCAGCCAGAAATAAAGACCAGTTCAGGCAAGTATAATAATCTTTGTTGGCACGTTGAGAAGTCAGGACCTGGGATCTTCCTTAATAATAGGAGTTCAAAATCCAGTTTTGCAACACCTCCTGAATGGGGCAGGGGCAGGGAGGTAGGTGAGTTAAAAGACTGCAAAAGGTGCAAGCCATACACACTCCAGTAGAAGTCAGTAGTATTTGGGCATAGTGAATAAACGGTGCATTGATTCCCTCCTAAATCGGGAACATAGAGAACTGGGGTGTTTCCAAAGGTGTTTGCATGAATTAGGCATGCTCACCGGATGCACACAAACTACAGCGGTAGAATAGGGTCAATTGCAAGAGCTGTCCAAAAAAAAGCAGCAAGATGGTTGTGGATGACATAGGTATCAGCAATTGTATCATCAGAGAATTCTAGTGGCAGTGGGAATGGGAATTGCTGATGTTTGCTTATATTCTGCAAACGTGACCATTATTTTCTGTTGTGGTTGTCAGCAGTCTGGAAACAGCCTGAGTTGGGGGGTTTTCTTAATGTTGAAATGATTGATGTGGAATAACATAATAAATTACACAACGTTTTGTCATAGCGGGCAGCAAGACAAATAGTTATTAGCCCAGACTAGACTATTAATTGGTTAAATAGTCACAGGCCCAGAATGAGAGACCGAGGACTGACCAAGTCAGGATGATGCAAAGAGGTGGAGTGGGTTTCTAGCAGGCTTGGGAGGTGACTGCCTGATTCAGGGGAGCCTGATGCTGTGGATCCTGGGGAGGACCCAAGTGTGTGTGTGTGATTTCCTTCAACTTGCTCTCACACCCCCTCCAGTTACCGTGACAAGTCCTGTTGCCCTCTCTGCGGCTGTCAGAAGCCATCTCTGATGCTTCCTCTATGCCTGTTATGCCACCCACTCTACCTATGGAATTGTCTAGCCCTGCTACTGTGGCGTGGGGTGCCCCACCAACCTCTCAGAAAGCAGGGGCATCTCCCCCATCACCTAGGTCCCAGTGACGCTAATGGAGGCACAAAAAGCTGCAACAGGTTCTGTCCTCCTCCAGGCGAAGTGCTAGATTGCTTGCTAAGGAACAGAGCCACTTGCCGTGCTAAGTTGTGGCTGTCCTATTCCTTTATAAGGGGATTGCAGGGGACGTGTTATTGGATCAGCGCCTTTGCTTAAGTAGCCACATCACCTGATGTGCCTTTGTGTATCTGCGCCTTGTGAGTAGCTAGGTTCTGTGCCTTTGTATAGTGTTTTGCATAGTCTTGCACTGACTTGAGCAGTAAAGCTTTTGGGGTGAAACCATCCTCTTGAGCTTGAGTGCATCATCTTGTAGGAACCAGGACAACAATGTAGTTTTCTCAGAAACTGAAATGCAGCAGAACGAAAACAGTGCTGCATGCAATTTCTATCATTTCTATACAGTGGTACCTCTGGATGCGACCGGGATCCGTTCCGGAGCCCTGTTCGCATCCTGAAGCGAACGCAACCAGCGTCTGCCCATGTGCAGGTCACGATTTGCCACTTTCACACATGTGCGTGATGTCATTTTGAGCGTCTGCGCATGCGCGAGTGGCAAAATCCGGAAGTAACGCACTCCGTTACTTCCAGGTCACCGCAGAGCGCAACCCGAAAATGCTCAACCTGAAGCTACTTCAACCAGAGATATGACTGTAATTCTGAAAGGAAATTGATGCGAAATTGATTGGGGCGAAACCATCCTCTTGAGCTTGAGTGCATCATCTTGTAGGAACCAGGACAACAATGTAGTTTTCTCAGAAACTGAAATGCAGCGGAACGAAAACAGTGCTGCATGCAGTTTCTATAATTTCTATAATTCTGAAAGGAAATTGATGCGAAATTGATTGGGGCGAAACCATCCTCTTGAGCTTGAGTGCATCATCTTGTAGGAACCAGGACAACAATGTAGTTTTCTCAGAAACTGAAATGCAGCGGAACGAAAACAGTGCTGCATGCAGTTTCTATAATTTCTATAATTCTGAAACGAAATTGATGCGAAATTGTTTGGGGCGAAACCATCCTCTTGAGCTTGAGTGCATCATCTTGTAGGAACCAAGACAACAATGTAGTTTTCTCAGAAACTGAAATGCAGCGGAACGAAAACAGTGCTGCATGCAGTTTCTATAATTTCTATAATTCTGAAACGAAATTGATGCGAAATTGTTTGGAGCAAAGCCATCCTCTTGAGCTTGAGTGCATCATCTTGTAGGAACCAAGACAACAATGTAGTTTTGTCAGAAACTGAAATGCAGCAGAACAAAAACAGTGCTGCATGCGATTTCTATAATTCCGAAAGGAAATTGATGCCTTCTTAACACCTCTAATCATCCCACACTTTTTGATATATTTTCAGGTGAGGGTCTCAGACAACCACTCCTCATGCACTGAAAGAGCATGTGAGGTGCAGAGTCATCAATGCACATTCCCAAGACTTATCAAAAGTTGTTAAGGGGAGGGGAAGGAAGGTCAGGCAATATTTGAAGGTGGAAAATACCGTATTTTTCGTCCCATAGGACGCTCCATCCCATAGGACGCACCTAGTTTTTTGGGGGGAAATAAAGGGGGGGATCCCTTTATTCCCCCCCCAACCAGGTCGGGGAAACCGAACCAGGTCGAGGAACAGCGGGATGGCGGCGCTGCGCCTCCCTGCTGTTCCCCGAGCTTGTGGGGCTGACCGATGTCTGCCCGGCACGAGGGGCGCTCTGCTTCAGGGCGCCCCTTGCGCCGGGCGGTAGGCTGCTATCCGCAGCGTGGGGAGCCCTGCGGGGAACTCCTGCAGGGCTCCCCATGCTGCGGATGTCTGCCCGGCGCGAGGGGCGCTCTGCTTCAGGGCGACCCTCGCGCCGGGTGGCAGGCTGCTATCCGCAGCGTGGGGAGCCCTGCGGGGAACTCCCGCAGGGCAGCCTAGGCTGCGGATGTGTTCCCGAAGCGCCGGGCGCTCTGCTTTCAGCGCACCTGGCGCTCCGGGAAGCAGGCTGCGGATGTGTTCCCAAAGCGCCAGGCGCTCTGCTTTCAGCGCGCCCGGCGCTCCGGGAAGCAAGCTGCTATCTGCAGCCTAGACAGCCCTGCGGGAACTCCCGCAGGGCTGCCTAGGCCGCGGATGTCTTCCTGAAGCCTGGAGAGCGAGAGGGGTCGATGCGCATCGACCCCTCTCGCTCTCCAAGCTTCAGCGAAAGCCCGCATTCACCCCATAGGACGCACCCAGATTTCCTCTTCATTTTTGGAGGGGAAAAAGTGTGTCCTATAGGGCGAAAAATACGGTACTTCAGATTCAGATGTAGTAAGTAAGACTATTAAGTTTCCATCACAGCTATGATAGTACTTTCTGGCTTTCATTTATGCTTCTGAGAATGCAAATATTTGCTTTAATGTATCATCTCTCTGCTGCCGACTGCGAATTAATTTGTTTAACCAGCCGCTTGTTAAAAGCTGCTTCAGAAGTAACAGTGATATGATTTTATTTTGCGGGGACACACTCACTCACACACACATCTACCTGGGTATATTGTAGTATTCATTGTAGTTTCTTGGTGTGCTGTGACTTTGTTTGTACTCCTTTGATAATTGCTAAGTAGACAACCTGCTTATTGAAGTTCTAAAATGTTAAATTGTATTGAATTTTAAATACCAAACCATCACAGCAAAAGGGAAAACCAAGACAATGCATAAATTTTGCGAGATAATTGTCGGTTGTAAAGGGTTTTGCTCCAATCAGTATCTGTATCCGCCTGTTTCTGTAACCATAATCCACATAAAACACCCGTAGTATCCATATAATAATAATAATAATAATAATAATAATAATAAGGTTTCCAGTGTACAAAGTGAAACATGCTCCTACTTCCTCCACCTTCTCTCTTAACACACTCTGCCTCAAACTGCCATCTAAGTTAGTAGGGAATGATTGAATCATTTCCAAAATTAATAGAAAGGAGCAAACTAAACATAAAATGCAAATTGGGGCAGTAGGGAAACCTTTTCAGCCTGAGGCCACTTTGCCTTATGGGTCGCCTTCCAGGAGGCAAAGTTGGTAGAGTAACAGGTCTGAATCTTACCTTCATGCAATAGGATACATCCCAAAAGCCAGCGGTTTCTATACATGCCTCTCCCACTATAGTTCAAGACCACATCTCAGCCAGGCAGAAGCACTTGAGGAGGGATGAGCCTAAAGAAGGGATGCCGTCTGAAGAATTTCTCAAAGCCCAATTAGCCCAGGCGTGAGGGTTTTGTATGCTTATTTGTTTTATTTATCAAATTTCTTTTAAAAAATATTTATACTTTTCAGATTTAAACATTTCACTGATTTTACAATCATTTTGACATTTCAGAACTTGACTTCCTTCCCTCACTTTCTGCTGTTCCTTAAATTTATTTTTAATAGCTTCTGCATATCCAAATAAGCTTAATTTGTTCCTTTATTCATCTTCTTTAAATATATGCTCTTATGAAACTGCAGGTTATTACAATAATCCTGCCAATGTTTTTATCTGTTTACAATTTATCTGTAAATATTCAACAGACCATTTCCGTTCTTTTATAGAAAGTTTGCTATCTTGATTTCTTATTTTTCCGGTAAGGTTCGCCATTCCTGCAGATTTCATAAGTTTTTGTATCCATTCTCCCTTTGCTGGGACTTTTTCTTCTTTCCGTTTTGAGCAAGTAACATTCTTGCTGCTGTAGTCGCATACATGAATAAGTTTGTATACATTTTAGGTAGCATAGAACAGAACTATTTATCAAATTTCTATATCACTTTTCATCCGAGGATCACAGGGCAGTTTACAATATAGAAGCACCCACTGGTATACATGCATGAATGGCTTCTCTCCTCATCCCTTCAACATCTGACACAGAACTGGGCGGCAGAATGCTGCCCTGTACTCATTTTGGCTGCAGTCGAGGGCAGCGGAGAGGGTGTTCATATTTCTGAATGTTCTCCCTGCATTTATACAGTGGTACCTCGGGTTACAGACACTTCAGGTTACAGATGCTTCAGGTTACAGACTCGGCTAACCCAGAAATAGTACCTCAGGTACTTTGCTTCAGGGTGAGAACAAAAATCGTGCTCTGGTGGCATGGCGGCAGCGGGAGGCCCCATTAGCTAAAGTGGTACCTCAGGTTAAGAACAGACCTCCAGAACGAATTAAGTTCTTAACCCGAGGTACCACTGTACACAGAAACCTTTTTGCATTTAGAAAAGCGGCGCAATCAGGGAGGATTAGTGTAGCCCAGTCTCTGAACATGTCAGTGTTTACTACATGCCAAGGGGTTTCTGTGTGGGGAAGAGTACAGAAATGGGAGGGGAGGGGAGTCTGAAGTGGCTCAGCCCAAAATGTGACTGCTTTGTTCTGCCTAGCATGTAGAATGACTTCACAGAGGTCTCAGGAGGTCACTGTGGGGTGCCGTGTTTGGTTCTGAGAAGGAAATCCAAGGTGGGCTGAACTTGAAATATATTTCCCTCATGACCTCTGCACACTATTATCCTGCGGTTCTGGAGGCAGAGCAGAGGAAAGGCTGCTCCACCCTCCAACCATTCTATTTAGGGGCACAGCTCAGGTTGGCATTGCATGTGAACCAAGACCACAGGTTTATTTTTAAGGGCAACAAATGGAAAAGGAAATGAATATGTATGGGGTTATACTGAGGCCAGATCAGAAATCTGACACCAGTCTGATATTTTTATTTTTGCAGTGGTGTTATGTTGCCGCACAGCTAGATTTGTCATCTTAAAGCCTTGATGGATACCCTTTTGCATGGCACATTATGTTTGCATTAGCCTGGGCTGTTAGCCTGGCTGTGTGCTTTACTGCTCTCCTGAGCATGTTGCTCAGCTCTGACTTGGCAGAGGGCTGTACACAAGCCCCTCCTAGTTTGGCTTTTACCTTTCACTTGAAAAGGTCAGGAGTTTGCTTCCCAGGGCAGCTGACTTGCTAACCTCCTTATCTGGAATACAGTCCTGCCATTTTCAGCTGCTCGTCCTCCATGGACGAGCAAAACAAAGGAAGTAACACTTTGAGAAACCAAAAAACGGATCTTTCCTATGGTCAAGTTGCCTGAGATATATAAAACCTCTCTTCTTTCCCCTGCCCTCTTGACAAATATGCAGAATACATGTCACTGGCAGCTTCCCAAACACTGATCACATGCTTTGATCACTTGTCCTGGACCTAGAAAGCACGCATCTGAGCAGTTTTCTGTTTCCCCTTCCAATTGCCCTGGGAAAACCTGCTCTTTACTGCTGAATCAGAGCAAACTTCAATCCGCTGAAAACCCGATTGACGTTTGCTCCGATTGAGCGGCAAAGAGTGGATTTTCCTGGTGGGGAGCGACAGGACAAGACAAAGTGTGGATGAGCCCTTGGCCATAGGAACTGTACTCAAGGACTTTCAACAGACCTCATGGCTGAGTAGAATTTGAGTCTGGTTGTCCAGTTGCATGCTTGAATGTAAAGAAGACCTGTAAGAGAGGGTGCTATTGCCTTGTTATTTGCAGGAGTCCCAGAACTATAACAAGAGGATCCTAGTGCATTGTTACTTGCTTGAATCACATTAATTTAATTATTTTGTGCACCTAAAAGTATTTCCTTACCACTTGTCGTATGAAACACATCCAGGCAGTGTAAAAAGACAAAAGCAGATTATACACAGTCACTAGTTAAAACGCTTAAAATCACAATGGCTGACACCACGGCTGATGGGATAATCTGTGGGGTGACCAATGGTGAAGTATCACATGCAGCCCTGCAAATAAATGTGCACATAAAAAAACCCAAAGTGATACATTTGTCCACAGGTAGATGCTAGTACTTTAAGCACTGCCCCACCAAGCTCAGTCTGGCCTCGGCCAGTTCTCACCTGCTTATCTCCTTACCTACAACCAGTCTAGGGGCTAGCATTACCTCTCAGCTTCTCCTCCTCCTTAGAACTCAGTGTTGTCCTTGTAGAACTCAGCAGAGGGAAGGAGGAGGAGGATGGGGGCAAAGCCAGATTTAGTTAGCTCTGTCTGCCCTTGGTGTGCGCAGCACTTGCTGTTGGCTTCCCCATCTTCTGCCCAGTGGGCACAAACCTCCACTGACTATATGGGGCACTGAAGGTCTGTGAGAAAAAGAGCATATTTTATTCCTGTTTCCTCCTGCTTTTCATGACGGAGCATCAAGTTCAGTCCTTTCCACCTCAAATTTAATGAATAAAAAAAAAAGTATTTGAAACAAAAAAAATATTTGTTTTATGAAATAATGATATTGGAAACTGCTACATTCAAATTAAGAGGAAATTCAGATGGAGGAGATTAGAGGAAGTCAACTAAAATGTTTATGGAAATGGATCTTAATTAATTAATTGAGTTTCTTTTTTTCTGTTCAGGTATGTTAAGTCTGTTATTCTTTTTTATTTATTGTGTTGTTGTGGTGTTGTTGTGTTGTTGCATATTCTCTTTTTTGTTATGTCTATTGAAAATTAATAAATATTATTGTTAAAAAAAAAAGTATTTGGGTCTTAGAAAGACTTGAGGCCTAGCCTGCCACTCAGAATAGACCACGCTAAGCGGTGCTAGACAGACCAGTGGCCTGTTCAATTCCAATTCAAGGCAGCTCCATTTTTCATGTACATGCATCACATTCTGCTGGTGTTTGCACTGCCTCAGTCTCCAGGGATAAAAATCACAAAGCCTATAGAGAGCCCATGTTGTGCTCCCACATGCTGTGAGAGACCTGGAACGCTCCCAGGAGTAACAATAGACTGGCTGCCAAACAGTCCGAAAGTTTGTGTCTTCGGTCAGCCGTAATCTATGCCCAGTTCCCCCCACCCACCCGGCACTGTCTGCCCCTCTTGTGGGAAGGAACTGCAAATTAAGCAGAAACACAACAAGCCAAAGTTACTGAATTAAAATATCCATTTTCTCCAGAAACCATACCTTTGGGGGATTTGGTATTTATCTGTTGCTGTAGTTTTACTTCCCTTCAGTGTCTGAAGTTAATGTTTTATGCCACAGGGGCAGCGGATGGGAGTGGGAGGCAAAAGACCTTGGGATGAGCACGAGAGAGGCTGAATAAATAGGTATCCAGTGTGGGGTTTCATCAGCATAAATTGGTTGATGAGGGATCATTTAAAAATTCCATTATGAGGCTGGTAATTATATTCACACACTGTCACACTTTGAAATTACCATACTTTTCCATGTATAAGACTAGGGTTTTTTTTTACTAAAAATAATGTTAAAAGGGGGTTGTCTTATACACAGGGGCAATCTCCCTCCATTTTCTTAATTTTGAGTCCCCCAAAATAGGGGGCATCTTATACATGGAAAAATACAGTAATTGTTTGGGTTTATTTTATTTTTTAAAGTTGTCCTATTGCCCCATAAGATATATGTGTATTTTGCTAAAGCTGTTAACTCCATTGTGTCCAAAATTCACCATTAAGCTACAAGTGATATTTCAATCCTACTAACAATTTTAACTGTTTACAATGGTTTTTAAGATAAGTTACAAATTTTCCCCATTATTAAAAGGAATTAAAAGTTGTTCAGTTCTTTTGTCATTCATCCAAAACAATCTTTTCCAACTTCGGATGTTGTTGTTCTATCCCTGACTATTGTCCATGCTGGCTGGGACTGTTGAGAGTTGGGTGTCCAATAACCTCTGGAGGTCAGCAGGTCAGAGATGGCTGTGTTAAATATGTGTGCACATTTAGCACATCTGATTTGCTTTCTAATCTAAGAAGCGGTCATGGGAGGAAGAATCAGGGTTGGGACTGTCAGGAGCTGTCAGCAGGAAGGGGCCCCACTGAAGACCTGGCTTCCTGGCCCTGACAGCGCTACCAGGTACCGAGATTGTTCAGCAATGGGACAGCAGGTTAGACAGCATAGGAGCACCTGTAGGAACACTGGATTGACTCCGTCATGCACTGGCAGTGCCCTGAGCATGTTAGTGTACATTCCTCTCCCTAGCTCTCTGGTGCCCCTGCTCCTAATTTTCCATAGCCTGGAGCAATACTAGGATAAATAGTTCCCCATAAGGAAGGGTTGCTGACAAGCTGCGGCAGCATCAGATTTGGGTAACTCTAGGGCGTCGAGTGTTATCTTTGTCCAGGCCAGATGGACCACCCAAGTGATGCTATTCTGGGACTAGAACTGGGTGCTCATGGCTCTGTGTAAATCAGTTTTTCCCAAACTTAGGTCTCCAGCTGTTGTTGAACTACAGCTCCCATCATCCCTATCTAGCAGGACCAGTGGTCAAGGATGAGGGAAACTGTAGTCCAAAAACAGATGGAGACCCAAGTTTGGGAAACCATGGTGTAGACCATGCCTTGGCCAGTCCAAGACGCTTAGCTACCTTGCCCAAGTAGAAGGCACTGTACAGAACTGCAGGTTGAATCTAGTGGTGTGTTATCCAGAAACTGACAGAATTGCCCTTCCATCCTCTCAGCTCAGCTCTCAGTAAGGCCAGCCCATAACATAATTCAGAAATGTTTCCTCCCATGAATGAAGGGAAGGAGGACAGAATCCACAGTAAAGCAAGATCAAAGCCCTGCAATTTGGTGCCATGAGCTTTATGACACACACCTTTCTGTGTCTGGTGTGATCCTTTGAGTGCATTTTGTGGTCTAAATAAAAGGTGGAGTTGTCACCTTCCAACCCCACCTTGAAAGGGACCCTTCTGGATTTGAGTGTGTTATGATGGGAGGTTATTGATTGCACTTCTAAGCCATTGTTTTGCTGCAGTTCACAGCTGTGGGGAACAATCCCCCCCCCCCCTTGCTGACACATTTCCCCTTGAAGATTTATGCTTTTGATAAAAGCTCACAATGTTGTCATGTTTGTTCCATAAATCAGGTTTCTTCAACCTGGTTCAGTTTGATGAAGAAGGCTTGCGTGCCCAACAGAATTCCAGAAACCGTCAAATTCAGGGGGATGAATGTTGGCTTTTATGAAAATCTTAGCTCCCATTGAATGGCCATAGACCAAAAATTCTGCAGACAAGTCTGAGGAGAGACTGCTGCTTCCCATTAATAAAATTTTTAGCCTCAAGCACCAAAACAGAGTTTTGGCTTTCCTTCCTTATTCCCTGAGCAATGGGAAGTTTAATAACAGAAGGCTACTGAAACAGAGATGAAGAGCATCTTCAAACTCTGTACTATCATTATGAAGCACTGAGGTTGCTTTCAAAGTGTGCTCTGAGGGGGCAGGAGTCCTTTGGGGGTTCATCAGGGGTTCCTCGGTGAACAAATCACTGATAGTGAACAAACCTCCTCAAAAGACAGCTTGTCCTCTAATATTAAATCACGTCATCAACAACCCTCTCCCAAGCTGTTACTGGTCCTACAAAGAAAAATATGTTGATGTGCTTAATCCACAAGACTAGTTACAACGTCTGGGGGATGATATTGAGAAAATGGCAAGATATGGCTCTTGCTCTGGCACCATAGCTCTGATCTAGGTTGTACACATACCAGTGGTGACTGGTGCGCATTAGGACTGATAGGGAAGAAGGCAGAGATGTCAACAGTTGATGGAAGTATTGTACATGTTCATTCAGTACAACAGAAAGGACAATCTTGTCCCCTTACCACCAGCTGCCCATGGCTTCCTCTGGGACAATCTCTTAAGATGGAGAGCTGGGCAGTTCTCAAACACAACAAAAATGTGCACATGTTTCTCCTCATAAAGTCATATTAATATGCCTACACTTTCCCGCAAATGGATTCATTTATAGTATCACAGAATTGTCATCCAGGCCAACCCCCTGCAATGCAGGAATCTCAACTAGATCATACATGACAAGTGGCCATCCAACCTCTGCTTAAAAACCCTCTCATGGGAGCCTATTCCACTATCAAACAGCTCTTGCTGTCAGAAAGTTCTTCCTGATGTTTAGTCAGAATCTCCTTTCAGGTTAAAGAAGGCATATTAATGAGGCCTATTAATATGAGTGTATTAGGAGAAAGATTAGCTAAAATGCTGGTGAATTTTTGTGAAAACTTAAAAAAAACAACATAAATGGGTTCAGAAATGTAACATACCAGACTTAAGCTTGAAAAAACAAGAAACTGATGAAAGATCCTGTTGCATGTCTCAATGACAGAACTTAAAATAGGAAAAAAGAGAGTGATAACAAAAACTGACAGATTCATGCATCCCTTACACAGAGTGTCACCAAAGAGAAGATTCTGTTGTGTATATTAATAGCTGAAATCACTAAGGAAAAACGTTTTCAAAAAGAAATTAATAATCTTCCCAGATACTAATTGGTATCCAAGTCTAGTTCATTGCCAATAACAAAACTTTGGCCCACATAAAACATAGGAATTTGGGGTCAGGTTGGGCCTTGCTACAAAGTGCAATGGAGATTGGAAATTTGCAGGGTCCAACTTTGGAGGACCAGAGGGAGAGATAGAATTTATCTGTATCACAGAACTAAGGATTTTTCCAGAGTAGCAGTTGTTATGAAACTTGGAAGTGACCATAGTAAATAAAATGCTTGGTCTATAGCACCAGACATTCTTTTTTTTCCGTTGAGGAAGATGCAGAAGTTTCCAACTAGACGTCAATCTTCTTTATCAGGTTAACCTTAAAATCGAAACTGCACATGGCCGCAGTGGTTTCTTTAAAAACGCTTAGTAATAAATGTGGAAGCTATAAATCAGGTCATGTCCTCCCCGTGCACTCTGCTACTGGATGCCTGAGGATTCCATGCTTTGTTCTTCCAAGGCCTGCCAACATTTCTTCAGTAGCGCCGAGTCGAAGTTTTCATCCAAGTTCTTTGCTTTACGTTTTGGGTGGGGGAGTGAAATGCCCCTCAAAATGTGGAACAGTGGAATATGTAAATATTCAAGGGGTGCTGGCTTGCCTTATGGGATGGGGGACAGGTTCATTTCAGTGTGTATTTAAAGGTGAACCTATAGGGTTCAAACTTTCCGGAACAGTAAGTGAACAGAAACATAGCCGTCATTTGAAATTTTCACTTCTCTGAATTCCATTCTCCAGTCTGGTAATGGGTACAAAACTGCATATACTGGGGTAAAGTTTTGAACATATATCAATGGAAATAGCATACAAAAATGTTTTGGGGATAATGTGTAGATTTTGGCAAAGCTGCATAGAACAATTTGCATATCAGGAGAAATCCATACTAATTTGTTGATGGGCTTTCATGCAGACTTTTTTTTTTAAGGCCCAAACAGATGTGGAAATATGGAACGCTGGACATAAGACTGAGAAACCGAGGGCAACCAAAATTGACAGATTCATCCATCCCTAGGTAGCAGTGTTGAGGTGTCTCTCTGGAAAACTTTCTGGCATGTTTTTCCCATGAGAAGACCTATGGGAATGACACAACGTAGCTTCCTTCTCATGGGCATTCTTACTTAAGAAATGTGCCTTGAGAATCTGCAATCTG
The DNA here is from genome assembly GCF_964106645.2 of Podarcis pityusensis. NCBI lineage: Eukaryota > Metazoa > Chordata > Lepidosauria > Squamata > Lacertidae > Podarcis > Podarcis pityusensis. The sequence continues at coordinate 41,444,839 of NC_138039.1, read as the reverse complement.
CAACAAGGCTTTTAAAATTGGGAGATCCCCCAGCACCCTTGTAAAAATAAGATCACCAAACCGCCACCCCACATTTGCCCCCACAGAAATCTGCTCTATTGCAAGTGCTGAGCTATAGGAGAGCAAAGCTCTGATAATGCTTCACCAGCAATCAGACTGTACTTTATAGAGATAGGAGTAGCCGCTCCATCTCTGTTATTAGCCCCATCATTACCGAAAAGTGCTTATTCGATTATAGGTGCCCAACCTGCTCCAGCAGTCTGCTAACCAGATGGAGTGAGGAAGACACTGATTGTTCAGGGACTTCTGAGACAGAGGATGGAAATGTGCTATCCTTTGCCCTGAAGGGTTCTGGGCAATGGGCTCATCATGTGCACTTTCTTCTGGGTTGCGGTTGCACTTCTGATGCCAATAAATCATCCATTTTATCCACCGAAGAATGGGGATTGGGGATTTCAGCCCAGCTTCTTTGTTCGCTCTCCTTTGGATGTTGTATTTGGAATGCCGCAAAGAGGTTGCAACAGCACAGGGGGAGGGGCTTTGCACAGAATATAAGAAGAGTCCTGCTGGATGAGGCCAATGGCCCATGTAATCCAGTAGTGGAGAAACCCACTAGCAAGGCCCAAGCACAAGAGCGCTCTCCCCTCCTACGATATGCAGCAACTGGTGTTCCAAAGCATACTGCCTCCAACCATGTAGGCCAGGCATAGGCAAACTCGGCCCTCCAGGTGTTTTGGGACTACAATTCCCATCATCCCTGACCACTGGTCCTGTTAGCTAGGGATCATGGGAGTTTTAGTCCCAAAACATCTGGAGGGCCAAGTTTGCCTATGCCTGATGTAGCCAAAGCACAACCATCATGTTGAGTCCCTAGTGTCTCCAGCTAGGGAACCACGAGGTTGCAAAATAGCTCTTTTTTGATGTTCTGGGTGCGAACCATGTCTCCAGTTCAAGATTAGAAAGGCCAATGTTCTAATTGGACAGAAAATGGCTCTTTGAAAAGGTGAAGCCAGGAAGCCTGCTGTGTTTGGAGGCCGCATGGCCTTGCTGAGCTTATTTATGTATTTATTTAGAGTATTTGTAGCCCAATCTTCAGCCAGAAAGGATCCCAGAGCAACTTACAAACAATCAGAACAAGACAGTCCCTACCTGCAGGCTTACAATATTTTTTAAAAGGGCACACAAGGGCAAAGGGGCAGGGCAGGGAGCCTGATGAATATGAGAAATGCAACTCAGTGACTTCTGCATCCTGATGATGCTCTAAATCCCTAAATCATGGTGGGAGACCTCAAGCCCAGGTGCCAGGTAAAGGGTAAAGGTAAAGGGGACCCTTGACCATTAGGTCCAGTCGTGACCGACTCTGGGGTTGCGGCGCTCTTCTCGCTTTATTGCCCGAGGGAGCCGGCGTACAGCTTCCAGGTCATGTGGCCAGCATGACTAAGCCGCTTCTGGCGAACCAGAGCAGTGCACGGAAACGCCGTTTACATTCCCGCCAGAGCGGTACCTATTTATCTACTTGCATTTTGTGCTTTTGAACTGCTAGGTTGGCAGGAGCAGGGACCGAGCAATGGGAGCTCACCCCGTCGCGGGGATTCGAACCGCCGACCTTCTGATCAGCAAGTCCTAAGCTCTGTGGTTTAACCCACAGCACCACCCGCGTGCACCCCTCCAAATCTCTCTACCTGGCCTTTAGGACTTTCCCCAGGCCAGAACTCCTCATCCATGCCCCTAACCAGCCTTTCTTCAGGACTTTTGCCCAACTTGAAGGAGTCTTTGAACTTTGACAATGCCTCTTGCCTCCCTAAATTACAGAGGGATGTGTGACTATGTGTAAAACAAAGCCTACTATACAAATGTAACATTTTATATTCATTGTTCCACCCACTTTTGTCTCTGTTAATTAAAAAGAAGTTTTATTCCATGTTTTAAAGGGCTGTGTTGTCTGGACCTCTACCCTCATCCCCACCCAAGAGCAAAGCAAATCCTATTTTTTCCATGAACAAAAAAGCAAACAGATGATGGCAAAACTGCTACCTGAATAATCTTGACAAACTATGACACCAAATGATTTCTCTTCCTTGTGCTAGATTTGGACGGGGCAGCTGTTGCTATTCTTGATATTAATTTTTTGTATCTTTATTTGAAATCTTATTATGATTTATGTGGAAATGGTTTCAATTTGGTTGTGTGCTTTTTGATGTCTTATTTATTGTCTACGACTACTTTTGTTATGTTTGCAAGTATGTAGGTTTTTTCATGTTATAAGCCACCTTGAGCATGGGCTTAACTATGGAAAGCTGGCTTACAAACAAAACGATGTGCTTATCTGTGTATTTTGATCATTCATTGTAAGCAGCATTGAGAACACATTGAGCTGCCTTCTCCAAGTGGGTCAACTCTTGAGATGTTTTGGACTTCAGTTTCCATGACCCATGACCATTGTCAACGCCAGTTGGGTTCATTGATATTAGATTCCAAAAAGCCTGGACAGCACCAGGTTAGAGAAATTAGCTCTTGGTTCTACAAACCAGGATATAAATATCCTAAACAATGTGAGCACAAGGTCTTGTATTGCTGTCAATGAATAGTGCAAGGATAGCGCTAAGTATCTGGAAAGGCTCTTAATTTACTCTTGATAACTTCCCTTCTCTTAGGTCTTTCAGTAGTTTCAGCTATTAATTTTAATGTTTCATAACTGTGTGTTTCCCTGTCTCTGTTAATGGAAGACATCTGTGCCCTTAGATTTAATTGGGTGGTAATTATCTAAATAATATCTCTGGCTTCCTGAAAATGAACCTGTTACCACATTAATTCTTTTAAACATGCCCTTTTTTGAAGGCACAAGTGTAGATTTGCTACAGGGAGGGAGTAGGGTGCCTGGGCTTTGCGCCACCAAATATTCTAGCTAAGCACATTGTTGTAGATAGCCTTTATTCTCGTATCCTGAATCTATAAGGAGATGGTTTTTTTAAATAAAAAAAAACCTGCATACAAAGAACAATTTAGATACCAAGTTGCAACTTATTTCAAGTCAGATTGTTGGTCCCTGAAGCTCACTATTGTCTACAACATGGGTAGGCAAACTAAGGCCCGGGGGCCAAATCCGGCCAAATCGCCTTCTAAATCCGACCTGTGGATGGTTTGGGAATCAGCGTGTTTTTACATGAGTAGAATGTGTCCTTTTATTTAAAATGCATCTCTGGGTTATTTGTGAGACGTAGGAATTTGTTCATTTCCCCCCCAAAAAATATAGTCCGGCCCCCCCACAAGGTCTGAGGGACCCTGCTGAAAAAGTTTGCTGACCCCTGGTCTAAAATGACTGACTCCAGGATTTCTGACAACTAATTTTTTCATTGGACTCTGGGATTTGAATCAGATTGTGGCCTTTGGGCTGTACACTCTGGTGTCAGAACTCTGTCCAGACACACACACACAAAAGAATGGAACATTGACATACCATATAGAATCACACATTTGGAAGTGACTAAAAAGTCATCTAGTCCTGCCTATGCCAATACAGGATATTCTCTGCTTGCAAAAATACCAGGCGTGTAGACTTCCTCAGACAAGTTTGACTGCAGCATTTCACTTTCCTCCTCTACCACAGCCACTGGGCCCTAGGGACTCTGGGTTTAGGAATGCGGGGCAATAAAACGTTAGGATAGTACAGTAACTCTTAGCTGTGCCTTGTAATTTTCCTTCTCACCCCTCCCCAAATCTGCTGTGGGGTTTCTTCCCAACTCCCTCAGATTTAGAGGGGAGAGGGAAAAGGGTAGGGAAGTCACATTGCATAGCTAAAAGTCATTGTGTTGTCACAACTATGTAGCTGGATAGCACCCATGGCCTCCAGGTCTCCATTCAAGGATGGCTACTCACAGCCTTGGCCTGGCCTTAACCATTTTACATTTAAGTAACATTAATGGTTTTGGTGGTGTTGACAGGCCTTGTGTGAGTCCTTACGATTCCCTTCTTTGTGATGAATTGAATTAGCCTTAGCTTACCGCTATATGGGAGTGTCCCACTGCGTATTCTATTTATTATACGGTGCCTAAATTTTTCACATATACATTTTTATTGACTGCCTCCCTATGATGTGTCATTTGCCATGTTTGTTTTTGTGATTGAATGGAACAGCAGCAAGGTAGCAATAAATTTTGTCTAGACAATTTAGTGACAAGTTGGTGTGATGAGCATTAATCTCCCCAAACTCATCCATGCAATGAATAAAATATGGATTACAAACCTTCCAGAACACACGAAGGTTGTAGTGTCCTTCTAACTAACCTACCCAAGAGCTAAATTAAGCAGTCTGGATAGCCTCATTGCTGTTCAGGCTTGATTCCAATTACATCAAATCTTTTGTTCCACACAGGCCAAAAAGGAAGGAAGAAAGAAATGCAATCTAGTAATTCTGCAAACCAAAGATTTGGGATTTCTTTTGTTTTGATTGTTTCTAAAGTAACTTTTGAAATGTTCTGACTAAAAGTATCAAAGGAATTGGCTAGCACATTCCTTCTCCGGTGCATAAAGAGCAAAACTTTAAAGATATTTCAGTCTCATTGTATATCATGCCAGAGGGAACGTTCCTCATTCATACTGTTAAGGGAAGGTTAATTTCAAAATCTCGTCCCTGAAAATTTGAGAGAAGATACATTTTAAAGCTCAGTTTTAAATGAAAAAGAAAATATATTTCTTTTCCCAGATTTCAACAACCGCTGGAGCATTATCAAAGGGCATCCCTAGTTAATCATCATGCCTCAAGATTCCTATATTCAAAAAGGGTTCGATCCAATGGGAAGTTCCATTAAAATCAGTGGGAGATGCTTTGAGCTCCGTAGGAACATAGAAAGCAGTATTGTCTGCACTGACTGGAAGCAGCTTTCCAGGATATCAGACAGGGTTATCTTCCATGGAATATTAGCTATGTATATTGCCACAGATAGACTCTGTTTTTAGCCCTACTTTTAGAGAAAACAGTTACCAAAGTTTCAGATAAATTCTTGAGGCTGCAAAACTGTCTTGTTGCTCACATCTTTTAAAGCACAATAAAAAGAAAGCATTTAAACCACCTCTGGCATACTTCTTAATAATTTTTGCAGGGAAGATCAGTACAGTTAACAAAGAAATGTTTTAATTTTAATTAGATCTAAATAGGATTATCTAAAACACAAAATATTATGCAAAGAAGCTTACGGATGTTAGATTTGCCACTATGGAATGCCCATGCTACAATGGATTGATGGTATTAAAATTCATTGTGTAAGTGAGCAAGGGGGGGCGGTACTTATTCATTCTATCTAGCAAATACTGTATACTGTTTCCCTGTAAAAGTACCCTCTAAAGTTTTTAATTCATTCATTACTGCTAAATGAATGGATCTAGGAGCAAGTCCAAGAGTCTAGATCAGGAATGGTGAACTCTTGAACCACCAGACCTTGTTGGACTACAGCTCCCATCATCCCTGGCCATTGGCCAAACTGGCTGGGTCTTATGGGAGTTGCCATCCAACCACATCTGGAGGGCCCCAGGTTTGCCATCCCTGGTCTAGAACATGGTCAATCAGAGATGCAATAAATAAAATTTAGAACAAACTCAGGGGAAAAATGGTTCTTGAAATATCTCATAGAATGCCATTACTTGCAACTAATACATTTTGACCAGCAAGGGTTTATAGAATCATAGAATCATAGAATCATAGAATCATAGAGTTGGAAGAATGGAAAACTAGGAAAAATTGAAGATTTATTTACAGACAATACTTTTACTTTGTGTGAGGAGTTGATTCAACAGGGTTATGCATTTCTTTTATTTTTCTTTATTTCTACAACTTCAAGGCTGTCTGGCATCTATTTAGGCTAATCGGAATCTGCTCAGACCACCTACTGAATTTGAAACACTACATCTTAAAAGTGGTTACTGTCCAAAATATGTGGCATCTTATCAGAAATTCAAGATATATAAGCACAGGAGTTAAAAATAGGTGGGGAAATGTTTTGAACAACTATCGCTGTTAGGGGCTTGTTTGCTATATGTAATGATGATTTCAACATTTGGAGAAAGGTGAATTTTGAAGGGTGGGCATGCTCTGGTTCACAGCTTCCCCATCAAATCTCTTCCCCATCCCTATGAAGATTTTAAGTGCATTCAGCTGAATTGTCTTAGGACCACTGGGATGCACATTTAGACACATTCCTGAGGTCATGTGAATTATCTGAACCACTCACACAGTAAAAGTAAACTTCTGTATCTCAGGGAGTTTTTGTATCTATGATGACTCTGCATGCGACTGAGAACCCTGATCTTCCAGGATTCTCAGTCAAGTGAAGAGCTTCTGTGGATAAACAAAGCTCCCTGCTGCAGAAGTTTCGTTTCATCACACAGTTGCAGTGCCTGGGGCATGTCTCCACAGTGCCACTCTACTTGTCTTCCATCTTAGGGTGATAATGTCCGAAGAGGACTACAGCCTCTTCACATTCATTCATTAATTTACACACAATCAAAACCTATAGCACCAACTTTGGGGGTGGGATATCATAGCAGTGCACAGCATAAAATCAACAAGAAAGTTTCTTTCATAAAACAAGTATAAAACACAACAAAAATCAGTAAATCAGTTTAATACATCTCTGGAGCTCTCCCCTGGGAATGTATGAGTGAGCAGGCACCTAAAACTTGTTCCATAGCAAGATGTTAATCTTCGTGGATTATTCATGTACTTGGATACATTATGCTCTAAACAAAAGTGTGCTAATTGATATCATCACATTTAGTCGGCATTGTTACATGTTGAAATATAATTTGTTTCTTTTAAGGGTTTGGAGAGGGAAACTAAATCTAAAGAGGACCCTGAGCTTTAAACTAAACTTAACAGCTTGTATATTCTTGCAGCAATTTTTTTAGAAAAGGTTGAAATACTTCATTATCCCTGAACTATTTAAAATGAAAGGATTCTATATCTAGTCACAAAGTATAAAAAGGATATGTATTTATATATCTGGGTCTGTGTAGTTGATTGCGCCAAAGGAGTTGATACATCTGCAGGCTTTGTTGCAAAATACGTTGAAATTCAGGGATGAATAAGATCTGCAAGGGAAGGGCTTTCCCAACAGCTGGTCTTGGAGATTTGTCTTTGCATAAAAGTTACAGAGCAAAACTTACCCAAAGCACAAGTTACTTCATCCGAGATTGGCTCCAGCAAGAAATGCAGCTGTTTTCATGGTGACAGTCATTACCTCTGAAGCTGATGCTATTTGTCAGCCTGGATAGCTCAGTTGGTTAGAACATGGTGCTGATAACGCCAAGGTCGCAGGTTTGATTCCCATATGGGACAGCTGCATATTCCTGCAATGCAGGGAGCTGGACTTAATGATTCTCAGGGTCCCTTCCAACTCTATGATTCTGTGACCACTTTTGAGAGAGAGATGGCAACAATTGAAATGCCACTGTATAACACCTGTGGATTTTTGAGAGCCAGTCCTCATTTTGGAGACTCTGTCCTTGGGGCTCTTAAATTAATGTCAGAAGCATGCACACACCTACATGCTGGACCCTTCTCACTGGGAGGCCAACAGTAGGTGGTGCTAGAAAAATGACAGGCAGAATCAACTAATTCTAATTTTATCCCCATCCTGCTCCCACCTGAGTTCTACAAGGACATTACAGTGGTACCTCGGGTTACAGACGCTTCAGGTTACAGACTCTGCTAACCCAGAAATAGTACATTGGATTAAGAACTGTGCTTCAGGATGAGAACAGAAATCACACTGCAGTGGCGGCAGCGGGAGGCCCCATTAGCTAAAGTGGTGCTACAGGTTAAGAACAGTTTCAAGTTAAGAACGGACCTCCAGAATGAATTAAGTTCTTAACCCAAGGTACCACTGTACTGATACTGAGGGGGAAGCTGGCAGCCAGGGCTACCCCCCTGGAACTGTTATAAATAAGAAGGCAGGCAGGTGGGGGCTGGTTGAGATCAATACCCCCATCAGCCCAAATGGGCCATCCTTTGCTGAACTCGCTTGCATCAGTAAAGACTTAGGACATTGATGTGAACCAATATATTGGAGCATCTCCACCAGACCAACCACAAGCAACAATCCAAGGACAAATCTGGGCTAGGGCATGTGGTTTGTCTAGAGCAAAACAAACCACGAGCCAGGGTTCAACATACTGCTAAGGCAAACTATGGCTTGGTAGCATGGCAGCCAGACGAACAGGGGAGAGGCAGAGAGGATGGTTTTTTATTTTATTTTTTTGCTGCGGGTATCTGCATGCATCCATGCTCGGCTTAGCATTGCATCCCATACCAGCCTTTCTGTGTTTTAGTTAACATTCCAGTTTCATTTAAATGGGGAAGTTATCCTAACAAAAACTGAAATCCCATTGATTTGTATAAAGCAGACTGTATAAATCAGATTATGTTTATGTCAGTTTTATGTCAGTTCAGTTCTAGTTGTAGGTGCAACTGCAACTGCAACTGCAACTGCGTGGAAAACAAATCATAACAGCACATGAATGAGATTGTATGAATTGCTTCATTTCTTCCCCCTCTCTCTCTTTCCATTCTAGTTTCAACATTTAACATCTGAAGGAGGTAAGTACTGTTCATCTTTAATGATGGATGAGCCACTGTTTCCAGCATTTTAAAGCATGCATGTATGTGTTTCTCAAAGCCAGTCTAATGAAAAGGTTTCCACTGTGGCGATGTGCTAATGCCCTGCGATCAGTATTACCTAAATAAATGGCATACAAGTGGTACTTCTTCTACATTGGCCAGAGATGTTAAATCAAAAGAAACTCCGTCTGGCAAGGTGCATTAAAGCTGCCTGTGCTGAGTGCCTGAGCCAGGTCTGACATCCCTTTGCAGCCCAGTATCATCTATTCTGACTAGTAGTAGCTCTTTCAGGCACTGCCACTGGCATCCTTCATCCATGCTGAATGGGATCCAGCAACATCTGGCGGGCCACAAGTTCCCCACCTCTGAGGGAGTTTGTGCCCCATATAGTAATAGAGGACATATCTGTAGAATGTCCAGTAATGTAGTTCCTCACCCCTAATCTGTCTGAAATCTCGCATGGATGCAGCCTTCTTGGTGACTGCTCTCGGGCTCTGAATCTCCTTGCCCAGGGAGGCCCAACTAACCTCATCTCTAATGACCTTCCATTGTAGGCGACATCCTTATTTAGAAGGGCAAAATAAAGATCAATAAACTGACTTGTAAATATATTGACACTGGGTTTTTATCAAAAAGCAAAAGACCACAGGTTGCTTTTATTGTTTTATAAGACTCGTTTTCGTGTTATTTATTTTGTACTGTATCACTGTCTTATTGCATTTTCTTATAGTTTATTGTATTCACGCTATTGACATCAGCTGCCTTGCTCACCATTGGTAGAAAGGCAGGATGCAAATTTTAACAGTGTACCTCCGTGAACCGATGGTGGCTTTCGCTTTTCCCTGGTGTGCAAAGAACTCCCATGAATGACCTCTGTAATGCTTGGTTCTGGGAACACTCCCAGGAAGTGTTAACGTTAGTGATGCATCATAAATACTGCATGCTGGTGACACCCATTCCATCGGAATCGGGAGATGCTGTTAAGGTGCTAGACAGGTGTGGAAGCAGTGATGGATTGAATAGGGGCTTTGGAACTGAGTCTGAATGCTGATATGATAGAAGTACTGTGGATTGTGTACAATCTTTTCTGGGAAGGGTTGCATTCCTTCTGAAGGAACAGGTTCATAGGCTGGGAGTAATAATAATAATAATAATATATTTATACCCCGCCCATCTGGCCAGGTTTTCCCAGTACTCTGTGGCTCTGTGGCTAGGAGAGCCTATGCCCAACTTAGCCTGATTTGCCAGCTACAGCCTTTCGTAGACCAGCTTTTAAAAATGTTTTCAGTAGTGATCATTAGCTCCTTTGGGAGGAAGGGCAGGAAACAACTAAAACTACATAGAGATTTTATTACAATAAAGAGATAACTATTAAAAAAAATATTATAATTATCACTGGTGCTCTGTTATCAGAAAAGAAACATATATACACAGTGAAAAGTGTCAAATGTAGTCAATCAGGTATTGTTCTTGTTGATTCCTCCCCCATATATATATATATATATATATATGCCCTTAAATTAAGTATATTTTGTCAATGACATCGGTTCTATAAACTGGAACAGTCACAATTCCTTGGTTGTGTTTGGGATTTAAAAGATCCAGAGATCAAGAAGGAAGTGACCGGCTCGAGCTTAGATCCTTAACAAGAGAGGTGTTTTATCTTTCTTTCTTATAACAAAAGGACAAGCACCTAACCTCTGAAGCTAGATCACAAAGGATGGGTCCTTTGTAGAGGTCTATACGAGAATAGCAGAGCACCTTTGGGAAAGAATGTTTTTAGGCTTAGATTTTTTTAAAAAAGGAGAGAGAGAGAGAGAGAGAGAGAGAGAGAGAGAGAGAGAGAGAGAAGAAAAGTAGATTGCCTTCTCATACTGCTGTAATGTAATATTTTAATTACAGTTTTCAGTGCACTTCAGAGAGTGCCCCTACAGGACTGCTAATTAACCAAGTTGTTCAGCTTTCAAATAGTATCAATCAAAGGATTGCTGGAAATGTCTGGATCTCATTTTCGGAGATTAGAGCATAAAAGAAGGACACTTTGCTCCATTGTTACTCAACTTAAGAGGTCATATATAATGGGCACCACTTGTGTTATTAAAATCTCAGGTGACGTCAGGATGATGTGCCTGCTCTGGAAAGAGTTTAGGCATTGTGCCTTTTTAAAAAGCATGAAAAATATCCTATTCCTTTTTAAGACTCTTCCAAAAATTTGTGCTGAAGTCTGAAGTGAACTGGACAGCCCTGGGCCTCCAAGACATTTCAAAACTAATTTTGCATGCCCAATCCCAGGTTGTGGTCACCGCTCAAATATGAGTTGGGCATATATTGTTCATGTAATGAAATGGAGGGATAATTTATATTGTGAATATCAAATAAATTGTAATATATTTAAATGTACCTCTCTTAGTATTTATTTGTTTTTTTAAAAAATGCTGGAAATAAAATCACAAGCCTATTCATATTTGTGTACCAGCAGTTATAATTAACATATCCCATAAAATACTACTTGTATCTAGGTATGAATGAATCTTTCAATTTTGCTTCCTCTCAACTTATTGTTTTCCCAGTCTTGTCATTTCCACATCAGTTGGCAATTTATTTTTTTATCAGAGCATGTCAAGCAGGTGACCAGGGTAGGGCTGGGTGATATATCAACAGGACCAGTAGGAGGGGCAGACCGAGATGTCGATTTCACTCAGTGACAGGGTGGATAAAAATCAATGATTTTTTAAATAATTAATAATCATCATCATCAGTTTTTTATTTAAAACATTTTTTTATTTAAATCAGGTTCTTTTTATTTAAATTGGATTTTTAAAATAAAATTAATGCTTTCCTCCAGAAGCATTTTATTTTAAAAATCCAATTTAAATAAAAAGAATCTGATTTAATTTTTTTAAAAAAAATGTTTTAAATATTTTAAATGTTTTAAATGTTTTTTAAAATATTTTAAATGTTTTAAATGTTTTTAAATAGATTTCTATTTAAGTTACATTGTAGTCCAGAGGCTATTCATCAGGAAATAAGGATTTGTTTTGAGTTTTTCATGTGTGCTAAAGCTCAGTCTAAGTTTAAAAACAAAACAAAACACCAAACTATTTAACCACATCAGTTAACAAGCATGGAAACATATGCTATAATGTTATTGTTTTAGTTAAATAAATTGTTTACATTGTTATGAAGGAAATGATTATTTTTCTCCTTCCAATGAAGTACAGCAGAAAAGTTGTCCAAATATAAACAGTTAACTTATTAAACCTCACAATAATTTCCTAATTATCTGTCTATTTCTAATATTATCTGTCTATTTCTAATAGTATAACCAAATCAGTAATTTTTGATATAACTGTAAAAACTACTTTGGAAATTGATTATTCTAAAAATGAAACCTTCATCTGGTTGTAAATATTAAGATTATACCAGCAAGAATGAGTCTTTCTGTTAAAAAAAATGATTTAAATCAAATCTTACTGACTAGTGATTTAAATCGTGATTTAAATCAATTTAAATCAAATCCACCCTGCTCAGCGATATATCGTTGGTAAAACCACCCCTGCTCCTGAGTCCCTCTGCTAGTGACTTCCTCCAGCGAGTGTTGCTAGCAGAGGGACTCAGGAGCGGTGGCGGTTTCACCAGCGATACATCACTCAGTGAAACCACCATCCCACTCTGCCTTCATACTGCGCAGAGGGAGAAAAAAGCTGCATTGGCGAGGCGCCGATACAGCTTGTTCCTCCCTCTGCTTCTTTAAACTACTCGGCTGAGGAGTGTGCGGTGGCCGCTCCCCTCAGCCAAGCGGTTAAAGGATTCCCCCAGCCCAGCACTGGCTCCCACGCAAGCAGGGGGGGGGGGCACTAGGGATGAACCAGGGTGGTGTAGTGGTTAAGAGCGGTAGTCTCGTAATCTGGGGAACCGGGTTCGCGTCTCCGCTCCTCCACATGCAGCTGCTGGGTGACCTTGGGCCAGTCACACTTCTGTGAAGTCTCTCAGCCCCACTCACCTCACAGAGTGTTTGCTGTGGGGGAGGAAGGGAAAGGAGAATGTTAGCCGCTTTGAGACTCCTTCGGGTAGTGATAAAGTGGGATATCAAATCCAAACTCCTCTTCTTCTTCTTCTTCTTCTTCTTCTTCTTCTTCTTCTTCTTCTTCTCCTGCACCCCAGCTGAGCCATGCAAACAAGCTGCCTTGTCCCAGCCCTCTAAGCGCTGGGGTGAAATTGCCTCAGCTCCCATGGTGAGAGCTGTGGCAATTTCACCTGGCGCCTTGCAGGCTGAGGCCAACGCAGCTTGTTTTTTCAACATTGCGGTACAGTGGTACCCCTGGATGCGAATAGGATTTGTTCTGGAGCCCCGTTCGCATCCTGAAGCGAACGCAACCCGCGTCTGCGCAGGTCGCGATTCACCGCTACTGCGCATGTGCATGACGTCATTTTGACCGTCTGCACATGTGCGAGCGGCGAAACCTGGAAGTAACACGCTTCGTTACTTCCAGGTTGCCGTGGAGTGCAACCCGAAAATACTCATCCCAAATCTACTTCAACCCAAGGTATGACTGTATATCTCCAGACCGCGATGTTTGGCTGGTAATATACCGTAATGTTGAAAAGCTGATATTGCTCAGCCCTAGACCAGGGTTATAATGTTGATGGTGCTGATCTATCCCTGCACACCTCTGGATTTGGACTACAGTCTGTAAAGGTTGAAGCAATTCTGGTATAAACACATTCCAGGTACAGATGAGTATAATCCGAATTCCCTTATTGCCCTCCTGTGTCCTTTCAATTTAAATAACAATTGACTTGTGAGCATTAAGCAAATTCTGAATCACAGTTATTGGTAAGGCATGAGTTTCTGCTCTGCAGAGGTTTTGTACGGGTAGCAAATATTTAAATGTTGGGACCTCTACCTACACGCAAAAGCTCATTACAGTATTTCAAACTATTCCCATCTTTAATGTGTATTTTGGAAATCAAAAGTCATTTCTTCTTTAAACAACGTAATAACAAAAAATGTGACTGCTGGCATTGCAATGCTCTTGAGTAATTTGTAATTCTTTAGGTTAAAAAAAAATCCTTTCAATTCCTCAGTAGTGTGTTTATCTTGCTAAGCCACGTAGCGGTAAAGCTTTGTGGATTAATGCCTTTGAATCTGGAAAGTTGCTTCTGATTAGACATTCTCTTGGCTGCTGCTTCCATTTCTTTACTTCTTCTACACAATAACAAACATGATTAGTTCCAATATATCATGCTCTCCTTAACCTGCTTGTAATTGGGAGAATCTACTGTACATATCCTTAAAGTCAAACTCACTCCGAAGATTGACAAGTAATTACAAGAGAAGCGGTCTCATCTCTGGTAATTACAGTTGTCACCATCAATCCAATTAACCAGGATAACTAACTCAATGGACTGTAGTCATCAAAGCTTTGCTGCTAAATCCAGATTGCTTTGTAAGGGGTTTTGTTGTAGAGGGAGGGTATTCATCGAGATTTTTCAGTTTCCCAAAATAGTTTAAAGTGAGAGGATAATGGAAGTTTTTGAAGAGAAATCACATCCCGCCCCCCGGCTCCACAATGATGGACCTTTTTTTGGTCTTCTCATTCTGTCTCTCTGACTAGCCCTCCTCTCTAGTTGCCATTGGTTGATCTTCTCTGACATCACAGAGAGTCTAGGCAGCCTTGGGCCAGGGAAGTGAGATCTTAGAATTCAAATTACACAGTCCATGAGGAGTTTTAAATTAAGTCATAGAAGCATTGTCCATACACTGTGGGTTGTATCAAATATTACTCCCACTCAGAGTGGATCTGTTCCAATTAATGGACACAACTAACTCAGGTCATTTAATTTCTATGGGTCTACTCTGAGTACATGGTTGTCAGAGGAGTGTTGGGAACCAGGTCCTGACAGCAGACATGTAAAGATAATTAATTCACCTGTCGGCCACGCAACTTGTCAAATGCAATCCATGGCCAAGTCCCACGGATGATGGATCTGTCTTGCCAGAAATCGTTCATTTGTTTGCATCCTTCAGAAAACATTCCAAAAGCTAGCCCATTTCATTTGAAGGAGAAGCCTTCATCTTGCTTTCAGTCTGGTCTAATCTGCTGTCCTGCAATCTTCCATGTTTACCCAAGGCAATGACAAAGCTGGCCCGGTTGACAGGCTTTCCCATCCCCCTCCTTCCCCCGACCCGTCTCCATCTGCTACTCATCGATTTCCTGTTATATTTTTAGCTACATTCATTTTAAATAGAGTGCGCCATAATGACATCTTGGGGGGGGAGAGAGACTGTCTAGGCCTACTGTGTACATCATTGCACACCCCACACAAGCACTATTGTTTACCGTATTTTTTGCTCTATAAGACTCACTTTTTCCCTCCTAAGAACTAGGGGGGGATGTGTGTGCGTCTTATGGAGCAAATGCAGGCTGCGCAGCTATCCCAGAAGCCAGAACAGCAAGATTGCTGCTTTCACTGCGTAGCGATCCCTCTTGCTGTTCTGGCTTCTGAGATTCAGAATATTGTTTTTCTTGTTTTCCTCCTCCAAAAACTAGGTGCGTATTGTGGTCTGGTGCGTCTTGTAGAGCGAAAAATACGGTATATACCAAGCCGGAAAGAACTGCAACCCCTTTTGCATCAACTCGCTAGCCCTGCATAGGAATTAAAAAAAGGCAGCATTAATTGTTCTAGGAAGGAGAGTGGAACCCCAGACACTCATTCTGCTAACTCTACCCTATCCCCCAGGTTACCCCCCCCCCAATGCTGCCCACAGGTCAGTGGAGGCTGGTCAGTTATGGCATATGTGACAGTACCCTAACAACCCCTGTTTACCCTCAGCCAATTCCTACCCGCTGATCTTCTAACTTACAACCAGTCCAGGGAGTTCAAAAGCATTGCCTGCCAACTTCCTTCGTTATTAGTACAGTGGTGCCTCGGGTTACATATGCTTCAGGTTACACACTCCGCTATCCCAGAAATATTACCTCGGGTTAAGAACTTTGCTTCAGGATGAGAACAGAAATCATGCTCTGGCAGCACGGTGGCAGCAGGAGGCCCCATTAGCTAAAGTAGTGCTTCAGGTTAAGAACAGTTTCAGGTTAAGATCGGACCTCCAGAACGAATTAAGTACTTAACCTGAGGTACCACTGTATTAGCATTAGTATTAGTATTTATATACTGCCCCATACCCACAGGTCTCAGGGCAGTTCACAAGATAAAATCAGAATATAAAACAACAAAATACATAACCAAAATATATTTAAAAAATTCAATAACACACACACCCCACACACTTTAAAAGGGCATAGGATGTCAGTCAAATCAACCAAAGGCCTGGTTAAAAAGGAACGTTTTTGCCTTGTGCCTAAAGGTGTATAATGAAGGTGCCAGGTGAACTTCCCTGGGGAGAGCATTCCAAAGATGGGAAGCCACTGGTGAGAAGGCCCCGTTCTCGTGTTGCCACCCTCCGGACCTCTCAAGGAGGAGGCAAATGAAGGATCCGGGGTAGGTTCCTATGGAAAGAGGTGTTCCTTGAGGTTTGGCGGTCCTGAGCCATTTAAGGCTTTATAGGTCAAAACCAGCACTTTGAATTGGGCCCGGAAACTAATTGGTAGCCAGCGCGGTTGGACCAGGATTGATGTAATGTGCTCAAACCGTCTTGCTCGGGTGAGCAACCTGGCCACTGAATTCTGCACTAGTTGATGTTTCCAAACCGTCTTCAGAGGCAGCCCTACGTATAACGCATTGCAGTAGTCTAACCTTGAGGTTACCAGAGCATAGACAACAGTAGTTAGGCTATTCCTGTCCAGAGAGGAGCATAGCTGGACCACCAGCCAAAGCTGATGGAAGGCACTCCAGGGCACTGAAGCCACCTGGGTCTCGAGCTACAACAAAAGATCCAGGAGAACCCCCAAGCTATGAACCTGTCCTTCAGAAGAAGCATAACCCCATCAAGAGCAAGCGACCTTGCACCCAATCTGCTTTTTGAAACTAGAAGGGACTTTAAAAGCTATTTATAGCAGGGCACCTGATGGATGCCATTTATGTCGACGCACGTGTTCTTTGTGGGACAAGGAATGAAAAGAAGACCTGTTGAGGGTACACGAGCGTCCACACAGGTAGACTGCTTTGTTTGTTAATGTCAAATTTGAAAGCTCACGATGCACGCTGTAAGATAAAGGCACAAGTTTCACAAAGCCATCACTTTGGGGGAGCAACCAATAGGGGGCACCCTCAGAATCCTTGTCATCATGAAAACACTAACATTGCAGCATATGTCTTGGCGCATTGGTGTGCGTTTTGCAACAAGTATCCTCCAGCTCAGGGCCCCAGTCCCAAAGGAAACATTGCCCTTCTGGGAGTCCAAGAAAAATGCTCTATTAAAGAATGGGTGTTCTGCCACAAAAGCTTTGACACTTCCTCAGATAGTTGGGGGAAGCTGTCCTTTCATCTTTTGTTACTTTGCTATGCCTTTATGAAGTGCAGCACCATACGTATCTTTCAGCATTCCCTCCTCTGTGTTGATATAGCTATAAATAAGGGAAACTACAGCAACCGACGCTTGAAAATGCAAGGCCTCATCCCAGCTCTTTTTTCTTTAGTTCCTTCGGCAATATAACCCGTGCACAGTAGATAAAAACCCTGGAGTCACTCTGCTCTCTTATTGACCTCATTGGTAGCGAAATTTATTACAGCAAATCCCCTATAAAAATGGCTCCAATCATTTCGAGACTTTACAGGGGGAAAATATTGCTACTAAATTGTTTTTTTGTTTGTTCCTTTCCTTTAGCCTCAGCATCACTGTACTCCAGCTCTCTCGGCTGAGTCTAAGCCATGCCTGTCTTAGCTGTAAGGCAGGTTTATGATGCCCCCTTGTCAGGTTTCTGACTTTACTTCTATTTGCATGGCTGCCACAGAAAATATAGCGGAGCTGGTCGGTATGATGATGATGTGCTACATGTAATGGCAAAGCGTGTTCTCATTAATAGAGAGCATGTGTTGCGGTGGGGTCTGGAAGGCCACCCCTCTGTTGCTGGGCGGGTTAGTTTGGATGATCATCCGCAGTGATTGGACAGTTGGGTTGTTGGGCAAATTTTGGTGTTGCCATTTAGGGGGTTGGACCAAAGGTTATAAAATGAAGTTATGCAGCTCTGATCTTTTGCTGTGTGCATCAGATCACCTGCCCACCCTCCCTAATTTTAGGAATCTTGATTGACCTTGCTATGCCTGTCATGGGGTCGCCTGATTTTGGGGCAGGGGCCTGGTAGGAATTTTGTCCAATTGACTGGCTGGCTGGTGCCATTTGGTTTTTGCCTACTGCGTAGCAAATCGTCACAACTTGTAAGGTTGCGGTTAGGCATTGGTTAAAAAATTGGTTGGTGGAGGGGTAAGGATTGGTGGTGCCTACCCCTCCAATGCTGCTGCGGAAAGGGAATTCCATTAAAGGAATCCAGGGGCTTGCCATTCTTTCGTCTGTACCCCTGAAGGGGGCTTAGGGCCGTGCAAGCCCCAGGGATGGTGGGGGGTGAGGGTCTGGTGCCCGGCTCCATGCTCTCCCCAATATTGTTTTCCCTTACTGGCTCTTGCTGGAATCCAGAAGTCAGTTCTGTCCCTAGGTGTGGGGACAGATAGTCATAACCAATGCCTAAGCAACCACTCACATTTATGTATTTTAATAAAGTTGTGGCCAGAATTATGCCAAAAACCTTAAACAAAAATTATGTGTGAAGTGTGAATCATTTGGGGGTGGATTGGAGGACCTCGAGATGCAAACAAAGTGCGTAGTACCCTAGAATCATAGGAAGCCGACTTATGCTATGTAGGACCATTGGTCCATCTAGTTCAGTACTGTCTACACGAACTGGAAGCAGCTTTCTAGGATTGCAGACAGGGGTCTGTCCCAGTCCTGCTTGAAGATGCTGATGGTGAAACTGGGAAGCTCTGCATACAAAGTAAATGCTTTGTGAGGCTTCAGGGAATCCTGTCCCTCTCGTGATGGCAGCCAAGAAGCAGATAAATGAGAAGAGGTCTTACCAAGTGCTTTATTCAATATTCACAGTCAGAGATGAAGGAATGCAGTCTGTCTTAGATAATGGCATTGCTCCGAGTAAAGTCCCACCCACCCCTCTCCTATTCTACATCATCCCTGTGCTGGCTGATCTGAGCTTTCTGTTCTCCTACTCTCAATGCATGCCAGGTCCTGAGAGGGTGTGTGTGTCAGGAATGCTTTCCAAAGACACTGAGTCTGTCAGCTGTCTCTCCCCCAGTGCTTCTTCTTCCTGCTGCTCCTCTCCCAATATTTCCCAGCTTCTCCCCTTTGCAGCCTCTGAACTACTGTTTCAAATCTATACTGTCCTCCTGTTCTCGGGAAGATTCGGGGGGGTGGGCAACCCAACCATTCCTCCTCAGTCCAGCCTCTGACATGCTTTGACACTGAGCTACATCACCTTCCCAAATAGGATGCTTCCTTATACAGTCAGAGCCATTGCTTCATCTAGCTTGATATTGTCTACACTGGCTGGTAGCACCTCTCAAGCTTTTGAGACAGGGTTTCTCCAAGTCCTATCTGGAGATGCTCAACATTCTGTAAGCACTGAGCATTTTCAGTCATTGTTGGGTGGTTTTAGAGGGGTCCCCCCCCTTCTTTAAAGAGAAGAGACTGGCAGGCTCAGAGTTTTCTCCCCAACCTGCTGGTACCACCTTCTTGTGTGTGGTGGTGGGAACCATGCATATATATCTGTGTGTGTGTTTGTATACAGTCGTACCTCGTTTTGAGGCCGGGATCTCTTCTGGAGCCCCGGCCACTAGCTGAAAAGGATGCACAGCAAAGCACCGCATCTGCACACATTCGCGGAGCAGTTTGCACTTCTGCGCATGCATGAACGGCAAACCCAGAAGTAACCTGTTCCAGTACTTCCAGGTTTGGAGGAGACGTTCGCCGGAATGGACGCTAGACAAGGCTGACGTTCGCGGAGGTATTACTCAATCTCTCTCTCTCTCTCTCTCTGTGTGTATATATATATATATATATATATATATATATATATTCATCACTTTTTCAATATGTCTTAAAGTGATGTGCACAAAATTAAAATGCAGAATGATTGAAGCATTTCAAATCCCAAACAAAGCATAAAATAAATGTTGCTGTTGATTATCATAGAATAATAGAATAATAGAGTTGGAAGGGACCCTGAGGATCATTAAGTCCAACCGCTTGTGATGCAGGAATATGCAGATGTCCCATATGGGAATCGAACCTGCAACCTTGGCGTTGTCAGCACCACGCTCTAACCAACAGCACCACAGGATATATCCTGCCCCACCCCAAGAATTTCAGAAGGTCCCAGGTTCAGTCCTCAGCACCTCCAAGTAGGGCTGGGAGAAAACCCTACCCAGAACCCTGGAGCGTCACTGCCAGTCAGTGTATATAAAACTGAGCTAGATGGACCAATGCTCTGATTTGTTATAAGACAGCTTCCTATATTCCTATGCTCCTAAGTTATAGCAGCTGCCCAGTAGGAAGGAACTGTGGTGTCAGCTCCTGACTTTGTGGGGCTGGTTGTTCTGCTTTGGGTGTTTTTGAGCGGGTGCTTCTTGGTGTATCTTTCAGTTCATAAGTGCTGTGAGCCACTTCGTTGTTGCTTCTAGTCAAAAAGCAGGATAGAAATCTACAGTAAATAAAATAAACCAAACATAAGGAACTCCATAGCAATGAAATCTCTGTAGATGCCCAAATGACCTTTGCTTACTCATTTATTTTATTCATTTGTTGCATTTATATCCCACTTTTTCACTAAATAATAATAATAGTAATAGTAATAGTAGGTGGCGCTGTGGGTTAAACCACAGAGCCTAGGACTTGCGGATCAGAAGGTCGGCGGTTCAAATCCCCATGACGGGGTGAGCTCTCGTTGCTCAGTCCCTGCTCTTGCCAACCTAGCAGTTCGAAAGCACATCAAAGTGCAAGTAGATAAATAGGTACCGCTCCGGTGGGAAGGTAAACGGCATTTCCATGTGCTGCTCTGGTTCGCCAGAAGCGGCTTAGTCATGCTGGCCACATGACCCGGAAGCTGTACGTCTGCTCCCTTGGCCAGTAAAGCGAGATGAGCGCCGCAACCCCGGAGTCGGCCACGACTGGACCTAATGGTCAGGGGTCCCTTTACCTTTTTAATAGTAATAATAATTTAATTAAATTTGTATACTGCCCTATCCCCGCATGTCTCAGGGCGGTTACAACATAAAATCACAAAATACAAACACAAAATACATAATAAAAAGTAAAAAAGGAGCTCGTGGTGATGTACATGGGTCTCCCACTCCTCAGTCCACACAACAACCCTGTGAGGTGGGTTGAACTGAGAAACTGGTCCAAGGTCACCCCGTATGCAGAGGTGCCAGCTTCTTCAGAGGATTGGGTGGGCTGATGCACTCAACGCCTTTGAATATGGGCGGGGCCTAGCCCCCTCATGAAAAAAAAATGGGGGACCGAAACTGCCTCGGCCCCCCAGGAGTCAGCCCCTATGCCAGTGAGCTTCCTAGCTGAGTGGGGATTTGAACGCTGGTGTTCCATGTCCTGGTCTCATGCTCTTAACCAGTACAGTGGTACCTCGGGTTATGTACTTAATTCATTCCGGAGGTCCGTTCTTAACCTGAAACTGTTCTTAACCTGAAGCACCACGTTAGCTAATGGGGCCTCCTGCTGTCACCGCACGATTTCTGTTCTCCTCCTGAAGCAAAGTTCTTAACCTGAGGTACTATTTCCAGGTTAGCGGAGTCTGTAACCTGAAGCGTATGTAACCCGAGGTACCACTGTATATCATATTGGCTCTCTTACACAAAGGTACAGGTTTCACTCACAAGCACCCCTGAAAGTTGATGGTTCAGGATCAATCACCGGTTGACCACCTGTCTACCTTGTTTTTTTATTTTTAAAAATGTTCCAAATTGGTAATAGATAAATTTGTCACCTTTCTTTTTTTCCCTTTGTACGTGGAAGGCCTTGCAAAGTGACCTGCTTTTTTTTACACCTGCTAAATGGCTGGGGAGTGATTTTGTTCACATAAAGAATGAATGAGCTCAGGAAAGAGTGTTTTGGTGCAGGTGGGGGGGAAAGGACGTCCAGCAAGGATGCAGCTGTCCTTGTTGAAACCCCCGCCTGTTAGCAGCCCCAACCATCATCGCCACAAAGTGGCAAAGATTCTCTACCTCCTCCCCTTCCCCCTTCAGACACCAGATGGCCCACAAAGGAACCATATGGGAAGCTTTGATAGTGGATAAATTTACCTATCCAAAGACAGACAAACACATGGCCCATTTTGGAATATGAGCTCCTTTATTCACAAGACTGTAAATTGAATGAGTCTAAACAACCCATATCCTTGGCATCCTTCACGCCTTACCAGAGGGATTGGGTTACTTTACGTACTGTAGTGTACGGTGGTGTTTATAGTGCCAATGAAGGGGGAAGACCTTTGGACGTCATCACTATGGAGCCATATGTACTATCATGCCTGATACAAAAATATTCCCATCTGTAGCGTGATGGTACTCTAGGCTCACCGTAAAATCAAGGGGAGTGGGGTGTATAAGAAGAAAATACAGACCATTGACTGATCGGTAACACACAATGCATCTAGGTTTTTCTTTTCCTCAATTTGGACTGATTCTGGTTTGGGGGGAGAAACTTATCAATGCACAGTCTTTCCTAAGAAATGACAGAACAGCAGCGGCGTAGCGTGGGTTATCAGCACCCGGGGCAAGGCAAGTAATTTGCGCCCCCTAACCCGGGGCAAGGCAAATAATTTGCGCCCCCTAACCCGGGGCAAGGCAAGTACAGTAATTTACTCTCCCAAGCAGCAGCAGCAGCGAGGCTTCTCTTTCCCCCGCGCTCTCCTGGAGCTGCCTCTTTTCTTTCTTTTTTTCCCTTTCTCCAAGGCTTTTCGCTTTCTCTCCTTAATTGATTCCTCCTCCACACCGCAGCGTTTCCTAGCTGCTTCCCCCCCCCCTTCCCCTCTCTCTCCTCCTCGCTCTGCTTGCCTTGCCCTGCACCGGCAGCAGCAGGCGCAGCCAGACCCCCGCCAGCCAGCCCGCCCGCCCGCCCGCCCACCCGGCTTCCTCTCCTTTTTTTGCCCGCGGCAGAAGGCTTCGCTCTCCCCCTTCCGCGACCTCCTCGCCAAGCTGAGCGAGCGCGGGCTCCCTAACCCGTGGATTTTAGTAGGGGCAGAGAGCTGCTAGTGCGAGCGCGCCCCCCGCCCATGTTGCGCCCGGTGCGGCCGGCCCCCCTGGCACCCCCCACGCTACGCCACTGCAGAACAGATATGGCTTACATTGTGTCTACACCGCTTCCCAAACCAGTGGGAGTAAAGAAACACAAGTGTCTATGCCATGGGTAGACAAACTAAGGCCTGGGGGCCAGATCCAGCCCAATCGCCTTCTAAATCCAGCCCGCAGACGGTCTTGGAATCAGCGTGTTTTTACATGAGTAGAATATGTGCTTTTATTTAAAATGCATCTTTCGGTTATTTGTGGGGCAAAGGAATTTGTTCATTTCCCCCCCCAAAATATAGTTCAGCCCCTCACAAAGTCTGAGGGACAGTGACTGGCCCCCTGCTGAAAAAGTTTGCTGACCCCTCGTCTACGCAGCCTTATATAGCCTTATGGGACAAGCAGAAAAATGTGGATTTCCCCTTCCAAAATATGAGCCTTAGTACACAAGTAGCTCAGGAGAGGCTGGAATAATTTTGCAATTTTATTTACAAAAAAACTCCCCGTTTAACTCCCTTGCAACAAACAGCAGTATTAAATTTTTGAGATCCATTTTTCTTTAGGTATGAAAAAGGACGCCCAAAGAGAGTCAAGGACAGATATGATAGAGACACAAACTTCTCCCTCCCCTAATTCTTGATGGGGGAAAAACATAGTTAGAGAATCACTGTGAAGCAAAAGCTCCAAGCAATGTTATGTGATGACTGTGATCACATTTTGAATAACTGCAGCTTGCACGATTGTACAAGCCAAGTACCACTCTGTGATTTCTTTCTCTCTTTCTCTCTTTGTTAATATGGATATAAATTAATTGCTTGCTTTTTCTACTTTAACAACACAGAAAGCCACTTGCAGGCAAAGAGGCAGGTAAAAAAAAAGGATGGCAGTGTTCAACTCTAATATTAAAAGCATATGCAAGAATGTTTAATTGAAACATCATATCAGCATAAGGCAGAAACCACATGGCATTAGTATATTGGGAAAGGCAAAATGCCACCAGTATCTCACCATCTAACACATGGGTAGGCAAACTAAGGCCCGGGGGGCCAGATCCAGGGCAATCCAGTCAGATGGATGGCATATAAATAATAAAATTATCATCACCACCACCACCCACAGTGATTCTGTGGAGCAGTCTGTCCCTTGTGAGATTTCCTTTTTTAAAAAAGTTTTTTATCAACAATTTTCACGTAACAAATTATTCAAATAAATCATCTTCATTATTCCCCTCCCCATTTTTTCTCCCACCTCCCCAACAATCCCTCCCTCCCTCCTCTACGACTTCCCTCAGCTCCTCTCTCTGATTTCTCAGCCAATTTTAACTTCTGCATATTATAACATTGTATACATCCTTATATTATCTGTCTACTATATTAACCCTCAATAAAATTGTGTATGTTAATTCAAAACCTACCAAGGAGTCCAATTCATTTTGTTGTCTTTTTAAATAATTTATAAAAGGTTCCCATTCTTCTTTAAAGTCACACTTGTCCTTGTCTCGTAGTTTGCATGTCAATTTTGCCAGTTCTGCATAGTTCATTAATTTCTCTTCCCACTGTTCTTGTGTCGTGATTTCCTCATTCTTCCATCCTTGTGCATTCAAGACTCTTGCCGCTGTTGTTGCATACATAAATAAATTCTTTCTTTTCCTTGGCAGGTCTTGTCCTACAATCCCTAACAGAAAAGCCTCCAGTTTTTAAATAAATGTTATTTTGAACATCTTCTTCAGCTCATTATATACCATTTCCCAGAATTTTTTAATTTCTCTGCATTCCCACCACATATGGTAAAAGGTCCCTTCCTTTTCTTTACATTTCCAACATGTGTTTGACCCAGTTTTATACATTTTTGCAATCTGTACTGGTGTTATATACCATCTATACATCATTTTCATGTAATTTTCTTTCAGAAGAGAGCAATCTGTGAATTTTAAGTCTATTTTTCCCAGTTTTCCCCAGTCTTCAAATTGTATGTTCCTTTTTGAGATTTCTAACTTGCTGGTCTGAGTGCTGTTCTTGGTGTACAGATCAATGCCACCTCTGGTAAATCCTTCCCTCCTGGTTCTCTCCATTCTGCCAGCTTTCTGTTATGCCCACTGTATCAATGCCGTCCTACAAAACCAAACACTCCATTTCACCCATCTATGCTTGGAGCCTTCTAGCCTTGGCATATAAACACTTGTGTGCTGCCTCTGACTTCATGTGTCTTTGGCACTTGCATTTTGATAGCACGGTCTGTTAGCCAGCACGCTGCACCAGCTCTCCAGAAAAAGCCATTCTCTATCTCTAAAGAAGGCAGGGCATCTATTTGATAGTGAGGCTGGAAGCAGGCCCCAAACTAAGTGACTATTAGCCTCTCCACCTTGCAGTTTCGCCCTATCCTCCCCCCTCTTTCCCATGACAGGCACAAAGTGGAAAGTGGTGTCCTTATCAAAAAGTGGAGAATCAGATCTAGTGAAAATTCTATTATTTTTCTTCCTCCCTCCACCCCCTTAATTTTAGGCATAGGACCTGGATGGAAAAATAATATGACCACTTTTAGTGTCATATTGAACACACTGGTGTGTTCCTTTGCTGTTCTGATATTCTATTGGGCAAATAATGCACAGCCTTGCATAATGTGAATAAAGACCCTTCCTCTATATATATTTTTCATTTCTTCGGTTCTGTGAAATACAGTCCATAAGCACTCCTGCTGGAGATCTGGGGGTGGGGAGAGGCGATGAAGAAAATTCACCACATGTGCTAATCTTGAAAAGGTCACAGACTAATTTAGCTGAACTTCGTAAAACTAAACCGTGTTCACCCTAAGTAGTCTAGGAGGACATGGTGTGACTGAAGGTGAAAACCCTTGCATGGCTAATGGCCGGTTTATAGCTAGACAAGCTCACTCGAAATCTGGGGTTGATTCGGTAATCCTTCCCACAGCTGCTTCGTTAATTGGGATGGTCTTTTAATATGACTTGGTCTGGGGAAGCTTCTTGAGTTACAAAACTCGCCAGCTGAAGCTTTGCCTCGGAGGTGGATCAGCCCTAAACACAGACCCTCTAAACATTTGGCAAAGGAAAATAAGACACACTCAGGCTGCAGTTCTGTGCACACCGACAGGTAATCTGAAAATCCCCCTGAGATCAGCAGGGCATAGCCCCAAATGCGCCTGCATAGCATCAGACTGGGACAAAGAGCTCATCAGCAAACAAGGAGAGTGAAGCATTGCTCACCTGCTGCACCAGACAAAGGTGCAAGCTGTCTCTACATATGTGTAAGTGTTTGTGCGAAAGAATGCACACTTGATGATATGTGTAACTCTGCAATCCTGTACACAGATACCCAGACTGTGTGTTCATTGAATGCACTGCATGAATAACAGCATGAGTGCGTACACAGATTGCACACTTGTTGAATGTAATGTGTGGACCGTGGGGATCTGCGTTAATTATTCAGGGGAGCAAGGTTTATTATTTATTATTTATTATTTATACTCCGCCCATCTGACCGGGTCTCCCCAGCCACTCTGGGCGGCTCCCAACAGAATATTAAAAACACAATAAAACATCAAGCATTAAAAACTTCCCTAAAGCTGCCTTCAAATGTCTTCTAAAAGTCAGATAGTTGTTTATTTCCTTGACATCTGATGGGAGGGCATTCCACAGGGCTGATGCCACCACCGAGAAGGCCCTCTGCCTGGTTCCATGTAACTTTGCTTCTTGCAGGGAGGGAACCTCCAGAAAGCCCTTGTAGCTGGACCTCAGTGTCCGGGCTAAACGATGGGGGTGGAGACGCTCCTTCAGGTATACTGAAAGGAGGGGGAAGCAAGCTAATTTTTCACACACAAAATTTGAGGAAAATAGTGCCTGTATCTGTGAAGAACATAAGAAGAGGCTGCAGGATGAGGCCAATAGACTCATAGAGTTGGAAGAGACCCTAAGGATCATCTAGTCCAATACCCTGCAATGCAGGAATATGCAGCTGTCTCATATGGGGATCAAATCTGCAACCCTGATGTTATCAGCACCATGCTCTAACCAATGGAGCTATCCTGACTTCAGCAATAGCCCATCTTGTCCTCACAATAGCCAATGAGATGCCTTTGTGAAGCATTGAGGATGCTTGAAGGTAGTCATCAGCATACTTGGTCTGCAGAAGCCCTGGGTCATGCTCAGGTCACAACAGCTTTCTTTCACAATTTATGTGTGATATATAAACCAACCAGTGGCCAACCAGTGGCCTCTGGGAAATACACAAGCAAGGACCTGAGCATAAAAGCGCTCTTACTTCCTGCAGTTTCCAGCAATGGGTATTCAGAAGCACTGCTGCCTTTGACCATGGGGCAGAGTAAAACCATCAGAGCTAGCAGCCATGAATTTGTCTAGTTCCTCTCTACATCCACACAATATGGTGGCCATCACTGCCTCCTCTGCAAACAAGTTCCGTAGTTTGAGTGCCTTTGTAGAACTCAGCAGAGAGCAGGATGGGGACAAAAGTGGAATTAATTGGTTCTGCCTGTGATTGGCTCTATCCAGTCC
Source organism: Podarcis pityusensis (assembly GCF_964106645.2). Taxonomy (NCBI): domain Eukaryota; kingdom Metazoa; phylum Chordata; class Lepidosauria; order Squamata; family Lacertidae; genus Podarcis; species Podarcis pityusensis. The sequence goes on along the minus strand of NC_138039.1, from coordinate 41,417,438 downwards.
CAGTGGATACTAGCCACAACACGAGCAACAACGTTCACAGCCTGAACATTGGAAATAAAAGGAAAGATGAAATTTAGAGCAGGATGATCACAGAGGAAAAATGGAGAGAATGTCTCGCCCCTGCTTTGCAGAGAAATGCCACAGGCTGTATTTCTTAACAGTTCATTCATCTGATGAAGTGAGGTCTAGGCCACGAAAGCTTCTGCCACAATAAATCTGTTAGTCTTTAAGGTGCCACAAGGCTCTCTGTGATGTTTTATTGCTGCACATACTCTCACTAACTGCTGAAAGACAAATCATCCAAGGATTCCAAAACCTGGTGCATAACATTAGATTCTTGGGGGAGCCCATTGCCCTAAAGTGGCCTACTTTACAGGGGAAAGTCTTCTGTTTTAATGAATCCTCTATATCAGGGATGGGGAACCTGCAACCTTCTGAATGCTTTTGGACTCCCAACTCCCATCAACCATAGCCAGCAAAGTCATAGAATCATAGAACTGTAGAGTTGGAAGGGACCCCAGGGGTCATTTAGTCCAACCCCCTGCAATGCAGGAATCTCAACTAAAGCATCCATGACAGTTGGCCATCTGCTTAAAAACCTCTGCTTAAAAACCTCCAAAGAAGGAGAGACCACCACCTCTTCTGGGAGTCTGTTCCCTGTCGAACAGCTCTTACTGTCAGAAAGTTCTTCCTAGTGTTTAGTCTGAATCTCCTTTCTTGTAACTTGAAGCCATTGGTTCGAATCCTACCCTCCAGAGTAAGAGAAAACAAGCTTGTTCCCTCTTCCATGTGACAGCCCTTGAGGTATTTGAAGATGGCTATCATATCTCCTCTCACTCCTCTTTTCCAGGCTAAACATAGCCAGTTCCTTCAACCTTTCTTCATAAGGCTTGGTTAAATAATAATAATAATAATAATAATAATAATAATAATAATAATTTATTTATTTATACCCCACCCATCTGGCTGGGTTTCCCCAGCCACTCTGGGCGGCTTCCAACTGAATATTAAAAACAATACATGATCAGACATTAAAAACTTCCCTAAACAGGGCCGCCTTCAGTTGTCTTTTAAAAGTAAAATAGTTGTGTATTGCCTTGACATCTGCTGGGAGGGCGTTCCATAGGGCAGGCGCCACTACTGAGAAGGCCCTCTGCCTGGTTCCCTGTAACCTCACTTTTCACAGCAAGGGAACCGCCAGAAGGCCCTCGGCACTGGACCTCAGTGTCAGGGCAGAATGTTGGGGGTTCCTTCAGGTATACTAGGCTGAGGCCTTTGAGGGCTTTAAAGGTCAGCACCAACACTTTGAATTGTGCTCGGAAACATACAGGTTTCCAGACCCTTGATGATCTTGTTTGCCCTCCTCTGCACATGTTCCAGCTTGTCAATATCCTTCTTAAACTGTGGTGCCCAGGATTGGACATGGTATTCCAGGTGTGGTCTGACCATGTCAGTTGTCGGGGATGATGCAACATCTGGAGGGATATGTTCTCCCTGTTAGAAGAACTGACTGGTCCAAGTCTGGCTTAATGATAAAAACACTGTAAGGCAGAAGACAGAAGAAGAGTCCTGCTGGTTCGGGTCAAAGGCTCTTCTAGTCCAGCATTCTGTTCAAACATTAGCCAACCAGATACCTAAGGGAAGCCTGCAAACAGATTCCAGAAAAGCCTCTGCATGCACAGCTACAGGCAACTCCCCATTCACATACAATTGGCATGCGTGTGACCACTGATGCGCATGCCATTTTTGGCACCACAAGGATGCAGGGTGGGGTAGAACGAGGTGGGCTTACATGCATCCCACTGATGTACACAGTGCCTTGGAACACAACCCCCATGTAAATGGAGAGTTACCTGTATAGGCAAGAAAGGCCCCTTCATTACAGACATTCACACCACATGCACAAACTTGAGAGGAGATGTTCACAATGTCATTGCGCTCACTGTGGCCCTGGACCTTACTCCCTTGTTTTTCAACGCAGGAGTGAGGGGCAGCCAATAGGGTCTGCAGCACTGTTTGTAATTTTTTAGCATCTGAATATCTGAGGCACCCCAAAATTCTCCAGAGTTCCCGAATTTAGAGAGATTCTGCTTCAAGATTGCAAGGTTCCATATCTGTCCAAAGCAGCCCCACTTTGTTTCCTGATTTGGGATTCATCTACATCTTTTGCAACCCCTAAAAAATACAGTTGTAAGGGACGCGGGTGGTGCTGTGGTCTAAACCACTGAGCCTAGGGCTTGCCAATCAGAAGGTCGGCGGTTCGAATCCCCGCGACTGGGTGAGCTCCCGTTGTTCGGCCCCAGCTCCTACCCACGTAGCAGTTCGAAAGTACGTCGAGTGCAAGTAGATAAATAGGTACCACTCCGGTGGGAAGGTAAACGGCGTTTCCATGTGCTGCTCTGGTTCACCAGAAGCGGCTTAGTCATGCTGGCCACATGACCTGGAAGCTGTCTGCGGACAAATGCCGGCTCCCTCAGCCAGTAAAGCGAGATGAGCACCACAACCCCAGAGTTGTCCGTGACTGGACCTAACGGTCAGGGGTACTTTTACCTTTAACAAATACAACTGGTAGGTAATCTGCTGTATGGAACACATCACTATATGGGGAAAAATAGGCACATGTGGAGGAGGTATGAAAAACCCACCTTCTTCAAGAAGGAGCCTGTCCCAGTCTATGTTACAGTAATGCTCATATCAAAGGGACCATCAAGACCTTTTGCATTCTTAAATGATGTCTTCAGCAGCTTGTGCTCAAGGGAAGCATTGCAGGAACTCCCAGAAGGCCCACCCAGGTGAGGATTCTTGAAGGTAGTCATCAGCATACTTGGTCTGCAGAAGCCCTGGGTCACGCTCAGGTCACAGCAGTTCTTTCACAATTTATGTGTGATAGATAAACTTCAATTACACTCTTTCCCAACTCAACCATGTCTATTTGCCCAACTCTGGTCAAGAGAACTGATTCCGGAAATTCTCAATACGTGGAAAATACTTGTGGCCCTCCAAATGTTGTTGGACTTCCAACTGCCATCAACCCTAGCCAGCATAGCCAATGGTCAGGAGTGATGGGAGGTGGAGTCCAACAGTTGCTGCAGGGCCACAGCTCAGAAGCATTGCAAGCGAGTGGCTCAGGGAACCTGAGTTCCCCATCTTTAGAGCCCAAAATGGCTGCAGTCTGGATTATCTGATGGAACACTTCTGTCATCTCCTCTTGGAACATCCTTCAGTCAAGATCTTTAAGAGAACCGCCGCTCCAGAAATTTTATTTAGAGTAGGGAAAGGCTTTGTTGAGGGGGCAGGTTATTGCACTCATATCCTGCAAATGGGCTTCCCACAAGGAACAGAATGCCTAGATGGGGCCTTTGGGCCATTCCAGCAGGACCCTTCTTATGATCTTATGGTTGCTGCTCCTGTTTTGTGGAGTTCCTCCTCCCTCAGAACCATGGCCCCAGTCCAACTTCCTCTTCTCTGCAGGTATTTTTAAACAATTGAGATACAATCGCTGATCTCCCAGTGTGTCAACTCACTGCACCTTAATTTTCCTTTGAAGTAGGATACAGAATATTGTATGGTCAGGAGACATTAAGCCCATAATAAATATTCTGCAAGTGTCCTGGAAAAACAGGGACACCCTGTGTTTCCTGTGAAAGTACGGTGGACATTTGATGCTCTCATGGAATTGAAACTGAGATCTCACCCTGAAAAAGTGCTTTTTCGGGGCTGCAATCTTGCATGGTGCTCCAAAACACCTGGTTTTTGGTGTTGTGAGAGCACGGCCAAAAAAAAAATGCACATCCGTTGGGCTCCATGATCTTGCGTGGGTCATGTGACTCGCATGGGAGCACAGACAAGAAGACATGCATCCTGGTTTTGATATGACCCTTCCAAGCCCCTCTGCTTGTCCCTCAGGACTCTCCTGAGGCCACACCCTCTCCCTCACCTCACCCACCTTTCCTAGACCACAACCTGTGGACCTGCTTTGCCCCCTCCAGCATTTTGACTTGACTTCAAGGTTGTCTGTTACTCAGATCCCTGGAATTTTAGAGTTCTAGGCTTCCCAAGGGAAGGAGTAAATTCTCAGGTTCAGGAGCCAGAAGCCAAAGAGCAAGCATTTTTACCCCAAACCCTCACACATTCAATTGACATTTTAATCAAGAAAGAAAGTCCAAAAGGTACCATACTTTTCTGTCTATAAGATGCCCCCATGTATTTGGGGGGGGCCCTCAAATTTCAGAAAATGGGGGGGAGGTTCCCCAGAGTTGTTGAGCTTTTCTTGAGGGGGGTTGCCAAAAATTGCTCAACCGCACACGTCGCTAAATCCGCCTCTGTCCCCTTGCCGGCAGAAGCTGCCGATTGCCCACCAAATTGCCGCAGCTTCAGCCAGTCAACAACACCCATTGATGTAGCAAACAATAACATAAACAATAGCCGCTAGCAGCCACAGCAGCAACCAATCAAATGTCTACCCTATCCACTACCCACGTATAAGACAATCCCCATTTTGGGGGATGATTTCTCAAGAAAAAAACATAGTGCTGCCATGTTGGTGGTATATATGATATATATGAATTAACACATGACATAGCGTGTTCTCCTTCATGGAGAGCACGTGTTGCGGTGGGGTCTGCTGAGCCACCCCTCTGTTACCAGGCAGGGTCTCTAAAGATGGCCTGGGGCAGTGATTGGTTCACTGGGTTGCTAGGGTAAAAGTTATGTTGCAGTTTTGGTGGGAGGGGTAAAATGTTTAAATACTCTGCACGCAGCCTGGAGCTTTCTCTTTGCTGCGTGCAACGGATCACCCGCCCACCCGCCCTTGAGTAAGGGGTTGTTGCATTGACCTTGCTATGCCTGTCATGGGGTCGTCTGCCGTTGGGGCAGGGGCCTGGTAGGAATTTTGTCCATCTGGCTGATTGGCTGGGCCATTTGGTTTTTGCCTACTGCGTAGCAAATCGTCACAACTTGTAAGGTTGTGGTTAGGCATTGGTTATAAATTGGTGGAGGAGGGGTTAGGATAGGCTGGGCCTGCCCCTCCATGGTTGCTGCGGAAAGGGAATTCCGTTAAAGGAATCCTGGGGCTTGCCATCTTTTCGTCCAATCCCTGGAATGGGACTAGGGCCGGCAAGCCTTCGGGGAGCATGCGGATGAGAATTGAGGGTCTGTGACTCAGCTCCATTTCTCTCCGACTTGCTTTCCCCCGCACTGTCTTTCGGTGGTGCCCGGAAGTCAGTTCTGTCCCCAGGCGGGGGGACAGATAGTCTTAACCAGTGCCTAAACAACCACTCACGGTTTTGTATTTAAATAAAGTTGTGGCCAAAATTATGCCAAAAACCTTAAACAAAAATTAAGTGTGCGTTGTGAGTTATTTGGGGGGTGGCTTGGGGACCTCGACACGCAACACCTTACACTGAGTCAGACTGCTGGTCTACCTCTCCTAGTATTGTGACTGGCAGCAGTACTGTAGGGTCTAGGAAAGGGATGGAGAACCTTGAGGCCAGAAGTCAAATGCTGCGTCTTTGCCTGACCTTTGGGAATCTCCCCTCACCATAACCCTCACCAGCCCTGCTCTGTACCCTCCTTGAGAGTTTTTTACCTGGCCGGAATGTGTGCTTGAACCCTGATCATGTAAAAAGTAACCCATTGTAAGAAGGTGAAATTCTCATTTGTTACTCTCCCAACGTTTGCCTCAGGCTTTGCCTGCCACTAGCGTAGATTTGAGTGATTTGCCATTTTGACCTAAATTGCTTACATGCAGTATTTGAACTGCTGGCGGATAAGGCATGGCCCACTTTCCTTCCAGGTGAATTTCCATCATGAACTCAGAGAAACACCTGAGATAACAGATCTTGGATGACTAGACTCCGTCCACCAATTTTTTTGGCCTCAGTCCAATTCTCTTGTGTAATTCAACATCAGGCACTAGACAAACTATCAGCAAAACTTATTGACTCTACTAATGTGGTTTCCTTTCCTTTCCATTTATCTGCGAGGAGTTTATTACTTGTTTTGATTCATTCATTATTCACAATTAGTGGAGGTATAATTTTGGCAAATAAACCTTGGATTTTACAGGGATGTCCCAGTTTTCCCCTCTTTTTTCGCCTCTCAAAATATCAGCTGTGTTGGTGGTTTGGATTGAACCTAAGAGGAGTCTTACTGGACTAGACCAAAGGCCCATCTGGAAAGCCAGTGTGGTGTAGTGGTTAGAGTGTCAGTCTAGGAGTTGGGAGACCAGGGTTCAAACCCCACTCAGCCATGAAGCTCAGTGGCTGACCTTGCGCCAATCACTGCCTCTCACAGGCTTGTTGTGGGGATTAAAGGAGGGCGGCAGAGACATGTACACCACCTTGCGCTCCATGGAGAAAAAGGTGGGATAAAAATTAAACAAATAAATACAATAATAATCCAACATCCTATCACATCTCCCACAACCACATAGGTGACATGAGCCCCTTGTTTTCCCTTAACAAATGGTACTGTGAAGCATTCTCCCTCTGAGACAAGCCGTTATGACTTGCAGCTAGGGATGTTGGAGATTTCCAACAGAAACAGAAGTGGAAGTTGCCGGCTTTCACCTATTTGTTCCATGTTCTGGATGGAAATCAGTTCAGCAAGCACCAATCACTATTTGCTGGTTGAGGGAGGGTCCCCAATTGATGGTGTTTTGTTTTTCACTTAAATTCCCTAGCACTGAAAAGAATGGCGTTGAAATAATTACAAAATTGATTATATTGAATTCCTAACTCACATAAATAATTAACATAAATGACACTAGCAAGATGAATAGTATTTGGCAGAAACCAAACTGCAGCAGAATGGAAACAGTGCTGGTTGCGACAAAGACAAATAGGAACAGAACTCTCTGCCTTCTTCTGTCACTGTTTGTAGCCATTGATGGACCTTTCTACTTGAATTTGTCTAATCCCATAATGTGGCCAATGTGGTGACCTCCAGGTGTCATTGGACTACACTTCCCATCACCCCTGACCACTGTTCATGCTGCCACCACAATGTCTTCTGACACCTGATTCCATATATGCATTACATACTGTGTGATGTACTTCCTGTTGTCTGCACTAAACTTCCTGTCTGTTTCATTGGATGGCTGAGGGAGGAAACCCTCAGTGAGGCTGAAAATGAGGTTAGGTTTGGAGCGTTGGAGATTATTTAAAGTAACTGGCTCACAAACAACTAAAATAAATGAATCTTTAGTGTTCAACAATAGGGCTACAGTAGCATGGGAGCACCCAGCAAAACTTTTTTTATATCTTAATTTTACTTTCCTTATGGGAAACTGATATTTGGATAATCAGTGTTTCTCCTGTGTTGAGTTTTTTTTTTTAAAAAAAAAATAGTTATTGTCTAAAAACCCTGCATCTTTTTTCCACACACCCCCTTTTGAACTATACAATTTTCTGTGAGTCAGCCAAGAGTAATCTGCTGTTACAATCACAGCTCTTGGGTAATGGATATTTTCCAGTCATAGATTATAAGCACTTTAAAGAACATAAGTCCAGGGAAAAAATGGCATTAAAATGACTTTCTCGTGAGAGATGGCTGCAGAGAAACTGTAACGGTTGGGTGCCGGCAGTGAAAATGAAGCAAGGGCCTCGTTGGGGAAAGGGCATGATCCTGAGATCAAGCACGTGAGGAACAGGAAGGCAGCACGGTTATTACTATTCACGTCCTTGAGTTCTTTCCTGCCCTGCAGAAGCGAAAAAGTGTGTCAGTCATGCATTGCGGGGTGATGGAGTTTGACAAGGATGGTTATGGCTTGTTTTAGCAAATACTCTTTAACCCTCACTTGCAATCCATTCTTTTTTATTAAAAAAAAAAAGTTCACAATAAATTCACTTTGGTCTTGTGCCGCTTGACTATTTTTAAATGAGAAGATGTTTGGAACTAACTTGTTTCGTGGCATTTTACCATTTATTGAATGATGGTGGTTTTTGCTGGCCTTGCAAACACAAAGCAAACTCGCCCACCCGCGCAGTCTCAGGTGTGAGGTCATTCTACTGATCAGGAGAGCCCTGATCTACTCAATATGGCACACCTGGTAAATTGAGTCCTGCCTCCAAAGTGTTCTTTTGGAGATATTTATTCTATTTACAGTAGTAATTGCTGATGCTGCAGTTTTAAGGCTACATGTAATGTGATTTGAAGACACTTACTGAGACTCAATGCTTCACTTGGAAAAGGATGGTTCTTTAAATGGACGTAAGGCAGAGGGAGAGGCACACATATGTGGAATTTAGTCACCCTCTAGATATATTTCACAATATTGTACCCTTGAATGTTATTTTTGATGCAGTGGTAGCATCAAATGCCTGTTCACCTGTTTCATTACCATTTGGATTATGTCTCTTGTGAAATATAGATATCGGTATTTAGTCTTCTGCCCAAATGGGCAAATCTGGCAACGCTTCCATTCTCCAAATTTCTCCAGAAGATCATCACCAAAACTCATCAGTATTTTAGTACAGTGGACACTTGGATTGTGAACCTGATCCATGCAGGATACACGTTCGCAATCCGCAGCATTCGCAACTGTGCACACACGGGTTGCGATTCGGCACTTCTGCACATGCGCAAAGCACGATTTACCACTTCTGTGCATGCACAACCGCCGAAACCCGGAAGTAACCCGTTCTGGTACTTCCGGGTTTCGGTGGTTCGTAACCCAAACAACGCAACCTGAAGCGTCTGTAACCCGAGGTATGACGGTACGCATGTATCCTAAAGGTAAAGGTAGAGGGACCCCTGACCATTAGGTCCAGTCATGGCCGACTCTGGGGTTGTGGCGCTCATCTCGCTTTATTGGCCGAGGGAGCCGGCGTACAGCTTCCGGGTCATGTGGCTAGCATGAATAAGCCGCTTCTGGCGAAGCAGAGCAGCGCATGGAAACGCTGTTTACCTTCCCGCCAGAGCACTTTGGCATGCTTTTGAACTGCTAGGTTGGCAGGAAGGCATGTATCCTAATAGCATGCAAATTTGCCTGATATAATGCATTTTTTGGCATTTTGCTCCACGAATATGTACATTTTTATGCACACATTCTCCTAATATAGAACAAGTTGGAGGACAAGGCTACCAGTGGCTGCCAGCAACAATGGCTGTTTTCTTGCTCCACTGTCGGAGGCAATATGCCTCGGTACTAGTTGCAGGATTGGCAGGAGAGGGTTGTTGCACTCAGATCCTTCTTGGGGGCTTCCCATGGGCTGCTGTGAGGACAGAATGCTGGACCAGACGGGCCACTGGCCTGATCATGGAATCATGGAATCATAGAATTGAGGGTAATCTACTCCAACCCCCTGCCGGCTCTTCTTGGTGTTCATTTGCGTACACGTTTTTGGTTGGAGAACTGCACTGCAAAATTTGGAGAAGTGCAAATTTTCAAGGATACAGTGGTACCTCTGGTTGTGAATGGGATTCGTTCCGGAGGCCCGTTTGCAACATGAAAAGAACACAACCAGCGTCTGCATGTCTGCGCACGTGTGGGTTGCGATTCGCAGCTTCTGCGCATGCGTGTGACATCATTTTGCACGTCTGCGCATGCGTGAGTGGTGAAACCTGGAAGTAACCCTTTTCGGTACTTCCAGGTCGCCACAGGCCATATCCTGAAAGAATGTAACATGAAGTGGACGTAACATGAGGTATGACTGTACTAGGTCGGTCCATGGTTCTGCCTAGCCTTCATGGTTTGCACTGACTTGCAGAGTTCCTTCTGTTTGAGGTCCTTTAACTGGAAATGCTGGTAATTGAGCCCGAGACTATTGACAAAGCGCAAATTCTGCCAATGAGCAATGGACCTTCCCTTTGAAAGTGTCAGCCACTGTTTCTTTGGCTGGTGGAGGGGAGGGGGCAGCAGAATAACAAAAGCTCCCCTTATTTATTTAGATGGCGTGCTCTCGCGTTATGCAGTCATTTGAATACGCTTGATTGGAGGCTGCCAATATCTTCTTTCCTTTCCTTTCTTTTTTAACCACACTGCATTAATTTCTTAAAGTCGGCGCATTAAAAATGCAGGCACGGGCAGCGGCTTTGATAGCAAATGCTGTGATTCATGGATGCGGCTTTTGCTATCAAACAATGTTTGACAATAATCACATGATAATGAAATGTATAATTAATAATAAAAGTGCCAACATCTGTTAGTCTGTTATTACAGACTCATTCGGAGTGCGCTATTTTAAAGATGTCACCATTGACTTAATTTATATTAAAATGCCTTAAATACAGCCTGCTTTCTTTAGCTTCTAATTTAGGGTGGAACATGTCAGGCTGTGGAAGTTGTTTTGCACATCTCTCCTCCCCTCGCCGCTCCCCCCCCCCATGCTGCTTCCTTTGTCTCTTTTGAAATTTCACAAATGAATGCAGTCTTGCAAAAGCAACTCAAAAGTCACATCGGCAGATGGGTCCAACATTTGACTGGACTCCAAGTCAGCGGACTGGACATCCGATTCTCCGCTAGTGACTGTCTTCTCTGTCGACAGCCGTCTGTCTCCGCATATCCGCCTGTCCTCTAGCAGGTCTATTGATTGGACATGCTTTCTTCCTTGCCAAAAGAAGACTCCTCTTAGAGGCCAGAACTGCTCCCAGTGGAAGCATGAATTTCTTTGAATGTAAACACTAGTTTACGCAGCCCTACAATATGCATCCAGAAACCGACGTCTCAATAAAACTGGCTTTACGGCTTGGAAGTTGGATTTCCTGAAAGCCTTTGGCTGGCGAACCAGATGTCTTTGCTACATTTAAGACATTCGGTGACACTTAACAAGAGAATTATAGGACACCAGGGATAATCTGTTGTGTGCGGAACAAACGAAAGGGGCAGCAGCTTTTTGGAGACATTCCCATGCATGCTCTGTCATGCCATCTGCGGGGGAAATTCTACATATGGGGCTCTGTTTGGAGAAGGAAGCAAAGCATCTAAGAAAGCCAGGCCGCCTCTTTTTAGATGCAAATAGAAGCCATTCTCTGACCTTCTGGAAAACCACCCCGAGGCTCGTGGTGACCATCTGAGGGCTACTCAGCCCCACAATGGCACAGTGACCCTTTGGAACATTTGACTTTTGAGGAAGATCTCCATTTGACAATGAACAGCAACAAACCATTTTGACAGCTTTGCTCTGGGCAAGAAATGTTTTGTCTCTCAAGGCTAACAGCCGCTGGATGAGTTTTTTTAAAAAATTAAAAGGCAGTGCGGGACTGAGCCAGCTTTGAGGAGGACCCAGGTGTGCCCCTATCGATAGGTCCTTCTGCAGTGGCAGGCAATGTCAGTGCTCTAAATAACACCCAATAACTGCATCTTGCTGTTATTTTCATTTCCCATAATGCTGCAGCGCAATGTTATCTGAGGGCATTGTGGGAAATCAAAATGGCGGCCAAACCCAGTTGCCTGGTGCTGGTTGGGGCTCTGGTCCAGGAAGGAAATGGTTAAGCAGGGCATAGTGCATTTGTCAACAGAAGGTCCCGTCAAGTCGTGGGGCTCTGGCAATGGCCCAAGGATGCCCAGTGTTGAGCCAGCTCTTGTAATGGCTGAGCTAGTCCTGTTGCGTGGCGAGTTCCCGCCTCCCCCCATTGGAAATAAAGACACAGGACACAGTTATTTAAGGTTAATGGGCTAAAAATGGCCACACCTTTATTGGTTACAGGTGATGAGCAGTATTGGCTTAGGCATTGGTCCTAACCCACTATCCGGCTTCAGCCTGTTCCCTTGAAGTCCGGGAAGGGTTAACCACCAGTAGGGGGAGTCCTGCTGATGCACATCAACTAGGAACTCCCCCGGGGTCACCACTCGGGGGCATGGCTTAGGCCCTCACCTCCATAGGCTTCAGACAGAGCCACACACCCCAGAATCCTTTACCGGACTACCCTTCGATATGCGGGGGAGGCGATGGCGCTTCCTCCCCCCCTTCATCTACATAACAATACCCCTACCGATGCCTAACCACCAATGCCGAGGAAGTTGTGACGGTTTGCTACGAGGTAGGCAAAAAACCAAGTGGCTGGTGCCAATTTGCCAAGTGGAAAAAATTCCTACCAGGCCCCTTAAGGGCGACCAACCGAGGTCCATAGCAAGGTCCAAGGAGAAACCTAAAGGGCGGGAGGATGGGAAACCCGTTGAGCTGAGGCAGCAAAAGAGGGAGATCCCCGGCCACACCAGCGTGATATAGGGCAAACCACGCCCCCCCCCAGCCAGCCAATTCGCTGGCATGGGTATGACGCGGCTGGGGATCTCCTCAATCACGCGGAGGCTGAGAGCCAGCCTCTGCATGTGTGGAGAGGGCGTGAAGCCCGCAACTCCACCTCCTCTCAAGTTCGGAAGTGGCTTTCTCAGATGCATCCCCATCAGATGAAGACCTACATGTCGTGAATTTATGGGGCCTCCTGCCTCCAGCTCTATCCCAGACACTTCCAGCACCTCAGAAGAAGCAATGCCAAGCCCCTCTGCAGCAAAGGACCCAGAAGGACTTGTGGACAATGCTCCTGGCTTCCTTGCAGAAACAAGTAAGGGGGGGAAGGTGGAACTCCTCCCAACCCTAGGGATGTTGGCATCACCAAGTGTGGGTGCAGGCAGCAACCTGTTGATGAAGCATGCATATCAAGGTCTGTCATGGGCCAGGAGTCAGCTTCACCTGCTGAAGGGAGAGAAGGCAGAGTGATTCCACCTGCAGCTGATCAGCCTTCAAGAGCACAGAGGAGAAGGTGCTGATGAGAACCAGCTGGCTTCAGCCTTCGGAAGCAGAGCTTCCAGCAGGAGTCAGATGCTGGTAACAACGCTTCTAGTTCCTACTCTTACCTTGCTGCTTCCTGCTCGTCTTGACCCTTGACCCCATGACCCTTGACCCCTGGACTGTCTGACCATGTGGATTGTTGTTCGCCTGACCCTAGGACTGGACCTGACTTTGGATGCTTGCTCTACCCCCAGGCAAGTACACCTCAGAAACGCTTCTGGTTGGCTGGTCTCCCACTCCACTGAACTCTGCATTTTGCTGCTCAGTAATGAGACTGTGACAAGGTCCAGAAGAACCAGGCTCCTAGGGAGTAAAGAGCCTCTCAGAAACAGGGAACCTCAAAGGTTGGGGTTAGTAGTTGTAGCTGGGTCTGGGTGACCAGGCTACCTAAGGTCCCAATTGAAGCTGCTTAGATCCTTAGCTCTGTGCAACTCCTTCCATGTAGCTTGGGGGCTGATACAAGTAGGAACATTTTCTTTGGGAGGATGGAATGCTCAGCTAAGGCAGCATCCAGTCTTAGCACTGTGAGATTAACATGTACCCAATCTCTAAAAGCAGGCAGGTACTTATCTCTAGTCTTAGTGCTGTGGGACTACATGACTAAGATCACAGGTAAGCCTGCATTGACTTGACAGGTGGTTGGCTCTGCCCAAATATCAAAAATGGCCTGCAAAGGGTGGGCCAGTTCTGGATTCAGCCCTCCAGCTGGATCAAGTTCTCCACCCCGATTCTGGGTTCATGTTTGCCAAGTGGGCTATTTTAAACAGACAAGTCCCCAGTTTTTACAAGAATTCTCTCTTCGTATTTCAACAAGAGGACTATGTATTTTGTCCTTGGGTATACCTGAGTCCAAATGTAAAATGGCCTTCAGCTATAAGGAACAAGCCAGCTTGATATAGTGGTGTAACTGGACCAGGATAACTCCCAATCCAGACACACAGAGAATAAAAATTGAAACAACTTTTGTGTATACAGTGGTACCTCAGGTTAAGTACTTAATTCGTTCCGGAGGTCTGTTCTTAACCTCAAACTGTTCTTAACCTGAAGCATCACTTTAGCTAATGGGGCCTCCCACTTCTGCTGTGCCGCCAGAGCATGATTTCTGTTCTCATCCTAAAGCAAAGTTCTTAACCTGAGGCACTATTTCTGGGGTTAGCAGAGTCTGTAACCTGAAGCGTATGTAACCTGACGTACAACTGTACTACCTTGAGCTCATTGGGGGGAAGAGCAAAATTAGGGATGGGGAAGAAATGCAATTCAGGTTGCAATTAAAGGCAAACCAACCTAATTTGTATTTTCCAAGATGCTGGATGAACCAAAACACAAGCATCCTTGGAAATTTGCACTTATCCAAATTTTGCAGTTCTCCAACCAAGTAACATGCAGACAGGGTGGAAGTTTGCATAAAATCAGCATGTATTAGTGAAAATATCATTAAACTGCATTGTATTAGAAAAGCTGGCCTTTCAAAAATGTGTACAATGGGCAAACATGCATACAAAACTGTGTATATTACGTGAAATTCTCATTTAAATGCTCGTGGATTTTCATAAGGACTTTCTTTAAAAATCACCAACTGATGTGGAACTGTGAAGAACTGAACAAAATTGGGGCAGAGGGGTGGGGAGAGAGAATGAGAGAAACTGAAATTGACAGATATGCCTGTCCCTAGGCAATGATGCAAATGGTGTCACAGAAATGAGTACGGAATTGTTGGTTGTGAATGCAATTTTTTTTCCAGTGAATTTGTACAGCTAATGAACTAAAATTAGATCTCTGTAGTGCTTCAAGCACCTCTTATGCAAGGACCAGGCAGTGGTTAGAGGGTGCTATCATTATCTACAACCTCCACTGGGCGACATTCCATTCAGCCTGGCGAAAGAGATCTGTGGAGCACTTTCTACCTGACATGCCATTTATTCTTCCTATATTAGTACACAGCTAAACTCTGTGATTATAGCTCTCCTAATATTTTGTGTATAGAGGGCACTTTACAAGGTATTGGATTTTAACTACAAAGATATATGCTTCCATAAGTGCAGGCTATTAAAACAATTTAATAGCAGGTCAACAAGCGCTGATTTGTACATAAAAAAACAGGATTGTTTTGTTTTTAATTCATCGAGCCAATTCTGCTACGCACCATCGAGAGCTATTGAGAATCGCTTTGTGCTAACAGGATTACATGACTAGGACTGTGAGTTGCTTCCATCTTAATTCTCCCAAAGGCCGCCCGCAGGTTAAAGAGAGACTGACTGAGTGACATTCGGTGAATGGAAGGAATGAGGCGGCTCTGTGGCTGGTTTGGCACCAGCAATATTTGACGTCCCCTCCCCTCCATGTAGTGAGGAGGCTGAGCTAATGGGTGTCCCCATTCACGGAGGTGGGCAAGACAAGTGGAGCCAAAAGAATAATACACAATAAATCATTCATCCAACCAAGTTGGACATGCTTTCCTTCTTCCCTGAAGATCTGGGAGTCCATCGCAGTTTTCCAAATGAATTTATTACTTGCCATTAATTAAAAGCAATTGTTCTCAGCCCTTTCAGACTCGGGACTGCTTCTCAATACAATCGGCAGCACTGGACTCCCCCGCCTTTTTTTTCTTATTCTGAATATTCCCAGCCAACTTCCTGCTTTTATCTACCTTCCTCTAAGTGTGACCAGACAAAATGGAGAGCATCGGCTCCTGTACTTTTTGTTGTTGCACAGGAGACGGCATGTTGGTAGGTACAGCTTTTCAGCGTAGCGTGAAAGCGCTGTACTTGCAGGAAGTTCCCTTTCTACACAACCAGGGGCATCATCAAAGAGGGCTGAGGGCCCCATTTTTACATACTCCTTATAACATTGCTACTAAAAACCCCTTAGCTTCATTCCGACATCATTCTAACATTCATTAATTTTACAGTATTTCTGTAAATAGTCTTTAAATTTCTTCCAATCTTCTTCCACCGACTCTTCTCCCTGGTCTCGGATTCTGCCAGTCATTTCCGCCAGTTCCATATAGTCCATCAACTTCATCTGCCATTCTTCCCGGGTGGGTAAATCTTGTGTCTTCCAATACTTCGCGATGAGTATTCTTGCTGCTGTTGTGGCATACATAAAGAAAATTCTATCCTTCTTTGGCACCAATTGGCCGACTATGCCCAGGAGAAAGGCCTCTGGTTTCTTCAGGAAGGACTGCTAACAGATGAGAATATACAGTTATTACATATTAAGACAAAGGACTAAGATAAAAACAAAGAGGGAAAGGATTTGCTGAATTAACATACTGAACTGGAATACAAAAAGGGGAGGTGTGAGGAGGTCAGGGAAACAAGTAAATGAAAGACAAGATATGGAAAGATTGATTTGTTTTTTAATTGTTTTTACTTATTTGTATTTTGTATTCTCTTTTTTCTGTTTTATTCTTTTTCCTTTTTTTCTTTTTCCCCCTTTTTTCTCTTATTATTATTATTGTAACCTTTTTTTTACTTTGGAAACTTTAATAAATATCTTATTAAAAAAAATCAAAGAGGGCTGAGGGGTCGAATCCCCTCCCCAAAATTTTCAAGGAGGGGGCCAGGACCCCTCAATATTCTGTGGCAACCATGTGCACATCCATTGTGCATGCCACACGTCATGCTGATGTCACACGCCCAACCCACGCAGCATGCATGTGACACATCATGTTGTGCAGCATGCGCAAGTGACATCAGCACTCAATTGCAGTGCCAAGCTAGCATGCTTGTACACAGCTAACAGTGCAATCCTATACAGGTATACTTTAAAGCAAGCCCCATTTACTACCTATTTATTTGTTTGTTTGTTTGTTTGTTTGTTTTTGCTTACGCGCCAACAAAATGCAAAAAGAGAAAGTATTTACGTCATTTGTTACAAATTACACCATTCACCAAAAAGGATAAATTTATATAATTGACAATAAATCTTCTTGTAGTTCATTGACTTCCCTTCTTCTCCATACTTCATTTCTAATTTACTAACCTTTTGCATAAACCTATCTATTCATTTTACAGTAAAATATTATTTCTCCCGTATCCTTATTTCTTACTTGGTACAACTACAGAGGTTATTCAAAAGCAGCAACCAAGTTCAGACTTCCACAGTTGTTTTTAAGATGCGTTTTAAGAGGTTCCCATTTTGTAATAAATACATGTTTGGACTTATCTTTCATTATTTCAGTTAATTCCGCTAATTCTGCATATTCAACTAATTTCTGTAGCCATTCTGACCTCGAAGGGGTTTTATCACTTTTCCAGTTACTCGCAATTAAAATTCTTATGGCAATGGTACCGTGTAGAAAGATATATTTCACCTTCGGAGGAGTATCCAATCTTGTGATTCCCAGTAAGAAGGCCTCTGGGTTTTGGTTTTGGTTTTTTGTTAAAGAGGCCCCTAACAATTTTTTTAAGTTCTAAATAGACATCATCCCAAAAAGGTTTAATTTTTTTACATAGCCCCATTTACCTCAGTGACTTTACTCACAGGCAAATGGGTGTGTATGTTTGCTGTTTCTGTTGGTTAATTGTATGTGTATAGTCAGCTGCTCAGTCAAAGATGTGTTGCAGCTTAAACAGCTAGGAGGCCTGTTTCCCTTGGCACCTGGTCAGTCTTGCTCTAAATTAAGATTAAGGAACATCTGGCTCTCTAGAGTTTGTTGGACTCCATCTCCCATCAGCTACATGCAGTAGTCAGTGATTACGATATATATTTTTTTACGATAATCTTTGTTGTCATTGTCCCATACAGAACAACGAAATTGAAAAAATCTACACCAGACATTCAAAAACCAACAAGCCTGCTATCCCAGCTATCCCAGCCTGGTTAACCCCCTAAAAACTCTGATACCCCATAATTAAATACAATATACTCCCACAGAGACTACCTTACACTGCGTTTAAAACCAAAATTGCATTTGGATAAAAACTGTTTCTCAGGTGGCTAGTCCTAGTCTTTATAACCCTGTACCTTCTTCCAGAAGGCAGAAGCTGAAAGAGATCATTTCCGGGGTGCGCACTATCCTGCGCTATCTCTGCAGCTTTCTTATGACACCTGGAAGCATAGATTTGATCCAAGGTGGGAAGAGTGCACCCAATTATTCTCTCCGCAGTCTTTACAACCCTGGACAACACTGTTTTTTCCCTGACCATGCAGCTCCCAAACCACACACACAGACCATAAGTTAATACACTCTCAACAGTACAATGGTAAAATGCCATCAACAGGTCGTTTGAGAGATAATTTTTCCAGAGGATTCTCAGAAAATATAACCTCTGCTGTGCTCTATCAGGTCTTTACTGTTTTTTCCCCAAGTTAGGTCACCTCTCAACTCCATTCCCAGAAATCGAAACACCGAGACCTGTTCCACACACTTCCCCTCAATAATAAGTGGCTGAATATTCAATTTACATTTCCTAAAGTCCACAACAATCTCTTTTGTTTTCTTTAAGTAAAGGAGTAAGTTGTTTTTCCTGCACCACTCCCCCAACTGCTCAACTTCCTTACTATAGGCCGCCTCCCCCTCTCCAGCCGTGATTAAACCAACCACCGTTGTATCAACTGCAAACTTAATGATCTTATTACTGGGGTATTTGGGGGCACAGTCAGCTGTATAGAGCGTATTAGGAATAGGAACATGAAAAGAGCCCTTTTGGATCAAGCCAAAGGCTCATCTAGCCAAGCATCCTGTTCCAAACAGATGCCCATGGGAAGCCTAGTGGGACCTCGGCATCACACTAATAATAATAATAAATTTTATTTATATCCCGCCCTCCCCAGCCGAAGCTGGGCTCAGGGCGGCTAACAACAATCAAAGTAATCCAGCATTCTAAAATCTTTTCATTCTAAAATTAATTCAAATCAAATTGATGGCAACCATTGGGCTAGAGTTCTGTGAAGATTGCCAAAGGAGGGACTCAGGTTGTGCCCTGGCCAAAGGCCTGGTGGAACAGCTCTGTCTTGCAGGCCCTGCGGAAAGATGTCAGGTCCCGCAGGGCCCTAGTCTCTTGTGACAGAGCGTTCCACTAGTGATTCCCACCAATTGGCATTCACTGTGGAAGTAGAATAATAGCCTTTCGTAGCCCAATCCTCCATGAATTTGCCTAATCTTCATTTAAAGCTTATCTAAGTTGGCAGCCATCACTGTCTGCTGTGGGAGCAAGTTCCATCGTTTATGCAGTGATCCATCTTCAGCATGCCAGGCCTTCGGAATTTTTGAATACCTCTATGATGTTTCTGATTCATCTTCTCTTCTTCAGTCTTAACATGCTCAGCTATTTTCACAGTTCATCCATAGGACTTTGTTTCCAGGTTCCTCACTGTCCTAGTCACCTGTCAGGCTTTGGGGGCTCAGCTTCCTCCCCCCTTGTCCGTAGATAAGCAGTACAAAGAGAAAGCAGTCTCTTACCACCAGTAACAGAAATGTTTAATAAACCCAGCAAAAGAACAAGCGACCATTCTCGGAGTGCAGGTGCTCCCCAATTAAGGTTCCTCCCACTTTCCTCTAGTAACTTGCATCCTCTTGTCTCCTAGCTACCTGATCTCTCAACCATTGAGTCTTTTGTGCAGCCACCTTATCTAATCTCCTAGCCTTAGGACTGAGAGTCGGCTAGCTCATTCTCTTCCCATTCTTCCTCTTGCTGTTCGACTCCCAGTTCTGTCCAGCTATTGCCTTCCGAACTGTGCCCCTCAGCGAGCCATTGTTCCAAATCAACACTGCTCCTGTGGAGTTTCAGGATTGTGGCCATGTTGGTGGAGGCTCCCACCATTCCTCATCAGAGTTGTACTCCTCAGCCTGGTCTCTGACATCACCCTACTCTGTTGTCATCTCTCATTAGTCAACATCCTGCTGAAGTAGTGGTGCCCAGAGCTAGGAGTGGGAGGGGAAATTCTATTTTGTTTGCATTTTAATAAGAAACTACCTATTTTGCACTTTCCAAAACTGCATGTAATAGACGTAATAAATTAATATGTGAACCAAAGCACAGCTATCCTTTGAAATTTGCATTTCTCCAAATTTTATGATTCTGTTCACGACTCAAAATGTGTATATTAGTGAAAATGGCATGGAAAAGAGCATAATATTGGGGGGTGGGGTTTGATTGAAAAATCTGTTTATTAGTCATTTGTTGTTTAGTCATTTAGTCGTGTCTGACTCTTCGTGACCCCATGGACCACAGCACGCCAGGCACTCCTGTCTTCCACTGCCTCCCGCAGTTTGGTCAAACTCATGCTGGTAGCTTCGAGAACACTGTCCAATCATCTCGTCCTCCGTCGTCCCCTTCTCCTTGTGCCCTCCATCTTTCCCAACACCAGGGTCTTTTCCAGGGAGTCTTCTCTTCTCTTGAGGTGGCCAAAGTATTAGAGCCTCAGCTTCAGGATCTGTCCTTCCAGTGAACACTCAGGGCTGATTTCCTTAAGATTAGATAGGTTTGGTCTTCTTGCAGTCCATGGGACTCTCAAGAGTCTCCTCCAGAACCATAATACAAAATTATTAGTCATAACTGCATACAAAGCTGTTTATTGGGAGAAATCCATACAAAAATGGATTTCATGAGGTTTTTTCACGGGGGAGTTGGAAATTGCAGTAAAAATCTTAGCTTTAAGATTTAAAAAAATGAGAAACATAGAAAACTGAAATTGACAAATTTGCCCATTCCTCCTCTGAACTGAATACTAAAATACAGACTGACTACCACAAAACAGAGTGGAATGATGACTGAGGATACTAGCATGCTCTTCCTTAGTGTTCATTGGAAGGAGTGGTAAATTTATTATCAGAGCCATCTCATCTCTTCAAAATGGGATCACTTTCTAACCTTGACCGTAGGTTCCCAAGAGAGGACTCAGAAAGGTTTCTTCTGGGACAGCATTCACATACATCCCTTAGCAGAGGTGATCCAATGTCTTGCAAGGTACTGAGAAGGCAGCCAGCATAGTTTAATGCCATCCCAGGCAATGCAAAGTGATTTTCAGTGCTCTCCTGTGCAGGATCAAAGTACGTAATCTTACCATCTTGAAAATGCAAGAAATAATCTGTGCAAATTGCCTTGCCTCATTGAATAGCTACATTAATAATTATTATATCCTTGCTGGAACTTATACCCGTCCACCAGGTGAGAGCGAATAAAATTAAATTTAGGGGAGTGCAGAAGCAATATTCCAGGCACTCTGGACCCCAGCAGCCACACAGCAAGCACCTGGTGTTTAGAAGCATAATAAAACTTCTTCAGGTCTCTCATCGTTTGCCAGCAGTTATGTCTGTACGTTCTGATGCAATAAAACATGCCTGAGCACCCAGCAAAACAAGCAAGGTGTATTTCTTGTATGTTAGAAGTTGATCTAATTGCAGGAGATGGGGGGGGACACTGGTTGGGGAAATCCTCATGCAGCGTGACTGGGTCATTTTTAAAGAGCAAGCTGCCGCCTGATAATTTTTGGAATGTGCACAAGTGCTTTGCAAGAGTGAAGTATTGCTTGGGTATTCTCTCTCTCTCTCCGTCAGGAGAACTTTTAAATCCTTGGTCAACAACTTGTTTGCTTTGAGTGCTTTGCGTGTGAGTGTGTGTGTGTAGCGGTCCATAGACCCACAAAACAGTTTCAAAACAAGATACAGTCAAGACAACCAAACAACAGGCGAAAGAGACCGATTAATAGAATAGGGTCAGAACGCAGAGCAAAAGAATCGCATCCACATCATTTGAGGATGTGCTCAACAGACACAGTGGTGCCTCAGGTTAAGTACTTAATTCGTTCCGGAGGTCCGTTCTTAACCTGAAACTGTTCTTAACCTGAAGCACCACTTTAGCTAATGGGGCCTCCTGCTGCTGCCGCACCTCCGGAGCACAATTTCTGTTCTCATCCTGAAGAAAAGTTCTTAACCCGAGGTACTATTTCTGGGTTAGCGGTGCCTGTAACCTGAAGCATATGTAACCCGAGGTACCACTGTATTGTAGAATTTCACAGGCATATTTTTTTAAACACACACAATTACACCTGTGAAATTATATGTAATTCACTGAGCACATAAAGGAATCATCCCAAAATAATGTGAATGTCTTATACTCTGTATGTCTTAAGGAGCTAAAGAACCACATCTTGTTTGACACACTCCAGAAGACATTGTATCTTGATAATCAGCATAATTGGGGGGCTATTGGGTTGCTTTTGTTTTTATTTTGTGGTTTTATATCTTGATTTTATTCTGTGAACTGCCCTGAGACCCCCTGGGTATAGGGCGGTATATAAATTCAATAAATCATCATCATCATCTCAGGCCACACGGCTCAACCCTTTAAGCCCCTGGCAAGTCTTTCAGTAGTGCTTTCTATCAACAAACTTAACTGTGTCCAAGCCATTGGTTGCACCTGCAACTCATGAAGTCCAGGGATATTCAAACTGTAGAGAAGGGAACAGGATCACATCTAGTGAGCTGGTTTTCTGTGCATTGATCAGGTTCTCCACATTGAACCTGCTACCTTCTCCAACTTAGAGTATCTCCAGGTTTCATATCATCTGCAAAGGTGTGAAGGTACACAATGGTAGACTTTTGGATTTAATGGTTTTATAGGGTCCCCCTTTAATAGAGTGCGAGAGCAGTGAGAGGGCAGCCCAAGATCCCTCAGCCCCCCCTTCATTGCTCTTATTCACCCCATGAGACCCTGAGGATGGTGCCTGATATGCTGAGACCACTGCCACTCTTGCCCTGGGGTCAGAATGTTTTGAAATTGAAATAGTTGGTAGCTGCCTCAGCTGCCATAGCGTCTATTTGCTTCCTCTCATATCGCTGCCTGCTGCTGTGTGTTATTTTGAGGGTCATTTGACACAGCAAGGTACTAAGGAGCATGGTAAATGACAGTCACTTTGAAAAAGTGTGGCTCCCATTTGTGTCTTTCATGAACAGGAATTTGCAGACCATTACCCTTCTGGCATCTTATGTGCCGTAGGTCATATTCATGCCATACATTTAAAGCACACAACTTCCTCAAAAAAGCCTGGGAACTGTAGTTTACCACACACACACACACACACACACACACACACAGCTACAGTTCTCAACATCCTTAAAAAACAACTGTTCCCATGATTCTTGGGGGGGAAACCATATGCTTTAAATGTATAAAGGTAAAAGGTAAGAACTCCTGGACAGTTAAGTCCAGCCAAAGGCGACTATGGGGTGTGGTGCTCATCTCGCTTTTCAGACTGAGGGATCCAGCATTTGTCTACAGAGCGCTTTCCAGGTCATGTGGCCACCAGGACTAAACCGCTTCTGGTGCAACAGGACATTGTGATGGAAATCACGAATGCACGGAAATGCTGTTTACCTTCCCACCAAATCAGTACCTATTTATTTACTTGCACTGGCATGCTTTCAAACTGCTAGGTTGGCAGAAGCAACGGGAGCTCATCCCGTTGCGGGGATTCGAACTGCTGACCTTCTGATCCGCAAACCCAAGAGGCTCAGGGTTTAGATCACAGTGCCACCCATGTCCCTTTTAAGTGTATGGTGTGGATGTGACCCCAATGGTGGGAGCTGCTGATACATGCTGTCAAAGTTACAGGGTTGCAAAGGTTCTCTGTTAAGGAAGACAAGAGTATTAGTAGTAATTTGAGGCACAAATTTATTTCTGTGTATTTGTGAAAATTGCGGCTTTCTATGATATGCTTTCATTGGACCATTGAGTTCTGTCTGTATTTGCTGTTTGAAATAATGGAATACATTTATAAAGAAGAATAGATATGGCTGTTTTAAACATGGTGTACAGGGGGGTTTCAGCTGGAACTCAGTTCCAGCACCTCTCAGCTGGGCGCCATTGCCATTCTAAGAGAACAAGAGAGGTGTTCATGGTGAATTCCGGCACCTCTTTTTCTAGAAAAATAGCACTGGTGGTGCATATAATAATAATAATTTATTATTCATACCCCACCCATCTGGCTGGATTTCCCCAGCCACTCTGGGCAGCTTCCAACAAAATATTAAAATACATTAAAAACATTAAAAGCTTCCCTAAACAGGGCTGCCTTCAGATGTCTTCTAAAAGTCTGGTAGTTGTTTTGAGCAAGCTCAGATAGCTCTGAGTTCATATAAAACAATGGAAATATGGCTGTGGTGACTTAAAAATTAAAAACCAGAGAGCAAATTATTATTATTTTTGTGAAAGAAAGGGGGGAAAAGGTTCACATGTTAGGAGCAGGAAAGTTTTTAGAAGTCTGAGTTTTAATTACAAACTTATATGATTTAGAGAAAGCCTTTTCTACAAGATAAGAGATAGATAGATAGATAGAAAGATAGATAGATAGATAGATAGATAGATAGATAGATAGATAGATTTATGGTGACCAGTTATGTACACCTGGCGGATTCTGCTTGGTTTGTTCATCGTAAGTTTAAAAAGCAAAGTGTGCAAACAGGAAGAACTGTGGGGGTGGGTACCTGCTGAACGCTGTGAATTGGCAAGCTCAGTGGGGCTGCCATTTCATGTGGTCTCCCTATTTCTTGGCCCGAAAGGTAATGAGGGCAAATGGCAAGGAGGTCTCCACAGAGCGCCAGAGCTGTTGCTAAATTAATCATGTATTACTCAGAGCTAATTTAGAAGAAATAAAAGTGTGACAAAAGGGCATGCTGAATTCTGCCTCAATATACCCTGTGGTAAAATAATAATAATAGTAATAACAGTCAGGTGATGGAATGGCTTTCTCAACAACTCACTGCTATTCAGACTCTGGAAAGCAAAGCTGGTTGCCAGACAAGACGAATTACTTATAATGAACTAGAATAAAGGCCAGATACGTTTCCATCTAGAGCAGGGATGGGGAACATGGGAAGATGCCTTGTATTCAGTCAGACTGTTGGCTCATCTAGACATTGTCTACACCGACTGGCATCAGCTTTCCAGAGGAGGAGGGACATTCCCCGTCTCACCTGAAGATGATGGGGAACCTCTGGTCCTTCAAATACTGTGGAATTTCCCGTTGCTCGGTCCCTGCTCCTGCCAACCTAGCAGTTTGAAAGCACGTCAAAGTGCAAGTAGATAAATAGGTACTGCTCCAGCGGGAAGGTAAATGGCATTTCTGTGCGCTGCTCTGGTTCGCCAGAAGCGGCTTCCAGAAGCTGTACACTGGCTCCCTCAGCCAATAAAGCGAGATGAGCACCGCAACCCCAGAGTTGGCCACGACTGGACCTAACAGTCAGGGGTCCCTTTACCTTTAGGCCAGGAATATCTGGAGAGATAAAGGATCCCACCCCTTTTCTAGAAAATATAATGGGTGCAGTTATTTGGCGCTGGCATTCTAAATATCCACCGTAAGTTAAAAGACTCGCAAATTAAAGTTTTGCTCACAGAGCTTTAAGGAATGAAATATAAGAACTCAGGCTTACATAAATGAGAGGGTGGAGAACTGAATTGAGCTGGTGGAGAAATTCATGAAGTATAAGGCTATCAATAGCTACTAGCCGTGATGTTTGTGTCCTACCTCCACTGCTGGGCAATCTGCCTCTGAATACCGTCCTCTTCCCTGCCGTAAGAACAGATTGCTGGACTAGATGAGCCTTTTGCCCAATCTAGCCAGGCTGTTCTTAGGTGCTTATATTCTTTCTCCAGATACTGAACTTTGCACAGCTCTAGCCGACCCACTTTCCCAATGTGCTAATTTTGTTCACTTGAACTCGGTTCCACTTGGCTGGATTTGGCATCTGGAAAAAAGCTATCTAGAGCCCAGGGTCTCTCTTTTTTTCCTTGTGATGAGTCTTTATTTCTCCCTCCCCCTTTTTAAAAATCATTTTTATTTGGTTTTACAAATACAAAGTTATAAAAATCCAAATACAGTGGTACCTCGGGTTACATACGCTTCAGGTTACATACGCTTCAGCTTACAGACTCCGCTAACCCAGAAATAGTGCTTCAGGTTAAGAACTTTGCATCAGGATAAGAACAGAAATCGGGCTCCAGCAGTAGGAGGCCCCATTAGCTAAAGTGGCACTTCAGGTTGAGAACAGTTTCAGATTAAGTACGGACCTCCGGAACGAATTAAGTACTTAACCCAAGGTACCACTGTATATATCCATATCCTGCCAATCTCAGGACTTCCCCCCCACGGCCTCCATGGGGGTCTTATTTTGAACATTAAAACTGCATATTCTTCCATACTCTAACTTTTATATCAATCCATGTTATCCATGGCAATTGTTATACTACAAGTGAGATCAAAATCCAGCCCATGTTTCCATCCGCTTACAGTGGTCTCCTAAACAACTTATTATTTTTCCCATTCTTTATAAAGTTTTTATCCTCTTGGTTTCCAAGTTTTCCAGCCAGTTTTGCCATTTCG
This sequence comes from Podarcis pityusensis, assembly GCF_964106645.2. NCBI lineage: Eukaryota > Metazoa > Chordata > Lepidosauria > Squamata > Lacertidae > Podarcis > Podarcis pityusensis. Next base: position 41,391,381 of record NC_138039.1, on the reverse strand, counting down.
GCATAATTCATCAGCTTGGTTTGCCATTCCTCTCTGGTAGGGACCTTGTCTTCTTTCCATCTCTGGGTTAGTAACTTCTGGGCGGCTGTTGTTCCATACATGAAAAGTCTTTTCTGCTCCTTTGGAATGTCAGTACCTGTAATTCCTAATAAAAAGCTTCTGGCTTCATAACAAAGGTTATTTTAAACTTTTTTTTTTCATTTCATTATATATCATTTCCTAGAAAGCTTGCTCATGCGCCTGTCTGCCTTGAAGATCTAATGACCCTGGAGTTTCATGTTAGCTTTGCCGTTGATACAGAAATGTCTTTTTTTGCACCTTCTAACACAGGTGGCACTGTGGTGTAAGCCACTGAGCTTCTGGGCTTGCCGATCGGAAGGTCTGCAGTTCGAATCCCTGTGACGGGGTGAGCTCCTGTTGCTCGGTCCCTGCTCCTGCCAACCTAGCAGTTCGAAAGCACATCAGAGTGCAAGTAGATAAATAGGTACCGCTCTGGTGGGAAGGTAAACGGCATTTCCGTGTGCTGCTCTGGTTTTGCCAGAAGCGGCTTAGTCATACTGGCCACATGACTCGGAAAAACTGTCTGTGGACAAACGCTGGCTCCCTTGGCCAGTAAAGTGAGATGAGCGCCGCAACCCCAGAATCGTCTACAACTGGACTTAATTGTCAGTGGTCCTTTACCTTTAAATGGGGCGTGTGCTGAACAGGTAGAGTGGGAGCAGGATTGTGCTCTGGCCACACTGACTGAGCCTTGTTCATCCACCAGCCTGGCAGAAGATGTAAGTGGCCCCATTGTGCATATACAACATTTGCTTGAAATCCACCTAGCTCAGTATTTTCTGTATCAACTGGCAGCAAGTCTCTGGGATTTCAGACAGGGGTCCCTCCCTGGAGATGCAGGGAATTGAGCTATGCCCATTCCCAGTGTTCTTTATCCTGGGTCAGGAGGTGACCCTGCCGAATCTCACAAGAAGCAGAAAATGTAGAAGGACTGCATCTGGCTAAGTCTCACTCAGAGTGGGCACACTGAAATTAATGGGCCTAAGTTGTGCTCATTGGATTCAATGAGTCTACTCTGAGTAGGCCAAGAAAATGACATGGTTGCAAGCCCCTTTCATACTCACCAACATTTCTTCAATGAAAATAGGGATGTCCTATTCCATAACAAAAATAATTTTATTATTTATACCCCGCCCATCTGACTTGGCTGCCCCAGCTACTCTGGGCAGCTTCCAACATATATAAAAACATAATAAAACATTAAATATTTAAAACTTCCCTATACAGGGCTACCTTCAGATGTCTTCCAAAGGTTGTATAGTTAACTTATCCCCTTGACTCAGGAGTCACATGACTCCTTACCCTCCAGTGAAAATAGGGACATCCTACCATACCCTCCAACATTTCTAACATTTCTCTGATGAAAAGACCATAGGTACATCCAAAGAAAAAGTTGGACATTCTGGTATCAACTCAGAAACTGGGATGGCTTCTTTGAATCCAAGACTGTCCCTGGAAAATAGGGACACTTGGAGGGTCTGGATTTCATTGTAGACCTTGGCCCATGTCCTGGCTCTTGCTGAATGAAGAGTTCAATCTTGGGCAGTGGTGTAGCGTGAGTTGTCAGCACCCGGGGCAAGGCAAGTAATTTGCGCCCCCTAGAGTGAGTGAGCCAGGTAGGGGCAGAGAGCTGCGAGTGCGAGCGCGCGCCCCCAGATGTTGCGGCCGGTGCGGCTGGCCCCCCCTGCACCCCCACGCTACGCCACTGATCTTGGGTTTTGGTTTTTGCCAAAGATTCAGTGGTCAAATCAGTGCAATACACTGGCAAGGGATAAAAGTTACAGCAGGTGGAATGTGTATGGCTAGGACTGCCCTTTTTAAGCATAGAGTTGCTTGTTTCAATTACATTCTCTTTTCCCAATAACTTCCTTTGCTCCACAACACAACAAAGGCACTGTTGCAGCAAGTCAGCCAAACTTTGATAGCAGAAGTGTACATCTGGAGCCAAGAAATGACTGCAGAGCCAAAGCTGCAATCCAAGGAGGTGTTTGCTCAGGGTTGCAACCCCAGAAACAGAAGTTGGTGAGAACTCAGCCAGATGTGCTTTTTTCCTCGGAGAATCTTCTTTCAAGCTGTCTCCGGTGGAGCTATCTCAGCAGAGGATCTCCATATACAAATACAAGAGAGGGACAGGAAAAACACTTTGGTGGGAAAATGTATTAAAATATTACAACTGCTCATCTGAAACAAAGAATCCATAAATCATTATTTCAGCAAGTCACCAGCTTCCAACCGTGTGCTCTCTTTCCAGCAACTTCATTACAGCAGAATCTCTTTTGTTTCCTTACACTCGAAAATGGCCTTCATCTTGCAATAACAAAATGTGCTTTCCGTTCCACGGTAGCTGACAACATTACCGATAACGCCTTTTTAGAAAACGAAAAACATACTTGCAATTTTACAAGGTCAAATGATTTCCTAGAAGTAAGCAAAAGAATAGCGGAGATGGTCCCACACTCGCTGAGAAGTTTTCGTTGGCGTTAAAGGGAGGTGTGGCAGACCCAAGATAAGTTGTCCTGCTTTTATTAAGGGACGCACAAACTCTGCCTCAGCCTGCAGTTCAACTCCTAACAGCTACTTAAAGATTTCATGACTCCCATGTCCTTGTGCCAGGGCAGGGATATTAACTGATAGCTTTCTTACAAATGTGTCAAATGCATGGATTGATGCCATTGGGTTCAAGAGCCAGTGTTTGCTGATATGGTCCAAATGTGTCTGATTAGCATTAGGAACATAGGAAACTTCCTTGTGCTGATGCACACCCACCTTGCTTAATATAGTTTGCACTGGCTGATAGAAGCTCCCCAGAATTGCAGACAGCTGTCACTCCCAGCCCTACCTGGGGATTGAACCTGGGACCTTCTGCATGCAAAGCAGATGCTCTGTTGCTGAGCCACAACCTTTTCCCAATCTTTTTTTTTTTATAAGATATTTATTAGGATTTTTTAAAAATATTACAATACAAAATGAAAAAGAAAAAAAAGATACAAAATAAAAATGATTAAAAACACTCAGATTTTCCATTGCTTATTTTTCTTTAGCTTGTTTCCCGGACCTCCTCATACCTCCCTTTTTTGTATTCCAGTTCAGTTTGTTGGTTCAGCAAATCCTTACCCTCTTTATTTATCCTATTCTTTGGTCTTAAAATAGTAACGTTAGATTTTTACCTCTTAACAACCCCTTTTTCATATTCCCTTAAAGCATTACAGCTAGAAACCACTTAATTTCTATCCAACATCGTTCTAACATTCATTAATTTTACAATATTTCTGTAGATAATCTTTGAACTTCTTCCAATCTTCTCCACCGACTCTTCTCCCTGGTCACGGATTCTGCCAGTCATTTCTGCCAGTTCCATATAGTCCATCAGCTTCATCTGCCATTCTTCCAGAGTGGGTAGATCTTGTGTCTTCCAATACTTTGCAATGAGTATTCTTGCTGCTGTTGTGGCATACATAAAAAAGGTTCTATCCTTCTTTGGCACCAATTGACCGACTATGCCCAGGAGAAAGGCCGCTGGTTTCTTCAAGAAGGTATATTTAAATATCTTTTTCTTTGCGCAGGGGCCATGCTAATCTTCTCTGTATCGTTCCAATTTTTTAGTATATGTGCTGCCGAAGCGAGCACTATTTAAATATCTTTTTCAATTCATTATATATCATTTCCCAGAAAGCCTTAATCCTTGGGCACGTCCACCAAAGGTGAAAGAATGTACCTTCAGTTTCTTTACATTTCCAACATTTATTATCGGGCAAATGATAAATTTTTGCAAGCTTGACTGGGGTTATGTACCACCTGTAAATCATTTTCATAATATTCTCTCTTAGGGCATTACATGCCGTAAACTTCATACCTGTGGTCCATAACTGTTCCCAGTCAGCCATCATTATGTTATGACCAACATCTTGTGCCCATTTAATCATAGCAGATTTCACCGTTTCATCCTGAGTATTCCATTTCAACAGCAAGTTATACATCTTTGACAAAATGTTAGTTTTGGGTTCTAATAGTTCTGTTTCTAATTTTGATTTTTCCACCAGGAAACCAGTTTTCTTATCCAGATTATATGCCTCCATTATGTGATAATAATGAAGCCAATCTCGCACTTTGTTTTTTAATTTCTCAAAACTCTGCAATGTCAGTCTATCTCCATCTTGTTCCAAAATTTCCCAATATTTCAGCCATTTGGCCTCCATATTGAGCTTTTTCAGAGCTTTTGCTTCCATCGGTGACCGCCACCTTGGAGTTTTATTTTCCAATAAGTCCTTGTATCTTATCCAGACATTAAACAATGCTTTCCTGATGATGTGATTTTTAAATGCTTTATGTGCTTTGACCTTATCATACCACAGATATGCATGCCATCCAAATACATTGTTAAAACCTTCTAAATCCAAAATGTCAGTGTTTTCAAGAAGCAACCATTCTTTCAACCAGCAGAAAGCTGCTGATTCATAGTAAAGTTTAAAGTCTAGCAGGGCAAATCCACCTCTTTCCTTTGCATCTGTTAATATTTTAAATTTTATTCTAGGCTTCTTGCCCTGCCAGATAAATTTAGAAATATCTCTCTGCCACCTCTTGAAACAGTCCATTTTGTCCACAATTTGCAATGTTTGAAACAAAAACAACATTCTAGGCAATACATTCATTTTTACCGCAGCAATACGGCCCAGCAGTGAAAGCTTCAAATTTGACCAAATCTCTAAATCTTTTTTCACCTCAGCCCAGCATTTTTCATAGTTGTCTTTGAATAAATTCCCATTTTTTGCTGTCATGTTAATCCCCAAATATTTAACTTTCTTAGCCACTGTTAAACCTGTCTCATTCTGAAACCTCTCTCTCTCCATTGGTGTTAAATTTTTCTCTAAAACCTTGGTCTTTAACTTATTCAACTTAAATCCTGCAACTTGACCAAATTCTTGAATCAGTTCTAAAACTCTTTTGATACTAGATTCTGGCTCCTGTAACGTCAATACTAAGTCATCTGCAAATGCTCTCAGTTTGTACTGTTTGGCTCCGACCTGTATACCTTTAACCAACCAGTCCCTTCTAATCATATTCAGCAGAACCTCCAGGACCGATATAAAAAGCAATGGGGAAATTGGGCAACCTTGTCTTGTCCCTTTTTCTATCCTAAATTCTTCCGTCACCACATTATTTACAATTAGTTTAGCCTTTTGTTCTGAATAAATTGCACTTATACCATTTTCAAAACCTTGGCCTACCCCCATCCCCTGTAGGTTCTTCTTCATAAAACTCCAAGAGATATTGTCAAAAGCTTTCTCCGCGTCCACAAATATCAAAACTGCTTTAGTGTTTATGTTCACTTCTAGTTTTTCCAAAATATCAATTATATTCCTCAAATTGTCAGACAAGTGTCTTCCCGGGAGAAAGCCCGCTTGGTCTTTATGAATCTCTTCCATCAATACTTTTTTCAATCTCTTGGCCAAAATGTCTGCAAAAATTTTGTAATCCACATTAAGTAACGATATGGGGCGGTAGTTCTTAAGCTGAGTCTTTTCAGTCTCTGTTTTCGGTATAAGTGTAATGTACGCCTCTTTCCACGACTCTGGTGCCCTTTTCCCTTCCAATATTTCATTGCAGACTTCCTTTAAAGGTTGTAATAGCCACTCTTTCAAAGATCTATAATATCTAGAAGTCAGCCCATCCGGTCCTGGAGATTTGCCTAATTGCATGTTTTGAATGGCACCTTCTACTTCCTGTTCAGATATTTTGTAGTTCAACATTAATTTACTTTCTTGGAATATTTTTTGTAATCCAGTTGTCTTCAGAAATCGGTCTATATCCATTTCCTTCTGTGGCCCTTGTGTATATAGTTGTTTAAAATACCTCTGGAAACAGTTTCTAATCTCAGTTGGGTTATGTATATTCTTTCCTTCCACTTCTAAATTTGTAATAGTATTTAATTTTTGTCTTTTTTTCATTTGCCAGGCCAGCAATTTCCCACATTTGTTAGCTGATTCAAATGTTTTTTGTCTCATTTGTTTAATTTTCCATTCTATTTCCTGATTCATCATTTCCATATATTGTACTTGATATAACTTTATTTCTCTCAAAATCTCCTGCGACTTTGGTTTTGCTCTCAATTTCTTTTCACTTTCTTTTATTTTCCCCAAAATTTTATCTTTCTTCTCATTTTGACTTCTCTTCTTTATTGCATTCTGTTGTATCAGAAACCCTCTCATGACAGCTTTACTTGCGTCCCAGATTACTCTTTTTTCTACATTAGTATTCATATTTATTTCAAAATAGTCTCTCAAGGTTTTTTGGGCCTTTTTATACACTTCTTCATCTCTAAATAGGGTGTAATTCATCCTCCATCTGAAGGAGCCAGTTGATGTTAGCTTCAACTCCATCCTTACCGCATTATGGTCGGAGCAGGTTTTGGGGCAGATTTCCACTTTCTTTATCTTTGGTGCCATTCCTCTAGTTACCCATATTTGGTCAATTCTAGTCCATGTCATCTTAGCTTCAGAAAAGAAGGTTCCCTCTCTTCCCAAGGGGTTCTTTGTTCTCCATGTGTCCACTAAATCAAAATTGTCTATCATCTCAAAAAATGTTTTCGGTAGTCTGCCATCCTTGGTAACTACCTGTCTTTGTGCCTTATCCATGTTTGTAGATACTACTCCATTCATGTCCCCCATCAAAATCAGATTGTAATCCAAATAATCCAATAAGGTCTCATGCAACTTTTTAAAGAATTCAGATTTCCCCTCATTCGGTGCATAAATTCCTACTATCAAGAATTTCTCTCCTTGAACTTGAATTTCAATTGCCAAAAATCTTCCTTGGTCATCTTTAAAAATTAATTTCGGTGATAGTCTCTCCTTTGCATATATCACAACTCCTCTTTTTTAAACTTTGTCAGATGAGATAAACTCCTGTCCCAAACTCTTATTAATCAGTAGTTTCCTGTGTAACCTTGTTACATGTGTTTCTTGTAGACAAATCAAGTCCAATTGTTCCTTTTTTAGTAAATGAAAAACACTTTTTCTCTTTCGAGGAGAGTTCAAACCATTACAATTCCAACTTAACAGTTGCAGAGCCATGATGGGGTTACTTCGCTTTACCTCCAACTGCGCCAAGTGTCTGTTCTTGTTCTGTCAGTGGTGTCTCTTTCTCTGGACCATGCAATCCAAAAGATAAGTTTGCTATGTCTAGTATTCCTTTTTCCAGTGCTTTTGGCTCTTCTCCGGATTCCACTTCTTTCTGCAGATCTTCTCCTTGATCCTTCAGAAACCTATCTTTGTCACTGACTGATCTTATTTTTATCTTTCTTCCTTTATATTTAAAGGCCAGGCCTTGAGGGAATTCCCACCTAAAGATGATTCTGTTTCTTCTCAGCAGGGCAACCAGATCTCTGTAGTTGAGCCTTAAATCCCAAAGGTGTTTTGGAATGTCCTTGAATATCTCCACACTTGAGTCGTAAATTTCCAAAGTCTTTTGGTAATGCAGATTCAAAATTTTGTCTCTCTCCTCTTTTGTTCAAAGGGTAATCAAGCAGTCTCTCACCTTATTCCTCCTTCCTCCTCTTCCAAGTCTAAATGCACTCACTATCTTAAATTCTTCCTTCCCCAAATCCTGTTGCCAGAAATCTGCGAATTCCTGCGTAAGAAAATCAGCCAAATTGTCTTTCTCACGTTCTGGTACAGCCCTGATTCTTAAATTTCTTTGTTTCACTTTCAATTCAATCATAGACAATGTCAAACCATGGTCCTCCAGTTGCTTATATACCGGTGGTATCTTCTCTTGAGTAGCAGTTGCTATATCTTTTGCTTCTTCAGCTATCTTTCGGGTTGAAGCAGATTCCTGTAGTAATTTTTCAATAGACTCTGTGTTGGTATTCACCTTCTGTCCCAAATTATTGATGCTTGTAGTATTCTGGTCAATTTTAACTGATGCTTCAGCTACTTGTTTATTTGTTTCAGCTACTTGTCTAGCTAAATTTTCCAAAGATTCATTAATTTTTCCAAGTGCCTGTGCCAAAACATCTTCGGACGACATAACCTTTGGTTTAACCTGTGGAGGTGCAGCCCCTGGTATTCCAGATGGTCCAGATGTTGAAGCCCTTCGCTGCAACGCAGTATCTGTCTGATAGGGTCTGCCAGACCTAGTAGTTTTTTCCTGCGCCAACTCTAACTTTCCTCTTCCATCTGCCATAACACTCTCATGAGAATTCAAGGTCGATCCCACGGCTGGAAATTTGTTTTGGAATGGAAAATTCCTCTAGCCCAGTTGTTATTGTAGCAATGTCAAGCCTCCTCTAGGGGGACACAGTAACAGCCAAAGCTTGCAGCTTTTAAAAAAGAAAATAGTCCTTATAAGTCCCCCAATTCACATAAAAACAACAGTTTCAATTGCACTTAATCAGTTACTTTAAAACCAGGAGAAGTTCAGAAACACTGTATCTCTTTTGCAGAGTTAGCTGTCAAAAGTCCTCTGCTTACCGATAGGCTTTCCACAGAGCGGCATTCCTTATCTTGGGGCAGTCCGTTCCCAGGTTTTAGGCGGTGGATTTTAGCTTCCTTTTCCCCTTTTTTGCAGATAAATACAGTTCAAACCTTTTCCCCCTCCTCTCCTGCAATCCAGAGGGGAGATCGCTTTCCAGATGTTAAGATTTAAGTCTTTTTTCAAACGTCTTTCCAAGTTTCCGCTTACAGTCTCTTTGCTTTGATCTATTTACAAGAAAGGAAGGCAGACTTCCTGTTTATACCTTCCCGCTTCGGTGCCGAATTAACTTGTTTTTTCCCTTTAAATCCAATTTAATCCTACTCACAGATAGTTGCTTTCAAAGTCAAATTGTCCCAGGAAAAGGTCAGCGCTCTCTGATAACGGCTATGCGGCTTCACTCCGCGGAAGAAGCAGTCGACTCTCAGCACCGCGCCGCTCACCCCGTCCCGCTCCGGAGCCCTTAAAAGGGTCCCTTCGCAACTTGGGGGGGCGCAAAAGGTGCCTGCCGAGTCCCCACGTTCACAGGCTTCGCCCGCCTGTGATTTTTAAAGGGCCCCCGCTTCGCCGCAGCGGTAAGACCCGATCCCGCGGAGCTGGTCCCTCAGAGACTCAGAGGGAATCCGCCATTATCGATGGCGCCAACCCGGAAGTCCCAACCTTTTCCCATTCTTTACACTGGTCTAGGAGATGACCCTGCTGAGAGCCAGTGTGGTGTAGTGGTTAAGAACGATAGTCTCGTAATCTGGGGAACCGGGTTCGCGTCCCCGCTCCTCCACATGCAGCTGCTGGGTGACCTTGGGCTAGTCACACTTCTCTGAAGTCTCTCAGCCCCACTCACCTCACAGAGTGTTTGTTGTGGGGGAGGAAGGGAAAGGAGAATGTTAGCCGCTTTGAGACTCCTTCAGGTAGTGATAAAGCGTGATATCAAATCCAAACTCTTCTTCTTCTGAATACCACAAAGCAAAGGTTGTTTTCTGCCAAGTCAGAGCAAGTATCTCCCTCCCTTCCAATGCAATGACCACCTGTACAGCAAGAAAGTCTGTCGTATAATTATGTGTGGTTACATAGCATGTGTGCTGGTCCCGGAGGCTAACCAAGAGGCAAGGTCCGAGTCCAGTCCGAGGTCGATGGTGCAAAATGAAGGCAGTCTGCAGAAGTTGAAGCTGGGTGCAGGGCAGGGCGTCGGGTGAGGTCAGGAGCTCTGGCAGGGAAGCAGGTCAGGGATCAGGCTGGAACTGACAACCAACAATGTTGCTCCTGCAACTTGGGACTGGGGCTGGCTGGCTTTTATCTGCCCCGAGGCATAGGGTGGCCCCGATCCTCAGGTGATTCACCTCTCCTGGCCTGGAGGCGAGCACTCCTCCTGCGGGAACTTAGTCCCCTCTGCCTCTCTGCCCTGAGCCTCTGCAGGGTTACCGGACCCAGAGGCAACCTCAGCTTCCTCTGATGGGGCTGAGGGTGGAGCACCTGCAGGCAGTGGGTCCTCCATCCCCTCAGGAGCCAGAGGAGACTCAGCTGGTGCCTGCACCTGAGGATCCAGCACAGGTGAGGACCCTTCAGGCTCAAGCCCCAGCCCCGGCTCAGCTGGTTCTGGAGGCGGGTAATAATAATAATAATAATAATAATAATAATAATAATAATATCTTTATTGTCATTGCCCCCTTCGGGGACAACGAAATTACTTGACTGCTTCATAAAAACTCTAATTAATCAATACAGTATAATACAGCAAGGGAGATTAGATGACTTTCAAAGTCCGGGCTTCCCATTCAGGGCCAAGATCGCTCTGGAGAAGAAGCTGTTCTTAAGACGGCTCGTTCTTGTCTTCATCGTCCTGTATCTCCGTCCCGACGGCAAGCGCTCGAAGAGACAGTGACCAGGATGCGATGGATCTTTTACTATGTCCAGTGCCTTCCTATGGCACCTTGTGGCATAAATCTGCTCTAAGGTGGAGAGTGGGCAGCCAACAATGCTCTCTGCTGCCTTAACAACCCTGCACAACCCCATCCTGTCCTGGGTAGTACAGCTTCTGTACCACACACATAAGCCATAAGTGAGCACGCTCTCAATGGCACAGTGATAGAAGGCAAGCAGCAGTTTCTGCGGAAGATGGTTTTTCCTTAGTATTCTCAAAAAGTACAGTCTCTGCTGCGCCTTCTTCACAAGCCCCCTTGTGTTGACACTCCAGGACAGATCCTCTTGTAATTCAATGCCCAAAAATCTGAACGTTGTTACCCTCTCCACACAGACCCCATCAATCAAAAGTGGCTGGACGTTGCTCTTCTGTCTCCTGAAGTCCACCACAAGCTCCTTTGTCTTCCTTGTATTTATGAGCAAGTTGTTAGCTCTGCACCACTCTGTCAGCCACTCCACCTCATCTCTATAATCCGTTTCACCCTCCCTTTCAGGGATGAGCCCAATCACGGTTGTGTCATCTGCAAATTTGACAACCCTATTACTAGAGTGAGTAGCGACACAATCGTACGTGTAGAGAATATAAAGGAGCGGACTGAGTACGCATCCCTGTGGTGTTCCTGTGTTAGTCTTGAGCATATTAGAGGTATAAGGGCCCAACCGAACCCTCCGGGGGCGGTCTGACAAAAAGTCCAATATCCACCCACAAAGTGATAACGGAAGCCCCAGTGCAGGCTGTGATCCCTCAGGTTCAGCATCCAAATCTGATTCCCAGGCCATCACAGCATGATTCTCCCTCATCATCCTCTGGTCCTTAAGGTGGAAGATGGCAACAGGAAGCCCAGAGTCACTCACACCAGGGGTCTACTCTGGTTGGAAGGAGGGATCTACTTGGAAGGAAGAAGATCCGACTGCAAGCAGTGTTTCAGCAGATGACCAGGTAGAGGAGGATCTGACTCTAGAAGGCTGTGTTCACACTCCCATTTACTACAGTGTTTCCACTGCTGGGTCTTCAGGCTGTGTTGACATGACATTTCCCAAAACGCACATGTGTCCTCTAATTTGTTGCCACTGTTTGATGCATTGCTTCTCAAATCATCATCACACCAGCTGGAGTCGCTAAGCCATTCCTAGATTGTCTCTAACTGTAGTGTGAACATCGTTGCATAGGGTAAAGACATTCCTACACGTCAACACCCTCTTGTGTGTAGACAAACAGAAACAAACCTGATGCGAAGAGCTAGCAGGGAAAGACCTGTGAAACACCAGAAAAATACAAAAACTTCACTGCACTCTAAGGTGGTAATGTGAAGACACCATAAGTGTCTCCAACTGCTCTTTGATGGGTTCACAGTTCCCTGTTTTGTTCATTAGTCTCCTGCTTTGGAAATCTTCCTGACTCTGACCTCCACAACAAGTTCTGGCCATGGACTTGTTTGATAGCATTGGCCAACCTGGTGTCCTTCAGATGTCCCATCATCCAGCACATCATCTCTTTCCCTGTCTCTCCCCCCCCCCCTTTTTACATTGACTGGAGCCATTAGGCATAGACCACTGGCAGTGGGGGGCAGGGAGATCACCGCTTGTTTTTGCGATGAGTAAAAGCTGGGTGTTGTTGTTGCTGGGGTTAAAGCTGCAGTAGCAGGTTATAAACTCTCAGCAAGACAATGGACTGTCATGCGATATTAAATCCATCAAATCTTTTCTTAGGCGCTCTATAAAAAGTAATGCATCCTTCGGTGTAGTAAACATTACGGCTAATGATGAAGTACGGTGCAGAGCATTCCGGCCTTGAGAGCCTGAAGCTGCCATATCTATTGGGGCCTTGTTGTGTGTCAAACAAGTTTTTTGTAGATTTTTGAAGCACTGCAGAACCCCTGGAAAAGCTCTGCACCAGAGATGACAGTGGGATGTGTGTGGAACAGAGCCCTCCGCGATAGGAACATAGGAGACCTGAAGCAGAAAATTGCACCAGCTCTTCTTCCCCCTCCTTGGCAGTAAAACTTCAATAATAATAAATTAAATATCTAGTAATTTGTTGCCCTTTCGTGATATGCAGTGGCAGATGTCTCACCCTGAAGAGGAGACATGCTCTGCTCCCAAGTAAAAGAGAAACAGATACACACACACACACACACACACACACACACACACCTGTACATCTATGTAGAGTTGGCAGGTAGGTAGAAGTCTTACCTTTGTGCAGCAGCCAACCTGATCAACAGGTTCTCCTGCCATCATGTCTGGCTGATTCTCTGTTACTAACAATACATCAAGAGGGTAGTTAAGATGCCCTTTTTAAAAGTCTGTGCTCATGTGTAATTATTTTTCTGCCTAATGTATGATCATAAGTGCAGTTTTCATCATTAATGGTTTTCAGGTCTGGTGGACACGTCATCTAGCAGCCATTTATTGCTTCACATGCTACTGGTGACCTTACATTATCATTTAATGATGCTGAAATAAAGTAGAGTTCTCCGAGCGAGTGCTGGGATGTGACAAGAGTTTCAGAATCGGCAGTGGCATGCTGGATTTCAGTAGCTATACGGCAGTTGTCCTACATAAAGTTACATGCTGATGGTTGTGTCCAGACTACCAGATGAGGTTGTGGCATCTCCCAAAGATGTGCTTGCTGAGATTGTTTCAATTTATTTGCAGGAGGGGAAAGGCTCAACAGGATTCAAAGATCTTGGGTAGCCATGCTAGACCGTCAGGTGCAAAGAAGAGGAAGAGAAAATCACAGAAGTGCAGTGTCTTTAGTGGGACGAATTAAAATATCCCAAAGCACGGGTGGCGCTGTGGGTTAAACCACAGAGCCTAGGGCTTGCCGATCCAGAAGGTCAGCGGTTCGAATCCCCGTGACAGGGTGAGCTCCCGTTGCTCAGTCCCTGCTCCTGCCAACCTAGCAGTTCGAAAGCACGTCAAAGTGCAAGTAGATAAATAGGTACCGCTCCGGCGGGAAGGTAAACGGCGTTTCCGTGCACTGCTCTGGTTCACCAGAAGTGGCTTAGGCATGCCGGCCACATGACCCAGAAGCTACTCGGCCAGTAAAGCAAGATGAGCGCCGCAACCCCAGATTCAGCCATGACTGGACCTAATGGTCAGGGGTCCCTTTACCTTTACCTTTACCTTTAGTGGGCAAGCCCTTCCGGGGAAGGGAGGGGAGTTTTTTATGGTGGTGAAACCCAAAAGTCTGCAGATTTCTATATTCATTTGAATCAGGGATGGGGAATCTTTTTCAGTCCAGGGGTCACATTCCATCCTAGGAAATCTTTCAGTGACCACATCCTGGTCATGAGCAAGGCCAGAGGCAAGACTGGGCACAGCCATAGGTCAAACAGTGAGAGGAACAATTGCCACAACTTTTACCTTTGCACAATAGGTCATTTTTCCAACCACCAAAAAAACAAACCAGGATTTTCTACACCCACAGTTATACATGCTTCTCTCTCCATCCTCCATCCAGGCAAGTAAGGGGCCTTATCAAACTTCCAGAAAACAGTCTAGCTGGGCAAAAGCACTTGAAGAGGTCTCAGGGTAGTAGTTCTTGTGGGAGAGATATAGCCTGAGGAGCTGGATCTGGCCTGAGGACAGCCCTGAGGGTTGATCAGAGAGGACCACAGGGTTACATTTACCTCCCAGGGTTCCCCACCCTAATTTAAATGTTTTATATACCACCCTTTGCACAAGCCGTGATCTGAGTGTGGATGGAGGAAGAAGGGTTATTGCAGTTCTTTGGCTCAGGTGGAAAGCAGGCTGCTGGAGGTGGGGGCCCTATAAGAGCATGAAATCCAGAGTCTACAATTAATTGCTTTCACAACGGTCTCGCTGCAGATGATACGAAATGCAGAAATAAACAAAAACCAGGTGCACAGGGGCAAATCATGTCCTTAAGATCTCTTCTATTTTTGTGGGTGGCACTGTGGGTTAAACCACAGAGCCTAGGTCTTGCCAATCAGAAGGTCGGCGGTTCGAATCCCCGCGACGAGGTGAGCTCCCGTTGCGCGGTCCCTGCTCCTGCCAACCTAGCAGTTCAAAAGCACCTCAAAGTGCAAGTAGATAAATAGGTACCGCTCTGGCGGGAAGGTAAACGGCATTTCCGTGCGCTGCTCTGGTTCACCAGAAGCGGCTTATTCATGCTGGCCACATGACCCGGAAGCTGTACACCGGCTCCCTTGGCCAATAAAGCGAGATGAGCACCGCAACCCCAGAGTCGGTCACGACTGGACCTAATGGTCAGGGGTCCCTTTACCTTTATCTATTTTGGCTCTCTTGCTCCTGCTCCATAGATCAGCCTTCCCCAATTTTGTGCCCTCCAGCTGTTTTGGACCACAGTTCCCATCAGCCACTGCTGACATGCTGCCAGCTGTGGTCGGAAACCTCCAATGGGCACCAGGTTGAGAAAGGCTGATGTAGGAACAAAAAACATTCTCCCTCCCTCACCCCAACTCTCTTGTGCTGCACATCGGGCCCAGCCAGTGTGGGTTTATCTCTGGATGCTGTAGCATTACAGTAAGGCATTTAATGTTTAGTTTGGGAAATGAAAGGGGTTGTATAAATGTGGGATGATACCATTATAAGAGCAGTGCATCTCTCTGTAAATAATCTCTGTGGGGAAGCCAAACAATATAAGTAGCAGTTAAAACAGTTGTGTCTGTGTGCTTTCTTCAGAGAAGGGCAGTAGACGGCCGCTTTGAAGGATCTGGATGGGCCACAGTGCGATACATGGAATTATTTGGGGTATGAACCGCGGCAGCAAAATTAAACCTCAGAGGCTGTTGCAGATTATTTTTCACTAAGACTGGTGGGGCGAGGAGGAGATTGTGTTTGAAGATAATTGCCATTTTATTGCACAGATGACTTTTCCCCTTGCATCTGTTTCACAGATATCAACCTTTAAATTTTATTTAATTTGTATTGATATTTTTCCCCCCTGCACTTTTACAAGCCAGCATCACACATCTCAGCATAGGCAGAAAATGATTACTTAAGTGATGATTTAAAAAAAATAAATGGATGTACATTAGCACATGAATGATTAATTCTTGTTGGTGACTGTAAGCATCCCAGCTACGGTTGAGTAAAATATTGATGGCACAAAGGAAATGAGCTGCTGCTTAATTTAGTTTTTGTTCTGGTAATGTGTAACTAATGTTGTTTCCTCCTAGCAATATGCATTTAGGGGCCCTTTTTAAATGTTAATTCCTGGCGGTGGTGGCGGAACCAGGTGCTATGGAAGGATATGCAGAAGGTGACAGGCCTGTGGGGGGGGGGGCATTACTCTGAGAACCCGTTAGCCAATTTATTAAAACCAATGGGACTTCCACAACATCTACAAAGTGTTGTGGCATGGAGTGCCCCTGTTCACTCTGCCGGCTAGCCAGCCATGCCGCCTTCCATGGAACACTCTTCCATTTCCCCAGTGGTGGCTAGTGTCCAATGGGGCTGGTGGGGCGGAAGAGGGGAGGCCCTCAGTAGGTGGCGCCGGAGCCAACAACAGGCAGAGCCAACTCACTCTACTTTTGTCCCCTTGCTCTCACTCCCCCTGAGTTCTACAAGAGCAACACTGAGACTAAGTTGAAGGAATCAGACAGCCAGGGCCACCCTCTGGACTGGTCAGAAGTCAGGCAGGTGTGGACTGGCTGAGATTGGTGCCCCATTTGCCCACATGGACCACGCTCTGTTGTATTTCCCCTCGCCACTCATTTTCCTTTCCCCTCCAACAGCCGGCCAGTATTATGTGGCCATTGTGGATGCTCAGTTCTCATTTCATGGTTCATTGGGGGTTCTGTAAACCGTGGGGTTCCCACAGACCTGCTGATACCTCCTTCTCGTGCAATGGGTGGTGTCTTTTGGGGCATTCTAAAAGAGATTAAAACATTCTAACAACAAATACAATGAAAAACATCTAAAAGCTGTTACAATTAAAAACAGTCGAAAAGCAATTGCAATTACAAACATGCTTCTATCCAGTGATCTCAAGGTTGCCAGGAACAGTATTCTCCAGCCACCAAAGGCCTGGGTAAACAGGAATGCTTTCAGATTCCTCCTGAAGGTTAGTAATGATGGAGACAGGTACACTTCACTAAGGACGACATTCCACATATTAGTGAAAATAAAGTACATTGCATGGAGAAACGTGCACATTAGTCAAAACTGCATATAAAAGTCTGTGCTTATTAGGAGAGATTCACAGTAAAATGCTGGCAAATTTTCATGAGGGTTTTGAAAAATAACAATGAATGCAAACTGCTGTGGAAATGTGGAGAACCATGCTTAAGAATTGGAGAAATCGAAAACAGAGAGAAAGCGAAACTGGCCTATTCTTCCGCCCTTTCTGTGTCACAAATATTGCCTTGCAAAGGCAGCCTTTCATCAAATGATCTGGGGCCATTCCTACTAGATGTGGAGAAGGAAGAGGGCCCTGCATGCTATTCTGCCCCTCCTCTCGCAGAGCAGGGATGAGAGGCTTCGCTTTCCTCAGCTCCGAGAGCCGCTTGGAGCGGCAACAGCAGTGCCTCGCCTGCTAAGCCGTTGGCCATGGCAGCAATTTTGCCACCAGACATTTTGACATTCTTGGCCCGGGCTCCAGCTCCCTATTACTCAGGGTTGATGTACCGACTGGGTCTTTGGCATGGCTCTCTCTGCCTGTCCATCTGTCGGAGTGGCGTTTTGCCCACTGTGGTGACATGCCTGTTTTGATTTGGAAGGGGATGCTCCTTAGCAATGAATTCAGGGAGCTCGTCTCGTCTTCCTTTAGTAGGTTGCCTTTTGGATAGCGGCCGTCACGCTTGCCAGTGCACAACGCCAGTAGCACAGTGAGAAAGTTGACTGCGAAAGTCCCAGGACAGGGGGAACTCTGTTCCGATGGGGGGAGAATTATTGGCTGAGTCAAACATAGCCAACTCTGCCTGTATTTGGCTATATCAGTCATACTTGTTGGGCAGGGGGCATTTCCTTAGGCAAGCTGGGTGACTTTAGGGTTGGCACCTAATAGCTGGAAGCCTGATAGTCCTTGGCAAGCAGAATGGTACCCAAATAAGCCCCACAATTAGTATCATTCATCCCTTTGTTTGTAAGGTTGCTGCGTGAGCCATTCTCAAGCAGCCCATCTGTTGGGATATCTAGACATGGGGACGTTTTCAATGTGCATGTATTTAAATGAAGTAACAAATGCAAATGAACACAAATCAGCATTTGCACTTTTCTCCCCCTTTTTTTGCACACTCTGTCTGGATTGGCAGCATTGTTTTGGTTTCCTCTTTCTTTTGTTGCTTGTTCGTTGAGCTTCTTATGGGCAGTGCAACCTTTTCTTTATCCCAAGGGCCACATTCTCATCTGCACAACCTTCTGAGGGCCACATGTCCATGGTGGTCAGAGCCAGAGGCAAATTGGGCAAAGCAACAGTGGAGGCTGCCCTGTTAAGGAGAATTGGGCACTGCCCTACCAGTCATCAATCTGCCCTCAGCAAAATCCCACCTGGTTGTCATCTGATTTACAAGCAGCCCAAGAGTAGCATTGCCTGTGGCAGTTTCCTCTTCCTTAGTCTTAGTGCTGTCTTTGTAGAACGCAGCAGGGAGGAGGAGAGTGAGAAGAGCGCTAGAATTAGTTGGTTCTGCCTGTTGTTGACTCTGGCTTTCCCTTCTGTTGGCCTCCTTGCCTTCTGCCCTACAGTGTCAGTGGGCACTAGCCACCACTGCAGAGCAATGAATACAAATTTCACCTTTGTAATTGTAATAATAATATAATAATAATAATAATAATAATAATAATAATAATTTATACCCCGCCCATCTGGCTGGGCTTCCCCAGCCACTCTGGGCGGCTTCCACAAAGACCAATAATACACTAAGATGTCACACATTAAAAACTTCCCTGAACAGGGCTGCCTTAAGATGTCTTCTGAATGTCAGGTAGTTGTTTATCTCTTTGACATCTGATGGGAGGGCGTTCCACAGGGCGGGCGCCACTACTGAGAAGGCCCTCTGCCTGGTTCCCTATAACTTGGTTTCTCGCAGCGAGGGAACCACCAGAAGGTTAATAATAATAATAATAATAATAATAATAATATATTTATACCCCGCCCATCCACTCTGGGTGGCTTCTAACAAAATATTAAAATATAGTAATGCATCAAATATTAAAAGCTTCCCTAAACAGGGCTGCCTTCAGATGTCTTCTAAAAGTCTGGTTATTGTTGTTTTCTTTGACATCTGGTGGGAGGGCATTCCACAGGGTGGGTGCCACTACTGAGAAGGCCCTCTGCCTGGTTCCATGTAACCTCACTTCTCGCAGCGAGGGAACCGCCAGAAGGACCTCGGCGCTGGACCTCAGTGTCCGGGTAGAACGATGGGGGTGGAGACGCTCCTTCAGGTATACAGGACCGAGGCCATTTAGGACTTTAAAGGTCAGCACCAACACTTTGAATTGTGCTCAGAAACAGTACAGTGCAGTGCATCCTAGGGACATTTATCTTATTTATTTTATATATTGCATTTATACAGCTGTGGAGCCATTGGGTGTGTTCTGCATGTCTTTATTTATTTATTTATTTATTTATTATTATTTATTGTCCATCAGTTTGTGGGGGCACCTCCCCCCTCCCCAGGGATCTAGGCACCTTAGAGTTGGAACCCCTGGCTCTTACACTGTTTGCCCTGTGGATATGTTGGTCAATATATTGGATGCATGTTTGAAGTGTGATGCAGCCTTGAGATTGCATTTCCCATGAGGGGGAAAATACAAAGAGAGAGAGTTCTGTATCCTTTGCCAAATATAGAGCTGTTCGGCCTGATTTTGCCTCACTTTCTCTCTCTCTCTCTCTCTCTCTCTCCCCCCCTCCCTCTCATCTTTCTTTCTTTCTTTCTCCCTCCTCCCTCCCTCCCTATTTCTCTCTCTCTCTCTCTCTCCATCACATTAGGTATTAGGTCTATTACCTTGACCTTTCTCCCCCAACTAAACACTGTTTGGCAGACTTTGTAATAACTTCAGCATGGTTCAGTTGCTTATTGTACAATTTGCTATGCTAATAATCCCAGCGCATTCTGCGAATGTGAGCAGATTTTCTAAGTTAAGGCCGGATGCCCTTGGCAATGTGCTACCAACATGAACTGCCAACCTCTTGATTTCCTTTGGCTTTTCCCAAAACCAGATCACACCCAGCAGCATGTGTGCATTCCCACTTTCTTGAAGTGCTGTCATGTTCTTCTCATAGCACACCCTGACACCCCTAGAGGCTTTGCTTTTTGAAAAGAAAAAAAAGAAAGGATCAGTAAGCAAATGTGAGCAACAGAACCACAAAACTGTTTGGAGTGCCCTGATGCTAGTGCTTTTGTAAGGACTGGGGATAAACCAGAGCAGTCTGGTAATTTATCTAGAGGCAAGCTGTGTTGCATAGTGGTTGATCCAGAATGGTGAGAGATCAGCCACAGCCATTGAAACAAGTCTGCTGATTCATTTCAAAGTTTGGTTTGAACCATCCAGTTTTAGTTTCTCCCTATTTCTCCTTTTCCAAGCCTTATGTTCAGTTCTCTGCAGTTCTGCATGAGTTGGGCAATTTTTTTGAAGAAGTCCACATGGAAATTGCTTATGTGCAGATTTCTCTTAATATTCATATTTTTAATGCAGTTTTGCCTGATGCACACACACATATTTTTTGCAAGCAGTTTCTCCTGATACTATAATGGATTCTATGTTTCTATGATCCATACAATCGACAGCCTGAGAACATAAGCAGTATCTGTTCTGATAAGGCATGCCAGTCGGTCTGCTATTTAGAACTTCAAATGGAAATACATTTAATCCGGCTTTGGTAAACAGTCGGCAATAATTGGGCACTGACAAATTCGTAAGATACGAAAGGTAATTGAAAATCATGCCCAAACTGAATTCCGGACATGAACAGTCCTCAGGTTACATATGATCAAGAGTGAAGATCGCTGTATGCAATATCCCATAACCTCTGCCTCAAGGGTTTAAAATCTGACTCAGTAGAAGGAAGCTTCCTATATTCCATTTTGAGCTATGTGAAGGAGTACATACCAGAACATGAGGTCCAAGGCTTTAAATTACCCAGTTGTTTGTTAAAGGTTCTCAAAGCTGGAGCTCTGTGAGGGGTGGGCTACAACATGCTTTGGGAAGTGTTCTAAATGTGCTTCAAATATATGGGGTGGATGCAGCCAAAGTGCTCCACTGGTTGTTGTATGGGCAAAGTGGCATAACCTGGAAGATAAGATGCACTTGTGATGGATGGGAGCTAACAGATTGAGGTTGAATCCTGACAAGACAGAAGTACTGTTTTTGGGGGACAGGGGGCAAGCGGGTGTGGGGGACTCCCTGGTCCTAAATGGGGTAATTGTGCCCCTGAAGGACCAGGTGTGCAGCCTGGGAGTCATTTTGGACTCACATCTGTCCATGGAGGCGCAGGTTAATTCTGTGTCCGGGGTGGCTGTCTACCAGCTCCACCTGGTACGCAGGCTGAGACCCTACCTGCCTGCGGATTGTCTTGCCAGAGTGGTGCATGCTCCAGTTATCTCCCGCTTGGACTACTGCAATGCGCTCTACGTGGGGCTACCTTTGAAGGTGACCTGGAAACTGCAATTAATCCAGAATACGGCAGCTAGACTGGTGACTGGGAGTGGCCGCCGGGACCACATAACATTGGCTCCCAGTACGTTTCCGAGCACAATTCAAAGTGTTGGTGCTGACCTTTAAAGCCCTAAACGGCCTCGGTCCTGTATACCTGAAGGAGCGTCTCCACCCCCATCGTTCAGCCCGGACACTGAGATCCAGCACCGAGGGCCTTCTGGCGGTTCCCTCATTGCGAGAAGTGAGGTTACAGGGAACCAGACAGAGGGCCTTCTCGGTAGTGGAGCCCACCCTGTGGAACGCCCTCCCTTCAGATGTGAAGGAAATAAGCAGCTATCTTATCTTTAAAAGACATCTGAAGGCAGCCCTGTTTAGGGAAGTTTTTAATATTTAATGCTGCATTGTTTTTAACACTTGATTGGAAGCCGCCCAGAGTGGCTGGGGAAACTCAGCCAGATGGGCGGGGTATAAATAATAAATTATTATTATTATTATTATTATTATTATTATTATTATTATTATATCTCCGGCTCTCTGCAGTAACTTAAGTAGTGCCTATACTCTTGAAAATTGTACATTGGAAGAGGTAGTGTCATGCTCACAAGGAGATGCTATGCATTCCTTTCTCCTGTCCCCAACCTGGATCCCACTTATACAGGTGGTGACATTCCTAAGACAGGTTGAGTGATGGCTGGCTGAATCTCAATTTTTCATGGTGACAACCCTACAGCCTATCCTTTCGCTAGTATGGCTCTGCACATTAGCTCTTAGCAACTGAAAAATAATCATGCTACCTATAGATTTTTTTATGTGACTATACTATGGAATTGTTTCTTCAGGGCAGTGGTAAAATATAGAACGGGAAGCAAAATATTATTTCCCTACCAAAAAACAAAAACCCAAAACAACCAGGAATAATTTTCCAAACAAACTGTCATTTCTGATAAGGTTAGCACTGTTGACAGCTAATTAGAGGGACCTACCAGTGTCCCGCAGAATCAGACTCTGGAGGGTAAAACTTTCCTATTGACACCAAAGTAGGCATCGTTCTATGTGGACAACCCACTGCGTATCGCCAAGGGCGAAAACCTATATGTCATCACAGATTACGCACGTACTGTGGGCTGTATTATGCATTGCAGGAGTTTAAGGAAATCCATTTCATCTCATTTATCTGCATCTGATTGAAGGAGTTTAGACAAATGTTCGCATTTGCTTGGTTAAGACTGCCATGAGAACCCCAAGGCAAAATTCTCTTTCTTAATATGGAAGCTACCAGGTGTTTTATTTTTGTCTTGTCCTTGATCTTAAGCAACCATTTCCCCCAAAACGTAACACGTACGTTGACTTCCACATGGGATGTGTTTCATTACGACCGTAACACGTTTTATCTTTGAAATCCTCTGCAGCTCAACAGCATTAAAATTGAAATTAAAATCCCACCTTCCTATTCATCAACATCATACTTTGCTGTAACTGAGGTCAGGAGCAGTTAAAAACGACAACTTCTTGTCTCTGAAATATGTTTTGGTAACTTAAACAAAAAGCCCAAACAGCTTGCCTTGTCTTTGCTTATGAAAATCAAATTGCAATAAATGAGGCTCGGGAGGATGCAGGCGGCTCTGAAATTCAGCCACACTGAGATTCTCTCTGCAACCGAAGTCTGCTTAATAGGGATTTAGGGTACTTTTGCACACAGCCCCTGTGGCCTTGGCAAATAAATCCTGGGGAGCCGTCCTTCCAAGGCAGGCGCCAGGAGTCAGCATTGTTGGGAATGTGCCAGTGTTCATGCTAAAGCAGAGGCTTCGCTGCTGACCCTGTCTTTGCTCTTGCAGCTTGTTCAGCCACCCTCTCCAACCATGCAGTCATTGGCCCTCCTTCACACGTCATGGCAGAAATTGGGGGTGAAATTGGATTGAATTCCTATTTAGAGTCGAACTTACCTTATGGGCACTTAATGAAACAGCACACAAACTGAAAACCAGCAGTCCTTTGAAATTTGCACTTTTCCAAATTCTGCAACGCAGTTCTCCAGCCAAGTAACGTGTACAAAAGTACACATGCTTGAGTAAAATCTGCATGTTGATGTATGTATCAGGGAAAGTAACATTTCAAAATGCATCATTATTCCATTTTATAGTGTGTATAAAACAGAGAGAACAATTATAACAACAGACAAAGATTAAAAGATAAAAAAACAAAAGTATAGACACAAAGAATGAGAGATGCACATGAGTAAAAATAAGTCCAAGTAAACATAAAACAAAGGAAAAGGACCCTTGGACGGTTAAGTCCAGTCAAAGGAGACTATGGGATTGTGGGCCTCATCTAACTTTGAGGCCGAGAGAGCTGGTGTTTGTCCACAGACAGCTTTCTGGGTCATGTGGTCAGCAGGACTAAACCACTTCTGGTGCAACAGAACACCATGACAGAAACCAGAGCGCATGCTAAAGAAATCAGAGGCCTTTTTGCTGGGCATAGTCGGCCAATTGGTGCCAAAGAAGGACAGAACTTTCTTTATGTATGCCACAACAGCAGCAAGAATACTTATTGCAAAGTACTGGAAGACACAAGATCTACCCACTCTGGAAGAATGGCAGATGAAGATGATGGACTATATGAAACTGGCGGAAATGACTGGAAGAATCCAAGACCAGGGAGAAGAGTCGATGGAAGAAGATTGGAAAAAATTTAAAGACTATTTACAGAAATATTGCAAAATTAATGAATGTTAGAATGATGTTGGATAGAAACTAAGTGGTTTTTAGCAGTAATGTTATGAATATGCAAAAATAGATTATTAATAGGTAAAAATTTAAGGTTACAATATACTATGATTAAAGACTAGGATATACCGGTAGACTTCTGGGGTGGCGCCACCGGCAATCGCGGACTCCCTCTGAATTGGAGGGACTAGCTCCGCATGCAACGGGTATTTTCCGCTGCGGCGTAGCGGGGACCCTTCTGGAAATCACAGGCGGATGAAGCCTGTGACCGTGGGACTCGGCGGGCACCCTTAGCGCCCCCCCAACCCACAAAGGAACCCACAAACCGGCTCCGAAGTGAAGAGGGGGAAGTGGCGCGGTGCTGTGAGTCAACTGCTTTTTCTGCGGAGCAAAGCCGCATAGTCGTTGCCGGAGAGCGCTGCCTTTTTCCTGGGACAATTTGGCATTTAAAACAACCAACTGTGAGTACTGGAACACTGAATATTTGGATTTCAAATAAGAACTGGTGAAATAAAAAGGAATTTGGACTTAAAAATTAACCCTAATTTGGTACTGAAATGGAAAGGTTTAAACAGGAAGTCAGCCTTCCGTTTCCTCGTAGTCAGAACAAAGCAAAGACAACGCAAACTACAGCCTTAAAAATCACTTTTAAAGGGTCGACTTTCATCATTTAAGATCGCTGAACCCCCCTTCAGTAGCAGGAGAAGAAGGGGGACCTTTTCTGAGCTGTTTAAACCTGCAGAACTGAATCTAAAGCAAAGTAATTTTCCACCGTCCTGACCCTGGAGCGGGGTGTCAGAATTGACGTTTGAAGCTCATTGACCAGAAACAAATGTCTTTGACAGATAGTTAAAAGAAGAGAAACATTGTGACTCCATTGTTTCCTTTCGTCTTTTAAAAGAACAAATATGGACAAAATATCTTAAAAAAGAAACATTGTTGCTATTGTTTTCAAGAAAAAGAACAACCAGAAGTTTTTCCCCCTAGAGGGGAACTGTGAAATTGTAACTAATTCCTGGGAACTTGCAGCTGTCACTGATTACAACTGTGGGAAAGGATTTATGACCTTGTAGGACAATGTCTTCAGAAGCACTGTTGGGTGCTTTCTGTAAAATAAATGCCCTATTGGATCAGTTAAGTCAGAAGACGGATTTCATGACTAATGCGGCCAGAACCTTTGAACAGGTAGTGGGAAACTATATGGAGCCCACCCAGGAATCAAAACAGGAGCGTGCCATGACAGAACAACTAAAAGAAGAGGACCTTGCTGAATCTTGGGCGCCAGAAACGGAGGGAGCTGCGGCCCAGCAGGAATATATACTTTTGGATTTGATAAATGAACTTGGAAAAAACCAGACTTGGAAAGATAAAATCTGGTTTGGTTTGGAAATGGGGGGTTGGATAGACCCCCCTTTACAGGGAGATTTGGACTTTACAAGTCTGGAAAGGGGCCGTCAGATGTTTGGAGCTGTGGGGGCTCTCAATTTTGAAGGGAATCTGGAGCATGCTTGTAAATACTACATCGAGCCTATCCTCGAGCCAGCAAGGGATTGTCTTGCTGAAATGGGTCAAAAACACTACCAAGCTGGAGTTCCCACGAATAAAAGGGAAATATAAAGAAGAGTTACGGAAGGGACATGGAAGAGACTTGAGGGCATCGGATATAAGATTGCCAGGTTAATGTGCTAGATTAATAGAATAAAAAGGACTGACAAAACCCGGGACCAGGAGGAAGGGACGTTGGATGAAGACTGGATTGCTTTTTTCTTTTATTTTTATCATTAGGACTGTCTTACAAAATTGATGAATGTTAGGAAAATGTTGAAATGAAATTATTTGGCTCTTATAAAAATGTCTAAAGAATTAGGTAAGAATGTTATGGTTTAGGAGAAGTTGGTAAAAATTAAGATTTAAGTTTTAAACTTTAAGGTTTTCTATAAGATAAGATGAAAATAGATCAAGGTAATGTGATGACAGAATACTACGAATTATGGAAAGGATTTGCTGTGATTATTATAAAACAGGATACAGGAAAAGGGAGGAGGAGGAGGTCAAGGAAAGAAGGTATTGAAAGTGGAGAATTGGAGAATGATGGTTTTATTTTTATTTTTTTATTTTTCTGTCTTGTTTTTTCTTTTGTGTATTTTTTTTTAAAAAACTCTTTTTTCAATAAATATTATTTTTAAAAAAAAAGGATATACAAAGAGGGGAGGGATTTGCTGAATCAACAAACTGAACTGGAATACAAAAAAGGGAGGCGTGAGGAGGTCCGGGAAGTAAGCAAATGAAAGATAAGTAATGGAAAGAATGGATTGTTTTTAACCATTTTTATTTTGTATTTTTCTTTTTTCTTTTTTCATTTTGTAATATCTGGAAAATCTTAATAAACATCTTATAAAAAAAAAAAGAAAAGAAACCAGAGCGCATGGAAACACCGTTTACCTTCCCGCCACAGTGGTACCTATTTATCTACTTGCACTGGTATGCTTTTGAACTGCTGGGTTGGCAGGAGCTGGGACAGAGCAATGGGAGCTCACCCCGTCGTGGGGATTCGAACCGCCAACCTTCTCATCGGCAAGCCCAGGAGGCTCAGTGGTTTAGACCACAGCTCCACCCGCTCCCCTGAACAAAGTCCAAGTAAAAACTATCAGCTTTATCGGTTCATCGAACATAGTTTCAGATTTGCCAGGTTGGTGACAAGGATTGTCTTGAAATTGATGGTTCCGCTGTATATGTTATAAAGGAATGCCAAATCATATAAAAAGTGTCCAGAGGTTCAAGTCCTTGTCAAAATCCCAATTTATGTATGATATTCTC
Organism: Podarcis pityusensis; assembly: GCF_964106645.2. Lineage (NCBI taxonomy): Eukaryota > Metazoa > Chordata > Lepidosauria > Squamata > Lacertidae > Podarcis > Podarcis pityusensis. The sequence continues at coordinate 41,364,805 of NC_138039.1, read as the reverse complement.
CATTATAGCGATATTCCAGAGTGAGCAGTACCAAGTGGCAAGTGTAAGATTTTGGGCTGTTTTCCATTGAGTTGAATTGTGGATATGGATGGTTGTATTGTTATAATTTAATACTTTTAAAATCAAATAAAATTTATTTCAAAAAAGGGGGGGAAATACTGTTCCTGCTCCCAAGATCATATAGAATACAGTACCAATTCTTTTGGACGTTATATTTACATTTGTATTATGAAAACTATTCAGTAGCATTAATTTTGAACAACAACCAGTAGTTTCTTTAGTAATATTTATCCTTTCCTTCAAAATTAAATTCCAAAACTCCACTCAAAATCCATGTATTGGGAGAAATTTGCCCTAAAATCCTGTTGGATTTTAACAAGGAACTTTTTAAAAGGAAGACAACCACAGCATGCTTTTAATGCTTGTTAACAATAATATGGAAATGTGGAGAACTGAAGATTGTGAAAATGAAAAACGGCGAAACTGAAACTGACAGATTTGCCCTATGTCACGGTAAGTCAAATTATTTATTACTGGGACTGTTCAAATGTGCACATTCCCAAAGAGGAACTTTCGCCAGCTTTGCTCATCCCCAGGCTTTCCACCTTAGTGCACAGATCCCACTTTGTGTGAAATGAATCCTCAATATTTTCATCTGTGCGGCATGTGTCCAAACATTGCCCCAGTTTCTGTATGCTTGGCCATGTTTCAGGAGGCACCTGTTTATGCTCCTGCCCTCTAACCAGTGTGAGCTGTCAGTTTCTGAGCTCAGTTCAGAAGAGATACGTGGTAGATAAGAGGCAATGGTACTGAGTCAAAGGGCTGCCCAGCAGTCTTCAGCTGTGGACAAAGTCTCACCACAATAACCAGGTTCACCGTAACTCAGGCAGACATGTAATTCCTCTTCTCATCACTCATGCCCCCACAAGATTAGAATTCTGAAACTTCTGTTAAGAAACCGGAAGCATTCCTCCTAGGAATTTTAGACCAAGATGTAAAAAAAGAAAATTGGAAATTATTTATGTATGCAACAACAGCGGCAAGAATCATATTAGCACAAACCTGTAAGACAGAAGAAATATCAACGAAAGAACAATGGCAAGGAAAACTTATGGAATATGCAGAACTGGCAAAACTAAGAAAAATTACATGAAAAGGACAACAAAGACTTTAAAAGAGAATGGGAACCATTTACAACATATATGAAGAGGCAACATAAAGAAATGGACTGATTGGCAGGGTTTGAGTAAACAATCACAACTGTATACGACAAAAAATAAGACTATATGTATTGGGAAAATTTGGGGGAAACAATACGCAGGGTGAACAATACAGAAATAAAACAAAACGGGAGTATGAGGGAAGTCCAGGGGAAGAGGGTGGAAATATGAAAATTTGTTAAAGATATATTGTTAGAAGAAGTATACAGTCATAGCTCGGGCTGCAGACACTTCAGATTGTGTTTTTTCGGGTTACGGACCCGCCGAAACCCGGAAGTACCAGATTGCATTACTTCTGGGTTTCAGCGGTCGCACATGCACAGAAGTGCTAAATTGCGCTTTGCGCATGCGCAGAAGCACCAAATCACAACCTGTGTGTGCGCAGACGCGCTGGTGCGGGTTGCAAACATGCATCCCACATGGATCATGTTCGCAACCCGAGCGTCCACTGTACATGGAAAAATCAATAAAAAATATTTTTTAGAAAAAGAATTCTGAAATCCTAGGCATAAGATAAATAAATAAAAGCCACAAAACAGCTGCCCCCATGTGCATGCATATAAGCCTGACGTTTATTGGCAGGAGGAACAGGAAGGGGTGTAAAGTCACAGAACTTTTTTCAGTTCAGGCATAGCCTGCCATTAGCGGGGGGGGGGAGGAAAATCTGCCACACTCACTTGCTCATAACAGTGACACGTGGCCAAAGGTGTAGACAGTCAGCTGCAATTTCACTCTTAAAAATGCCTTATCGAAAATCCAGTGTGCCAAATCTGTTTTTTTTAATAAGATATTTATTAAGATTTTCAGTGTTTTACAAAACACACAAAAGAAAAGAAAAAAAACAAGAAAAAATACAAAGTAAAAATATTTAAAAACAGTTCTTTCCTTCCTTTACTTGACCTTCATTTGCTTATTTCCAGGACCTCCTCACACCTTCCTTTTTTGTAATTCCAGTTCAATTATTTTGTTCAGCAAATCCCTCCCCTCTTTTAGTATCCTAATCATTAGTCATAAAAATATTGTAATTTTAGATTTTTACATATTACATAATAAACCCTTTTTTCTTTTTCCCTTATAACCTTTCAGCTAAAGACCACTTAGTTTCTATCCAACATCATTCTAACATTCATTAATTTTACAATATTTCTGTAGATAATCTTTAAACTTTTTCCAATCTTCCTCCATCGACTCTTCTCCCTGGTCACGGATTCTGCCAGTCATTTCCGCCAATTCCATATAGTCCATCACCTTCATCTGCCATTCTTCCAAGGTGGGTAGATCTTGTGTCTTCCAATACTTTGCAGTGAGAATTCTTGCCGCTGTTGTAGCATACATAAAGAAAATTCTATCCTTCTTTGGCACCAAATTGGCCGACTATGCCCAGGAGAAAGGCCTCTGGTTTCTTCAGGAAGGTATATTTAAATACCTTTTTCAATTCATTATATATCATTTCCCAGAAAGCCTTAATCTTTGCAGTGTGCCAAATCTAAATGGTAAGTGCAGAAAGGCCCTCAGTCAGCATTCTGCATCTTCTAGGCATGCTCAGTTCTCACTGGGCCATTTTGAAGGGAATTTTTTCTCTCTCTAAAGATGATATTATTATTATTTATTATTATTATTATTATTATCTTTTGCAAAATATGGGCTTTCCTTGTGGCTGTGAATCCCTTTGTGCATGGATCGTGCCATTTGCTGTGTAAGGGGCCACACTTGGAGAAGGACTTTGGTATTAGAATAGAGGATCCTCCACATAGCATAAAACCTGGACACCATTTATTGGCAAGTCAATAATGCATTTAACTGTAAAGCAAATGCAAAATAATTAAATTAGTGCATATATGCTGGAGGCAATCATCTCCTCCTTTATAGTCCAGTCTTGCTCTCAGCTTCATTCTATAATAAATTCTTTCAGTGCGAGAAGAAGGGTCCTTTCATCATTGTGAAGAAATCCAGTCTGGGGCTGGGGGGAGTTAGTAACAGAAAGAACTAAAACCCAATCACAAAATCATGAAAAATGTGACAGGCAGAACACAAAACATGCTATATCTCCCAAATAAAAACCTTCAAAGCCCTTCTTTCAGTTCAGCTGTGGAATGATTTCCCAAAAACACTGTCCCAGAACATTCATGGTCTTATCCAAATGCCTCGCCCGTCTCATCTGCCTGCCAACCATTTGCCTCAGGAAAAGTCCTTCAATGGTTTCCTTCAAAATACCAAACTTTCTAGGCATGTGAAACTCAAATGCACACTTCTCCTCTTGAACCCTGAAAGGGGAAGGGCCATAGCTCAGTAATGGAGCGTCTACTCTGTATGCAAAAGGTCCAGTCTCTACCATCTTCAGGTACGGCTGGGAGAGAACCCTGTTTGAAGTCCTGGAGAACCTCTTGTCAGACAAGACTGAACTAGATGAGCCCAAAATATGCCTGGGTATAAGTCAGCTTTCTGTGTTCCCAGGGTTCTATGTTTATTTGCCAGGGAGGTTGCAGAAGTCACTGTATGTATCTTAGCATATCTTTGTATGTCACGCATACCAAGTGGGGATCTCAGGGCATTCCAGATGTTGTTGGATTCCAGCTCCTATCAACCACATCTGGCAAGGCCATCAGTCCAAGATGATCGGAGGTGTAGCCCAACAACATCCAGATGGACAGTTCTCCATTCCTACTACATACCAGTAGTAAACTAATTCTTGGATCCTTATGGTGGGATGCGGGTGGTGCTGTGGGTTAAACCACAGAGCCTAGGACTTGCCAATCAGAAGGTCGGCGGTTTGAATCCCTGCGACGGGGTGAGCTCCCGTTGCTCGGTCCCTGCTCCTGCCAACCTAGCAGTTCGAAAGCATGTCAAAGTGCAAGTAGATAAATAGGGACCGCTCCGGCGGGAAGGTAAACGGCGTTTCCGTGTGCTGCTCTGGTTCACCAGAAGCGGCTTAGTCATGCTGGCCACATGACCCAGAAGCTGTACGCTGGCTCCCTCGGCCAATAAAGCGAGATGAGCGCCGCAACCCCAGAGTCAGCCACAACTGGACCTAATGGTCAGGGGTCCCTTTACCTTTACCTATGGTAGCCAAAACAGCACCATTCATGCATGAGAGAGGGATGAATGGACTCATTAAGGTTCAATCCACCCCAATCCGCCTCACCATACTTTTAAAGCAATCTTATACCACTTTCACAATCATAGCATCCCCTGGAAGAATCGTGGGGATTGTAGCTTATTAAGGGTGCTGAGAGCTGTTGGGAGACCACTTGGAAGCCACAGTTCTCAGAATTCTTGGGATTTCATGACGGATTTATGTGGTATAAAGGTGCTTTGCAGATATGGCATGGATGTGGACACATGACACATGACACACAAACTCCAGTTTTTCCATCTTCTTTGAGATACCTCCTTTACTCTCCCTCCAGTTTCAATGATACTCAATCCGTTATGAAGATGCTGTGGTCTGGACAAAGCTCAGTTCAGTCAAATATGTTTGGGAGAGCATTCCACAACACAGGTGCTACCACTGAAAAAGCTCATCTCTATGTTACTACAAGCTGATCACCATCAGCCCATGCCAAAACAAGCTGGATTCCATCTGCTGATCTTAATGCCCTTACCAGGCAGTGGAGAAGACTCTCTTTTAGGTAACCTTGTCCAGAGGTTTATGAAGACCTCCCTTGGTTCTAATGATGTTCTTTGTGGGACTCTTTATATGGAAGCTACTAACTTCAGAATGCAGTAACCACCTCTCCTCTGCGTTTGGTGGGTCTGCCTGCTCATTCTGCACTTCCTTCCAATTGCCTGCCAGCGTTTGGCACCACCAGACGGCACCATCTTTTGTGCTAGGCGTTAACTGGGCTTGGTGTGACAGAATTATTCTTTCATAACTTCTGTGTTTATCCCACTGGGTAGTTCCAAGTTCTCAGCATACAGCTCAGGACCAGGTTTCTTTAGAGACCCTTTCCCCCCCTTAGATAACTGGTAGGTCCCTGCATTCATGTTTCTCCTTGAAGTTCCTAAAATCACAGAAGCCCACCCCACAGCAAGAGTCGGAACAGGAATTTCAGTGTAGCTGTTCCTGTCTGTTGAGAAATGGTAGGTGCTCACTGTGTGTACCTTCTGGAAACAATTGAAGACATTTTCATTATGGCAAACATTTCCAGATGATTGGAAAGGTCTTTCTGCCTTAGGTGTTCATTTTGAATTGTTTTCTAAACCTATCTTCAGTTGTTGTTTCTACTGTTTTGAAAACTGTCTTAGGCTGTTTTTATTGTATGTTTATAAGTCTTTGAGACAGCTAAAAGGCTAATAATAATAATAATAATAATAATATAGAAGGGTGAGAGAAACCCTCTATCTTCACTTTTCCTAACATCTACATTTCCCCCGCCTCACAAACACACACACAATACTTAGGCCCATCCAGACTAGTGTTTTATTGTGGGTGTGTTCTCCAGTATGTTATTGACACAGAGTGAATTAGTGGTAGATATATTTTGCTTTCTGTATTGGGCCCAGGCTACCTGAAACATTATATATTGTATAAACCTGCCCAGGTGCTAAGATCCTCAGGTGAGCACCTCCTCATGGTCCCATCAATATCAGAAGCGAAGTTGGTAGTGACACAAGACAGAGCCTTTTCTGTGACTGCTCCCATATTATGGAATTTCCTCCCCAAAGAGGTTAGATTGGTTCCATTTTTGTTGTCTTTCTGCTGGCAGGATAAGACCTTCCTATTGAGACAGGCTTTTGGAAACCAAAGTGCAGATGATGCTGATCACTGGGCAAATTGTATTTTAACTGTTGGTTCTAGATATGTTTCTTTTCATTATTTTTAAACTCGTTTTTAATACCCTGACTCTGTATTACCTTTCCTTGGATGGGGCAGCCAAAATGCTGCTGCTCCCTGTGGTAAATGTTTTAGACTATGGTTCAGTCTGAAAAATGAAACCGCAGCCTAAGTGCCTAATCTGTTGGGTGGGGGAGTGGAGCGTATTCTTTTTAAAAGTTTGCTGAAAGATAGAAAAGAATGGAGGGAGACCTGAGACATTGCTTGTTATCCCTTTTGTGGCTTTTGTGCAACGCTTGAAATCCGAGCTTTCCAACCAAGATTATTCATGTTGAATTGTGTAATGTAACCAGAGTAATGTGATGCTAATCTACAGATAAATGTATCTTGTGGTATTTATATGCAGTGAGTAATCGCCTGTCCTACTAACCACAGGTTTGAGTGTGAGATGGTTGCAGAAAAATGCTGGGTTTCCTACACATTGTTGGAACTGTTTCCTGCTGTTTCTGACAGCTGTGCCACTGACTTCTTCAAGGGGAAAACCCTATTGTTTCTTAATGTTTCCTGTGTGTCAACATGCATAGGCAATTTACTTGCACATATCCATTCCTGCATGTACAGGCAAGGTTGTAGAGTCAGGGATGGCATACTATGTGTGTGAAGAAGCACCAAGCCTGCCAGCTACACTCCATACTCCTTATATACCCAGTTGATCACAATGTTCTGAGGACTCCTGCAGGTACCATCATATCAGGAGCTCCATTCTGCACAAGGTAGGAATCAGGCCTTAAGTGTCCTGGCAAATTCCCTCCCCTTGAATATTGGACAGACATCGTCTCTGTTGTCTTTCCAGCACCAACTGAACACCTTCCTCTTTCAACAAGTATTTTAAGAGGGGAGCTTTCCCAGTCTGCACCTATATTGGAATTGTTTTTAAGTTGTTGTTATTGTTTTATCCATTTTATTGTTTGTAGTTTCAAACCCTGAGTTCTTTCTGGAGGACGTGGATAGCTCAGATGGTTAGAGCATGGTGCTGATAATTGGATCCCTGTATGGGATAGCTGAGGGACGTGGGTGGCACTGTGGTCTAAACGACTGAGCGTAGGGCTTGCCGATCAGAAGGTCGGCGGTTCGAATCCCCTCGACGGGGTGAGCTCCCGTTGTTCAGTCCCAGCTCCTGCCCACCTAGCAGTTCGTAAGCACGTTGAAGTGCAAGTAGATAAATAGGTACCACTTTGGCGGAAAGGTAAACGACGTTTCCATGCGCTGCTCTGGTTCGCCAGAAGTGGCTTAGTCATGCTGGCCACATGACCCAGAAGCTGTCTGCAGACAAACGCCGGCTCCCTTGGCCTATCGAGTGAGATGAGCATGCAACCCCAGAGTAATCCGCGATTGGACCTTTACTTATGGGGCAGCTGCATCTTTCCTGCATTGCAGATGGTTGGATCAGATGATCCTCACGGTCCATTCCAACTCTACAATCTATGGAGAGCACAGTATAAATTTTAATTAATAAATAATGTTGGAATATAACAACAACATAATAAACAATATTAGAACATGAGAACAACATAACAGCCGCCCAGAGTGGCTGGGGAAACCCGGGTATAAAAAAATAAAATTATTATTATTATTACATAGGAAGCACCGGCTGGATGGCCCATCTATTCTAGCCTTGTGTTCCCACTGTGGCCAACCAGAAACCCATGGGAAGACCCCAAGCAGTATCTGAGCACAACAGCAACCCTCTCCCCTCTTGCAGCTTTCAGCTACTGGTATTCAGAAGCATATTGCCTCTGACAGTGGAAGGAGAACATAGCCATCAGTTTCTACTCACTTTGTCACACACCCCTCCAAATCCTCCATCCAGACAGGTGAGAAACGTTATCCAAGTTTAAGCTGATATTCTGAATGGAGAATATTTGTGTGTTCATGTGTGCTGGGAATGAGACGGCATTATGCTGTAGAATGAAAAAGGACCCTTTCAACCACCTCTGCTTGTTATAATGATGGACAGTTTGGACATAGCGCATACTCTTATAAATCATGTTCCATGAACTGTATGGGAAGGATTTCTGCCCTCTCTCACAACAGGAAGCTGGGGCTGTGCTGCAAATTTTCAAAACAGCAGCTTGTTAGTTACATATCAGGGATGCGGAACCGCAGTCCCGAGGGCCAAATGTGGCCCTCCAGGCCTCTCTATCTGGCCCTGGCCACACCCTCTCCCAAGCCACACCCATCGCCAGTGAAGGTAGAGAGGATTGTGCAAGTGTAAAGGAAATGGCCTACTGTGCAAAGGTAATCTGATCTGAGGCTATGCTCCCTGTTACAGTCTTTCAAGGCCACAGCAGAACACAGGAAAGGGATTTTCTTGGTGAAACTCCCACAAAGGTCTTGACAAAGCAGTGCCTGGGAACTGAATTCTGCCAGAGTGCAATCAGATTTGGGGATTCATTTGGCAAATTTCGTAAAACAAGAGAATAAGAATCAACCAGTGTACAGTTTCCTCTCTATAAACTGTTGGTCTGAAAGTTTTGTGTATGTGTGGGGGGGTTTTATGGCAGTGTATAAAAATAGTAATTTAAAAAAATTAACCAGGCACATCACCAGGAGAACTCAAGGAAGTAGCTTTCTCCTTACTGTAAACCCTTTGTTCACTTATTATAAAACAAGTATGAGTTCTCTCTCTCTCTCTCTCTCTCTCTCTCTCTCTCTCTCTCTCTCTCTCATCTTGATGGATTTAAGGATTCCTGTCTTGGCTGTAGAGGTTGGCCACCCTTGTTTATTGGATACAATGAGTTCTGAAATTAACAGAGGCTTTTCCTGCTGATTTAAACCATTTCAGGATCAAGTCCCGAGAGAATGAGTTAATTCACCACAGCTGGGCTGTGGCCTCTGTTTGTTCCAGTGTGTCGTGGACAGTCCTCCTACTGAAACCATGCAGCTGGCGCCCTTCCCTCTCAGAACGCGGGAGCCCTTTCTCTGCCAGACACTATACATCCCCTCACACTCGTCCCTTTATACAGCAACTCTGTTTACTGATGTTGGGGGTGGGTTACATAATGTTTATCGCCATCACATTCTTCATGGCCCTGTGGCTGGGGTGTTCACGCTGAGCCAAAAATGTTTGCGTTCTAAAACAGGGAAAACACAAACGGGCACAGTGCTCCAAAGGGTGATAAGATGCATTCCCCCACAGTCTTTGCTTTGTGTGTGTGTGTCTTTATAAATACCTGAAAAAACTTGTCTAAAGCATTATTTCCACTGCTTGGAGAACCACAAAAGTAGAGCAAGGGTCATTGCTCAGTGTTAGAGCTACTGGAGACTGGTCCATTAGAGCAGCCCCACCAACCTCAGTTGTGATTCCTCCAGGCCCACCTTGTTTCTTACACCTAACCAGTCCAGAGGGTGGCCTGGCTATCTGCTTCCTCCTTCTTCATCTCAGTGTGGCCCTTTAGAAGTCATCAGGGAGGACAATAAAGACAAAATTAGATGGTTCTGCCTGTCATGTAAGGGACGCAGGTGGCGCTGTGGGTTAAACCACAGGGCCTAGGACTTACCGATCAGAAGGTCGCAGTTCAAATCCCTGTGACGGGGTGAGCTCCCATTGCTCGTGAGCTCCTGTCAACCTAGCAGTTCGAAAGCACAAAGTGCAAGTAGATAAATAGGTACCGCTCTGGTGGGAAGGTAAATGGCGTTTCCGTGAGCTGCTCTGGTTTGCCAGAAGCGGCTTAGTCATGCTGGCCACATGACCCGGAAGCTGTACGCCGGCTTCCTCGGCCGATAAAGCAAGATGAGCACTGCAACCCCAGAGTCGGTCACGACTGGACCTAATGGTCAGGGGTCCCTTTACCTTTACCTTATGCCTGTCATTACCTCTGCCTCTATATACTGTTTGGCTCACTATCTTCTGCTCTATCAGTCTCCAGCCATCACTAGAAAGTTCCATTCTTTGTGTGCAGAAAGTCCCACATCTCCAAGTAGGGCTAGGATCGTCTCTGGGGCAAACCTCTGGAGTGCCAGTGCTGGCCAATGTGGATCAAGGATGGGGAAACTTTGATGGCTTTTCAGTTGCTGCTAAACGACAACTCCCATAACTCCTGATCATTGGCCATGCTGATGGGAGCTGCTGTTAAGGGGGCCACAAGTTCCCTACCCTGATACAGACAATTCTGAGCTAGATCAATCAAGAGTCTGACTCAGTATAAGGCAGCTTCCTCTGATGAGTAGCCCTGCAACATTGTTAGAAATTTCTTCATTGTTTTCTTCTGCTGCTCTGTCAATTCTTAGGTGTTGTTGGTTTTTTTAGTGCTTCAAGCTGTCAAGCTATCATTTGGAAAACAACACCTCTCCCTGTTTCTTGTTTTCCCAGCCATTCTCCCATCTTTAGATTTGCAGAAAGTGCAAGTGACGCGTCTGCCGTCTCAGTGATACGGCAGTAGGTTTCTGCCGACACCTGTGGCACTTGTGCTGTCACTCTGGTTTGGCAGCAGTAAACTGGCATCGAGTGTACTCCGGAAAATCTTTGCTGTTGATATGTATGTTTTGATAGCATGGCATTCAGTCCGTTGCTGTACTTAGCCAAGGAACAGCAAATCAAACTCAAATGCTGAAGAACGCCCAATGTGTATAGTTATAGGATTGTGGTCTGATTGCTGTGAGAGAGTCTGGGTACAGATAAGAGATGGCTGGCAGGGGACAAAATGAGCTCCAGACCTCAGGCACACAGAGGCAGGGTGTGAATGATTGGGGGAGTCACCACCACAACCACAAACCCATTGCTCCGGCCATTTAAGGCAGAAGGCAGGGTCAAGCAAATCACCCTTCCATCTACCTTGAAGCTGGTGGTTATGTCTAGACCAGGCCTGATGTAATGAGGGGTGGGAGAGCCATTCGATTCAGTTCACATTTAAAGGCAAACCTACCAGCTTTGCACATTTCACAATAGTATGTGAAGCGAAACACAGCCAGCCTTCGAAAATTCACAGTTCTCTGAATTTTGCAATGAAGTTCTCTACCCAAGTAAGGTGTACAAAATGCATTTACTAGGGGAACGTGTGCGTCAAAATGCATATGTTGGTGACAATATTGAACAACAATGCATTATAGTAGAATAAATTGTTTGGCAAAGATGCACACCAAGGACAATCCAAAAAATATGTTTAGTAGAAGGTTGCACTAAAATGCTGGTGAATTTTCATGAGGGCTTTATTTAAAAAAAAAAAAAAAATCACAGCTTCTTGCAGAAATGGGGAGAACTGAATATGTGATTGGAAGAACAAGAAACCTGGAGAAGTGAAGTTGACAGATAAGTGAGAGCAGTTCTCCCGGCAGTGGGACCAATGGATTCCAGGCTGCTTCAGTCCCTTCCCACTCACGAAGTGCCCAACCTTGAAGCTTTCGGGGGGTTGCAAGCAGCAGGGATCCTGCCACTAGTATTCCACCTGCTCACCCATTCAGCAGGTGGAACGGGGAGTTGTCCGCTGGTGGAGTGATGCTTGCCTTGCTCTATGGGCTAAGGCTGGGTGGAGATACACCTCTGCTCAATCCAAACCCACTCCACCAAAGCAGGAAGGTTGTTTAGATTTCAGCCTTACCTCTGAGCACACCTGTACAGGATTGTGCTAGAAAGCTCCTTGATAGTCAGTGACCAGGCATGCAGAGAAATTGCAAGTAAATGCCCCCAGAAATTGAAATAGCTGGAGACACCTCCTCACCCCCCGCCTGCTCCCTGCTCAGCTAAGGATGATGCAATGTGTGAAATCATTTTGAAACTGAGACAGAGCGAAGGGAGGGAGCATTGAGCTCTGGCAGGTAGCTGGCGGGCTGCCTGAGCTGCATCTCTGGCGATCTAATGTGAGCCAGTGGATTTTCTGCTGGCAGGAACATCAAGCTTGCACCCCTCCACCTATGCATGCCGTATGCCTTGGTAAATAAACCCAGATAATACCCAAAGTGTTTAATGAGTAGAATCATACATATGTCTACTTTGAAGTGAGCCCTCTTGCATTCACTGGGGCATACTCTGAGTAGGATTCATCTTGGCTACTCTAATGGCTGAAATACCTGTCCCTGATTTTTTGGCTGTGAGAGTAAGATGTTTTAATTGTTTTCAAATATGGCACTAATGCCCTTCTTTCAGATTAGTCTGGTCTCCAAACTAGCCATTTTTAATTAAAAAATACATTTTAAAATAGAATAGTTTTTCCAAAATACAGGTCAAGCTACAGAACACAATGCGCACCCAAATTATAATACAAGGGCTACACAGTAAAAGGGGGGGGTTAAACTGTTTGGGGAGCTGTTGTGGGCAGATACCACAGGACACTTTGACCACAACAGTTTTAACAGAAGAGGATAAAGGTAAAGGGACCCCTGACTGTTAGGTCCAGTCGCGGACAACTCTGGAGTTGCGGCGCTCCTCTCACTTTACTGGCCGAGGGAGCCGGCGTACAGCTTCCGGGTCATGTGGCCAGCATGACTAAGCTGCTTCTGGTGAACAAGAAGCAGCGCACAGAAACGCTGTTTACCTTCCCGCCAGAGCGATACCTATTTATCTACTTGTACTTTGACGTGCTTTCAAACTGCTAGGTTGGCAGGAGCAGGGACCGAACAACGGGAGCTCACCCCGTCGCGGGGATTCGAACCGCCGACCTTCCAATCGGCAAGCCCTAGGCTCTGTGGTTTAACCCACAGTGCCACTTTGACCACAACAGCTTTAGCAGAAGAGGATACCAGGATGCTTTTAGAGAAACCATAAGCTTCATTGCCCCGTTCTGAGTCATTGCATGCATGGTAAGTGGGTACCAAGTGCTGACAAATGTGCCCTTTACATTCCTTCCTCTGCTAATCCTACTTACATCAGTCTAGCAGAAGTTCTAGCCCCAGGAGTTGAATTTTGTATATTTTATATACCAGTTAATAGTATTTCTACTGGATTCAGCTTTCCACTCTCCTTAAGTTTGGACCTCCACCTTGCAGCAAACCATTCAGATTGATCCCTGTAGAGCTTGCTTGAGTAGTTGGACCCTTGGGACAGATGGAGTAGAGAAGCCTTCCTCAACCTGGTAGACTCCAGATGAACCACCCTTCCCATAAACCATGGCCATTGGCTATGGTAGCTAGAACTGGTAGGAGTCGGGAGTCCAACTAGCAACATCTGGAGCATACCAGGTCAGGGAAGGCTGGAGTAGCATAAAGTCTGAATGTAGACGGGCCAATATGGAGAGAAACCCAAGAGGTCATGGATGAGATGCACAGCCAGATGCCAGAAAAGGGCCCATGAGCTTCCCTCCCCTAAGCACCCTTTCAAGTATTTTTCTCCACTGACAAAAACAACACTAAAGAGATTGTTCTATTGGATTTAGTAGAGTGTTTACATGAGATACCAGCTATTTACCCTGATGATCCTTAGTCCTGTGCCTGCTTTCAGGGATGTCTTCAAGTACGAAGTGGGATGTCTGGTGTGGGGATTACATGCTTTTGTGAATACGGGGCTCGGATGGCTACCTTGGTTGCAATGGCCTGCCCATAATTCAGCAACAGACACAGCCCCCTGCCTCATTTTCCCATTCTCCCAGGTGGCAGGGATTAGGAACAATGAACAGGAAGCTTGGATCAAGTCCCTTATGGCAGATTAAAGATCAGGCTTATTGCTTCCAAGGGGAATTTGACATAATTGCCAATAAACAGGATAATGGCTGTGACGTCAGTAGAGAAGGTGGGCAGCTGCACCACTGGGACATGGGTTTCAACTCCTGCATTTGATCTTACCATATTGGCCCGAATATAAGCTGCATCCGAATATAAGCCACACCTTTAAAATGGGGGAGGGGGAATACCTGAATATAAGCCGCTCCATTCCTCGCTGCTCCTGGCTGCATACGGGGGGGGAGGGGAGCCGAGCTGTATTGCTGGCGGCCTTTCCCCTTCCTCGCTCTCTCCCTCCCCAGCCTTGGGGGAGAGGACGGGGGACTACGCTCGGGGCAGGCGCCGCTTTGCCACGCTCCTGGCGCTGTTTGCCCTGCGCTCCTGGCTGCATACTGTAAAGTCGCGAATATAAGCCGCACTTTAACTTTTCAAGGTAGGAATTTGGGGAAAAGGTGAGGCTTATATTCAGGCCAATACGGTATTTTAGTCTGCATATACACCATTCAGTGATGTCCAAACTTTTTTCAAAGAGGGCCAGATTTGATGATGTGAAGGGCCGTGAGGGCTGACCAAAGTTGTTAACCTTTTTTTAGGATTGAAGTTGTTGGGGGTTTTTCAGGATTTTACCCCAGGAAATAAACTGCCACAGGGGCCGGAAACGGACTTTGGTCTTGCCATCTAAAGCACATGATTCCCCCCAAGGTATATACAGTGGTACCTCGGGTTACATACGCTTCAGTTTACAGACTCCGCTAACCCGGAAGTAGCACCTCGGGTTAAGAACTTTGCTTCAGGATGAGAACAGAAATCGTGCGGTGGCAGCGTGGGGGCAGCGGGAGGCCCCATTAGCTAAAGTGGTACCTCAGGTTAAGAACAGTTTCAAGTTAAGAACAGACCTCCAGAACGAATTAAGTTCTTAACCCGAGGTACCACTGTATTAGCAGTTGTACCTTGTTAAGGGTGCTGGGAACTGCAGTTCTGTGGAGGGTCAACAGCAGTTCCCAGGATTCATTGGGGGGAAGCCATGTGTTTAATTTTTTTAAAAAAATAATTTTTATTGAATGATTTTGTGTTACAAAAAACAATACAGCCATACTACCACTAAATATAATTAAGAAATAAAAATTACATACATCGATATTTAGTTTGTTATTTGTTATTTACCGTCTTATTTCCTCCAAAACATTGCATACAACAACACACATATGTGCAGACACCCACACCTGCACACAAAATGGTAATAATGAAAGTAAATATTTTTTCCCCTGTTATCTTCCAAAATCTTTTCTTCAACTTTGACTTCCTGTCAAGTCCCTTTGCATATATTTTATCTTACATTTGAAGACAAAACAATAAACCTTTCTATATGGGGGAAGCCATGTGTTTAAAATGTGCAGTGCATATACAGGCCAAGAGTCTCTCCCATCAGAACATCCCACCACACCCAAACGCCTCTTCCACAGGAGTATCAAAGCTCCTGCTTCCCTGAAGAGAAAGCCAAACAAATAATTGCATGGGTCTGATGGTTGGTTGGTTTGTTTATTGCAATATCATATCCCGCCCTTCAGTTCAATTACGACGCCAGGGTGGCTCACAATTATAAGTAAAACAATCAGAAGACGACAAATTACAATGCAGTAACTAAAAAAAAAAGCAAACAGGACACCCGACCCTCCACATCTCACAGTGGCAGTCAGCAGCATTAACCAATCTAAGACCAGATTAAAAGATTTTTTAAAAAGCTTTTCAGATAAGTGTTGTCGCGCAAAACAGCTCACATCAGTTAATGAGACCATGAAGCCCTGGTCTCAGGATTGCAAGCTCAAAAAGTAGGCAAAGGAAGCGTGGCGAAAAGCAGAGGGGAAAGGTTTTCAAAGCAAAGAATGACAACTGGGTCACATCCACGCCATAGCACCAAAGCACTGTGATGCCACCTTAACAAGTCATGGAGAATCCTGGGAACTGTAGTCTGTTATGGGTGCTGCTAATTGCAGCTCTGCAAAGTCAGCACCTTTAACAAACTACAGTTTCCAGGATTCTCCGTGACTTGTTAAGGTGGCATAACAGTGCCTAAAATGCCAGGTGTGGATGTGATCCTGGAGGAAACAAGTTCCACAGTATAGGTTTATTATTATTATGTTCTTACATCTCTATCCCATCTTTCTTCTATCATGGAGTCCAAGGCAGCATTGCATGTATTTCCCAAGTAGCCCCTCCATCTAGGCACTGACCAAACTTAGACCTGCTGAGCTTCATCCACCAGCCTCATGTGCTATCAGGTCATACCCCTGGACCCATCCCATGCTCTCCAACATTCCCCTGGCAAAAATTTTTGTTGTTTAGTCGTGTCCGACTCTTCATGACCCCATGGACCAGAGCACGCCAGGCACTCCTGTCTTCCACTGCCTCCCACAATTTGGTCAAACTCATGCTGGTAGCTTTGAGGACACTGTCCAACCATCTTGTCCTCTGTCATCCCCTTCTCCTTGTGCCCTCCATCTTTCCCAACATCAGGGTCTTTTCCAGGGAGTCTTCTCTTCTCATGAGGTGGCCAAAGTATTGGAGCCTCAGCTTCACGATCTGTCCTTCCAGTGAGGACTCAGGGCTGATTTCCTTCAGAATGGATAGGTTTGATCTTCTTGCAGTCCATGGGACTCTCAAGAGTCTCCTCCAGCACCATAATTCAAAAGCATCCATTCTTTGGCTATCAGCCTTCTTTATGGTCCAGCTCTCACTTCCATACATCACTACTGGGAAAACCATAGCTTTAACTATATGGACCTTTGTTGGCAAGGTGATGTCTCTGCTTTTTAAGATGCTGTCTAGGTTTGTCATTGCTAAATGGCAAAAATTAGGATGCAGGTATTTCGGTGTCGCGCGCCTGTGCAAGCCAGCTGACTCGTGTGAGAGTGCGGCACAAAAAGGGACACATCTTCTGGTGCCAGAGAGCACAGCACCACTGCAAGCGCCAGCTGCAAGCACCTGCTTATCCTCCTTCCCAAGTTTAGTAGCATCAGTGCTGGAGCAGGGAAGTGGGACATTCCAGGATCCAATCAGAAGCTTCTGTAATTCCGGCATGTCCTGGGAAAATTGGGACAGTTGACAATGTGTTGTGTTTTTCACACAATAGTCCAGATCAGAGTTTATCAAACTTAGGTCTCCAGCTGTTTTTGGACTACAACTCCCATCATCCCTAGCTAGCAGGACCAGTGGTCAGGGGTGATGGGAACTGTAGTCCAAAAATAGCTGGAGACCCAAATTTGGGAAACCCTGGTCTAGATTACCTGTTTAACACAAGATCCCTTCATGGGGTCTTGTCCATGGGTCGGCAATCTAAGGTCCGTGGGCCAGATCAGGCCCAATAGCCTTCTAAATCCGGCCCGTGGACAGTCCAGGAATTGCCGTGTGGATCACCAGTGCATACGTTTTTCCCCTCTCCCTCCCCCTCCCCCTCCCTCACACGGCAGCGGCGCCTCCCTCCCTCCTCCTGGCTTCTCCCTGCCCTGCCTAGAGGAGGAAAGGGGCTGGGCTTTGTTGCTAGCCGCTCTCTGGAGCTCTTTCGTGTGCCGCTCATCATCCATTTCCCCCCACAAAATATAGTCTGGCCCTCCACAAGTCTGAGGGACAGTGGACCAGCCCCCTGCTGAAAAAGTTTGAGGACCCCTGGTCTTGTCTGAGCTTCTCTTTGTTAGGATTCCACTTTCTTAAGTAGAAGAGAGTAGAACCGGTTTGTTTGTTTAATAAATCAACGAAGATAAAGGGACATTTCCCAATAAATATTCCCCCGCTCCATACTCACTAACTCTCTGTTCCACCTCTCAGCATTTCTTCACCACATCAGACCCACCAGGGGCCAAGGAAACCAAGCTCTCTATGATTATCCTGATTGAAGGTTAGCAGTCCATACTAAACTAATATTATCAGTTAAGGATTGATATTTACCAGTAACTCCGCTTGTGGATTGCAAATTAGTCTCTAAATACCAGTTTGAATGCTAATTTTTAGCCCTAATTATATGCAGCCTTAATAATTACATCCTATTTCATTGTTATAATTACCATAGTTCATGGCAAGAGTCTTCGTGCGCCGTTTTGCAAGTGTGACTCCAAAGCCGTTACTGTGATAAACAAGTATTAAAGCTACACAGTAATTAGTTACATACCAATTTACATTTGAATTGTGTATACTTGGGGAGAAAATAGCGTGAAAAGATTTCCAACAGCACCAAAATGCACTGGGACAGAAGCAGTGCTTTATGGGAAGAAAAATAAGGGAGAAACAGGGCCACTTTCTTTCCATAAAGGCAACCAATTGGCAGCTATATAAAAGGGCAGTTTCACGTGGCAGTTTATTCTGAACTCAGGGCTGCTCACGAATAGAAGTTTGGCAGCATCCACACTACAGTACAGTGGTACCTCTGGTTACAAACTTAATTCGTTCCGGAGGTCTGTTCTTAACCTGAAACCGTTCTTAACCTGAGGTACCACTTTAGCTGATGGGGCCTCCCGCTGCTGCCACGCGATTTCTGTTCTCATCCTGAGGTAAAGTTCTTAACCTGAGGTACTACTTCCAGGTTAGCAGAGTCTGTAACCCGAAGTGTTTGTAACCGGAGGTGTTTGTAACCCAAGGTACCACTGTATCCTCATCAAAATGCCAATTCATCGTTTGCCTCCTGTTTAATCCGGACTTACCATTTCTGCAGGGCTTTTATTTATTTGTTTATTGGATTTTCTGCAGAAACGATAAATCTGGATTAAATGGGAAAGCAATATGGCCTGGATTTTATTTGATTTTTATGATCCGATGCCACACAAACCTTGTACGTATGAACAGCGCTGAGCAGAAGGAAACTGACATGTGAAAATGCTGAGTACTTTTGCAGAGTAACCAAGATGGACAGTATTGTTCTTATACCAAATGGACATTAGGTATCAAATGGTATCAGTGGATCCGTAAAACCTGCCCTGTTTCTTTGCAGTAGGTAGATGCGGTTAAGTTATTTTATCCTTGTGCTGAAAGATTACAAGTGTGCAATGAAATATACAGCTCTGTGATGTTAAGGCTGCTCTCGTATCTCGCCGAATGATGATGAGCCAAGGTCTGCTATCACCTCAATTGCTCAGAAGATCCATACTGTGTGTGGTGCTTTGTATCCATCCTTGATTATATCCAGATCAGGGTTGGGGAACCTGTGGCCCTCTAGATATTGTTGAATTACAATTCCTAATATCCCTGACCATTGGCTGGGCTAGATGAAGTTGGTGGGAATTGGCCATAACTCAGTGAGTTCCAGGTCCAACCAGCATCTCCAGGAAGGGCTAGGATAGAACCCGGTCCAAAAAACTGGACAGTTGTTGCCAATCATGTTGTCTATTCCTCATCTAAGGTTTGTAGCCAATTAAGTCCTACTCAAAGTATACCTGCTGAAATTAATGAAGCAAAACTAGCAATGCTCGTTGACTTCAGTGGGTCAAATCTGAGTAAGGCTACCATTGAAGACCACTCTAAATGGGTCAATGTAATTTTATCAGCACGGAATATTATACAGACCACATTATTCCCAGCTGCTCATTCTGATAATTTAGACTACTAAGATCTTAAAATGGGAGGAAGGGGGACTAGGGCTATCTATCAATGGGACCCCATTGCTGTTGGCTGGTCACCAACTGGATGCCACCAGGTGTGTGGGCTGCCAATAAGCAGAGGGCCACATAGAGATACATGGAGGTAGAGCAGCTCTCCATTACCAAGGATAACTTTCAGTTGGGAAGAAGAAGAAGAAGAAGAAGAAGAAGAAGAAGAAGAAGAAGAAGAAGAGTTTGGATTTGATATCCCGCTTTATCCCTACCCGAAGGAGTCTCAAAGCGGCTAACATTCTCCTTTCCCTTCCTCCCCCACAACAAACACTCTGTGAGGTGAGTGGGGCTGAGAGACTTCAGAGAAGTGTGACTGGCCCAAGGTCACCCAGCAGCTGCATGTGGAGGAGCGGAGACAAGAAGCCAGTTCACCAGATTACGAGTCTACTGTTCTTAACTACTACACCACACTGGCTCTCTGGATGTGTGTAACTTGAAGACCTGAGCCAATGGATTCAAGTTACAAGAAAGGAGATTCTGACTAAACAACAGGAAGAACTTTCTGACAGTAGGAGCTGTTCGACAGTGGAACAGAGTCCCACAGGAGGTGATGGACTCTCCTTCCTTGGAGGTTTTTAAGCAGAGGTTGGGTGGTCATCTGTCAGGGATGCTTTAGTTGAGATGCCTGTATTGCAAGGAGTTGTACTAGATGACCCTTGGGGTCCCTTCCAACTCCACAAATCTGTGATTCTCTGATTCTACAGCTAGAGCCACCAGCACCTGTTGGGTGGTTGCACTAAGCACCCTTTCCAGCAGCTGCTGCTCTCCTCAGCCTCAGCCTACTTTGTCTCACCAGTGATCAGGACATGACTCACCGCCAAGGCTTAGGAGATGTCTGTCAGCATTTCTGAGATGCTGAGTCAGTGCTGACAGACAGGGACATGCTGCTGCTCAATGAATCAGCAGACCCAGAATTTCCAACCACATCATCGTATTGCGGAGATTTTGTCACCATCTCACCATCATAATGCTGGCGAGACACTGGGACTTCATTTATTTATTTATTGAATTTATACACCGCCCTACACCCAGAGGTCTCAGGGCAGTTCACAGAACAAAATCAGAATACAAAACCACAGCATATATCAGGGGTAGGCAACCTAAGGCCCAGGGGCCGGATCCGGCCCAATCACCTTCTCAATCCGTCCCACAGACGGTCTGGGAATCGGCGTGTTTTTACATGAGTAGAATGTGTCCTTTTATTTAAAATGCATCTCTGGGTTATTTGTGGGGCCTGCTTGGTGTTTTTACATGAGTAGAATGTATGCTTTTATTTGAAATGCATCTCTGGATTATTTGTGGGGCAAAAGAATTTGTTCATTTCCCCCCCCCCAAAAAAAAAAAATATAGTCTGGCCCACCACATGGTCTGAGGGACAGTGGACCGGCCCATGGCTGAAAAAGGTTGCTGACGCCTGGCATATACAATGGAAACAAAAACAACAACCCAATAACACCCCCACTACAAAAAAGAACCACATTTTAAAAGGGCATAGGATGTCAATCAAATCAACCAAAGGCCTGGTTAGAAAGGAACGTTTCTGCCTAATGGCATGTGAACTGGCCGCGAATGACCAGCAACAAGGCCTTGAGGTTGTAATGGGCAGCTTGGTGAAGATGTGAATCCAGTTTGTGGTAGCTGTAAGAAAGGCAAATTCCGTATCAGGGATCATTAGGGAGGGACTGAAAGTACAACTATCAATCGCATAATGCCATCCAATGAAAGTGAATATGAGAAGATTCAGGGCAGGCAAGAAAAGTTCTTTTTCACACTGCAGGTACAGTGGTACCTTGGGTTAAGAACTTAATTTGTTCTGGAGGTCCATTCTTAACCTGAAACTGTTCTTAACCTGAGGTACCACTTTAGCTAATGGGGCCTCCTGCTGCCACCATGCCACTGGAGCACGATTTCTGTTCTCATCCTGAAGCAAAGTACTTAACCTGAGGTACTATTCCTGGGTTAGCAGAGTCTGTAACCTGAAGCATTTGTAACCTGAAGCGTCTGTAACCCGAGGTACCACTGTACTTAAAATGATGGAATTTGCTACTATAAAAAGTAGTAATGGCCACCAACCTAGATGGCTGTAAAAGAGGTATAGACAAAGCCACTTCCGGCCTGCCCAGGAGGTGGGGTTGCGGGCTTCACGCCCACCCCCTCGTGAGCGGGGGCTGGTTTCAGCCCCCGGAAGAACAGGGGAATCCCGGCCGGGTCTGCCCCCCCAGCCAGCCAATCGGCTGGCTAGGGGGGCGTGGCCTGCCCTATTTAGGGCCGGCGCAGAGGGGGCTCGCCCTCTTTTCGCTGGCTAGCCCTCACGTTTTCCCACCCTCCCTCCCTCTAGGTAGGCTTTAGGTAGGTCTTTGACTTTGCTATGGACTTCGGTCTGTCGCCGCAAGGGGCATGGTAGGAATTTTTCCCAATTGGCAACTTGTAGCCTTTTGGTTTTTCGCCTACCTCGTAGCAACTCGTCACAACTCTTCGGCATTGGCGGTAGGCATTGGTAAGAAGGGGTTAAGAGGATGTGGGGGGGGAGGAACGCCATCACCTCCCCCCAGTGAGCGAAGGGTGGTCCGTTAAAGGACTCCGGGGGGCGTGGCCCTGTCCGAAGCCTATGGAGGTATGGGCCAAAGGCACGCCCCCGAGCGGTGACCCGGGGGAGCTCCTAGTCGACGTGCCTCGGCAGGAGACTCCCCCGATATAGTGTTAACCCTTCCCCGTGTCTCCAGCAAATGGGCTGGAGCCGGATAGTCGATAGGACCAATGCCTAAGCCAATGCCTCTCATTCCTGAATTCAATAAAGTTGTGGCCTAATTCGCCCAATTAACCTTAAATTATGGTGTCTCGTTTCTTTATTTGTCCTGGTGGGGGGCGGGAACGCGCCACGCAAAGTTATGGAGGATGACATTATAAGCAGCTCCCAAGCACAATGGCCATGTTCTCCCTCCACTGTCAAAGGATGTGTGTCTCTGTATACCAGTGGCTGGGAATCGCAAGTTGGGAGAGCGCTGTTGTTGGCTTCCCATATGTATCTGCTTGGTCATAGTGTGTGCTGGACTGGGTGAGCCAGCAGCTTAATCCAGCAGGGCTCTTCTCCTGTCCACATCCTGGTTTGCAAGGTGTGTTTATTTACTTAGCTAGCATCCAGTTCCACTCTTACTGGGTCCAAGCTGTCAAATTAAAAGTGACAGGCCCACCCCTACCTGCATCACAAATGTGTTGAAGTGTTTGCCTATTTTTTTAAAAGCTATTCCAAGATAAACAAGCATTCAATAGCCCTTTGCTTCTAATTTTCTTAAAACATTCCTTCCTAAAAGTTGTCAGAATGGGGGTCAGGTTAAGAGTTGCAGTGAGGAACAACTTCCAGGATAATTCAAAGATAAGGCTAAATAGCTTCACAATGTGCTCTTTAATCTGCTTGCTATTGACACAATGCTGGCATATTATGTCTGCAGGATTTAAGGAGCTTTCCTCCCCATGTAGCTGATGGTTTATCATGTCAATAGAGGCCTGAATTTACAAGCAATTGTTGTGCAGAATTTGTGCCTACACACACAGAGAGAGAGAGAGAGAGAGAGAGGGAGAGAGAGAGAGAGAATCCTTTTTCAATGTTTTCAAGATTATGAAGCTTCAAAAACCTTTAAGAATATAGGTTATATATATAAAATATAGAATATAGGTTTACTACACTGTTGCTTGTTGCATATAAAATTATTGCTATTATTAATTGTATTTATTAGTCACTTCTTCACCAAAGCAACCCAAAGTGACTTATAAAAATGGTACAAACATTAAAAGCAATACAGTGGTACCTCGGGTTACATACACTTCAGGTTACAGACTCCGCTAACCCAGAAATAGTACCTCGGGTTAAGAACTTTGCTTCAGGATGAGAACAGAAATTGTGCTCCGGTGGCACAGCAGCAGCAGGAGACCCCATTAGCTAAAGTGGTGCTTCAGGTTAAGAACAGTTTCAGGTTAAGAACGGACCTTCAGAACGAATTAAGTTCTTAACCCGAGGTACCACTATAATAAAAACTGAAGCAGAATGAGATATATATACAGTGGACGCTCAGGTTGCGAATGTGATCCATGCGGGATGCAAATTCACGGTCTGCAGCATTTGCAACCTGCAGCTGCGCATCTGCGCACGCGCGGGTTGTGATTCGGTGCTTCTGCGCATGCGCAACCGCTGAAACCCGGAAGTAACCCGTTCCGGTGGTCCGTAACCCAAAAAAAAGCAACCTGAAGCGTGGGGGGGGGGAGAGAGAGAGAGAGAGAGAGAGAGAGAGAGAGAGAGAAAAGGCCTATCCCACTAAGAAAGGCCACAAACAGCTACAACCTTCCAGGGCCAAAATCCTGGTTACAAAGTAACATTTTCCCCTGGCATCTTAAACTAGAAAGTGATGTGTCATGTGTGCCTCCCTAAGGATTGCCTCCCATATGCGGGGAGCCACCACTAAAAAGGTCTGCTCTCCTGTTCCTACCCTCTGCTCTACCCTCAAAGGGTATGTTGAGGGCATCTCAACGCAAACAATACAACCTTTTGCTCAAGTCTTCAAATGCAAACTAGATTGTCTTCCTTTCCAAAGGGGCAGCCAATATAGTCTGCAATCTTAGTCACACTTCTGCAGGACTAAAACCCAGTGGGACTTTCTTCTGGAGACACTTACCATTGCAGCCAAAATAGCAAAGAGTCTTTGCAGAGTCTTAAAGACTGCCGCATTGATTATGGCATGAGCTCTAGTGGGCCAGAGTCGACTTCATCAGACACATGGCGTTGTTTGTTTATTTATCCAAAAAAAGGGGGGCTTCTAAGTGGTTTACAAGTAGAAAAACCAATTACAGGAGCATTAAAGTATAAGCATCCATAATTAAAGTACACAGTTAAAATACACGGTGAAACAATCCCATTAAAACATTTAAATATAAACATTCATAATTAAAAGATCCAATAAAACAATCCCATTAGAATAACACAATAATTAAAACAGGAGACTTGGGCTGAGAGGTCACAGGGTGTCTGTGTAAGCAGGTACAGCTTCAAAAATCAGCAGAATTCAATTCAGATGGGGGCCTCTCCTGTCTCACCAGGGAACACGTTCCATAACATGGGTGCCACCAGTGAAAAGGCCCACCTCCATGTCACCACGAGCCAATTATTATCAGATTGTGGTACAGCTAAATGGTATATATGCATATACAGTGGTACCTCGGTTTAAGAACAGTCCAGTTTAAGAATGATTTGGTTTACAAACTCTGCAAAACCAGAAATAGTGTCTTGGTTTGAGAACTTTACCGTGGTCTAAGAATGGAATCCGAATGGTGTAAGGGCACTGGCGGCAGGAGGCCTCATTAGGGAAAGCGCACCTCATTTTAAGAACGGTTTTAGTTTAAGAACGGACTTCCCAAATGGATTAAGTTCGTAAACCAAGGTACCACTGTAAATAAAAACCAAAAAATAAAAAATAAAAAAATAAAAATGTGTCAGGTGTGTGTAGAGGGGGGTGGGATGTTAGCAGTGAGATCAGAGGGAAATGAAATTGATAGCTCAGTTGGTTAGAACATGGTGTTGATAATGGTGTTGATTTGATCCTTGAATGGGACAGCTGCATATTCCTGCACTGCAGAGGGCTGGACTATAGGGTCCCTTCCAACTCTGCAATTCTATGAAATACAACTATGATAAGTACTTTAAAACCTAAATGTAAAAACAATAATAGTGACCCCACACAAAGCTTTGTCCCACATTAAACAGTTGGCCTGCCATTCCTAATGATGTCTCTGGCAGCCACACAAACTGCAGAAGGAGGAGGAGTTTGGATTTGATATCCCGCTTTATCACTACCCGAAGGAGTCTCAAAGCGGCTAACATTCTCCTTTCCCTTCCTCCCCCACAACAAACACTCTGCAAGATGAGTGGGGCTGAGAGACTTCAAAGAAGTGTGACTAGCCCAAGGTCACCCAGCAGCTGCATGTGGAGGAGCGGGGAAGCAAACCCGGTTCACCAGATTACAAGTCTACCACTCTTAACCACTACACCACACTGGCTCCCTGGCATGACAACATGTTACATTCTTATGTATATAGGAAGAAGTGGTGATGGCTAGTTATATTTCAGTAGTTGAGTATCTGCTTTGCCTGCAAAAGGTCCTAGGTACAACCCCCTGCTTTGTCAGTCCATTTGGACAATAAGGAGCAAGGCAGCTTCCTAGATCCAGATAGTTTTAAAAAAGGATTTGGTAGCTTCAGGGAAGGGGGGAGAAGCAATTGGGAGTCTCCCCCGCCATCTTTAAGATTACAGCTAGATCAGGCTTCAAAGAGAAGGGAAGAGACTTCTCCATACTTCCTTTCAAGTACTGAGTTTGGGCACACCCAAGAGTTGGCATGCCTGATCACTCTTGTAAAGGTAAAGGGACCCCTGACCATTAGGTCCAGTCGTGGCCGACTCTGGGGTTGCGGTGCTCATCTCGCTTTATTGGCCGAGGGAGCTGGCGTACAGCTTCCGGGTCATGTGGCCAGCATGAATAAGCTGCTTCTGGCGAACCAGAGCAGCGCACGGAAACACCGTTTACCTTCCCGCCGGAGCAGTACCTATTTATCTACTTGCACCTTTGAAGTGCTTTCGAACTGCTAGGTTGGCAGGAGCAGGGACCGAGGAACGGGAGCTCACCCCGTCGCGGGGATTCGAACTGCCAACCTTCTGATCGGCAAGTCCTAGGCTCTGTGGTTTAACCCACAGCGCCACCCGCATCCCTGATCACTCTTGTAAGCCCAGCACTAAGAAGGATCTCGCCCTGCCAATGGGAGAGAGCAATCCTGCTTAGTGCTGAGAGCTCTCTGCAAGGGCTGCTGTTCCCTTGCATCGGTTTCTTTGAAGCTTCAAAGCCACAATTCTCTGAGTGCTTTAACAATGAACCTGGGAAACTGGGAAATGTAGCTCCGCAAGGGATCAAGGGATCTCCTAGCAACACTCAGCTCTCTTAATAAACTATACTTCCCAGGGTTCTTTGGGAGATTGTTGAAAGTGGCATGATGCCAGTTTAAACATAGTGTACCCCACCTTCTGAGATGCTCTGTCATACTGTCAAACCATTTATACTGTCAGCTCTTCCTAATGTTTTATCCAAATCCACTTTTCATTTCATTTGAATATATTGGTTTGGATCCTACCCTCTGGAGCAACAAGAAACAGATTTGTTCCATCATTTATGGGGCAGCCCTTCCAATATCTATCGTATTGCCCCGAATTATCTCTTCCTCATTGCTTTCTAGGCGACACTGCTTTAGGAAAAGCCAGTGGGGTGTAGTTGTGGGCATGGCTTTGCGGTGTCAGGGTTTTGCAATGCTCATGCCATCTTGGATCTGCCTCAAAACATTTCAAGCATCTCACAGACCTTCCCCTTGATACCCGTACATTGCATCTCCATATATATATATATATATATATATATATATATATACACACACACACACACACACACACACACATCTTCTGGTTTGCAGTTTGATTCTTAGATGACATATGCGGTTACCACCCTAGTTTCTACACTGAGCGTGCAGATTTTGACACCCACATCATTTGGGTTGCTCCCTTGGAAGGAGAGACGTGAAGAATACCCTTATGCTTCTAAAGAGGCAAAAGCTTCTGGTGTCAGAAAATGGGTCTGTTGAATGTCAGCTGTACAGAAGGCCGCAGTGATGTAGTCTTCAGTCTGTCACCACCCGAAAACATCAGAGTGAAATATCCAAAGGTTTGCCTGCCAAAAATGGCCCATTCCCATGGCTGGGAAACTTTGTTGGCAGTCACTGAAGAGAATGTACTGTGGGCCAAACCTTTAAACCTCTCTCTCTTCCTCTACCCCACAATCACATCAGTTGTTAACTCTCTAAGCAAAACTCCCATAGAAATAAAAGGAGTTTTTGTCAGCTTCTGCTTTTTGCATGGGGAGAATTGTGCCACAAATATTTCTTGCGAGTAAATATGAGATCTTGACCAGGTCTGTGAAAGGAGAAACCAAGCGCTTTTTAAGGCAAAGTTACAAGTGCGATTTAACAACTTTGCAGAGTTAGTGAAATAACCTCGGGGAGTAATATATTGAAGCCTTGGGGTGCATTGCTGCTCCTGTGGCCAAACTCCCGGTGATTTTACTTAGCAGGTTTTCAGCCTTGGACTTGATAGAGAAAATCAGTTTTTGCTGCAATATGTTTTTTGAAATGAAATTCTGCTTTCCCTCCAAGCTCAAATAATAAAGCTCAGAGAAACATCCCCTCCCCAATTTTCCAAGTGGTGCATTTTTTTCCCTACCGTTCTATGCCTTCAATGATTCATGTTTCAGCAGAAAAAATTAATAAATCATCGTCAATTGTTGGCATTTATTTCCAAGATTAAACCCATGGTACTTAAAAAAACAAAAAAACCTATATATTACTCCCCCATTTTATTGAAGACATTTCAGATCTCCCACACCCCTTCTTTCCCTTTTTTTTTTACCTTGTCTGTGAAAATGGACTCTCATTATCCTGCCAAATTACAGTGTACTGAAGGACTGTCATTTAAAGTAGGAATGAGAAATTTTGAGCAAGCAATCTTTGAGAAAAAGGAAACGTGTTCCTGTGTGTGTGTGTGTGTGTGTGTGTGTGTGTGATTTGATGGGAGTTCTTTCCCCCACCTGTCTGACTTCTGATAACTTATGCATGTTTATAAAGTTGTGTGATTGGAGAATAGTTGTGGGCTCGCTGGTGAAGGACGAGAAAAAAAACGTGTTGAGGGGAGAAGCTTAGAGACAGAAAGAGAGGGAGGAAGGAAGGAAGGAAGGAAGGAAGGAAAGAAAGAAAGAAAGAAAGAAAGAAAGAAAGAAAGTAAGTTTTTTAGGGCTCACCTTATTTCTGTGATTTCACATTGTGTTTTTAACATTGTGTTTGTTGTAACCTGTCCTGGAACCTCAGGAGGAGGGCAGGTAACCAACGTATTATTAGCAACAGCATTGTAAGTACTATTGAAGAGGTGTTGCGCAGAGAAAAAGAGAAGGAAGGAAGGGATTGCAGGGAAGATTGGGGACAAAGACAAAGCGAATGATTTGAGAAGGGGGGAAAAGAACTGGGTCTTAACTTTCTTAACTTTCCTGGAGGGCTGTGTGCATTCAGAGCCTGTTGGCAGCTATTGTTTGTCCTCAGGGTGTCTGAAATAAGGCTTGAATAATAAAAGAGGAGAGGAGACGAGAGGGAGGGGAAAACGAGAGAGAGAGAAAGACGGCTCCTTCATGACCACTGCGCGAGCTTTGCCAGTGTAACGGAGGTGTTTGGAGTTGTAGCAGCTCCTTGGAAGCGGGGGTGGTGGTGGGGAGGCCACTGAAGGGTCAGAGGGAAAGAGACAGCGAAGGAGGGAGCGATGGAGGGGCGGAGGGAGAGATGGGGGCCTCGCCGCAGCCAGTGAGGGCGAGCTGCCCAAATCTGCTCGCCTTATCCCAGCCTGTTGGGGGTGGGACCCTGAGCTCTCCAGCCGCCTGATGGTTGGGAGGGAAGTGGCGGCGGCGGCGGCGGCAGCTGCCTCCCCCCTCTCGGCTCCTTTTGCCGGAGTGACTGGAGATGGATCGTATTACACCATTTGCCTCGCTCGGGTTTGTTTTGCTGCCGGCGCGTCCCGGCGCTGCTGCTGCTGCCGCCGCCGCCGCGAGTTTTTGCAGGAGGAGGTTTGCGAGGATGAGGACGGCCAGACGCGACGCTCGCGGGGAAGCGCCGAGCTGGAGCTCGACTCTTGATTCGATTCTGATATTTTGATCGCAGATATTACTATTATTATTATTTTTCTACTACCATTCTTTCTCCACCCTTCGCTCTTGGTATTCCCGCGGCGGCTTCCTTCTCCATCTCCCCTCCACCAAGCCCGTGAATGAGGTAAGGAGAGCTACGTTTCCACAAACACACACAAGCCGATTGCAAAAGCCATTCACCTCCTCCCCCGGTTTGCTTGGCAGAAGCCGAGCTGCGACAGCGAGTCTCAGCATCTCACGGCTGGCTAGTTATTGTCTGAATGGCGTGCACACGCAGGACAGCTGATCGGCTTGCAACGCGCGTCGCGGCGGAGCTTCGCTGGGGGAGGAAAATGGTGTTGGGTGTTTATATCTAGGTCTATGCGTGCACGGGGAGGCAGGACGGGCAGAGTCCTGAGACGAAACCGGGTGTTGGTTAAGGCGCAATCCTGCAACAGTACTTTCCCGGGAGTCAGTCGCATTGGAGTAAATGGGGTTTCTGAGCAGAGACGTGTGGATTTGCGCGCGCCCCCCCCTGTTCCTGGGTTATTTTCTTTTTGATTCGTTGCTTGCAGGCGCTGCAGCTTGTGGGGAGGTGAGGGCTGCCGAAAAGCGTCTCGGAGGCGACGACCTGCGTGTTAGATGGTCGTTTGAAAAGTTGCAAGGTCTGACAGTGTCGGATGCGCTCTTGCGCTTTTCTTTTCTTTTTTTGCCTTCCCCGTTTTTCTGTGCGTAGGTGTTTTTTTCTTTCTTTCTTTACGCTTATTTCGTTGTGAGTTATTCGGTTTGGAGGAATCGGACCCGAGAAGATCGCGTTCTCGGCTGCAGGCGAGAAAGCAAACGTGCGGGGTTTAGGGCTGGGAGAGCGAACCAGCCAAGTTTGGATTCGGAGCGGTTCTCTTCTCAAGGGCTGGCTGCGCTTTGGGAAGAAAGCGGCGGCTGCGGAGGCAGGGCTGCTGGGCGACAAGGAGACGGAGAGAGATGCTGCTCTCTTGAAGGGCCAGCCGAGCAGGAGAGAAGGAACAGGAGGATGATGAAGGAGCCAAGAGCCCTGCGGACAGCTGGGGGGCTTTGGTCGCAAGACGGTTTTGCAGCACGGGTAGGGGTGGGAGTGCTTGTTTTTACCCCTCTGGCGGTACAGAGGATTAGAGGAGGGCTGGAAATCGGTTATGAACCGGCAGGGAACGGAGAGCAGCAACTGGCACCTGGTTTTGTGCTGGTGTGTCAGATCTGAGCAGCAGCAGGTAAAACCTTGGAGGTCCGCAGAGCATTGGCTGGCTAGGTTGGTTCGGAATTCCTGAAAACTCAGGCTTGCCATTGCTTGGAGAGCCTAGGAGCACAGGAACTCAGACCTTTGGCCCATCAAGCTCAGTACTGTCCACACTGGCTGGTAGCAGCTCTCCAGAGTTTCAGAAAGGGGTCTCTCCAGTCCTACTTGGGGATTGAACCAGGGACCTTCGGCAGATGTTCCACCACTGAGCTGCAACCCTTCCTCTAGGAAGCAGGTCCTCTCCACCCCAGGATGGGTGAGTCACAAGGCTGTGATGCATCTGGCTGTTGGGGTTTTTTTTAGGGGCACGGGAGCATTGAGGCTTTGCAAATGCTCAGAAATTGCTTATCACTCCAAGGCTTTAGCGTTGGCATTGCAAATAGGTTCCGGTGGTGCAGACCTGGCAAACCTTGAGAGGGGTGATGTGCCCACCTGTCGGTTTCTGCTCAGCCCAGGGGCATCTTATCCTCCTGGAGGGGCTGGCAATCTGGGCAGAAAAAGGTGCTGACCCACACTGCCACGAGATGGTTGTGTGAGTGTGAGTATTTGGGACATGGGGAAAAGGGGGTGGTGTGTAAAACTCCCATGTAGGCATCGCTTTGCAAATTGGTTGCAGGGATCCTGGAGGTCCCTGGATCACCGTCCTCTGTTGCTCTCCTCCTCTGTAGATCTTTGTATCTGGGAACTTTGTCGACTGGCGAGGCAGGGACACATGCACACACACTAATAAATCAAATGAAAAGGTCTGGCCCCATGACACTAGCAACTACCTGGGTCACTTGGGAACGGCTGTATTTGTCTGAGAGCATCACATACACCGCCTCCATGAGCATCATTGTAAATGACATTGTCAGGGATGCTGGTGGTACAGCTCTCCTCTCCTCTGTTTTGGAGCTGTGCATAAGTTGCTTGGATTAGTTTGCATGCAGGAAAACACAGGCTTGGACCCCTGTTTCTCTGTATGTATGTGTGTCTCCCCTACTCTCTCCAGCCCACCTGCTAAGTGCAAGCCAAACTCTGAATGATTTAGTGGCTAGCCTTGGTGGAAGCAGTCTGCTGCTTCCCGTGCTCCTTAGTAGCCAAGCTCTGGGAGATAGAGGGAGCTCTATTACAAGCTACCCATCAATTATGGATAGAAACAAATAAGGGAGTCAGTTCTGAATTAGCCCCGCGTAGTGGCAAGGACTGCCTTTCCTCCTCCCTCCCTTCCATCTCAGTCTCCTGTTGAAATGGAAAGAAGTGAAACTTCTCCTTTCATTTCCCCTCCACACCTATTTGCTTTATATATTTCTAGAACAGCCACATCTGATCCAGCCGCCTTAACAGCGTAATTAGAAAAAGTGTTCAAGAAGCTCCCCCCCCCACTCCTTCACAGTCCACCCCCCCTTTCATAATTTGTAAATCTTGAATAGAAATTCTGACTCCACCAGTTCCTCTGAAGTGGAAAATGTTTCATCGTCCTTAAAGGGAGCTCCTTTCTCAGTCTATTTTATTTGGGTGGTTGCAAGACAACTGCAAATAATTCAGAACAAAGATGAATACGTTTGGAACAAAGCACCTGAATGGGTTGCCCCCTGGAAATGCTACCCTGAAACTGGAGGTACTCGCTTGCAAGTGAACAGGCTTTGGCTGGGGGTAGCTTGCAGGCAGAGGATGCTACTGAGTCACTATGCTGCAGTTTGTAGCTGCTCTCCTGCTTAGTCCCATTAACAGTGCAGTTCCAGAATAGCACAAGTTTCCTGGTCTCCGAATTGCCTGATACGGTTGCTAAAGCTGCATTTGCCATACTATGATTTCTGCTGAATATATATTAATAGTGTTCCTCTTCTTATGCACACAAACACACACACAAAACCCCATCTCTGTTAGGAGAGATAGGGGCGAGAGATGTAGCGGGAATAGACTGGGGTAGGCATTTTTATTCGTTTTTGCATACATCAGCAGTAATATGACTGACTGGTCACTGGCTGAATGTGATATATAGATATAGATATAGTATGCAATTAAGACTGTAGTTTCTGTGTACTGTGCAATTAGGACTGCTGGTTTAAAGAGATGCATCCTTTATACCAAGAGCAGCCACAGCAAATGCTCACTTACCAAAATGACTCACACTGTGAACGGCTATAAACATTGTCTTTAACAGATTTAGAGATGATTTGCTGACTTGAGATCCGCACTGAAAGTTCTTACCAAGCAATCCTATGCATGTTTACTCAGATGCAAGCCCAGTTGGGCTTACTCCCAGATCAATGTGCATAGGACTGAATCTTTAGAAAAGAAGGCTGTTGTTGATGTTCATGTTTTTATTTTAAAAATTGTGTTGCTGTTGTGTGGGATTGCTCCCAAACTGATGAAATGATTAAAAAAAAAATCTGAAAACACTTTTCTTCGGCAAAAGTCTTTCAGAGAATATTTGCTATATGGAAGAAAGGTCTCTTCACCAAACTGCTGCAATATTACTTTTGTTGTGAAAGAGGGTTAGCTGTTTTTAAGTTCTGCTAGGGGGAGTTTTGAAAACCTCAGCACCATGTAGCATTGCATATCTGACTCAGTAAATGAAGCTGTGCATAACCATGTATAATGGGGTGAATGACAGGCATATTCTGTTTGGTTGGCAGATATCTCATAAACATTTACTCTGGCTCAAAAAAGCAGAAATTTCCAGATGAGTTCTGTAATCCTCGCCCCCCCCCCCCCATTTTCTGTCGTAAACCTTAAATGCATTTTGTAGTATCTAATCGAAAACTCAGCTGCTTTAAAAAAAAAAGCTGTTCCATTTGAAATCCATTAACATGTAGAAATTTTAAATTTATGTTCAAAAGGAGAGCCAAAAGTATAAGCCAGAGGCTGTTTAAGCATCTGCTTGATTTCATTGGCATCCTTAGTTACACCAAACACTTCCCCAGCCTTCTCCTCTTAACTCTGCAGTCTGTCTCTACCTGTGCTCTTCAGGCCAGGACAACATCATCTTCAAAACCTGCTTTGTGTGATGCAGCCATCTCTGCCAGGAATCCAGCGACAGCCTCAGCCTCTGTTGTGCTAGCCAGCTATCTGAATGCATCGGGTTTTTTCCAAAACACCAGAGCGCTTTATAGTGGTCCATCTGAACATTTTTAGTTCAGTTTAGGCTGCTCAAACACCAAATATTTAAAGTACATTCAACCTACGCACCCCCTCCCAATAATCCTGGGAATTGTAGTTGACCCTCCACAGGGCTGCAATTTTGGCACCCTTAAACTACAGTTTCCAATATTCTTTTTTTTTGGGGGGGGGGGGTCCTTAAAGGTACAGCATGTACACAGCCTTTGCTTGTTTGTTTGGCAGCTTGATCTCAGCAGTTTGTTACAGCAGCGGGTCCCGTTTGCTGCGTTCTTGCATTTTCCTGAAAACAGCCAGTCTGAACACGTCCCATCCATTTGTGCAAAACTGAGTTACTGTATTTGGTTAAAAGGAATACAATGCAGCAAAAGAGGGGTGGGGGGTGGGGCGGACGACACCTCTTCCAGCTTTTTAATTTTTTTAAAAAAAAATCAATGTCGCCATACCTGTGTTGGTTACAGTCAACCCAACCCATGGCTTAGAACATCTGGATTTATTCTGTAATGAATCACAATTTAATACCTTGGATTCCAAGGTGGGATGCTTTTAAAAATGGCTTCCATAAGTAGGCAACCAGCCAGCCAGATGCTTGTGGAAAGCTCACAATCTGGATGGGAAGGCCACTGCTCACCTGCATCGATGGTCTCCAACATCTGCTATTCCACAATTTAGCTGATGCTGTCAATGATAGCCATTGATTGACCTCTCCTGCATGAACCTGCCCAATCCTGTCTTTTTTAAAAAAGAGTCTGGATAGCTCTGTTGATTAGAGCGTAGTGCTGATAATGCCAAGGCCGCAGGTTCAATCCCTGTATGGGACAGCTGTGTATTCCTGCAGTTGCAGGGGGCTGGACCAGATAATACTCAGGGTCCCTTCCAGCTCGAAGAGTCCATGATTCTAAGCCAGGGGTCAGCAGACTTTTCAGCAGGGGGCCAGTCCACTGTCCCTCAGACCTTGTGGGGGGCCGGACTATCTATCTATCATCTATCTATCTATCTATCTATCTATCTATCTATCATCTATCTATCATCTATCTATGTATCAATATAATGAACCAATTCCTATGCCCTACAAATAACCCATAGATGTGTTTTAAATAAAAGGACACATTCTACTCATGTAAAAACACACTGATTCCCGGACCATCCGTGGGCCGGATTTAGAAGGCGATTGGGCCGGATCCCGCCCCTGGGCCTTAGTTTGCCTACCCATGTTCTAAGCCAGTCTTTCTCAACCTGTGGGTCCCCAGATGTTGTTGGACTACAACTCCCATCACCCCTAGCTAGCAAGGCCAGAGCTCAGGGATGATGGGAGTTGTAGTCCAGCAACATCTGGGGGCCCACAGGTTGAGAACCACTGTATAAGCTATCTGTGGTACTGGCCACAACCGCAACCTTGTGGCTGTGAGTTCCATAAGCTGGTTGTGACACGTTGCTTCTTTTTGTTTGTACTCCTGTCTCTGTCACCAATAAACTTGGCTGGGTAAGCCCGATTATCCTGGAAGGGAGAAAACAATGTTTCTGTTCTGTTTTAGATTTTACAGAAAAGCCAACATTAAAATGAAAAAACACCCCCATTCAATCACTTCCATTCTCCCTTAGGATTCTTAGATTTAAGACAAGAGCTTTGGGAATTCCCATTCCATTCCTTCCCGTACTCAGCAAGAGAACGCTTCCAGCCCAGCACTTGTCCATGCCATGTAAAATATGGGAAACATTTACATTGTAGTCTGTCTATTTCTTGCATTCTTTCTTAACTGACATTTTCAGCTTTGTTGGGTTGTAAAGTACTTTTCTTTTTGGCAAGGTAAAGAGAAAACGAGAAGGCGGCTGCATATTTACTTATTAAACATACCTATAATTCTAGTCCAGAAAGTCAACACACATCTCATGGCTGCAGAAATTAATAATTTACCCCAAGAGCAGCTAAGGAGAAAGAGGACAGGAGAATGTTTACTGTGGTGGAGTGTGGTGTTAATTTCAGTCAGGAAAATCCTGAATCTAATTAAAACAGCCCAAATGTTGCTTTCATCAAAACTACTGGGAGGACAGATGATCTCTCTTTATGCCTTCGATAAGCTGCAGCAGTTGCCATTAAAATCCATCTAAGCTGTTTTATTAAGTTGTTACTCTGCTCAGTGAATAGCTGCCAACTTCAGGCTGAAAAGAAAGTATGTTCAGATTTGTTCCCATGTCACATGGAAGAACAGTTCAGTGAAAAATCACATTACTAGCTTTATCAAACTGTTTTTCAATAGGGGTGTGTGTGTGTGAGAGAGAGGGAGGGAGGGAGAGATGTCTGTTTTCTGTTCCTGGTCATGCCTTAAAGCAGCTGTTGGCTCATTTAATGTGAAAAAAATATTAAAAGAGAGGAGAAGATGCTTCCGTTCCAAATGTCAGTGTTTATATATCAACAAAGATTAAATCTGAGGGTTCAGTGTGGATTTGTTACAGTAAATTTAAGAACATTAATTGGGAAAGCCAGGGAACACGCACAGTATCTGGTAATTGTTGCACATTAACAAGGAGGATTTGGGAAATGTGCATAAATTTATACACATAATTAATTGCAGTTAACTGTAGTTTACGACAAAGATAAAATTAAAACAAATTCTATCAGGAATATAGTTGTTGTATGGAGTTGTACGCATCAATGAATGTGTGCACTATCCAAAAGATGTGTTTCATTTCTCCCACAATGGAGGATATTGCTATTTGTGCTATTAACAGCACAATTCAATTCTATTCATGTCTACTCAGAAGTAGGTGCATGTAGGATTGCCACCCAGTGCAGGCATACTCTCTAGCATATCATGTTAATATGCTCACATGTTGGTTATTCTGCACATTCTCCAGCTATTCTCATTCACTGGGGCTAATATTAACTCCACTTAAACTTGCATATATAAATATTTGCGTGTGCATAATAAGATATCGAGGTGTGCTTCTTTCCTTAATTTTTTCTATGCCCGTCACGCTTTGGTTAACTAAACTAGATTTGCATTTTAACAACCCTGAAGTGAACTTCTGCCATTCTTTTGACTTGGACACTCTGTGTTGCTCATCCATCATCCTGTCTTTGGCCACACCAGGCTACTGGCTCTATAACCATTTGAAGAAACCATCCGACTGTGAACAACACAGCTGGCAACAGCCATTTTTTCTTCCACACCACTGGCAGCATTGTCTGGCTATGGTAACTAAAGTTAACATCCATAACGGGCAGTTTCTTTTGTGCTGGGTACTTGTAGGCCTGCCTCAACGCAGCTTAGCAGGCACACCTGCCGAGCGGAAGGGGGAAAGAGGAAGACCACACCCACACCATCCATTTAAAGCACCCTTGTAACCACTTCAACAGTCGTGGCTTCCCCCAAAATGTCTGGGGAACTGTAGTTGGTTAAGGGTGCTGGTCTCACAAAGCTACAGTTCTCAGCACCCTTTAATAAACTACCATTCCTAGGATTATCCATGTCTGTTGAAAGTGGCGTGAGAGTGCTTTCAATGGATGGCGTAGATGTGACCACAGCTACAAAATGATTACTAGAAAACATAAGGCGCGATGAAACTCTCAGGAAGTAAGCATCAGTTCTGTTGGTGATGTGGTATTTTCTAAATCAAACTATTTGAAGTCAGTTCCCCATACCTATTCAGGATTGAATTTGGAAGTCGAGGGCCTTATTTTGGAATGTATAAAAGAGGCACAACTTGATTTAGGCTGCTATCCCTAGCCCAAACGATATCCTCTCAAAGGTAAATCCTGTTGGGTTGTAGTCAACGTTAGTCTTACTCCAAGTAGACCCATTCAAATTAATGAACACAACTAGCTTAAGTTCGTTCATTACAATGGGCCTAGCCAGTTGGATAAATCCCATTTAATTTAATGGGACTTACTCCCAGGTAACCCTTTTCTCCTTAGACTGCAGTTGGGTGCATGCTTAATCTAGGAATAAGTCCCATTAAATTCATTTGGGCTCACCTCTGAGTAGACATGGATAGGGTTACATTGTTAGGTCCACCATTTTAGACCAGAGTAGAACACCCAACAAGATGCAACGTTTCTTAGTGTCTTGCTCCCAGTTCTGGGAATATTGGATTCAGAATCATTTATGATGGAAGGGAACTTTATTACATGTTTTCTTTTGGTGTATTTGTATCCCTACTCTCTCAAATGAGCCTGGAGGTGATGTAGCCCTCATTTTCTCCTCAGGACAGCCTTGTGAGTGAGGTCAATACTTGAATTCAGGTTTATGGTCAAGCAGGGATTTCTCAGGGCTAGGCTTTTGTATGGGGAGAAACCCAAGGCAAGCCAGGAAGCAGAATCATAGAATTGTAGAGTTGGAAGGGACCCTGAGGAACATCTGGTCCAACATCCTACGATACAGGAATATGCAGCTGTCCCATACGGGGACTGAACCTGCAATCTTGGCATTATCAGCAACATGCTCTAACCAACTGAGCTGCTGAAGCAGCAGGGCATGTTATTGGTTGGGACCAAAGAACAAGTCGAAGGCAAATTGGGGGCAGGCCTGAGGTGTAAGCCAAGATGCAGCAGGAAGCAGAACTGAAGACTAATTGAGGAGGCAGGATCAGGCACAACAGGAAGGCTTATTTGCTTCTTCCTGCCCAGGAAAATCCAGTGGTTGGATGGAGTCAGGAAAGTTCTTCACTGGGAAAGCTGCAATAAATAATAATAATAATAATAATAATAATAAAAGTTTATTTATATCCCGCCGTCCCCAGCCGAAGCCTGGCTCAGAGCGGCTAACAACAGTAAAATAATACAGCATTCTAAAATCAATTCATTATAAAATCAGTTCAAATCAAATTAATGGCAACCATTGGGCTAGAGTTTTGTGAGGATTACAGAAGGAGGGGGTCAGGCTGTGCCTTGGCCAAAGGCCTGGTGGAACAGCTCTGTCTTGCAGGCCCTGCAGAAAGATGTCAAGTCCCGCAGGGCCATAGTCTCTTGCGACAGAGCGTTCCACCAGATCGGGGCCACGGCCAAAAAAGCCCTGGCTCTGGTTGAGGCCAGCCTAACCTCCCTGTGGCCTGGGACCTCCAAGATGCTTTTGTTTGAAGACCGTAAGGTCCTCTGTGGGTCAAACCAGGAGAGGCGGTCCCGTAGGTACAAGGGTCCTAGGCCATATAGGGCTTTAAACGTTAAACCCAACACCTTAAACCTGATCCTGTACTCCACCAGGAGCCAGTGCAGCTAGTATAGCACTGGGTGTTCAGCTGCGGTTCAGTATTTCACCACACAGGGCAGCCACACACAAATCTTGCAGTCTCTGATATCATCTCTCCCTGCTGCAAGTCAGATATTCTTTTTCTGATTTGGGTGTAACAGAGTTAATATGCTGGACTTCCAGCAGGAGAGCCAGCTTAGCCCTGCAACTGTGGGTTCCTGGCACATTGGTGCCATGCAGCGTGCATGGCCCTGGTACCAAAATTTGTGGGTGCCCGGCCCCTTCGTGGGGAATTTTGTGGGTGCTCAGTCACCCAAGGCCCCAAGGAGTTGGCACCTATGACTTCCAGTAGGCGGCTCGCTTTTACTTACCAGTAGGGTGTGGAGATTGGCTCAGTGCAAACTCGCCAGCAAAGCCAATCTGGTGCATTTGCACCACATCAATCTCCCTGCCAATTTACTCCTAACCCTTACAGTAACCAGCAGTGATCCACCTGCTAGGAAGCTAGCATAGCATCCCTGCCCCATTCCAGTGAGGCACTCTGGGGATGTATGTATTACCAAGCCATAGTTTAGCAGTGCATGAGTCCGGTCCCTGCTCCCCTCTCCTTTGGTAAGGCCATGAAGAGCTGATAAGCATCAGCATCCATTTTAAACTAACCACAGTTGGTTGTTTTGTCTAAACCCAGACCAATAGTTAGTTTTAATTCCGGTTTATCCAAACAAGCCAAGATCATAACCAGCATTTTAAAGTTGGCCTGTTTGGATAAGTTGTTTCATTCTGGTTCAGACACAGCAACAAACTGTGGTTAGTTGAAACCAGAAGCAGATGCTTCCAGTCTCCTTGAGGATGTTCCCAAAGGCTTCTTCATGTATTACTGAACTTCAGTTTAGCTTTCTGTCTGATTCAGTCCTTGGGGAGTTCATGTCAAAAAAGAATTAGCTTCAGTTCCAATTCATCCTCTCCAAAAAGATATTTGTTCCAATTCAAGTCCCTGTCCTGCCCTCCAAAAAGGAGCTAATTTTATTCCAGTTCAATTTGATTCCCAATTCATTCATGTGGTCCTCAGCAATTTTTTCAGCTCTTTGAATTTTTCAAGCTGCTCTGCTATACTTCAGAAGATTAAGGAGGCATCAAAACACACCCACGGTGTAATGTGAGCAATTGTTTTATCTCCTCCCCCCATATATTACAATATTTAAGCTTAATCGTCAGCATTACTTGTCAGGTTGCTAAAACTTGTAAATGCAATGGCCACAATCAGACACAGAGTTAAGCATGATGAAGACTCTCGATTTATAAATATTGAATTGAATTAGAAATCAGCCAAAGTTCCACCGAAAAGGAACTTAATTCATGTTCAGTTCATTCAGAAATTATAGAAAATTAAACTTTCAGGTGTAATCCAGAGATGTTTGAACCAGTGAATTAATTTCTCTGAGTTAATTGGAAGTGAACTGATAGGAATGCTTCCACAGTCTGCTTTGGCTTCCCCTTTTAACAACACAAGTTGTAAAGCACTTTAGGAAAATTACTACTTGGAATTAAGGTGTATGTTGGAAGAAACCAAATTAAACCTGAGAACATTGGTTTTACTGTTTCTGGATTTAGGACGTTGAGTGTCCTATATGAAAAAAGGAAAAAAGTTAATTACTGCATTTAGCTTTTCAATATACCATTCACAAGCCTGATCCATTGTAAAATTGGGTCTAAACTAGTTTAGGCCCATTGAATTAAGCCATAAACTTAACCAACCAAATAGCTGGTATGCTGCAATGGTTCTGGTGTTTGTGCTTAGAGGTAGAAGCCCCAAATTCAAACAACCCCTACTCAGCCATGAAGTGGCTCCTTCATGTTACCCAAAATTTATTTTGTACCGACAGTATCCCAAGTGCTCTACAAAAGCTGGAAACTTCCCTGTTGAGAGGGCTCAAAACCTTTGTTAAACAAATGGAACAAGGCAAGAAGTTTGGGGAAATGAAAGTAAACAGGTCAGGAAATAAATCTTTAAAATGAACCGATCCATTTACAACCAAGCCGTGAGGTCTTAACTGGTTTATTTAACTGAATTGGAAACGAACAAACTGCTGCCACTGGATCGCAATTCTAAGAGCTGCTTCATGAGTTTGCACCGAATGTCCAGGTCAAGATATAATGTAGGTCCTACAGAACCTCAGATGATTGCATTCCCCCAACAAACGCCACCCGTACAAGCTCTGAGAAGCTGTGATGTGTTGCAGTTCCTGTGTAGCCAATTCACTGTATTGCATATGCATTTATTTTGGGAAGGAAGGAGTTGGGTTACAGAGCAGATGCACTGCATGCAGAAAAGTCCCAGTTGCAGTCTCCCGCACTCCAAGGGTTGTTGCTTCACCCTCCAGATGTTGCTAGTGTTGCTAGATGTTGCTAGCAACACCCTCCAGATGTTGCTAGACTCCAACTCCCCTTGCCAACATGCTATGGGTCAAGGATGCTGAGAGCTGAAATCCAGGAGTGTCTGGAGGACCACAAGTGCCCCACCTCTGCTCTAAAGGGTCTTGTTGGCAGGTGAGGACCCTGCCTGAGATCCTGCAGAGCTACTGCCAGTACTGAACTAGAGAGATTTACAGACCTCCTAAGAGGCACTTGCTTTGGCTCTAAGGCAGGTAGGGATGGGGAAACCTTTGATTCTCCAGATGATGTTAGACTACAACTTCCATCACCCCTGACCACTGGCCATGCTGGCTGGAAGTGATGGGAGCTATATAGCTGACAATATCTGAAATGTCAGAGGTTCCTTACCTCTGATCCTAGTATAATTCCTTGAGTTAGGTACAAGAGAAGCTGCTAGGCAGTGGCGTAGCGTGGGGGGTGCAGGGGGGGCCGACCGCACCGGGCGCAACACCTGGGGGGGGCGCGTTTGCACTCGCAGCTCTCTGCCCCTACTAAAATCTACGGGTTAGGGGGCGCAAATTACTTGCCTTGCCCCGGGTGCTGACAACCCACGCTACGCCACTGCTGCTAGGGCTGGGCGATATATCAATATATTGTCCAGAACCAGTCTCAAGTCCATATTGTGATAATCGGTTTCATCATTTTTTACCTGGCAATATATTGTGAA
Source organism: Podarcis pityusensis (assembly GCF_964106645.2). Taxonomy (NCBI): domain Eukaryota; kingdom Metazoa; phylum Chordata; class Lepidosauria; order Squamata; family Lacertidae; genus Podarcis; species Podarcis pityusensis. The sequence goes on along the minus strand of NC_138039.1, from coordinate 41,323,121 downwards.
TCATGGTGTGTGTGTGTGTGTGTGTGTACATGTGTGCGCTACACAAAAAAACACAATGTGGGATAAGTAAGTAAGTAAATTTTTATTTATACCCCGCCCTCCCCGGCCAAGACCGGGCTCAGGGTGGCTAACATCAAATATCAAATACATTAAAACACAATCAAACAATTGATTAAAATATAGCTTTAAAATTAGAATCAGGATACAATTAAATGACTGCCCACGAATTACAACCATAGTCCCAAGGCCCTGGTCTCCTGCGATAGAGCGTTCCACCAGGCTGGGGCCAAAGCTAAAAAGGCCTTGGCCCTGGTTGAGGCCAGTTTAACCTCCTTGAGGCCCGGGACCTCCAGCCAGCCAATGCCTCTACATTGCTCCATCCTTATTTCAGATATTGTTATATATTAGCATATCGTGATGTTTAGCTGGTGATTTATCACAATGCTGAAAGCGAGAGGTGGACACTGAGGTCCAGCTCCCAGGGCCTTCTGGCGGTTCCCTCACTGCGAGAAGCCAAGTTACAGGGAACCAGGCAGAGGGCCTTCTCGGTAGTGGCACCCGCCCTGTGGAACGCCCTCCCACCAGACATCAAAGAGAACAACAACTACCAGACTTTTAGAAGACATCTGAAGGCAGCCCTGTTTAGGGAGGCTTTTAATGTTTGATGCATTACTGTATTTTAATATTTTGTTGGAAGCCGCCCAGAGTGGCTGGGGAAGCCCAGCCAGAAGGGCGGGGTATAAATAAATTATTATTATTATTATTATTATTATTATTGCAATCGTGGTTTTTAACGTTAAATAGGTGTTATTAACATGAGACACCAGAGGGCGCTGCAGAGCAGCTAGCCAACGTCAATGGGAAAATGCATTGAACGTTATATAATTGTATGTTTAATAACGTTTAACTGGTCAATGTAGATCCAGCCTAGATATCGCCCAGCCCTAGAAGCTGCCTTATATCAAGTCAGAGCATTAGTCCATCTGGCTCAATATTATGTATCCTTGAGCAGCAGCGTCTCTCAAAGCAGGGGTCTTTTACAGCTCTACCCAGAGACACCTGAAATTGAACCTGAAACCTTTTGCATGCAAAGCATAGACTCAACCACTGAGTTATGGCTGTAGCATGTGAATAGTCCTCTCCATTCCTGCAGTCAACTTGTTGAGAGGCTGGGCAACTTAAAAATAAAACAAAAAATAAATATGTATTTCTTTTTTAAAAATCAAAACAATTCATTATATTGTTCTTGTCATGTTGCCATGGGAACAAAGGATTATTATCTCTAAGAACAATGTAAAAATCCAAATTAATGACACTGGAAATGACCCAAACAGGCAGGTGACATTTGGATTGTGCCTAAATGTTTACAGATTAAATTGGCCCCTCGGAAGCTTTGATTAATACATTTAACACAGCACAATTACCCTCGGACTTTTTGACCTTGGCAATATTAATGCATCATATTTGCCTGCATAAAACCCCCCTCGGTCAGTGGCTAGTTGCTGAAAGATGAGCTCTTCCCTCTCTCCCGCTGTTTGCATTATTTTTATTATTATCAATCAGATCCACAGTCCAGTTAAGCAGTAGGTACTTAGAATTAAGCCGGCTCAAAGGCCGTGGAACTAAATCAGCTTGAATGCAAATAATAGACCACACTGCAGTAGGCTGCCTTTTCTCTCTCCATTTGTTTTTCTTTTTAAAAAACCGTCAAAGTCATGCCACTCATTTCTTTTCTTCGAAAGGAATAATTTTGTCAGCCGGTCCTGCTGCGTTTCCCCAAGCAATAATGTCCTGGAACAGATTCCAGGTCCTGTGTCTGGTAAGCCTGTGAAGCAAATGGTCCTTAAGACATTTGCCAAGAGGACCTCTGCATATGGGCGATATCAGGCACTCCTTTCTGTCACCTTGGCACTTGAAAGATCCACAGCAGATCCTTTCCACCCTATCCCTGAGGGGAAACTAGCAAAATCCAGCTCTCTTCTCTTCTCAGGAAGTAGAACCAATGAACAACGTGAAGAATGCAGACTTAACAGCTGCAATATTGCTCACACTATGCAGGTCAGTGTTTCCCAAAGTTGGGTCTCCAGCTGGTTTTTTTGGACTACAACTCCCATCATCCCTGATCACTGCTCCTGCTAGCTAGGGCTGATGGGAGTTGTAGTCCAAAAACAGATGGAGACCCAAGTTTGGGAAACAGTGCTCTATTCCAACAACCCAATGTGGCCGTTAGGCCATGTCCACAAATTCCCAACTTTTAGGGAATGTCACTAATGTATGAACTACAGTACAGTGGTACCTTGGGTTAAGTACTTAATTCGTTCCGGAGGTCTGTTCTTAACCTGAAACTATTCTTAACCTGAAGCACCACTTTAGCTAATAGGGCCTCCTGCTGCCGCCGCGCTGCCGGAGCACGATTTCTGTTCTCATCCTGAAGCAAAGTTCTTAACCCGAGGTACAATTTTTGGGTTAGCGGAGTCTGTAACTTGAAGCATATGTAGCCCGAGCTACCACTGTACAGTCATACCTCTTGTTACGTTCGGTTCAGGTTACGTCTTTTCAGGTTGTGTCCCACGGCGACCCGGAACTACTGGAAAGGGTTACTTCCGGGTTTCACACACTCGCAGACGCGCAAAATGATGTCATGCGCATGCACAGAAGCGGCGAATCACGACCCACGCATGCGCAGATGCGGGTTGCTTTCCTTTCAGTTTGCAAACGGGGCTCCGGAACGGATCCCGTTTGCAACCAGAGGTACCACTGTATTACCACAGGGCAGAGAACGCATCAGCCTCATTTATGCCATGACCTGGCCTGGATAAATAGTTGCGCTTGGGGATACAGATGGAGCAGTCAGAGGCATTAATGTGTCTGCATACCAGCTGCTGAAAGCTGCAGGAGGGACAAGTGCTCTTGTGCTTAGGCCCTGCTTGTAGGTTTACCGCAGGCACCTGGTTGGCCACTGTGAGGATACTGGAATGGATGAGCCATCAACCTGATCCAGCAGACCCATATGTGGCCAAGCAGCCTACTTCAGAGATGCTGGCCCTCTGTTGGATGACTGTCTAGTTGAAAGATGCCCTAAGAAGGGAAGCAAGAGGTGTTTTGGAAGTTGCCCATCAACAGTTTAACTCCTGAACACAGGACTAGGCAGGCACACCAGTCACCTGGCCAACAGACTTCCCACCATGGTGAGATGTCTTGCATTTCTGTTTGAAGTCTAGTAATTAATTCTTAAGTTTGCATCCATGCATAGAAGTTAGCACATGCAAATTTTATGTCTTGCCCCTTTGTTGTCATCTTTTGTGATGCATTTCCTCTTTTGTGCGGTGGGGTCATGCGTAAGTGACCGCTCACCCATTTTGAGCCAAACTGTCTCATGTAGAGCTTGGGTTGGCAGTGAGGTTCCCAAGAGTTTTAAACCTCAAGATTGTTCCTGAATTGGGATGAAGCCAAATTTTTGAACGGGTGGGTTCTGAATATCACGAGGAGGCCTTCTGCCTTGAATGGGCTGTTGCGGTGCTTCCGAGTTCCTCCCTCGACAACTAAGGGTTGTGAGCTTGTTGTACAATCACCTTCCCTTCTGCACCCGCTAAACTCTTAACGTTAAGGCTTGGAAGTCAAGGTCTTCATGGTTCTCTAGCAAGAATAGCCATTTATTATTTTATCAGCAGTTTTTCTGTTGCAAGAAGCACTCAGTGTGGTTTCAAAAATGTTGAGTAAAATTATTAGAGCAACAACAAATGCTCGTTACAAATGTGTGTGTATGTGTATATATATATTAGCATTAGCATTAGTGCAATCATCTTAGTACAATTGTATTAGTGCAATCGTCTGCATTTTTACTCAGAAGTAAAACCCTACTGCATTCAAGGGGGCATATGATTGGTGCTGAAATGTCCATAACTATGGGTTAAACAGTGTCAATGTTTGAAGGAGGTGAGAGGTCCACGCACTCATCGCTCATCTGGACTTTAGCAAAAGTATGCAGGTCAGCTGTTCCCAACCTGGTGGCCTCCAGATGTTTCACATTACTGCCCGCAACATCCCAGACCAGGCATCCCCAACCTTCAGTCCTCCAGATGTTTTGGATTCCCATCATCCCTGACCACTGGTCCTGTTAGCTAGGGATCATCGGGGTTGTAGGCCAAAACATCTGGAGGGCTGCAGGTTGGGGATGCCTGTCCCAGACCATTGGCTATACTGGCTGGGGACTGATGGGATTTGGAGTCCAACCCTTGCTTTATGACCTTAAGGCAAGGGAAGGGTTTAGAGATTGCAGTGAAACCAGAGATGTAGTTGGGGAACAAGAGAAGGTTTAAGAGCAGTGGATCATTAGGAGGCGAGGGAAAATGCTAGACTCTGAAAAATTGCACATCTTAAAAGAGAATCCTATAATGAAGACAGTTAATAGTGTTAGGGACCCAATAAAATACCCTCCTTCCCCTCCGTTCGTTAAGAGTTAAAGCTGGGTTAAAAATTAAGGCAAGAATATAATTTACTGTACCTGCCTTCACATTTATAACAGCACTGAAATAATAACAGCTTGGACACACAGAGACCCAAGAGAGAACAGGCTTGGCATTGTTCTTAAGTGGCACATTCACTCCCTAGGACTGGATAATCAGCAAGCCAGCAAAGGCTCGCTTTCCACTGCTGGTTGACTGCCAGCTTTGGCACGGGACGCAGAGGTAGCTGGTCTCTGTTATTTTTCCACCTGAAGAAAGAGATCTGTGGGAGGAGGAGGTGGGGGGTGTGTGAAAACAGTGGAAAAATCTGTGAAGGGAAAAAAAGAGCCCAGTTTCAGGTGATCCATAAAAGGAACAATAAAAAATCTTCTGCCTCTCAGACTCTAATGGTTTTCTTCAGGTTGCAGAGAGATCAGCTGCTGGGCGGTAATTTCTTGGCTCCGATATGTGTGCATATCAGAAATGAAAAATGAGACATTTCTTAATTCTTTGTTAATGGTGGGCTGGTGCACACGTGCAGCAGAACGAGCTGTTCCCGTTTCATAGGGGTTTTTTTTAATTGCTTTTGTGTTTGTTTGTTTAAAAAATCAGCTCCTTGCAAGTAGAAAATGAGCGTGCAGGTCACAGACTAGAAGAAGAAGAAGAAGAGTTGGATTTGATATCCCGCCTTTCACTCCCTTTAAGGAGTCTCAAAGCGGCTAACATTCTCCTTTCCCTTCCTCCCCCACAACAAACACTCTGTGAGGTGAGTGGGGCTGAGAGACTTCAGAGAAATGAGACTGGCCCAAGGTCACCTAGCAGCTGCATGTGGAGGAGCGGAGACTCGAACCCGGTTCCCCAGATTACGAGACTCTTAACCACTACACCACACTGGACTAGGCAGACCTTTCTCCTTGATGTACGTACTAGATTATTATTTCTTTAAGGGTGTTTGGTGGGGAGGGTAAACAAGAATAATGTAGCAATTAGAAGTGTCCAACTGAAGCCAGAAGTGGTACAGTCCATTACACCACCTCATTTTGCTACACAGAATCATGGAATTGTAGAGTTGCAAGGGACCCCATGGAGCATCTAGTCTAACCCGCTGCAATGCAGGAATATTCAGCTGTCCCATAAGGGGATCAAACCGGCTACCTTGGCATCATCAGCACCACGCTCTAACCAACTGAGCTATCCAGGCTCCACATGTGTAGAATGTGGCTTAATAATAGGAGGTGACTTGCAGATATTTTAACCACATGACTTTTGGTAATCTTGGACAACGCTGATCAAATTACACATTTTGCAGCTTAATTATATTTCCAGCAGGGGTCAAGCTGAAAGGTTTTGATGCTTGCTTTTTTTCCTTCTTTTTTAAAGATGGAGATTTCAAAGATGTGTCGCTGAAAAGTGTTTTATTTTCCCCATCCAGAAGCACAAAATCTTGCAGTCGTGGCCATGAACGACCCGATTGCATCACCTCTTAGTTTATGGAATTTTTTTTTTTTCAGTAACAGACGAAGCAGAGCTTGTTACTAATGTGTCTTTTATGAGTTGCTTTTACAGTGGTTGAGCAAACCATTCTAAGCCTGCTTCGTCTGCTTTCATTGTCAAGTCTAGACCTTTTAAAGCCTGTGCTGCTTTTTAGAAAGTTTTTTGTTTCTTTTTTTGCATTGCATCAGAGTGAATGAGAACTTACCCAGGATAAAGACCAGATCAGAGAATAAGAAGAAACCTTTCTTGGACCCTACCTGTCCTGTACAAGGCTGCTACCTATGCATTGCTGCTGTTCAGGTGCTAACTACTGATAGACACCTTGAGGCCTCTCACCTCCCTTGTTACAATTATTCAGCTTTAAAGCAGATTTACACTGGATGCTCTGCAAACAGATGTCTTCAGCAGAGCAAGTGTAGGGAACCTTTTTCAGCCAGAGGGACGCATTCCCTTCTTTGCAAGCTGCTGGGGGCCATGTGCCATTGAGGATGGGGCCACAGGCAAAAGTGGGTGAGGCAACAGCTATGGATTTTAGCTGTTAGCCTATGTACAGTAGGCTAGTATCTAAATACACCCCACCATCCTCCAGCCAGGCAAGAGTTCAGTTCAGTTCACTTTTAATTTGTATACAGTGGTACCTCAGGTTAAGTGCTTAATTTGTTCCGGAGGTCCATACTTAACCTGAAACTGTTCTTAACCTGAAGCACCACTTTAACTAATGGGGCCTCCGGCTGCTGCCATGCCGCCAGAACATGATTTCTGTTCTCATCCTGAAGCAAAGTTCTTAACCTGAAGCACTATTTCTGGGTTAGTGGAGTCTGTAACATGAAGCGTATGTAACCTGAAGCATATGTAACCCGAGGTACCACTGTACTGCCTTTCCATATTACCACACGCAAGGCGGTTCACAAGCTGAAGAAACCCCCCCAAAATAAAATAAAAAAAAACACAGCAGATATTGCACAATTCATAACAATCTGACCCAATACAAAAAGTTGCAATATAAACTTTAAAACATACAACTTATATCAGATAAAGCAATATTCAATAAGCCATTAGAATATAATGGTAAACAGTAAAATTAAATGTCATCAAATAATAATGAAGCAGTTTACACTTAACAATTGCAATAAATAATATAATAAACAAACAAACTATGAACAATAAAAATAACAGCAAGTCTCGATGCATAATTACATACAAGACCATGTAAAAGGACTGTGTAAATTACTCAGTTACGTACAAGACCATGTAAAAGGATCAAAATTGAGAAACAAAGACTCGCAACTTTATAAAATTGTTTTCTGAACTCCTCTTCTCTCTTCCCAGCTGCTTCTGCTATTCTTAAAGGCATGGTCAGAGAAAGGCTGCTGGGTCTGGAGGGTGGGGCAAAGCAGGTGGGAAAAGCCATTGCCTGGTGGCCAGCACAAAGTCACAGTTCTTCACACATTGCAGTCAGGCAAAAACTCTGAAGGGAGGGTGTTGTCTGCATGGAGCTTCTGGCTTGGAGGGCCACATTTGGTCCACGGGCTCAAGGCTCCCCACCCCTAAAATTGAGGACTATCCTCCTCTGTGAAGTAGGGCACATTGCCACCCCTCTGTACATAGAAAACTAGCGTGTTAGCAAGTTGGTTTCAGCCTAATTAACACACCGTTTTCTACAACCAGCCAGAAGCAATCCAGGAAAAACCTTTACCATTTGATCCTACTGTAGGTGCAAAATGACCTTGAAGGTTGCAAACAAGGAGGAAGGGTTTATTCCTAGCATTTCCCCTCATTAAAATAATAAGACTGTTGCATCATGGGACATGTTCCTATGATGCTGTAGTGCTTTTATGATGTAACTGGAGAGACAGAAACGGGGAACCAGAGACCAGGGGGAAATGACTTGCGGAGGGGAAGACCTTGGGATTAAATCCAAAGCAAAATAATGGAAAAGTTAATAGGATGCAGATATCATAATGACCTTATAACCTCAGACAACAGGGCTTGTGAATTCATCCGGGATGGAAAGAAAGCAGGCCAGCAACGTTCTGTTTTGTCAAACCACGAGAGGTTTAACAGTCAATCACTCTTTACAGGGAACTCGGGGAATTGTAGCTCTTAGCTAACAAGTCTCCGCACTCTTGAACTAAAGTTCCCAGGATTCTTTCAGGAAAAGCATGACTGGTTAAAATGGTATAATAATGCTTTAAATGTATGGTGTGGATGCACCGTAGCAATCCCACCTTTGCAGACTTTTTATTATTATTATTAATAATAATAATTATTATTATTAATAATAATAATAATAATAACAACAACAGAGCGGAGCAAACATTTCCCGCTGTAGCAATTGTGTGGGCAAGGCGTTCAGACCAGTACAAAATGCGTTTGCAAATGCACAGTCCCAAAGTTAAAGAAAAAAACAAAAACCACACAGTAGCAAATGTAATAATGTGATCCAAATGCCCGGCGCTCGGCTAGAAAGAAATGTTCTCCTGCCATTATGTGAAAATTTAGCGTGATTGGAACAGCGCCTGCATTTGATTAGGCAATTTTTTTAAAAAAAGAAAATGTAAGAGTCTTTACATTTGAGGGCTATGCTGCAAAACAATTGCTCAGTCTGTGTTGTAAAATTGGTTTTGCCTTTCCCTGACTTCCATGTTTTTATTGCACTTTGTCTCAGATGAGAAATATGAGATGTCCACATGGCAGATTAATGCCTTTTGATGTAAAACAGTAAATAAGAGTGACGGTGCAAACAAATGCTTCTAAAGTTTTAATCTTCTTTGAGCAAGGAGAGACCGTGAAACGCTCGCAGCAGAAGCTGTTTTCCAGCACGAAAGAAGCATTTGCAGATCCGTTATTGCAGCACATTAGCTAATTGTTTCACAATTAAAAGCAATATAGTGTGCTAAATTTGAATCTGGTACCCTGACCCCATGAGACCAGCTTATGCCACAATGTTGTTGATTCAGATATGATTCTGGTCACATCCATACCACACAATTAAAACAGTATTGAACCACTTTAAATGGGCATGGCTTCCCCCAAAGAACCCTGGAAACTGAAGTTTGCTAAAGGTGCTGAGAGTTCTTAGGAGACCCCTATTCTCCTCAGAGAGCTTCAGTTCCTAGAGTAGTTTTAACAACCAGTCCTTCTTCCCAGGAAAGTCTCTCCATTGGATTTCACGCAGATCCGAACGTTGTGATTCTGTTCTCAGTAGTTTAAACATATCAAAATACATATATACATATTAGTAGAGATTAATACGGAAACTATATGGGACGCGGGTGGCGCTGTGGGTTAAACTACAGAGCCTAGGACTTGCCGATCAGAAGGTCGACGGTTTGAATCCCCGTGACCGGGTGAGCTCCCGTTGCTCGGTCCCAGCTCCTGCCAACCTAGCAGTTCGAAAGCACAAAGTGCAAGTAGATAAATAGGTACCGCTCCAGCGGGAAGGTAAATGGCATTTCTGTGTGCTGCTCTGGTTCGCCAGAAGCGACTTAGTCATGCTGGCCACATGACCTGGAAGCTGTACGCTGGCTCCCTCGGCCAATAAAGCGAGATGAGTGCCGCAACCCCAGAGTCGTCCACGACTGGACCTAATGGTCAGGGGTCCCTTTACCTTTAATATGGAAACTAGATGGAATTGTTAGCAAAATCATGTAATAGAAGAATGGTCCTTGGCCAGGATGGAAGTGATTCCTCCTTGCTCCCAGAAGATTTTATCCCCACAACAACGCTGTGAGGTAGCTTCTCAACTCCTATCAGCTTCAGCCAGCATGACTAATGGTCAGAGTCCGCCAACGTCCCGAGGGCCACAGGTTCTACATTCCTGGGCCAAGAGATAAAACAGACTTGCCCAGCATCACCCCATGAGATTTATGGCTCAGAGTCCTTCCAGGTTTTTGTTTCCATACTGGCTCTCGGGATTAAATGGTGTTAATGTTATAGCGGCTGAGAGCATGTGTATTTTGCACAAATCAATATATCGTGGGAGAGGGTGCTTTCTCAACCAGAGAACCAAAATAACTCGTCACAGCTATTGTCAATTAAATTTGAGAAGGTGGCTGGTTCCCATTTAGCAACCAGCCAGATTTTACTGGAAGTCAGAGTGCAATGGTGAAAATATTCTTCACCCCCATTGTCTGATTTACAGAGGTATACTGGGCATTCCACTTTTTCATTGTCACATTGAATAGCTAGTGCTAGGGTGTGGCCATATTTACTCTTACCTGGGAGTAAGCTACATTGAAAATAATGGATCCTAGAGCTGGAAAAAGCCCCAAAGTTCCAAGGGTGGAGAACCACAGGACCTCAGGACCTCATCTGGTCCACAGGACTCTCCTTAGACCATATTCCTCTCCCCAGGTCTCACTAGCGCTGCCTGGCTAGCATGTATCATTGCAGCCTGATATTGCTGCTTCCTGGCCTGGATGGAGAGGGCTGTGTTTAAAAACTGGCACACAGATAATTTTTGCATTTTTTGCTCTGCCCATTTATGTCACTCTCTCCCGACACTTAACATGTGGCCCCTGGAAGATTGTCCCAAAAGGAATGTGGCCCTTAGACTGGAAATGGTTCCACACCCTGACGATGCAAGAAGCCCACAACTGTGGTATCCTTGATAGCAGGGCTGGGCAGTATTTCCATATATCTCCTGAAACCGATTTGAAGTTCAGAGCGTGATAACGGTTTCAGAATTTTTGAGCAGGTAATACATTGCATCTGAAACTCCCTCCAGCGCCAGGAGTGTTCCGCAAGCCAGTGTGGCAAGCGGGCTTGCTCAGCTGTGGGGCTGGGTAATATCTCTCAGCTGCTTCTTCCTCCTCCCTAATAATAATAATAATAATAATTTTGTTATTTATGCCCTGCCCATCTGGCTGTGTTCACCCAGCCACTCTGGGCAGCTTACAGCACATAAAAAATCGTAAAACATTAAACCTTTAAAATTTCCCGATACATGGTTCCCCTCAGGTGTCTTCTAGAAGTCAGATGGTTGTTTATTTCCTTGACATCTGATGGGAGGGCGTTCCACAGGGCGGGTGCCACTACCGAGAAGACCCTCTGCCTGGTTCCCTACCTTATTTCATCCTTAAGGAGGCAGAAGGAAATAAGGTGGAGAGGAAGAAGCAGCCAAGATACATTTCAGACATTGTGATATATCAGTATATTTCGATATTTAGCTGGTGATATATCACGATGTTGAAAACCAGATACCACCCAGCCCTACTTGATAGGTGTGCACCCACCCTTTGCTTAATCATGAAT